>NC_133329.1:317051193-318423693 GCF_042186555.1 Aquarana catesbeiana
GGGATGGTCACACAGGACGCATCCCTGCGCCTCATGCAAGAGGCCACCCGTTTTTTAAGGAGCCCCCCCGAAGCGGAAGAATCCTATGGCTGCTACTTAGCCAGCAGGCTTCTTCAGATGGATTGGGAGCAGCGCCTCATTTGTGAGCGCCTATTTGGGGAAACAATCCATAAGGGGCTGCAGGGCACGCTAACACAAAACACCCAACTACATGAGGCAGCCCCCCCTCCTCCTCCTCCTCCTCCTCCTCCTCCTGCCACAACTGAAACAACAGCCTCAAAAGAAGGCTACAGGGAAGGCTGCAGGGCAGCGTGGAGGAAAGGCTGCAGGGAAGAGAAGAAAGTGATGACCTGGGTTCAGTCTGGTCTGACAGAAGACGCAGGCTGTTGCAGGACCACAGTCTGGGGACATCTAGATCATCTGCTGGTGCTGTTGATCTCTGGGATTCTTGGACCAGATTGTGCTCCCTCTTATATGGACTCCGCAAGATCCCAATTTTCTGGTACACCTACTTTTTCCAGCGTTGACTTCCTCTTTATTTTATTTTGACCATGAATAAATGGATCTTTTTTGAGTTGAGCAAAAGACTTTATGTGTTTTCTTTGAAATCATTGATTTTACACACAATGTTAAATTAACAAGGGACAACAATCTCATTGAGTTTGGAAAAAACACACCAAAAATACATTACTAATGTTAATAATGTTCAAGTGGTAAGTCTTGAAAATAAAAAAATTTACATAACCAAAAACGGTGCTTTGGGTTAACTTTGTCTAAAAAATAAAAAATAATCACTATAAAAAAAAACAGAATAATGGGTTCTTTGTGGTAACTTTACAAACCTAAAAAAAAAAAAAAAAAAAAGGGGAAAAAGTATTATTAGTATGGAAACATTGTTTTTAAAATGCATACTATATCATTCATGAGATCAAAGAGAAAAAGAATCCAGAAATCAGTTTGGGAGAACTCTGATTATGAACAGCAAAACACCTTCGTTCTTTAGAGCCTTCGTAAAGAAGAAATAAAATGCGCTGCATTCAACGATCACAGATTTTGCAGCGTGATGAATGTGCTACCTACAATACGAACACTAGTTTTACTAGACCGAGTGCTTCCGTTTAGTTTTTGCTTATGAGCATGCGTCGTTTTTTTGTCCGTCGGACTAGCATACAGACGAGCGGACTTCGGGGTCCGTCGTAGTTACGACGTAAAGATTTGAAGCATGCTTCAAATCTAAAGTCCGTCGGATTTGAGGCTAAAAAAGTCCGTTGAAAGTCCGGAGAAGCCCACACACGATCGGATTACCAGCCAGCTTTAGTCCGTCAGCGTCCGTTGGACTTTTGTAGACGAAAAGTCCGACCGTGTGTACGCGGCATTACAGTCACCTGGCAAAAGGCAGCAAATACAAACTGACATTACAGCCATGGCCAAAAGTTTTGACAATGACACAAATATACAATTTTCACAAAGTCTGCTGCCTCAGTTTATATGATGGCAATTTGCATAAACTCCAGAATGTTATGAAGAGTGATCAGATGAATTGCAATTAGTTGCAAAGTCCCTCTTTGCCATGAAAATGAACTTAATCCCATAAAAAAACAATTCCACTGCACTTGTGAAGAAGGCTTCAGGGTGCCCAAGAAAGTCCAGCAAGTGCCAGGGCTGTCTCCTACAGTTGATTCAGCTGCGGGATTGGGGCACCACCAGTGCAGAGCTTGCTCAGGAATGGTAGCAGGCATGCACAGTGAGGCGAAGACTTTTGGAGGATGGCCTGGTGCCAAGAAGGGCAGCATAAAAGCTACTTCTCTCCAGGAAAAACATCAGGGACAGACTGATATTCTGCAAAAGGTACAGGGATTGAACTGCTGAGGACTGGGGCTAAGACATTTTCTCTGATGAATCCTCTTTCCCATTGTTTGTGGCATCCAGAAAAAACCTTGTCCAGAGAAAAAAAAGGTGAGCGCTACCATCAGTCCGGTGTCATGCCAACAGTAAAGCATCCTGAGACCATTCATGTGTGGGATTGCTTCTCAGCCAAGAAGTGGGCTCACTCACAATTTTGCCTAAGAACACAGCCATGACTAAAGAATGGTACAAAAACATCCTCCGAGAGCAACTTCTCTCAACCATCCAAGAAAAGTTTGGTGATGAACAATGCCATTTCTAGCATGATGGAGCACCTTGCCATAAGGTAAAAGTGATAACTAAGTGGCTTGGGGAACAAAACATCATAATTTTGGGTCCATGGCCAGGAAACTCTGCAGACCTTAATCCTATTGAGAACTTATGGTCACTCCTCAAGAGGCGGGTGAACAAAAAACCCCCCACAAATTCGGACAAACTCAAAGCAATGATTATGCAAGAATGGACTGCCAGCAGTCAGGATGTGTACAGAAGTTGATTAACAGCATGCCAGGGCGAATTGCAGAGGTCTTGAAAAAGAAGGGTCAACACTGCAAATATTGACTGTTTGCATAAACTTAATGTAATTGTCAATAAAAGCCTTTGACGCTTATGAAATTCTTGTAATTGTACTTCAGTATACTATAGTAACATCTGGCAAAAATATCCAAAAACACTGAAGCAGCAAACTTTGTGAAAATTATTTGTGTCATTCTCAAAACTTATGGCCACAGCTGTACACACATTTTGCATTCATTACGAGCCTTTTGCAGGATAAATGTAATATTCCCCAATATTCAATCCTAAGCAAAAAAGTCTTAAGAAAATTCAACCAGAGGAGGCAACAATATGGATGAGACCTCTGCACTGTGTACATAAGTTATGGAGGCTTCTGTGCTCACTACCAACAGTGTCATGAATCAGCCACTGCAGAGAATGAACTGCCATACAGAATTGATATAACGTTACAGTGACCGAACTCAGTTGTTTGACAAGTTTACCAGACTTTTTTTCTATTAGTTGATTGTTCCAAGCTTCTGGTCAGGTGTTATTAAGGCTTTTTTCTCTTACGATCAAATGTTGGGAAATTGATTCTATGAAAGCCAACAAATAGTAACTGACATTTTACATATATTTTAAACATTACAGGAATTATTTGTGACCTTTGAGTGATTGCTGAGACATTCACACAGCTTTTTTTATACCTATACCCCAGAGTGTGTTGTACAATGGTATAGGAGATTCAAGAGATATTTTTAGAGTGCTTCCAGGGACAGTTACATGCTATTGTCCAATGTTGAAATTATCCGCTTTTATATTGTTTTTGCACACTTTTTTGTTTGCAGCACAACAACTTCATTTGCTGTGTAGCTGCTGTACTCTCTTGTTTATTTATTTATTTTTTTCCGTGCTTTTTTATTTCATGTTTGCATGTGTTTTAAATAGGTTAAAAAAATAAAAGAAGGGGTGTGAGAGTGTCACTCTCAGCCACTCTCTGCACAGAGATTTTCCACTTTCCCGAACTGCAATCTAAGTGCCAGTCAGCTGAGAGGGACCATCACTTGGGTACTTAACTAACTTGCTTGAACTCACTTAGCAGTTTACAGACACAAAAATGGATGCCAGCACGTTTTATCAGTAGTTAGGGCTCTTTCACACTGACGATCCGTATGTCCATTTTTCATCCTTCCATTTTCGGATGAAAAACGGACATACATGTATTCCTATGGAGCGTCGGATGTCAGCGGTGACATGTCCGCTGACATCCGACCCGCTCCAATCTGAAAAGTGTAACGGAGGAAAACCCTACTTTTCCATCCGTTTTCGGATTGGATCGGGTGACGACGGACTCTACGGTCCGTCATCATCCGATCCCCCATAGGGGAGAGCGGCGCTCTGACAGGTCCGTCGCTGCACAGTGTGCAGCGATGGACCTGTCATCTTTCTGCTCAGCGGGGATTGGCGGAGCGATCCCCGCTGAGCAAGCGGGTGTTCACGGGGCGGATCATCACCGATCTGCCCCATGTGAAAGAGCCCTTAATGATATCTGCTGTAACAATTCTGACCTTGGGAAATATCTGTGATACACAATAAAATTTAGTAGCGTTCTTTAAAGAGATGAAACTTTTTAAGTTCTGGTTTAGAGCATTTAAAGATAAAGTTTAGATATTGTTTAATGAAGCAAAAAGTGCAAGACAAATATTTACAGGGAAAAAAGATATTCCAAAAATAGACAATATCCACAGAAATTAATTGAACAAAATATAAAAGGTATTTAATAAGGTTTTGCCTCGGGTGTGGTTCCAACAGAGTCTAGTGCAAGGTAGCAAAAGGCTGGTTATGGCAGAGTCCCTGGCCCTCTGAGATGACTCAGCATTTGTGCATAGTTTCAATGGAAAATTGAGAGTCCTAGCAGTTGACTGCAGCATCTTTTTGTAGAGAGGGCATCACTGAGTCAGTTCCACCCAACCAAGGAGCTTAGGGTGTGAGATAGGAGCGCTGAAGTATTAATATTTTCAACAGGCCCTTCTTTTAGGCCAAATTTCTAAATTCATCCATATTTTCATATGAATATATGTTACAGTCTGGTAACCAATTTTTGCACACAACAAAATTTCCATTTGATAGAGACTAAACATTTTTTGGATTTGGATGACAATTTTCCTTATGAGATGGAATGTGTCTAATACACTTCATGTGTCATGCAGGGACATTTGATCTTAAAAAAGGTGGTAATTCTCTTATAAATTCAGGTGAACGCTTGATGTTCATATCAGGATTCATGAATTATGTCTAAATATTAGTTCTGCCTGTGCCACAAACACCATACTAAAATTTTTATTCACCTAAAGCATGCTAAACTACATTGTATTTGCAAGCCCCAGTAGGACTGTAGTTTGTTTACAACATACTTAATTGAAGGTCTCTGCTTATTAGTGCTCTGCCTTCTAAATATCCTGCTAGTGACAACCAATTAGTTATTTAGGATAGGCTCATTGAGAGTTGTGTAAATTCTGACTAAGCAGGATTTATGGTCCTGCTGGTAGATTTATTTATTTAACTTAATGGTGTTCTTCACAGGCTGTGCAGGCGCATGCCGTTCTGTAATCTATTTTGTCTATAGCTGTGTTCTGTCAAGGGAAAAATCATATTTCTTTAAAAAAAATCCATCCCTGACTGGGGTACAAACAACAGATTTACATCTAAGGCCGGGTTCATATATGTGCAGCCTGGGGTCCATTCACGTTCACTGGTTCAGGTATGATTCAGGTTTGAATTTTTGCCTGAATTCGCACCTGAACCAGACCCAAAAATGCACAGGACCCTTTTGGAATTTGCACTGTGGCCGCCCCGGACATGTGTGAACCGACTCTATTGAGAGACGATCACACTCGCATTTCGAGCGAATTGGATGCGGTGAAAATTGCATCCAATTCACACATATGTGAACCCGGCCTAAATGATTTATGGAAGGCTGGTGAATTTTAGAAAAAAAAATGAGGATGACACCACGTGGGGGAGGAAACTCTTTGGCGTGTTTTTTTCTGCAAATAAATAACACTCCAATGTTAATTTTTAGATTTAAAAATGGTTGTTGAGGGACCTGTTTAAATTGGGGCCTAGTACAAATAATTTTATTTTGCGCACAATATTTTGGGGGCTTGTTGTTGTTAATAAATGTTGAATTCTAGATTTTAATATGGCTGTGTCAAACCCTGTTCAAAATGGGGCCTAGTAAAAGTGATTGAACACTGTGTATGTACTATGCATGAGGCAGAGGTAATGCATACACAGCTCTTTGGGGCCAAGTAGGCTCTGCATGGGCAAATAAAAAAATGTGCCTAAACCATCTAATTCACTCTTTTAAGTGAGAAATGGACCCCTAGAGCTACCAGGTGTCCAGTATGGACTACAATATGATGTACCTTGTACAAATAAACCTGCCTGGACTCTACCTTTGAAAATACGGCCTACAAAAAATGCTTATAAAGTGTGCAATGCAATGTTGATGTGTAGATTTTAAGGCCTCATTCACACAGGCATACTATAGCATACACCCTTGTGAGGGCTATGTTTGCCCACACGGGGATAAACAGATGTTCTGTGTACCCACACTCACACAGCTGTCAAACTATGAGCAGCAGTTGTGTCTGTGCAGCTGCTGGATCCCAATTGAAATGAATCGGACTGCCTGCATTGGGATGCAGAGAATATTTGTACATCTCCTTGTGGGCATACACTATAGTGCGCCTATTTGAACGAGGCTTTACATGGCTAGTGAGGATCCTGGTGCTAACAACACTGGCTGGGAGGGACACTAAGGCTTCATGTACACTGCTGCTAGTAAACGGACGTTTAGGAGCAGTTGGGCATTTTTTTCAACTGCCCCTGAACTCTCCTCTATGTTATCTTATCAGTACATGTACACAGGGTCGTTTATAGTCATTTCTAGGCAGTTGTGTTTAGAGTAGTGATCAGAAAGAGGGAATGGATAGTTGGAAAGGTTGCACAGAATGCATAGGTGGGAGAAAACAAGGTCAGGGGTATGGCCTTCAGAGTGAGTAGAAGCATGTATCCATTGCTTCAGGTCAAAGAAGGAGATTAGACTGAGAAGTTCTGAAGTGGCAGGCATGTTAGTGTTCATAGGGATGTTGAAGTCACCGAGAATGACTGTGGGGATCTCAGAAGAGAGAAAGTAGGGTAGCATGAGTTTTGGTTGTTAGGGTGCCGGCAGGTGCTGGCTCCTAACAACCAATGCAAAACTGGATGCATTGTCTGTTCACATCCATTTAGGTCTGCTTTTTATTTTCTTCATCTTCTTTCCTCTCTTTCCTTTTTTTCCGTTTCTTTCTTTCGTAACACTATAATTTATATTTCTGGAGATGCAACTGGTACAAAATATACAAGTATTGTTTAAAAGTGATGCAACCCAATGAATAACTCTATGATGCTTAGTTTTTGTGTTATTTTTTTCTTTTGAAATAAGAAATACAAATTTAATAAACCAGGTCTGCTTCTGTTTTTTTAATGGAGCAAAAAAAGAGACTTGTTCAACAAAAATAACCTGAACAGACGTGGATGATTATCTGTTCACATCTGTTTGCCCAAAGGAATGCCTCGCTGGCCATTTTTCATCTGTCAATGGATGGATGAAAAGCAGACAGATGGAATGTCCATGTAAAAAGGACCTTAGCAGTACAGGAGAAGAGCCTATGTAACTGTACAAGACTGAATTTCAGCTTTAAGGTTACCATAAATGAAAAGTCCTTTTTTTACCAGGACAGAGTAAAAAGTTTCCAGTGGAATTAAAAGAGATTGTGACACACAAGCACAGGAGTAGCAAGACTCAATAGTGAAAATTTTTAGTGTTGAGTAAGCCTGCACAGTGAACATCTTAGTGGATTAGGGACAGATAAGTGTGTAGCTTGTCGGGGATCCTGGGGAGGACATTGGAACCCACTAAAGTTAAGAACACCTTCCCTTTACTCTACAGGACTTACGTCAAAATGTATCAGCAATGTTGAAAAAAAGGCATTCGTGTATTTTAATGGATTTTGGACAATGGATATATTAGGCTTACTGGGTAGGCAAAAGGAACTATGCCTTCCCTCCCTATATTCTATATATTCTCAATTATTTTTAGTGTAGCATTTCTTCCATAGTAAGGTTGCCCATTAAAGATACAATTTCCCTACTACCAGGCAAAGGCTCATGACAATGGCAATGCCAGGAGTTAAGCCTACTGAATGAGACATGAGAGGCTAAAATTCAGCACAATTATACCAATATATTCCACAATTCAAGTTCAGCATTATAGTAGTAATAATGGGCAAAACTTAAAAGGATATTAAATCCATTTTTTTTGCTTTTCAAGATACCGAGGGCTTCACTTTTATTGTCTTCTACTATTTCAGAAATGTATGGCTTTCTATCCCCTCCTTTCATGCTCTCCCTGGACTTCAGGCCCCCGATTGCCTTTGTAAGGAGGCTCCTTGGCATGCAGGGTCCTACAATGACCCACTGGAGTCACACTTTCATGCGTGCCCCCACGAATAGGCCTACAGCCCTTTGTGAAGATGCTGCATGTGCAAACACACACAGGCAGCCAGAGAAGACAGCAAACAAAAAGTACGTTTCTCCTACTCCACAAACAGAAGACACACTTCTCTTCATTCTACAAGGGAAAGGATTTACAGTGGCTCCTTAGGCTGTCCTTTTGGACTGCCTATGCATGCCTGACAGCATCCTCATATCAGCTAATTGGGCACACATGAGCAGGAGCACTGATAGCACATGTAGTTCCAAATACAAATATATCACATGACTATGATTTACAGTTTGCCCTCTTCAACCGAAATGTGGGAGAGCAGCACACACGAAACTGATGGATGAGACCGTAAGACTCATATTTTTTTTTTTAGTAGGAATACTGTATTGTACTGTTAGGATGTGTAACTAAAAAAGGAAAGGCCTTAGTACTGCTTTAACAATATACGTGGAGGTATTAATAGGTAAAGAAAGAGGGGTTAAAGTTATCTTTTTAAAATCCCTAAAACCTCCATATAGGTGGGGTTGTCTGCTCTTACCCATTGCTTTGCAGAATATCATTTGTCTGCAAAACTACAGTTGCTTTCTAAAAAAAATTTCGAAAATGGCATTCATAATTATCGATTCTGGTGAAACATAAATGAATCTAATGACCAGAATATGGAGTAAGCTTTGCTAGTTTCACAAAACTTGAAGAATAAAATACTCAAGCCTCACAAATGTTTGTTATAGGACACAATGCTCTCCATGATCTGAGTAAAAGCTTTCTGCATTTTGCCTTAAAGTTTATATTACCAGAGAATTAATTTGTTTAATGACTATTTTTTTAGCAGGATCTACATTATTCCCATTCAGTACTCTATATTGCTAACATATGAGTGTCTGGAGAATCAAAATGAAGATAAAAGGGAATAAGAGGGACCGAAGTAATAAAATCAAGATGGTGTTCAAGCTGCTATTTTAATGAAATCCATGCATATCTGAAATACACACATAAAGAACACAGACTCGTAGGTGGTAAAACCCTTTATTCAGAGACCAGAGTGAGCATTGATTGAAAAAGAGAGGGGCCTTACAACCGTACTGCACAGGAAGTATTGCTGTCACTCCTGTACCAGCTCTGACAGCATTACTGGGTTTCCTGTACACAGAGACAAACTAGGTCATAAGACTCCACACGTGCTTCCTTTCCCTGAATATAGCACCAATAAGAAAACACTAATTAACCCTTGCACTTCCAGCATGCTGTATCAGGCTTGGCAGTCTTTGTGCACACATTTTCAATGGAAGTGCAGAAAAGTGTTTTTTAAGACTGCATCATCTAAATTGTAAATTACACAATTCTCTCAAAGTAAAAAGTAAAAAAAACACAATGGCCCCTGTCAGCGGGCTCTTTTTGTTTCCCCGGAGTCTGATGGAAACTAAGGGGGCGATTTACTAAAACTGGTGTACACAGAAGCTGGTACATCTATGCATAGTAACCATCAGCTTTTACTTTCAGCTTGTTCAATTAGGCATTGACAATAAAACCCAGAAGCTGATTAGTTACCATGCTCTGTTGCAACAGATTCTGTGTGCACCAGTTTTAGTAAATTCCCACCTGAAAGATTAAACTTGTCGTTTATATCTGCATTAGCATTACTTTTTTTCCTGCAGATTCACTTTTTTTTTAGGGTTTAGTTTCTCATAATTCTTGAGTATTAACTTTAGGTCTTCATGAAATAGCTAAACAACTTCTATATTTGGGCAACCTATATTTGGCAAGTGGTGTACCAAGAAGCTCTAGATAAAATGCTAAAGACATTTCATTGTAAGGAGATTTGTAGAAAGGTTTTATTTCTGTAATACTTGAAACTTGAGGAACATTCAACCTGCACAAATTCTCCTTTTATGGAACTATTCCAAATCTGAATATAAAGAGAATATTTACATTTTATTTCTTTTCTCAATTTCATTTCTGATTGATGTTGACTACTATATCTTAATATTTTGTATATAAAGTGCTTCCCAATCTGCCAACTCTTTTCTTCTTATGTGTACCTTCTTAGCACCCTATTGAATTTGCTAATAATCCCCTCACCTACCTAGTCAAACTACAGTGCAGGTTGCCATTTTGTGGACTGAACCAAAATTTTTGAAAGCTGTGATGTGACTGACAAAAGAAAAACAAAGGGATTCATTTACTAAAGGCAAATAGACTGTGCACTTTGAAAGTGTTGTTGCCCCAGAGCTTAGTAAACAGGGGGAAGCTTTGGTGACTTCCATCATCCTATAACGTGCAAGCAAAAATGCATTTTTTAAAAAATTTTCCTTGGATTTCCGTGATTGGGTAGCTTTATCTCATTTACTAAGCTCTGAAGCCTCTGCACTTGAAAAGTGCATAGTCTATATACCATTGGTAAATCAACCCCATACTGTGCAATACCTAGAAATGTTCACTAATTTATTGTAAATTGATGCACATGATAAGTGCACTTTAGTCATACACAACTGTACATACAGTTGCAGATCATAAAATATAAGGTAGCAGTGGTTCTATCTATGTAAGTAGTATATAAACTAGTAATGTTCAAATGTCCTAATGTATTCTTGGGACTGGTCTTAAATGTTTTTTGCAGGATCTAAAGAGAGCAAATGTTTCATATTTCTTATATTTTATTTGATAGACAATGACCCCAGAGTGCCTTTTTAAAGAGTATGTTTCCATCATTTTGATCTAAAGCATATAGGCATATAGAATGTGTAGGCTATCCCTGGATGATTCATTTTAGAATAAAACTTGTGGGGAAATTTACGAGGGCAAAACTCAAGTGCTGGTAAACTTTTCAATAAACTTGATGCTGTGTGTGTATCTGAATTTACAGTATAAATACATGTAACATCATTTATACATACAATTTATTGGCACCTCTCATACCCTTTAAAAGCTGAGTTTGCCAATGGGCAGAATAAACCTGCAGGAACCAATATTCAAATGACACTGTTCTTCAAACATCTAGGGACCCTGAGATATTCAAGACCAGAAGGATAAAAGGTATTAAAAATATAGACATTTCTTATGCAAGGCTGAGTTGAATGTACAAGTTAGGTCATTTTAAAATCCAGTAAAAGGTATGAGAGGGGCTTTGATGGACTAGACAAAATAACAATCTGCAGGGTAAGTCATACCCCTTCATTATATTCTGAGACCACAGTGCATGTGGCTGAGATACAACTCTTGCCTGTTTTGTTAAATACGGGGGTGCTGTTAGTTTACTGGCGTTTGAGAGACACTCGACGGCTCACGGTCTTGAACAAAACACCTCTGAGTAGAGAAGGATAATCAGGAACACGGAATAGGCTCCTCTCATTTATGGCAATCTTGGAATCAGGAGGAGCACCCGTTAGCAGTATTCTTAGATTGTCCTCGTGAGGTCGGTTTCCTATTGCCAGAACTGAAACCTCAAGGCCAGCTGCCCGGGCATCTCTTACAGCCTGTAGAAGTGTTCCTTCTGCTTGTGTGTTTCCATCGGAGAAGACCAACACCTTCTTAGTTGACCCTGGTTCACCAACTTCACGATAAAGTTCTGTGACTGAACGCAATGCTGCTCCCACATCTGTGCCTCCATTTATAAACTTCATACTGTCTATTCCAATCACTGCTTCTGTATAGTTGGAAACAAATTGCAGCTCAACACTCTGATCAGTACGGCCACTATACTGTACCACAGATAGTCTCACAGAGTCAAATGCGGGACTTTTAGCCTCTAGGAAACGCTGTGCCAGTCGCTTCACAAAGCTTTTGCTTATTTCAAAGTTTCGGCTGCCAACACTTGCAGAGCTGTCCACAAGTAGAGTGATGTCAGCAGGAACATCAAATGATACTGAAGAGAAAAAAATGACAGCATGTCATTCATGTGTATAATTTCATCTATTAGTATATTTACAAAAATAAGAAAAGGCTAACTTCTTTTTGGTAGCTGACAATAAAACATATTCCCTGCTAACCACTACCAGTTTTTGAAGACCCAGTTTTCCTGTTTCTTTACTCAGCTGAAGCAGAATTTTTGCCTAACTGCCATCAATTAATGTTAACTAAAAGCCTCAGGAATTCTAATGTTTTATTTGTTCATATTTCCCTAGTTTCAACATTGTACAAACTCTGGTAATAGAGGACCTACAAATAGCAGAAATGCACTGGCTTTAAATGGATACTAAAATCAATAGACTATTTCTGGACCATTTATTAGTCTGGCGTGCCTCTGAATACATTTCCTACAGAAGCCAAAACATGGTCTACACTCATGGAAGAGCTGCCTACTGAATAACTTCTAAAATTAGCCCATACACCGTTTTGGGATATTTGATCCACTTAGGGTAATGTAGCGGCTCACTGATCAACTTCCTTACCTAAGCTTCCATATGTCCTTAATGGTTTTGCTCACTTGTAATAGATATCCCGAGTTTGTATGGGCAATAGGGGTAGAGAAGTATACATATTCAATTAGTCCCAATACCTTTTTGGGCACCCAGTTAGTTACCAGTTATACTCATTTCTAGATTGTAAGCTCTAACGAGCAGGGCCCTCTGATCCCTCCTGTATTGATTTGTATTGTAAGTGTACTGTCTGCCTTCATGTTGTAATGCGCTGCACAAACTGTTGGCGCTATATAAATCCTGTATAATAATAATAATAATAATAATTTGTGGGCAATTTCCTGCTGCCAGATTTTTCATCTATTTTTACATTATGAAGTCTACAGCAGGAGGAGTAAAATACCTCTGCTTTGCAACTTAAAAACTACAGTGTAGTGTAGATGGGGGCAATGCTGATAATTAAGTAGAGGAATTGGAAAATGGGATTTAGAAGACATCCACCTATATACTGTAATTTGGATGAGCTTAGCCTTTAACAAAGATCAGAACATTATTACGGAATTATTCATAGTAATATAGCATGCAAATTTAGTTGTTATGTTTCTTTTTTTTTTTTTTTGTGAAAAGCCCTTTCTAGCACATGTATGTCTCTTATTTTTATGCTGCTGCAAAAAATAGTTTCCAAAAACTATCTGATACCCTGTCTCTGAGACAGGAAGTGATATATTGATTTAACATAGGTATGATAAAGAGGTCCAAACAAAAAGCGGCTTAATTATTTGCAATTATCTGTAAGTGAACAGTATGTATTTACACGCTAAAACATCATGCATAATAGATGGAACAAGCACTATACTTACTGGCACAAGTGTAATCAGGGCACTTCTTATCTGCATGGAAAAAAAATAACTTACATCAGAAGAAGTAAATTTAAAGGGCAAAACAATATATGTATAACTAAAAGTACACTTAGCAACACACATCTTACTAAAATACATTTCTTAGAAAAAGAGTGTTACCTTTACAAATATGAGCAGTCAAATTCTGCAGGAAGCCATCATCAAGCAGTTCCGTATAGCTGGCCTTCTGTAGAGACAGTCCTTGGCTATATGATGCTCCTCCACATGCAATCTCACCCAGCTGATCAGGGTTTGCAGCAGACTGGAAGATATCCCCAACTCCCAAAGACACAACCTACCCAAGAGACAAGAAATGTGAGCTTTAATGTATTATTGTATGGTCAGAAGTGTAATGACCACAGATATCTACTCACCGGAGCAACCTCGCACAATGTGTTCAGTGGTGTCTTGTCCCTCAGGATATCAGAGTGGCCATCTGTCAAAACAAGTGCTACTCTCTTGTCTGATGCAAACTTCTTTAGTAGGTTATCTTTCGTGAAAGCAAGTGCCTCTCCAGTCCAGGTGCCACCGGCTATCCAGCCCAAATTCTTAATAGCCCTGCAAATAGAGATGATACAAAATGTTTGCAATATGAAATATCATTCCTGCTTCCTAGCTGAATAAATGCATGAAAATATTTGGCTTACATTAGAACTGGAATAAAAAAAAATCAGCATTAAAGTGTTTGCTACCCCAACATTTCATATTCATTATATGTGTCTGAAGTACCATGCATGTAAAAAGTATCCTGTTCTCTTTGCATTCCTTCCTTTATGTGAAATACCTGGTGATCCTGCCAGTACCCCTGGTTTACTATTTAAACCTCACAATGCTGGGCATGGAAGCACATCCATTCCAGTGTGGTCAATTTTCTGGCTGTGCTGCATTCCATTGGTCAGACTTGTGCTGACACTCCCCCGTGCATTCTTTTACTGGAAGGATTAGTATGCTGCTGTTTCTCTGCCTCTTGTTGACACACCCCCCATGCAGCCTTCACCCGCACCTTTCTATATGCAGCTGCATACAGAGGTTATATGATATCTTATAAACAAGAAAAGGGTACTTATAATTCTTTTTAAATATAAACACAAATGTTTTGTCTTTCATTTCTATTTTGAACTGAATGGGTTGTTTTACAAGGTAAGGGTTCACATATACTGTATTTAGGTAGAAATGTTCACAAGGATATGCCTGTCATTATCCAGTTTGTAGCCCTGCTACCCTAATGTGCTGTTCTCTCCACATTAATAACATCTTTGCTATTGCTTACTTTGCCAAGGTAATGTTTTTTGCACACATGCTATGTTCTCTGCATTTCTGCATGTGGCATTAGAAACCGGTGGTGGCGTGTTTTTTTTTCTCTTTGGGGGGGACGGCAAACAATCCACCACACGGTCGGTAGGGTCATGGACGGCCGGATCACGGGCCCATCCCCCTTGTCGGTGAGTCGATTACCCCATCTCGCGGACAGCATGGTGGCCGTGGTGGCAGCTTGTCTCCGGGCTGCCGGCTGCTTGCTTGCTGCTCAGTTCCCTTATGTGCGTCTTTTGCCTCCTCGGTGTACCATGCGTCTCCTGCCAGCGAATCAGATCGGCTCTTTTTTTGGCCAATCAGGTCATAGGTCTCATGACCCACTTCCTGATTGGCCGGGAGGAGATTCAGTGTTACAATAGTGATTATTCATTAGTTATTGTAACACAACTGGGTGGGCTCAGAGCGCAGTGCTCTGCGCCACGGGACCACCCTTTTTTTGAAGCCTATTAGAGCTTCTGTCTCTAATGACATGCTTAAAAAAAACACCCCCCATTGGAATCCATATTCCGGCGTCCCTGTATGTAGATCAGGGGGCAGGATGCATGCATGGGGGGGCGGCGCCCGTGTGCCCCTAGTGGATGAACCGCCACTTATAGAAAAGTGACAGCAGAAAAAGGCTGAGTAATCCATTGAGTGTGCCCATTTTTTTTTATTTTTATGCTATCTATGTTTGCATTGCCTACACATAACATAGAGATTTCACTAAAGGTCAGCCCTGTGCCCCTAGTCATCTGACTCTATTAAGTTCTCAGGCGAGGACCCTGGACAAGACTGAACATCTGGCATCTGGTTTCAACTATAGACCTACTCTATGAAGGTTCATTGATTAAAAACTTAAAATAAAAATGCATGCAAACATAGATAGTATCAGCGCAAAATGCAATTTTGCAATTTCAAATTTTTTTTCACTCTCACTGACTTAATGGAATGGTGAGGGGTCAAGGTAAGTATGTGCAATTGGTAGAGATGGTATTAAAGTCATCTTGTTGCTTTATTCTGAATGAGGAAAGCACAAGTTCATTTTAGGGAATACAATTATAATTATATTCATTATATAAATTATTTTTTATTATAGTGACTAGTACAACTTTGAATGTGGAGTTTTATATAGCTCCACAGCTAGCAGATGGACTTGTCATTTTTGAGCTTTGAATTTGGTTTTTATTTTGATGTGCATATTTTTTTTTTAGTGTTAGAAAACCTCCCTATCGTTTTCAGCCAAGGAAGCTGCCATCTTTGCCTTTGTTTAATCTATAACTGCCATGATGCTGCACATGTGATCAGTTATGACACTGGCCATTGGATGGTCTGACAGTTTTGTTTAGAGCCCAACCAATGGGAGTGTTACATTTCCAGAACGTGCCAAAAATTAACTACTTGCTTACTGGGCACTTAAACCCCCCCTCCTGTCCAGACCAATTTTCAACTTTCAGCACGTCTCATTTTGAATGACAATTGCACTGTCATACAACACTGTACCCAAATGAAATTTTTATCATTTTTTTCCCACAAATAGATCTTTCTTTTGGTGGTATTTGATTACCTCTGCGGTTTTTATTCTTAGTTAAAAAAATTTAAAAAGACCAAATTTTTAAAAAATATATATATTTTTTTATATTTTGTTATAAAATTTTGCAAACAGGTAATTTTTCTCCTTCATTGATGTACACTGATGAGGCTGCACCGATGGGCACCGATAGGCTGCACTGATGGGCACTGATGGGCTGTACTGATGGGCACCAATGGGCTGCACTGATGGGCACCAATGGGCTGCACTGATGGGCACCGATAAGGCGGCACTGGTGGGCACTGATAGGTGGCACTGGTGGGCACTGATAGGCGACACCGGTGTGCACTGAGAGGTGACACTGAGAGGTGGCACTGAAGGGCATTGATAGGTGGCACTGGTGGACACTGAGAAGTGGCACTAATAGGTGGCACTGATAGGTGGCAGTGATGGGCACTGATAGATGGCAGTGATGGGCACTGATGAGTGGCAGTGATGGGGACTGATGGGTGGCAATAATGGGCGCTGATCGGCACTGGTAGGTTACATTGATATACAGCACTGCTAGGTGGCACTGATGAGGCACTGATTGGCACCACTGGTGGGCATTGATAGGTGGCACTTGTGGGCATTGATAGGTGGCACTCATGGGCATTGATAACTGGCACTGGTGGGCACTGTGGGCTAGACATGTGCACACTGAAATATTTCGTTTCGGAATTTCGTTTTAATCCGAAAAATAAATTTATTTAGTTACTCCCGAAATTCGTTTTTATTTATTTCGTTTTTTGTTAAAAACTGCATTCGTCCGAAAATCCAATTTAATTAAGGTCGAATCTGTCATTGAAGGCTTATGGTGTCTGTCGAATGTTCAAAAAAGATTCGATGGAGCAGCTAAAAAAAAAAGCAATTACCGAGCTTTTGTTTACACACGTGATCAGCTGTCATTGGCTGATAGCTGATCACGTGGTAAGGGGGCGGGATCAGCCCCTTACTCGGATCTGTGATCACCCAAGTCTCAGTGACTCGGTGATCACAGTGCACGCCGCGCGCACCCTGCAGGGGGCGCGTGGGGAGCATGCAAAGGGGAGGCCGTCATGTGACGGCCTCCCGGAAATTCAGGTCCGCGCTGTAGCCGTCATTCGACTATAGCGCGGACGCCAAGTGGTTAAACTGTTTTATGGATGGGTTTACTTCCGCTTTAAATACTCTTTTGAATATATTGTATGTATGTATGTATGTATATTTGTTCCAAGTTGATTGAATGTGAAAAAATGTCACTTACTCTTTCAGCTGCCCAATAGTCTGGATATTGGCATCTCCCATGGCTACAGATTCCTGGGTGTCTCCATGGCTGTACTGCACCACTCCAACTCGGGATTCTCCAGAGTCAAACTGCAGTCAAAGTCAAACAATATGATAACTCTCTACTAAACTGTGAATATAACTTTACTAAACTAAAATCTATCAACCATACATTACTGTACGTTGTCATATTTAGTAAAGATAATTATAATAAAATGCAATTTAGTAATAGTGATTTTTATTTTGTAAAACTTGTTGCATGCAAATATTATAAGTGTATATTGATGGTATAGGACAAAAAAATGAAAAGACACGTGTAACTTTATGACTTATAAAATATCATCTGAAGTAATATTTGTAATTATTCTCACCTTGACATGTTCGTCCCTGCTCAAACGATCAATAACTTTTATTATAAATTCTTTTGATAGCTGGAAATTGGTGTTACCAATACTTTCAGAACTGTCAACTACGAAAAGTACATCAATAGGACCACATACGCAGTCTATAAAAAAATGAAACATGGCACCATGAATAGTGTTCTGTTGCAGTTAAAAGTCTGTAAAGAGCTATAGAGGGAGATTTACTAAAACTGGCACACACGGAATTTGGTACAGCTGTGTATAGTAACCAATCAGTTTCTAGGTTTTCTTGTTAAAGCTTAATTGAACAAGATGATAGTAGAAGCAAATTGGTTACTATGCACAGCTGCACCAGATTCTGTGTGCACCAGCTTTAGTAAATCTTCCCCATTGTATTTCATGCATCTGCTGCAAGATCAGACAGCAAACAGATAAGCTTTATGTCAGTAAACTATGGTATTCTGAAGAATGAAATCCAATACAACATTATTTATTCTGCATAAATGTAGAAGAAACTTTCATGGGAGAGCTAATTGCTTTGTAATCTAAAATCTAACATGCTGAGTTGACTGGTCAGTGCAGAAGGGGCCCCCTTTGATCTTTAGTTTATTTGAGATAAGGGCTTAGATGTCATATATAGATGACAGCTACACCACTTGAGTAAAGAAGCTAAGGGCTAAAAACATTAACAACTACCCTATTACGGGAAAGAATAACTTATCAATAAAATAACTTATCAAAGAAAACTTATCAATGAGGATAGGTAGTCATAGTTCTGGATACAATCAGGACACCCATCATATGAGAATATATATAAGAAAAGGCAAATTGTATGGATACATAACATTGGCAGTGGTCATGCCTCAACAATCAGGAAATTTATTAGGCCCACCGATAAGGGAGGGATAACAAAAAACATGCATCAGTGCAAGCCAACGAGGAAAAGATAAATGCAGGATTAGAAGAAAACAGCACATACTTACCACAGCAAGCTGAAAAATGAAAACAGACAGTTAAAAGACAATCAAAAACATCATGTCATAAACAAAGCCAACATCAAAGATAGGTTGAGAATGAACAGGGCTGACATCAGACATACAGAGTGCAAACATTACAAAAGAACTCTCTGAAGTGCTGAAGGACAGTTTTTACAGAGCATATAAAACTTCCGAGCCAGAGCAGACACAAGCAGAAAGGTCATCCAATTACAAATAATCCACTATCAGACCTTTCAATCAAATATATCTAATAAGCTCAGAATACACTCCTCAACCAAATACTGTTAAATGTATCCTCTAATTTTTGCTAGACTAACCTTTTTAACTTTCTTCAAAAATGTAATTTACACATATAAATACAGGAGTGGATATCATGTCAATTATCCTTCATATCAAATCTTTAATACTTTTATGAACATTTATTGTTTAACAGCTGGGAATCTGGACATATCATCCAAGATAGAAAGTGGTGTATTTAAAACTAGTTATACAACGTGAATACTCTGCATTATTTTTCTTCCTGCTATCATTGGGAGTCATTTATAAAGCACATTGAGCTTTTTGTTCTCTGTTTTGCAGATCTTACGAGTTCTTAACTTATATAGACACCTACATCTGATTAAAGCTAGCTTGTGCTTTGCCCACACAGGGCATTCAACAGGTTTGCTATAATACACCCCTGCCTGGCAGCACCTATATATCTTTTGGTATGGAGGAGCATTTGTCCCATTCCTTTTCCTGCAATGTGGCAATACTGGTACTTCATGATTGGCCCAATGCTATCACATGGCATGGGCATGGCGAGGCTGCTCCCCTAACTTCAAGGATTAAAAGTTTCCTTATGTCTGGGGGACATGAAAAAATGGTTTGGCTTATTCGATCCTCTGCTACGATCCTCTGCAACTGTGGCAGATGGCGCTCTCTTATGCTCCAGCAGTGGACTGTTCCTCAGTGTTCTCATGTTCAGTGCAGAGGACCTACGACCACAGAAACATGGGGGGTAGAGGCTATGGATGCTGATCTTGTAGCATGAGGGAGCTTGCAGGGGCCGAAGATTGAGTAAGTAAAAGTGCTTTTCCCAGTACCCTAGATGTAAACCATCCACAGGGCGTAGTCATGGAATACATGGATACATGTCTAGAGCGGTAGCTATGCATGGTCACATTAAAGCAAACGCAGTTTTTCCTGCATGGGCATAGCACAGGTTCATTTTAAATTCCCTAGGCTCTACTCTATATTAGGCAAGACAATGATGAAGTATCTATGTTGTTATGCTACTAAGCTGCCAATGTGTCTCTATGCCTGCACCTACTTTCCTCATTTTCCTTGCTACACCTCACAATAATGAAATAATTCTAAACAGTACACTGGCTGTTCCTCTCAGTCTTTTACTATCTGGCATATAGTCTAGCATTTGCCTAGTTCCCATTCACTGGAATATACCCATGGAGTGGAATGACTGACACATTGCTGGTACATGTGCTGATCCTAGTTTTATTGCTTGGATAGGATCTCATGTTTTAGCAACATACTGCACTAATGTAGATGATTTTATTTGCTTGGAACCTCCCTAGAATGAACTTTTAAAGATAATTGGGTTAGTACTTACAGCACATCTTCATGATAATGTCCAGAATTTCACACTCCTGTGAATACACATGAACAAGATTGGTCGACTTTCTAAGTAAATGTGTAAACCAGACCTTAAACGGTAAAACTCTCTAGTAATGGACATCATCCAAGCTCCTCTTTTAGACAAAGAATGAGTCACTTGGAATAAATGTTTCATATTGCCTTGTATTTCTGTGTGGAATCTCATAGTGCCAGTGACTGGCAGACAGGACATCAATATATGAAAAAAGTTGGGTTGCTATGCCTAGTAGTTTAGGGTCTGGCAGTCTCCAATAACTTGTTATCACAACCCCACATTAATGGCTACATCACTGCAATAAAGGGGGCAGAATATTGTTACCAGGCAAAATGCCAGCAATAATAAAACATGACTCACATCTGGGCCTGGTGGGCCTGGAGGTCCTGGAGGTCCCTAGAAGGAAAGATGTTCAAAGAGAAAATGTAGTCAACAAAATTGGAGCACAAACTGTTTCAGCCACAGAGTGCTTAATGATATTACATTGTAAGAGGCAGTAAAACTGCCAGTAATCTCTCATAGGAGAACAGTTAAGGCTATTAGCGCTGCTTTCTGGCATCTGTATACTGAACATTACCATGTTTAGAAGTGCTACAGATGCTCTATTAGAGGGTTGCAAGCAGCAGCTGAACCTGACATCAGGCAGTCTGAATCCATACTTTGTATAAGAATACTGTGTATACTTGATAAATATTGACAGGATACAGTTTTTTTTTATTTTATTAAAAGTCTACAATTGATTGTTTAAGATTATTATATGACAGGCTGCATGATGTTCTTTAAAAATGATATCACTAGAAAACACTAATTCTACATATTCACAAAAGCATGGATACATACAATAAAATGTAAAACATATGATGCCTTACATCAATGCCTAAATGTCAGCAGGTAAATGCTGCTTTCAAGTGCTTCCAGCTTGCATTTAAAATTATTTTGAGATGCTACTGAGATCATTCAGAGAACAATGACAGGTGCACTTGACCTGCCATTGACCTCCTTATTAGCTGCATCAACCTGCATCAAGGTACCTTTGCATTCCAGTTGACTTCTATGGGGAGAGAAGCGGTTCTATCCAAACAAAAAGCCATCAACCCAAACCCTTACAGAGATACAAACTGTATGTGTACTCATCTCAACAGTATTAATGGAAGCAAAAGAGTATTTTGCTCCTAAATTGAATATTATAATAATGAGAGCATGCATTTTTTTTACTTTTATACCTGCTATTTGTGTTATTATACTCACCGATGGTCCTTCTGGTCCTCTGTAACCCTTTGCTCCATTGGGCCCATCAGGACCTTTATCTGGACTCTAAAATATGACACACAGAACAAAAAATATGTATTCAAATGTAATAATTATTGACTTTCAAATATTTTTAAGGAATATATAATAAACATGATGCCTAATATACTGTATGCTTTGCGTAGCTCCCTTGGCTCTTATTCATTATGCTTATTTTTGTGCAGCTTTTTACCTGTTTATTATTCTCCAAGAACAATGTGCAGTGTAGTGGGCAATATAGAGAGAATATAAAGCTCTATAGTTGTTGAAGAACTGAACTCTAATAAAGCATCATGATATCTAATTAAAAAAAAAGGGGGCATGTCTAAGGTAAGGCTTAAAAAAACACACTTTAACAAAAACTATTTGTTTTTTTTATTGATGACAAGCAGTTTTGAACCTCAGTTACTGAACTGCTAGAGTATGAAGGTAAACTTCAAACAGCGTTCAGCAGTCGTTTATTTTCCAAATATCTCATGAATCTGAGATACTTGGTTTTCCATTATTGAGCTGTTGGTGCAAAGGTCTTTCATGGCACCTGTTACTTAAACCAAGTAGTTACAAAGCACCAAAATGCAATTCTATCTTGATGGCTGAACTAGAAGAGTTCCAGCATATCAGATCCCTGGAAAATAAGCTATCTTGTAGATGAGAAATGATTAAAAAGGTTAATAGCTGCAAATTCAGTTTATCAGTCTTATCTTAGGCTGGCCATACAGTATACAATTGTATTGTACACTCTCTGTACAACCACCTTTAGAGACCAAAACTATGTAATATGAGGACAAATCTAAATAATTGAAATAGTATCAAACAAGGCAGGTCCTTGCAAAACAGGAGATTGTACAATCAAATTGTATAGGGTAGGGTCAGCTTTTTTGTTCAGACATTGCTTTCTTTGGAATGACAAAGCCTATTCATAATAAAAATATAGGATTATTGACAGAAATGGTAGAATTTGAGATTTGAAGACAACTCTAGATGTTTCCATAATAAACCATCACACTCACATCATCACCAGGATCTCCAGGCTCTCCTTCATCTCCTTTTGGTCCAGGATATCCCTTTGTTCCCTACAGAAAATTAAATAAATAGCAATTTGCATCTGGTTCAGTATTAAATGTTTTGTGAATAGTTTGTTTCCTTGCTTAAGATTATTGACTTACATTAGTTCCTCGATCACCTCTACCTCCGGGGTACCCCTGAAGTGGACAAAAGTGTCAAATATATATCATACTGAATACATCTTAAAGTTTTTTCTTGCCCAACCCACAGCCCTGTGTGTACTACAACCTGGTCTGTTAGTCAGTAAGTCAAAATCCAAAGTATATACCTGCTATATCATTTTTTGGGCCTGTATCTCATCACTCTCACTCACTTTATAATTTTGGTAAACTCAAAGTTATGGGTAACGTCAATTATTATCCATCAAATATAAAGTAGTAGCTATAATGAAGATTTTGTTGTAAGATCCTTACTTTGATGTAAATCCTTAACTATTGTCTCTGGTAATGTTTACCTTGTCGGGTTCTAAAAACTTACTTGGAATCCTTGGAATCCATCAGTACCATTTCCTGGAGGGCCATCATCTCCCTAATAATAGAATTGTGATGTTAGACAATGATGTACATTTACAATAACATTTTCAACACTTTATATATCATAATGATCACCTTAAAATCCCTGAAACTTAGAAAAAGAACGTATGCTCCAAGTTAATAAATTGATAACACCTAGAGATAAACAAGCCTAAAGTTGGTACATTCATTGAATCTCTCCCCCGAAAACAGGGCAAAAAAGGGTTTGTAGTGTTAAATGGTTTTCTTTTTTTTGGGAAATAATGCTGGCTAGGCCTGAGAGGTAAGAAAAAATAAATTAACTGGACCAGTTCAGGACATTGGTTCAGTCTGCATACCAACTATCCATGGGATAATAGATATCAAGCATGATGTAGATGAGTTAAGGGGTGACCATCATCTCCAACAACTATAAAGAACTTGCACTTTTCCATTGGACTTTACAAAGTGGGTTATGACAAAATGGAGCAGCAAGTCAGGAATCTAGTGCAAAAATAAGATACCTAACAAATAAGCAGAGAGCAGCAAGTCAGGTTTCAAAACCAAATTAAGTTAAGCCTTCTTATAAAAACAAAAAACAGATTTGCTAATCATTGTGATAGGGCAGCACCTGTTACAAAGTTAAAAGTCATCCCTCTACAAGGGCATAGCTATAAATTATAGGATTCCATACAATATTTTGTTTGGACTTCTTATTCCTCTCAGTGATATTTACTTTAGTACCCAGCACTCTGCTTTGGTGACCAACAGGCTATGCTACACTTCTAATACATTTACATTGGTGGTCAGTAGTGTCCTTCTACCCTTCCCTAATAGCCCTTATCATGATGCTGGTCAGTGGTAGTCTTTTTCCACTGATAAAAGACCACTTTGTATGTTGCTGGTCATTTTTATACCATGGCATTCTGATAAAAACATCTTTAAATGACATACGTGGTAATGGATCCCCCCATGCATACCGCTGTTTTGGTATGTTTCACACAAAGACACATTTTTTTAATGAGCCAGGAGAGGCCGCTATAAAAGATAGTCTACGGAATCACATGTGTAGCCCTGTAGTCCAAAAAGAAGACAGGCCAAGGTTGCAGGGTACAAGTGAGTATGCCTATAGGAAGGCCTATGGTGAGGGCGAGGATAGGTTACTTTAGTGCTAACATAAAGAATAAGTGCCTTTTCCTATAAAGCGGAGTATATTTATTATTACAACAGATGCACAATTTCAACATTTAGTTTGTATTTCTATAGTGTTTTTCTCCTAGGGACTCAAAGCACTTAGCAGGTTAGGTAGTCTTTTTAGGCACACTGACTTTAGCCACATAACATGCCATAATGTATTTGGAGTGTGGGAAGAAATCCACACAAGCACAGGAATAATATGCATATTTCTTGTAGACAGTGTCCTGGTCAAGATTCGAACCTAAGATCTGAGGTGCTAACCACTAGCTAAAGAACGTATGGGTCAGCTGGTAGCTTTTTGGTGACATCTGGGAAGGTGACTGTGTCATGCAGTCAACATTCTGAGACAAATTATTTTGAGAAATGATCCTAATGAAAGTTTGTGAAAATAGTGGGAATGCTTTTCTTTTTCCAGTATGGCTGATGCTGCTGTGCTTGCAGCACGAATGCCAGGCTCAATTGGTCTTAAGAAACAAACAGCTAGTGCATATGTAATGTCTTCAAAAGACCATTAAGGGAATTTATAAAGAGTGTCTAAGACACTTCATGGATTTTAAAAAGTTGGGTCTTTCCCACCAAACCTGCACTCACTACTCATCTACTTTGTCTATTTATGTGTGCAATTGCAGCAGTATATAAGAGCACACTGAACTGTCCCTATCTAATTGTAGACAGGATTCCATGCTATATATGTACATTGTAACCATGATAACAAGCACTAAACACTGCTGCATTCCAAGATTTTCAACATTTATCATTCTTCTCTATATAACGCACTTACCCTCTCGCCTGCTAGTCCTTGCTCTCCGGGTAGTCCTTTAGCTCCTCTTAGTCCTTTCGTTCCCTAAGCAATAAAATAATAAGGCCAAAAATAAGAAGAAATGAAAGAAAAAAAAAGGATTTATTGCTAATGGGAAACAGAGGAGACACAGGAAACAGCTGCAGATGATTCCTGTTTAATACACATGCTGGAGTCCAGCGGGAATCAAAAGCAGCTCATCAAGTTTCACTTTGGACATTTGTCCCTTGAAATATGGCATCAATCAGAGTACACTGTACTAAGGCACAACATGTGACACAGCATGGAACCCATCATGAAAGATGGCATGGAGAATGAATTTCTTGCTTCAAAATCAGGTGGTAATTTTCTAAAGTATAGTACATGAAGCACATTTCGTATAACATTCTCTTTGTATGTTACATGTAAACTTTGTTCAGGATGCAACATTGTCAACTACCACCTTTTTATGGCTATGTAAAGAAAACAGGGACATTCTGAATTTAAAGATCCAGTGGAATAGTTGCAGTGAGATAAAACTGAACTATCAGCAATGTTCATCTTCCAACACTTGAAATCTGAAATGTGTTTAAAACAACTCCTGCACGTGACCATAGTCATATCATGCTGAAATATGACAAACCCACACTCACTTCTAACCACCGCCCTACCCTCTTATAGGCTCATAAAAGGGGCAGTCTCTCAGTTTTGGAGGGCTGTCCTTCTTTAGCTTAAACTGAATTTTCTCATGTCATACCTCACTCCATACCTCCAATCTTTACATGTCATGGTGTCAGTCAGCATTTATTCTGTCCCATATTATGATGTCCTGCATTGTTCACAGTGTCTTGCATTTACACTGTCCCATGTAATTGTGTCAATGTGCATTTACTCTGTACATGTCATAGGGATTGATTTACCAAATCGACTCTGCACTTTGCAGGTAGAATTTGCTCTAGAGCTTAGTAAATGAGGTGAGAATCACTTTGCAAAGAATACCCAATCACATGTTAGGAAAATAAAAATACAGCATTTTTGCTTGCACATGATTGCCTGCATGCCATATGTCATGGTGTCCCATGTCATTCATTCATTTAGTCATCCTGCATTTATTCTGTACATGTCATGGGGTCAGGCATGTATTCTTCCCCATGCCATAGTGTCCTGCATTTATTTTGTACCATGTCATTGTGTCCTCCTGCATTTAGTCTTTCCCATCCAATGTCATGGTGTCCTACTATATATATTCTGTCCCATGTTATAGTATTCAGCATTTGTTCTGGACCATTTTCTGTCCTTTGTTCTAGTCTAGGTCACTGTGTCCTCCTGCATTTACTCTGTCCCATGTCATGGTGTCCTCGTGCATTTATTCTGTCCCATCCAATGTCATGGTGTCCTACTATATTTATTCTGTTCCATGTCAAGGTGTCCTGTATTTATTCCGTACCATGTCATAGTATCCTGCATTTATTCTGTACCATGTCATTGTGTCCTTCTGCATTTATTCTGTCCCATATCATTGTATCCTCCTGCATTTATTCTGCCCCATCCCATGTCATGGTGTCCTGCTATATTTATTCCGTCCCATGTCATGGTGTCCTGCATTTATTCTGTCAAATGCCATTGTGTTCTCCTCCAGTTGTTCTGTTTTGTGTCATGCTGTCATCTTGAATGTATTCCCTCCAATGGCATGCTGTGTATTAGTCCATGTTATATCATGTTGTGCATTTATTCTGTATCGTGACTTACTACTACTACTACACTAATTCTCCATCATGTCATGCTGTCCTCCAGAATTTGTTCTCTCTGGTGTAATTATATCTTTATTTGTTATGATGTAAATCTTTATTTTTCTACACCATATAAAGCTGTGATACAGCAATTATTTTTCCAGTATTGTCTTGCTGCATTTATATTTTCCCAGGACAACTTGTCATCCTGCTTTTATACAGCTTTTATCTTGTATCTCAGTGGATGGCTGCATTAAATACTTTTAGGTTTCTACAATTTCAGGCTACTATCCCATTTACATCTGCCTAATGTTATGCTGTCCTCCTGAGTTCATTTCTCTCCTGTAAAGCTAAATAAATGTCAAACAACTCCATGATATATAGCTTGGATGCAATGTGGGTCTCCTACTAGACTATGTCCCCCTGCAGCTCCCACACAACTACTTTTTTGATGGCAGGAGGGCAGAACGTATGTAAAGAATGTACTAACAGCACTGCTTTCAATTTAGAAGAATTTATAGATGTTGGTGCAATACTCATTCAAACATAGAAAGAGACAAGGGGCTGAGTTTGTAAATTCAATTGCCATAATATGTAAAATGATTTTTTTCCCATTGAGGAAATATAAATATCAGAAGGACACAGTTCCCGTTTGTTAGGATGATTGCAAATTGGGAAACACCAAAGCAAGCAGTGAACTTTAAAGGAAATTTTACAATTGTGCACATAAGATTAAATTACAGTTACCAATAAAATAAAGTAACACTTTTATATAGTTAAGCTGGCCATACACAGAGTTAATTTATGCAGGGTCCTTATGAAACAGATGAAATTTAGTCAATGGGCAGTCCTGTTAGCCGCCTCCCAACCAACATCCCTCAAATAAAAATTCAAAGGAGGTTGGCTGTAAAAATTGCAATAGCAATATTCATCCATCCGTGCTGTGTAGCATGGATGGAGGAATCTGTTTTTTTCCACTCAGCCTACAGGTTTAGCCAACTTTAGTTATAGGTAAACTAATCTAATCTAATCTGATTTCTATTCTATTTCTAACTGGCTGCCTTGTGTGAAAGGAGGCTGGCTGGCTGTAAAAATAAAGGAGTCTGGCTGTAAAAATACAATAGCCGCAGAAGGATATTCAACCATCCGTGCTGTGCAGTGTGGATGGAGAAATCTGTTTGATTTTTTCGATTCAGCCTGCAGGTTTAGCCAACTTTAGTTATAGGTAAGCTAATCTAATCTGATTTCTAATTGGTTGCCTTGTGTTACAGCATACTGCTCTTCAGGTGGCCCAAAATATGAAAATGTATGTTTATAGAAATGTATTTAATCCCAGAGCCTATGTCACCTAAAACTTTAGATGTGAATATGTGAATTTTTTTTCTCATTTTCACTCAATATTTAACTTCAAATCTAAACATGCTTAATAAAAACATCTTTCCTTGCAAATTGTTAGAAGATAACATCACACACTGTACAATTGTATTTTTAGCAGTATGGCAAATGCAACAGCACACAGCTGTCCCTGTTTGTGGGAAAATCCTACTTTTGGAACCAAATGCCTTCTGTCTCTCTTTCCTCTTCAGTTGTCCCTATTTTTTGCAAAATCTTTTTATTAAGTTTTATATTGTCACACAAAAAGTACCCACACAGGGGCCAAACATTGCCCACGCAGGGGCATATCCTCTGATGCGGCTATAGACCGCACCAGGGCACATTGTTCAACATAAACAAACTTACTTAACTATACCCCAATGGGGGGAGAGGTTTAATTCAGGAAGATCCATGCTCTGCATTGAACTGACAGGATATTTGAATGAGAGATTTTGGGTCAATTTTCTAACATATTATAACCATAATGTTAATTTAGGAATTGGTTACTGTATCAGTTGCCGTGGTATTATCATCTAACCAACAGGTCCATACCTTTTCAAATTTTGGGGGACAACCCCTGCCCGAGTAGGTGGCTTTATAGAGGGGCAGACTGGCATTCACTAGGCTCTTCCAAAATCTAACAGAGGGGGGAGATGACTGTTTCCAGGTCATCGTGATGGCCTATAGTACTAGTATAGTAGTATAGTAACAGAGATATTAGTATTTTCCTAGCTCTGAGTATTGGCATTTGGTCCACTAGTCCCAGTAGGCAATGTTTAGGATCATAAGGGATACTAATCTTAGTGATCCTAAAGATCACTTGGAGTACTTCTTTCCAATACTGTACAATTGCTGTGCAAACCCAGAAAATGTGAAAGAAGTCCTCCGGCTGGTAGGAGCAGCGTCAGCACGCCGGAGAATACGCCGGCGACATCTGGTGCAGCCTGTGGGGCGTGTAATGAACTCTGTGTACTATTTTGTATTGGACCAGTTTGTCTCTGGCTGAGACCAGAGGGGAGAATGGAAAATTCCAAATCTCCCTCCAGTCATCTTCATCCATTTCCGGTATGTCCCCCACCCATTTCCTGCGGAGGGAGGACAGCTCAGGAACGGCAGCGACCAGCAGGGACCCATAGATCTGAGACGTGGGTTTCTCGAGATCCTTCACCCGAAGGGTGGATTCGAGTTCTGAATATTCCAATACAATCGGTTGGCCTAAGAACTGACACCTATAGGCATGAGCGACTTGAAGATACCGAAAGTGGGCCTTTGCAGGTACATTAAATTTGGTACGCAATACGTGAAAGGGAATGAGCTCCCCATTGGTGATTACATGTTCAAGGGTCAATATTTTATATTTGGCCCAGGCCTGTGGATCCGGGATAGTATTAAACTCTGATAGGTTAGGGTTCAGCCACAGGGGGGTGTGAGTAGACCAGGAGTTCGGCTGGGGTGCCCTCAGCACCTCTCCCACCCTCCACGCCTGCACAGTGGTGCGCATAGAAGGGGTGAGGGAGTGAGGTGTTTTTGGTCCCCTGAATAGTAGCCCCTTCAAGGCCTCCAGAGACCCCACTATAGCCGCCTCCAGCACTGTCGCAGAATTGGTCAGGTCCGGCTGCAACCACCAATGGGCGGTCACAAGCTGAGTGGCCAAGAAATACTTGTGACAATCAGGTAGAGCCAAGCCCCCACTGTCCACAAGCCTGGTCAGAGCGGTATATCTAAATCTAGGTGGCTTTGATCCCCAAGTGAAGGAGAGGAAGAGTTGCTTAAGAGAATTAAAGAAGGTTTTGGTCAACCATTGTGGGGAATTTCTAAAAATGTACGTAAGTTTGGGGAGGACTTTCATTTTAAGAAGGTTGATACGCCTAATGAGGGAAAGAGGAAGTTTGCTCCATGCCTTCAGTTTGGATCTAATAACCGCCAGGTCAGGGTCAAGATTGAGCCGGGCAAAGTCCCCGCTCTCCCTTGAGATGATGATACCTAAATAGGTAAATTTATCCACCCACTGGAGCGGGGTTGAGGAGGATGAGGAGGACCTGGCCCCCTCATCCACCAGAAAGAGCTGAGACTTGTAGTTGTCCCTATTTTTGGTCTAATGTGTAGAGATCTATACAAAAATATACTATTTAACTACAAAAGTTTACATTATATTAAAGCCCACCCTATGCTAGCAGCACGCTGGTGGAGAGCCAGACCTCTGATCGACACCAGGAGCAGTAATCCATTGGTCTGACATGTACCCCTGCACATTGCTCCACTCATTGGTAATCATGCTCCGTGTGCATCATTGTTGATTGGAGCAGTGTGTGGGGGTATGCATTGGACCGCTGGAAAGCCACACCATTGTGCTCTTGGCTTTACTAAAGGGTGCAGAAATAGTGAAGAACATCCAACATGTTTTCTATAGCTTTAAGTTTAACACGATAAAATACATTTTTTAACAAAACACCCACGGTATGCAAACAAACCTTATGAGTTCTTTAACAGGTAAGGCCATAAGCTTGACAATGTTTAGACAGCGTAAGGGTGCTTTCACATGGGAGTTCAGTTGTTTAGTTCAGTTCAGTCACGTTTTTTTTGTAAAAAAACAGATCAAAAATGGATATGGATGTCAATTTTTACATCCATTTTCATTACTGCTAAAATCTGTTTTTTTTCCTTTAAAAAAAACTTGAACTGAAAAAAAAAATGACTGAACTGAACTAAAAAACTTATCGCCTCTGTTTTGGGGTTAAAAACGTATGTAAGCAGATGTCATTCGCTAACATCCATTTTTCATCCGTTCCATTTTATAATGTTTTCTTCCGTCTCAAAAAACGGAACTTAACGGAGGCGGATGTCAATGGATGATAATCCGCTAACGTCCGCTAGCCCAAAGACATACATGTATGTCCATTTTTCATCCGCCAATGGATGGAGGAAAAACGGACGTACGGAAAGCCCGTGTGAAGGACCCTAATCCATTTGAAACAGAATCAGATGGTAAGACTGTAGGTAGGCTGTAGGTAGCTTGCTAGCAACATACCACCTTACCTTAGGTAATGTCCTGCAATGGCTCTCATATGCATCCCTTGCCCATACCCCATGATGTTGATACCCCATGATTGATGATAAATACAGAGCTGCATTAATTACTTTTTGTGTGTTTATTTGGTTTTTAATTGTATGGCCATGACATTTTGATTAAATAAAATTCTCTTCTGGAATCCCAGTATGGTAACTTTTTTTTTTAAATTTGAGCCCTTGGAATAAAATGTTTAAGAACTCTTGGTTTAAATGAGAAATATTTGGCATTAACTCTTTGTGGTCATTGTAATTGGGGGTATGAAAGGGAAGGGTTATGGCAGCTTACGTCATTTGTGGTAAAAGATGTCTCTCTTTCTCAACTCTGAAACTTGGGTGGTATGGAACGTTGAGCAGTTCAGCATTGACATGCCAATGTACCTGTTCTATGTGTGTATTATATATTAAAATAATTGAGTCTGGTGCATTTTTAAAATTGCAGCTCTTCTAATTACCTACCTCAGGGCCACTGGGTCCTTCATCTCCTCTGTAGCCTTTGGCTCCTTGTGGCCCTGGTTCCCCCTAAAAAAAAAAAGAGTAAAGCATTAGGTTGCATCCAAGGCAATATCAAGCAACATAAGAAACATAAAACTAAGAGAGTTAAAAAAAGACCCTGAGAACTGGGTCTCCCAGGAAAACCACAAGTTTTACTGATAAGGTTGAAAAAGAAAACATTCTACTGATTCACTTAGGTTATCTTCAGTTCAACAGAACTATAACTCAGTGTTGGCTAAGAGGAGTGTAGTGAGCAAGAGGTGAGAGGAAAATGTCATCAGAAAAATTCATAGTAGGGATTTGAAGAGAAGTATGAGAGCGAAAAAAATGTACCGAATTAAAATGCCTATATAACAAAACAGTACTTTTTTTTCCCCTTTTGCTCTAGACATTGTGAACAAGCAAAGGGTGGTGGGAAAGAATTCATTCTTAATTGCACACAGAATTTTTTTGGCCCAGTCCTAAAACAAATACACATTCTTTATTTAATGAAACAATGCATAGTGTGATGACTGTTTTAAGTGCAGTAACGCATAGCAATAAGAAATCAGGCCCCATCAATGCTTACTTGGAGTTTTTAATGGGTTTACTTACAATTTGTTTGGTAATAAACCGAACTGAAATTACCTTAAATATATATTTTAATTTTCTGCATGTATATCTGAAACTACCTTAAAATATAAATTAAGTTTTGGATAGCGTGGGAAATAGTTAAAATCCATGAGCAAGTAGATTAAAAGCGCTGGAATCCTTTTTGTCTTTATTTTATATTATAGTCATCCAAAAGTATCGTGGTACATTACACATACAGAATTAGAATATGGGGCTGGCAGCTGGTACATAGTACAACTGGTATATAGTACCCCATACCCATTCAGCCCCTTGCCCGCAGACCCCCACAACCACAGCCCAGGGTTGTGGGGAAGAGGTCCTTGGAAGAGCCCCCCTACCCCAAAGCACCTCCCCATATTGAGGGTATGTGGCCTGGTATAGTTCAGGGGGGGGGGGGCGCCCGCTCGTCTCCCACCTTTCCTGATGTGCCGGGCTGCATGGTCGGAAAAAGGTATGGTATGGATTTTAGGGGGGACCCCACGCCGTTTTTTTGTTAAATTTTGGCATGGGGTTCTCCTTAAAATCCATACCAGACCCAAAGGGCATAGTATGGATTGGGGGGGACCCCATGCTGCTTTTGTATGACTTTTCTATTGCCAGCATTCTTTTGTTTACATTTCAGCTTTCAGCGGGGAAGCTGACTCTTCGAGTGTTAAGGACGCAGCCCACTGCTTAACAACCAGTAATTCTTCACACAGAATTTGAATCAGTCAATCATTCTTTAACCGATCCAAATTCGAATCATTCCGAAAAATTGGCATTCGTTGGAAAATGAAACAAATTTTAATGAAATTCTTCAATATTTCATTCGGAGATTTGGAAACACCCGAATCTCCGAATAACTAAAAAGTTGTCCGGATTTGTATTCAGACCGAAACGAATTGCACATGTCTACTGGAATATCCATCTATCCATCTTGTCCCGCAAAGTAGTTTATTTACTAAGGGAAAATACACTGTTCACTTTGCAAGTGAAGTTGCACTCTCCAAGGAAATTTTCCCCATAGCTTAGTAAATGTGGTAAAACATCATTTTGCAAAATATACCCAATCATGTGCAAGGAAAATTTTAACAAAACCCTATTTTTGATAGCACGTGATTGAATGTTGGAAGTCAGTAGAGCTTCACCTAATTCACGAAGTTTTTCACATTTCCTTGCAAAGTGTAACAGCCTATTTTCCAGTAGTAAATCAACTCAAAATGTTTGATTTCCCATCCTGAAAACAATGCTTACCAGGACAAATAGAGTAGATGAATCTCCCCAGCAACGATCCAGTAATAAATATACAAAAGAGGTTCTAGCCCTTTCCTGCCCTATCCAAGATTATAAAAACAATTTTACTTTAGATACTCTTTCAATTTTTTTCTTTAAAAACTCCCATAATCAGGGCAGCCATTGTACCTCTCTTTGCTGTTGGTCTAGGGGGGTGGGGAGTAGTATATTATGTTGACTGTCTGCACCATTTTGGAAGTCACTGGTTGGTAGTTATAGCAGTGGTAGAAACTGGACTTTTTTTTCTTTAAGACCCCTTTCACACTGGAGCATTTTTCAGGCATTTTTCAGGCGCTTTAGCGTTAAAAAAAGCGCCTGTAAAGCGCCTGAAAGAAGTCTCATCTGCAATCCCAATGTGAAAGCCCGAGCCCTTTCAAACTGCCAGCGCCCGAAAAACACTGGTAAAGCGCCGCTTAAGACCCTTTTCACATTGGGGCGTTTTTCAGGTGTTTTTCGGGCGCTGGCAGTGTGAAAGGGCTCGGGCCATCGGCGCACCCAGCCCGGTGGCAAAAACACGAAATCGCGGCAAAGAAGCTTCTTGCAGGACTTTTTTTGACGCCCTGCCAGCGCAGCGCCCCAATGTGAAAGCACTCGGGCTTTCACATTAGGATTGCAGATGAGGCTTCTTTCAGGCGCTTTAGGCCTCATGCACACGGGACGCTGTTAAACGCACAGCGTTTGGCAGTTGGACACTTTTTTCAACTGCCCCTGAACTCATTTAATGGTATCCTATGTGTCCATGTACACAGTCTCGTTTTTTGGTGTTTTTAGGCAGTTGTGTTTAACCTCGTTTTTCCAGAAGCAAAAAAAATGGGTTCAGACGCAAACGTTTTCCACGTTTCAGACGCCAAACGCGTTTGCGTTTATAAGTGTTCTTAAAGGAACCCTATTTTTTGGACCAGAAAACACAGAAATATGATGGTAAACTGCTGTAGAGAATGACATTTTGCCGCAAAGTCGGGTCACAAAATGTCAAGCACTTTTCTGCAGCAGAGAATGACATTTTGCGACCCAACTTTGGGGCCCCATATCTCGATGGGGCCACTTGGTGCTAGGAACCCCAAATATGGTGTGCAAACAGTGGAAGTAGCACTACAACATATCCAAATTTAGGGTTCCTAGCACCAAGTAGCCCCAAGATATGGGGCCCCAAAGTTGGGTCGCAAAAATGTCATTCTCTGCTCTGCAGACACTTCTAGGTGCAAAACGCTAAACGCGGCATGCAAACGCGGCAAAACGAATGTTTCTAAACGCCAGTTTCAGCTTTTAAAAACATGTGTTCAGCAGAGTTTGCACCTGCATCTCGTGTGCATGAAGCCTTACAGGTGCTTTTTTTAACGCTAAAGCGCCTGAAAAACGCCCCAGTGTGAAAGGGGTCTCAGTGTGAAAGCACTCGGGCTTTCACATTGGGATTGCAGATGAGGCTTCTTTCAGGCGCTTTCCAGGTGCTTTTTTTAACGCTAAAGTGTCTGAATAATGCCTGAAAAACGCCCCAGTGTGAAAGGGGTCTAAAGAATAACAATATATTTCATTACATTGGTGCCAACTGATCTCTTATTCCACCTCCTATATATACTCCCACTATTGACAGGCATGACCTATGATGGCTGGGGTAGATATTCTCTCCTTATCTCTGAGCTGCCTCAGCGATCTGCATAGGCACACCCATTTCTCCATGCCATTTGAGTCTATGGAGAAACAAGCACATATGCACACTGTAGCACACCACCTCATTGAGGTGAACTGCAGAATCCATAGATTCGGTATAGCCTGCAACAGGATAAGAAGGTCAGTAGAGGGGATTGTATATGTGATGTGCAAGGTGAGAAGCAAGCCAACTGGCCAAAAATCTAAATAATATATCGCTATCCTGTCAAGCAAATAGCTTATAGCAGCTGGTAATACAACATATTTTACATTATATTTGCTCTCCAAAAAAAGTATGTGCTTCAGCTCTACTAAACTGGCCATTGTAAATTGAAATTGGCATAGGTACGTTCTTGTTTAAGGGGACAAAGAACAATACGTATCAAGTCATATCAATTGTAATTGTTATTGCTTGCACTGGTTAATTGAATAGACTAGAAAAGGAAATAATAATTACCCAGCAGTTCAAGATGGAACAGAATATATCACTGCTAAACCAGAAACTACTAAAAGTTGTTGTATATGAAGCATAAAAGCATTCAGTTTACTTTCAGTTTTAATTAAAGTAGAACTACAGGCAAAACTTTTTTTTTCTTTTTGGATAGCGTATGGGAGGGTTATTAGCCCTGTCCATTTCTTGTCCCATAGCTAAAAAGTGACAGGAAATCCCAGAAAACTAGGGGAATCCATTGGGGCCTCCCAGATCACCAGAGCTAGTGTCCCCATTGGAAGATTTTGCCTCAAATACTATTCTGGGGACAACCCAAAATTTGTGATTTTCTTTTACTTTCACTTTCAAAGATAATGGTAAACAGGACAAATAGAGAGGATGAATCTCTCTAACAAGGGCACAGGCAGCAATACAAATATATCCACTCTATCCAAAACTAAAAACAATTTTGCTTTTAGTTACACTTTCTAATATAAGGTGTGTTTTATAAAAAGAAAAAAGTTTGCAATCCAGGCAGTAGATTTAGGTGAGTCAATACCAGGATTTGATGAGAGCACTGCAAATATTGAACCATTGATGAACCTCCTGTGAGCAGGCATATTTAAGTGCTAATCCTTGATATCATCTTTCTCTAATTCCCTGAAAAAGGAGAACCTAGAGAGGAAAAGGATGGAAGCCAGAGGCTCTGTTGTAGCACCAATGTGAGAGAGCAGAGTGATGGTGAATTATCATTGATTGTGCTGCTCCTTCATGGTCCAATCAGCAGGATGGGGGTCTGTTCTTGGCAGCTGGTGTTTTGGATCTGGCTATGCTGTCTGGCATGGGGGTCTGGATCACAGGATTGGCTGTACGGAATTACAAATATTTTTTTCAGATAAAACTGCACCTATATAAGTATTTTAACTCTGTATTCAGTTGTTTGCCTGTTTTTGAGCTTCTTTCTACCACTGTCTACCTTGGAAAATAAACACAGGTCCACAATCTGTGATACTTGTGCCTACAGAAACATAGTTGACTGCAGTAATTTGAGACTTCTATGCAAAGATATCAGCAACAAAAATCTGCTAGAAAATCATCAGTGTTGGATGCTGAGATTTCTGGCCCCCACCCACACCTATATAATAAAGTGTCACCTATATTAAAGCTAAAACCCGCTATCATTGTTTACTAAACAGTAGCTTGATGCCAATTTTGGGAATTTATTTGTACTTCCATGAAAAACACATTGATAACGTGGGGGCCAGAGGTGGTAAACGTCAGAGACTGCTGTAAACACACGTAATACAGATTGTCATTCTGTGATTAATTGTAAGGGCGTGGTGACAGTGTAAAGTAAGATTAGCAAGGAAAATATTAAGTCTCAATGTTGTCCAGCATATCCTATTAAGCCCACTAGGCACAAATGATGGGGAAATTCATGTAGCGCCATTGCACTCAGAAACACTTTGTGTTACTTTAATACCTGGATTGATACGTTCTTGATGTGCCTGCTTTGCATTCATAAGATGTCCCCCTCAGCGATTTACTCTCTTATCCCATCAGAGAAATTTCTGTGCCAAAATGTTTTAACCAAACAATTCTTTAAAGAAATGGATAGGTTGATGGAAACTAGATTTAAGGAAAGTTTGGCTGTTTAAAGTGGCAACCAGATTTCATGTTGCATTTCCAATATATGCTAGGGCAGTGATGGCGAACCTTGGCACCCCAGATGTTTTGGAACTACATATCCCATGATGCTCATGAACTCTGCAATGTGGTTCAGCATCATTGGAAATGTAGTTCCAAAACATCTGGGGTGCCAAGGTTCGCCATCACTGTGCTAGGGAATGAAAGCTAAAATTTGATTGGTTGATATAGAATTTCTTTATCACCCTTTTTCATACAGGCATGTTCAGAAACCAGTCCCATAAGTTATTCCTGTTAAAATGTATCCATAGCCACAATGTTTTAATGTTGTTTTTAATAGAGTTGTTGTTCGGTTCTTTAGTCATGTCTGACTCTTCGTGACCTCATGGACCATAGAGTGCCAGGCTTTTCTGTCCTCCACTACCTCCTAGGCCTTGCTTATTTTCATGTCAATTTTTTTGATGATGCTATCTATCCATCTTGTTTTCTGTCGTCCTCTTTTCCTTTTTCCTTCCATGTTTCCCAGCATCAGGGTCTTTTCCAATGAGTCTTCTCTTTGCATTAGGTGGCCAAAGTATTCGAGTTTCAGCTTCAGGATCTGTCCTTCCAGTGAATATTCAGGGTTGATTCCCTTCAGGATTGACTGGTTTGATCCTCTTGCCATTCAAGGAACTTTCAAGAGTCTTCTCCAACACCATAGTTGAAAAGCACCAATTCGTCGGCGTTCAGCCTTCCTTAAAGCAGAGTTCCACCCAAAAGTGGAACTTCCGCTCATTGTACTCCCCCCCTCCAGTACCACATTTGGTACCTTTCCGGGGGGGGCAGCATACCTGTCTTTCACAGGTATGCTTTCCCCACTTCCAGGAGCCTCAGCCACGGGTATTGGCATCATGGCTGGGGCTCCCTCCTCCTCCCTCCACCTCCCTCCTCCCCCTGTAACCGGCCCAGTAGGACAGAGGAGCGGAGCTACGAGCATGCGTAGTAGGGTTCCCAGCGTGAAGCTGAAAGGCTACACTGCCGGGTTCCCTTACTCGCAATGGAGGCAGCATGCACCCGACAGCTGATGGAAACATCAGCTGTGGTCCTGACATCACTGGACTCCAGGATAGGTAAGGGTCCAATTATTAAATGTCAGCAGTATGTGCAGCTGCTTGCTTTAAATTTTTGCAGCGGTGGGCGCACCTCCGCTTTAAGGTCCAACTTTCACAGCCATAGGTTACTACTGGGAATACCATAGCTTTGACTATATGGCATTTTGTCGGCAGGGTGATGCTCTGCTTTTTATAATGTTGTCTAGGTTTGCAATTGCTTTCCTCCCAAGAAGCAAGGGTCTCTCATCTTCATGGCTACAGTCATCGTCTGCCATTATTTTGGAGCCTAGGAAGATAAAATCTGTCACTGTTTGCATTCCTTCTCCTTCTATTTGCCAAGGAGTGATGGAACCTGTTGCCATTATCTTAGTTTTCTTAATGTTCAATTTCAGGCCAGCTTTTGCGCTCTCCTCTTTCACCTTCATTAAGAGACTCTTTAGTTCTTTTTCACTTTCTGCCATTAGTGTAGTATCATCTGCATATCTCAGGTTGTTCATATTTCTCCCTGCGATCCGTTTTCCAGTTTGTGATTCATCGATCCTGCATTTCGCATGATGTACGCTGCATATAAGTAGGGTGACAATATACATCCTTTTGATAGAGTTGGGAAGAGATAAAAACCCATGTTTATTTTTTGTTGTCTGTGTCCCATTGGGTAGATTTCCCTTTGCATCCTGTCTCCAAAGTGGAGGAAATTCCCCTCTAATGCCCCGTACACACGGTCGGACTTTGTTCGGACATTCCGACAACAAAATCCTAGGATTTTTTCCGACGGATGTTGGCTCAAGCTTGTCTTGCATACACACGGTCACACCAAGTTGTCGGAAAATCCGATCGTTCTATACGCGGTGACGTAAAACACGTACGTCGGGACTATAAACGGGGCAGTGGCCAATAGCTTTCATCTCTTTATTTATTCTGAGCATGCGTGGCACTTTGTCCGTCGGATTTGTGTACACACGATCGGAATTTCCGACAACGGATTTTGTTGTCGGAAAATTTTATCTCCTGCTCTCCAACTTTGTGTGTCGGAAAATCCGATGGAAAATGTCCGATGGAGCCTACACACGGTCGGAATTTCCGACAACACGCTCCGATCGGACATTTTCCATCGGAAAATCCGACCGTGTGTACGGGGCATTAGACAGGTGTCACCAGAATAAGTGTTCCTTCTTGAATATTTCACCTCAACTCCTGTTCCTGTGACAGCTTAAAAATGTTGGATTTCTCATCCCTTTCTGTAATGGGGACATTGACCACCGGGGCAAAAAGAGAAGGTGAATATTCCCAGTAGACATTTGCAATCCGTTTAGTTACGAATCGGAATTCGGACAAAATTTTCATTGTTTGGAAATTCGGATGTATTCGAATTTCTGAATCACAATAGTACTGAATTTCAAGGAATCCAAAATAAATTATAAAAAAAAGAATTACTCAAATTTGAAAATGAATTCAAAGTCTAATTTGAAAAATGAATTTGAATTTGAAAACAAATTAGAATTTGAAAATGAATTTCAATTCGAAATGGAAACAAATTGCAATAGATACAGTAGTTAGGCTGCTTCATAAAAAAGGATAGAATAGATCAGAATAAAACAGAAGATAATAGACTAAAAAAAATAAAAGAATAGAACAGAATGGAATAGAATAGAAAAGAACAGAGTAGAATATAAAAGGATAGAATAGAAAATAATAGAAAACAATAGAATATAATAGAAAAACATAGAACAGAATAAAATAGAAAGGATTTACCGTATTTATCGGCATATAACACGCACTTTTTTCCCCTGAAAATCAGGGGAAAATCGTGGGTGCGTGTTACAGGCCAATCCCCCCCCAATTGTGTGTGATCGGAGCGATCGCGGCGATTGCTGCAATCGCGGGCCGACATACACAGTAGTGTGTAAATTCAAATACGCTGCCGAGACTGCAGGGACTCGGCGGAGCCGAGATACACATACCCGAGAGTCCTCGGCTTTTCTCGGCGCCGCTTACAGTCCCGCCCATAGGGCGGGACTGGGCGGGACTGTAAGCGGCGCCGAGAAAAGCCGAGGACTCTCGGGTATGTGTATCTCGGCTCCGCCGAGTCACTGCGGTCTCGGCGCCATATTTAAATTTACACATACGCTGTGTATGTCGGCAGGGAACAAGGCTGAACGGGAGCAAGGCTGAACGGGAGCAAGGCTGAACGGGGGCAAGGCTGAACGGGGGCAAGGCTGAACGGGGGCAAGGCTGAACGGGGCAAGGCTGCACGGGGGCAAGGCTGCACGGGGGCAAGGCTGCACTGACAAGGCGGCACTGACAAGGCTGCACTGACATGGCTTCACTGACATGGCTGCACTGACAAGGCTGCACTGACATGGCTGCACTGACATGGCTGCACTGGGGCAAAGCTGCACTGACAAGGCTGCACTGACAATTCTGCACTGGGGCAAAGCTGCACTGACAAGGCTGCAATGGACACTGGGGCAAGGCTGCACTGACACTGACAAGGCTGCAGATGGACACCGATAACGCTGCTTTGATGGGCATTTAAATGTAAGTTTTTCTTCCTTAAACTTTACTCCTAGAAGTTATTTTCCTTAAAATTCCCTCCTTAACTTGGGGTGCGTGTTATACGCCAGTGCGTTTTATACGCCGATAAATACGGTACATACAGCTTAATTTTGTAATCCAGCCATTTCATTTGAACTTTCATATCAATTTCAAATCAACTCTCTAGGACCCCTGCAAACTTCACAGGTTTAGAATATATATATATATATATATATATATATATATATATATATATATATATATATATATATATATTTTTTTTTTTTTTTTTTACAAAGTATACATTTCTATTACAGTAGAGCAAAAGATTGCCTGAGTAGAATAACAGATTTTCTTAGTATTTATATAGGTCATTAATGTATCACCATGACATGTGAATTCTGGAGTCATTTAGCATGATATTTTCTATTTTCCACTGAAAATAACAAACATATAGTAAAAAAACGTATTATAGGATTTTCTGTTGTGACAGCGCTAGGAGTTAGAAGAGGTAAATGGCACATAGGGGTTGATCTACTAAAACTGGAGCATGCAAAATCTGGTGCAGCTGTGCATGGTAGCCAATCAGCTTCTAACTTCAGCTTGTTCAATTTAGCTTTAGAAAACAAAGCCTGGGAGCTAATTGGTTTCTATGCAGAGCTGCACCAGATTTTGCACTCTCCAGCTTTAGTAAATCAACTCCAAATGGTTCTCACGGATGCTGTTGAGGGGCTCCAGAATGTCTGTTTTGAGCACTTTTCAGTTTTCTCTGGGTTTTATAACACCCAGATTGGGGTCTGGTATAAGGAAGCTTTGTAGAGTTTTGGGAGGGAAGAAGCCTACAGAGGACTGGTCATAGTTCAGGGCTCCACCAAAGAGACAGGAGTTCCCCTGCCCAGGCCAGGGCATGGGCCAATGCAGCAAAGATTGCAAGAGTGAGCCCAATGAGAGCAGAAGGAAGCTGCGAGAGGTACAGAGGTGTACATGAGCACAGCAGTGCTTTGTAACGATTGGTAGGAGCAACCAAAGTTCTAAGCTTGAGGAGCTGTGAAGGAAAGCCAGAAGGCTAAAGGACATTTTTCTTTTGTGTTCTGAAGTGATGGTGGAAACCCTTGCAAGGGCGACTGTTTTGTGGAACTTTTGCTTTTTTTTTTCAAATAAAGTGGGCCAACAAGCTCTAAAACAGGACTACCTTGCTGGACTGAACTCATTGGAAAGCAGTACTCTTCAGCCAAAACCAATAGAACATCACACTGTGTACCCAGTGCAAACTCTTCTTGCTGCTACCTTTTAAACACACCATTAGAGCCCAGCCAGAGGCAGGAAAGGTGCCCAACTTGGGTTCAACAGTCGGGCGCAGGGAAGAGAAGGCACCAAGGGTCACATAAAACGTATGTCAAGGGCGCTCAGAATATCAGGACCAGGCAGATAGTGTCTTTATTGGATGGATGAAGTGGCCTTCAAACACTTATGGCTGCACTCAAAGAGGGAAGCAATCTCTAATAGAAAACAAATAAAAGAAAAAAGGCGCCTCTAAGTGCAGAATTAAAACTTTTAATAGCTCCACGCTGACTCAGATGACGTGATTGCTTCACCAGTGTTCCCAGAGCCTGGGGTGTTCACCTGCTGGTTATCCTGGGACCTTCTGCTCCCTGGAAAGCTGTGATAAACTGGGACCTCCTGATGCCGGATCACCTGCTTCATACATCCATGTTATGCCTCTTCTTATCCTTGATTCTGTAAGTGTGTTTAATCTTGTTTGGGGATATTAAAAGTTTTAATTCTGCACTTAGAGGCACCTTTTTTTCTTTTATTTGTTTTACCAAGGGTCACATGCCTCTGCCTCTGATTACACCAGTGGGGTGGCTCTCTTAGGGTAGTCTGCACAGCTTGAGTGTCAGTTATACAGCTGTGCCTGCTTGGTGTATTAGGAGTGTTGACACTGGTTTTGGCGTGAATGGATCTCACATTTAAAAATTCCCATCCTGCTTGGCTTTTCAAGAACCAAAATGTGGTGGCCCTAGGACTGGTAGGCAGCATTTTTCTTTTTTCTTTTTTACCTACTGTGTGAATATTCAAACATAATAAGCCTTGGGGGCACATTTTGGCATCTTCACCTTAAATACCAGTTTACCTTGACCTGTCACTGCACAATTTAATGTTTTTTATTGATTAATGTCTAGATATATGTAGGCTATAACTGTTGATCTACTTTTGAAAAACCTAGTTGCCCAGCTGTATCTGTAATATACAAGTCACTGACCTTTAACTGGTATACAGCAAAGATGGTCTGTATAAAGTCAAAACTCATAGTTTGTAGGCTTGTCCTGTGTCAGTGACTCAGAAATTGAAAGTCAGTACAGCAGCTAGAAAGCTGGCCATTTTAGAAAGAAAGGTATCAATAAAGGATATATATTTCATATATTTAAAGGAGTTGTAAAGGCACAAGTTTTTTTACCTTCATGCATTCTATGCATGAAGGCAAAAACCCTTCAATGTGCAGCAGTCCACCCCCCTCTAATACTTACCTAAGCCCCCTCTAGATCCAGTGATGTCCACAAGTGCCTTGCCTCACCAGGGACTCGCACTCCTAATTGGCTTTTGGCAACAGCGGGAGCCATTGGCTCCCTCTCCTGTCAATCACAGCCAGTGAGTGAAACAGGAGATGGAGGGGGCAGGTCCAAGCCGTGGCTCCATGTGTGAATGGGTCGGGAGCACCTGTGCTTGGGTGTCCTTACAGCAAGCTGCTTACTGTGGGGGTACCTGGCAGTAGGGAGGAGCCAGTAGCGCTGGCGTTGGACCCGAGAAAAGTAGGATCCGGGCTGCTCTGTGCAAAACCACTGTAAGTATAACATGTTTGTTATTTTAAAAAAGCAAAAAGCAAAGCTTTAATATTGCTTTAAGTACAGGCTTTACCTTTCTGACAACCACTTTAGTCAAACTGATTGAATCTGCATCCAAGAACAGCTTGCAGAAGAGATGGCAAAAAAAAAAAAAAAAAAGCAAAACGTTTTTAGCATTAACCCCTTGCCGACCGGCTCATGCCAATATACGTCGGCAGAAGGGCATATACAGGCATATTAACGTACCTGTACGTTGCCCTTTAAGACGCTGCATTGTGGGCCCGCGCTATGAGCTCCGTGAGTGTGATCCCGGGTCCCACGGACTCGATGTCCGCGGGGTTACCTGCGATCGTCTCACAGAGAGGAAGATTGGGGAAATGCTAATGTAAACAAGCATTTCCCCATTCTGCCTAGTGACACTGACGCTGATCACTGCTTCCTGTGATCGAGAGCGGTGATCAGTGTCATGTCACATGTAGCCCAGCCCCCCCACAGTTAGAATCACTCCCTAGGACACACTTAACCCCTGCAGCGCCCCCTAGTGGTCAACCCCTTCACTGCCAGTAATATTTACACAGTAAATGGTGCATTTTTAATTGCACTGATCGCTGTATAAATGTGAATGGTCCCAAAATAGCGCCAAAAGTGTCTGATCTGTCCGCTATAATGTCGCAGTCACAATAAAAATCGCAGATCGCCGCCATTACTAGTAAAAAAATAAAAATTAATAAAAATGCCATAAAACTATCCCCTATTTTGTAGACACTATAACTTTTGCGCAAACCAATCAATAAACGCTTATTGCGATTTTTTTTACCAAAAATATGTAGAAGAATACGTATCGGCCTAAACTGATGAAAAAAATGTTTTTTTATATATTTTATGGGGGATATTTATTATAACAAAAAATAAAAAATATTGGGTTTTTTTCAAAAATGTCGCTCTTTTTTTGTTTATCCCCTTCCCCCCGACCGTACGCAGATATGCGTACTCGGCTTTCCGGGGTTATACCGGGATGATGCCTGCAGCCGCAGGCATCATCCTGGTACTGTTGTTTCGAGCGGGCGATGGGCTATCCGTATATAACAACCGATGCGGCTAAAAGCCACTCGGCTGTTATACCGGAGGAGCGGGAGGGGACATCCCCCCCTCCCGCCGCCTCCCGCCGCTCTTACCGGGCCTCCCGTGCGATCGGGAGGCCCGGTGTCCAATTGGGTGCCTCCGGCGGCTGTGGGCGGGCTGGAACGAAACTGTCGACAGCTGTCGGCTGTCCAGCCTTCTCAATGTAAATGACGTCACTTCCCGTTTACTCGGCTGCCAGTGGCGCCAAATTTAAAAAAATACACAGTATTCAGAATCACCGTTTTCAGCGATCTGAATACTTTGAAGTGTAAAGGAGGGATCGGGGGTCTTTTAGACCCCCGATCCCTCCATAAAGAGTACCTGTCACCACCTATTACTGTCACAAGGGATGTTTACATTCCTTGTGACAGCAATAAAAGTAAAAAAAAAAATTTTTTTTTAAACACAATTTATAAGTATAAAAATAAATAAAATAAATAAAAAAAAAAAATTTTTTTTTTTTTAAATCGCCCCCGTCCCTGCGAGCTCGCGCAGCAAAGAAAACGCATACGGAAGTCGCACACGCATATGTAAACGGTGTTCAAATCACACATGTGAGGTATTGCCGCGATCATCAGAGCGAGAGCAGTAATTCTAGCCCTAGACCTCCTCTGTAACTGTAACCTGGTAACCGTAAAAAAAATTTAAAGCGTCGCCTATGGAAATTCATAGCTACCATAGTTTGTCGCCATTCCACGAGTGCGTGCAATTATAAAGCGTGACATGTTTGGTATCTATTTACTCGGCATAACATCATCTTTCACATTATACAAAAAAATTGGGGTAACTTTACTGTTTGGATTTTTTAAAATTCATGGAAGTGTCCCTTTTCCAAAAATTTGCGTTTAAAACACCGCTGCACAAATACCGTGTGATATAAAATGTTGCAACAATCTCCATTTTATTCTCTAGATTCTCTGCTAAAAATATATATATATATATAATATTTGGGGGTTCTAAGTAATTTTCTAGCAAAAAATATGGATTTTAACTTGTAAACACCAAATTTCAAAAATAGGCTTAGTCATGAAAGGGTTATAGTGCAAAAAATAATAACTGCAGAGGTGATCAAATACCATAAAAAGAAAGCTCTATTCATGGGCAAAAAAGGACGTCAATTTTGTTTGGGAGCCACGTTGCACGACCGCGCAATTGTCAGTTAAAGCGACGCAGTGCCGAATTGCAAAAAACGCTCTGGTCTTTGGGCAACCAAATGGTCCGGGGCTGAAGTGGTTAACCGCCAGGCAAACAGGGAAGTGTAGCTCTGAAATATAGCATGTATATTGGGTCAGGAACCCATTCAGCCTGCTGATTAGACAGGGGCAGAAGAACCCTTATCAGGTCATCTTGGACCTTCTGCTCTTCTTCACTCTTCTTGTCAGCACATCAGATTGCACAGCAGCGGAACCTAGTTGGCTACTGGTGATGGCCCCTACTTCTTCTAGTATATGCCTAATATATAGGACAAGCAACAAAGGTTTGCTTTCCCTTTACTCCTACATTGCTAATTTCAGCCTCCTGGAGGAAAGAAAGATATCAGTACTTTTGGACATAAGGTATGGTGACTCTGCTCCCTTTCTTCCATAATGCGGCAATCCATGTCTAAGTGGCAATTTGCCAGGGTCCAGCATAGCCAAGTGGGGGAGTCTTAAATCCTGTGTATGCTCTGAGCAGAACAACTTGGGGCTATTCTTCTACCTTCTGGCAAGCAGCCAGGAATCAGTGACATGGCAATGTTTCCACACACAAGCCACTGTGCAGCCACCTACCTAAATAATTTGCAGGCTGGGCATTATTTGATTTTTGAACCTGTAGTGACAGGTTCACTTTAAGATGTGCACCTGCCCTCTAGTCTCTACATTTCTCCATAAATGGACAAAATATTTCAAAGACTCATTTCCTTAAAATAACTCTATCTTTGCTATATAAAAGCAACCCAACACAAAAAAAAATCAAAAACACGCCAAATTGGTCTTTATGCCTCCTAACATGGTACCAATTTATTATCTGCAGCTTCAGAGTCATGTATAAACAGTATATAACTGCATTTCCAGTTGGACAGACTCTGAGATTTTCTGTTATTGCAATGATATACACAGATTCCCATTGTTATTATAATGGAGGAACGCCAACATCTGTCCTGCAGCCACGTCTGACTTATTTTCTGGTTAATTTCTCTTACATCTTTGCTACTGCATCTTCTTATTTGAAGTTCTGAGAAGACAGCTGCCAGTGTTTATATAAAATAATGTTCAGATTGAAAAGTATTCATCAGGAGGAAATAAGGTCAAAGTGAAAGAATTTCTGAAGTAGACTAAAAGGAATAACAATGAGATAAAACCTAAAAAAGAAGTATGTACTTTTTTATCAGAAGGAGAAATCCAGACACACTGGTTAATGAATGACTTATGATTGTTTCTGATAAATTAGCATATTTGTAAAATCAATGCCCAACATCTACACTCTAGTTTAATAAAAAAAACTATATATTGTTTAAGAGTTGTTGCATACAATTCACCATTTGGGTCTGAGTGGGAAGGTTCAGTATTTAGTGGTTATCTTATCATTATCTGAATTTTACCTTGCTGGACTACTCTGCCAAGATGCACAATTTTCCATCATCCATTTATCCTGTGCCTGGAGACTCTTATATTAAATCTAACTACAGGCAGTCCCTGAGTTACATATGACTCATACTTTCAAACGGAGGGAGGAAATCTACCCCTAGGAAGGGAAATTAACTTCTGTATGAGATATCATAAGAAAAAAGTGTTTCCACTGAAGCTTTATCACCAATTCTTGTTTCCATGACAACCCAAAATTTTCAAAATCCAATTGTTACAGGGACAGAAAGTGAGGTGAAATCTTCTGAACAGGGGCACAGACAGCAAAACAAAAATGTAGCTGTTCCAACTTACATACAAATTCAATTTAAGAACAAACCTAGAAAACCTATCTTGTTTGTAAACCAGGAACTACCTGTACATGGGTCAAACTCACATGACTGCCTCTCTTGTGCCATTTTCCTATTGCAGCCATTTATATCATGTTTCGTTATGGACAGATCATACTTTATACTTGGCGGACAGATCATATTTGGTGGACAACACAGGGATGGAATATGATATATACGACTTATTTTAAAATCCAAATTGTTTTCAATAGGGTGAGGGTGTTCTGTATGACACCAACTGAAAAAAAAAAACAGAAACTGAGCGGAATATTCCAAAATAGGAGCCAGGACAGGAAATTCCAGTGTAGGTAAAGCGCAAGAGTTTAATAGGCCCCCTTGTTATTGTTTATTAACTGAATAAGACCTGCCTTTCAATTGTTACCATTTTGAATTTTGGGCCTTTATTTTAACTAATAGGTGACCTTTTAAATGTCCTTTAGATCTGCTGTTTTACTTAATTCTGTGATTATCAGTGGACTTTATGTCTATAATCTGTGGTAAGCTCATGAAGTGTGGTACTTGCTGTTGTTGTTAGAATTTGTAACAAAATGACGACCTATACATTTTGTTTTGGGATGGCAGTATTCTAAAGGATAGATTTGTGGTTCCCTTACATTGAACATATTGGTGTATATAATCTGTTATAGATGACTAGTACTAGTGGTTTGGGATATAGCGGTAGTGATGAATGATATGGTATGGCTATGTCCATTGTCCATAAATGAGGAATAAATCATTTTTCTGGGTTATGGTGGAAGATGTTAATACTTTCTGTTTTAGGAAGGCAATGCTATGCTTTTTTCACTATATGGTTAGAGTCCTAAGGTTCTTGTTTGAATATCCTTCTATCAACCCCATATGAATGTATCTAGGATAGGAGAGATAGTTATAAGCACATGTGCCATCACCTAGGTCCTTTTTTCTTAAAACATAATTCCCAGCACTTTTGCCAATCCTTAAGCTGTAGGGTGCTCCTGCTGTGCTGTATTATATGAGGAAGTGATGGTGATAAAGAAATGGAAGCACTAACATTATGCCTGGGCCCACCTAGAAGACTGGGCTGAGGATCATTACATAACATTAATTTAGCACAGTACTGATTGTTATCTTGGTTCACAATAAAACAAAAAGAAGCCCAAGTATTGTCACAAAGATTTGCCTCTTACTGGATCTCCAATGGGACCAACAGGCCCATCTCGTCCTTGATCTCCTGCCTGTCCAGGATCACCCTTTAGAAGAAGAAAAAAAAAATTGTGAGAAATCAAAATACTCTCAATACACTAATAAATACCTGCAATATTCATATTAGAAATTATTCATGAGCGTATAGAGTTTTTTATTTTATTTTATGAATAATGATAGAATAAATAGCATAAATTATGTAAATGACACTTTCCAAAGGAAATAACTTCTGGTGCAATGTAGACTTCATACATCTGTTTAGAAGGGCCTCGAGCTGTGTCCCCAACCACTGACCATTACGCTACCATTTATCATGAAAGATATATGTGGGCTAACATTACTGACCACTCTGAGAATGCTTGTGTTGCTTAGTACTGTTAGGAAATTACAAGTTTTAATAATTCACATGATAAATACCTTGTCTCCTCTAAGTCCTCGGACTCCAGACACCCCTGGTGGACCCCGCTCTCCTGCACCTCCCTGTGGAAAGTTAGAGATTAGATTTAAGTAACAAATCAGATACATTGGCACTTGCACAGAGGAGGTATACAGGTAGTTGTCATACTTTACAATTTCTGTTGTTATGCTCCCACACCTATCCCAACCTATCTTGACCTGTACACTTAACAAAAAATGTATCTATCTGATACTATAGGGAAAGTGTGTTCAGGTAAAGTCCTTGGGATTATTATGTATGTATTTTATTATGTTTGTCAACATTGGCCTTCAATGATGATTGATTTAATGATTGATTTAAAGTATATGTGAACCCTTACCTTGTGAAACAACACATTCAGTTTAAAATAGAAATGAAAGGCAAAACATGTGTGTACATATATTTTTAGAAAAAAACATTATGTAGCACCCTACTAGTTAGGCTACTAGGTAAATTTAGTTTTTTTGCTCCTTCTGTAATTAAGGGAACAGAGATTGTTTGGCCTGGTCTGTTCAGGGTTTAACAGGCTTGCAGTTTCATTGCTTCCCTTTGCCTTTAGAAGAAGTTTCTAGAGCTTAGGGAGGGAGAATTCAAATAACCAACATGAATATTTATCGGGGCCTAGCCAATCCCTGGTGAGGTGTACCCAGACAGTGGCCGTGAAAGCTGTTAAATAGTCTGAAGCCCTGGACAGATTGTCTTTCCCCAGGAAGGAGAGTTCCTAGCCTTAGAGGGGGCTATTGCCCCTCTGAGGCAAGCCTTAAATTGTGTTGCTGTTCTCTGAGGTCTCAGGCCCGGTGACCAGGAAGGGACCTTGAACTGGCTGCAGGACTTCACCAAAGGGATCTAGTCTTGAGAAAGATTTTTTTCACTCACTGGGAAGTTTCCGAAGGAAGCTGGAAGAGAGTAACTGTCCTGGAGATTTGTAAATAAAGACCCTGATCTGATTCCTGGTGACTGTGTGATTTTGGCATATGAGCAATAGACATTGCTCTGACTGAGACAGCTTAGGGTCTCAAATACTGACCCATTTCCCTGCCCTTTGCAGGATTCTGAACTGTGAGCTATGTGAAGAGTGCTTTCCTGAACTGTGCAGTGTTTCTGAAGTTGAGCTAGTTACCTACAGCTGTGCAGTTGTGCAGGGTAACCAGGTGCCAAGGAGAAATGCCTCATGGTTCCCATCTGTAAGGATTTAAGACTGTTCGGATGATTTGGACTGTTTGGATAAATTGGACCAGTGCACAAACAAGGTCCATAAAGACACGGATGAGCGAGTTTGGGGTGGAGGAACTTTACTGGCCTGCACAGAGTCCTGACTTAAACCCGATAGAACGCATTTGGGATGAATAAGAGCATAGACTGCGAGCCAGGCCTTCTCGTCCAACATCAGTGCTTGACCTCACAAATTTGCTTCTGGAAGAATGGTCAAACATTCCCATAGACACACTCCTAAACCTTGTGGACAGCTTTCCCAGAAGAGTTGAAGCTGTTATAGCTACAAAGGGTGGGCCAACTCAATATTGAACCCTACGAACTAGGACTGGGATGCCATTAAAGTTCATGTGTGTATAAAGGTAGGTGTTCCAATACTTTTGGTAATATAGTGTATATGTGAGGGAAAGAACCTTCTGTTGCAAGGAATCTGGCCCCCTGTTTTAAAGGAGATCCCAAACCTTGCTTTGTCCAAATGCAAGCAAAAAAAAAATCCTGCTCACTGCTTTACAGAAGGTTTACAGTACAAACAGAAACACAGTGTAAACAGATATCAGGATGAAAAGTCTTGATGCATTTTTCACATAAACTGCGTATTTGTAATGGATCCTATGATTAAGCACTTTGAGTGTGAAATGTGTCTGTTTGCATTGTGCAGCTGTAAACCTTTAGCCAAGCAGTGAGCAGCATGCACACAGTTTTTGATTTTCATTGCACATTCCATTAGGCTGAGCAAACTCTATAGAGACACTAAATCCCCTTAGTAATACAGTACTGGTAGGACCACCAGCAACTTGGTTAATATTTTTTCAGCAGACAAAAGGAAAACAGTGCATATTTTAGTTTCTTCCAAGATAATTCACAGTAAATTGTTGGCTTATATGAGGGGTGTTCAAGTCAAACCGGAACTTTTAATTTTACATGTATAAAAAGGGATGCTAGCGTGGCAGTACTACATGCAGTGGTAAGTGGGAAGTATGTCCTATTACTGATATGTGGCACACATATCGCGGGCCAGTCCAGAGACCGTTAATCAAAATGGCAGACAGCAGTGTTAGTGCGTGCATGGAACAGAGTGCAATGATGAAGTTCCTTGTGAATGAAGGCGAAAAAACCTGCGGATATCTACAGAAGACTTCAAGCACAGTACAGTGATGAGACACTCGGTTACATAGTTACATAGTTAGTAAGGTTGAATAAAGACACCAGTCCATCCAGTTCAACCTGAGTGACTGTGGGTCTACAACCCTGACCCTTGTCCCTAACCCTGAACATCGCACACTCACATCAATCCCTACCCACAATCCAAGGTCCCCATTCATATACTAGGGCCAATTTTGGACAGAAGCCAATTAACCTACCAGCATGTCTTTGGAGTAGTGGTTGCAGTAGGACACTTGAATGGAGTAAACATTTCAAAGATGGCCGTACATCCATCAGTGACAATCCAGGCCGTGGTGGTTCCCAACCCACAGAGCTATTACCTTATCCCCCTTACAGCTCGGACCTCGCTCCGAGTGGTTTCCACCTGTTTGGACCCTTAAAAGAGTTCCCTAAAAAAGTTCCTTGGAGGTCAGCATTTCAGCACTGATGTCGAAGTTAAGCAGGCTGTCCTAGGATGGTTCAGGCGTACTGACAAATCTTTCTATGCCAAAGCTTTCCACGCATTAGTTAAATTCGGAATAAGTGTATAAATGTAGCAGGGGAGTATGTAGAAAAATAAATGTAGTTTCCACTCCTTGAAATTTGTTCTTTTATATAAATTCAAAAGTCCCAGTTTGACTTGAACGCCCCTCGTACAAAAGAAGCAAAAATATGTTCTGTCTGTTGGTGCCGATGAAACTGATAAACCTGCGTAACTGTTTTTTCACAACTTCCAGTCTCATTTACTATGGCTACAGCTATAATAATTTTATTTGAATTTTGTCTGTAACCCAAACTGATGAGATGGATTAGGAGGAAGAGCTCAGGAACTATTGACCACTCTGGTTCTTCTATCAATGGGTGATCTTTCATATTTCATATTTATGATAACTCAAGTGGTAATGACTGGATGGATGACCATTCCTTCTCCTTTGCCTATATATATTACACACAGCTATGGATATGTTGTCTGATGATAAAGAGAAAAACTACAAGACCGGGGATCCCCACACTCCGCTACTGCTCCTTGAACATGTCCTAGTCTGGCAGCCTTAGGGCAAGACACTAGAACACAATTACAGGCTCTCGAACTGCCTATTTTATGCAGCCATGGCCTCTTATGTTCATTTTATTAAATTAACTATAATTAATTATAATGTATCCTGCTAACAAACCCAAGGTGAACAAAATAAATCAATGCATGTATGGTTTAAGCACAATGTGCACCAACAAACTAGCCAAATCTGCATCCCTGCTATGCTCTAATAATAAGTCTGTGTCTTATAACAGAATTCCTCCCAAATTATTTAGCAACAGGGCCTGCACGGTAAAGTGAGGGAATTCGTAGGATATCTCCCAAATGTTGAATTTGCATGGGACCAGAGGCAAAACTGCTACTCAAACTGACAAGCGTTCATAACTCTGTGCACTGGCCCTATCCAGGTTGAATATAATCAGTTAACTGATATCCAGTGCTAATTTTTCATCATTGCAATCATGGCTAGTAACAATTCAGCTCATATCAAAGGAGTACCCCTTACATAATTAACTGTATTACTAGGCATTTCCTTGTACTAATAATAGCAAACAATGTGGAATAGCCAACTTGTCAGATGTACTGTATGTACTGTATTTAGTTTGAACTATGGCAAAGATATCCCGATTATGCTTATCCAATTTGCACAATAGTTGCTCAATGCGCATATTAATAACTATAATTTGAAATGTGATCTCCAAATTAAATGAACTCAAGACACTAATCTTAAGGTAACCCTGCTCTCTGTTGGAGCCACAGAAAAATCATTCCCTATTTAAACAAGGTATCGACACAAAATAGTAAACAATTGATCTGTTGCTAGAACTAGTACCAGAGATTATGGGCAGAAACACTTTACCATATGTCCAGTTTTGCTAAGTTTTGGAGGTCAAAGCTGGCTCAACAATCACATAAAGACTGGATGTTTTAGTATAGTTACCAGATAACCACAAATGTAAACCTAGAATGGTTGCTTGCTAACATACTACTCTTGAAGTGAATGTATTGATTTATATAAATCAGATCTCTGAATCAGAAACCAAAAAGTATATTTGATGCACCTTACCCTTTCGCCTGCAGGTCCATCTTGTCCAGCATCACCCTTAAAAAGACCAAATACATGTTTATTGGTTGTGGAGATACTGGTAATTCTGTTTCCACTCAGTCTTATTTAGTTTCAGACACTCACATCATCACCCGACTCTCCTTTTTCTCCTGGTGGGCCATTTGGTCCAGGATCTCCCTGTAATAATAATAAAAAAAGATGAATGTACTTTATTCAAACTAAAAGGTGAAATTTTGTATCTAGGACTTTTTTCAGCTATTACATTATAGAATTCTTATGACCTAATAATATTGAAGAATTCTTTCAAATTATTTTGAATTTCCAGCAGGACCTGACTCCTATTATGATTTAATTATACTTGAATTTGTATAACTATAAAACATTTATCATCTTGATTCTCATGGTATCTCCATTGGTAGTTATTTGTTTACTTTTGCTGATTACTCATTTATCGTAATAAACCATTTTAATGTTAGATATGGGTTTCCCACTGAAAGTTAAAGTCACTAAACCCACATCATAAAAAACTATCAATCAATGCCGTATTACATTTTTTCATACTCAGTCACTATGAGATTCGTCTTCTGTATTCTGCAAAAAAACTGGTTGATACTGCTGCTCCCTATCTCCACCTTGTGTCCATGTCTCCAATTCAGCTACTGGCGACTCTGCACATGCTCATTTTTCAGTGAGTTTTTATGCTGAGCATTTCCTCCCTAACATATTTGAGCAGCCCATGTGACTATAGAGTCACGCATGTGAGTGTATACACAGTGGTAAATGACAGCCCACTCCCTCCCTCCTCCTCCATGGCCACTAACCAGCAAACACAATAGGGTGGGATAGTACATGTAGATTAATGGTGGCTTCACCTCCCTCTTACTCTAAGACACAGGCTGGAGGGGCATGACACAGCCTGTGACTGGCAAAAATCCACTCACACCATGTTATTTACACAAAATAAAAAAGATTGGATTTCAAATATATATTTTTATAACAATTTAAAACAGTTTATTGATATAATTTATTTATTTTTACTCTGTATTCCAAAAGCTGTTTTTTTGTTTTTTTTTTTTTATTTTGAACATGTGACCAGCAGCAGAGGACTAGAAACTCCCCCTGCTTATGGATCCCTGCAGACAGGCTGGGAAAGAGCTGGGTCATGCGACAGCTGTAAATTAATTAGGAAAAAGGTACTTAGATTTTTTTTTTTTTTTCAAATGAAATAATTACAGTGTCATCATCCACATACAAAAATTTAAGGGACAATGGGGTTGATTTACTAAAGACAAATCCACTCTGCACTACAAGTGCACTTGAAAGGGCACTTGGAAGTGCAGTCGCTGTAGATCTGAGGGGAAGATCTGAAATGAGGGGAAGCTCTGCTGATGTTATCATCCAATCATATACAAGCAAAAATGATGCTTTTTATTTTCCCTGCATTTCCCCCTTTAGATCTGCAGCGACTACACTTCTAAGTGCACTTGCAGTGCACATGTAATGCAAAGTAGATTTGCCTTTAGTAAATAAACCCCAATGCATATCAAATTGTGTGTGTTTAGTATCACTTTAATGGTTTTTCACTAATGATTACAGCTTTATTATTAGTAATTGATTTGTCATTGGTCATTATACCGTCATGATAGTCATGAGTCTATCAATAGGATTCATGGATTAACATAATTAATATTGTTAGTCATTGACTCATCATTGGTAAGTAAGGGTTTGTCCTTAATAATACTTGAACATGGACTTCTCATTGGTGATTACAGATTTGCCGGTGATTAGTAATCATGCATTTATCTATGGTAAATAGGAATTTATTATTAGCAGGAAAATTTGTGTTATTTGTGGGCAGTGGGCTAAATTTGTCATGTGCTTACAGTCATCTTTAGCAGGCATGAGTTTACCAAAAGTGTTGCTTGTTTTTTTCAAGCCTTTATGATTAGTAATCATAAATTTTTCATCGGCGGTCACAGATTTTTCATTAGTATAGCTTGATATACAGTATATGGAATATGTAATCCATATGATTTATAATTACTAGTGATAAATGTACCATTTTAATTGGATTTATTTTAAAACCAAAACTCTAGCACAGAGTCTGTTGTACTTTCCAAAACCCAATCTAAGGTTTATATTGGGGGAACAAAATTCAGCTATGTCTTTACTCTGATGTTTATCACAATACAACAGAAATATGCTCGTAATAGAGAATAATTATAAAAACTTGAGAATTGTATTCTGGAGGATTGCCATATGGTGATCAGAGATGGGTAACCTTCAATGGAGTTCGCTGTTCAGGGAGGAACTTTTAGCCTGTTTGCGAGTTCTGCTGCGAACCGAACAGGGGAAAAGTTCTGCCCTAAACAGTGAAATCCATTGAAGTCTATGGGAGCCGAACACGAGAAATCGTGCCCATTTTGAAGGCTTATATGTAAGTAGTTGGCCATAAAAGGGGTATGGGGGTCCGGGTACTGCCCTGAGGGACATGTATCAATGCAAAAAATATTTCTAAAAACGCAAATTTTTTCAGGAGCAGTGATTTTAATGATGTTTAAAGTGCAACAATAAAAATGAAAAATTCCTTTAAATATAGTGCCTGGGGGGGTCCCCTTAGTCTGCCTATAAAGTGGCACATCTGTAGCATGTATAGAACATGCTGCAGCAAAAATGAAAAAAAAAAAGTCAAATCACAGGTGGCACTTTGCAATGTCACCAACCCAGCATGTAGCGGTTGGTGATGTCCTGGGGGGGCAGTGCCACCAGGTAATTTTGCCAGGCAGCCCTGCCCTTACCTATATGAGAACCATTAAATGGCAAGCCAGCCATTTGGTGGTTTACCTTCATGGCGGGAGGAGTGATATATATTTTTTGGGGGGGGTTTGTGGTGCGGTGGCAACATGATTGAGGATGGATTTACATCGAGGGACACTGTATTTTATTTTATTTTTTTAATTAAGGAATTGTCAAAAACTATCTCTGTGTTTATATTACTTTTTAAAACATTTTACTATGTACCCCATACTCATTCTCATGGGGGCCAGGATCTGGGGGCCCCCTTGTTAAAGGGGGCTTCAAGATTACAATAAGTCTCCTGGCTGCAGACCCCCACAACCACAGCCCAAGGTTTTGGGGAAGAGACCCTTGTCCCCATTAACATGGGGACAAGGTGCTTTGGGGTGGGGGGCAGAGCCCCCCACCCTAAAGCACCCACCCCCCGTGTTGAGGGCATGTGGCCTGGTATGGTTCAGGAGAGTGGCCGTTCACTCATCCCCCCTTACCTGGCCTGCCGGCTGCATACTTGGATAAGGGTCTGGTATGGAATTTGGAGGAGACCCTATGCCGTCTTTTTTTAAAATCATTTTGGAGGGGGGGTTCCGCTTAAAATCCATACCAGACCAGAAGGGTCTGGTATGGATTGGGAGGGGACCCCACGCCATTTGTTTTTACTAATTTTACAAGAAAATGTTTTCTTTTTATATTCAGCTGTCAGCTGATGACTCATCTGTTGTTAAGGACGCCATGGCCGGCTTCCTGGCCCCACTCCTTAACAACCAGCTTTTACTGGGCCCTGAATGGCAAAGCTTTGCCCAATCAGGGTGCAGAATGCACTGTGCAGTGCATTGCAGTGCATTAAGTCGGGTGAACACCCTGCAAATTCAGGTGTTCCCCGAATTTGGCAAGCAGCCAATGTTCGTCCCGAACTCATGCTCGGCCCCAACCATTCGCCCAACACTAGTGATGGTTAGTTTAAAAACGCCATGGCCGGCTTCCTGGCCCCACTCCTTAACAGCCAGCTTTTACTGGGCCCTGAATGGCAAAGCTTTGCCCAATCAGGGTGCAGAATGCACTGTGCAGTGCATTGCAGTGCATTAAGTCGGGTGAACACCCTGCAAATTCAGGTGTTCCCCGAATGGGGCAAGCAGCCAATGTTCATCCCGAACTCATACTCGGCCCCAACCATTCGCCCAACACTAGTGATGGTTAGTTTACTCAGTAATTTTCAGGAAAGAAGGTAAGATGGTCAAATCTCATCCACTCTTTTTCTTACAGCTTGTTTTTTGGGAAGCTAGATGAGCAGAGTATCTGGTTTTCAAGGTATATGTTAGATGAAGAACACACCTCAAGTAGCCAGTTCCTCTGTTAGCACACTTTCAAAACTATGCATCACTTTGTCTAATCTCTGACTTGTTAAATCTTTAGGGATCCCGTGACACATGCACAAGCACCTTAAAATCATATGATGAAGTCATACCTTTTCACCTATATTTCCCGTGCTACCAGGTTTTCCTGCACCACCAGATAATCCAGGCTCTCCCTGTAAAGAATATATATATTAGCCAACAATGTATGAGTATTTGTTCCATGTGACCTATTGCTTTTCCATGCATCCAAGTATTACTTAATGTGAGTACTTCATACAACTACAATCTTTTTTTTTTATATTTTTGACTGACTCTACATATAAGTTGCTCAGTATTTAGCTAGATTAATTTATTATATATATACACATGATATACTTATAAATGTGCCGCAGCAATCACTCAACAAGTAGAGAAGGAAGGACAAGGATTAGAGACCTGGCATTTGTACCTTCAAGACCAAGTCTGCAGTGGCAGCTCACATTTTTTGTATCTTGAGAGGTTCCTTTAAAGCACTTGATTTTGACATACAGTCAGATTTTGCATCTCAATTTTGTAAGGATGTGATAAAACAATCAAAGTAAATTTCTAATCAATTTCTACAGGCAATAATATGTGTTTATCTGTGTATTATGTCCTGGCTTCTCCTTGTACAGTTATTGTGTTTTTTCTCTATCCCCCTAATTGATCAACACTTACTTTTCCTCCTTTTGCTCCATATGATCCAGGATCTCCTTTTGGACCAGGGGGTCCAGACTCCCCCTGAAAAATAAAACAGATACATAATTAATGATAGGAGCATTATTTCAGAATGGATCTGAAATTATAAATTGTTTACCAAAGCTTAGTTACAAATTCAAACGTTTTTTGTCCCAAGAATATGTTGTTATGGCAACTGATTCAAATGTTACAAATACAACAAAAGTAATCCTGGGATCTGGGAAACTTACTTCATAATATGGTTACCTGATTCAAGGTGAAACTTGACAATTCTAAGTGCAGCAAGGTTTTGCCCTGCTTTTTGACTTCTGTGTAGCCTTGTGTCTTTTCCAAGTGCTTAGGTGTTTGTTTTTTTGTGTTTTGGAAGAGAGAGAAAGCAAACATATTTTTTCCACCAACACACATTGTGCTGGGCTTTCATGCAGGTACGGCCATATTACCATGTACACCTTAGCCTGTGCCTAGACTACTCAAGTAAGAGGGTGCAGCACTAAAATACAACATTTCCCCTTTTCTTTGTCTGTGACTTCTGGACAATTATGGATACTATAAAAAGAAGAATTAATGAATGTGGGGGGGATCGGGATGCACTGCACTCTCTATAGATCGAGTGACTTCCAGCCACCCCTGCTTTTGTTGATGGCTGTATATAAAGCCTCTGATTGCAAATGGCATCTTAAGACTTTGATTTTTACATTAAAGGGCAAGTAACATGATTGGTGAACAACCAATTGAAAACTGTATAAAATGATCTATTAATAATAACGTGCCTAGAGCAGTAGGAAGGCTAAAGGAAACTTGTTCTGAGACAAATGCAGAGGCTGTTTTTGCTGTCCTTCTTCTGAAAATGCTAGTTGCCTAGTTTTCTCTGGCTTCTGTACTTTGTGAGACACCTACCCAAAATAGGCTTGCAAATAAGAAAAGTCAAAGTGAAGGTAGACCTCCTAAACTGCATACTTGCTTTAGGTTAGTGGCTCAGAAAGTTGGATCAGCATGAAACTCAAGGAACCAATATTTTCCGAAGCGTAGGAAAGCATTGGCAATCTACATTATTCTACACTACAGGTTTACTTTAAATGCAGTACTTATTCAAAAGTTGCTGCCAAGAAAAAATACAAAGGCGTGCACTGGCTTCTAAGGCTGTATAATCTTGCACCTACACTTACAACCACACAAAACCTACAATCTATGTACCAACTCCAGATGGTGGAACAAAAACCTCACCATTTGCATAGTTGGTATCTTCAAGTGCTTGCATTATAGTTTAATCAGTTGCCATAGATAAATTGAATTTACAGCTGGAGACTTTCTCAGCTTCAGAAATTATGAAGATACATTTGCTTCAAATATATTAAATAGACAAATCACAGCTTCATTTTAACATTTACCTCAAAACCCGGTGATCCTTTGCAGCCCGGAAAACCAGGTTCTCCATCTTCTCCCTATAAAAAACACATCAAATGAAATATAAGTCAACGTACCAAAAGTAAGTACTCAGTCTATGCTGATATGCATTTACCCATTTACATCTCAATATCGCAAGTACTAATTGTTACTAAATTTTTAGACAGAAAGCTGCCAAATTACCATTTTTTTCTTTGTGCAGCTGTTGCAGATTTTATTTTTGGAGAAGTGATTAAAATATATTGCAATTTTAAAGTGCTAAAGATTCATCAAATTTATTTTGCTCCTAAATGGAAAAATTTAGAGCAATATATTATCAATGCTAGCAGATATAGCTATGAGAACACGTGGAAAGATAAGTAACATTTGCAATAACTAACTACTAATAATGCTAAGGAAAATGTGTTTATTACAAAAGATACTGTGTTTTCTATATATGTAACTGTATGGATAGCATCTATATCACTTTTCAGTTATGCAACCATCCTTCAAATGTTATAAAAAACCCTAATGGTCTAAACATATGATTGATACCGACCTTCTGTCCATCAATGCCATCAATTCCTCTTTTGCCTTTATCACCCTGTAAGATTAGAAGAAACCAATATTAGAATAATACAAATTTACAGGTGGAAATTCACAAACTGAGAGTGAATAAAATGACATAGAGGTGCAGACATTCAACTGTTAAAGAATTAACAAGCAAACAAAAGTTAGATGAATTAATTAAAAAGAACATTTAGGTACAAAAATGGTAAAATGTCAGACTAAAATTCAGCATTCAAAGAGCACTCACATTGTGTAACAGGCATACTGCTTTGAAAGAAAAGATAGAAAAGGTAGACAGTTTTCTTTCAGTAATTGAAATTTTAGGGTGTTTTAGAAATATAACTAAGGCCTACACCAAAACCATGTTCTTCCATATTGTTTGGTTGTCAACAGACCAACTCAACTGACATTGAACTTGAGAACATCAGTGTGACAACAGACTGTTCTGAGTGGGTCCTCAAATATGAGTCAGATTCAACCTCTTACTAGCTATAGTAAACCCGTGTTGACAATAAAGCTTACATTTCAAGACAAAGGAAAGCATGAAAAGATGTCAGGGCATATGTTATATTTTACATATGGCCCCAAAGTGCCAGTGCAAATACTGCCTTTCTGTAAGACAAGTTCCACCTCTTACATGGCATGTCAATAGCTTGCCAAGTACCAATTGTGCCTTGTGGAATACAAACTTAACTATGCTTTAACTTTTAGAAAGTTGGTATTTAGGGACTCACATACATGTATTTAAAATATATATTTAGCTATTTTCCTGGTGTTCAGCTTTAAGGTGATTAGGATTCACCAGAGAGGTTGGTGAATATTATAAATACTATTAGACTTCAGCCTCAAAAAGTAACTCATAGTAGTGATTTTTTGTTGTTTCAGCTTGCAGTGAAAGGTTGCTTTTTGGAATTTTATCATGGGTCTTGTTAGGTGGCCATTGTAATGGATTGCTGTGATTGTTCATATAAGAGAAACAAAAGTGTTAACTGAATAGAAATAAATACAGGCACATAGTTAGTTAAAACATATATAGAATATAGTATTAAATAAAAATTATCATCAGAGGGTAAGCATCCTTGTAGAATCCCCAGGGGACCATATGTCTGTAGCACTTAATCCTGTTAAGACCCATGTGGGACTTTAAAATTCAATGACTTTTGTATATTTGTGCTGTGCTGTAGCTCTGCCTCAGGCTAAACCTCAATTTATGGGTGTTCCTATTGTGGATCTATGGCACAGCCCCTCTCTAAACTAACTGATCTTTTACTATTATGAATTAACAATCAGTGCTGTGAGGCTGTTTGATAGAACTGCTGGTTGATAGTAAACATACACAGCACCGCAGATACATCACACAATCATGACAGCCCTGTTTCCTTACAATAAGCTCTGGTGAGCTGTTCAATACAACTGCTGGTGCAGTGTATGTTTACCATCATCTAGTAGATCTATCACACAGCCCCACAGTGCTGACTGATGGTTTACTATTGTGAATGAACAGTGAGAGCTGTTTGGGCTGTGTTAACAATGGCCTGTATTATGTATGCTTACTAGCAGTAGCCAGATACTATATCAAACACTGACCACTCATTCTAAAGAAAAAGGATCAGTCATTGGTGCAGGGCTGTGTGATAAATCTGCCAGGTGGCAGTTACTATCCACTTCGTTGACAGATATCTCACACAGCCCTGCACCGTTGACTGATCTTTTACTTTAGTGAATGAACAGTCAGTGCTTGTGTCAGTATCTGTAACGGAACCAAGGACCTCTGCGGTGTCTGGCTGTAGCTTTTCTTCCTTATACAGTATCTTGTTTCCGATGAACCTTGAACTGTTTGATTCTCACACAAACTTCCTGATTTAAGTCATGTCTCTGCACTTCCTGTTTGCCAGATTATTGTGCCCCTCCAGCTGATATTATGCTCCTTGCATATCTGCTGCTATCCTTAAAGTGGATGTAAACCTGATTCATGAAATTTAACCTAAGCACATATATCTGTAGTGTTTTCTTATCTCTCTCCAAAGTACTATGCCCCGTGTCTTTCTGCTGTTTCGTTGCTCGGTTATCAACATGATAACTTCTGACAAGTTCTCCAACAACCAAGATAAAACCAGCCTGAAATTTGTGTCGTGGGAGGTTGCTATAAATAGATTTGAGAGAGCTTGTTTATCACAGCACAGCTCTGCACATTCCTTCCTTCCTTTGTCTATGTGGAGTAGGGGTGGGGGGAGAAATTTAAGGCAAAATACCATTTAAATAGTGTGTTGATGAAAATGCTTACCTTTGCTCCTTTTGCTCCTCTTGCACCCTAATGAGACAGATCAAAAAGAAAAAAAAAAGCTTAAATATAAAGATATCAGTACATAACTTTGTTGGACTGTTCTATCGCATGGTAAGTTTATAAGAGTCTTCTGTGAAAGCATACATAAACTGTGTACATATTAGCGATACTATTTCAGGATCATTATCTATTTTTTATGTTCATATGGGGGTATCCACATTACCTTTTCTCCTTTGACACCCAAGTCACCCTATAGGAAAAGAAAATAAAGTTTAAAGTTGTGATCAACGTGAAAAAAATGGGTAAAATATTATAGACAACTAGAATGGCACACTTACCTTCATTCCCTGATAACCTACAGGACCAATGTCTCCAGTACGACCCTATAGAACGAAAATTATATATAATTAGAAAATCACAGAAATATTTAAACAAAAAATAAAAATGAAGTATGTAAAAACTGTTGACTAATAATAATATATGTTTTGTATATCTTGTATGTTTCATGTATTTAATTCTTTGACTTACGTTGACAGAAAAGATTCACAAAAGAAAAAAAGAGACACAGTTGGGTTCCTAGCAATGTCTTGTCAGGTTACTGAGTTTCATCGCTACTACAGAACTAACTGCAGGAAGTATTTATGTTTTTTTAAGCTTGTGCAAAAATATAAGAACTTAACTTGCCACTCTACTGTTGTTCTAAAAGTTCTGCTATGTCAAAAGGCTTCCAGCCAATCAGATTCCGGAGTATGTGTTTGGCTGTCTGGTGGTATCATTAATGGTATCAATTGAACATATGCAGATTTTTTTTTTCCTTCTGCAGTGAATATTCTGAAACAAGTGTTATGTTTGAGGTTCTTTAATATAATATGGTTTAAGTAATAAAATAGTACAAAAACAAAAAGACACAGTCACCTATAGCTCTCAATAAAATGTCTGCTTTCTTCATCATGAGATATTACACTTTACATCTTGCCTTATTAAATATAGAGCAGTGCTCTGTACACTTCATACATCACAACAGTATGAAAGCCCGCCTTACTGGACATAAATATCATTTTAGGGTCGTCCTTATATTATATCGTTTTGGTAAATGTAAGGGAGATTTACAGAAATAGAATAATCCAATTGTAATGATACAGTGGATGGCCATCTTTAGAGTAACTAAATGTAAGCGCTTCATAAGAGAGTGGTGGAGTCAGGGATGTCAATAGCAAAACTGGTGCAGCAAGGTTGTACCCTGGTGGCACCAACTTCATGCAAACTGAGTTCTTAATATGTGTGAAAATAAATACCTAACTAGTGTGCTTATGTTACAAACCAATATTCTACTTACAGGGTCACCAGGGGGTCCACGATCACCAGGAAGTCCTGTTTTTCCAGTCTCTCCCTACAAGGATAATAGAACATTAGCATTGCCGGTCTGTATTTTTCTCCAAAACTGCGAACCTTATATCATAAGGATCCCTTACCTCATAGCCTGCTGGACCAGGTGGCCCAGGTTCCCCACGACGAGGCTGCAAGAAGACAACAAAATATTAATCACTAAGAGTTAAAGTTGTATAAGGGACATACATTCCATAAAGTTAAATAATTTACTTACCTGACACTCATAAGAGCAGCACTGCAATGTACAAAGATGAAAGAAAAAGAAAGAATCAATAACGGTAGAATCCAGTGTTTGGTGTATTTAAATAATTTGAAATCTTAGCAGTACTTACCCCATGTTCACCATTAGCTTTCTAAAGGAAAAAAAGAAAAGAAAATGTAATTAATATGGACAATTTGATACAACACAGTTCTATTGTAATGTCATTCGACATTAATATATACGATATAAAAGCAAAAATGTTAAACCTCATTATAGACTATATCTATAAACTAGGCTACACTACTATAAGATGCAACTGTGGAATCTGCTACAATCACTCTTTGATTACTAGCTGTATGTTCACTTTGCATTCTTTACATAATAATAATACTGTCAGTTCAGTTGATTGAAAGCATGGTTATGACCATATACGTCAGTGCTATGCAGCAAGCACTTTACTGGACTACTGTATCTAGAACTATGTTTTACCATTCCCCATGCATTTTTTACCATTCTCTGTGCATCTTTTGCAGAGTCATCCACAAGCTTAAGTTGGGAGCTTAGAACCCCCAAAAAAAGTGCAAGGGAGGGGGGGAGGCAGCTACAGTCCAGATATTTCTGCAGTAAACCAGGTGGTTTACTGCAAACTGGTCAGAGCTGTGCAATTGCCTATAACTTCATAAGGGAGGATGCACTTGTAGGCATGTGGTGTCTGATAGGGACATGTCAGTACAGTTAATGCAAATTAGTCACTTCTCTGTAGTTATTTTAGTCAAATTGAAGGGTTGCAGGGGAGGAAATCTGCTACATTGCTTAGAGTCCCATTCTGCCTCTAACTATGTCAAATTCTTGCATTTTGTGCTGTGAAATGTGATTAACTAGTTACTTACAATAGTGTCAATAATAGTATCAATTGTGTTATCGATCTCATCACTGGACAGACCAATGGCACTGGTGGCTGTGAAGTTTCTACGGTAATTTGGATCCGAAGCAATAACACTGAGACGTGGTTCCTGAAAAATAAAACAAAGATTGTTACCCTTACTTATTTTGAAGACTGATATTATGCAATCTTTAAAAATGCCAATTAGATGCTACCAGGTGATTTGGTGAAATGGCAACAGAGAAGACTTTGATGCCCAAGTGTCTTGCTTCATTTGCTGCATCTTCTAGACCTCCACATGGCTCTTTATACCCTTCCAATGGATGACCATCTGTTACCACAATCAGATACTTGTTCTCTCTCTGGTGGGATCCTCTGTAAAAGGAAATACATGTTACATGTCCATATATTAAAGCCAAACCTCTCCATGCTTATCATATTATCATATTAGGTTTAGAAAAAACAAGACTAATAAACAAAGCACACTGAGCATTTAGTCTAACAGAACTAAATATACCAACCCAATTAAGATCTCTTCAATGCCTCTTTTGATGGCGCAGTCAGTATGGGTTCCTTTACCAATGTACTCAACTTGATCCACTCTGTTTTTCAGCTCATCACGGTCCTTGGGCAGACTGGTTAGACCCTTAATTAGAATGATGTCATCACTGTAGTGGAGAGCTCCAGCATTCCATACAAGGTGACGGTCACAGCGATAATACCTACAATAACAGAAATGTTATGAGATCTTAAAACTTGCAAACTACCACCCTAAATAAATTTTATGAATGTGAAGTAGTATATTGCTCATGCTCTTTACTGAAGCAAGGACAATGGGATGGCTAAAATGATACATGTCTTTCTTAACACTGGATTTGTATGTATATACTGTATACTTATAATGGTGTAATTACAGAGTTATAACTTTTGATTAAACACAGGCAACTTAAAGTATGTAGTCAGTCTATGATGAACAATGGTCAGTTTAAGGAGGTAAGTAATTTTACATTGGTGACAACAAAGTTGTGGAATTTAAATCATTTTAAAAAGTAATATAGAGCGCTAGGGGTTTCTGACTCCATGCAGCTTTCTGTACTTGTGTCAGAGATTTAAACAAAAGGTGCTAAATACCCTAATTTTTCACTATTTTTGAACACTTTGATCTTGTTACATATATGACAGAAACTATAATGGAAAAAATTAGAAGCTCTGAAGCCCTAGAACATAGAATAAAGCATATGCTCACAAATTCTTGGGTCATTATAGATACACAAGAAATGCATTTTGTGTTAAATTGTTCCCAGTATTTATTGATATGACACATATTTAAAAACAGTTTGATTGGCATTCATTAGATATTTTCCTTTGATTCTGATTTGGATAATGATATGTATTTTTGAGCAGGGTACCTTAAACTCACAGTAACACAGCAATTTTTAAATAATTTTTGTTTATAGTTAAAAACGCTATCTTGTCTTGCCATACCTTAAAAATAAATTCTAGATATGGAAAGTAAAAACTCACTATAACTCGCCTGGTGACTGTCAGATATAATAACAGATATGGCAGATAACTTCGAATTTTATCTATAAGCAATAAAAGTACGTAAATATGCTTTCATCAAATCCTAAGGCCTAATTTTTTGTTGTGACAGACCCAAATAGGACAGGGGCTTTTGGAGGGGACTGCAGGGTGACCTCTTGCCTACTGACTATGGGCTCTGGGTTTTAGGGGAGCACTACTCTTTAGGAGGTGTGTTCCTGGGGGACCCTTTGAGTGGTCTTGCTTCAGATTCAAGTCCATGTCTCCCCAAAACACACAGACTTTTGGAGGACATATTTGGGGCCTCTATGCCCAAACCAGCAATGACTGCTTTAGACAGTGATACCCAGAGCAGGTGTTAATATGATCAGCTCAAACCAACCTGATACTGGGGTCTCAAGACTATACTCTATTTATTAAGGTGTTAAGTGTCTTTCTGTAATTACGTCTCTTCCAGTGTGTGCCTCCTAGGTGTGCATTCTCATTGTTAATTGAGTCATTTATTGTTTCTGTCTGTCTCATCATCTCTTGGAGATGTGATTAATATCGTGACCACTTTACCTTGTTATCAAACCATTGTGGGATGTCATGTGTTTATGCTTATGATAATGTGTAATGTACTTTGTATCCAGGGTTGTGGCCTTGGTGCCGAATGGTCTAGGTGGGCAAGGAGTCACCTAGGTGGCTAGTTGTTTAATTACCTTAATGATTATGTGTATGTTGGCTGTTCCTTAGCTATGTTAATTATTTTGCTGTTACAGTTTGTATTGTTAGAGTAAAATAAACAGGCCCTACCTGAAGTTGTGTGGTATATAAATTCTGCGTGTTCCAGTTTGCATCTAATCTATTGTTGGCTAGTTTTGGATGCTCAGCTATAATACCTGGTTCCTGGGTCCAGACTGGAGGAAGCTATATCTTGATGGAAGCACCCAAGCTGGGTGCTGGACGGTTCCATCACAATTTTTAACTTTAAAGACTGGATTTCCACAAAGGAAACCTTTGCTCAACTCTAGTTTCCTAAAAAAAACTTTATTGATGAAGGTCACAAACAGTCAGTTTAAGCTTCTTCTTCATCCAGTTCTTCACCTGTTTCCTTCATGTACTTGTTGCAAGATAGTGGTAGTGCCGGGGTGGGTGGGTGTGCTAAAGCACTAACAAAATGTATTCAAACATGCCTAGAGCACCCCAGGTGCTCCGATCAGACCTTGGTCAGTGCAAACCTTCACATAACACAGCAGCTCAACACTCACTGCTGTAACTTGTTAGCAGGGCCAGCAGAGGAAGTCTTTCACTACTCACTTCCAGCAGAGGCAAGTCTTTCACTACTCACTTTCTCTGCTTAGATTTGTATTAGATCATGTCATCTGTTAGAACCCAGCCGAGAAAGCGAGTAATTGAAGACCTTAAAATAAATAGTTTAGTCTGGTTGATTGCAGTGCCTCATCCATGCATATACCAACAAAACCATAATTTTCTTGGTTGGGGTTTTTCAGGCACAGAATACAACAATGTCAGACCTTTTTTTGTATTAAAAAATATAAATAACATTTATTACATCCTTGTTAAAATCATGATATAAAAAAACAACATTGACTAGTTAATGACATTCACAGGAAGATCACCATGCTATAACATATTGGCAATTGTAGTTCCCCAAAATAGTCATTAAAATATAGGCATGATGATTTTAACAAGGATGTAATAAACATTGTTTATATTTGTTACTACAAAAAAAAAAGTTCTAAAATTGTTGTACTCTGTGCCTAAAAATCCCAACCAAGAAAAATTAGGTTTTGTTATGCTGCTGGGCTGTCAGTTACTGGCAGTCTGCATCAAGTACCACACTTAATCGGTGTGCCTGCTCTGGAACAGAGGTGAGCAGCGAGGGTAGATGAGCAAAAAAGGGGTGTGCAAATGTAAGCGGGGGTAAAAAAGTTAATTTGCAGGAAAAGACAACTTTCCAAAGAATGATAAATATACATAAATTTCTCAGTCTTCATAAAACAAAAAAAATTCACATCTTCACAAAGCTGGATCTGTTAGAACCTGGGAAGTGGTGTATTTCCCCACTTGAAGTCTTCCAGGGACTCGTTGGCCATTGTAGTGGGATCTTGTCAGATCAATTGCTTATAATATTTATAATTTGCATGCAAATAGCTGGAGCCAGCGTCTTCAGCATCCTTATGAGCTCACCAAGATGTAAATCATGCCATAAAGATAGTAGGAAAACAAGAGCAGGTAAAAAGCTAGTCTACACCATTCTTCCTTCTGACAGTATGCCAGAATATCTGCATTCATTATAGTGGTGGGATCATATAGGCCGGGTCCACTCATCTCCAGTCTGCTCATATACCTCCAGATATGGTACGCCAGCAGTGGCATGTTTAAACTGAGAGTGAGCCATTCTGTGGCACATAAACACAAGACACAAAAGAACACATGGATGAGATACTCTAGAAGCACAAGCGGATTGAGTGTGTTACACTGGTCTATAGGATTCTTGTAGTCTGTTTACAATTTATCAAATGCGATTATATGCCAGGTGGCAAAGAAGATGAGGGCGGCGGTGAGGAGCAGAGCCAGCATATAAAAGAAAGCTGCGAATGTGAATGGCATGTTCAGTTCGGGGAGCGAGGAGGAGGCGGATGGCGCGGGTGCTATTGGGAAAAATCATTCACCGGCCGCCGCTGGACCTCAGGAGATGTCAGGAATCCCCCATTATATTGATGGGCAGTGTAAATACCATTGCTATATTGGTGGTCAAGGTAAAGGTCCCATTACATTGATGGTCAGTGTGAATGTTTCTGTAAAATTGGTGGTCAGTGTAGAGTCATCTATTACATTAGTGGTCAGTGTAGGATCCACCTTACATTTATGGTCAGTGTAGAATCGCCCTTATATTGGTGGTCTGTGTAGAATTTTCCTTACATTTGTGGTTAATGTACTATCTCCTCAACAGTGATTTTCCATGTAGAATCACACTTAAATTTGCGGTCAGTTTATAATCACCCATCAATCAGGGGTCGTTGCAAATCCCTTTTGGTGGTCACTGGTCAGTGATCAATTGTCCTGACATTGGTGGTCAGTGTAGAAATCCCCCTTTACATTGGTGGTCAGTGTGAAATTGACCACCAATGTAACAGAGAGGATATGCAGATTTTTTAGTTTGTAAAAAATAACTGATTAAATCATGTTCATCAGGGCAATCTTCCTCCCACTGACCACCAGAGCAAGAATCAAACAACTCAGTAGTATAAGGATCTGAAATATTTTACTTGAACCCAAATTGGAAAAAGTTATTTCACAAAAGGGAGGAATAAATACAATGAGCTGGGATAACAGCACCAACTCAGCAAACAGATTCCTCTCGGTGACACAACAATGGTTAAACGATGGATAATGTTATACACACAAGTGTACACTATATTCAGAACCAAAGTCACCTCCTAGTGGATATTTCAGTTAACTACATAAGTGGCCACATTGCAATAGATGTAATCTAGACAGCCTATGCTATTCTAAGAGAGCTTGTTAACTGTAATCCATTTGGTTGTAGATGTAACAATAGGTTCAAGGTGGTGAAGGCCTAAAGCATCTGAGCACAGTGTTCCAGCAATGCAGTAAAGTTTTTTTGGGTAGAGATGTGTGTGCATGGTGTTCTGTACTGGTGATAGTGAATAGATAAAGATTGAGCAGCTTGCTGTCTCCCCAACGACCCAAAATGATCCGAGGTCTTCTAGACAGGAACACAGATGGCAACACTCTGGCAACGGATCCTCTGTCTCAGCCTTCTGTAGTGACTTTCCCCACATGTTTGCACTGATGGTTAGGCACTGTAAGTGATGCTAGTAACAGGATGTCCGACAGCGGGTAACAGAATTAGGCCTCTTAAGCCTCATGGTGGGAGTAACATTTCGCGTGGTAGGCCGCGACCTCTCTCTCTCTGTCATACCGAGAGGTCCGTCTTGCGTCAGGCCCAGGAGGAAGAGAGCATGTGCGGACTTCTTAGCTCCTTTTATGATCCCTCCCAGCAACCTTCAGGCCACTGCAAGGGTCCCTGGGATTTGTAGTCTTAGGATACATGGATGCATAGTAGCAGATTCAAAGAGGACTATACGCCTTATAACTCATTCCATTGGCACACAGATATGAGGTCACTGGCTGCACGTATAATCACGGGGACAAACAATGTTTAGAACACTGAAAGGTATGAAGCTTTCTGGTAACAGTCCATAGTGCTACATCTATCTGTGAGACTCTCATTTATGGCACAATAATTAAAGGGTATTATGTGGATATAAAGACTGTGGACTGTATACAGTTTATCCTTCAATTAGGCTCAGACTCTTCTTTAAGCCAGGGCCAATATTTAATGCAATGTAGCCATGGTCCTTCATTGCTGCGGGGTGCAAAACGCACTGCATCCTTTTTCTTTATTCTCCACCTGTCTCTCTTTCCCAAGTTCTGATGTGTTCAAAACACCTAATTACACATTTAGCTGCTCTCATTTTTACTGTTTGATTTTCTAACTGTACTTGTTGTGGGTATTGTTAACATCTACATATTGTTTAGATCAGGGGTCTCCAAACTTTCTAAACAAAGGGCAAGTGTATTGTCCTTCATATTTTAGGGGGCAAGACTGTGGCCAATAGGAATAGAAAAAAAAATTACATAGCGCCTGTGGTGAGTAGTAGGATTTGAGCCCCATCATTGGTTTTACTGGGAAAAATAGTGCACCTTCATTAGTATCAGTGGGAAGAATAGTGCCCCATCATCGATGCCAATAGGAGGAATAGTGCCCCATCATAAGTGTCAGTTGGAGGACTAGTGCCCCATTATTGGTATCAAAGGGAGGAATAGTTCCCCATCATTGGTGTCATTGGGAGAAATGATACCCCATTGTTGGTGCCAGTGAAAGGAATAGTGCCCCACCATTGAATAGAGGGAGTAGGAAGAATTATGCCCTACTGTTGGCGTCAGTGGAATAAATGGTGCCTCATCATTGGTGTCAGTAGGAGAAATAGTTACTCGTAGCAGTGGGAGTAATGGTGCCCCAAGGGCCAGATAAAGGCAAGCGAAGGGCTAAAGTTTGAATACCACTGGTTTGAACTAATAAAATATTGTTTGAGTTTTTAATATAGGCTTCTGTCATATTTCATGCTGTCAGTAACAAAAATTTGTTCTGTGCTCTGTCTGTACATTTTTTCAGTAAAAAAAAAATATGGAGGAGGTTGGCAGCCTTTACATTGAGGATTATAGAATTTAAATTGTAAGATGACATCAGGTGATTAAAATTCTGCTTTAAAGTCATAGGGGCAAAGCTCTTTTGGCCCTACTTCTCCTGTAGATCACAGGAGCGCACTTCATTTTGCATTCTTGTGACCCGTATTTAACTTAGTAGTCACTCAGCCAATCCAGACTCTGGAGAGATCCTGACTTTAATGATGGGATCCTCCCAGTCAACTGACCAGCAGCTGAATCAGCTTCTCAGCACACTGCTAAGAGCCTGAGCCAGCCACTCCTACCCCCTCCACAGCCCAGTGCTCCATTGAGTAGTCACCAGCTCTCTGCTCACTGAAGACTGAGAACTGAGCCATCAGCGGTCTTTGATTGTTCTGTTCTTAGGGTAGAGGTGGCAGGGGACAGATACAGCATCGGATCAATGCTGCATCCACCCAAGGCTGCTGTTAGACATCACAGGACCCCATACAGCCTACCCGACAGGGTCCCCCATTCCCGGCCAAAAGTAACAGAGGACATAGATTTATCAGTCTCTTTATTTGCAGCCTCAGCAGCACAGATTTATGAATAGGAAACACGCTGAAGCTTCCTGCTCATTCACAAACTGAAGCATAGTAAACACGGTTTACTATGCTTCAGCGATGAATGGACACATGAGTGATTGGAACCAATCGCTCTGTGTTCTTTCAGGAAAGGAAGGGGCCAGTAAATGACATATTTACTGGCCCCTTCCTTCGCTCTCTATCCTGAAACATCTCCCTTTGTTCCATGCAGTAACTGCCGGCGGGAGATGAGAGAAGAGAAGCTGGAAGTGCTGCGGGGAAAAGGGGAGAGCAGGGGACACAGAGAGCAGATGTAAGGGGCGCATGTGCTAAGACCACTCCCTCTGCAGTGTAGCCGGAGGGAGAAAGAGGAAGAGAAGCTGGCAGCGCTGCAGGGGGAGGCAGAAGAGGATCAGTGGTGCAATAAAACAGTACCGCTGGCCCTCTTGCTCTGCAGGTGCCTGGGCCCCCATTTTGAACTGATGGTGCCCAGGCCCAGCACAGGTGGACTGGCTGTACTGCCTTATCAGCGGCCCTGCATCCACCTAGGTGAGTACGAACAGTATGTTTGCATTTTCAAAACCCACCCTCCTCTTTTAATCTTTAGAATATGTACTAATCATTTTCTGACTAAGCGATTCTTTATATGGCGTGTCTGCTGTAACATAACTTAAGTTTGAGGATTCGGGACTTTGCTCCTCCTCTTATAGCACCAGCACAGCACCTGCAAAAAAAATGCCTGGAGCTGCCCATTTCGCAAAAGCATTCAACGTCCCCATGGTAAACCACTGTTTGTCTTACATATTCATGCAGGTTGAAGTGCTGCCAAGCCATATTGTAGTCTTATGGCCCGAAGTCACACGTTGGGCAAGATACTGTCATGTATTAAGCAAACTGCACACTAAGTATCCCACTGCCTTGTGGCCTTGGTGAGTGATAAAAGCCAGAACTTGGGCAAAATCATACATTGTCCCTGCCTAGTTTGTTTTATTAACTTTTGGTGCAGAGATTCTTAAAAAATACATATTCAAGGTCTTGTAATTGTAATATTGAGCTTGGTAACTCAAGGTATACTCTGGGTATAACTTCATGCAGATTTTTATGTAGATTACTGTTTTCGATTATAGTATTATTTGTCTTATGGTTTTGGCCCGGAAATATTGCATTTTCAAGTGATTCTTCTTGTTTTTCAAAAACATTATATCAAAGAAAAGGGTCAAGAACATGTGTATCCCTTTTGCTGCTAAAAATATTCTCCTTGCTTTTCAAAAACAGTAGAGTTTTTAATATCCAAATGTATCTGCACCATTTTCATTGAAATGAACTTCTCCCTTAAAGTGCTCAGTTGTCTCTAGGACCAATGAAAAGCCACTAACTTCAATATGCAACACAGCAAGGAGGAAACCCTTAACCAGTGGTAGCTGATGAAGGTTAGCTAGGCTGTTTAAATAACTGAAAAGGTTTGTCAGTACAGACAAATAAAACCAGAATGCCCACTCATCTTTATATTATAGAATATGCTGATATCAAAGAGAAAGTATAACACATTTTCTGCAACATTTAATTTAATCCACTGCAATTCATCAGTCCTTGCATGTGGTACCTAAATTAATTCACTTTGTTGAGCATTTTTTTTTTCATTTATTTGACAGGTAATCCTTCCAGTAAAAGACTTCGTGTCGTAGGGTGACAATGCTCACCTACTATACTGTATCTATGAAGAGAAGTGTTGTTAATCCTACTGCTGAGATCTGATCTGGATTACAGACCATCCCCACTCCATATTGCCATAACATTTGGGGTGTGATGTTCTGTACTTCAGAAGGTAAACTGGGCAGGACTAAAAACATTGCCTGGGATTTCAATGCAGCAAAGGAATTGGGGTTTATTTACTAAAACTGGAGCGTGCACAATCTGGTGCAGCTGTGCATGGTAGCCAATCAGCTTCCAGGTCTTTTTGTCAAAGTTTAACTGAACAAGCCAAAGTTAGAAGCTGATTGGCTAACATGTACAGCTGCACCAGATTTTGTGCTCTGCAGCTTTATGGCCCGTACACACGATCCGAATATCGTACAAAAACTGTCGTCCGAGGAAGAATTGTGCGATTTTCGGATTGTGTGTACACTACTTTTGAGAGCCGATCATGACAGTTCACCTGATATTATTCGATCGGACAAGCGGGAACATTTTCCTCGTACGACACCAGATCGTACGATTTTCATTTTGTCAGTATAGTTGTCGTCCGAAAATACAATACAAATACATTACAACACATGACATAACTTTCGATTTTTTTTCTGTTGTACAACAATTTTTGTGACTTTAATTACCTATTCAATTTCTACTTGCGACTTTTAAGCGAAAAAAGTTGTACGATCTGTCGTACGACATTCGGATCGTGTGTACGGGCCATTAGTGGATCAACCTTATAGTTTAGCACTGTAAAGAAGGAAGCAGAGTCTGCATACCTAACATGCAAAAATGGCTTTTCCCTTGAAGATATACAATTACACACTGTACACAAAAACAACACTTTCAAAATGCTCATGTACATTGATAACATTATATATATCAAGCTGATCTTTTTACATGTACAGCTAAAAAAAAATATTTAAAAGACTGAACTTTCCATTTATTGCTAAGAGAGGAGGAAGGCCAAGGTCAGTGTCTAAAGCGGACTAGGAAGCAGCTGAGGTTCGAACCATGTATGGGCAGGCTGAATGTACCGAGTTGATTGATTGATCGACTTGGGTACAACCAACCTGCCAGACCTTACATGCGAGTATCGCTAGCGGCTGGTACAGTATAATACAATGACTCGGCAGGACGGATTCCCTTGTCAACACTGTCTGTGTTGATGGGGGAATCAAGCCAATTTCAAAAGAAATTTGCACCGTGTATGGCCTGCTTATCTCTTTGCAGTGTTCCTGTTGGGAACCTGTATGATGGTGGGATGTACCACAAAAAAGAAGTGAAATCAAGGGGGTTCATTTTTTTAATGTAAAGGAAAAGTAAAAGCCCCTACATTTTAAAGATAAAACCGAGCATCTTTCAAATTGAAGTAGTAGCCATGAGGATGATGATGACATTGACAATGTCTGGCCTCTTTTTAGCTTTGCTGTAAAGCCAAACCTGATTTTTAATTGCTGTGTTGAAGGGGACCTGTCATAACCAAACACTCAGCAGTGTCAGCGGTGGAAACAGCTAATCCCTGACTTATCTACAGCATAGTATTCCCAGGCTAGTGAAGCTGCCCTAGAATTATTATATTATGTGTCTTTTGCTTCATGACTGATTCTATTAGATTTCCTTGTGAATAAAACAACTCACTAATAACATTTGGGGGTACAGGATATGTAGTCACAGAGATGTATACCAATTCAGACTTGACGTCTTTACCTTGTTGTGAGTTTATCTATGAATCTTTTGGTAAAATCCTTGACTTGGGTTACGAGAGTCTTGAATGGTTTCACACGGAGAGCAACACTTTCAGATGTATCCAAAACAAAGAAGATATCCACTGGACAGTCTAAAAAAGAAAAATGTACCCATGTTATATGCTTATGGCAATGTATGAATCTTACCATGAGCCTTCAAAGAGGATAGCTATGGCTGTATCTACCATTAGACTCTCATAGGCCATATTTCCATGTATTGTTTTCCTCACATGGCCACCTCTGGACATTTCTGGCTTGAATAAGCAAAATAACTATAGGGGGGGAGTGTTTGTATATTGGGAAGACTCACTATAGTTAAAAACAATTCATTAACTCACAGTGTGCTATAGAAACCTTCTCCATATTATGTTATACTTAGGAAGAGCAAGGAATCAGTCAAGAATACCCTGAAAGGGGGCAAGAGTTGAACACAATTGGATGTTGGGTGGGTACTGATTGGTGAAGTAAAGACTGTAATGTTTCCTGCTGCACTTGAGTAAAGAAAAGCAAGGAAAAGGAAGACTAGGAAGACTTGGACTTGACTGTTCTTATTCACTTTGTCTGTGGCCTATACCTGGTGGAGCTAGTATGCATTTGGGGGGAGGGGCTGGAACATGTGGGGAATAATTTCCTATACTTAAGACCCCACAGGTGTTTAACATAACTGTTTGTGTCATTGCTTCTTATAGTGTGGGTCCATGCTAGACTGATGGAGGCCTGATGCCTGCTAGCAGTGTCTGAAGCAACGTACCATATTCTTGCATACAGTTGACATCTCCTATGGGGTTAATATTAGGGGTGCAACGGATCGTCATCAGTGGCGTCTCCAGCTTTCATATTTAGGGGGGGCACATGGGGGGACAGGGACAAAAATAGGGGGGCAATATAAAATGCAAATATATATATATATATATATATATATATATATATATATATATATTATCTATCCTGGGGCCCTTTACCCCTTTACTACGATCCCACAACGGCCCTTTCACATGTTCTGCAGTGAGCTCCCTTCCTACTGGGGCCCCCCCAGGGTGACAGAGAACAAGATAGTGACAGAGAACAAGAACAAGATACCAAGAAAATATAAGGGTCCAAAGCAGTGGGAGAACTATCAGGGTTGCAAAGGTTGTCTTGCCACCGGGCCCTGGTGTTCTGCCACTGTGGGGTTCCCCAGCCTCCTCTTGCTGTCCTGCCCCTGCTATTGACAGCGCTGGTCTGGCATTTCTTGGAATTTACAGGCTCGTTCTCCTGTCCTAAGGACGGAGAAATCAGTCTGTTTTTTCAGTAACTGAGAGTCCTGGTGGAGTCCTTCCTGCAACTCGCTCTTCTCCCTGCCAATGAGGATGCAGGGGAAGGAGCAGATCGGGCGGCCGTGGTTGTGTGAGCGCTTGCATTATGCAGTGTCAGCGAGCAGAGGGAGGGGGGAGGAATCACCCGCAGGAGCTGACTGGGGACGCTCTCCCTCTCAATAGAGACTGTGTTACCCCAGAGGTGGCCCGAGTAAGATGCGGCACATCCGATATGAATACAAACAAAAAGAAATTGCCTTTTTGTAAAAAAATAAAAATAAAAAAAAATTAAAAAAAAAAAATTTTTTTTTTTTTTTTTTGGGGGGGGCACATGGTGGGGCCCAGCATAATGTTGGGGGGGTCAGGGCCCCCTCTGGCCCCCCCTAGGGTCGCCATTGATCGTCATCGATCCGTGATCCGATCCGCGGAGGTTGATCCGATCCGCGGAGGTTGATCCGTACGGGACACCCGCGATCCGCGGAGCGCTCTGTGGCCTCGGCCATAGGAAAGGCCACAGCTTCGGCCTAGCTCCAGAGCGGCGGCCATCTTGGTACACCCGGCGGCCGTTTAGCACGTGATCGCTCTGTCAAATGACGGAGCGATCACTTGTAACAAACTGGCGTCATGTCATGATGCCGGTTCCTCTCTCCCCTCTGTGTACTGATCTGTACAGTGGAGGGGAAAGATCGGATGGCAGCAGCGCCAATACTCTGCAATGCCCTGCCAATACTCTGCCAATACCCTGCCAATACCCTGCCAATAGGGAGATTGTAGATATTACAGTGGGGGAGATTTTTTTTTTGTTGATCCGAAAATGATCTGAACCGTGACTCCTGATCCGAGGAACGATCCGAACCTTGAGTTTTTTGATCTGTTGCACCCCTAGTTAATATATATGATACTTTCATAAAAAGTCCAGTTTCAGCCAAAACTTTAGTATAGTTTTTAACAGAGTGAGCAACGGTTAGAGACTCTTTCTTTCAGATTTTTACTAACGTTTGTTTCCCCCTTGCAAAGGTTTACCCTTGCTTCCTGTCTGGACAAGAAGTGATAAAAATCTTTTCAGTGGGGACACAGACTGCAACAAATAAAATTTGGTACAAAAGGGAAGATCAAGAACTACTTTCAGATTAATACTACTTGATAAGAATTCAAAGTGTGACATTTTTCACATAGCCACATTGGTCCAGCTTGGGCCAATGTAACTATGCACATACCAAACCTGTGGGATCATTCTAGATGCTGGAAATTACTGCAGTAGACCCTGATACTCCAGTAATCTTCATTAGCTTCCTAGTCCCATGCTGAGCAGCTGCCCTGCTGTATTATGAACACTGCCCCACCTCTCCACCTTATCCAAGCAGAGAAAGCTTTACATTCATTGAGAAAATGCTAAGCATTCTCTGAATGGTGCCCATGTCAAATGGCTGGCCTCCTGTGTTCATAATGCAGTGGGGCAGCCACTCAGCACAGAACCTGGAAGCCAGTGAAGATCACTGGAGTAGGAATGCCTACTTCAGTGATTTGCAGTTTCTAGAGGGATCCCACAGGTATGGTATATGCATAGTTACATTGGTCCAAGCTGGACAAATTAAACTATGTAAAAAATGCCATACCTGGAATTGTTTAATAAAAACACTGATTTTTTTCTCCAACAGTGTTCATCCAATACATTTTTTCAGATTCCCTTCATCTTAATAATTGACATATACCTGCAGCATTATACTCTTATTCCCTTTTATTGGGGCACAGATTACAATAACATATTTTTTTTACTGTAACAGGGAGTAGTTAGAACAGGAAGTGATGTGAAATCTCCCCAATGGGTTACAGACAACAATACAAACTTAACAGACATTTTGGAAGTTGGTCTTTAATGTATTTACATTACAGTATTACAAGATAGGTACTGTCTGGTTGGGTACCAAGCTCTACATAATGGAAACCAGGGTTTGCATATGTTGTACATTGATGGCCAGAAAGCCTGAAACAGCTGTATGCAGTTTGAATTAAATGGCTCTATAATATAAGACTATATTTGCACTATAACCAGCAGTTCTGTGTGTGCATCTGGATTACGGGGCATAAAGGAATAATTTACAGTCCAGAAGTGAGGAATATTCCTAACATGTTTAGGACATGTTTAGCACAGAAAAGTTCTAAGAAGACTTTTTTGTGCTAAACATGTATTTGCACAGGCACATACTAGGCCTGAATTTATGGAATGGTTGCATAGATCCTGATTTAAAATTGCAAAAAATAAGGAAGATAATAAAGGGCTTGTGTGACCATAACATATATTTTTTGTGCAACAAAACAACATCAAATACTGTACTTCTTTATATGAGGTATAATGGGAGTGGTGTACCTAAAAACATATGCAACTATTAAGAAAGGCGTTATAAATGTGTCATGTGTATTTGGGAAGTAGGGTGGGGCACAAGTGAAATCTGGCCCTGTTTTCTCCATAAGTCTTATATCTTTAGTGACAAATATCACATTTTATACTGATACTTAATTTTCTTAATGGCTTTACAATACATTTAGCCCATTTCCTTGCCAATATTGGCAGATATATTGTTACATATATATATTTACATCTGCATTGAATTACATAAGTAGAATTATAGAAACTCTACTGAGATTTACAATTTGCAAAGAGGCTATAAAGGGAACCAGTTTTAAGAAAAATTAGAAATTGAAATCTGAAATTGCTTGTTATTTGACCAGGGTCGTATGCTGCCTGAGGAGGCCTCCCCACAACGGACTATGATGGCCACTTCAAGCAGTTACGCTGAGCCTGGACTGTTAATACTAGTTCCCGTATCACTGAAGACCCTCAGCCACTGTGTCTGCCTGTGTGAAAAGCTTAGACCTGAAGATGGATTGCCAGTATGGTGATTGCTGCTTCACTGCTGCCCCCAAATGTGCCTCTATGAGTGCCACCTAAGGCAGCTGCATCAATTGGTCTCATTGGTGGCACAGACCTGAACAGTACCTGGCAGATATCTTGATCCTCTGGTTTCAATACTTTTTGGGACAGTGACATGGAACTTGCATGTAGTGAGGTCAGAACAAACTCAGAGCTTCTCTCTTTATTTTAATAAGGACATTTTGACATGGTTGAGGTTGAAACTAGAGTGAGCCAGAAGAGATTGCTTCCCACCGACCAGGACAGCAGGAGATCAGTCATTGGCCATAGAACGGCTGGGCAAAGCCCACCCATGGAGTGGGGGAAAGACAGCTGAGAGCCACCTGGAACTATGGGGAATGTAGTCCCTAGAATACAAGTATTGGATGGGACAACAAGTCCAAGGATGATGGGGTGTGGCAGAAAGAGGAAAAAGAAAGAGAAGCCCAGGGCTTAGGGCAGCCTCATGTGTGAAGTGAGAGGTGATGAGGGAAGAGGGGTGCTTGTTGGCAGGTGCAGTCTACTTTCTCCACTGCAGAAAAAAGCAGCATTGCAGAGGGAGAGGAAATCAAGAGGAACATGGTTCTTCCATGGTTTTCTAGGTCACTGGGAGAGCTATCCGATTGGATGCTGGTACCCCAGGTGACTATGGTGGCCATCTTGGGTCAGGCAGAGTCTATTTAAGACCCTTGCTCCCAGACTTGGCATACATTTCACGTGTAGGAAGTGTAGGGATGGTCACCCGTCTGTCAAGTACAGTAATTAGCAGCAGGGAGAGATTCCAGATGAGTAGGGAATGAGCAGGGACACGTCATCTTTCCTGGAAGCCTCCCTGTTGAGGTACAGACCGGCCAGGCCACATTCTGCCCCTTAAGACAGATGCTGTTGATGTACCTGAGACCTACATTCTGTGAGTGCGCCCGGTTGGGTTGACTTCCTGCCAGGTATTTGTGCTTTATTGAGCATTAAATTCAATACAGTTCTGTTACTTAAGCTGGACTCTGAGTGTTTACTACAGTTGGAGATGCTGCCTGTCATAAGAGCTTGCCACAGTGTCAGGGAGAGAAATGGAGAACAGAGAAATCCAGTAGTCCAGAAGAAAGGGACATCACAAAGATCAACACTACAGTCCCTGGAGTAGCCACTGTTGTTCCAGATACCAGAGAGCGGAAGGAGGGTTAGTAACAAAATGCTTAGTGCATAGTGGCAGGAGACCGCTGGCCTCAACTTCCTTACGCACCTCCTGAAGGACACGGTCACCCTAACCTGAGACACAGTTTGGGAACTTGAGTGCTGCAATGCAGAACTCTGGGCCCTAACACTGGCCAGTGTGAGGGGTTTGGAAAGACTCAAGACATTTTAGCTTCCAGTACTGCCTCTTTAGTTAGGATCACCTAGACTTGGGGTTCAGGTGCAGAGACACTTGGTACTTTCATTGTTTGTGGTGTTATACAAATTTGTTCATTTTTGTTTCTGTGGCTGTTCTGTTATTGTTGGCTTGTTGGTAGCATTTCCCATAAAAAACCTCCTTCTTCATCCTTGGCGTGTCAGAGGGTGTGGCATTGCCGGAAGGATTGTTTTCATCCAGGATCAGGGGACCCATACATCAGTGGCTCATTTGGGGGTAAATGCTACACAAAGATACTGTTTCATTTATAGAATCTGTAATGCAACCTTCATGAATGGAGGAGCTAGACAGAAAGGACAGGAATAGTCAGGCACTCTTGATAGCTCCCTCAGATCTATTAACCCCTGCTGCACCAGAAGATTAGAAAAAGAAGTATGGGTTTATAAAAAACAAACAAAACATCCATGCTCACTTCTATGCTGCAGCATCGGTGTGATGCTGCAGCTGTTCCATGCTCTAAGAGCAAGAACTGAGTGATCACATGACCGCTGATCGCTCAGTTCTAGGTCTGTTCTAAGTAGAGAGCAACTTTGGATGGTAAAGCATTTTTTTTCTGCCAGTAAATACCTTATAGAGCCCACTTCCTGTTTCTTGTCTAGAAAAAAGCCTAGGTTTATGACATCATGCACAGCTCTCGCTCTCGTGAGAGTTTGCCAGGAAGGGGGGTGGGTGAGTCCTAAGAGAGCCAATGAGAGCTGAAGAGCTGGAAGTGTGCCTCTGTGTGTCTGTGTAAATCCAGGAAGTGAACAGGCAGCAGCTTCACCTGCCCACAGTTAAAATGGATGCAGCCAGACTCAGTGGAGGGAGATTTCTGCAGCATATTTGGCAAGTACAGAATCACAGTAGTTATAAAATAATATGAAAAGTGGTTGGAGGGAAGATTCAGAATGGCAAAGATGTTTTCATTACAAATTATGTGAGCAGACTGCAGTTCCTCTTTAACTAAATTGGATAAAAGTGAGGTTGAGGACCTGAATGTGCTCTTTGGCAGGAGTAAATGAAACCCTGGGGCTGAAGAGAATGATAAGTCCACTCACAGAATGAATCCTTATTCTGGCCAATGCTGATTTAAACAAGTCTAGTGCCTAAAAAAAAAACAATTTTGCCCCAGAGATGGGCATTTAATTATAATAACCCATCCAGATATCAGGTTTTAGCAGTGCACTGTAGTCATTGCAAATTAATAATATTTAGGAATTATTGTTTTTGGGTATTGGACTTTAATAAATGAATGGCTTTTGTATCAAATAAACAGTGAAGTTAAAAGCTAAACATTATTAAACTAAACACAATGATATACAATACATATTTTCCCTGTACTTCAAGTTATATACTCTAAGTGACCCTTTATTGCTGTGTGTGTATCAACTGGGTGAATGTCTCTTACTTCCTGTCTCAAGTGACACCCTGTGTGACAGGGAATGACAGGGTGTCACTGCAATTGGACAAGAGGAGAAATCTTTCCAATGGAACAGCAATATAAACTTTCTATTTTTATCCAAAACAAGAAGTTGATCCAAGAAAACACAAAATATGGAAAGCAAGCCCAAACTGTGACATTGCGAGACACTGGAATTTGAAGCATTGCATATAACAGTGCAAAACTCATTGCCTTCTTCAATAGGATAAAGGGTAACATACAACTTACAGCAATCCACAGCAAAAACAGAAGTAAGCTATCTATCGATCAACTGTCCTTAGTTATAATAAATCGGATTGGCCTTCTAATATTAACTGATAACCTGATGGGAATAGAAATGTGGCCCTGCAGATCCTACGGAATTGCAAGTCTCAGTATACCCAGCCTGATAGAACTTCTCAGAAAGTGGAGGCCCACTGGCGGCTGAGATTATATGAATTTTTTTTTAATTAGATTTGAATATTTTCTGGTGGTTACAAATCATATTATGAATATTTATTGTGTATTTAAATGCGGATGTAACCATACATCATGCATCCAACTGATAAGACAAAACACCTATTAAACATATGAGTACAATAAAAAAACAGGCTGATGTCTTCAAATGCTTCCTTTTGCAACAATAAAAACATCCAGTTAAATGCTACATTATTATTGATTACAGTTTATACAGTTCATTGTCGAAACATAGACAAGTTACTGGATTGCTGATGTTAACAATGAGATAGAATAGTACATTTTGTCAAATCAATATAAATATCAGGAATAGCAGAATTTTTGACTGTTGCAAAATACCAACCTCTAATTACAAAAATTACTACAAAAATTAATTTTTTATTGATATATAAATATAACTATATAAAAATAATATAATATAATATAATATAATATAATATAATAATATATGAACTTTTATTTTAGTGTGTGCTTTATTGTGATAGTAATATTTATCATTGCATATATTTATATCATTTTTTTTTAAATAATGAGTTATATATATAGCTCCACCTACTTACCGGAAAACCTTTGAACACCACTTGTATGGCTCCTCCCACTGTCCTGGCAAAGCCCATTTTCCCATTGCCCCTCCCACTATCACCTTTCTAGTCTGAATTGTAATCCGTCATATTACGGAGGTAGGTGTATTGCATGATATAACCTATCAATAAAATGTCAGACTGCTCTGTGCTTGTCATTTCTGGGTATAAAGTTACATTATTGCTCTCAACAAAGGTTTGATTGCCGTCAAATTCTGCTATAAAGTTTGTTTTTTTTTTGTTTTTTTTTAAGCAATAAAAGTAAACCTAAAAAATATAAAAGTTATTTAAGCCAGATAACCAATTTTCAAATGTGAGATCAGGCTAGAAATGTAACCTTGCTTAGTGGGTACTGGTAAATAATTGGTTAGTGGCTAAAGGCTACATCTGCTGTAGAACTACAAGGTACAGCATGCACTGAAGCCTGGGACCTGTAGAAAGGCAAAGATGAACTAAAAACTCCTTGCACGCCTGTACTGGCAGTAAGAAAGTAAGGCAGGATCATTAGGTGATCACAGCCTGGAGATACAATCTGTTCTATGAAAAAAGTTACTTTCAGATGAAGCTGTTAAAGTGACAGCATTGTCCTTTCCCTGTTATTACCTTGGTAAGATGAAGTCTTCTCAGGCTCGGGGAAGATGATCTCGGTATCAGATCCAGTGCCGGGTTCTGGGACTTTGATGGGCCCTTGCCCCTGCTGTTGCGCTGTGCCACCCCCTAGAAGAAGAAAGAGGTGCAGCAGGGTGAGCGGGAGGTCTCCCCGCGCCATCTTCATAGTTCTCCCCTGTATCCCAAGCAGGAGGGGAGGCAAGGTTTCAGTGAGTGCCTAAGAAGCGAATGCTGAGCTAGAAGGGAGAGAGAACTCACAGACAAGTTCCAGGGAGGGGGGAGTGCTGCTGATTCTGATGAAGGGGAGTGCTGGGATGAAAAGGGTGGAGTGACATAAATGGAGGGGATGATATTAGTGGAAAGGAGGGCTTTCCTAGGAAGTTGTGTTCCTATGTCCCTGGTTCTGACAAAGAAGTTTTAAGGCCAAAATTTAAGGAGAGGAAAAAGAACTCTAGAACTATACTTGAAGTGACGCTGACGATGCATTCCTCATACATCGTGTGGGTTGGTTACTAAAGGCAAATCCACTGTGCAAACTACTGCAAAGTGGACTTGAAATTGCACTGCAAGTACACTTGGAAGTGCAGTCGCTGTAGATCTGAGGGGGACATGCAAGGAAAATAAAAAACAGCATTTTAGCTTGCACATGATTGGATGATAAAATGAGCAGAGCTTCCCCTCATTTCAGATCTACCCCTCAGATTTACAGCGACTGCCTTTCCAAGTGTAGTTTCAGTGCAATTTCAAGTGCACTTTGCACTTGTAGTGCAAAGTGGATTTGCCTTTTGTAAATAACCCCCAATGTGTCCTGCAAAAAGGGGAATTTATCACAACTGGAGCAGCTGTGCATAGGAACCAATCAGCTTGTAACTTCAGCTTGTTCTGTCATAACGGTATGAAATCCAAAAAAACAAAAATGTAATCTATTGCAGCTTGTGGCCACATTAGTTTTCTATATATTTTTTTTTTCCTTTGTATTTTCAGCTGGTGATCCGGCCAGTAAGTTTGTTATTTTTCAACTTTCTTTAACAGACCAATTTGTCCAGAGAAGGTTGAGACAAATTGTTCAACCCTGACAGGTGTGCATACAATGGTCAGTTTTTATTAATTCATGTACAATCTTTATCCCCAAAGGAAAAACAACCGCTGCTGTAACTGCTTAACAAGTGTTAACTGGAGTTTGGCTTTAATTTATTAGTCAAGTCCATCTAAATCTGCTAGTGTACCTAACACTGTCCTCTCCCCACACTGACAGTACTGACAGCGCTGCTCTCCAAAGGTGTCTCATTGCTCCTCCATCCAGAGTGGAGACACCCTAAAACAGGAAATATGCTACTGGCAGGATCACCAGGTGAAAATAAAGGAAAATAGCCTAAAAAAGGAAACAAATGCAGACACCGCATTCAAGGATTGGCAAGCTGCAATATAACACATCTCTGTTTTTTGGGTTTGATACACCCTTCCATGTTTTGAAAAAGAAAGCAAGAAGCTGATTGGTTGCCATTCACAAGTGCTCCAGACTCAAATTTGATACATTTCCCTCTGAATGATTATCTGCTGATGTCTGAATTGAGCCTACCAAAATTATAATAACAATATTAAAAATATATTGTAATACCCAGAGAGTGAAACATAAGTGCTTATCCAGAGCATTTATAACACATGTGCATTCACAATACAAATGATTGTCAACACTAGACTGCAGTCTTTGCCTTAAGGGCCATTCCTGTGCTGGAAGAACACCAGCCACACGCAGAAAACAATCGTTTTTTTATCTGTCCTATTCACGCTACAACGCACCCCAGAGCTGTGCCGTAGTGATCTGCGATGAAATGGCATTCTGCATTTTATTGCAGCACACTGGACAAGATCGCACATCACTGTACAACAGCGCAATGCACCACGTTGCTGTACAGTGACATGAATGACGTGTCACTTTTGTGCACATCAAATAAAAACGCACTAAAATGCACATCACACCACCCCCTACCACGGGCTCACTGCAGCCAGAACGGACAACTGCCACACGCTAAACTGCTGTGGAGTTTGGTAGATATTTGTTTAAAAAGCACAATTTAAAAAGTATTTGAATGTATTTATAACTGAATATGTCGTTATACCAGCCACAGTAAAAGAATTAGTAATTCCCAGCTCAGCGTTACTCTCAGCCAATCAGGGCTTTGTTTCATTGCACAGCTTAAAGCCGGAGCTCCACCCATTTAAAAATCAGCAGCTACAAAAAGTGTAGCTGCTGTCTTTTAATAATTGGACCAGGGGCGGACTGATAACTCATGGGGCCCCCAGGCAATCAGAGATTTTGGGGCCACACAGTATACAATCACACAGTATACACATACATGTACACACAGTATACAATCACACAGTATACACATACATGTACACACAGTATACACAGACAGATGTAAAAAAAACACAGATTTATACATACTGTCCCTGGTTTTCTGAGGCTGGCAACCCTGATGGGGCCCCCTAGTGGCCCAGGGCCCTCGGGCAGTGCCCGAGTGGCTCAATGGTCAGTCCGCCCCTGAATCGGACACTCACCTGTCCCACGGTCCAGCAATGCGGGCGAACAAAGCCCTGCTCCTCTTCTCCTCCTCTCCGCGGCACCGGCATTCTAACTGAGGGTGCCCGGCTGTGGCTTCACAACCGGGCGCACACTGCGCGTGCGCGAGCCACGCTGCTCACTGTGAATGGCCGGGCAATCAAAAACAGATTGGTTAAACCCACAAGTGCTAAATGCCTAAATGTCAGCTTTATTATACTGCTTCTCCTTCAATGTCTAATGAGCTGGTGGGGAAATGGTGACTGTAGGAAGAAGAATGTCCGCAGCCATTTTTTTCCTATAGTCCCCCATCAGGTGGTTGAGTGCGGTTACCTTTACACTTTAAAGATGTTTACTATAAAGTCTTGTTCACATGGAGCGTATTTAAAGCGTATGCCCGTGTTCAGGTATTTCATACATACTCGTGCAGGCAGGCCCATTGATGTGAGTTGGGATAAAGCAGCTGCATGGACACAGTCGCTGCTCCCAATCTGACATCCATGCGGGTGCACGGCCCTAAAAGCAGACAGTATGCGTTCAGGGCCAGATTGTAAGCGGCATCTGTGTCCATGTAGCCAGGGCATCACATCGACATCAATGGGAATGCCTGCACAGGGATGCATGGAACACCTGTGCATCCCCCTGCACATAAGCATGGCCTCCATGAATGTACACTTTAGTATACCCCATGGGAACCAGGTCTAAGACTAGGGTTGCCACTTTTTCTTCAAGACAAACCCGAACACTTTAGTGGCACACAGTACATTTTTTTTGTTTTAGCATACACTATAAGATTGTAACAAACCTGGGATACCTTTGGGCACTCCAAAAGAATAGCGCACATAGCATCTTCTCACCCTCCCGTCAGGCTCTGTTCCAAGCCACATTCCTAGCTGAATAATGTGTCCGGGTTTCAGGTGGACTGAAACCCGGACACATGATTCAAAACCCAGACTGTCTGGGTGAATCCTGGACAGGTGGCAACCCTATCTAAGACATGCATAGTTGAGATCCAGACATTGTATATTTTATTGATGCCTAGAGTGACACTTTATTGTTTGTGTGTAACTGATTTAAAAATAAATGTCAGATCTCTTCTATAAATGATTTAAATTAGAGATCTAGACACAACCTGTGCACTTTTCTACAGGTTTTTTATCATGTGTGGCAGCTGATATGAGCATCTACCAGCCATAAAAAACAGGTGAGTGACAAAATACATTCTTCCATTAATAAAATACCCAGCAGAAACATGTTCTGCTACTCCTACGTTGGCAGACGAAGATTTGGAACATCATGATGGCAAATCAGATAAGACTGATTTTTGTTCCACAGCTACTAGAAACCAGAGATTAGCAGATCACTCCCCAAACTCAAAAAGTGTATTCTCTGCTAAATCACAGAAACATCAAGACCAGCTACAATTGACAAAATGGCCCACCTGTAGCAGAAGAATCACTACATATTCTATGGAGAAAAGAGAATGTTTGCTGATCTGACATTGATAAAGTCCAAAAAAGGTGCTGCACTCTGTTAAAGTGTTACTAAATCCACAACAGTAAAATCAGTCAGTCTGTATATGCAATAAAGAATGCTTGTTATACTCACTGTGGAACCTAAGGGGTTAATCATCCGCATTGTTCTCTTCTGTGATCCTCCCCTTCTTCCACTGTCCCCAATCCATCTCCTGATAAGACAGCACTTTTGGAGTCACTCTGCACATGCTCAGTTTGATGTGTATTGCTAGAGAGGTTTTCTTTTCTTGGGCGGGTGCATTTAACTGGCAAAGAACCAATCAGCACTGTCTAGACAGAGGATCAGGGGTCCTGAGGCCTCATAGGACAGTCAGAGTAGAATGAAAACTCCTCCTACACGCTTTAACCAGACACTGATAGACGTCATAAGACTACTATATACTGCTGATGAGAAAAAAGTATTTAACAGTTTATATTTATGAAAACTATTGCATTTCCATGCTCTGTGTAGTGTGGAGCACCAGATATAGTGATTGCAGGGTCCTGGGTTTAGAAACACTTTTAATGATGAATAGAAGTTTATTTCCAAAGGCAACAGTACATACGTTTGTACAGTAACAATGGTTTTGAGTGTCCATGCCCTTCCTCAAGTTCAAGGTGAAAAAGAATGGGGACACCCAAAACCATTGTTCCTGTACATGCTCATGTACCATTGCCTATAGAAATAAACTTCTATTCAGCATTTGATGTAGTGCAGTACTTTCTTTGACTTTGTAAGATTAGTGGCACCTGCTAGTGGATTGCACCCCACTGTCTACAACTTTAAAACCCCAACCACAAACATTCAAATACACTGATCATATTGTAAATGTGGTACATGCCATATGGCTTATGTTAACATGTTGTACATAGTAAAGAGCCTCATAACTGGATGTCAGCTTTCAGTTAGCAAGTCAGAATGATGAAATAGAGGTTTCTATTGGTTGCTATCATATGGACTGCTGAACTTTTCTCTAAGGGTTTGACACATTATTTTAGCAATTCTCTCCTTTATACTAGCTCAATTAAAATGTATCAACTGACAACGCAACTATTTTCTTCAAGGGTAATACTCTTCATTCTCTGCCATCCTATGAAAATTAAAGGGAATCTACAATACCTTCAGATGTGTGTTTTGATGCTAAAGTAACATTAAAGGTTCATTAAAAAAATAGAAAAAAATAAACATGTTATACTTACCTGCTCTGTGCAATGGCTTCTCCTCCTCAGGCAGTGCCCCCAATAGCAAGCCGCTTGCTCTGGGGGCACTGGTGCATGCTCACTCCCCACTCTATGCGTCCATAAGACATACAGAGCTGCTGCTCAGCCCCACCCACCGCTTTCTCCTTATTGGCTCACTGGGTCTGGTTGATAGTAGCTGGAGCCAATGGCTCCTGCTGCTGTATCAGCCAATGAGGAATGAGAGACTCAGGAGAAGCTCAACTCTCGTGCACAATACTGGATCGAGAAGGAGCTCAGGTGAGTATTAGGGGGGCTGGGGGGGCCTCTGCACACAGAAGGTTTTTTTACCTTTATGCATAGAATGCAATAGATAAAAAAAAACCTTGAGCCTTTAAAACCACTTTAAGTGGCTCAAATAATTAATACCACTTAAAGGTATTTGTTGCTTCTCATTGGCTTTTCCCTCCAGAAAGATGGCACCATCTTTGTTCAGGTATTATCTAAGGTCAGCATCTACTTCCTGCATTTAAATGCTATCTCAGAAATGACCCAATCATATTAAAGTGAAATTAAACCCTGCTATATTTTTTAAAGAAATAGGCCACATGAGCTTTTTGCCATATTGTGTAAGTGTGCACCACATGATAGCACATCATGGCAGACTTACCTCTCAAGAAGCAATGGGGGTTACTTATTAAAGGCAATCCACTTTGCACTACAAGTGCACTTGGAAGTGCAGTCGCTGTAGATCTGAGGGGAAGATCTGAAATGAGGGGAAGCTCTGCTGATTTTATCATCCAATCATGTACAAGCTAAAATGCTGTTTTTTCTATTTTCCTTGCATGTCCCCCTCGGATCTACAGCGACTGCACTTCCAGGTGCACTTGTAGTGCAAAGTGGATTTGCCTTTAGTAAATAACCCCCAATGTCCTCCAGTCAGTGCTCTTTTTGGTCAAGGGGGCTTCTGTTCTCTCCCAGGTTCCTTCTGGGTTTGCTTTGTCCAGTCGCTTGACTGGCCTGGCTGCAATGACGTCACTCCTGCAGCACAGCGGTTTTTACATTTTTTAGTTCAATCCACTTTTAGGCTAGGTTCAAATCTGTGTGGGTTAGGAACCTGTGCATAATTGTACATGCTTCCAACCCGCAGGCAAAATGTGCTGCTCTTTAGCAAATGCGCAACTGGCAGATGTCACAATTATTGGCATGCATCGAATGGGGCTCGTTTTCGAGTGTGCAAAACCGAATGGTGTCACAGCACCATGTGGTTCCGTGTTGCCACTTTTTTAAAAGGGTCATTGACTTTTTCCCCGTGTTTCCCGCAGGTACAGCAGCCTATTCAAATGAATGGACTGCTGTGCTTGTGCAAAAGCAGCACACAGAACCTGCACAAGTGTAAAACCTAGACTAATTCTGGTGCTTATGCAGTTTTTGACTGTGTTCACAAACATCTGACACAGATTAGCCCTAGCTACAGCCCCCTCCTTGTGATTTGCTATAAAGTTACAACGTTACAATCTGATCAATGGGGTAACAAAGACTGAGAAAAAGCTTCATTTTGCCTGCAGCACACTAATGATATCATCCTGGGCTACAGAAACCAAGTGACTAAAGCTCAAGGAAGACTATAATGATAAAATATTTTTTAAAGCATGCCTACTTATTCTGTATGGTATGCTTTATTTATAATATTGCATAACTACTGCTTTCTGCAATGGACACATGTATTCAGATGTATTTGGATGGCCATCACAATACATCTATAAAACTTTGTATGTATATAAATAATGAATCTATCATATTGGATTTCAGTTATATATGTATAGGTTTTTTTATGATGTGGTTCCACTTCCTAGGGTCACTGATATGTGTGGTTGAGCAGTTCCCTGCATTTATATAGGAGATTATGTTTTATTGAGATATTTCATGTAACAATAACCAAGTTAATAAATTCTGGGTGTCACTTGATGTAGAACATTCTAATTCTTTATCTGTAAATATCCAATAACACATAACACAAAAAAGCCCAAAAGTGCTGAAAACTGGTACAACATCTCAGATGGTAGCATCGTGGCTGGAAAAGTGTTCTTCATGCAAATAATTGATTTACTAAAGGCAAATAAGCAGTTTACTTTGAAAGGAAATTTTCCCTTAGCTTGGTGAATGTGGCAAAAATTCACTTTGTACAAAATACCCAACTACGTGCAAGAAGGGGAAAAAAAAGGTATTTTTGCTTGCATATAGTTTGATGATGAAAGTCAGCAGAGCTTCATCTCATTCATTAATCTAAGGGAAAATTCCCTTGCAAAGAGAACAGCCTATTTGCCTCAAGTAAATCAACCACATTGCCTGTCTTGGCAATCACATTAAGCTTTTATTTCCTTTATCTACTCTTTGCTATCGTATCTTCATAGTTTAGCGTTTTAATCTAATATTGTTTTTATAACTTTTGCTGCGAAACACTTTCCATAAATTAAATAAATGACTAGCTTATGTTGGTATGTTTAGAAAGCCATGCATGATCTATCCTTTTATCCCCAGAAATGTTGTTCTTACACTCTCATTTCCAGTGATTATTTGTAGATGAACCGATCAATCTGTCCTGGAAAGTACAGTGGCGCTAAATATTTTCTCACATTATAGTAGTATTTTAGCTATACAGCTATACATACTGTACAGTATATGATTATTTTACCTGTGCAGTGCCTAAGTCACTGGTGTTATCCAATCATGAGTGACAAATTATTATTATATTATTATTATACAGGATTTATATAGCGCCAACAGTTTGCGCAGCGCTTTATAACATGAGTACAGACAGTACACTTACAATACAAATCAATACAGGAGGGATCAGAGGGCCCTGCTCTTTAGAGCTTATAATCTAGAACGGAGGGTCAAGTGGAAACAAAAGGTAATAACTGGGGGGGATGAGCTGATGGAAAAAATGAAAATACATTTGTTGTTAGGTGTGGGTAGGGTAGGCTTCTCTGAAGAGAAGGGTTTTCAGGGATTGTCTAAAAGCTAATAAAGTAGGAGATAAGCGGACAGATTGGGGTAGGGCATTCCATAGGATTGGAGAGACTTTGGAAAAGTCCTGGAGGCGAGCATGGGAGGAGGTGACGAGGGAGCTAGAGAGCAGGAGGTCTTGAGAAGAACGAAGAGAACGAGTAGGTTGGTATTTAGAGACTAAGCTAGTGATGTAGCTGGGGGCAAAATTGTGGATGGCTTTGTACGTAGTTGTTAGAATTTTTCATTTAATTCTTTGGCCGAGCTGAAGCCAGTGGAGGGCAAATATCCATACATCTCTGCAAACTATAAACCGTGGAGTAAGAATTCACTAAGGTGCTGGTAGGCCCTATGCAAAGAACCAATATTACTTACCAATAATACCAATCCTATATAGCTATCCACAGGGGTGTAAGTATTGCCAGAAAAGACTATGCAACCAATATAAGGTGTAAAACGTACAGAAGAAGAATACACAGGGATTTTATGCAGGTCGCAATAGCAATTGTCAAACATTTGTGAATGCAATGGGGTTGATTTAGTAAAGGGGTAAAGCATATTCACTTTGCAAAGGAATTTTCACTTAGCTTAGTGAATGTAGTGGAGAACTTAAAAAAAATGGTTATATGCTTACACATGATTGGATGATCACAAACTAAGGAAAAATTCCCTTGCAAAGTAATAATTCACTCTGCCAAGTGAGCAGCCCATGAGTCCCCTGGCTTCATTCACGCCAGTCTGCAGCATTTTCTTGTACAGTTTTATGTACCGGCAGCGAGTGGTGGTGTTGTGCAGTTTTAGTGTATCACACTGTTTGCATTTTTTTTTGTTTAACTTTATTGAAGTGTCACAGAATGACACTTCATTAAAGTTTATGTGCTGCAGCTGAGCTGCCGTGTGTTAACAAGCCGCAACACACAGTGGAGCCAGGTGCGCTGCAGAAAAATACAGCATTTCTGCAAATTTCTGCACATCACCCACACATCACCACTTCACTGTGGAGTGAACAAGGCACATAGAAAACAACAACCCAGCGGTGACCTGCACTGTTCTTGTGCAGGAAATGCAGATTGCTGCATATGGTGTGAAAGAACCTTTAATAAATGTAAATATAGTTTGTGATCTTCTATAAAACTGTTGTGCAATTAGTACTCCGTATCACTAGACTATTTGCCTTTGAGAATGAAATTAGACAGCCGGGGGGGGGGGGGCTTCAAGGTTTTGCTATGGGACTCCATAGCCAGGGCTGCCGTTAGAAATCACAGAACCTCGTACAGGCTACTTGACAAAACGAGGGGGCCCTGGCTCTTGGCACTGGTGTCTCCAAGAAGTAAAAGAAACTGGAAGAAGATGTAATCTAACTGTGTAGGAGTTAGCCTTTAAATTTCCTACATTTGCATTACAATGCATTATTTATCTGGCTAGGGACAACCATCAAAGTTAACTAATCTATAAGAACAAATCAGAACTGATCTTTTATTGTTCTAACTGAGCTTAGGCTGACATCTAACTGGTTATCTTTGAGTTACTGCACATCACTGCTATTTTTTTACGAATCTCTGCCATGGTTTGTAAAAGACATTAAACTACCATAAGTACAAACTATATATATTCATTGCAGTGAATACTTCTACACTTTGCCTCAGAATTCTAATGACATAACCATTGCTCACACCTTTATGATATGTGACCACGCCCCATGTCTACTCCTTCTGCAGATGGTCATAAAACTAAGAGTGCATGCACACTCTCTACACGGGATGTGTTTTTCTTTTGCTTGTGCCTCTGATCAGGAGTTTGCACACATATGCAGATATCTAGCCTACATTCATTAAATGACATATTATCCCAGGGGAGACCTTGTCCTTGGTACAGATGGAATACATGAACAGCAATCTTCTGCACCTCACATTTTTACTTTGAAGAATCAACTGCTGCAATCACTCCAGGAAAGAGCATCTGACACTGGTAGTGTCTGCAGTCAATCCCTCTCCATATATGGCTGTTCTGCCACATCTGGGAATGATCAGAGACACATGCTTTAAACAGCCAAGCACATCTGTGCCAAATCTTAGCACATTTAACTAACAGACAACTGAGACAGAAGAACCACACTGCCACCTGGAGTACTTTTGTAGTGCTGCAGCCAGAAAGAAGAAGTCGAAGCATTGCACACATTTCTATAGGGAAAAAATGAAGTATATAATGTCAGAATTGACTTCCTCCACCCACACTGTACAATGTGCTCCCCTCCCTAACTGTAAGGCCCCATCTCCCACTTCTCTGTTGTTTAATTTTGGCTCTGCATTTCCTACACACCCATTCCCCATGGATAGTCCTACAGCTGCCCCCATTCCCATTCACTGTTACAGTACAGAAGCTAACAGTACATTACAAATTTGTAAACACATATAGGGCACACATATGTTAGATTATGATATATCATATACATAAGTCACATTCAAACACATCGAGCAATCATCTTTAGAAATTTTAGTACTGGATGCGTACTGTACAGTAACAGTACTTAATACACACTAACCCTCAGCGGTTTGTTGGTGGTGCTGAAGGGGTGTATGTTCCATTCTTGCTGCAACTGTACACATCTGCTTACAATATTTCTTTAATAACTGAGGCCTTGGGACACATTTGGCCAGCGTTCACAAAAAAGAAAAAGGGGGCAAATATGGTCTTATGAATACATATGGGGAGTAGGATGGGAGAGGAGGATGAACAAGAGGAAGAGCGCTAGTACTGAAAACTCAGGCAAAGGATTTGTTTGTGAAGTCATGGTCGGAAGGGGATACTGGGGTTTAGCATCTGTTTCCCAGCAGACTGGACCATTTCACATCTGTCTGGATAAAAAAAAAACATTAGATCTATGACACTGGTGGTTTGGAACAAAAATGATTGGCTAGCCTGCAAACAAAGCATGAATGAGCATTAATCGCTAGGCAATGAAGTCTGCTTAAGTTTAATTATAGTGAAGATGCAATGCATTATGTTTGTGTTTGATTAGAGAGAATAATATCCCAAGGATGAGGGACTAGGAAACTTTCTTTGGCTGTTCCAGAAAGTACAATGTTTTTACATTAATTAATCACAGCCTACTCAGTCACTAACATTACCAAAGACTACTAAGCACATGATTCCTGATATGTAGTTAATGATTTTGGAATAATGATCTGTATTATATCAACATCTGGTTATTGCATTAAATTCCAGCAGGCAAGATGATCTTTTTTCATTTTGGCTTCGGTTCCATTGTGTTGGCGTGTGTAAGACAGAACCTTAGGTACACACATTTTCCTCTAGTCAGTTCACAGACAAAAAATGATCAGTGTGTTCTTTTTTCATTTAACTAGCATTGGCCCAATGTCAAAATTTCCAAGCTGTCACTACAGCCAGATTTAGCATGCATCATGTATCATTAAGACAATTGGCTTTTAGATTTGAAACTAAGGTCATCTACCTCTGCTTGTCATGGGTTGATCTTGTGACCATGATAGGTCTCTTTTAAGGTTTTAAGTTCAGCTTCCACCATATGGTGTACCATCTTATTATCTTAGAGAGACTTCTCTTGTGCTTTCCTTGAGTCCAGTGAAAAGCAATATTGGTGATTGAGTTGGTGTTTCATCTTAACTTATGTGCAATTCTTCTCCATTAGGTTAGCATTAGGCCCAATAAAACTCTTTCCTAAGGGCTAAAATAGTTATAGGCCGAACATAATATTAAGGAGACTTTTTCATGAAAATTAAATTGCCCATAAAGTGTTGAATTCTGGTTCCCCACTTCGCTGATTGGTTCTTCCTGCCATCCTCCACATCATTACTGTTTCATGTTGTGACATGGGGGGGGGCATCAGGAGGAACTATTGAGAATGTTTTACAATGATAGGTAAAACGTTCAGTTTATATGGTAATTTCGAGGTCTTGAGATCCATATAGCTAAACTTAAAAGAGAAGTGTGGGGAAAAAAAAAGAACATTCATACATACCCATATGGCTGCAGCCTTGGTCTAAAGTCCCTCACTGACTCTTATGCCCCGTACACACGGTCGGATTTTCCGATGGATAATGTCCGATCGGAACGTGTTGTCGGAAATTCCGACCGTGTGTGGGCTCCATCGGACATTTTCCATCGGATTTTCCGACACACAAAGTTGGAGAGCAGGAGATAAAATTTTCCGACAACAAAATCCGATCGCGTCAATTCCAACCGTGTGTGGCCTGTTCCGACGCACAAAGTGCCACGCATGCTCAGAAGAAATTCCGACACGGAACAGCTCGTTCTGGTAAACTTAGCGTTCGCAATGGATACAGCACTTTCGTCACGCTGCAATGTTAAAAATGGTTTAATACAGCGCAATCTCTTCTTTACAATGTGACAAGAATATAGTAGTTTTGCTGCTCATATTCACACAGACTTCTCACAAAACTACTATTTATCAGGATTCCCTCAATATATTTTGATTTCTCACATCTAACAACATATTTTTTTTGTATTTTTTTTTTGGCTTTAATGTAGATTCTTTTTTTGTGTTTGTATTTTTTTGAAGGGTGTTATTTTTTTGGGGGGATTTTGATTTGTACTCCCGAAAATGTTTGTGTGTGTTTTTTGTGACAAGTTCCCACAACACCATTGATATGTTGTTCTATTTAATCTGTAGGAGATTGTTTGGTGTTGTTGTCCCTTGTTAATTTCACATTTTATGTTAGAAATGTACCTGAATCGTCACCAACAAACTGTCCTTTTTGGATGAAAACACACACAGGAGAGTATAATTTCCATAAAAAATTTTTATTAAGGGCTCACAACTAAACAAAGAGGGAGGCAACGCTGGAGAAACAGCAGAAGTGGGTGAAGCCTTGGACCCCCAGGGCACACATCAACTATTTCAAAGCAAAATTGGTGGCCTGAGGAGTCCTTATCTAAGGGAGGGCAGTCTGGTCCAGAAGTCCCACAGATCCGGAAAGCAGCAGATGACATCTGTGTCCCCAGGCTGTGGTCATACGAGAGACTGCATCTTTTGTCAGACCAGACTGAGCCCAGGGTCATCACTCTCAGGTCTTCCTTCCACGCTTCCTTCCACGCGGTGGCTCTGGTGGTGGAGTTGTGGCAGCAGGAGGAGGAGGAGGAAGAGGATGGTCCAACTCAACCACGTCGGTCTTGGGTGTTAGTTCCCCACTCACCCCCTTACGTAGGACTTTATACAGAAGGTCCTCACATAGCTTGCGTTGACCTTCCTGCATGCCTTGCAGTTTGGTGGCAGCCATGCAGGCAAAGGCCTCTTCAGGAGTGGGTAAGGCTTGTAGGGACGCAGAAGCCTCCTGAATCAGCCTGAACGCAGAATCCTGCATGGGACTCGGAGTCGTCTTCCTGGCTCTTTTGTATGGAAGGCGGAGGGGAGGAACCTGAGATTCAGTCAGGCTGCGACTGGTCCCAGGCTTCTCTTGGCTGACACTTAGCCCCGCCTCCTCCTGGCTGCCACTAATCCCTGCCTCCTCCTGACTGCCACATTCCACAACCTCCTCCTGGCTGAGGTCTTCCTGTGTATGAAAAAGGGACATAGTTTTAGTATTTTAGTCATCAATCACACACAATTTTCACCTTCTGACTGTTGCAAATTGAATGTTAACAAATATAACAGACTATCCTTCTGAGCCCAGCAGTTTTCATTCTTGTCCCAAATTTGGGTGCCCACTACTGTCTATTGTTATGTAAAACACTTTTTTCAATCAGCAATTAGTGATCAATAATAACATCTAGTAAAGATCATTTCTTTATTGACTTGAAATCTGTAGAGGAATGCTATACCTGACTCCAGCTGGGCTCCTCCACTTCTTCCTGGCTGGAAGGCCCAGGTTGGACATCGGAAGCCTCAGCTGGGGTGGAAGGAAGAGTGGAAGGAAGAGTGGAGAGGGATTCCCTGACTTCAGTGTGGCCTGACAGAAATCGCAGTCTCTCATAGTACCACAGCCTGGGGACATAAACCTCATCTGCTGCAGCTCCGGACCTCTGGGAATCCGTGACCTTCTTGCGCTCCCTAAGATAAGTGCTCCTCAGGCCACCAATTTTGGCTTTTAAATAGGGGATGGTTGCTGTGGGGACCACCGGCTTCACCAACTCCAGCAGTTTCTCCAGCGCTGCCTGCCTCTTTTGTTTATGGTTATAGTGGGGGTGTCTCACTTGCCACAGACATGGCAGCTCCCTTTATTTGTCAATGAACAGGGGGAGGAAATTGTGGTCGTTGAACCCATCCATTTTCTCTGCAAGACACAACACAAGACAAACCCTAAGGTCAGGCCAAACTCCCCTAATCTTGTTACAATATAGGCTTCCATTTCGAAGCAGTATAGGCCCAAGTTTAGATCCTACCTTCGTTATCACATTCGGCGCCTCCGATGCTCCTTCCTCCGCTCACAGATCGTATGTAAGACGCACGCGTGTTACGCTTTATACACACTGCGCATGCGTGTAACTCCGCCCGCCCCTGACGTTCTTTCTAGTCTATTCCCCGCCCCTTTTCGTTCGGCGCAGTGGGGGAAGAGCACATGGCGGATAGACAGCAGGATCGTGCTAATTGTAGCAACGATGAGGAGGAGGAGGAAAGGCCGGATCCGGACACGTCCCGATCCAGAAGGAGATTTAAGGACTCAAATATGTCCTTTGGGGAGATGTTGGAGATGGTGGACATGCTGAAGAAGGCCGACTATGACAGGAAGTATGGGCCTTACCCCAACCCCAATATCAGAAAGGCCAAGATCATGGCGAAAGTGGTCAGGAGTCTGCACCGGAATTTCGGGGTACGACGATCGAAAGATCAGCTCAGGAACCGGTGGTCGGACCTCAAATTACGAGAACATGAGCAGTACAGAAAGATCCGGAGAGTGCTGCAAAAAAGTAAGTAGTTGTGTTCCTATTCTTTATGTTTATTACGTTCGTGCTGCTCCATGTGCTTTTAGGAACTGTTGTACAGTTTAAAATGGCAACTTTCATGTTCATGGGCACATTATTCGTTCGTATCAAACATTTTTCTTTCGGACTCAAAAATACCATTGTTTAGGCCATATGCATTTGGCCACCATTTTTACGCCCTATACTTGTCTTAAAAAAATTGGGTTGTGTAGATGGTTGTTACTAGAATGAAATGCTAACTAGATTTTGTGTAAGGAGAGGACACTCAGCAGCTGTTTTCACATCTGGACACTGGAGCACTAGTGTGGGACCCCAGAACACTATTTTTATTAGGGGACCCACACAGGTGCTCCAGTGTATACTATAGGGGGGGGGGCTACATCTGTGAAGCTTGTACCAAACAGGTAAAGTATTGAAGCTTGACAAAGGACACTGAAAATGCTACATTTTGGAACTCTGCTAAAATTGACAATTGTACCTCATTTCCAAGCAATGTTTCCTATTTCTAGTTCTGCCATCAAATATCTGTGTGCTAATTATACTATTGACATATGGGATAAAAGACTCGGAGGGCACCCCTCATCCGAGGAGACCAGAGCCCCCCCCCTCTGGAAGAAGGGGAAATCCCCCCAACCCAAGAAGAGCAGTAGGAGGAAGAAGACGTGGTGGAACTAGTCACCACAACAGGTGAGTGTCTGCGACCACAGGCTCAGGTAAGAGATGGATGGCGGCATATTTTTGACACCTATTTTTTTTTGGGGTTCCTCTCTTTTTAGGTGATCGTGATGTTGTGGATCCAGATCCTTTCACATCCGAAAGTGCCCAGATCCTGATCGGGGAGATCATGGGGTGTAATTTACAATTGGAAAACATCAAGAAAAACATCAATGATGTTATTCCAAAAAATAAAAACATCATTGATGTTTTGGGGCGAGTTTAAAGCCCCTCCAAATCACTTTCTTCTTTTGTGTGCTACAATGTGCAAAATGTTTTTGTGATTTTTCACAAAGCCAAATTTGGAGGATGCACACAGTGTGTCAACATGTGCTATCTGCCATCACGGGAAATCAATGGACGTGTTTTGGGGGTGCAACCCCTTCCTCAATAATAAAGTAGCGGTGAGGAAGGGCTTGCTCCCCCAAAACACGTCCCTTGATTCCCCCGTGATGGCAGGTCGCACATGATGACATTGGTAAATTGCTGTGCATCTTCCAAATTTGGCTTTTCCTGGGGTGACTTCACCCCATCTGAATGCAATATCAAACACAGTTCATAAATACTCATGTCTGATATTGCCTTCAAGTTCTACAAAATGTGACGTTTGTAAGTTCAAGATTTGTGTCTTTCTTGTTGGTTTTACACATGCCTGTTTTATCTAAAATGGACATTTCTATTTTTGATAATGCTACCCCAAAAATTGTTATACAACAAACATGTTGGTTTGTTTGAAAAACCTTTGGTAAATGCACATGTGATTGTGCAGGTATAAAAAAGTTTCTTAAGCAAGAATGTGTGGATTATTGTCTCAACGCTACAACACTTTTGGGGTGATGTCAGTGGTGTTTTCAGAGAAAATGGGGGTTATTTACTAAGGGCAAATCCTCTTGGCACTACAAATGCAATTTCAGTGCAGTTGCAACAGCACTTGTAGTGAAATGTGTTTTTGCATTTAGTAAATAACAGCCAACAGTGCTTTTTATAATAAGGTTACACAATCACAATGGACTCAACACATTTCTGTCAGGGTCAGCTAAAACAAACACAAGCAGTAAATGTCCACAAAGAATTTCTTTTTTTTTTTTATTATCAAAAGGCTTCACAGATTTGCTGGCATATTGATAGCCCCCCTACCCACAAAGAACTCCAGGTAGCGTAACCGGACATCACGGGCACTCAGGGAGGGCAAGCCAGGACGGCCGCTTTCAAGCGCCGTCAGTGTGGTTTCATGTATCATTCCGGCCTCAGGCCCAACTGAGCTAGCATAGCATGTTTCCTTAAAAAGTTATGGAGAATACAGCACGCCAGTATAATATGGTTCAGTTTATACTCCGCCATATGGATGGGTGTCATAAATAGGCGGAACCGGCTGGCTAGGATTCCAAATGTGTTCTCCACCACTCTTCGGGCTCTGGCCAGCCGGTAATTAAAAACCCTCTGTTCCGGGGTGAGGGTCCTCATCGGGAATGGCCGCATCAGGTGGTCCCCCAGCGCAAACGCTTCATCAGCCACGAACACAAATGGGAGTCCTTCCGCATTGTCCTCTGGAGCTGGCAAGTCCAAGCTGCCATTCTGGAGACGCCTGTAGAACTCCATCTGGGCGATGACTCCACCATCGGACATCCGGCCATTCTTCCCCACGTCCACATACAAGAAGTCGTAATTAGCCGACACCACCGCCAACATCACTATACTATTGAACCCCTTATAGTTGAAATAGTAAGACCCCGAGTTGGGTGGTGGGACGATGTGGACGTGTTTCCCATCAATTGCCCCTCCGCAGTTAGGAAAGTCCCACCGCTGGGCAAAGTGGGAGGCCACAGTCTGCCATTCCTGTGGCGTGGAAGGAAACTGTTGAGGGAAAAAATAAAACATTACTATTTTTGCTCAGAAACATGGCAAGCAGATTAGGCACAAACATTATGGGTCAACCTCCAGATAGCATTTATTAAGGGGAATTTAACAACGCCAAAGTATAAGGTACACCTATCATATTCCCCCTCCCCCCCTCTCATGGGCCATTTCTAACATTATGGGGTGTGTGGAAATGTTGGACAGGTAACCCTCTTCACTTCATTGAGAGATGAATTCCTAAATAATGGGTATTACTTGGAACAGCCCCTCCTTAGTTACACTATTGGCAGCCCACTGGACAGGTAAGAAGTGTCATAATACCAAGATATAAATACACATTGTACACATTTGAGGACATTTGGACATTCTGCTATTACCTATCAAGATAATAATAGAATACAAAAACTTTAAACAGTACCATTTGAAAGTATACAGGCAGGCCCATGCACTACATGCTTTGGGGAATTCATCCATAAATCTGAGCACAAAAGAGATGGGTATAGTGTGTATTATGGGTTTTGCAAAGTCAGCAGATAGAGGATTGAGGATAGATAGAGAATTGGGATCAGCTGAGTTAGCAGTTGGGGGAAAAAATAACATTTCAAAACATTTTAGGGGGTGTTTGGGGTAAAGCACTACTATGGAGCTGATAAAATACATTGTTAAGTGACTACATGAGGTGAATATAGGGCAAGGAGACACCATGCTGGGGAGGTTATTGAAGGGCAAATATGTATGAAGGACCTAAAATAATAATTACATAAAAATCCAGCATGCATGAGGACAAAGGGGACATAATTAGGGAATGAGGAAAGAAATACAATATATTAGCAAACATTCAATACAATAAAATGTGATATAAAAGGATAAAAATCTTACCTTCATATACTCCTTCTGTAGGACCTGGATGATGGCAGAACAGGTCTCTGGGATAATGATCCCCAGAGCCTGGGGGGAGATGCCTGTCGAGAACTTCAAGTCCTGCAGGCTTCTCCCTGTGGCCAAATACCGCAGGGTAGCGACGAGCCTCTGCTCCGGAGTGATGGCTTGCCTCATGCAGGTATCCTGCCTGCTAATATAAGGGGTCAGCGAAGCCAACAGACGGTGAAACACGGGGTCCGTCATCCTGAGAAAGTTCCTGAAATCATCAGGATTATTCTCACGGATCTCACGGAGCAAAGGCATATGAGAGAACTGGTCACGCTGAAGCAACCAATTCTTGGTCCATGAACTCCTCCCCACCCTGTTCATAGACTGTACTTGTGTCAAGGTCAGGACCCCAACACCAAGCCCCCGCACAGCACGAACTCTACGAGGAGTACGCATACGCAACATGGCTAGAAAACGGTCGGCTGCTCAGAACGAAGTAACAGAACGCACTGAAGAACAGCAAGGCCTGTGAAGAGCGACCTGAAAAACAGTAACGAAAGAACAAGAATACAATGACTAATTAAAGTCACGCGGAACTTGCTGCACGCACTGAAGAGCAGATACAAACCCACAAGCACAAACTGAACGGCAGAAAACGATCTGAAAGCCACGCGTCTGAAAAAGCGCGAATCGTCTCTCACCAAACTTTTACTAACACGAGATTAGCAAAAGGAGCCCAAAGGGTGCCGCGCTTGGTTCTGAACCAGCCTTTTCTAGTCTCGTCGTACGTGGTGTACGTGACTGTGTGGTTGGCGATCGGAAATTCCGACAACTTTGTGCGACCGTGTGTACGCAAAACAAGTTTGAGCCAACATCCGTCGGAAAAAATCCTAGGATTTTGTTGTCGGAATGTCCGAACAAAGTCCGACCGTGTGTACGGGGCATTAGAGTGAGAGCTGAGAGATCACATGACCACTGATTGCTCAGTACACAGACCGCTCTGAGCATAGAGCATTGATTGTCAGTCACCACTCTCTGTTCTGCCCCTCCAGTGCTCGCTAGACTGTGGAGAGGGTGGAAGTGGCTGGCTCAGGCTCTCAGCGGCATGATGAGAAGCTGAGCCAGCTTCCGGACAGGCATTTGGGTGGATCCTGATGTCAAAGTTGGAATCCTTCAAGAGCCTGGAATAGCTTTGTGACATCAGCAGGCTTCAACCCATTGTGGGTGGCTGAATTTGGGTCAGAGGAGTGCAGAAATATCTGCACTCCTCTGACCCAGAAGAGAAGTATGGCTAAAAAGCTTTCGTTTTCTTCTCTTTAAGTGTCAGGGTTGCATTGTAAATGGATAGCTTTGTTTCCCTATGCATTTTGTGAACTTAAAGTGGAGTTCCACCCAAAAGTGGAACTTCCACTCATCGGATTCCTCCCCCCCTCTGGTGTCACAGTTGGCACCTTTCAGGGGGGAGGGGGTGCAGATACCTGTATATTACAGGTATCTGTACCCACTTCCGGCGTAGATAGCCGCAGAATCTGCGGTTATTTATGCCACATCCTGTTCCCCCCCCGCTGTCTGCTGGGAAACACACGGGTCCCAGAGACAGCAGGGACCAGCCGTATTGCGCTGCGCGACCCGCGCATGCGCAGTAGGGAACCGGGAAGTTGAGCCGCACGGCTTCACCTCCTGATTCCCTTCCCGAAGATGGAGGCGGCAGCACCCGAGGACCGAGAGACGGTTCGGCCTCGGGTGCCGACATCGCGGGCGCCCTGGACAGGTAAGTGTCCATGTTTTAAAAGTCAGCAGCTGCAGTATTTGTAGCTGCTGACTTTTAAAAAAAAACATTTTGGTGGAGCTCCGCTTTAAATTTTTCCGTCTCTGTCATTCACCGTCATTCATTTAAATAGTGTAATAAAATGTGCAATGACAGTTCTAGGCAACAATCATTGAGCTACAGGAAATAGACTAATACTATTCCCCCCAATAACTCTGATTTTGCCATTGGTGACATGGCACTGAATTTGCATCTGCAAGATTTAAATAAATTGCTAGACAGTAAACAGACAACATTTCTATAAACAGATGATGAACAATGTTTTGTACATTTGTACCAGATATTATTATTATTTTTTTTTTTTTTTACAAATAAGTCGGTTTTATTGAGAAGAGTGCACATTTACAGGTCAAGAAAAGCAATAACACATATTTGAGAATGACATAAGAGAGAAGAAAAAAAATTATTGTTCAGAACGGTAATATATATTTTAAAAAAAAATCGTATCACACTGTTTGATGTACATCACACGGGGGACATTAACAGTCAGTTATTAGCCCTTTCATACTCATTGGTGCATAGTCATGTTATAATGCCTGCAAAAATATCACTCATTGTTCACCAGATATTATTTTTAGTTAGTTGCCACTAACAACCAAATCAGATCTCTAAATATTTACTGGTGGAGCCATTGTCTTTGAGCGCTCAGGGCAAATGTCCCCTTTTTCAACTGACTGCAGATGTCTCTGAGTTTTCACCAAATTCAACAAATATGTCACATTTCAGCTCTTCATTATGCAAGACATAAGCAAAGTGGAATTTCATTCTGTGTTGACCTGGGCCAGATTTCCATATTTTTCATAAGCCAGGACACATCTTCACTCAAGTCTCCTCTAATGCAATACATGACTATCCTGAAAACCTAATAGATTAGCATAACATGTGTGCACTCAAATATTGTTGCTAGGAGAATTGGAAAGTTATGCACTGCTTAGAAAAGGTAAATCAAATAATATTGTAATATTAAAGCATTTATTGGAATTTTCACGATGCAAAATGACGTCACACTTGTGGAAACTGAATATCTCAATCAACTGTTCCCATGGTGTATAAAGTGATGGAATTGGAAATGGAAGTTGTTATATGAAATCCATTGTATAGGACTGTACTAAATTGCAGATTCTTAATGCAACTTTTCAGGAAGGAGCATCGTTAGATTATGTTTTTAATCAATTGAATTCCAGCATGCTTTTGAAGAACAAATAAGCAGCACTATCAGAAGTCCTAGAAGTAGGGATGAGTGAACCAAGCAAATTTTAGTTTGCCTGAGGCTCGGTGTACTAAGCAGCATGCCCACTACCCCCGAACATAGCGGCGAATCCTATTGAAGCCTATTTTCAAGCTGTTGTAGCTATTGTCTTTTTAAAGATGAAATCCAGGTATGGATTTTTTTTATATAGTTAGATTGGTCCAGCTTGGACCAATGTAACTATGCATATACTATAACTATGTAACTATGCATATACCATACCCAGCCGATTCCCCTGGAAGCTGAAAACCACTGAAGTAGACACTGCTACTACAGTCATCTCCTCTTTCTTCCTTGTCCCACGCCCAGTGGTTGCCCTGCTGCATTCAGAACACCAAAGATCAGCCAGAAGTGTTCTCTGATTGAACAAGGTAGAAAACGTGATGTCACCTCCCTGCCTCCGCACCATGTCCAGTTAGGGAAGAATTTGTATTCATTCAGAAAATGCATTCTCTGAATGGCGCCCATGCCATGCAACCAACCTGCTAAATTCAGAAAGCAGCAGGGCAAATGTTCAGCACAGGACCTGGAAACAAGTGGAGATCACTGGAGTAGCATTGTCTGCCAGAAATGGAGTATGCATAGTTACAGTGGTCCTAGCTGAAGCAATGAAGCTATTAAACAATCCTTACCCGGAATTCTTCTTTAAAAAAAGTATGGGGAGCTGGGCAATGCCATTAAGGAGGGAGAGGGCCTTTTCATGTGGCTTAAAGGGCAACATTGAAAGTACACAAATTCTTCCTTGCCTTTACAAGCATCTTGTCCCAGTGTTGAAGGGATAAGAGCCTCGTCCCTACATTCAGTCCCCAGCAAACCAGTCCAGGGATGCCTAGGGATGCTGGGTGAACATAATTGCCCAAGCATGGTCACGGCCATATTTGGTTAATGATTTTACCCTGTATTCTTGGCTGGTTTGTTTACAACAGTTGGGATCCCTGCAGGCAAACTGGCCAAATATGGACAGTTGTTTGGCAGTTCGCCAAACTGCATATAGGTTAGGGCTGGGTCGAACATAAAGCTCAGCTCTACTCAGCAGTGGATGACAGATTGTAGACAGCACCTCTGCAAAAAAAACAGTGACCCCAGTGTAGCCACCACCATGTCCTAAACAAAGGCTACTAATTCAATTTAGTTTTTTGGCTGGGTGGTAGTTAGCCAAGTTTGATTGTATATTTGCTCACATGGTCTTTCCATAAGCTCAGTTGCTGCCAGTAGATTTTACTAGTGGCATTAGCATGCAATTTCATAACAAGAGTTATGAATATATATATTTCTTCCAGCCATCCCAGTAGGAGGTTCAGGCCACTGGTGCATGCTGGGGGAGGATATAAATATTTGGGACAGGCCTGGTGATCGCTCTCTTTACACAGGCTGAGGCCTGGGGAGGTTCTGCTGAATCGAGCTCTGCTATTAGGCCCCATAGCCTGTGTGGAGCCTAACGTGTTGAATGTGGACTTGAATGAGGCCTGAAGTGGTCCTGCGGCTGTCCTGCCTGGTGATGGAGAAATCTGTGGCAAGGAGGAGACCCAGGGTAGGACCCTTTCTGGAGAAAGCCAGGAGCAAGGCTTGTTTCTCAGAAGGGCCGGAGACTCGCTTGGGGGACACAGCCTAGGAAATGGAGAAGGCATAGTGTGTGAACCAATTACTGCCTACAGTTTTGTCAGGTCAGCTTAAAGGTTCTTGCACTGTGAAACTGGATATAGATCTGGATCTGGAGAGTCTGTAATTGATGTGCTTGGTATCTCGGACCCCCTAACCCTCACTGCTTCGATTGTTCTGCAACAAATCCTTAAGAAGGCAAAATTGACTGGCTCCCAATGTACTTTTCTGTCCCCCATATTAGCCATGGACTCAGCCCTTGGGAGACATGCTGGCCTGCCCCTGCCTTTAGGGGGGTGCTGCACCATAAATACTCATCATTGTTGCACAAAGTGTGTACATACCCTTTTACCATGGTGTCACCTGGACAGAGTCTGACAACAACTTGAAGGACTCCAGAAGATTGGTGTGTTTTCATTTGTACTGTTCATGCTCAATACTACATCCTCCTATCTAATGTCCCATTTGCCCCAGCTGCATTTTTTATGTCATCACCAGTAACAATGGAATGCCTTTCTGCAATATTATTACCACTAGTGATACCAGTGGACTAACTACAGACCACAAAACAGCAAACATTATCTATGCTGTGGGTATAGAGCCTAGTCTCTCCATCTCTACAGTAGCACTGAGCTCCTTCTAGGTTTAATGATGTTGAAAGCTTTCAGCAAAGCCTATGTCTGTAACGAGAACAAAGCTCTTGGGTAGTACATGCTAAAAGTTGGAGGAAGTGAAACAACCAATTGCTATGCTAACCTGACATCTCAAGACAAATATCTGCTCTTAAAAGGCTATGTACACTTTCAAATACTTTTGTTGTTTTAATTTGGTATTAGTGTATTTATATTCCCTGTGTCCTTTGTTTGCCTCACCTTGTAATGATGGGTTTGCTGTAAGTGCAGTTTGTAGTGCCATGGCTGATGAATTCCCCTATGTATATGTATTCATTCACCTACAGTAGCTTGTCCCTTCTTGTTCCAGGTCAAACAGAATCCAAAGAATGATTCATCATTTCCTTTGTGTTGCATCAAAAATGTTGGAATGCAAATGACACTACATTACATGCTGAGCTGTCTGTTAATTGCTCTGCTTGTTGTGTCTGTTTCAGATATAATTACTGTTTAGCTCTTACCCGCAGAGCACTAGACTGAGAGACCCAGGGATTGTGGGGTATGTAGCCATATCACAGGAAATGTTAGTTCTCAGACTACAGACAAAGGACAAGCTTAACCTGTAGATTTCCATGTGTTTTGCTTGCGCCACATACCTCATGTCTTAATACAAACAGAAACTTCTGACACCAGAAAGCTATAAACTGCGCACATAGGGCAACAATTGACACCATGAAACTACATGACCAATGCACATTGTATGCAGATGGAAAACACAAGGTACGGAGGAAGGTTTCTAATGCCTTTAAGAAAGCATTTGTGCTTAATTTCTTAGGCTTTACAAAGCAGACAGCATAATAGAAGCAGATAGCAAACTCCTCTCCTGCTGCTGTGTGTGTTTAGCATGAGAACATCGGCATATAGATGTCCTTGTCTTGTTTGGCACTCTTCTGATATGCAGAGTTCGGCCAGGAAGATGGGCAGATGCAGACAGTAGTGCTGTGGCTGGGGAAGCTGAACCGCGTGCAACATGGTAAAGCGGTGGCTTCTCTGTGTCCTCGGCTGGCTTGGGAATCTCAGCTGGGATAAGGTGATGTCAAAAAAGGGAGAGAAGAGTGCCTCTAAGTGCAATATTTATTTGATGCAGTAAACACATGGGTGAGGGGTCACTCACATGTTGGAGAAGGGGTACAGGCTCATCTCGGAAAGACATCAGCTGCTCGATGTGTACAGCTGCAACGCCACTGCCGAGAAGGGCGGTGTCACCTACCAGGCTGGAGGCTGAGGTGACGTGAGGGCTCCCTCCTCTTGTGGCTGAGTGCAGAGTACACCTGGAGTTGGAGACAGAGGGTGCTATGCCCAGAGATGTACGGGTTGCCTGCCGGTGAAGTTGTCTGACGATTCCAGAAGCGAACACCCAGGAGCAGAGAAGGTGGTCACAGCCAATGATTCCCTGGAGGTATTGGCGGATCTTAACAGGTGGAAAAGCAGAGACATCGTCAGAAGCCAGGCCGGGGGTCAAACACAGGAAGGTAATCAGAAGCAGGGGCAGGAGGTGTAGTTGTGATCAAGCCGGGGTCAAACACAGGAAATCAATCTGGAACAGACAAGAGCAGGTCCGTGAAACAAGCTGGGTTCAGAGCTGGGAGAGAAGCCAGAGCAGGTCAGGGTAAGCCGGGTCAGTAACAGGTAATCAAACAGGAGCAAGAAACACAGGAACACAGGATACAGAGCTGACGATAATCCAGCGATTTATGAGAGCAATTGGAGTCCTTATATAGGCCAGCAAAACACTGGTAATTAGCACGTTTTGCATATACACGTTAGCCGTCGTTAACGGGCCTTCACTGCTACGCAGCGATTGCTAATAATGCGGATTCGCGCGACCATAATGGATATTGGCATATCTGCCAGTTCTTCTCCGGTTACTTCCCTGACAGATGGTCCGCACTGGGGGAGCCGAAATGGAGCGCAGGGTGGATCATGGCGTTTGTGTTAGCGGGTGATGTCAGCCGGACGGGAAAGGAACAACGCATTTCAGAGCATGTGCAAAGTGACAACAAGCCATGCGTGCTCCTTTCTCAAGTTGCCTTGAGAAAAGTGATGATGTCACTCCGTAAGGGGGCGTGGTTACGCATTTCAGGTATCTGTTCCTTCGTAAGACCATAAGAAATAGGGGAGTGCTCTAGTGCCTGATTTTATAGGGAAGATGGGCGAGTGTGGGGCGGTGGCTGCTCCCTCATAGTCAAATTAGCTGATATGTCTTGGAATCAAGCTAAATGAGAACTGTGAAATGTGAGAAGCAGCTTCCCGGCTGATCTCTGCACAATACCAGCCGCTTGCCTGCCAATCTCTGCTAGGGATGTACAGACCTCCACAGATGACAAGCTGACATTTCCTCCATTACATGTGAGTGCAATACCTAATTCATTACCTAATAGCGGTTTCCAACACTCTACACTCAGATAGAGGTGCCCTCAGTTTTTTTTCATATATTAGGTTAACTCTGGACCTATATAGGAGAGCTGCCTCTTCCCTCTAAATGTTGATCTTGTGAACTGTTTATTCCCCTTTCATCCCTCACATCCACCCCACTGTATTTCTGCTCTGGCTACAGCAGCGCCATAGTTTTTTCCTACTGGATCCACATTTTACAGTTCTTCCCAGAAAAAGAGGCAAGGGGAAATCTAATCAGGACAAATGCTCTGGGGACTACTGTCTAAGGGAATTTCCCTTACTTTGCAGAGATTTTCTCTCGCTGCCTCTAGGACAGAAAGAGAAATCTGTCCAGTGGGACATAGACAGTAAAAAATAAACAGACTGCATTTTAACCCTCATATTCTATCCAAAATGAAAAAATTGTTACATATATACTGTATATACTGTTTAGGCTACTTTCACACTTGCAAATGTGCCTAACAGCCCAGTCATTCTCTTCCCACAGGCTGAGGCAAAACTATTACTGCACTGGGGCTTGTTTTTGTTTAGGAAGTCTTAAAAAGCAGTTTTGCTTACCTTATCACTTACTACCCCAACATCCAGCACTTTCTACTTTATTTTAATGTCTTAGGTCAGTGATGGCATACCTTGGCACCCCAGATTTTTTGGAACTACATTTCCCATGATGCTCAACTACACTGCAGAGTGCATGAGCATCATGGGAAATGTAGTTCCAAAACATCTTGGGTGCCAAGGTTCGCCATCACTGCCTTAGGTTGTGGGTGGGCTTTTGGAGTTCTGACTTACAATGCAGGACTGTTGGTCCTACATAACATGTGACCAATCGACTGAGCGATGAAGAGAAACAGCTTCAGGAGGCCAGCCACATAGAGGGGAGAAGCCTGTGGAAGCGAGGGATAAGGTAAGTAAAACTGCTTTTTTAAGGTGCTCCAGAAAAACATGAGCATCTAGCCCTTGCAGTATAGGGCAAGGGTAGTTGGTTAATTTCCCTGGAGTTTAGCCTCAAGAATTAAGGGCTAGGGATAAAGCGAGAGTAAATGTTTAGAGAAAAGCCGATTCCCCCTGGTCCTCAGAGATAGGGGTGCCAGCATGTATATTTGCTCATCCTCCAGTGACAGATGCATTGCATACTAAAAAAGCCAAACTTCCAGCCTGAAGGCAGAACAGAAGTTAACATGAGACAGCCTCAGACAGCTCTCCTTCACAGGCCACGCCCCCTGATGCATTTTGGCCTGCCCAACGGGGGCCTAGTGATTGAGGTGTATGACTGAGCTCTGGTGGGCAGGGTGAAACGCGTTAGAGTGTGGCCTACAAAGGAGACCTGACTGAGGCCGTCTCATATTAACAACTACACACGGGCTGGGAGTGTGGCATTTTCAGTACCGAATGTTTATGGGGTTAAGTGTTAGATTTTGTTTAAGGGTTATAATTAAAAGTTATTGTTAATTTTGTGTGTTAGGTTAAGCATTTAAGTTGGGTGAGCCTCTATAAAGTCATAGGCCCCTTTCACACGATCGAACCGTTCAGGGCCGCCTGTCAGTTTTGACGGCGGACCTGAAGGGGCGCTCCATGTTAGACTATGGAGCGACGAATGTCAGCGGAGACATGTCCGCTGACATCCGACCCGGTCCGATCCGCTAAAAGCAGACGGATGGCCCTACGTTCAGATCCGTTGCTGGCGGATTGGATCGGGTGAGAGCTGATGAAAACGGACATGCTTCAGGCCCCAGGCTTAGGCCTCTTTATAGCACAACGCATGCTCCCCAAGCAGAAGGCCTGGGAGGAAGACAACCCAAAATATTTATATATAGTCCCAGTATGCACCACTGGCAATAAACGTCCTAGTGGTTGGTCAAGGAGACATACATAGGCAGGGCCGTCCCTACCATGGGTCCCAGTGGGTCCATTAGACCCAGGCACCACTTTGAGAGGGGCAGCAAATTAAACCTCGGCCGCCTCTCCTTCTCTTCTATTTACCCAGCAAACTGACGACCAAAGTTTTTTTTCCAGCAGTTTTGCATGTCATGATGGCAACTGCCTCCCGGGTCGCTCAGCCTGCCTCTTTACTACTCTAGCCCACCCCTATACTACCCTAGCCTGTCTATATACTACCCCAGCCTGCCCCTATACTACCCTGGCCTGTCTATATACTTCCCCAGTCTGCCCCTATACTACCCTAGCCTGTTTATATACTACCCCAGCCTGCCCCTATACTGCCCTGGCCTGTCCATATACCACCCTAGCGTGCCGTTTTATTACCCTAGCCTGCCCCTGTATTACCCTAGCCTGTCTTTATACTACGCTAGTCTGTCTAAATACTGCCCAAGCCCGCCCCTATACTGCCCTAGCCTGCCCCTTGGAATTGAACATAATGGTATTTCATATAATTTTGCATATAGACAAGGTACTTTTGCATTTAAATCTGACTCCCTGATCAATTTAATTTTAGTTTTAATTATGATATAAAATAATGGATGTGGGGGCCCTTTGGTGGGCATACTTTTTTTGGGGGGGTGGGGGCAGCATTTTATTATTGAACCCAGGCAGCACAATGTCTTGGGCGAGCTCTGTACATATGCATTACCCAGGTTATTGTACCTTTTTACGCTGTTGCCACGGACATTTCTCAACAGCAGACAGAAGCAAACAATAACACTGAGCTTAGGGAAAACTTGAATAAAGCAGAAATATCAATCCATGCTCAGGCTGATTACATTCTAGCAACACCAAATTTAGGCTAGGGACACTAATACATTGAACAGGGTCTTTATGCAAAATTTTAGGGGTTAGGGTTGAGCAGAGAGGTGGATTAAGTGCCAGTGTTAAGCATCTCATAGGTTATGCTATTTTCTTTCCTTCCACCATGGGTGGAAAATTTTTTGATTCCCCCATCAACACATTTGGTGTTGATGGGGAAACCCTCTTGCAGTGCTATTTTGTTCTGCCGACGGAGAGCCTTCCCTGCTATAGCTGCCGGCAGTGAACGCATTAAAAAAAAATCTGACAGGCTGGTTGTGCTGAAGTTAGTTGATGGGTCCACTTCAGTACAATCAGCCTGTCCATAAGTAAATCGAATCTCGGCCTGTCCCTGCTGAACCAGCCAACATTCGATCCACCTATGGCCAGCTTTAGGTTAAAGGTTAGCGTAAGGTTACAGGTCAGGACTGAGTTCTATGCGCTTAAAACAAAGCTTCTGAATTTTCAGTTGGATTCTTACTGGCTTAAAGTTACAGTGCAATGCTAAATTTCTATATAAAACAACCATTTTCAATCATAATCCAGATCCAAACACAGAACAGTGTTGAAATCCCCCAACTCTGCTATGGAGTTAGACATTTAAATGAAATGCTGCTAAACCCCACTCGAAATATTTCTACTGCTGATTACTTGGCAATAGTATCATGACTTAAAAAAAAAAATGCAAGCAATGTTTTCATTATGTCAGTCTGCTCTCTAATACTGGCTTTACATGGGATGGATGTGCGTGAACACACCACTCCGTGATCTTAAATCTGTCATATACTTATTAGAAACACTACCACCCAGTTATGCATCTCTTCTAGTCCTTCAAAGTAAGGCTGTTTTTAAAAAAGCAAAAAAGAAATGTTCCAAACGTAGTACACTTTATCAACCAATCAGTAATAATGCCTTGCTGTCCCTCCAAAATGGAATGAAAGTTTCTATCATCCTCATCTTCCCTTCTTCCTCTATCTTATACTTTTTGTTGGTATCCACTTTCCACAACTTTCTCATTCCTGTTCTCAAAGATGACATCACGTCGGCCACCCCCACAAGCCCCCACCCAAAGTCACATACGATAATGTCATAGGTGCTATGAATGTCTAATGCCCCGTACACACGGTCGGATTTTCCGATGGACAATGTCCGATCGGAGCGTGTTGTCGGAAATTCCGACCGTGTGTGGGCGCCATCGGCCATTTTCCATCGGATTTTCCGACACACAAAGTTGGACAGCAGGAGATAAAATTTTCCGACAACAAAATCCGATCGCGTCAATTCCGACCGTGTGTGGCCTGTTCCGACGCACAAAGTGCCACGCATGCTCAGAAGAAATTCCGACACGGGACAGCTCGTTCTAGTAAACGTAGCGTTCGGAATGGATACAGCACTTTCGTCACGCTGCAATGTTCAAAATGGTTTAATCCAGCGCACTCTCTTCTTCTTTATAATGTGACAAGAATTAAGTAGTTTTGATGCTCATATTCACACACACTTCTCACAAACTTATTTCGTTACTATTTATCGGGATTCCCTCAATATATTTTGATTTCTCACATCTGACAACAAAATTTTTTGTTTTTTTTGGACTTTAATGTAGATTCTTTTTTTGTGTTTCTCTTTTTTTTTTTTTTTTTTGGTGATTTTGATTTGTATTCCCAAAAATGTTTGTGTGTGTTTTTGGTGACAAGTTCCCACAACACCACTAATATGTTGTTCTATTTAATCTGTAGGAGATTGTTTGGTGTTGTTGTCCCTTATTGTACTTTAGAAATGTACCTGAATCGTCACCAACAAACTGTCCTTTTTGGATGAAAACACACACAGGAGAGTAGAATTTACCCAAAAAATGTATTAAGGGCTCACAACTATAAACAAAGAGGGAGGCAACGCTGGAGAAACTGCAGAAGTGGGCGAAGCCTCGGACCCCCAGGGCAGACATCAATTATTTAAAAGCAAAATTGGTGGCCTGAGGAGTCCTTATCTAAGGGAGGGCAGTCTGGTCCCGAAGTCCCAGAGATCATGAACAGCAGCAGATGACATCTGTGTCCCCAGGCTGTGGTCATACGAGAGACTGCAGCTTTTGTCAGACCAGACTGAACCCAGGGCCATCACTCTTTGGTCTTCTTTCCACGCTTCCTTACAGCCTTTGGCTGTGGTGGTGGAGTTGTGGCAGCAGGAGGAGGAGGAGGAGGAGGATCGTCCCTCTCCATGACATCCGTCTTGTGTGTTAGTTCCCCACTCTCCCCCTTACGAAGGACTTTATAAATCAGGTCCTCAGAGATCTTGCGTTGACCCTCCTGCATGCCCTGCAATTTTGTGGCAGCCATGCAGGCAAAGGCCTCTTCAGGACTGGGGAAGGCTCGGAGGGACGCCGAAGCCTCCTGGATCAGCCTGTACGCTGAATCCTACACGGGACTCGGAGTGGCCTTCCTGGCTCGTTTATATGGCAGGCGGAGGGGAGGGACCTGAGACTCAGTCAGGCTGCGACTTGTCCCAGGCTTCTCTTGGCTGCCACTTAGCCCCGCCTCCTCCTGGCTGCCACTAATCCCCGCCTCCTCCTGGCTGACACTAATAATCCCCGCCTCCTCCTGACTGCCACATTCCACAGCCTCCTCCTGGCTGAGGTCTTCCTGTGTATGAAAAAGGGACATAGTTTTAGTTTTTTAGTCATCAATCACACACAATTTTCACCTCCTGACTGCTGCAAATTGAATGTTAACAAATATAACAGACTATGCTTCTGAGCCCAGCAGTTTTCATTCTTTTCCCAATTTTGGGTGCCCACTACTGTCTATTGATATGTAAAGCACTTTTTTTAATCAGCAATTAGTGATCAATAATAACATCTAATAAACATCATTTATTTATTGACCAGAAATCTGTAGAAGAATGCTATACCTGACTCCAGCTGGGCTCCTCCACTTCTTCCTGGCTGGAAAGCCCAGGTTGGACATCGGAAGCCTCAGCTGGGGTGGAAGGAAGAGTGGAAGGAAGAGTGGAGAGGGATTCCCTGACTTCAGTGTGGTCTGACAGAAATCGCAGTCTCTCGTAGTACCACAGCCTGGGGACATAAACGTCATCTGCTGCAGCTCCGGACCTCTGGGAATCTGTGACCTTCTTGCGCTCCCTAAGATATGTGCTCCTCAGGCCACCAATTTTGGCTTTCAAATAAGGGATGGTTGCTGTGGGGACCACCGGCTTCACTAACTCCAGCAGTTTCTCCAGCGCTGCCTGCCTCTTCTGTTTGTGATTATAGTGGGGGTGTCTCACTTGCCACAGACAGGGCAGCTCCCTGTACTTGTCTATGAACAGGGGCAGGAAATTGTGGTCGTTGAACCCATCCATTTTCTCTGTAAGACACAACACAAGACAAACCCTAATGTCAGGCCAAACTCCCCTAATCTTGTTACAATATAGGCTTCCATTTCGAAGCAGTATAGGCCCAAGTTTAGATCCTACCTTCGTTAGCACGATCGGTGTCTCCGATGCTCCTTCCTCCGCTCACAGATCGTACGTAAGACGCGCGCGTTACGATTTATACACACTGCGCATGCGTATAACTCCGCCCGCCCCTGACGTTCTTTCTAGTCTTTTCCCCGCCCCTTTTCGTTCGGCGCAGTGGGGGAAGAGCACATGGCGGATAGACAGCAGGATCGTGCTAATTGTAGCAACGAGGAGGAGGAGGAGGAAAGGCTGGAGCCTGAAACGTCCCGATCCAGAAGGAGATTAAAGGACTCAAATATGTCCTTTGGGGAGATGTTGGAGATGGTGGACATCCTGAAGAAGGCCGACTATGATGGAAAGTATGGGCCTTACCCCAACCCCAATGTCCGCAAGGCCAAGATCATGGCGAAAGTGGTCAGGAGTCTGCACCGGAATTTCGGGGTACGACGATCGAAAGATCAGCTCAGGAAGCGGTGGTCGGACCTGAAATTACGAGAACACGAGCAGTACAGAAAGATCCGGAGAGTGCTGCAAAAAAGTAAGTAGTTGTGCTGTGTTCCTATTCTTTATGTTTATGACATTCGTGCTGCTCCATGTGCTTTTAGGAACTGTTGTACAGTTTAAAATGGCAACTTTCATGTTCATGGGCACATTATTCGTTCGGATCAAACATTTTTATTTCGGACGATAAAATACCATTGTTTAGGCCATATGCATTTGGCCACCATTTTGACGCCCTATACTTGTCTTCAAAGAATTGGGTTGTGTAGATGGCTTTGTTACTAGAATGAAATGCAAACTAGATTCTGTGTAAGGAGAGGACACTGAGCAGCTGTTTTCACATCTGGACACTGGAGCACTAGTGTGGAACACAAGAACACCATTTTTATTAGGGGGCCACACAGGTGTCCAGTGTATACTATAGGGGGGGCTACATCTGTGAAGCTTTTACCAAACAGGTAAAGTATTGCAGCTTGACAAAGGACACTAAAAAAGCTACATGTTGGAACTCTGCTAAAATAGACAATTTTACCCCACTTCCAAGCAATGTTTCATCTTTATAGTTCTGACATTAAATATCTGTGTGCTAATTATACCATTTTTGTTTTACATAGGGGAGAAAAGACTCGGAGGACACCCCTCATCCGAGGAGACCAGAGCCCCCCCCCCTCTGGAAGAAGGGGAAATCCCCCCAACACAAGATGAGCAGGAGGAAGAAGATGTGGTGGAACTAGTCACCACAACAGGTGAGTGTCTGCAACCACAGGCTCAGATAAGAGATGGATTGCGGCATTTTTTTGAAACCTAATTTATTTTGGGGTTCCTTTCTTTTGAGGTGATCGTGATGGATGAAGATCCTTTCACATCCGAAAGTGCCCAGATCCTGATCGGGGAGATCATGGGGTGTAATTTACAATTGGAAAACATCAAGCAAAACATCAATGATGTTATTCCAAAATATAAAAACATCATTGATGTTTTGGGGCGAGTTTAAAACCCCTCCAAATCACTTTCTTCTTTTGTGTGCTACAATGTGCGAAATGTTTTAGTGATTTTTCCCAAAGCCAAATTTGGAGGATGCACACAGTGTGCCAACATGTGCTATCTGCCATCACGGGAGATCAATGGACGCGTTTTGGGGGTGCAACCCCTTCCTCAATAATAAAGTAGCGGTGAAGAAGGGCTTTCTCCCCCAAAACACGTCCCTTGATCCCCCCTGATGGCAGATAGCACATGTTGACATTGTGAAATTTGTGTGCATCTTCCAAATTTGGCTTTTCCTGGGGTGATTTCCCCCCATCTGAACGCAATATCAAACACAGTTCCTAAATACTCATGTCTGATATTGCCTTCCAGTTCTACCAAATGTGAACTTTGTAAGATCAAGATTTGTGTCTTTCTTGTTGGTTTTACACAGGCCTGTTTTCTATAAAATGCACATTTTGATTTTGGATAATGACACCACAAAAATTGTTATACAACAAACATGTTGGTTTGTTAGAAAAACCTTTGGTAAATGCACATGTGAGTGTGCAGGTATTAAAAAGATTGTTCATCAAGAATGTGTGGATTATTGTCTCACGCTACAACACTTTTGGGGTGATGTAATTGTTGTTTTATGAGAAAATGGGGGTAATTTCCTAAGGGCAAATCCACTTTGCACTACAAGTGCAGTTTCAGTGCAGTTGCAAGTGCACTTGTAGTGAAAAGTGTCTTTGCATTTAGTAAATAACAGCCAACAGTGCTTTGTAAAAGGTTACACAATCACGACATTTTCTGCACTCCACACATTTCTGTCAGGGTCAGCTCAAACAAACACAAGCAGTAAATGTCCACAAAGAAGAGCCTGGGGGGAGATGCCTGTCGAGAACTTGAGGTCCTGCAGGCTTCTCCCTGTGGCCAAATACCGCAGGTTAGCGACCAACCTCTGCTCCGGAGTGATGGCTTGCCTCATGCAGGTATCCTGCCTGCTAATATAAGGGGTCAGCAAAGCCAACAAACGGTGAAACACGGGGTCCGTCATCCGGAGAAAGTTCCTGAAATCATCAGGATTATTCTCACGGATCTCACGGAGCAAAGGCATATGAGAGAACTGGTGACGCTGAAGCAACCAATTCTTGGTCCATGAACTCCTCCCCACCCTGTTCATGGACTGGACTTGTGTCAAGGTCAGGACCCCAACACCAAGCCCCTGCACAGCACGAACTGTACGAGGAGTACACATACAAAACATGGCTAGAAAACAGTCGGCTGCTCAGAACGAAGTAACAGAACGCACTGAAGAACAGCAAGGCCTGTGAAGAGCGACCTGAAAAACAGCAACGAGCGGGCAAGATCACACAGAAAACTCTGATACGAACTGACTGCACGCACTGAAGAGCAGATACAAACCCACAAGCACAAACTGAACGGCAGAAAACGATCTGAAAGCCACGAGTCTGAAAAAGCGTGAATCGTCTCTCACCAAACTTTTACTAACACGAGATTAGCAAAAGGAGCCCAAAGGGTGCCGCGCTTGGTTCTGAACCGGCCTTTTCTAGTCTCGTCGTACGTGGTGTACGTGACCGCGTTGTTGTCGATCGGAAATTCCGACAACTTTGTGCGACCGTGTGTAGGCAAAACAAGTTTGAGCCAACATCCGTCGGAAAAAATCCTAGGATTTTGTTGTCGGAATGTCCGAACAAAGTCCGACCGTGTGTACGGGGCATAACTGTGCTGCCTGATCTTGCACATATGCAGTAGAGAGCTGGCTGTGATTTATCAAGAAGTCAGAGCCAGCTCCCAAATCCAAGATGGCGGTTCAGTTGATCCGCAGCAGTGAGAAGAATCAGCTGTGAGTAAGCTAGCGGTGACCTCCATTGGCTGGTGTGTATCTTAAAAGTCAGTAGCTACACTATTTGTAGCTGCTTACTTTTAATTTTTTCATAGCCGAGTGATGTTTCTCTTTAGGTATTTATTACTCTAAATTGGTAAAAGATGAACTTGAGTTGGTTGTGCTAAGGTACAGCACTCTATTTTTCTGTGCACTGTGCATAAGGATTCCAGAATGTATCTGCGATGATGTACTGACATTTTCCATTCTACATACTTGCTTTATGAGTTGAATTTCCTGAAAGCACATAATCTTTGGAGTATTCCCCTAGAAAAAAGCATAAATTAAACTGCCTATAAAGATAAGCCTCATTAAATGCTGTGCACATCTTCTTGCATAAATGTTGCTGGAAGCATGTGTGAGTTTTTCTGTTTTTCCATTTTAATCGCAAGCTCTAAACAATGTCCGGGACACTTACCATTAACAAAGCAGAACTTTGGACTGATCCCAAACATATCTTATTTCTCAGGAAAAGGAGATAAAGGAGGTTACTCCAGTAGTTATAGAGAACAGTTTGCATTTCCTGAGATACTTACAGTACCTATAGAAGAGGTCTGAAACTTTTTTTAGCTTATAATCAAGGTATTCACTGGGTAGGACAGCATGTCAACTCCACACAGGTTGCAGAGAAGACATGGGACATGGGAGAATATTTGTTTTGGTGTATTGTAACATTTTCTGTGCTTGGCATCTAAAGGCAGGAGACATGATCTTGAGCCAAAATGTATATTCAATATTTAACAGGCATAAGACACCTTAAAAGTGTAACTGTACTCTCAACAGATAGAAAAATATATTATATTTATTTGTTTTAAACCCCTTTTTTTTATTTTTCTCAGTTGCTTCCTGGTTTCTGGCCTAGGCCAAAATTATGTCATATACACTATATTGGCAAAATAATTGGGACCCCTACCGTTATATGCACATTAACTTTAATGGCATCCCTGTCTTAGTCCATAGGGTCCAATATTGAGTTGGCCCACCCTTTGCAGCAGGTTTAGGAGCGTGTCCATGGGAATGTTTGACCATTCTTCCAGAAGCACATTTGTGAGATCAGGCACAGTCTCCGCTCAAATTTATCCCAAAGGTGTTCTATCGGGCAGAGGTCAGGATTCTGTACAGGCCAGTTCCTCCACCCCAAACCCGCTCATCCACACTATATTGCCAAAAGTATTGGGCCACCACTCCAAATCATTTGGTGGAGGGGGATTATGGTGTGGGGTTGTTTTTCAGGGGTTGGGCTTGGTCCTTTGGTTCCAGTGAAGGGAACTCTTAAGGAGTCAATATACCAAGACATTTTGGACAATTTCATGCTCCCAACTCTGTGAGAACAGTTGGAACAGTTTAGGGATGGCCCCTTCCTGTTCCAACATGACTGCGCACCAGTGCACAAAGCAAGATCCATGAAGACATGGATGATTGAGTTTGGGGTGGAAGAACTTGACTGGCCTGCACAAAGTAGAGAATATAATAACATTTTCAGGTTCTGGTGCTTAGATACAGTTGAGTCCTGCTTTAAACCCCATCTGGAAAATAATATAACACTTTGACAAATGCAGTGCCACCTAGTGTTCATATAGTATGTGACACCTATGATGCCTTTTTGTGACCCAGCTGCTAAATAACAACACTCAAACTTTAAAAGGAACCTAGGTCATAAATATAGAAGCTGCAGACACTTTTTTTTTAGTGTAAGATTTATGCTGTTGTCCTTATCCTTCCTTCATTATGCGAATAACTAGGAACAGGTGCCCCAAAATTCTCTGTAATGCTTGTTTTGAGTTAGTGACGCACCCATTCACTTGAATAGGTTACACATGGATGCCTTTTCCCCTTATCTCTATGCTGTTACACAGAATAATTGCACAATAATTACAAGCAGTCATGCACACACAAAATGACTGAGATTACCATCATGTAAAGGAAACATAGCCAATTCTAAGGACTTCATACGTTAATGTATCATTGTTAAGAACTGTTGCTATTCCTCAAACACCACAAATCAGACCCAGCCCTCCCCCCAAAAAATGACTAATGTCTACAATTTTGAATCTGATTTGTGGTTCTAGGGCAATAAATGCAGTTTTCAGTAGAGCTCTGTTCTAATAAAATATTTTGTTGCAAATTTTAAACCGCTTTCCCATGGCATAGTAAGCCCCCAGAAAAGTGTGCATATTCAATGATGTCATGCTAATTTTTTTTTTTTCCGATGTCAAAGAAGCAAACAATGATTTCTGATTCTCTGTTATAGGCACTGCACTTTGCATATTGCTGTTTCTTTATGCACTGTCCTGCTAAAGGTTTTACTGTGACCATATCTCTGAAATATATAACCATCTACCATGGACAAGAGTGTTACCACTTGTAATCTGCCATGTCAGATTTTGCTTTACGATTAACAAGGGAATCAAACACATGATCGTTTTTACTGGTGCCTGCCTATGGGTTAAAAAAACACACAGCTGTTAAAATAAATAATGACTTCTCGCAATTTCCTAGAAGCAATTTTCTTGGGCAGGGGTATGATTTTAAAGCTCTCCTAACAAGAGAAAGGGCTATCACTGCCTAAGGGGTCTACAAACGCCATATGTAAGTATACTGTTTTAAAGGTATACAAACTTTTACATACATATGATCAGTACAAGATTCTCATGCAGACAGTTTTAACTGCTGTCTCTGTGATAATAATATATTAAAACCATATGAGCCATAGATAAGTGCTATACTGCAATACGTCACACATCAAAGTCTCATCAAGGGAATTTATGTTAACAATATGGACGTTTTTTTTTCTTTGCCAAACATTAAATGACTTCATCTCTTTCCTCTACACATCTGTTGGCCAGGTTTTCTCATTTTAAGAACAGTGTCACTGTCACAGGCTGGGCTTGTTAGATCACAAAGCAAAAATAACTCAGCACAGAAGTCCTTTTTTAATGATTCTTACAGTTTGGGTGGGAGGTGTAAACGGAAAGTAAATGTGGGATTGTATATTTTGGCCTAGAATTACTAGCAGTCAGGAGTCTTCTCTGCCGTTACTCTTTGTGTTTCCAAAACTTTCCGTCCTTAAAAGCTATGAGACTCCTTAGCAGCGGCACAAGACAGATGAGATTGGTTTAAAAATAGAATATAGTATAATAAGCATCTTGCATTAAGCAAAAAACACAATGGTAGCCATGGACATGATCTTGCTATCCGAAAAAAGCTTAGTCTGCTAGACTGAGTTATGTTACAGTTTAAAAACATATGTGCGCAATTAAAGGCGATGGTAAATCTTCTAGTTAGAATATGTAACAAGCTTATTTTTCCCTAAAGCTGACCACACACATTACAATATGACTGTACAATATTCTATAAATGTGTTGCTGTATATAGTGCTACAACCTATATGTAGCACCCATAGGCTTCTAGGGAAATTACGTTTTGGCTCCTTCTGTAATCAGGATAGCAGTAATTGTTTGGTCTGGACTGTTCAGGGCTTCACAGACTGGGAGTTTGATTGCTATCCCCTGGCTCTGGAAGAAGTTTTCTGGAACTTAAAGAAGCAGAATTCAAATGACCAGCCTGAATATTGAGCAAGGCCTAGCCAATCCCTGGGAAGGTGTGCCTAGATGGTGGCTGGGATGCTGTTAAATAGCATTGAGCCCTTAGGGGATGGATCTGTGACCTGTGAGGAAGGAAGGGCACCTATGGACTGAATGTGTGCAAGGATCCTGTAAGTAGTGCCTCCTTACTTATACTCAACTTATACTCAAGCTATTTCATGGTCCTCAGCCATGAACCGTAGGCTGTTCCAGTCTGCCTTTAACTGTGCTCAAATTATTCCGTGGTCCCCAGCCGTGAACCGTGGACTGCTCCAGTCTAACAACACCAGTGCTATTGCTACTGCGAGGAAAGTGTTCTCTGCCAAAAATGCCTGGTATATTGGAGTATCCCACACCACCCCAAATCCCCTTCCAAATTCTGCTAGCAAATAAATGTTAAAAAGACAAACTCTAGACTGATCAATGAGCCGGAGTGAATGGACCGTTGTTGCTGTGTGCCTGGCTGCCTTTGCACTGTTTTGAGGAAGAAGCTGTCTGATCTACAGTGGCCCCTCTGGGGGCTTGTCAGCGATTTCCATCAAGTGCATGCGGCCATTGCCAGTGACAACTGATAACAGGATTAAGATTTGGGGTGTTCTGTGGACTGTCCAGTGTATGTATGCACAGAAGAAGATTTCCGAAATAATTTGCTACAGTTAAAAATACTTGTCTGCCCTAGAAAGTGACTGCAGTGAGGGTGCATTTTCTAGTGGGAGGCAAGGAGTTAACTACCTGTACAGGAGGAGTCTGCTCAGCAGAAAGAGAAGTTGGCGCCAGTGAGTACCAGGGTGGAGTTGGGCGCTGCATGTGTGCAGAAGAATAAAGGTCAGAGGGAGAAAGCCATGCAGGCAGCTGAGCATGCTTAGCTGAGAAAGCCCCTCCTCCCCTCTTCCAGATAAAAGAAAAAAAAATGCCAAAGAAGACTCCTGGGATATATGACATCATTTTGGCACAGGCCAGAAACCAGGAAGCAACTGAAGAAATGTAAAGAAAAAAAGCTGAAAACAAGTAAATATAATATACATTCCCATCTATTTACTAATGCTAGCAGCAGAAAGATTAAAAATAATGTTAATTTAGAGAGTTTAGCTCTGCTTAGAGTTAAGTTTATACTATATAAGAATTAATAAAACTACAGCATTGTTTATCAAAAATGCACTAAAGTATCTAAAACTATAATCAACATCTTATTAATAGAGGCTAATAACAAAGTGTTTCTGAGGTGGTATATAGTTCTAGCTAGGATAGCCTTGTGGGTCCCAGGAGCCTCCCCTCACTGTTTCAGAGGTTGTGGTTGGGAGGATTTAACTTTTCACATATGGTCCAAAAGTCAAAAGATTTTGGATTCACACCTATAATCTTATGTACACTCTTACCGGAGTCAACATCATTAAATCCCCGCAACAGGCATTACTCGGCTGTCCAGTGGGGGGAGCCCCGAAGCCCACAAAAAATTGATAACATTTCTTTTTATAGCTGCAAGAATCACTATAGCCATATTGTGGAAATCCCCCACGGTCCAGCTTGAATTATATAAAGGCCGGGATAACTTGGAACATGATCAATGAACGTCTTTCGGGTGCTATTACATTACATTACAAGATGTCTTTGTAGCAGCCTCTAGTGCTAGAAGTGTAGATAGTTGCTTTTTTTTGCGATAGTGTCAGTAAATTTTCGCAGGCTTGACTGGCAGTCTGTGTTTTTGTCCTGGGTTGGGCAGAAATTCAGGAAGAGCTGGATGACTCACAGGCAGCATCAGTGAGACCTCCCCCTACTTCTCGAATATTCTGAGGACCCCAACCAATCCCCAACTTTGATTGGCAGGGGGTAGGCCCTTTCAAATACTCTGAGTCAGCCCAGCTGGGGAGTGGTTGTTCGAGTGTAAGCTGGAGATGGAGTGTTAGGCTGCCGTGACCTTTGAGGGAGCTCCCCAGTCTGGGGGGGTGACCTTGGGCCTGGGCTCGGGTGCAGACAGGACCCTCTCAAGACACACATAGGTGTCCTGGACAGGAGGCACTGGGAGCAAGGAGATGACAGCAGGAGAACACTGCGGGATGTCCTGCCCCCTGCCACCTTCCTCCCCGCCCCTCAATGTATACATGCCAGCTGTTTTGTCTATGCACGGGACAAAGGGACGGAGCCCCGCATATTGACCCCGCCCATCCCAAACATCAGAGCTTCGATTCGACAGCTCTCTCTCTCATTGCGGTCGAATGTCCCCGGCTTGCCCGCTAATGACTGGCTGTGCTGGACAGATGTTTACACTGAACTACATGTGAACTACCTAAACCCCCTTTACTCTAGGAAAAGGTAAATGATTTCTTTATTGTTTCTAAAAATAAGTTTTGATGTTTAATTAAAAGGCAATCTTTGTAACCTATGAAAACTATATTGAAGGTTGGAGGAGGAGGGGAAGGAGAAGAGGGAACCGTGGGGACCTCTATGGGTGTGTGGGTGTCATCTGAGCCCTTGCATTTCTATCTCTGGGGGAATACATTTTGTATATGTCAAATGAACTTGTATTGTTGTAATATGATATAATCATTAAAAATTTGTCATTCTATTTAGATGGCATTTATAGAAAGTCTATACTGATATCTCCTGATGAAGAGGACCTTGTCCGAGAAGCGCGTTGAGCTGTAAAGACTACTATACGCAATCATTGCAAATATCGTTCTACTGATTTTTTACAACTGTATTTTATTGTAGTCTGTTGTCATATGGACTGAATATTGTCTAGTTTTATCCAATTTTGAATAAATGTTATTTTTTACCAAAATGCTCTGCCTTAAATGTCCTATGCCTACACTATTATATAGTTTGATACATCAGATTTAGGGATGTGGTACAGAAGTTGAATTATTTGTCTGATCTAGATGTTTACACTGCTGAGGTATGTAACCCCGAGTTCCATGCCAACCACAGGCCTTGGGACTCGGGGCTAATAACGCTAAATGAGCAATATGAGACCCGGAGCTTTTTGGGAGCCTACTTAGGGCTATAGCCCCGGTCAGCCTGCCTCTCAACGCCACTGCTGTGGACGCAGAGAGATTTACATCCACACTGCCAACCAGGATTGCTTCGTAGGATCTTACGAGGCAAAGGAGCCACCCAGAAACCAGAAGTGTGACTGGACACTGAAGGGCCAAGCTGAACCAGGGGGGAAAGGACAAACTGGTACCTTAAGAAGCAGCATTTATAGTAAAGCCTCATACACACTATCAGATTTTCGGACTACCAAACGTCCCATTTTTGTTGCATGCTAGTCTCATGTCGAAAGTGAAGAGGTTACTCATCATACGAAAAGTCTCGTACGACAGAATACAACTTCAGAAGTGAGTTGTAGTAGTTTTGTATGTATTCTTTAGTTTCTGAACATGCGTACTAATTAAATGAAAATCAGACGTTGAGTTCACGGATGACAAACGTTTTATAGTCTGCACATCCAGTTTTTGTCTGACGAAAAACAGGAATCGGCTGTCGAAAACACCATAACTAACGATCTGAAAATCAGCAGTGTGTATGGGCCCTTAGTCTCTATCTCAACTGCTTAAAAAAATAAGGCTTCAAAGTGGTTGTAAAGCCTAAAGATTTTTTAACGTGACCACTTCAGCCCCGGAAGGATTTGCCCCCTTAATGACGAGACCATTTTTTGCGATACAGCACTGCGTTGTTTTAACTGACAATTGCACGGTCATGCGACGTTGTACCCAAACGAATTGACTTCCTTTTTTTTCCACAAATAGAGCTTTCTTTTGGTGGTATTTGATCACCTCTGAGGTTTTTATTTTTTGCACTATAAACAAAAAAAGAGCGTCAATTTAGAAAAAAAAATATTTTTTTTTTACTTTTTGCTATAATAAATATCCCAAAAATGTTTTTAAAAAACAAATTTCTTCATCAGTTTAGGCCAATGTATTCTTCTACACATTTTTGGTAAAAAAAAAATCCCAATAAGCGTATATTAATTGGTTTGCACAAAAGTTATAACGTCTATAAAATAGGGGATAGATTTATGGCATTTTTATGGCATTTTATTTTTTTAGTAGTAATGGTGGTGATCTGCAATTTTTAGCAGGACTGTGACATTGCGACAGACAGATTGGACACCAACATGACACATTTTTGGGACCATTGGCATTTATACAGCGATCAGTGCTATAAAAATGCACTGATTACTGTGTAAATGTCACTGGCAGGGAAGGATTTAACACTAGGGGGTGATCAAGGGGTTAAATGTTAGTGTTTCTAACTGTGGGGGGGTGGGACTGACTGGGGGAGGAGACATATTTGCAATAATTGCAAACAGCAGAGCTGTTTCTACTCCCCTTTCAGAACGAGGATTTGTGTGTTTACACACACAAATCCCCGTTGTGCCTCTTGTGCCCACATTTGCAGGTGGCCGGCGGCGATCGCGCCCGCCGGCCAAGCAACATCGGGTCCCCTGGCGTGCAGCGGGCATAAGCCTGCTATGGCTCTTAAAGGAGCCGCTATACATATACGGCAATTTGCGCAGGAGAGGAACAAAATTGCTCCACAGCAATGTGAAAAACTCATTGCCAGTTATCGCAAATGCCTGATTGCAGTTGTTGCCGCAGGGTGGCACAACCAGTTATTAGGTTTAGGGGGCAATTACTGTTTCACATAAAGCCAGGCAGGTTTGGACAGCTTTTTTGACTAAAAATGAAACCATCATTTAAAAACTGCATTTTGTATTTACTCGGGTTATATTTGTGTAGTAATAAAATTTGTTTGATGATCTGAAACATTTAAGTGTGAGAAATATGTAAAAATAACAAATCAGAAAGAGGCAAATACTTTTTCACAGCATTGTATCTATCTATCTATCTATCTATCTATCTATCTATCTATCTATCTATCTATCTATCTATCTATCTATCTATCTATCTATCTATCTATCTATCTATCTATCTATCTATCTATCATCTATCTATCTATCTATCTATCTATCTATCTATCTATCTATCTATCTATCTATCTATCTATCTATCTATCCTGAGCAAAATTATAATTGCAACACTTTTGTGTTTGCCCCTATTTATCATGAGCTGAACTCAAAGATCTATGACTTTTGCTATGCACACAAAAGGCCTATTTCTCTCAAATATTGTTCACAAATCTGTCAAAATCTGTGTTGGTGAGCACTTCTCCTTTGCCGAGATAATTCATCCACCTCACAGGTGTGGCATATCAAAATGCTGATTAGACAGTATGATTAATGCACAGGTGTGCCTTAGGCTGGCCACAATAAAAGACCACTCTAAAATGTGCATCTTTATCACACAGCACAATGCCACAGATGTCTCAAGTTTTGAGAGAGCATGCAATTGGCATGCTGACTGCAGGAATGTCCACAAGAGCTGTTGCCCTTGAATTGAATGTTAATTTCTCTACCATAAGCCATCTCCAAAGGCGTTCCAGAGAATTTGTCAGTACATCCAACCTGTCTCATAACCGCAGACCACGGGTAACCACAACAGCCCAGGACCTCCACATCCAGCATCTTCACCTCAAAGATCGTCTGAGACCAGCCACACGGACATCTGCTGCAACAATCGATTTGCATAACCAAAGAATTTCTGCACAGACTGTCAGAAACTGTCACAGGGAAGCTCATCTGCATGTTTGTCGTCCTCATCGGGGTCTCGATCTGACTGCAGTTTGTCGTCGTAACCGACTTGAGTGGGCAAATGCTCACATTTGATGGCATCTGGCACCAGTGGCATCACTAGGGGGGGCCAGAGGGGGCCATGGCCCCCCAACATTATACTGTGCCCGCCTATGTGCCCCCCCAACTAAAAAAATGGACACTGGGAATGCAGGGGACAGGTATGGACGGAGCTGTTGTGTTGCTGGCCTCGGTTCCACCACTACCTCCTGAGTCTACTTCCGGCCACTGGTTGCTATAACCACCCCGCATCTAGCAACCAGTGACGTCAGAGCCGACATTGATGTCTCTCTCTCCCCTCCTTCCTCTCTCGCACTGAATGATACACAGATGATCTGCTCCTGCTCCCCCTCCCCTCTCCTGTGTGTGTACCGCGGGAAGTGTGAGCTCCTTAGCTTCACACTTGACTTCCCTGGAGCACAAACAGGTGAGGGGAGGGGGAGAAGGAGCAGATCGTCTGTGTATCATTCAGTGCGAGAGGAAGGAGGGGAGAGAGAGACATCAATGCCGGCTCTAGGGCTCTTAACTGTTCCATGCAGGGACAAACCCGCCCCAGAGCATCAGGCAATTTCACAGAAGCCAGGCTAGTGTAGCCTATCAGCTGCAGGAGCCGAACTGCAGACGCTGGATAATACACTTGTCCCCGATCTGCCTGCATTGTAAAGCAGGTCGGTTCTTGAGAGGTCCCGTATGATGTCGCCAGGGAGGAAGGAAGACACTTATCGTGAGCTTCAGCTACCTATTGGCTGGAAAGGCAGCAGGGGGCGGTGCTTCTGCCTTCTCAGCCAATGGGTACACACAGTGCATTGTCCTTCCCTGCAAATTCATCCTGCGGGCTTCCAGAAGTTGCAGAAGTTCTTTCAATGATAAAGGTGAGAGAGGAGAAAAGTTTCTTTCACTTTTTCCCGATACATCGGCATCTTTCACCCCCAGCTTTACTTTCCTTCCCTCTGTGTACTACATGACTCCACATTCTCCTGATAAGACTATGCAGTATGCAGTGATCAGACACTCACACACCAATTCTCATCCCCCTCCCCTTTCCAGTTCACTATCTGCTGTTATTTCCTGCTCTCCACCCCCATAAATCTGCACTGAACACATCCTGCAGCCTCCAGTCTCAGATTTGGGCATTCCAAACTAGGAGTCCACACACTGACTGTGTGCATGACACCCTTTCATTCCCAGCTTACTTCCAACTGTTCTGCAGCCTCATACATTCTTTACAGTCCTTAAATATATTTTTTTCTTTCAGCCAGCAGATTAGTATAGTACTAGAGTGAGACTCGGACTGTGGATGTTGCTACAATATACTGCTGTTACTACTTTTGACAAGAGTAGTAAAAGTATACAGTGCAAACACTGTCTGCAGCCATGAAAGATACAGCCACAGCACCTGTGATCATCATTATCATGCTGATGATCACACTGTACAGCCTATATACAGTACAGTCACATGAAGTACAGTGTAGTCATCAGCATGAAAATGATGATCACAGGTGCTGTGGCTGTAACTTTCATGGCTGCAGACAGTGTTTGCACTGTATACTTTTACTCCGGGCTTTTTTTCAGCTGAAATGTGGCACTCCTGAAATCTGGACTCTCTACGTAGCACACCCTGTACTCCGCATGTAGCACACCCTGTACTCTGCACATAGCACACCCTGGACCTTGTAATCTGCACGTAACACACCATGGACCTTGTACATTGCACGTAGCACACCCTGAATTCTGTACTCTGCACGTAGCACACCCTGAACTCGGTACTCTGCACCTAGCACACCCTGAACTCGGTACTCTGCACCTAGCACACCCTGAACTCGGTACTCTGCACCTAGCACACCCTGAACTCGGTACTCTGCACCTAGCACACCCTGAACTCGGTACTCTGCACCTAGCACACCCTGAACTCGGTACTCTGCACCTAGCACACCCTGAACTCGGTACTCTGCACCTAGCACACCCTGAACTCAGTACTCTGCACCTAGCACACCCTGAACTCGGTACTCTGCACCTAGCACACCCTGAACTCGGTACTCTGCACCTAGCACACCCTTAACTCAATACTCTGCACCTAGCACACCCTGAACTCGGTACTCTGCACCTAGCACACGCTTAACTCAGTACTCTGCACCTAGCACACCCTGAACTCAGTACTCTGCACCTAGCACACCCTGAACTCAGTACTCTGCACGTAGCACACCCTTAACCCAGTACTCTGCAAGTAGCACACCCTTAACTCAGTACTCTGCACCTAGCACACCCTGAACTCAGTACTCTGCACGTAGCACACCCTTAACTCAGTACTCTGCACCTAGCACACCCTGAACTCAGTACTCTGCACGTAGCACACCCTTAACTCAGTACTCTGCACCTAGCACACCCTGAACTCAGTACTCTGCACCTAGCACACCCTGAACTCAGTACTCTGCACCTAGCACACCCTTAACTCAGTACTCTGCACCTAGCACACCCTGAACTCAGTACTCTGCACGTAGCACACCCTTAACTCAGTACTCTGCACGTAGCACACCCTTAACTCAGTACTCTGCACCTAGCACACCCTGAACTCAGTACTCTGCACCTAGCACACCCTGAACTCAGTACTCTGCACGTAGCACACCCTTAACTCAATACTCTGCACCTAGCACACCCTGAACTCAGTACTCTGCACCTAGCACACCCTGAACTTGGTACTCTGCACCTAGCACACCCTGAACTCGGTACTCTGCACCTAGCACACCCTGAACTCGGTACTCTGCACCTAGCACACCCTGAACTCGGTACTCTTCACCTAGCACACCCTGAACTCGGTACTCTGCACCTAGCACACCTTGAACTCAGTACTCTGCACCTAGCACACCCTGAACTCAGTACTCTGCACCTAGCACACCCTGAACTCAGTACTCTGCACCTAGCACACCCTGAACTCGGTACTCTGCACCTAGCACACCCTGAACTCGGTACTCTGCACCTAGCACACCCTGAACTCGGTACTCTGCACCTAGCACACCCTGAACTCGGTACTCTGCACCTAGCACACCCTGAACTCGGTACTCTGCACCTAGCACACCCTGAACTCGGTACTCTGCACCTAGCACACCCTGAACTCGGTACTCTGCACCTAGCACACCCTGAACTCGGTACTCTGCACCTAGCACACCCTGAACTCGGTACTCTGCACCTAGCACACCCTGAACTCAGTACTCTGCACTAGGGATGAGCTTCGAGTTCGAGTCGAACTCATGTTCGACTCGAACATTGGCTGTTCGCAAGTTCACCGAACAGCGAACAATTTGGGGTGTTCGCGGCAAATTCGAATGCCGCGGAACACCCTTTAAAAGTCTATGGGAGAAATCAAAAGTGCTAATTTTAAAGGCTAATATGCAAGTTATTGTCATAAAAAGTGTTTGGGGACCTGGGTCCTGCCCCAGGGGACATGGATCAATGCAAAAAAAAGTTTAAAAAACGGCCGTTTTTTCAGGAGCAGTGATTTTAATAATGCTTAAAGTCAATCAATAAAAGTGTAATATTCCTTTAAATTTCGTACCTGGGGGGTGTCTATAGTGTGTCTGTAAAGGGGCGCATGTTTCCTGTGTTTAGAACAGTCTGACAGCAAAATGACATTTTGAAGGAAAAAACTCATTTAAAACTACCCGCGGCTATTGCATTGCCGACAATACACATAGAAGTTCATTGATAAAAACGGCATGGGAATTCCCCAAAGGGGAACCCCGAACCAAAATTAAAAAAAAAAAATGACGTGGGAGTCCCTCTAAATTCCATACCAGGCCCTTCAGGTCTGGTATGGATATTAAGGGGAACCCCGGCCAAAATTAAAAAAAAAAAATGACGTGGGGTTCCCCCTAAATTCCATACCAGACCCTTCAGGTCTGGTATGGATTTTAAGGGGAACCCCGCGCCAAAAAAAAAAACGGCGTGGGGTCCCCCCAAAAATCCATACCAGACCCTTATCCGAGCACGCAACCTGGCAGGCCGCAGGAAAAGAAGGGGGGACGAGAGTGCGGCCCCCCCTCCCTCCTGAACCGTACCAGGCCACATGCCCTCAACATTGGGAGGGTGCTTTGGGGTAGCCCCCCAAAACACCTTGTCCCCATGTTGATGAGGACAAGGGCCTCATCCCCACAACCCTGGCCGGTGGTTGTGGGGGTCTGCGGGCGGGGGGCTTATCGGAATCTGGAAGCCCCCTTTAACAAGGTGACCCCCAGATCCCGCCCCCCCCCTGTGTGAAATGGTAAGGGGGTACATAAGTACCCCTACCATTTCACGAAAAAAGTGTCAAAAATGTTAAAAATGACAAGAGACAGTTTTTGACAATTCCTTTATTTAAATGCTTCTTCTTTCTTCTATCTTCCTTCATCTTCTGGTTCTTCTGGTTCTTCTGGCTCTTCTGGTTCTTCCTCCGGCGTTCTCGTCCAGCATCTCCTCCGCGGCGTCTTCTATCTTCTTCTCCTCGGGCCGCTCCGCACCCATGGCATAGGGGGGAGGCTCCCGCTCTTCTCTTCTTCTTTTCTTCTCTTCTGTTCTTCTTCATTTTCTTCTCCGGGCCGCTCCGCAATCCATGCTGGCATGGAGGGAGGCTCCCGCTGTGTGACGGCGCTCCTCGTCTGACAGTTCTTAAATAACGGGGGGCGGGGCCACCCGGTGACCCCGCCCCCCTCTGACGCACGGTGACTTGACGGGACTTCCCTGTGGCATTCCCCGTGACGTCACAGGGAAGTCCCGTCAAGTCACCGTGCGTCAGAGGGGGGCGGGGTTCACCGGGTGGCCCCGCCCACCCGGTTATTTAAGAACTGTCAGACGAGGAGCGCCGTCACACAGCGGGAGCCTCCCTCCATGCCAGCATGGATTGCGGAGCGGCCCGGAGAAGAAAATGAAGAAGAACAGAAGAGAAGAAAAGAAGAAGAGAAGAGCGGGAGCCTCCCCCCTATGCCATGGGTGCGGAGCGGCCCGAGGAGAAGAAGATAGAAGACGCCGCGGAGGAGATGCTGGACGAGAACGCCGGAGGAAGAACCAGAAGAGCCAGAAGAACCAGAAGAACCAGAAGATCAAGGAAAATAGAAGAAAGAAGAAGCATTTAAATAAAGGAATTGTCAAAAACTGTCTCTTGTCATTTTTAACATTTTTGACACTTTTTTCGTGAAATGGTAGGGGTACTTATGTACCCCCTTACCATTTCACACAGGGGGGGGGCCGGGATCTGGGGGTCACCTTGTTAAAGGGGGCTTCCAGATTCCGATAAGCCCCCCGCCCGCAGACCCCCACAACCACCGGCCAGGGTTGTGGGGATGAGGCCCTTGTCCTCATCAACATGGGGACAAGGTGTTTTGGGGGGCTACCCCAAAGCACCCTCCCAATGTTGAGGGCATGTGGCCTGGTACGGTTCAGGAGGGAGGGGGGGCCGCACTCTCGTCCCCCCCTCTTTTCCTGCGGCCTGCCAGGTTGCGTGCTCGGATAAGGGTCTGGTATGGATTTTTGGGGGGACCCCACGCCGTTTTTTTTTTTTTTTTTTGGCGCGGGGTTCCCCTTAAAATCCATACCAGACCTGAAGGGTCTGGTATGGAATTTAGGGGGAACCCCACGTCATTTTTTTTTTTTAATTTTGGCCGGGGTTCCCCTTAATATCCATACCAGACCTGAAGGGCCTGGTATGGAATTTAGGAGGACTCCCACGTCATATTTTTTTTTTAATTTTAGTTCGGGGTTCCCCTTTGGGGAATTCCCATGCCGTTTTTATCAATGAACTTCTATGTGTATTGTCGGCAATGCAATAGCCGCGGGTAGTTTTAAATGAGTTTTTTCCTTCAAAATGTCATTTTGCTGTCAGACTGTTCTAAACACAGGAAACATGCGCCCCTTTACAGGCATACTATAGACACCCCCCAGGTACGAAATTTAAAGGGATATTACACTTTTATTGTTTGACTTTAAGCATTATTAAAATCACTGCTCCTGAAAAAACGGCCGTTTTTAAAACTTTTTTTTGCATTGATCCATGTCCCCTGGGGCAGGACCCAGGTCCCCAAACACTTTTTATGACAATAACTTGCATATAAGCCTTTAAAATTAGCACTTTTGATTATTCATGTTCGTGTCCCATAGACTTTAACGGTGTTCGCATGTTCGAACGAACTTTTTTCCTGTTCGCATGTTCTGGTGCGAACCGAACAGGGGGGTGTTCGGCTCATCCCTACTCTGCACCTAGCACACCCTGAACTCGGTACTCTGCACCTAGCACACCCTGAACTCGGTACTCTGCACCTAGCACACCCTTAACTCAATACTCTGCACCTAGCACACCCTGAACTCGGTACTCTGCACCTAGCACACCCTTAACTCAATACTCTGCACCTAGCACACCCTGAACTCAGTACTCTGCACCTAGCACACCCTTAACCCAGTACTCTGCAAGTAGCACACCCTTAACTCAGTACTCTGCACCTAGCACACCCTGAACTCAGTACTCTGCACGTAGCACACCCTTAACTCAGTACTCTGCACCTAGCACACCCTGAACTCAGTACTCTGCACGTAGCACACCCTTAACTCAGTACTCTGCACCTAGCACACCCTGAACTCAGTACTCTGCACCTAGCACACCCTTAACTCAGTACTCTGCACCTAGCACACCCTGAACTCAGTACTCTGCACGTAGCACACCCTTAACTCAGTACTCTGCACGTAGCACACCCTTAACTCAGTACTCTGCACCTAGCACACCCTGAACTCAGTACTCTGCACCTAGCACACCCTGAACTCAGTACTCTGCACGTAGCACACCTTTAACTCAATACTCTGCACCTAGCACACCCTGAACTCAGTACTCTGCACCTAGCACACCCTGAACTTGGTACTCTACACCTAGCACACCCTGAACTCGGTACTCTGCACCTAGCACACCCTGAACTCGGTACTCTGCACCTAGCACACCCTGAACTCGGTACTCTTCACCTAGCACACCCTGAACTCGGTACTCTGCACCTAGCACACCTTGAACTCAGTACTCTGCACCTAGCACACCCTGAACTCAGTACTCTGCACCTAGCACACCCTGAACTCGGTACTCTGCACGTAGCACACCCTTAACCCAGTACTCTGCAAGTAGCACACCCTTAACTCAGTACTCTGCACCTAGCACACCCTGAACTCGGTACTCTGCACCTAGCACACCCTGAACTCAGTACTCTGCACGTAGCACACCCTTAACTCAATACTCTGCACCTAGCACACCCTGAACTCAGTACTCTGCACGTAGCACACCCTTAACTCAGTACTCTGCAAGTAGCACACCCTTAACTCAGTACTCTGCACCTAGCACACCCTGAACTCAGTACTCTGCACGTAGCACACCCTTAACTCAGTACTCTGCATCTAGCACACCCTGAACTCAGTACTCTGCACGTAGCACACCCTGAACTCAGTACTCTGCACGTAGCACACCCTTAACTCAGTACTCTGCACCTAGCACACCCTGAACTCAGTACTCTGCACCTAGCACACCCTTAACTCAGTACTCTGCACCTAGCACACCCTGAACTCAGTACTCTGCACCTAGCACACCCTGGATATTGGTATAGAATTGCATTTTATAGTTGGCCCCCCTACTTTTGTCCCTGTCCCCCCATGTGCCCCCCCAAATATAAAAGCTGGAGACGCCACTGTCTGGCACTTTGGAGAGGTGTTCTCTTCACGGATGAATCCCGGTTTTCACTGTACAGGGCAGATGGCAGACAGCATGTATGGCGTTGTGTGGCTGAGCGGTTTGCTGATGTCAAGGTTGTGGATCGAGTGGCCAATGGTGGCGGTGAGGTTATGGTATGGGCAAGCATATGCTATGGACAACAAACACAGCTGCATTTTATTGATGGCATTTTAATAGACAAAGATGCAGCGCTCAATGGAACCAGCAATAAAAGATTGTTATGACTAGAGTAAACAGTCAAGTTAGTTTATTAGATGCACATTGAAATTGAAAAACAACAGCTGGCAATAAAAAGATAAAATCAAACTGATTGAAAACAGATCATTGTCAGAATTGAAGTACTCCGATTGGTAGTAAAAACGATGCCGCCGTGACTACAGATTATAAAAGGTTAATGTCAGCAAGTGTGCTTTCTGTGTCAAACCTCAATAGCGGAACCTGTAAATGCAGTGTGCACAAAATGGAAAAGGAGAGACACCGCTCTCTAAAGTGCAACAGGTGGCTAGACGTGGATTACCGGACTCAGTGTGACCAGGGGGTGTCTTGTAGATCACGTCAAAGGATTCCCACAGTCAGGCTGGCTGATCAGGCGAGCTAAGACCTGGCTTTCTGGACGGTGCTATGGATGATGCATGGTGAATCCAAGGGCCAGAAGACACAGTCAGAACCCGAAGTGAGGAGAAAACAAACGCTGGGCAGATCGCAAGCTCCGTTGTGTTGCCGTGGCGACCGTGACTTAGTAAGGTTCAATATTGAGTTGGTCCACTCTTTGCAGCTATATCAGCTTCAACTCTTCTGGAAAGGATGACCACAAGGTTTAGGAGTGTGTCTATGGGAATATTTGACCATTCTTCCAGAACTGCATCTGTGAGGTCAGGCACTGATGTTGGATGAGAAGGCCTGGCTCGCAGTCTCTGCTCTAATAGCCCTTCCATACTGTCAGCTGGCCACGTTAGCAGTTAAGCGCCACTAATTTTAGCGTTTTAGTGGCGCTTTATCATCATTTTAGCAGCGTTTTCCGGTCGCTAGCGGGCCGCTTTTAACCCCTGCTAGCAGCTGAAGAAAGTGTTAAATGCGCCTGAAAAGCGCTCCTGCCGAATCGCTTTGCAGGCGCTTTGGCAGTGGTGTCTATTCATTTCATTGGGCAGGGGCGGTGGAGGAGCGGTGTGTTCACCGCTCCTAAACTGCTCCAAAGATGCTGCTTTCAGGACTTTTTCTAACTTCCTGCAAGAGCACTGCTCCAGTCTAAAAGCACTCGGGCTCTCACACTGGGGCTGCAGGGGAGGTGTTTTTCAGGTGCATTACAGGCACTATTTTTAGCCCTTTCATGCCTGAAAAACACCTCCAGTGTGAAAGGGGTCTAATTCATCCCAAAGGTGTTCTTTCAAGGTAAGGACTCTGTTCAGGCCAGTTAAGTTCCTCCACTCCAAACTCGCTCATCCTTGTCTTTATGGACGTTGCTTTGTGCACTGGTCCAAATCATTTGGTGGAGGGGGGTTATGGTGTGGGGTTGTTTTTCAGGGGTTGGGCTTAACCCCTTAGTATCAGTGAAGGGAACTAAGGCATCAGCATACCAAGACATTTTGGACAATTTCATGCTCCCAACTTTGTGGGAACAGTTTAGTGATGGACCCTTCCTGTTCCAACATGACTGCGCATCAGTGCACAATTTGACACCTTTGGGGTGACTTAGTGCAGAGACTGTGAGCCAGGCCTTCTCGCCAACATCAGTGCCTGACCTTTACAAAAGCACTTCTGGAAGAATAGTCAAACATTCCCATAAACACACTGCTAAACCTTGTGGACAGCCTTCCCAGAAGAGTTAAAGCTGTTATAGCTGCAAAGGGTGGGTCAACTCAATATTGAACCCTACGGACTAACACTGGGATGCCATTAAAGTTTATGTGCGTGCAAAGGCAGGCATCCCAATACTTTTGGTAATATAGTGTATGTATATATACAGTATATATATCTATATATATAGATATATATAGTATCCCACAAAAGTGAGTACACCCCTCACATTTTTGTAAATATTTTATTATATCTTTTCATATGACAACTCTGAAGAAATTACACTTTTGTAAAGTAATGTAAAAAAGTGAGTGTACAGCTTCTATAACAGTGTAAATTTGCTGCCTCTCAAAATAACTCAACACACAGCCATTCATGTCTAAACCGCTGTCAACAAAAGTGAGTACACCCCTAAGTGAAAATGTCCAAATTGGGCCCAAAGTGTCAATATTTTTTGTAGCCACCATTATTTTCTAGCACTGCCTTAACCCACTTGGGCATGGAGTTCACCAGAGCTTCACAGGTTGCCACTGGAGTCCTCTTCCACTCCTCCATGATGACATCACAGAACTGGTGAATGTTAGAGACCTTGCGCTCCTCCACCTTCTTTTTGAGGATGCCCCACAGATGCTCAATAGGGTTTAGGTCTGGAGACATGCTTGGCCAGTCCATCACCTTTACCCTCAGCTTCTTTGGCAAAGCGGTGGTCATCTTGGAGGTGTGTTTGGGGTTGTCATCATGTCGGAATACTGCCCTGTGGCCCAGTCTCTGAAGGGAGGGGATCATGCTCGGTTTCAGTATGTCACAGTACATGTTGGCATTCATGGTTCCCTCAATGAACAGTAGCCCCTCAGTGCTAGCAGCACTCATGCAGCCAAGACCATGACACTCTCACCACCATGCTTGACTGTAGGCAAGACACACTTGTCTTTGTACTCCTCACCTGGTTGCCGCCCCACACGCTTGACATTATTTGAACCAAATAAGTTTATCTTGGTCTCATCAGACCACAGGACATGGTTCCAGTAATCCATGTCCTTAGTCTGCTTGTCTTCAGCAAACTGTTTGCCGGCTTTCTTGTGCATCATCTTTCGAAGAGGCTTCCTTCTGGGACGACAGCTATGCAGACCAATTTGATGCAGTGTGTGGCATATGGTCGAAGCACTGACAGGCTGACCCCCCAACCCTTCGACCTCTGCAGCAATGCTGGCAGCACTCATACATCTATTTCCCAAAGACAACCTCTGGATATGACGCTGAGCACGTGCACTCAACTTCTTTAGTCAACCATGGCGAGTCCTGTTCTGAGTGGAACCTGTCCTATTAAACCACTGAATGATCTTGGCCACCATGCTATAGCTCAGTGTCAGGGTCTTGGCAATCTTCTTATAACCTAGGCACCTCTTTGCCATGAGGTGCCATGTTAAAATTCCAGTAACCAGTATGAGAGAGTGAAATGGATAATTGGGCCCAATTTGGACATTTTCACTTAGAGGTGTACTCACTTTTGTTGCCAGCAGTTTAGACAATAATGGCTTTGTGTTGAGTTTTTTGAGGGGACAGAAAATTTACACTGTTATACACACTGTACAGTCACTACTTTACATTGTAGCAAAGTGTAATTTCTTCAGTGTTGTCACATGAATAGATATAATAAAATATTTACAAAAATGTGAGGGGTGTACTCACTTTTGTGAGATACTGTGTATATACTCAAAACTGAAAATGGTCTGGGCAGGAAAAGAATTATAAAAGAAATATACATTTTTATTCACCTCCATCAAAATAACATAACATTTAAAAACCAACCTAAATCGGGAAAGAATACATATCACTTACATCGGGTCAGAAACAGACACCAATCTCTTGTAATTATTATACAGTTACAGTCTTGTCTTGTAGTAATATAGACCATGGCGTCATTTCCAGAACCAACATTGATGCATTTCAAGTGAAAGGTAGCTTCTTCAGAATGGAGTGATTGTGATATAATGCTACATTTTAATGAAGATGAATCAAAATGTATATTTTTAATATGTATGTATATATTTTATATTTTTTAATTGTTGTTTGCATAATGTTGTACCTATAAAGTTCAATATTGGAGTAACATCTTCTTGTTTCTCTAATCCGTGGTTTGACCAGTTATTTGTCACAAGTTGTTGAAGGTGGCTGGGGTCTGACATGGCATCCATCACAGGCCCCTCCCCCTTAGGGGGAAAGGGCTGGGAACACACCGCTCAAATCCACCTGTGAGGATCTGATGAGTTGCTGAAGAGATCCGGGTGCCTGCCTGGTCTGCAGCCAGGGAAATCCAATGGAAACAAAGAAGAATGGCGGCACATCCGGAAGTAAAATCAAAAGAGTTTATTGAAAGTCCATACAATCAAGCGAACATGACAAACATCAATCCAAAAATGACCAGTTTCAAGGGACATATTGAAATATAAATTGTATATATACATTGAAAAAAAAGCCAACCTGAAAATAGCAATCTGAATATAAATATAGGTAGAAAACAAATGCAGCATTAGGCATATATGGTTGTAAAACAATTTTCAAGAAAAGGGAAAAAAGGAAAACCCCTATCAAGGACGTAGCCTGACGCACCAAAAAAACCCCCAAAAAACGCATACACATCGATTGAAAAAATTGCACATTGAATGCATATGGAAGCAAATGACGGAGAACCATATATAAAAATATACTTGTTTCCTCAGACTAATGGTTGCAGTAACCTAAACTATGTGGGACAAACCTGAACCAAAACCAAAGCAAATTTCCAAAAATGCTTTGCAAAAAACAGGTCCAACCAAAAAATATTTTTTATATTGTTATTAGTGATGAACCTTAATCAAAATAATGGGAAACGTCCCACTAAAATTGAGACCTGAAGGAATGCGAGTACATAAATGGAAAATCCAATAAACTTCCCTTTTGCATAGCAGTCTAAATAAATCGCCACCCCTAATTGAAAGTTTAACTTTCTCCACAATTTGTACATGTACTAGAGAACTGTCTCCACGGTGATGACCATTGAAGTGTTTAGCGATATTAGTGGATTTACCAACTCTGATATCGTTTAGATGTTTATTAAAACGGTCACGTAACCTTCGAGTGGCACGTCCCACATATTGCACTTTACATGATTTACATGTGATGACATAAATCACATAGGAAGTATTACAATTGAAGAAATGTTTCAATCCAATGGTTTTACTATCACTACTAGATGTTACTTCCTGACCACCAAGAATATGTGGGCAACAGGGACAATCTCTCGCACCACATTTAAAATTACCCCTAAAATGTAGCCACGTGGTGGATTGCTTGGGTGTAGAACAAAAGAAGCTGGGAGAAAGAGTATTTGCTAAAGACTGAGCCTTGCTGGGTATGACATTAATTCCATCATGTAAAATTTTCAGCAATGACTCGACTTCAAATAAAAGCAGCAATTATCTGTTAACTATATCTCCAATATGTTTAAACTACTGACTAAAGGGGGTAACCAGAGACGGTTTGTTGCTATAGTTACGTTGAATATGGGGATGATAAGATAAGAGATCTTTCCTGTTCTTCTTTTTAGCAATAGTGTATGCGCGTTCCAACATCCATGGTGGATAACCACACTGTCTAAACCTATGATGAAGTGCTGTGGCTTCTCTGTCAAAATCGCAGTCCTCACTGCAAATCTGTTGTAGACGGATAAACTGGCCCACTGGGATCCATTTGACTGTATGCCTAGGGTGGTTGGACTGTGCTATGAGCAGGCTATTACCAGCCAGGGGTTTCCTGTATAGGCGCGTTGTTACATGGTCATGTGATGCCACCAAAAGCACATCTAAAAAACTGATCTCCTTGCATTCCATCTAGCCAGTGAATATCAAATTGCCAGTGTTAGAATTAAGGTATTCCAAAAAAAGATTCTAAACTTCCTACTCCATAGTCGCAAACAAACAAGAGGTCATCAATGTACTGAAAAATGTGTGTATGTTGGGTCTGAAGGGTTTTTCAGCTCCATAGATATGGGACCGCTCACACCGACCCCAGGAACAGGTTGGTGAGTGAGGGGGAAAATTTGGCCCCCATTACAGCCCCACACCGCTGGCAATAAAAAAAAACCATCAAAAATAAAATAGTTATGGGTCAGCAGATATTCCAGAACCTCCAAAACAAATGAGCGTTGACAATCATTGAAATCAGTATAACGCTCCAAATAAAAAGACACAAAGATGAAAAGATGTAATAATAAATTTACAAAAATGCGAGGGGTATACTCACATTTGTGAGATACTGTATATATACTCAAAACTGAAAATGGTTTGGACAGGAAGAGAATTAAAAAAGAAATATACATTTTTATTCACCTCCATCCAAATACCATAACATTTAAAAACCAACCTAAATCTGGGAAGAATACATATCACTTAAATTGGGTCAGAAACAGACACCAATCTCTTGTAATGATTATACAGTTACAGTCTTGTCTTGTAGTAATATAGACCATAGCATCATTTTCGGAGCCAACATTGACGCGCTTCAAGTGGAAGTTAGCTTCTTCAGAATAGGGTGATTGTGTTGTAATGCTACATTTTAATGGAGATTAATCAAAATGTATATTTTTTTATAATTGTTGTTTGCCTCATGTTGTACCTATAAAGTCCAATATTATTGTGTAACATCTTCTTGTTCCTCCAATCCGTGGTTTGTCCAGTTTTTGCCACAAGTTGGTGAAGGTGGCCGGGGTCTGACATGGTATCCATCAAAGAACCCCTCCCCCTTAGGGCCTGTGTGCCCAGCGCACATTGAACACATTGACAATATTTAACTAATTACCATATAGGTTATGGTCAGAAGGGCCTAAAGGAATCAAAAAGCTCTCTAACCGAACCAGTGGCAATATGTACAAATTCACTATGCTCTATTCTACTCCTTTAGAAAAACAAAAACTCTAACATGAGAGACATGGGAGACTGCGCCACTGGTGTGGACAGACACCTAATAAGCGATATCATTGAATTGGGACTTGGCAAAGCTACAAGTGACCAGCAACTACACGGTATTGAGAGAAATTCTTAATACACTGGAGACTTCAGTTTACTGACTGCTTAGTGTTTCTGTATGCATTCTGCTCCTTTGAACACTGCAAGGGGACAGTTAAAGTAAAGCTCACCTTCACCCTTTTTAACAGTTTACAAATTTTTCTTCCTCCTTCATGCTCCTGTTACATAATTGTACATTGAATTTTTTTCCGAACTAAATATCTTTTTAGGGGCACCTTGCCCCACATTTCTGATTCACTCTCCTAGATAATGCCTTAATGCATCTCCAGCGCACTGTGCAAGTGCTGGGAAAAAACTCCAGCAAACTGTGCATGTGCCACCACACATCACCAGGAGCTGGCTGCAAGTACCCAGAAGAAGCTGCCAGCCTCCTGATGATGTCAATAGAGAAAATATGGTATGAGATCCGCCATGTGTCAGCAGAATGCCAGGTTACACCAAACAATGTTGGATTCACTGGACATGTGAGTATGTTTTTTGCGGACAACCCATCTTAAGGTAAGAAGGGAAGGGCAGAGTAAAGCTCCTCATTACCGGTCCTGTTATTAAATTGAATTAAAGTTAAAATTGCTACAATATTTGTTATTGCCTTAGCATTTTTCAGTTTATGTTTTAGTCAACATTTTGGAATCTTGTGTTGAAACGTATCTTAAATATCTGAACAGGTCGCATTTCTACAGAAATTAAATTTGTTTTTGTTTTTTTAAGTAAACACATATGAATCGGGGGGGAAACCACACTGTTGTTTTCTTTGAAAAAAGTCTGATTCTTATTATCACTTATTTTGTATCAATAGCCAATAAACACTTACCCGCAATTTTACAGTTGTATTGCCAGTCCTTAGAAAAAGGCACAAGAAAGATTGTGAAAATGGTGTGACACCACTGACACTAGGACTGGTCTGAATGGAGCAAAGTGCTGAGTAGCAGAACCAGTGTTGAGTACAAGAGAGGTGCCTATTTCAGTAGAGCCTTCACCGAGACTGCTCTGTGCCATGGCATTTGTGCCAGATAAACTGCCCTGTTATTAAAATCAGTTTCAGTTTCAAACTGCCTTTGCTTCAGTTTATGGGTTTTTTTTTAGGTTTTCTAAATTTTGGCATGCTGGTAAATTCTTATCTGGAATTTCTGGCAAATTTGACACTTTGGTACAAGCATTTCCAAAGAAATTCAATTTACTTTTCTGCTTTCTGTTTTGAAAGGAACATCTGGAAACACGTGTGTATTATTCTGGGACAGTAAAAATGTTTGTCTTCTTTGCAAACATCTGATTACTTGAAAACATTGCATTTATCACAAATTTTAAATCTGAACTCAAGCCTTATCTTCAGTCTTCCACAATTGTAGAGGCTCCTCGCCTGTACTGAAAATTGCTTACTCTAATTTCACTGCACATTGTGAGCTTTTCACAGTGTGTGATAGAAATTGCAGCAAGTCAGACAGAGCCCGTCTCATTTCCTGGGTGGTGGGCTTTCAATATCACCTAGCGCTTTCCTCCTACTGTCCCTGAACCACCCCTTTTTATGATTGGATTTCCTTTTTATGATTGGATATCTCCTAGCCTTTTTCATCCTCATCATCCCCCACGGACATGGCTAAGTACCATTGGATCTTTTCTTTGTGGCACCAGCACATGTAGACAATGTAGAAGACACAGAAAAACCAAAACTGTCACCTTTCTCCCCAGGCAAATCCTACACTCTTAAACATTTTATTAATTGCAGCTCTAAATCAGTGGTTTATGTAGTGGAATGTAGTGCTTGTCAGATACAGTACGTGGGTTGCACTAATCGCCACCTAATAACCAGGGTCTCTGAACACTATAATGACACTGGCAATCCAAATGCCAAAAATATTTCTAATGTATCTAAACATTTCAAGACATGGTGCATGGAGGTAACCTTGATGCTTTTTCTTTCTTTGGTTTAGAACATCTTAAACGGTCTACAAAGGGGGTATACCCATCACACCCTGCTCCAACGGGAGGTGTGGTGGATACACATGTTAAATACCAGAATGCCGTTGGGTATGAACAATAGGATGGATGTTAGCCTGTTTTTGAAATAATGCTCTGAAGTATAACAATTAATGATTTTTTATTGAAAATCTTCCACTGTTGTAACAGTAGGAGTGCAATGGTTAACATTTCGTGCTCTTTGTTGAAATCCCCTGTTTTTGTGTGTGTTTGTATGGCCCAGGTCTGGCCATCTCCACCTGTAACCAATTAATGGGTTGATTTTTTAATTAAGTGATTTATGCCCCTCATACCTCACAAGGGCTGCTTCCCTTATATATACTTATTTTTACTGTCATATTTTTATGCTTTTGATGAAGGCCTAAGGCCGAAACGCGTCAGTATTTTTGGATGATGTTATTGCTGTAATGCTCAAATAAATATTTTCTATGGAGAAGCTGTTGAGTTGCCAGCCTGTACTTTCTAAAGTGATCACATGGTACCGGCAGCAGGCCGGTTCACTGACCAGTCAGTGAACACAGCCGGTGACGGATCACGCTGAAGCGTGGCCCCAGGGCCACGCATGAGGCTTGTTCTGGGAGGACATCATATGATGTCAACCTGGAACAATGAAAGTTCGGTCCTGCCGAAAGCACCTGAACATAATAAGCAAATAAGCAAATATGGGTATTTGGTCTCACCATATGGCCATACAGTGCTTAAGCCCCACTACTGCTTCAAAGTACCCAATTTTCAGCAGGTTCTACACTATTCATAGAATGAAAGATCCCACTTCTCAACCATGGGAGAAATACACTCCTCTTGGGAGAACTAAAAGGACTCCTCCTATAACTCAGGTGGACACTGATTAGAAGCACTAGTGGGGGGTGATGGGGTGGTCCATCCCAAGGGGTCTGGTCAGAACCCATATAACTGACAAAGACTTGACAAAGACTTGGGAGGCACACCCTAACTATGCATCACATTAAAGATGGTGCTGCCATAATACCATACAAACAATTATAGCACACACATACAAAAATGTAATTTAAATCCTACAAGGCTATTTAAAGCACCTGAACATAATAAGCAAATAAGCAAATATGAGGATTTGGTCGCACCATATGGCCACACAGCGCTTAACCCCTCAGGTTTGTGCACCCCATCATCCCCCACTAGTACTTCTAATCAATCAAAGGAGGAGTTCTTTTAGTTCCCCCCTAAAGAGGAGTGTATTTCTCCCATGGTTGAGAAGTGGGATCTTTCATTCTATGAATAGTGTAGGACCCACTGAAAATGGGGTACTTTGACGCAGTAATGGGTTTAAGCACTGTATGGCCATATGGTGCGACCAAATCCCCATATTTTTGCTTATTTGCTTATTATGTTCAGGTGCTTTTAATAGCCTTGTAGGATTTAAATTACATTTTTGTATGTGTGCGCTATAATCTTTTGTTCTGTTTGTGTGGTCTTATGGCAGCACCATCTTTAATGTGATGCATAGTTAGGGTGTGCATCCCAAGTCTTGTGTGTGTATTACAAAACATTCATTAAAATCATTAAACTGAAACCCAGTAAGTGCTCTTAGTTTGCTGACACTTACATTGTGGTCCCATGAGCTGGAAAATCTTTGTACAGGATGAGGCTGAGAATGTCATTAATGCGTATCAGTGACAGTGCGGTGTGGGATTTACCAGCCATTTGTTGGTAAATGTGGCTGGGGTAACACACCATGTTTGTCACAGGCCTTTCCCTTAAATGCCGCGTACACACGGTCAGAATTTCCAACAACAAATGTTTGATGTGAGCTTGTTGTCAGAAATTTTGACCGTGTGTAGGCTCCATCGGACATTTGTTGTCGGAATTTCCATCAACAAAAATTTGAGAGCTAGTTCTCAAATTTTCCCACAACAAAATCCGTTGTTGGAAATTCCGATCGTGTGTACACAATTCCAACGCATAAAATTCCACGCATGCTCGGAATCAAGTAGAAGAGCCGCACTGGCTATTGAACTTAATTTTTCTCGGCTCGTCGTACGTGTTGTACGTCACCGCGTTCTTGACGTTCGGAATTTCCGACAACATTTGTGCGACCGTGTGTATGCAAGACAAGTTTGAGCCAACATCCGTCAGAAATAAATCCAGGATTATGTTGTCAGAATGTCCGATCGTGTGTACGCGGCATTAATGCCCGTGTGCCCAGCACACATTGAACACATTGAGAATAAGTAACTGATAATCATATAGGGAATGGTCAGTAGGGACTAAAAAATCAAAAAAATTCAAAATCAAAAGTTATCCAAATCAATCAGTGATGATAAGTTAACACTCATTATGCTCTACTCCTTTAGAAAAATAGGGTCAATGACTCAAATATGGGAGATATGGGAGGCTGTAACACTGGTGTGCACAGGCACCCAATTAGCAGAATCTATTTATTTTTCTGCTTTCTGTTTTAAAAGGAAAATCTAGTAACAAGTGTGTATTATTCTGGGACAGTAAAAATGTTTGTCTTCTTTGCAAACATCTGATCATTATTAATATTTGGATCCCTTGACAGTTGGCATTTATCACAAATTTTAAATCTGAACTCCAGCATTACCTTCAGTCTTGCACCATTGTAGAGGCTCCTCATCTGTACTGAAATAGCTTACTCTAATTTTACTGCACATTGTGAGCATCTAACAGTGTGCAATAGACAAGCACAGGGACCTACTGATGACACCACTGGGTCTAATATAAAGTGTATGTACAGTGCATCCGGAAAGTATTCACAGCACTTCACTTTTTCCACATTTTGTTATGTTACAGCCTTAATCCAAAATTGATTAAATTCATTATTTTCCTTACAATTCTACAAATAATACCCCATAATGGCAATGTGAAAGAAGTTTTTTTGAAATCTTTGCAAATTTATTAAGAATAAAAAATGAAAAAAATGACATGTACATAAGTATTCACAGCCTTTGCTCAATACTTTGTTGAAGCACCTTTGGCACCAATTACAGCCTCAAATCTTTTTGAGTATGATGCTTCAAGCTTGGCACACCTATTTTTGGGCAGTTTCTCCCATTCTTTTTTGCAGGACCTGTCAAGCTCTATCAGGTTGGTCACCCATAATATGTTTGGTTCGCTATGGCGGCAATATGAAATACATGTGAGTATGAAGATGGGGAAGTCCAAATTGTCCTGCATTTTTTCATTTAACTAGAACGTAGTTCCTAGCCCATATATAATAAAGTAGGGCTGATCAAAGGTGCTTAAAAAAGGTTTGCAACAAACAGAGGAAGCAAAGTAGGACTTCCAACTTAAAGGAGACCATCCCACCAAACCAGGAGTGTTGGAGATAAGACCATTCTCTAAACTAGGCAGTTTCTGTTGCAAATTGGTGGCTTTAATTCAACTTCCAGATTGAAAATTGGTTGTATAACAATCAAAATAACCTCACTAATATTCAAAAAGATATTTCTATTTGCTTTCCACCACAGTATTGTTTGGTAATGTCAAACTAGAAAATGTTTGTGTTCAGGCCCGGACTGGGATGAAAAAATAGGCCCGGGCATTTTAGACTGAGCAGTTTTAGTTATACCAGTTATAAAGCATTACTCACAGAGCCAGTTATAAAGGAGTATTGCTTTATAACTGGCTTTTTGAGTATTACTTTTAGTAGTGCTTACAAAGCATGTTACAAATTTCATTCATAGTCAACTTTTCTAGGTAGAACGGTCTCCCTTTCAGCCTGAGCCAGGCACACCACTGCTGAGGTAGAGGAGTGCTCAGAGACAGTAGCGTAGCGTAGGTTGTCAGCGTCCGGGGCAACGCAGGTAATTTGCGCCCCTTAATCCGTAGACCTACCTATTCTTATCTCGCACCCAGAGAATTCTGCCGCACTCCTGCCACCACGGAATCTGACATGACATCAAGGGTAGCACACTCTGGACAGCGCCCCTCTAAATTTTGCGCCCGGGGCCATAGCCCGACTGCCCCCCCCACACTACGCCACTGCATAGACACACTGATTACAAAATCCTGACCATGAGCTGGCTGATTAGAAGACTGCAACCACACAAGAGGAAAAAAAGAGCATAATTACCATTATCAAAGGAGCACTCTCTGGCCCTGGAGCATCAGATCCAAATCCCTTAACCAGCGGGAAAAGAAATGGGTGGAAAGAGAGGGGTGTGTACACCAGCCACACTGCTTTCCTTATAAGTGGTGGCAGCACCTAGTCAGCTTTCATGTGCAGGAGGCAGGTTGGAGATCCTGCAACTGCATATACAGAAGGTGGTGGTGTGGAAGGCCTCAACCTCTTCGTCTCACCTGGTGTCCTGGTTGCCAGGTGACCGCGGCTGCGAGGCGCATGAGCGAACTGGGACCTTCACTTTAGCAGTGGCCTAGGTTGCTATGGAGCGGTTTGGTGGGCGGGGGAATGGTGAGACTCTTTCCACTCCTCCCGCATATGCAGCACATCGCCCACGGCCAGCTCTGCATCCACACATCCACCGGCAGCCGGCCCTGCAATCCGTCCATACACCCGCGGCCAGCCCTGCATGTCACAGTCTTCCTAAGACATGTGGCCCCGGCCCACCGGGAAAATGCCCGGTGTGCCCTATGGCCTGAATCTTGTTCCTGCTAAACCGCCCAAAATTCAAACCATCTATGGATGACTTCGAGCTGGCCATAGATGATCTTGTTTTATTCATTCAACAAGCAGGTCAAACAAAAAAAACTGACCTGATACCTCCCCGCTGTGTCATTGTATTCTTACAGTGAGGAGACCTCCCTGCCATCAGAATACACTGATCAGTGCTGCATGCTTTAGCCTGCAGTACTGATTAAGAGAAAATTTTATAGCAGGGTGGTCGTACAGAAGTTAATCGGTAGATCAACTTCTGTGCAACTACAGTGCCTATACACGGATTGAAATTCAGCCAGTCCCTGCTGAACCAGTCAAAAAGACTTGATCTTTTAACTTTCTTACCACCAGGATCTATCCATTTAAACAACCCTCACTACGTTGACAATTTCTCTGTAACGTCCTAAAGTTTCTCTTTTTCATAAAAGTGGATCTTCAACAATATTTCAGTGTTCATCTCATTTAATTTAATGGTTAACACAAGTAAACATTTACTGAAATGTCAAAATATGAAATAATTAAAGGACAATAACACTTTTAATGAAGTTTGCCTGCATTTAAGTGTCTTGGCAGCCAATTCAAAATGAATGAGCTTCTAAAATAAGCGTGCAAAACTTGTATGTGTAGTGTACACAATTTAAAATACATTGTGTGTGCATTCTTTAATAAACATCAGGTTTAATAGACTCCTGATGTCTGTCTTTTATGTGGAAGAAAAAAACGGAGCTCTCGGTCTCCTTCTTCCCTGGCACCCAGCAGCACAGTGAGCTTGGAGGTGCTGATGATGAAATAGCACTTTCGATTCTTTTTTTTCTCTGCAGGAGAGCATTAAACCTTAGGGTAATGTTTAAGAATCTCCCCACTTTCCATCATGAACAAAAAAGCTAGTGATGATACCTGTAAGAAGACAGAGAGCTGGTCTCATTGTAGAGAATGTAAACAATACCACAGCAGCTGCCTAGGTGGTAGTGGGGGGGACATAGAAAACTTTATGAATGGATGTGTTTTCTATGTTTCTCCATGCTGTTGTAGCTGCTCATGGCTGCTGCAGTTTGCTTTTACATTTCTGGTGTGGGCAGTGGTGTAAATTTTATTAGTGGATGTGATCAGTAGCTTGTTAGCCACTGATCACATCTGTTCATGGTCTCTCGGTCCCCAATCTTCAGGCATACTACACAGCAGCGAACATAGGTCCATTATCCCACCTTCATGACACATGTCAAATGACGCTATGGGCCACCATTGATCTGGGTGACTCTCACCCCATCCCCATTTCCTCTGTACTCTGGCTCCCTCCCCGAAACTCCAACATGGGTTTGGACAGTGTATAGCACACGCTCTCCGCTTATGGGACTCTGTTAAATATTCAATAGACTATTGTCCCCCCACCTACCACTATTGCGTCTTACTTATTGCCCATTATTTCCCCCCAGCTGTGAGAACCCTAAACAATTTTTATGGTGGGCGGATAATGGATTCACTGACGTCCATTCTCTTTTCACCCCCACGAGAATAACCATGTTTGAAGCCCTTAGATCTTCCCATGATATCCCCCTTCAGGAACATTGTATTTACCTTCAAATTAAACAATTCCTCCAACAACTCATAAGGGCCCAACCTACGCCATACACTTTGACCCTCTTTGAACGTATTTGCAGGGCTACACCCCACTCTCTGGGATTAATATCATTACTTTACTCCTCAATCACCTCCTCTAGGAAACCCCCAGTAAGATCATATCATATCCAATGGGAGAAAGACCTTGGTAAGCAATTGGATCCAGAGGACTGGCAGATTATGACGATATCCCTTACAACGAACTCTAGGAATGTTCTTACTGTGGAAAAAGCACGCAAGGTGTTCTATAGATGGTATTACACGCCAGCTAGGCTGGCTCGTTTTATTCCTTCTTACTCCCCTCATTGTTACCGGGGTTGTTCACTGGAGGGTACAATGGCCCACATTTGGTGGACATGTCCTAAGGTATGCAGACTATGGGTCAGGGTCTACACCCTTCTATACAATATGCTCTACTCAGACCTTAAAGGAGACCTCTATGAAGCCCTTCTATGTAAACCAATCCTTGAACTTCTCCACCAAGAACGCCAATTAGCTTTGCACCTTTTTAATGCAACTAAGTTGACCATTGCGAGGGCATGGAAAACCCCTGTACTCAGCTTCGAAGCAGTTAAAAACCGCATGAATTACGTTATGATAAATTAAAAATTGGAGTCCTTTACCTATGACACTCACAATAAATTTCTCAGGGTCTGGCAACCATGGATATCATATAACCAACCTTCCAGGTTCAATAACCTACTTCTCTCAATCTAAGGGCCTCTGGATGCACCCCCTTCCGATGGCCTTTTCCCCTTCTTCTTTCCTCCCTTTTTTCTCTCTCTCTTAAGTCCCCCCCCCACCCTATTCTCTGCAGTCTACCCATTCTCTTTCTTTTTCTGTGTATTCTTCTCTGAGACTCCTGATTACAAGGAGTCGGTCTAGTGACAATGGTTACAACGATACAGAATAAAAAAGAAAGACTAAACAAAAGGAAAAAAATTAAATTAAAATTATTTTTCTTTCTTATCCACATCAATATGCTGTTGATTTACGAATGTATGAACCCCTTTATATTGCTTGGGGTTTTTTATTTTTTTTGCGCTTTTGCCTACCAAATGATATACTCTGGGACATTGATTGACTTTTTTTTTTACAGCGTAACGCTGATGCTTTTTTTTTTCTCTCTTATTCTTTTATTGCACTGGCGAATATTGTATCACGTATATAGCATCCCTTTGTTGGAATCCTCCTCTTCATCTTATGTTTGATGTAACCATCACATTGTTGCACTTATTTGTCTTTATTTACTTTTCTATCAATAAAAACTTTGTAAAAGAACATTTTTAAGTACATGTAGCCGGGAGTGGACTACGGTTATATGACTTTGCAGACAACTGTTGCTATTCTAGCCCTGCTTCTATGTCCCCCCAGTGCTGGATTTCCCTCACTGACATTGTCTCCTGAAACACAGAGAAAGGCATTGTGGGAGATGTAGTTGCCTTAATAGGCATTGCTGATATCGCAGAATTGACTGTGAACCGCATCTCCCAAGAGACTGTCTGCTCGCAGAGGAATTGTGGGAAATGTGGGAGAGACTGTATAGGGATCTGCTGTCTTGCTTCCTGGATCTCACTTTGTGAGCATCACTCTGCCAATCTGTGAGAGGATTGTGGCCTAGCATGCAATCCCCAGTTTACCGCTCCAGCCCCAGCGACTCCAGCCGTCAACTGCTGGTCAAAGGATGCCCTGCAGCAGCACTGAATACTGTAGAATCAGATTGCGGAGTCCACAGACTGATCCCTGTCCGAGGCCAGTTGAAAGAGGAAGAATTGTTTGTTGGTTCCATCAACTCGGATGGTCTATCAGGATTGTTGAGGGGGCTTCAAGCCCACAGATTCTATTGTTTGCCAAGTACTGCACTTTCAACACAGAACACCTGCAACATGCTTTTGGATTACAAATAGCATTGCTATCAATTAGGAGTTATTATCTTGCATTGTTCATCATCTCTTTAGTGGAGCCAGGAATCTCTGTTCTATGAGCTCCAACGTTGCCAGTGAAGTACAAGGCCTTGCTGTTAGGATAGTGTTGTTAGTACTCTTAAAGGGGACATTTAACTGGTAGCTATAGTATACTATCTCTCATTAGGATAAAGGTATTATAGGTCAGTTCAGGGTTTTCCTTTAAAGTGGCCACTTTTATTACATTCATTGATCGCTTCTCAATATACCCTATGGTGATTGTGTATATTGCTGCATTCATGTGTCACTATTAACTGCAATTGTTACAAGTATTATTTCAACCTAGTCTGGGTCCATCCAGGATTTGGCTGAATAATTCTAGTCTTCACCTCTCATCTTAAAGAAGTAAAGTTTGAGAGAGTTGAAACTATTTGCATTGTGTCTGTGTATCATTTAAAGGTATACATAACATGTCTGAACCTAGAGTGTCAGAGGGACTGGAGAGTTCACAGGGTCATGGTGGCGTAAGAGAACCTGCATTATCAAGCAACCCCGAGGGGGCAGTGCTACATACAGTTTTGTATTTTTACATTGCCAATAGACATACAGAAGTTGAACATGAGGTCTACATGAAAGTGTACAAATCATGTAGAAACATCAGAATGGTACAGTCTACCACAGGGCATAAAATAAAATGTAACAAAGAAAACCAAGTAAGGCTAGGTTAGTTTTAGTTTGGAAATATTCCCCTAATGGTCCCCATGCTCTGGTAAGGGTCTCGTGGCAGCTCTACTTCTTCCCTAAAGTGTACTCACAGAGAATATAATTGGGTCAGCTTCAACTCCATAAATCATCAACTCAATAAAAAAAAAAAAAAAGGTTTGGGAGAGTAGGATAGGATATAATGTCTCCTCCTCCATTGAACAATGCCATCAATGCCTTGAGACCATTGGGTACATTTTGTGTAAGAAGGAGGGAGTTCATCCCGTGTGGAGTTTTATAAACGTTTTCTTGTACATTGACTTTCAAAGAGCATTTACTGTATGTACTATGGAGTAAATAAACTCCCAATCATCTTCAGAAAGGTTGATTCCCAAATCTTTTTCCCAAACCTTGCAGATCACACCTGTGTTAGTGGGGATATTGGAAGTCATTTGCATATTGTGGGGATGGGGCGCAGTTGTGGGGCACCTGAGAGGCAAAGCCTTTTGAACAAGGTCAGTTCTCTCCCAGATTTAAGAGATGGTTGGTTTAAAAGGTTTAAAAATACCACAATCAACAATTGTGCCTGTGATTTTGCGCAAAACAGAATAAAATGAATAATCAATAAATAATAATCAATGAATATGCATGGGTGATAAATCATATAAAAATCAAATAGTCCATGAGTGAATATCCGTGACTGTAGTGCAAATCAATCAAGTGAATAAAATGCGTGAATATTCTATACAGTGAAACATCAAAAATGCAAAGTGCGTTGATAGTAGATCTCGTGACTTTTGTGGTGTTGGATACCCACTAGGGGCTCCCAGAACTCTCACCTTGTTGACACCAAAATAGTGCCTTTATGTATCCATTCAGGACTGTGCTTGTTCCAATCCAATCTGTGTAGTTGTTCTGGTGCGTCTATGGGGAGATGGCGTTCTCTCCGGTATATAGACTCCACATATGGGGGGTAATCAAAAAGGAGGATACTCCAATAGGGTGATAACGTTAAAGCCAAAGATTTTATTTAAAATTATCTGCTTACATAGAGGTAGGAGAAGTAGCGTTGAAACAGCGATAAACACAGTGTGTTTACAATCCCCGATACGTCACTTCCGGTCCGCGCTATTGTGTATCCGGTTATGTCCTACGCGTTACGTCATATCACATGACTTCCTCAGGGCACCAAATGTGTGCCAATCCCGCGGCCATCATAGAGAGGATGGACTCGCTAATGCTTTGTGAATAAAGTTTCCATGTATTCATACAAAACAGTAAAAAAAGTTTGCAGCAGAGGTGTTTAAAGTTGTTTATGTTGGTACTAGTGACGTTAATCGAATCGGTCTCCGTTCTGGTGGCGATCATGCTTCATTTATAATGGATCATACATGTTACCAATTATATAATTGATAAGATTGTAAGATACGTATTATTCGTAAATATACCCCATATTGTAGCTGACAAAATAAATAAGGTAAAACACTGAACGGTTGGCTATAAAGTAAAATATGTTAAGAGTTACTTTAATATAGGATATTGTTAAAAATATAAGGATTGAATGTTAAAAATTGAATATAAAAAGACAAACTTAATAATAAAAATGATGTTTGATAAAAACTCCTCAGATTGAATCATGCGACTGGGTCATGCGATGATACGAGCAGGAAAATGTTATATATAATAATGCACACCGGAAGTGATATACTGGGTTTACAGAGGAAAAATTGTGGATAGCTAAAAATCACTTATAAAACAGTTTAAGTCAAATTCTATATTTAACCCTTCCGGCGCTAGTGTCCTCATTCTATGTATCCACTTAGACTCATTCTGACTGAGTGTTCTGATTTTGTGGTCCCCTCTCCATAATTTGTTGTATTTTTCAATACCCCAAAATAACAATCCTGTGGGATCTTTGTTATGTACCAGCGCAAAGTGCTTGGATACATTATGTTTTGGGCATCCCTTTAAAATGTTTTTAACATGTTCCTTGATTCTAATTTTTAGTGCTCTCTTTGTCCTCCCTAGGTACTGTAAGTTACAGGAACATTGTAAAACGTACACTACCCCCTCTGTGTGGCAATTGATGAAATCTTTTATTGGGTAAGTGTTTCCTGTACTGGTTGCCTTAAATTCATGTTTTTTACCCTGAAATTTTTTTGCATGCGTGCATGCATAACAGTATTTGCACGGATAAAACATTTTTAAGCTATCCACAATTTTTCCTCTGTAAACCCAGTATATCACTTCCGGTGTGCTTTATTATATATAACATTTTCCTGCTCGTATCATCGCATGACCCAGTCGCATGATTCAATCTGAGGAGTTTTTATCAAACATCATTTTTATTATTAAGTTCGTCTTTTTATATTCAATTTTTAACATTCAATCTTTATTTTTTTATACTTTAACTCTTATATATTTTTTACATATTTTTAACAATATCCTATATTAAAGTAACTCTTAACATATTTTACTTTATAGCCAACCGTTCAGTGTTTTACCTTATTTATTTTGTCAGCTACAATACGGGGTATATTTACGAATAATACGTATCTTACAATCTTATCAATTATATAATTGGTAACATGTATGATCCATTATAAATGAAGCATGATCGCCACCAGAACGGAGACCGATTCGATTAACGTCACTAGTACCAACATAAACAACTTTAAACACCTCTGCTGCAAACTTTTTTTACTGTTTTGTATGAATACATGGAAACTTTATTCACAAAGCATTAGCGAGTCCATCCTCTCTATGATGGCCGCGGGATTGGCACACATTTGGTCTACAATAAAATGGCGTCAAGTACACTTCCTGTCCCCACTATATAAATACACTATGGTAACAACCAATCCGGTGCCCTGAGGAAGTCATGTGATATGACGTAACGCGTAGGACATAACCGGATACACAACATCGCGGACCGGAAGTGACGTAGTGGGGATTGTAAACACACTGTGTTTATCGCTGTTTCAACGCTACTTCTCCTACCTCTATGTAAGCAGATAATTTTAAATAAAATCTTTGGCTTTAACGTTATCACCCTATTGGAGTATCCTCCTTTTTGATTACCCCCCATATGTGGAGTCTATATACCGGAGAGAACGCCATCTCCCCATAGACGCACCAGAACAACTACACAGATTGGATTGGAACAAGCACAGTCCTGAATGGATACATAAAGGCACTATTTTGGGCAGCACAGTGGTGTAGTGGGTAGCACTCTCGCCTAGCAGTAAGAAGGGTCGCTGGTTCGTATCCCAACCATGACACTACCTGCCTGGAGTTTGCATGTTCTCCCTGTGCCTGCGTGGGTTTCCTCCGGGTACTCCGGTTTCCTCCCACACTCCAAAGACATGCTGGTAGGTTAATTGGATCCTGTCTAAATTGTCCCTAGTATGTATGAATGTGTGTTAGGGACCTTAGATTGTAAGCTCCTTGAGGGTAGGGACTGATGTGAATGTACAATATATATGTAAAGCGCTGCGTAAATTGACGGCGCTATATAAGTACCTGAAATAAAATAAATAAATAAATTTTGGTGTCAACAAGGTGAGAGTTCTGGGAGCCCCTAGTGGGTATCCAACACCATGAAAGTCACGAGATCTACTATCAACGCACTTTGCACTTTTGATGTTTCACTGTATAGAATATTCACGCATTTTATTCACTTGATTGATTTGCACTACAGTCACGGATATTCACTCACGGACTATTTGATTTTTATATGATTTATCACCCATGCATATTCATTGATTATTATTTATTGATTATTCATTTTATTCTGTTTTGCGCAAAATCACAGGCACAATTGTTGATTGTGGTATTTTTAGATTATAGTTAGTGAGTGGTGTTCACTTTTTTGATTTTGCAGCATTTCACATAGTATTCACTTTAGTAGTGCAGAAGTTCATCTTAGGATATATTTTTTATTGGTTTAAAAGGTTGTTTGTCTGTAATGCCCCGTACACACGAGCGGAAATTCCGCCAGCAAAAGTCTGATGAGTGCTTTTGGTAAGAAAATGTGACCGTGTGTATGCTCCATCGGACTTTTACTGGCGGAATTCCAGCCAGCAAAAGATTGAGAACGTGTTCTCAATTTTTCGGTCGGAAAAAGTTCCAATCCGAAATTCCGATCATCTGTACCAATTCCAACTCGCAAAATTCCTACGCATGCTCAGAAACAATTCGAAGCATGCTCGGAAACAATGAACTTAATTTTCCTCAGCGCGTCGTAGTGTTGTACGTCGCCGCGTTCTTGACGGTTGAAAGTTCTGCGAACTTTTGTGCGACCATGTGTATGCAAGCCAAGCTTGAGCGGAATTCCGTCGGAAAAACCACCCAAGATTTTTCCAATGGAAATTCCACTCATGTGTACGCGGCATAAGTCTACTTTTACTGAAAAAAATAAAAAATAATGTGTTTTTTTTTCTCTTTCTTATTATTTAGTTTCAAAGATTTTACTTGTGAGAGACAGAATAATATATATATATATATATATATATATATATATATATATATATATATATATATACTGTATATTTACGAGAGAGAGAGAGACAGAGAGACAAAGAGAGAGAGACAGAGAGAGAGAGAGAGTATACACAGCTTTAACGTTGTGAGGAAGGCATTATGTTATTTAAGTGAGATAATGCATTTTAGAAGCCAAATCCAACCATAATTTACTGAACTGAAAGATATTAATTTGTTAACTGCAAAAAAAACTTTGGATTGGATTTAGCATTTATAGCATTTTAACCAAAGTGATTTCCTATTTAAATATGTATTTTTTAGGTTGTCTAGGTAACAAATTATAACTCTAGCAGGCTGGGTGTAGTGAGAGCACTGGAGGAGGTGTTGTTAGCCTGTCACTTGTTGCCACACCAGCCAGGATAGTTATAGATTTTGTATCTTTTGATGAAGATTCCGCTCATGGATAATTCTAAAAGTAGTTCTGAAATTATTGGTGTTATCGAGTTGAAATATCTCCAGTAGAAGGCTATTATAGCATACAAAGACATTTTAGACAGTTGTGTACTTTCAACCTTGGAGTAACAGTTTGGAGAATGCCTTTTTAAGTTGTACCATGACTGGTCTGTGCCTCTGTGTACAAATTCAGATCCGTAAGAAAAGTTTGATGAGTTTGATACAGAGTAGCTCGAATGGCTTGTACCAAGGCCTGAACACTGATTGTGAGCCCAAGCCCACCCGTTCAATATCAGTACTTTATCTTACAAAAGGCCTTTTGGCTGAATGGGCACATGTTTCTATAGACACACTCCAAAGTCATGCGTCCCAGGTTTTGGAGTAGGAGTTCAGTAAGGTCATATGGGTGTGATTGTCAGGTGTGCACTTACTTATGGCCGTATAATGTATATTCCTATTAAATTCCAGATCAGCACAAGGAACTGTTGTGTAAAGCTGCATCATCTACTGTAGGGCGTTATTATCTTGACTTTATACACTTATCTGTTCTCTCCCCATTGTTTAGTTCTCTTCATTTTACATTTTTAGCAATTAGTCCTCCCCTGCCGCATACAGCCACAGGCTCAGAATGTTGAAGTAAATGAGATACTGAGCCAGTTAAATCACATATTAGTGACTGTACTGTCATCAGCATTGCTTCTCTGGGACAAAAAAAAGAAGATCATGCTGCTTCGCCTGTGAGCATGCTGTCACAAGTGCACTTGAGCATGCCTGTGAGCATGCTCACGGGCGAAGCAGCATGCTGCTGTGTATGTGTATGCGCACGCGTGCGTGCACCTGTGTGCGTGCCCATACGCATGCGCATAAGCATTAGCCAAATTCCTTTGTCGATGAGAGGAAGCATGAATTAGCCTGTGGAGAGGCACAGAAGCCCATCTGGAGGAACCATGTTTTCTACTGGCATGCCCTTCCTAACAGGGTGTCACAGGGCAGTTGATATTATCCACTCCAAGTCATTTGATGAAATGACACCTCCCTGAAAAATCCCTTTTTGCCTAATGCCGCGTACACACGAGCGAACATTACGGCAGACTTTGCTCGGCGGACTTTTCGCCGGACTTTGTCGGCTCCTTGCGCCGGACTTAAAAACGGACGGACTTGGCCACACGCGATCACTGCAAAAGTCCGCTGGTTTTGACCGCGGTGACGTATAGCACGTACGACGGGACTATAGAAAGGAAGTTCAAGCCCCACTACGGCACCCTTTGGGCTCCTTCTGCTAATCTTGTGTTTATCTCGTGTTAGTAGAAGTTTGGTTAGAGACGATTTGTGCTTTTCACACTTCAGCTTATTTCGATCGTTTTCTGCGGTTCAGTTTGTGCTTGTGAGGTTTGTATCTGCTTTTCAGTGCGTGTTGGTCAGTTCGTAACCTGCCTTGCAGGCCGTTCTGGTCCGCTCGTTCCTGATTTTCAGGTCGTTCTTCATAGGCCTTGCTGTTCTTCAGTGCGTTTGTTATAAGTTTGTTTGTTTGACCAGCTGACCGTTTTGAAGCCAAGTCGCGTGGACGTATTCGTTCTCGAGTTCGTGCTGCGTGGGGACTTGGTGTTGGGATTAATACTTTGACCCGAGTCCAGTCCATGAACAGGGCGAGGAGGAGTTCATGGATGAAGAATTGGTTGCGCCAGCGTGACCAATTCTCTCATATGCCTTTGCTCCGTGAGCTCCGTGAGAATAATCCTGAGGATTTCAGGAATCTCCGGATGACGGACCCGTGAGCGTCTGCTGGCTATGCTGACCCCCTATATTAGCAGGCAGGATACCTGCATGAGGCAAGCCATCAGTGCGGAGCAGAGGCTAGTTGCCACGTTACGTTACTTGGCGACAGGGAGAAGTCTTCAGGACTTGAAGTTCTCGACAGGCATCTCCCCCCAGGCTCTGGGGATAATAATCCCAGAGACTTGTTCTGCCATCATTCAGGTCCTGCAGAAGGACTATATGAAGGTAAGTTTTATCCTTTAACATTACATGATATGTATTAAATGTTTTTTAATGTATTGTATAAATGTCCTCCTTACCTAATTGCCATGCTTTCAATATGCTGTGAATGTCCCCTTTATCTTCATGCATGCCTGTTTTTGGACATTAACCATTTATTGCCCTACATGCATATTTAACTTCAATAACCTCCCCACCATGCAATCCTGGGTCCATTTATATCTCTAGCCTATAGTCCCTTGAACAATGTATATTGTCTGCTCCATTGTCTTGTTTGACCCTCCCCCACCCCACAAATGTTTAAAACAGTCAGGTGTGTTTGTTAACCTAATTAGAACCCCTCCCCCACCCCACAAATGTTTTAAACAGTCAGGTGTGTTTTGTGCCCTAATTAGAACCCCTCCCCCACCCCACAAATGTTTTAAACAGTCAGGTGTGTTCTGTGCCCTAATTAGAACCCCTCCCCCACCCCACAAATGTTTAAAACAGTCAGGTGTGTTTTGGGCCCTAATTAGAACACCTCACCCCACATTCAAATGGATCAATGGGCCATCAGAGGGGGTGATTAATCTTATAAGTGGGCCTTATGTTTTTTACCATTTCAATTACAAACACACATATTAATAATGTTTGACTGCTGTTGTTCACAAATGTTTTTGTGTAATCTGATATACAAGTTAGGTTTCAAAGTCCTTATCTTAATTTTTTTTTCTTTTCACTCCACAGTTTCCTTCAAGTACACAGGAATGGCAGACTGTGGCCTCCCAGTTCGCTGACCGTTGGGACTTTCCCAACTGTGTCGGGGCGATTGACGGGAAGCATGTCCAGATTGTGCCACCACCGCATTCAGGGTCTTATTTCTGTAACTACAAGGGGTTCCATAGTGTAGTTTTGATGGTGGTGGTCTCGGCACATTTGGACTTTCTGTTTGTGGATGTGGGGAAAAACGACCGGATGTCTGATGGAGGAGTCTTTGCACAGACCGAGCTGTGCCAGCGTCTCCAGACCGGTGGCCTGGGATTGCCACCTGATGACCAGAATGTTGATGGACTCCCCTCAGTTTTTATCGCTGATGAAGCGTTTGCTCTCGGTGAGCACTTGATGAGGCCGTTCCCCCAAAGGACACTCACCCCTGAGAGGAGGGTATTTAATTACCGGCTTTTGGGATTCTGGCCAGCCGGTTCCGTTTATTCTTTTCTGCAATTAATCTGGCGGACTATAAACGAAATTATGTCATACTTGCTTGCTGCATCTTGCATAACTTTTTAAGGAGACATTCAGCAACATATATATCTTCTGTTGGGCCTGAGGCCGGACTGGAACAGGATACCACAATGACAGGCCTAGAAATTGGCCGTATTGGCTTGGCCCCCCAAACCGCACGTCAATTGCGTGACCGTTATGTTAATTATTTTAATGGTCGGGGGGCCATTGCTATTCAGAAACAGCTGTAATTTTACCAAAAAAATTAAAATAATTGATCAAAAATATCTTGTTTTTATTCTTGTTTGCATTTAGTTATGTCTGTCTCCTAGTGCACTTGTAGTAGTGGCAAGTGCATTTACCTTTATTTAATCAGGCCCCCCCAAAAAAAAAAAAATATTTGTCTGAAATAATCAGCCACACACATTGTATTATTATAAAATTTTTACTTTGTGCACATGGAAAGGTGCATTTTTGAATATTTTTTTGGTTTTTATTTTTTTTAAAGATTTTTATTGGTGTAAAAATATATCTTCTTAAAACATTATTAAAGGCATATTTTAGCAAAAATAGAACTTTTGAAAAATATTTACATTCACAACAGTGTTTTTATAAACATAACAAAATATTAAAGAACTTACAAAGTTCAACATTTAAAGAACGGTGCATGTGATGTCACCCTTGGAAATCGTTCCTTTTGAATATGCACAAAATTGAGATTTACAAAAGGGTCAAGTCAACATGTGCTATCTCCCATCATGGGTGAACAATGTACGTGTTTTGTGTGTGCAATCCCTTTTTTGGTTCCTATCACCACAAAATAATTTTGAGGATGAAGGGGTTGCAAACACAAAACAAGTACATTGATAACCCATGATGGAAGATAGCACATGATGACACACCGTGTGCATCATAATGTAAATTTGGGTATCACAAATAAATTCTAAAAACATTTAGTAGAAAAAACAAACTTCACAAGGAAATGAAGAACATGATTGATGTTTTTAGGCCAAACGTTATTATATTCTGCCCAAAACATCAATCATGTTCTTCATTTCCTGTTGCATGGAGTCCAGGTGAAGTTGCATGCTGTGAATTTGGTCACGCATTTTATCTAGTTGGCCATTCCACAGCATTATCTGGCCAATCAGTCTTTGGGCACTGTCTGTGGTGAATGGCTCTGCCGCTTGGCCTTCCACAACCAGAAACTCACCTAAAATGAGTGAATAAAAACAAGGGTTACAATATGCACGCCAAAATACATTACCTTAAGCTGGGGTGTCAGTCACTCACTTGGTGGGCTTGAAACCTCGCACACTTCCTCCACCTCTCCTTCCTCCAGGTCGTCGGGTGGGCGTGGTCTTGGGCTTGGGGTATCTTCTGCCTCAGGCTGGTGACTTGGGGGGGTCCTGGGATCCTTGGACTGTTGTCTGAGTCTTTTCTCCCCTATGAGAATTGAACAAAAGGTATAGTTAAAACACGTGGATATTTTAGATTCTAGTAAATAATCTTAAACGTTGGTTAGGAGTTGTGGCCAATTGCCTTTTTTGATCATCAAAAATTTAGAAGACAGGATGAACATTCCCTCTGAACAACAATTATAAACAATGCACATTTTCAGGCAAGTTTTACAGATGCAGACACCTCAATTATCTCCTATGTGTATTACCCCTCTAAAATTTATTTATGGTCACATAGTACACTATAGTGCTCGTGAGTCCAGATGTGGAAACAGCTGCTGTGTCCTGTCCTTACATTACACTGAATCATTTTTGAAGAAGCATTATATTTTCCAACACATCTACACCACATCAACAAATTATGGGAATTTGACAAATTATCAAGACATAAATGTATGTCCAACCCTGTACCATCGTATTTGGTGAAAAAATAACGTCATTTTCTAAAGTATCATATGTATTTTACAAAGAACGGTCTTTACGAACGATGCTGTATAAAGTCCAAAAATAAGGATCAGCATGCAAGTTAAGTATCTCAATAGGAAAACACAACAAGTACTTACTTTTTTTAAGCAGCTTCTTTATTCGCCAATATTGTTCTGGCTCCCGACTTTTGATGTCAGACCACCGCTTCCTCAATTGTTCTTTCGACCGTTTTGTGCCAAATTTTGCTTCTAGAGCGGTGACAACTGAGGACATTATTTTGTCCTTACGCATATTCGGTCGTGTGTACGGTCCTTTTTTGCCATCGTAGTCCTCCCTTCTCAATATGGACACCATCTCCACCATCTCTTCAAAAGCCATGTTGGTGGCCTTATATCTCCTCCGGGATGTGGATGTTTGGAGCTCCGGGCTTTCCTCCGCGCTACTTCCACTGATTCTCTCCGCCATCTTTAGCTATCTACTCCCACTGCGCAACGAAGAGTGAAGGGGCGGGGACAAATCGTACTAAAGAACGTCAGGGGCGGGCGACGCAGGCGGAGCATGACACATGCGCAGTGTATATAAAGCTATTACGATGGCCTACGTATGTCCGTGCGGAAGTAGCGAGCGTCAGAAACGAAGGTAAGATTAAAGTGGGGGTGTGTGTGTTTGGTGTGTGTGTGTGTGTGTGTGTGTGTGTGTGTGTGTGTGTGTGTGTGTGTGTGTGTGTGTGTGTGTATGTATGTATGTATGTGTCCCCTAGATTACAAACAAAAATAATCCTGTGATTTGTGACTGACATTAGTTTGGATCTTGTGTCTTGTCTTTCAGAAAAAATGAATCCCTTTAAATAGGAAGAATTTTTGTGCCAATTTATTGAGCTCTATCAGGAAAAGAAAAACCTGTGGGAGGTCAAACACCCACTATATTATAATAGGGATGTAAGGAAGGCAACACTGGGCACACTTTTAGAGTTTGTGAAGACTCGAGTCCCCCAGGCAGACCTCAAGTTTGTGGACAAGAAAATTGGTATCTTGCGAAACATGTATAAGCGGGAACACAATAAAATCCAGGAGTCGCTCAGATCCGGTGCAGCAGCTGACCAAGTATATGTACCCAAGTTGTGGGACTACAACAAAATGCGATTCCTGGATGACCAGACCGAAGCCAGGCAATCACTTTCGATCCTTCCCCCCACCCTTCCCTCCAGCCTTCCCTCCACTCTTCCCTCCAGCCTTCCATCCACCTCCACCCCAGCTGAGGAGTCCCAGGATGAACTGGGCCTTTTCATCATTGATGAAGTTGATGCGCCCAGCTTCAGCCAGGTATCCTTTTTTGTGTAATTTGTGATTGTGCAAATGTTATCAATGATGTTAACGTGTTAATTTTTAAAGTGCTTCATAAAAAGTGACTTCTGCACAAAGATTAATATGTAGACATATCACTAGACAGTAGTGGCCAAAAATATACTTCTGCATAGGTGTGCGCAGCCTCCTGCATTAGGGTGTACACCCCAAAGCTCAAATACATATGCATGTGTATATGTACTGATGGTGTCAGTAGGGCAGTGGACAGAGTAATTTAGTTAATTTTCTTTTCCCCAAATTTTCGGCCTTGTGTAACACTTTTTTGGGGGGATGAAATATCAGTGGTCAAAACAGGGGGGAATCTGCAGCACACAAGGCAATTAGGGTGTGCCCAGGCACACCTGGCACACCCTGTGCGCACGCCTATGTACTTCAGATATTGTTGATCAGCTGAAATAATGGTGGTGTCAAATAGATAGCCTTTACTATTTTGTGTAAATTATATTTGAAAGTCATGAGTTGAAAATTGTGTGTGATTGCATAACACAAAATTACAACTATGTCCCTTTTTTTGACACAGGATGACCTCAGCCAGGAGGAGGCCTTGCCCAGTGGGAGAGAGGAGGAGGCCTTGCCCAGTGGGAGAGAGGAGGAGGCTGTGGCTGGGCCAAGTCGAAGCCACACGGAGTGTCAGGTGCCTCCCCTCCGCATTCTCCACAATAGGCCCAGGAGAATGACACAAACTGAGCAGGAATCCCTAGCCCTCATACGGGAAGCAAGCCAGATCCTGAGCAAACCACCCAATGCAGAGGAGGCGTATGGCACCTGTATAGCCAGCAGATTGCTGGAGTTGGAAAAGGGCCAACGCCTCCTCTGTGAGGGTCTAATTTTTAAGGCATTTGAGAAGGGCTTGAGAGGTGAGCTTACTGCTACCACATATCTGGCAGATGAAGCCACTCCTCCTCCTCCTCCTCCTCCTCCTGCCCCAAGTACACCACCAGAGGCACAACTTCCGAGGAAGGCTGCAGAGAAGCGTGCAAGGAAGGCTCCACGGAAGAGTCGAAAGTGATTGACTGGTTTCTGTCTGGTCTGACTGTGCTCCCTGTGCTCCCTAGTCGCAAGATACCAATTTTCTTGTGCTCAAACTTGATGTGTGTCCTGGGGGACGAAAGGCTTCCCAGATTCGAAAAGTGTCTCCAGTGTTGCCTTCCTATTTTTTTTTTTAACAAAAATAAATGTATTTTTTGGTTACCTTACATTATTGCCTATGTGTTTTGATTCAAAACGCCATTTTGTTTGGGAGTAGGCAGGTACAGGTCAAAAAGACTATGGGGTTGATTTAAGAAAAGCAAATAGACTGTGCACTTTGCAGAGGGCAGTTGCCCTCTGCAAGTGCAATTGCTCCAGAGCATCAGAAATGAGTTAAAAGCTTGACTTTGCAAAGAGTACCCAATCCTGTGCAAGGAAAATTCTAAAAACAGCATTTTTGCTTGCACATGATTGGATGATGGAATTCAGCAGAGCTTCTGCTCATTTACTAAGCTCTGGAGCAACTGCTCTTGCAAAGTGCACAGTCTTTTTCCCTTTAGTAAATCAACCCCTATGTGTGTTTTTGACAAAAGGCTAAATCATTTTGAATATCAAGTGAAAAGTACTAGTGAAAAGTTCACTTTAGAAATTGCACAGCAAGTGCACTTGTTGGAAGTGCAGTCGCTGTAAATCTGAGGGGAAGAGCTGAAATTAGGGGAAGCTCTGCTGATTTTAACATAAAATCATGTGCAATAAAAAGTTTTTGTTTTTTTGGGGGTTCCTTGCATGTGCCCCTCGGATCCACAGTGAAGACACTTCAAAATGCTCTTTCTGTGCAATTCCAAGTAGAATTGGCACTTGTAGTGAAAAATGAATTTGCCTTTGTTAAATACACCCCCCTATGTCTAATGAACAAGGGACAACAACCTCATTAAGGTTCATTAAAACAACACAAAATATTAAGGTTATTGTGGTAACTTGAAAATCCACACAAAAAACAACAAAAAAAAACGTTGGTATAATTTAGCACACATTGTAAAATAGATAAGTGTTGAAATCAATAAAAAAAATAAAGATGAGTCCAAAATCTAATTTAATTTTTTTTATTTATGGAGATCTGGCTTTTTAAAAATATTTTATTAGTCATGGCATGAGGATAAATCATGAAGAAAGTAGTTTGTGAGAACTCTGTGTGAATATAAAGCAGAAAAACAACTTAATTCCTCTCGCATTATCAATCCTACAAAAAGCGCTGTATTAAAAGATCACAGAAGAGGAATGTGCTAGCTTCAAGACGAAGGCTAGTTTTACCAGACCGAGCGCTTCCGTCTTGTAATTGGTTCAGAGCATGCGTTAGTTTGAGTTCATCGGACTAGCACACAGACGACCGGTTTGTCTGCTAGAAAGAAGAGTCCGTCGGATAGATTTAAAACATGTTTCAAATCTAAGTCCGTCCAACTTTTGAGCAAACAAAGTCCGCTGGAGCCCACACACGATCGAATTGTCTGCCGAAATCCAGTCCACCGGGCAAAGTCTGCCGTAAAGTCCGCTCGTGTGTACGCGGCATAAGAGTCATCTACCAGATGAAAGTATCCCAGAAGAGAAGCATCCATAGACTTCTCCCATATTCCATTCTCTATAGACCACCTCCTCGTGTCCTTGCCAACATACTCCCTTCTCGCTTCTCTTCCAAAACACATATGAGTGACACCTCAACTCCAAGCTGAATGCACTGAACTCCCTGGATTTCTGTTTTATTGTATATCAAAGAGATAACATGACAAGTACAACTCCTTGGTGTTGCTTGGAATAGAGATGGGACCTCCAGTAAGGAAATCTTATTACTAAAGTATGTGAGGAAATAAAAGATGCCAGATAAAGCCTATCATCACCAATCACAAATGAGAGTTTGAGTGAATTGCAAAAGTACAAATAGAGCACAGTGCTGGCCCCCATCTCAGTACATACTTGTCATAGATCCAAAATTGAGCTCTGTACCACCTAGGAACATGTGACCGTCTATACAACAAGGTAACTAGTGAGAGCTTTGGTTTTATTTCGTTAATATGGTTTTAAAAAATAAACATATTTCTCTTTATATTTGAACTCCTTAGAAATTGCTGGCATGGGCAGACCCCACCCTTAATCACTCATGACTCACCTGTTTCTTGCCATTCTGAGTGAAATCATTTCCCTCATTCCGTTAGGAATGTTTCAGGGTATTTATATATTATAGGTTAGCTTTATTTTCCTTTATATTTTACAGGTTTCCATTCTTGCTCCTTGGATGGCCTGAGTTACTTTTTCCAGCTCAGGAAAGTACATTGGTCTTAGGAGGTTTCTGAACTGTACAACATATTATCCCCAGGGAGCTCGCACAGGGGAGGTTTGCCATGTAGAACATTAATGAACTAGACTAATGACAGAATAACTTCAAGGTTTTTGACCTTAGTAAGGAAACTCTTTGACAGAATTATTATGGTGACAGGCAGGATTCGGAGCAAGTTTAAAATACTTGGCACTTTTTTTTTTTATATAATTTGATTAAAATGATAGAAGCGCTCTTTGCAGTGGTTTTTACTTGAACAATATATTGGACTCTGTTATTGTAACAATGAGCTCTCCTCTTTCCTATCCAGCTGGACCTGGACAATGCTCAACAAAGAAGGAAGTTGACAGCAGTGGCGTAGCGTGGGGGGTGCGGGGGGTGCCGTGGCCCCGGGCGCGAAATTTAGGGGGGCGCAATTTCGTGCCAGTAGCGTCACTACTGGCTGCCTCCTCCTAATTTCTTTTCCTGTGTCCCCCCGCGCTCCGCCGCCATGTCTAGTGTTTGGCGCCCTGTGATTGGGCGTATGGGGGTCATGTGCGGCGTGGGGCTGGCCTATCCGCGATCACAGTCGCTCCTGAAGTCCCGCCTCCGCACATGACCCCCATTCGCCCAATCACAGTGCGCCGGGAAAAATGAATATGGCGGCCGGAGCGCAGGGGAGACGAGCACTGGAGAGTGTGAGCGCCGGGGCAGCTGTCTTCTCATCCTCCAGACCGATGCAAGACAATAAGGTGAGAAATAGATAAACACGGGGAGGGGGAGAAGAGACAGGCGCCGTATATGTAGTGTCAGTCTAGGAAAACTTGGCAGGACAGTATAGTGGACAGTGTAGTATTGTGGTCAGTGTAGTGTAGTGTAGTGTAGTGGTCAGTGTAGTGTAGTGGACAGTGTAGTATTGTGGTCAGTGTAGTGGACAGTGTAGTGGTCAGTGTAGTGTAGTGGACAGTGTAGTGGACAGTGTAGTGGTCAGTGTAGTGTAGTGGACAGTGTAGTGTAGTGTAGTGTAGTGGTCAGTGTAGTGGACAGTGTAGTGTAGTGGTCAGTGTAGTGTAGTGGACAGTGTAGTGGTCAGTGTAGTGTAGTGGTCAGTGTAGTGGACAGTGTAGTGTAGTGGACAGTGTAGTGTAGTGGACAGTGTAGTGTAGTGGTCAGTGTAGTGTAGTGGTCAGTGTAGTGTAGTGGTCAGTGTAGCGTAGTGGTCAGTGTAGCGTAGTGGACAGTGTAGCGTAGTGGACAGTGTAGCGTAGTGGTCAGTGTAGTATTGTGGTCAGTGTAGTGTAGTGGACAGTGTAGTGTAGTGGTCAGTGTAGTATTGTGGTCAGTATAGTGTAGTGGACAGTGTAGTGTAGTGGACAGTGTAGTGTAGTGGTCAGTGTAGTATTGTGGTCAGTATAGTGTAGTGGACAGTGTAGTGTAGTGGACAGTGTAGCGTAGTGGTCAGTACAGCGTAGTGGTCAGTGTAGTATTGTGGTCAGTGTAGTATTGTGGTCAGTAAAGTGTAGTGGACAGTGTAGCGTAGTGGTCAGTACAGCGTTGTGGTCAGTGTAGTATTGTGGTCAGTGTAGTATTGTGGTCAGTATAGTGTAGTGGTTAGTATAATGTAGTGGTCAGTGTAGTTTTGTGGTCTGTATAGTGTAGTGGTCAGTATAGTGGTCAGTGTAGTGTAGTGGACAGTATAGTGGTCAGTGTAGTGTAGTTCTCAGTGTAGTGGTCAGTATAGTGGACAGTATAGTGGTTAGTGTAGTGGTCAGTGTAGTATAGTGGTCAGTGTAGTGGACAGTTTAATAGTCACTGTAGTGTAGTTCTCAGTGTAGTATAATGGTCAGTATAGTATAGTGTAGTGGACAGTGTAGTTCTCAGTGTAGTGGACAGTATAGTGGTCAGTGTAGTGTAGTGGACAGTATAGTGGACAGTATAGTGGTCAGTGTAGTATAGTGGACAGTATAGTGGTCAGTGTAGTTCTTAGTGTAGTGGACAGCATAGTGTAGTGGTCAGTGTAGTGGACAGTGTAGTGGTCAGTGTAGTTCTTAGTGTAGTGGACAGTATATTATAGTGGTCAGTGTAGTGTGTAATGGTCAGTATAGGAATCAGGTAGGTCAGTACTATTGTATTTGAAGGGACTCGGGAAGTGATAAAAGTTCGCAGGTTAGGGGGCGCAAATTACTTGTCTTGCCCTGGGTGCTGACAACCCACGCTACGCCACTGGTTGACAGATAATGCGCATCTATCCAATGTGCAAACTATTCAATATGAGCTGCTTGGAATGCTGTAATCATTCTTCTAAATGGATCCAAACTGTGTATGACAGCATTTTTAGTGCCAGAAACAACATCTCATGATAGCTCCGAGCACCATCCCTTGGTTCCAACCCCCTACCCACATCTCAGTACCACTCCAGAGCCAAGTATTATTTTGTGGCGATAAGTAATTTGTATGGAATCTGTTAATGATCCCCTGCAGCCAGTAGCAATAGACACCCGCAGCCCCAGCAACAATAGATTCCACCAGCAACAATAGACCCCCTCAGCAACATTGGACCCCCACAACAAAATAGCACCCCAGCAACAATAGACCCCTCCCTTAACAGTAGATCCCTCCCAGCAACAATAGACCTTGCCAGCAAAAATAGACCAACTCGCAAAAATAGATTCCTTCCACCAACAATAGATCCCCAGCAGCATCAATAGACCCGTCAGCACACCTCAGCACCCCTTGCCATTACATACATTCAGTGCTGGAGGTGCCGGAACTGTATTCCTCCTGTTCCTGCTTAAAAAAGCCCTGGTTGAGTGTATCCATCTCCTATACTTCTATATATCTCTATGTAGCGCTACCCCCGTAGGAGCTGCTTGTGAATAGAGATCCCCCACCCTGCACAACCAGGCACACCGAATTTCCATAGCACACTTGAATCAGAAAACAGTCCAGCAACTTTTTTGTTTTGTTTATTAAGGGTATTGAACTTGGATGGGGATAGGAGTATTATGGGATGCCCACTTGACTTTTCAGCAAAGAAACTCTGCAAGGACACAACTATATACAGTCCATATACACTCCTCTTCTGCCTCCTCTTGTGTGTAGAAAAGTCCCAGTGTCCAGCTGCCTTCCTGTGGCTACTAATCCCAGCACTACCTCTTCAGGCACTGCCAGCCCAGCTGCAGCTGCCACTTTCACTAGCCCTCCTGGCTAAACCTCCACAATCCTCCCAGAGTGACTCTAAAAACCATCTCAGACTGCCACTCCTCAGTCCTCTCAGGCTGCCTCTCTTCCCCAACTGTCTCACTCACCAGCCACCTGGCTTTCTTCTCCCTGGAGATCTCCTGGATGTGCTCACTGGCTCCTGCTGTCCTCACACCTCCTCCCATGCCTCTGGACAGGGCTACTCTGTGTGTTTGAAAAGAATCCTTTCAGCACCCGAGCTCCCAGGCCCGAGGTCAACCCCTCCCAGACTAGGGGGCTACCCTCAAGGGCCTCTGACAGCCTCCTCAGCACTCTATCTCCAGCTTCCACCTGAACTCCACACTGTCTACTGCTGGCCTTAAAGTGGTTGTACACCCTGTGACTGACGGCCTCCGCGCGTATGCATGGGAGTGACATCACATGACTCCGGCCAGTCACAGACACAGAGTTCGTGGCCCCGGAAGGAAGAGCGGTGAAGATGGATGCTCGCTGCTAGTGGGGACAGTGGTGATGTTGCAGGCTTCGGTTTCAGGTAAGTGACACATAATGGGCTACTACACTGTATTGGTGTCACTGGTCACCCAAAAGTGTCACTTAGGGTCAGATTTGTCTGCGGCAATGTCGCATTCCCACTAAAAAATTGCTGATCCCCGCTATTAATAGTAAAACCAGTAAAAAAAATTATAAGTCCCTGAATCTTTTCCCTATTTTGTAGGCGCTCTAACTTTTGTGCAAACCAATTAATATATACGCTTATTGCTATTTTTTTTTTTTTTTTTTACCAAAAATATGTAGCAGAATACATATTGACCTAAATGAAATGAATGATGAATACATTCGTTTTTTGTTTTTTTTTGTTTTTTTAAATGGGATATTTTATTATAACAGAAAGTAAAAAATATTGTTTTGTTAATTTTTTTTCAAAATTGTCAGTCTTTTTTTGTTTATAGCACAAAAAATAAAAACTGCAGAGGTGGTTAAATACCACCAAAAGAAATCTCTATTTGTGGGGAAAAAAAGGACATAAATTGTTTGTCTACAACATCACACGACCATGGCCTGGTCATTAAGGGAGTAAATCCTTCCGGGGCTGAAATGGAACAAGTAAATATAATACACCTTCCTATCTATATACCAATGTTAGTAACGTAAAGATTAAAAATAGTAAAGTTAAAGTGGTTGTAAAGGCACAAGGATGCATTCTATGCATGAAGGTAAACAACCTATGTGCAGCAGCCCCCCTAACACTTACCTGAGCCCCTTCTGGATCCAGTGATGCCCATGAGATCTTTGACTCTCCGGGGATTCACACTCCTGATTGGCTTTCGGCAGCAGCGGGAGCCACAGCCAGTCAGCCAATCAGGAGATGGAGGAGGTAGGGCCGAGCCTTCTCTCCATGTGCGAATGGACACACAGAGCCACAGCTCGGGAGCGCGCCTGCTTGGGTGCCCCCACAGCAAGCTGCTTGCTGTGGGGGCACCCGGCAGGAGGGAGAGGCCAGGGACAACGGTGTGGGACCAGAGAAGAAGAGGATCTGGGCTGAAGAAGAGGAGAGGAGGTAAGTATAAAATGTTTGTTATTTTAGAAAAAAAAACAAAGCTTTAGTATTACTTTAAAATTGCCAGTGTTGATTGGGAGAGTTTAGTTCAGTTTTAAAGCGATTACAAATGACAGGGTACAGGCATGGATTAGTGTAACCTACTTCGCTTGGGGGACACTCATCATCTTGTAATTTATTATCTATACCATGTTAGTATTAAGACATACACCAAACACAACATCTGGCAGTCCTAAAGATTTTCACCCCCCAGTTCCTCTGCTGTACAGTAAATTGTCCCATGGAGCATAATCCCTGCCGTTTTATTTAGTAAATCTAGTGTGGGGAGTCCTTTTCTAAACAGCGGACAGCAGGCACGAATTAGCAACAATTTACACAAGTTAAGGGTGTGTTTATATTCCCTCTGGTCTCAGCGGCTGGTCTGCGATTTCCTCCTCTCCCAAGCACGCAGACCCTTGTATTTTCCACCGTGGGATATCAGAATCAGATTTTTATGTGCTCACCCCTCATACACTGGAACAGAGTTCCCATAATCCCACACAGCTAAATTAATAGTTGCCACAAACTTTCCAAACATACAGCACACTGAAAGGCACATTTGGTTAAAGCCCCCCCCCCCACACACTTCAGAGGTGACATTAAGTTTTCCATGGGAATATGTTGCTGATCCTGTTGATGACAAACTTATGAATATTCTTTTCTTTATTTTTTGCACAACTTTTTCTGAGTCATGTGCTTACACTTGGGGATGTGGAAGGTTTTGGTTTGCTAAACACAGTCAATAGTCTGCATTCATAGACATGAATTATTTACTATGTAAAGCTACATTCTGGGCAGATTAAAAAAAACAAATATCATTTAAAGCAGAGTTCCGCTTAAAAAAAAAAAGTCAGCAGCTACAAATACTGCAGCTGCTGACTTTTAATAATTGGACACTTACCTGTCCCAGGGTCCAGTGATGTGGGGGAACAAAGCCCCACTCGTCTCACCCTCCTCTCTGCAGCTCCGGCATTGTAAATGTGGGTGCCTGGCTGTGGCTTCACACCCGGGCACCCATTGCGCATGCATGAGCCGTGCTGCCCGCCATGACTGGCCGGGCAATCATCTGGAACCTGTGATGTGTCCCAGATGATTGCCGAGAGGGAGGGGGGAGAGGTGATCTTCCTTCCGGTGCCATGGTGCGCCGGGAGGAGGTGGGAGCTGGGACCCTCTAAAAAGAGGGTATCCGCTTCCTCCCAAAAAAAATGACATGCAAAATGTGGCATGTCAGGGGGTCACCTTCCCTTAAAGCGGGAGTTCCATTTTTGGGTGGAACTCTGCTTTAATAAAGTTATTGTTCATTGTATGGATGTAAACCCCATTCATGAAATGTGACCTATGCACATATACAATGCTGTGAAAAAGTATTTGCCGCCTTTCAGATTTTTTTTTTTTGTATATTTGTCACATTTAAATGACTCAGATCATCAAACATTTTTTATTATTACACAAAGATAGCCAGAGTAAATACAAAATGCAGTTTTTAAATGATGGTTTCATTTATTAAGGCAAAAAAGCTGCCTGGCTTTATGTGAAAAAGTAATTGCCCCCTAAACCTAATATGTGGTTGTGCCACCCTTGGCGGCAACAACTGCAATCAAGCGTTTGCGATAACTGGCAATGAGTCTTTCACATTGCTGTGGAGAAATTTTGGCCCACTCTTCTTTGCAGAATTGTTTTAATTCAGCCACATTGGAGGGTTTTCCAGCATGAACAGCCTGTGTAAGGTCATGATACAGCATCTCAATTGGATTTAAGTCCGAGCTTTGACTAGGCCACTCTAAAACTTAAAGTTTTCTTTGTTTGAACCATTTTGAGGTGGACTTGCTGTTTTGTTTGGGATCATTGTCCTGCTGCATAACCCAAGTGCACTTGAGTTTGAAGTCACGAACTGATGGCCGGACATTCTCCTTTAGGATTTTCTGGTAGAGCTCAGAATTCATGGTTCCATCAATTATGGTAAGTCGTCCAGGTCTTGAAGCTGCAAAGCAGCCCCAGACCATTACGCTATCACCACCATGTCTGACTGTCGGTATGATGTTCTTGTTATGAAATGCTGTATTAGTTTTATGCCAGATGTAACGGGACGCACACCTTCCAAAAAGTTACATTTTTGTCTCATCAATCTACAGAATATTTGCCTAAAAGTCTAGGGGAAAATCAAGATGTTTTTTGGTAATGTGTTCTTTTTGGCCAGCAGGTGCTTTGGCCTTGGAACTCTCCCATGGATGCCATTTTTGCCCAGTCTGTTTCTTATTGTCGAATCATGACTACTGATCTTACCTAGGGCAGGTGAGGCCTGCAGTTCTTTAGATGTTGTTCTGGGTTCTTTTATGACCTCCTGGATGAGTTGTCATGCTCTTGGAGTAATTTTTGTAGGCCGGCCACTCCTGGGAAGGTTCACCACTGTTCCAAGTTATCTCCATTTGTGGATAATGGCTCTCCCCATGGTTCACTGGAGTTCCAAAGCCTTAGAAATGGCTTTGAAACACTTCCTAGACTGATACATGTACGCTACTTTGTTCCTAATCTGTTCTTGAATTTATTTAGATTGTGGCATGATGTGTGGCTTATTGTGATCTGTTAGCACGCTTCACTTTGTCAGACAGCTTCTACTTATGTGATTTCTTGATTCGACAGGTCTGGCAGTAATCAGGCCTGGGTGTGGCAAGTGAAATTTAACTCAACTTTCCAAACAATTGTGGTTAATCACAGTTCATTCATGATTCAGCATTGGAGGGGGCAATTACTTTTTCACATAGGGCCAGGCAGGTTTGAACAGCTTTCTTTTACACAATGCGCAAGATTAACCCCTCCTAAAATCTTAAGCACAGTAAACTGGCCCTTTGTTTAGAGGGTTTGGAGATTCCTGGTTTAGAGGCAGAGCGTAAAGGAAGTTATTGCTTACAAGATTTCTGACTGGATGAACAGCTACATTTTTTTACTTGTCTAGCAGATAATATAAATAATATAATAACATGCTTTCAATGCTATATTTAACTGACCCAAAGGGAGCAAATGAGAAAAACGAATTGTTAGAGTTTACATACACTTTAACCATGCCGTACTGCTGTGAAGTTTGAGGATCATGCTGTGCTGTCTGGCAGGGCTGTTGCTGGGATCACAATACTGACTGAACATACTGCAGTAGATAAAACAGGTTGTGTATTTCAGATGAGCATTTACCTACTTTTCTTTAAGTGTGATAATACAGGATTTAGTAACTGAGGTGAAATGGGCAGTAACCCATAGCAACCAATCAGCAACCAATTATCACTATATTCATTCCTGTTAACTTTCAAAGGCCAGTATCACACTCATGATAATAATATATACACCAGCCAGTCTCAGCTAGAGCTCTTCCTGAGGTTGTTAGAGATTCCTTAAAGGCTAAGTTCACTTTTTTTTTATATATATAAATTCCAGCTCTCCTATGTACCAATATAGCATTCATGTACTTTTTTTTGCAAAAATGTCAATGCTTTTCATAAAATCTTCAGACACGTACCTTACTGTCCTCCATCCATGATTCCAAACGTATCTATTGCTTCTGTCTTACGTCCTTACAGACTGTAGGTCATGACACAGGAAGGAGTTGATCAGCTGACCTCATTGGCACACACCCTACATCATCACCCTTCCATTCCCAGCTGCACATTTTTTAAATGAAATGCAATCAATCAGTGATCACCCTTCTCACTAAATACACAATATACAATCAGATTGCATAGTATATGGCCATCTTTATACAAGTACATAGGAGGGAGTGGACAGAAACACTCAGCTGTCAATACCCGTTCACATCTCTGCATAGCGGCAACTCACATTCCCACATGCGTTTTTTTTTTTTTTTTGCAAGGTGAGGAGGTGTTTTGGAGCATTTTCACCTGAATGTGTTGCCCTGCACACAGCAATTGCCCCAAAGAAGCTTCAGAACTTTTTTTTACAGTGGAGTTTGGTGTGTTTTTTACTGTGATTTTTGGTGCAGTGCATTTCTGAAATGCAAGGAAACGCAGACATGTGAATGGAGCCTCATTGTTCTTGTGTTAACGCACCAATTTCACTTTCAGGCCCCATTCACATCTAGTATAGTGGGAGCAAACGTTTTAGATCTGCCATCAATTATGTAGTGCAAGGGCCTGCCTGATTGGATACAGAGTGATTGGCTAGATAGGTCTTTCCTCCTATTATATACATTTGGTAAATCTAAAGGAGATTGTGTGATAGCAGCCCAGTTTAAGTAATATGGCTGATCTTGAATAAGATTGAGACTGTAACAAAATGGTTGTTTCAGATTAAATGTTTTTTTTAACTTGCAAGGAGTAGAGAACTTCAAATCACACCTACATCAAACCCCCCTTCCTTCTTTTCCTGTAAATGCCATGAATAGCTGTTTGCCAGACAGGTAAGAGGAAGTTAGCTGCTCACAGTAATTGTGAAACTAATGCCATGTACACACAGGCGGACCTTTCTACATAAAAGGTCCGACCGTCTTTCCGACTGACTTTTGAGGGACTTTTGACAGACTTCCGACGGACTTTCGAACAAACAGACTTGCCTACACACGATCACACCAAAGTCTGACGGATTCGTACGTGATGACGTAGACCGGACTAAAATAAGGAAGTTCATAGCCAGTAGCCAATAGCTGCCCTAGCGTCGGTTTTCATTCTAGCATACAGACGAACGGATTTTTCAACCAGACTCGAGTCGGACAGATTTGAAACATGTTTTAAATCTAAAGTCCCTCTGATTTTCAACCGAAAAAGTCCGCTGCAGGTCCGATGAAGCCCACACACGGTTGGATTGTCCGACGGATTTGTTCCGTTGGACCAGTCTGGTCGAAAAGTCCGCCCGTGTGTACATGGCATTAGTGGGGACCTTTTGGATAGCGGAAGCTAGTAATATATTTAGTAAACCGCAAAATGCTATGTGCAAAACAAAACTAGTTTAGTTTAAGTTGCCAAGAAAAAAATATGTAAAGAGTTCTAAATATGTAATTGTGATGCAAAAGCTGGTATATATATGTTGTAAACGCCCCTAAAGGGTTGGTCTTTTGGACACGAGTCCTGCTGAGTCTTTTTGCTAGCAAAATAAATGGTTTGTATTCCTGAAGAAGTCTGTTGTCCTAGCATTATCCCTTATATTCCAAGAAAATTGAACAGTTTGCTGTTACAATTGTACAATCAGATTGTATAGTGTATGGCCACCTTTATACACCTCAAAGTACTAGTTGCGCTTTCAGTGACATTAATTTTATAACGGCACACCAAACACAGAAGAAAACACACATTTTGCCATGTGAAAATACGAGTGGCAAATGCTGCATAATGCACAGTAAAAAACACGCAACCCACAAAACACCAACATGTTCCATAAGCCACATATAGCACAGCCCATTTAAATCAACAGGCTGCCCTATGCGTGTCACAGGAAAAATGAGCCACAAAACGTTTGCTTCCACTATACTAGATGTGAATGGGGCCTGAAAGTGAAATTGGTGCGTTAACACAAGAACAATGAGGCTCCATTCACATCTGTGTGTTTCCTTCCATTTCAGAAATGCGCTGCACCAAAAATCACAGTAAATAACGTACCAAGCTCCGCTATAAAAAAAGTTCTGAAGCTTCTTTGGGGTGATTGCCAGTGATGGGAGTAAGTCACACATGTGCAAATCACAAGCAAGTCTCAAGTCTTAACCTTCAAGTCACAAGCAAGTCCCAAATTACTGTGGCGAAAAGCAAGCAAGTCAAGTCGAGTCAAGTCATTTATTTTGGTCAAGTCACAAATTAAGTCAAAATACTGATCTACCCCGAAGCCGGGACTCGGGGGGAGCTTTCTTTTGTGGGGGGGGGGCTGCTTTTGCCTAGGCCAAGACACAGCACTGGTGGTGCCAAGTCATTGCAAGTCAAATAGCCCAAGTCAAAGTCAAGTCGCAAGTCATTAGTGACAAGTCAAAGTCAAGTCGCAAGTCATTAGTGACAGGTCAAAGTCAAGTCGAGTCATTTATTTAATTTTGTCAAGCAAGTCGCAAGTCCTCAAGTCATGTGACTCGAGTCCCCCACCTCTGGTGATTGCTGTGTGTATGGGCCGCCCTATGTGTGATGAGTGAAAATGCTCCAAAACACCTCCCCACCTCACTAAAAAACAAAACAAATGCATGTGGGTATTTGAGTTCCCGCTATGCAGAGATGCGATCGGGGCTTGACAGCTGAGTGTTTCTGTCCACTCCCTCCTATGTACTTGTATAAAGATGGCCATACACTGAAATCTGAGTGTATATTGTGTATTTAGTGAGAAGGGTGATCACTGATTGATTGCAGCTGGGAATGGTAGGGTGATGATGCAGGGTGTGTACTAATGGGGTCAGCTGGTCAACTCCTTCCTGTGTCATGACCTACAGTCTGTAAGGACATAAGACAGAAGCAATTGATAAGTTTGGAATCATGGACGAAGAACAGTAAGGTACGTGACTGTAGATTTTATGGAAAGCTTTGATATTTTTGCAAAAAAAGTATATGAATGCTATGTTGGTACATAGAGGAGCTGGAATTTAGAAGAAAAAAAAGGTGAACTTAGCCTTTAAAGTAGAACTATAACCCCCTATCAGTTTTTTTTTTTTTGCTATCTGTGTCTCATTGCGGAGATTTACCTTCACTTCCTGTCCAATAGCCAGACAGGAAAAGCCAGAGGAAAGCCCTGCAAACTAAGGGAATTCCTTGGGGACCCCCAGGTAGCCAGAACTAGTGTCCCCATTGGAACATTTCCCCTCTATTACTTTTCTGGGGGTTTTACTTTCACTTTCAATAATAATGGTGGACAGGACAAACAGAGAGGGTGAATCTCCCTAATGGGGGCACAGACATTAATAAAAGCTGACAGGTGTTCTAATCCCTCTATGCTCAGGCCAATTTTCAGCTTTCAGCGCGGTCATGCAACACTGTACCCATATGACATTTTTATCATTTTTAAAACAGATAGAGCTTTCTTTTGGTGGTATTTATTTACCATTGGCACACTGATGGGGCTGCACTGATAATCAAGAAAACAAATGCAGCCATCCCATCTAAGAATCTGCAAGATAATAAATGTTTGCTTTTGGGTTTAATACCACTTTAAACTGTCACTAATTGACCTCCCATCTGATGTTGCCACCATAGTTCCTGTATGGCACCATAGTTCAGTAGTATGGCAGCAATGATCTGTTTAGCTGTTTGTAAAGGGGGGAAATATTCCCTCTAACCACCAGAGTAAGTGTCATTTCACGAATGATCCCCAATTAATTTAGTTTAGCAGGGGTTCCCTGAGACCTGAAAATTATTTTAAGGGTTAACTCTGGGATAAAACGGTTGAGAAAAGCTGACATAGACAGAGCACTGACGTTCTCTGGAGCTACTCTTACTGGTAGAGTGGTTTACATATTGGAGCCCATTTCATTCTATACTAGATCAGACCAGCTGGCTTTTATGGATAGTGTGATGACTCAAAGAACACATGAAAGCCTCAGAAAAATTAATGCTTAAAAAAACTGTAAAACCCTGTGCTGCCTTGGGGATGATGTGAAGCAGACTTGCGATTTGTGCATGTAAAATACAAGACATATGCTTAAATTTCAAGGGAAGGTTCTTAGTGGAGGGGGCTAGTGATGAGAGGTGATTATGCCATTGTAGGCACAATTTTATGGTTATATTATATATTTGGAAAGATTCTATACCTGGCAGGAAATAATATCTAACTTGAATTGATAAGATATTGATTGTCCAGAAGAGTACATTGAATGCATCTGTCACTATTAGGGATGGGCCGAACGGACCCCTGTTCGGTTCGGACCCAAACTTCCGAACACCGCGAACGTTGGGACCCGAACAACGAACCCCAATAAAGGCAATGGGACCCGAACATCACATATCAAAAGTTTCCATTTTGAAGGCTTAAATGCAAGTAATTAGGCATACAATGGTTATAGGGGTCTGGGTCCTGCCCTGGGGGACATGGATCAATAAAAAAAAAGTTTGTGATAAACATCATTTTTAAATGAGCAGTGATTTCTTGATTTTTAAAGTGAAAGCCTAAAATTGTACCATGTCTAGAATCTGCTGCAACAATAATTGAATTTATAAAGCCAAAAAAAAAAAATGACATTTCCTACAAGTTGCCTTTGCTCAGCAGCAGCTGGGGAGCCAGTGTGTATGTGAGGCCACAATGTAGTGCGCTGGGAACAAGATTAGAGATTTTTTCGATACATTCTGGTGTCACTTTGACTTTGGATAGAAGTAACGGGTGCGTTAAAATTGGTCTTTGGGTGTCAGTGGCTCCTTCCCACCTTAACCCTACAGAGATAATCTTGATGAAAGCAAGAATTTGCCTTGCTGTAAAAAATTGCAATAATAGGCACCTGTCAAACAGGTGCAGAAAAATTGGTCTTTGGGTGTCGGTGGTGCTTTCCCATAGTAACTGTATAGAGATACTCTTGATGAAAGCAAGAATTTTCCTTGCTGTAAAAAATTGCAATGATATGCACCTGTCAGACAAGTGCAGAAAAATTGGTCTTTGGGTGTTAAATGTGCCCATGAAACCTATACCAAAAACATTCTTCCAGATGAAATGATTGAACACCCTCAAAGCTAGGCAGCCTCGAAGTCCTGATGAGATTCCACATCCCAAAAAGACTTAATCAGTGGCATCGGCATCAGGGGCTTCCTAGCTGGTAATTCAGGACTGATTCATTTTTATAAAAGTCAAATGGTCCACAGAGTCTGTGGACAGATGCGTTCTATGATCAATAACAAAACCTCCTGCAGCACTGAATGCCCGTTCTGAAAGCACACTGGATGCAGGGCAGCCCAACAACTCAATAGCATACCGGGCAAGTTCTGCCCAGTGTTCTATTCTCATGACCCAGTAAGCCAGTGGATCGTCAGCTGGAAAGCTCTCCGTCTCTGTTTTGGCCCCGAGGTAATCGTCCAGCATGTGATGCAGACGCTGCCGATGTGATGTGGAAGCTGACAGCCCTGGACGGCGAGGACTAAAAAAATTCCGAAATGCCTCACTTAGGCGAATGCCTTCTCCAACGCTCCTTTTTTTACCAACAGAAGACTTAAAACGACGTTTTCCACCACACTGTAACCTACTAGAGTCAGGAAAAACGTTCAACAAAATCCTCTTTAATGTGTCCTCAAGAGATTTTATCCTCTGCACTCTCTGTGGGGACGGAATGAGTTCAGAGACCTTCCCCTTATAACGGTGGTCAAGAGGGTTGCCAACCAGTAATCATCCTTCTCCTTTATGCCATGCATTTTTGGATCCTTTCGCAGGCTTTGAAGCATGAGGTTGCCCATGCGCCTCAAATTTGCTGAGGCTTGAGAAGCAGACTCCTCGGGGTCACTCAGGATGACAACATCTGGAATTTCCTCCTCCCAGCCACGTACTACTCCCAAGGGTCCTGGGGTTGAAAAGCCATCGCCTACAGATTGACGCATGTCTTCATCTTCTTCAAAGCCTATGAAAGTGCCAGAATCCTCCTCCTCATCCTCCTTCCCCCCCTCCTCCTGTGTGTTCTGTGACATAGGAATGATGGTGTCTGCATAAAGTGGGTGTTGAGAGGAAATGAAGTCCTCCTCTTCCTCCTGCTGCTCTGCTTCCAGTGCCCTGTCCATAATGCCACGCAGAGTCTGCTCCAGCAGGAACACAACAGAGATTGTGTCACTGATGCATGCACTGTCACTGCTCACCATCCTTGTGGCCTCCTCAAATGGTGACAATACAGTGCATGCATCCTTAATGATCAGCCACTGGTGTGGGGATAAAAAGCCGAGGCGGCCTGAGCCTGTCGTCGTGCCGTACTAACACAAGTACTCGTTGACGGCCCTCTGCTACATGTATAGCTGCTGCAGCATTCCCAAAGTTGAGTTCCACCTGGTGGGCATGTCACAAATCAGGGGCAGGTGAAATTCCCGCTGAATTTCAGCCAACCGAGCACTGGCTGTGTATGACCGCCTGAAATGAATACAGACTCTTCTGGCCTGCTTTAGTACATCTTGCAACCCTGGGTACGTACTTAGGAAATGCTGCACCACCAAATTGAGGACATGTGCCAGGCATGGCACATGTGTCAACTTTCCCTGTCTAAGGGTGGACAGGAGGTTTGAGCCATTATCGGACACCACCATTCCTGGCTCCAGCTGGCGTGGTGTGAACCACCTCTGGGCCTGCAGAACTGCAAGAATCTCTGCTCCAGTGTGGTTTCTGTCCCCTAAACACACCAGCTGAAGCACTGCATGGCACCTCTTAGCCTGACTCTGGGAAAAGCCCTTTGAACGCTTAGGGGGTACCTGACAATTCTGCAGAGGAGGGCATGGAGGTGGTGGAGGAGGAGGAGAAGGAGGAGGGGGTAGAGCTCACAGGTCTGGCGTCATCACCACCAGCTGTATGGAGACGTGGGGCACAACAAGCTGCAGCACTGAGCCCTGTCTTGCATCCTTTCGAGTTGCAAGCAGCGTTACCTAGTGTGCTGTGAACTAAATATATCATCCTTGCCCATGCTTGCTGGACCACGAATCAGCAGTAAGGTGGATTTTACGGCTGACTGCCTTGCCCAACGATGTCAGAACTAGGGATGAGCTTTGTGTTCGAATCGAACGCATGTTTGACTCGAACATTGCCTGTTCGGTCGTTCGCCGAATTCCGAATGATATGGGCCGTTCGTGCCAAATTCAAGTGGCGCGTCACGGCTCATAATTCACTGCAGCATCGCAGTGCATTGCTGGCTGATGATTGGCCAAGCATGCACTATGATCCGCATGCTCGGCCAATCACAGCGCCGTCTGTACAGAGAGCAGGGTGGCTTTGGTCAATTATGGCTCAGGGGGTTTAGTACACGCCCCACACTATATAAGGCCGCCTGCACAGCAGCCCTGTGTAGTGTGTTCCGGCGTTCAGAGAGACATAGATAGACAGAGCGACAGTGTCATTTGATTTAAGTTAAAATAGGCGGGCGAGTCAGTTAGCTGCACTTACAGTGTATTGTGTATATATATATATATATACATCTGTGGTGTTGTGTGTGTGTATATATATATATATATATATATATATATATATATATATACACACACTGTATTCAGTTTAGCTAGATCCGTTCCTGTTATTCTCTTCCTACTACTGACAGGCAGGCAGGAGTTTTTACAGTATTTACAGCTACCTGAAGAAAATTGCTGGTGTTCTTCTGATCCTATTAGTCCTATTAGCTACAGTATTTACAGTTAGTGTAGTGCGTCCTCTGCACGGTGTGCTGTTCTTCTGATCCTATTAGTACAGTACCGCAGGCAGCTGCAGTATTTACAAGTTAGTGTAGTGCGTCCTCTGCACGGTGTGCACCTAAAGCTACCTGAAGAAAATTAGTGGTATTCTTCTGATCCTATTAGTACAGTACCGCAGGCAGCTGCAGTATTTACAAGTTAGTGTAGTGCGTCCTCTGCACAGTGTGCACCTAAAGCCACCTGAAGAAAATTAGTGGTGTTCTTCTGATCCTATTAGTACAGTACCACAGGCAGCTGCATTTTTTCCATTTTATTGTAGTGCGTCCCCTGTACAGTGTGCACCTAAAGCTACCTGAAGAAAATTAGTGGTGTTCTTCTGATCCTATTAATACCACAGGCAGGCAGCTACAGCATTTACAGTTAGTGTAGTGCGTCCTCTGCACAGTGTGCACCTAAAGCTACCTGGAGACAATTGCTGTTGTTCTGCTCCTATTAATACCACAGGCAGGCAGCTACAGTATTTACAGTAAGTGCACTGTGTCCTCTGCACAGTGTGCACCTAAAGCTACCTGAAGAAAATTAGTAGTGTTCTTCTGATCCTATTAATACCACAGGCAGGCAGCTACAGTATTTACAGTTAGTGTAGTGCGTCCTCTGCACAGTGTGCAGCTAAAGCTACCTGGAGACAATTACTGTTGTTCTTCTCATATTAATACCACAGACAGGCAGCTACAGTATTTACAGTTAGGTGCACACTGTGCAGAGGATGCAGTACACTAACTGTAAATACTGTAGCTGCCTGCCTGTGGTATTAATAGGAGCAGAACAACAGCAATTTTCTTCAGGTAGCGTTAGGTGCACACTGTGCAGAGGATGCAGTACATTAACGCTACCTGAAGAAAATTGCTGTTGTTCTGCTCCTATTAATACCACAGGCAGGCAGCTACAGTATTTACAGTTAGTGTACTGTGTCCTCTGCACAGTGTGCACCTAAAGCTACCTGAAGACAATTGCTGGTGTTCTCGTACTAATAATGCTACAGGCAGGCAGTTGATTCTGCTAGCTGCAGTATCAGTATATATATACATCCCAGCTTTGTGCAGCTACATCTCACTGCAGGCCTTTAGTATGTCTGGAAGGCGAATAAGGAGAGGCAGACAGTCACAAGCCAATAAAAGAGGGCAAGCAGGCTCTGTGTCTAGAGGCAACAGTGCTGGTCGTGGAGACGGTGCATCCTCATCAGCACGTGGCCATGGGACACGCTTGTCCTTTTTTTCGGCAGCTGGCCGTGTTGAGCCCCAACATGCCGAAGACTTGGTAGAGTGGATGACCAAGCCATCATCATCCTCCTCATCCTCTCTCAGCCAGGCTCAGGGCAGCTGCCAACGCGGCCTCTTCCCTTGGCTCAATGGCATCAGTCACTCCTTCCCTAGCCCCACCATGTCCTCCTGAGGAGTCCCCCGAACTGTTTGACCACAGCGTTGGGTACATGCTCCAGGAGGATGCCCAGCGTTTTGAAGGCTCCGATGATGGTACCCAGCTAGAGGAAGGCAGTAACGTGAGCCCAGACAGAGGGGGTGCCCAAGAAGGACAGCAATCTGGCAGTCATGTTCCCCCAGCTGCAGCATACTGCCAGCTTTGCTCCAGTGATGAGGAGGGAGGGGATGATGAGGTCACTGACTCCATGTGGGTGCCTGATAGGAGAGAGGAGGAGGAGGCATGTCACCAACGAGGCAGGATGCCCTCCAGGGGCCAGCTTAAGGGCAGCACACCGACTGCATCACACCGCAGAGCTCCGCATGTGCAGGGTGCTGCTGTCTGTGCGTTATTCCAAAAGTTCTTTGGAGTGGGCCTTTTTGAGACAAGTGCATCAGATCCCACCGCTACTATTTGCAACATATGTCTCAAGCGTATCTCTCGTGGCCAAAACATCTCCCGCTTGGGCACCACATGCTTGACCAGACATATGTTCACCTGCCATGCAGTTCGTTGGCAAGCGTACCTAAAAGACCCACTCCAAAGAACAAAGAGGACCTCTCCTTGCTCCTCATCAGCTGGGATCTCCAACCCCACTATACCTTCAGTCCTCTCTGAGACCTGCACTGAAAAGAATGAAGGTGTAGAATTAGGTGTGTCACAGCCAAGTACTTGGGGGCAATCTGCTATCGGTACACCGACGTCAGATTGTACCAGGCAAATTTCCCTGCCCCAGTTGCTGCACCGCCGAAAGAAGTTCGCTCCCAGCTATCCACATGCCCAGCGGTTGAATGCTAGCTTGGCTAAATTGCTAGCACTTCAACTGCTGCCTTTTCAGTTGGTAGACTCTGCCCCCTTCCGTGAGTTTGTGGAATGTGCGGTTCCTCAGTGGCAGGTTCCCAAACTCCACTTTTTCTCACAGAAGGCGATTCCAGCTCTCTACCGGCATGTGGAAGGCAATGTCTTGGCCTCGCTGGACAGGGCGGTCAGTGGTAAGGTGCATATTACCGCTGCCTCCTGGTCCAGCAGGCATGGACAGGGACGTTACCTATCTTTCACCGCGCACTGGGTGACTCTTCTGGCAGCTGGAAAGGATGCAGGACAAGGTGCAGTAGTGTTGGAGGTTGTTCTGCCACCACGCCTCCAAAATACTACTAGTGGTGATTCTGCCACACCTCTTCCCTCCACCCCCTCCTCTTCTTCCTCTATGGCCTCTTCCTGTGCTGATTTGACTTCGAAACCAGCGGTGCTCTGTAGGCGTTCAAGGGGCTACACAAGCACGCAGGCCAAAAGATGCCATGCGGTGCTTGAGCTGGTGTGCTTGGGGGACAGGAGCCACACTGGGGCAGAGATTCTGTCAGCTCTGCAGGGGTAGGTTCAGAGGTGGTGGACGCCACGCCAGCTTAAGGCAGGTATGGTGGTTTGCGACAATGGCACCAACCTCCTCTCCGCCCTCCGACAGGGACAACTGACCCATGTGCCCTGTTTGGTTCACGTTCTTAACTTGGTGGTGCAGCGGTTCTGGGGCAGGTACCCGGGCTTACAGGATGTCCTGAGGCAGGCCAGGAAAGTCTGTGTGCATTTCCGCAGGTCATATAATGCCAGTGCTCGGCTGGATGACCTCCAAAAGGAATTTAACCTGCCCAAGAACCGCCTAATCTGTGACATGCCCACCAGGTGGAACTCAACGTTGGCCATACTGCAGCGGCTGCACACGCAGCAGAGGGCCATCAATGAGTACCTGTGCGACTATGGCACCAGGACAGGGTCAGGGGAGCTTGTTTTTTTTCCCCACGCCAGTGGGCCATGATCAGGGATGCATGCACTGTCCTGTCACCATTTGAGGAGGCCACGAGGATGGTGAGCAGTGACAGTGCATGCATCAGTGACACTGTCCCCCTTGTCCACCTGTTGGAGCACACGCTGCATGGAATAATGGACAGGGCACTTGAGGCAGAACAGAGGCAGGAAGAGGAGGACTTCCTTAGCTCTCAAGGCTCCCTTTATCCAGACAGTGTTCTTGCGTGCCCGCCGATCACACAGGAGGAGGACGAGGAGGAGGAAGAGGAGGATTGTGTCAGCATGGAGGTGGAGCCTGGCACTCAGCATCAGCAGCAGTCTTTAAGGGATCATTTACAGTCTGAAGAAACCCATGGACTTGTACATGGCTGGGAGGAGGTGGCTGCAGATCATGTCGTCCTTAGTGACCCAGAGGACTCCAGACCGAATGCCTCAGCAAACCTATGCTGCATGGCCTCCCTGATCCTGCAAAGCCTGCGGAAGGATCCTCGTATTCGTGGTATCAAGGAGAGGGATCAATACAGGCTGGCAACCCTCCTTGATCCACGTTACAAGGGTAAGGTTGCGGACCTTATCTTGCCGTCGCAGAGGGAGCAGAGGATGAAACATCTTCGGGAGGCCTTGCAGAAAGGTCTGTGCAATGCGTTCCCAGAGACTGGGAGGTTACAAACTACTGTTCCTGGACGTGTTGCTGAGGCTTCGGTCAGTCAAAGAAGGAGCGGTGGAGAAGGTGGCCGTCTGATCGATGCGTTCAGACAATTTTTTTAGTCCGCAGCCCCAAGGTATGATTGGTTCCAGCAACCATCACCAGCGTCTGTTTTACATGGTGCAGGAGTACCTAGGGGCAAGATCTGACTTGGACACCTTTCCCACCGAAAATCCTCTGGGTTACTGGGTCTTGAGGATGGATCACTGGCCAGAGCTTGCACAGTATGCAATTGAGCTACTGGCCTGTCCTGCATCCAGTGTTCTTGCGGAGCGCACATTCAGTGCTGCTGGAGGTTTTGTAACCGATCACAGGGTGCGCCTATCCACCGACTCGGTCGATCGACTGACCTTCATAAAAATGAATCAGTCTTGGATCACCACCAGCTACCAAGCACCTGATGCTGATGTAACCAAATAATTTTTTTTGAAATGTCAGATCCCTTCAAGACTGCCTATGCTGATGCTGAGTGACTATCCTGTTATGCTGAGTGACTATCCTCTTCCTCCTCAATGATCATGCTGATAGCTTGTAAGAATATTTTTGGTTCTGGGTGTCGCCACCAGTGGCTAAGGCCCAATTCTTCAGCCCCTGTTTAACAGGGGCGTGTAATTACAAATTTTGATGCAATATTTTTGCAAGGAGGGTTTGTTGCTGCACTCAACTAGAGTATTTGTGAGGGGTTGCAGTGTTGTGGCACCAGCACCAGTGCCTAAGGCCCAATTTTTCAGGCCCTGTTTAACAGGAGCGTGTAATTTCAATTTTTGATGCAATACTTTGCAGCAGGGCTCGTTCCTGCGCTCCAACTAGAGTATTTGTGAGGGGTTGCAGTGTTTTGGCACCAGCACCAGTGCCTAAGGCCCAATTTTTTTTTTTTCTGCCCCTGTTCAACAGGTGCATGTAATTACAATTCTTGATCTAATATTTCACAGCAGGGCCCGTTTCTGCGCCCACCAAGAGTAACTGCGAGGGCTTACAGTGTTGTGGCAACACCAATACCTAAGGCCCCAATTGCTGGAAAGTATATAGGGCAGGCCCCTACTTTCAAACATCCAACTTACAAACGACTCCAACTTGCAAACGGAAGGAGACAACAGGAAGTGAGATGAAATCTACCCCTAGGAAGGAAAATTCTCTCCTGTAAGAGTTAATATGGGAAAAATGTGTCTCCTTTCCACTGATGCTTTATCACCAATCCTTGTTTCACTAAAAACCCCAAATTGTCAAAAAACATTTGTCATTGGGACAGAAAGTGAGGTAAAATCTTCTGAAGAGGTGCACAGACAGCAAAACAAATGTCACAGTGGTGATAACTAGGGATGAGCCGAACACCCCCCGGTTCGGTTCGCACCAGAACCCGCGAACGGACCGAAAGTTCGCACGAACGTTAGAACCCCATTGACGTCTATGGGACTCGAACGTTCGAAATCAAAAGTGCTCATTTTAAAGGCTAATTTGCATGGTATTGTCCTAAAAAGGGTTTGGGGACCCGGGTCCTACCCCAGGGGACATGTATCAATGCAAAAAAAACTTTTAAAAACGGCCGTTTTTTCGGGAGCAGTGATTTTAATGATGCTTAAAGTAAAAAAAAAAAAGTGAAATATTCCTTTAAATATCGTACCTGGGGGTGTCTATAGTATGCCTGTAAAGTGACGCGTGTTTCCCATGTTTAGAACAGTCCCTGCACCAAATGTCATTTTTAAAGGAAAAAATCTCATTTAAAACTGCTTGCGGGTTTAATGTCATGTCGGGTCATGGCAATATGGATGAAAATCAGTGAGACAAACGGCATGGGTACCCCCCAGTCCATTACCAGGCCCTTTGGGTCTTGTATGGATATTAAGGGGAACCCCGCACCCAAATTAAAATAAGGAAAGGTGTGGGGCCACCAGGCCCTATATACTCTGAACAGCAGTATACAGGCGGTGCAAACAAGACAGGGACTGTAGGTTTGTTGTTAAGTAGAATCTGTTTGTAATTTTGAACATTTTTAACGTGTTTAGCTCCAGCCAAAAAATCTTTTCTAAGCTTTTTGGAAAACATAGGGAAGGGTTATCACCCCTGTGACATTTGTTTTGCTGTCTTTCCTCCTCTTCAGAAGATTTCACCTCACTTTTTTGTCCCAATGAAAAATGTTTTTTGAAAATTTGGGTTTTTTTGTGGAACAAGGATTGGAAAGCATCAGTGGAAAGGAGAAATTGTTTTCCCATATTAACTCTTACAGGAGAGAATTTCCCTTCCTAGGGGTAGATTTCATCTCACTTCCTGTTGTCTCCTTCCGTTTGCAAGTAGGAGTCGTTTGTAAGTTAGATGTTTGAAAGTAGGGTCCTGCCCTATATACTCAGCAGAAATTTGGGCCTTAGGTGTTGCTGTGGCCACAACACTGTAAGCCCTCACAGGGCCCTGCTGTGAAATATTAGATCAAGAATTGTAATTACATGCCCCTGTTGAACAGGAGCTGAAAAATTAGGCCTTAGGCACTGGTGCTGGTGCCACAACACTGCAACCCCTCACAGACACTCTAGTTGGAACGCAGGAACGAGCCCTGCTGCAAATTATTGCTTCAAAAATTGTAATTACACGCCCCTGTTAGACAGGGGCAGAAAAATTGGGCCTTAGGCACTGGTGCTGGTGCCACAACACTGCAACCCCTCACAGACACTCTAGTTGGAACGCAGGAACGAGCCCTGCTGCAAAGTATTGCATCAAAAATTGTAATTACACGCCCCTGTTAGACAGGGGCAGAAAAATTGGGCCCTAGGCACTGGTGCTGGTGCCACAACACTGCAACCCCTCACAGACACTCTAGTTGGAATGCAGGAACGAGCCCTGCTGCAAAGTATTACATCAAAAATTGTAATTACACGCCCCTGTTAAACAGGGGCTGAAAAATTGTGCCTTAGGCACTGGTGGTGGCGCCCAGAACCAAAAATGTTCTTACAAGCTATCAGCGTGATGATTGAGGAGGAAGAGGATAATTACTCAGGGATAGTCACTCAGCATCAGCATAGGCAGTCTTTGAAGGGATCTGAGATTTCAAAAAAAATTATTCGGTTACATCAGCATCAGGTGCTTGGTAGCTGGTGGTGATCCAAGACTCATTCATTTTTATGAAGGTCAGCCGATCGACCGAGTCGGTGGACAGACGCACCCTGTGATCGGTTACCACGCCTCCAGCAGCACTGAATGTGCGTTCCGAAAGAACGCTGGATGCAGGACAGGCCAGTAGCTCAATTGCATACTGTGCAAGCTCTGGCCAGTGATCCATCCTCAAGACCCAGTAACCCAGAGGATTTTCGGTGGGAAAGGTGTCCAAGTCTGATCTTGCCCCTAGGTATTCCTGCACCATGTAAAACAGACGCTGGCGATGGTTGCTGGAACCGATCATACCTTGGGGCTGCGGACCAAAAAATTGTCTGAACGCATCGGTCAGACGGCCACCTTCTCCACCGCTCCTTCTTTGACTGACCGAAGCCTCAGCAACACGTTGTCCAGAAACAGGAGTTTGTAACCTCCCAGTCTCTGGGAACGCGTTGCACAGACCTTTCTGCAAGGCCTCCCGAAGATGTTTCATCCTCTGCTCCCTCTGCGATGGCAAGATAAGGTCCGCAACCTTACCCTTGTAACGTGGATCAAGGAGGGTTGCCAGCCAGTATTGGTCCTTCTCCTTGATACCACGAATACGAGGATCCTTATGCAGGCTTTGCAGGATCAGGGAGGCCATGCAGCGTAGGTTTGCTGAGGCATTCGGTCCGGAGTCCTCTGGGTCACTAAGAACGACATGGTCCGCAGCCACCTCCTCCCAGCCACGTACAAGTCCATGTGTTTCTTGGGACTGATCCCTTAAAGACTGCTGCTGATGCTGAGTGCCAGGCTCCACCTCCATACTGACACAATCTTCCTCCTCCTCCTCTTCCTCCTCGTCCTCTTCCTGTGTGATCGGCGGGCACGCAGGAACACTGTCTGGATAAAGGGGGCCTTGAGAGCTAAGGAAGTCCTCCTCTTCCTGCCTCTGTTCTGCCTCAAGTGCCCTGTCCATTATTCCACGCAGCGTGTGCTCCAACAGGTGGACAAGGGGGACAGTGTCACTGATGCATGCACTGTCACTGCTCACCATCCTCGTGGCCTCCTCGAATGGTGACAGGACAGTGCATGCATCCCTGATCATGGCCCACTGGCGTGGGGAAAAAATACCAAGCTCCCCTGACCCTGTCCTGGTGCCATAGTCGCACAGGTACTCATTGATGGCCCTCTGCTGCGTGTGCAGCCGCTGCAGCATGGCCAACGTTGAGTTCCACCTGGTGGGCATGTCACAGATTAGGCGGTTCTTGGGCAGGTTAAACTCCTTTTGGAGGTCCGTCAGCCGAGCACTGGCATTATATGACCGGCGGAAATGCACACAGACTTTCCTGGCCTGCCTCAGGACATCCTGTAAGCCCGGGTACCTGCCCAAGAACCGCTGCACCACCAAGTTAAGGACGTGAGCCAAACAGGGCACATGGGTCATTTGTCCCTGTCGGAGGGCAGAGAGGAGGTTGGTGCCATTGTCGCAAACCACCATTCCTGCCTTAAGTTGGCGTGGCGTCAACCACCTCTGAACCTGCCCCTGCAGAGCTGACAGAACCTCTGCCCCAGTGTGGCTCCTGTCCCCCAAGCACACCAGCTCAAGCACCGCATGGCATCTTTTGGCCTGCGTACTTGCGTAGCCCCTTGAACGCCTACGGAGCACCGCTGGTTCCGAGGAAGAGGCCATGGAGGAAGAAGAAGAGGAGGGGGTGGAGGAGAGAGGTGTGTCACAATCAGCATTTTGGAGGCGTGGTGGCGGAACAACCTCCAACACTACTGCACCTTGTCCTGCATCCTTCCCAGCTGCCAGCAGAGTCACCCAATGCGCCGTGAAACTTAGGTAACGTCCCTGTCCATGCCTGCTGGACCATGAGTCAGCGGTAATATGCACCTTACCGCTGACCGCCCTGTCCAGCGAGGCATGGACATTGCCTTCCACATGCCGGTAGAGAGCCGGAATCGCCTTCCGTGAGAAAAAGTGGCGTTTGGGTACCTGCCACTGAGGAACCGCACATTCCACAAACTCACGGAAGGGGGCAGAGTCTACCAACTGAAAAGGCAGCAGTTGAAGTGCTAGCAATTTTGCCAAGCTAGCATTCAACCGCTGGGCATGTGGATGGCTGGGAGCAAACTTCTTTCGGCGGTGCAGCAGCTGGGGCAGGGAAATTTGCCTGGTACAATCTGACGTCGGTGTACCAAAAGCAGATTGCCCACAAGTACTTGGCTGTGACACACCTAATTCTACACCTTCATTCCTCTCACTGCAGGTCTCAGAGAGGACTGAAGGTCTAGTGGGGTTGGAAATCTCAGCTGATGAGGAGCAAGGAGAGATCCTCTTTGTTCTTTGGTGTGGGTCTTTTAGATACGCTTGCCAACGAACTGCATGGCAGGTCAACATATGTCTGGTCAAGCATGTGGTACCCAAGCGGGAGATATTTTGGCCACGCGAGATACGCTTGAGACATATGTTGCAAATAGCAGCGGTGCGATCTGATGCACTCGTCTCAAAAAAGGCCCACACCAAAGAACTTTTTGAATAACGCGCAGAGACTGCAGCGCCCTGCACATGTGGAGCTTTGGGGTGTGATGCAGTCAATGTGCTGCCCTTAGGCTGGCCCCTGGAGGGCATCCTGCCTCGTTGGTGATGTGCTGCCGCCTCCTCCTCCTCCTCCTCCTCCTCCTCCTCCTCCTCTCTCCTATCAGGCACCCACGTTGAGTCAGTGATCTCATCATCCCCTCCCTCCTCATCACTGGAGCAAACCTGGCAGTATGCTGCAGCAGGGGGAGCATGACTGCCAGATTGCTGTCCTTCTTGGGCACCCCCTCTGTCCGCGCTCATGTTACTGCCTTCATCGAGCTCAGTATCGTCATCAGAGCCTTCCAAACGCTGGGCATCCTCCTGGAGCATGTACCCAACACTGTGGTCAAACAGTTCGAGGGAATCCTCATGAGGACATGGTGGAGCTAGGGAAGGAGTCACTGATGACATTGAGCTGAGGGAAGAGGCCGCTGCTTTGCCAGACAAAGCACCCTGGGCATGGGTGAGAGAGGATGAGGAGGATGAGGACGGCTTGGTCATCCACTCGACCAAGTCTTCCGCATGTTGCGGCTCAACATGGCCAGCTGCCGAAAAAAAGGCCAAGCGTGTCCCATGGCCACGTGCTGATGAGGATGCACCGTCTCCACGACCAGCACTAGACACAGAGCCTGCTTGCCCTCTCTTATTGGCTTGTGACTGTCTGCCTCTCCTTCTTGGCCTTCCAGACATACTAATGGCCTGTAGCTGCACTAAGCTGGGATAGAACACCTGTAATTTTCTTCAAGTAGCTTTATATACTGTAACCAGACAAGCCTGCCTGTCAGTAGGAAGATAACAGGAACGGATCTAGCTGAACACTGTGAGCAGGACGCACTGTACTAAATGTAAATAGTCTAGCTGCCTGACCGTGGTACTAATAGGATCAAATAGAACACCTGTAATTTTCTTCAGGTAGCTTTATATACTGTAACCAGACAAGCCTGCCTGTCAGTAGGAAGATAACAGGAACGGATCTAGCTGAACACTGTGAGCAGGACGCACTGTACTAAATGTAAATAGTCTAGCTGCCTGACCGTGGTACTAATAGGATCAAATAGAACACCTGTAATTTTCTTCAGGTAGCTTTATATACTGTAACCAGACAAGCCTGCCGGTCAGTAGGAATTTAACAGGAACGGATCTAGCTGAACACTGTGAGCAGGACGCACTGCACTAAATGTAAATAGCAGGAACGGATCTAGCTGAACACTGTGAGCAGGACGCACTGCACTAAATGTAAATAGTCTAGAAGATAACAGGAACGGATCTAGCTGAACACTGTGAGCAGGACGCACTGCACTAAATGTAAATAGTCTAGAAGATAACAGGAACGGATCTAGCTGAACACTGTGAGCAGGACGCACTGCACTAAATGTAAATAGCAGGAACGGATCTAGCTGAACACTGTGAGCAGGACGCACTGCACTAAATGTAAATAGTCTAGAAGATAACAGGAACGGATCTAGCTGAACACTGTGAGCAGGACGCACTGCACTAAATGTAAATAGCAGGAACGGCTCTAGCTGAACACTGTGCGCAGGACGCACTGCACTAAATGTAAATAGCAGGAACGGATCTAGCTGAACACTGTGAGCAGGACGCACTGCACTAAATGTAAATAGCAGGAACGGATCTAGCTGAACACTGTGAGCAGGACGCACTGCACTAAATGTAAATAGCAGGAACGGATCTAGCTGAACACTGTGAGCAGGACGCACTGCACTAAATGTAAATAGCAGGAACGGATCTAGCTGAACACTGTGAGCAGGACGCACTGCACTAAATGTAAATTGCAGGAACGGATCTAGCTGAACACTGTGAGCAGGTCGCACTGCACTAAATGTAAATAGTCTAGAAGATAACAGGAACGGATCTAGCTGAACACTGTGAGCAGGATGCACTGCACTAAATGTAAATAGCAGGAACGGATCTAGCTGAACACTGTGAGCAGGACGCACTGCACTAAATGTAAATAGCAGGAACGGATCTAGCTGAACACTGTGAGCAGGACGCACTGCACTAAATGTAAATAGCAGGAACGGATCTAGCTGAACACTGTGAGCAGGACGCACTGCACTAAATGTAAATAGCAGGAACGGATCTAGCTGAACACTGTGAGCAGGACGCACTGCACTAAATGTAAATTGCAGGAACGGATCTAGCTGAACACTGTGAGCAGGACGCACTGCACTAAATGTAAATAGTCTAGAAGATAACAGGAACGGATCTAGCTGAACACTGTGAGCAGGACGCACTGCACTAAATGTAAATAGCAGGAACGGATCTAGCTGAACACTGTGAGCAGGACGCACTGCATTAAATGTAAATAGTCTAGATAGAAGATAACAGGAACGGATCTAGCTAAACTGAATACAGTGTATATATATATATGCAACACCTGGGATGCATATATATACACAATACACTGTAAGTGCAGCTAACTGACTGACTGTTGTGCCTAATCTATCTAACTCAAATCAAATGACACTGTCTCTCTCTCTCTCTATCTCTCAGCACACCGGAACACACACTACACAGGGCCGCCGTGCAGGCGGCCTTATATAGTGTGGGGTGTGTACTAAATCCCCTGAGCCATAATTGGCCAAAGCCACCCTGGCTTTGGCCAATTACAGCTCTCTCTACTGACGGCGCTGTGATTGGCCAAGCATGCGGGTCATAGTGCATGCTTGGCCAATCATCAGCCAGCAATGCACTGCGATGCCGCAGTGAATTATGGGCCGTGACGCGCCACACGAATTTAGCGCGAACGGCCCATAACGTTCGCAATTCGGCGAACGATCGAACAGCCGATGTTCGAGTCGAACATGGGTTCGACTCGAACACGAAGCTCATCCCTAGTGATAACCCTTCCCTATGTTTTCCAAAAAGCTTAAAAATAGATTTTTTGGCTGGAGCTACACTTTAAAAATGTACCAGTTCAAAATTACAAACAGATTCTACTTAACAACAAACCTACAGTCCCTGTCTTGTTTGCACCGCCTGTATACTGCTGTCAGAGGGCCTGGGGCCCCACGCTTTTCCTTTTTTAAATTTGGGTGCGGGGTTCCCCTTAATATCCATACAAGACCCAAAGGGCCTGGTAATGGACTGGGGGAAGGGGTACCCATGCGGTTTGTCTCACTGATTTTCATCCATATTACCGGGACCGGACATTACATTAAAGCCGTAAGCAGTTTTAAATGACTTTTATTACTTTAAAAATGTCATTTTGTGCAGGGACTGTTCTAAGCATGGGAAACACGCGCCACTTAACAGGCATATTATAGACACCCCCCAGGTACGATATTTAAAGGAATATTTCACTTTTTTTTTTTTCACTTTAAGCATCATTAAAATCACTGCTCCCGAAAAAACGGCCGTTTTTAAAACTTTTTTTTGCATTGATACATGTCCCCTGGGGCAGGACCCAGGTCCCCAAACCCTTTTTAGGACAATACCATGCAAATTAGCCTTTAAAATTAGCACTTTTGATTTTGAACATTCGAGTCCCATAGACTTCAATGGGGTTCTAATGTTCGTGCGAATTTTCGGTCCATTCGCAGGTTCTGGTGCGAACCAAACCGGGGGGTGTTCGGCTCATCCCTAGTCAGAACATTCCCTTCCACATGATGGTAGAGAGATGGAACGGCCTTACGTGAAAAGTAGCATCGACTGGGAACCTGCCATTGTGGTACAGCACATTATGCAAATTCACGGAAGGGGCAGAATCCACCAGGCTGAAAGGCAGAAGTTGGAGAGCCAACAGCTTTGACAAGCTTGCATTCAGGCGCTGGGCATGTGGGTGGCAGGGACTGTATTTTTTTTTTCCGCTGCAGAAGGTGGGGCAGAGAAATTTGCCGGCTACAGTCTACAGCTGGTGGTGTGCTGCTGGTAGATGAGCTGCTAGGACCTTGGACACCCTGTGCTATACCATCATCCCTGTCAGTGGACGCTGCTGAAAGGTAATGACTCGGTATCGCAGAGGCAGACTGAAGTGGGTAAGGAGGAGGAGGAGGAGGAGGGACAGATATGTGCCCCTTTTGTGTGGCTTTCAGGTGCTCTTGCCAACGGGCTGAGTGGTTGGACATTAAATGCCTTGTTAGGCATGTGGTACCCAAATGGTTGGTGTTTTTTCCACGTTTGATGTGCCTGTGACACAGTTTGCAGACAGCAACAGTGCAATCTGCTGCAGATGTGCTGAAAAAGGCCCAGACAGCTGAGCTGTGGGGAGTGGGCCGGGAGATAACAGCTGCAGAATGTGATGGAATAGGGTGGCTGCTCTCTACTCTTTCTTGATGCCGACCTCCTTGGGGTTGTGCCACCTCACCTTCAGTTTCCTCCTCTTCCCTTTCCACCCAAGTCGCATCAGTGACCTAATCATCATCATCATCTCCATCTTCATCATTACCACTGGAGACAACTTGGCAATACGCTGCGGCTTGGGGAACATGAATGCCAATTTGTTTACCAGTGTTCCTCCCTCTCTCTAGGCTTATGTTCCTGACATCCTCAACCACAGAACCAGCATCTGAATCCAGTAATGGCTGGGGATCATCAAGGAGCAAGTGGCTGATGCTGTGGTCAGAGGCGTTGCTAGGGGGGTGTGGGGGGTGCAGTCCGCACCCGGGTGACACCTGCTAGAGGGGTGACACCCTCCCAACGGTGAGAAAAGCCCTGGTATTTTTTTTTTCAGCTGACCCGTTCACCCCGCAGCCCGCTGGGCTGGAACAACACACCTCCAGCGCCGCGGCCACGCCTGGTGTGTCACTCTGTGAGTGTGTCCTCCTTCTTCTTCTTCGTCCTCCCTACCCTACTGAGCCCATGAGCCTCAGCCTGTCACATCTCACACTGCACTGCAGACATGATGATGACGTCACTACACACACTACTAGTATCTCTGCCCGGGCGGCGCGGCAGCTGCACGCTGTGAAGCTGCCCTCCTCCCCTCTCCAGACTCCAGCTGCCGCCCGGCACCCAGATTCGGAACAGGTGCGGGGGGGGTGTCCTGGTGTCCACCGCCGGCCCGAGCCCAGGGTGAGGTGTGTGTGTGTGTGGGGGGGGGGTGACACCATGTTATACTGCACCAGGTGACACCAACCCTAGTGACGCCACTGGCTGTGGTCAAATAACTCAGTTGACTCCTCAATGTATTATTGTATTGTATTTTAAACTGGCAGTAACGCACGCAAAACTATATGGCGTTAAACTGGCAGTAACGCACGCAAAACAATATGGCGTTAAACTGGCAGTAACGCACGTAAAACTATATGGCGTTAAACTGGCAGTAACGCACGCAAAACTATATGGCGTTAAACTGGCAGTAACACAAGCAAAACTATATGGCATTATATGGGGCAGCACAGTGGTGTAGTGGGTAGCACTCTCAATACAGGGAAGCCTGCACCTGCATAAACGCCACCTAGCCCTGTTTTACAATGATGGTGGAGTTTGTTCTGGGCCCAATACACAAGCAATCCAATACACAGTTGATATAAATATAATGGGAACAGTTTCACCTGCTGAAGCATTCGTAATTCTGTTGGGCCAGCTTTGTGATTCTAGTGGACTGGCCAGACAGCATAGCCAGGTCCTTCAATTAACGTGGCATCACAGTTAAGCCATGAGCACAATCTCAATTTGCTGGCTGGATAATAAATAAGTCAAGTTAAAACTTCTCAACAGCTGCAAAGCTTCCTAAATTCCTATCATCTCCATAATATATATTTAAAAATGTGATTTTATATAAAGTAAAGGAACGCACTTTTTTGTTTATTAAATATACATATGTAACGCGGGGGTTTACCAAAGTCACCTTACTGAGTAATGTGTTGTTCCTTAAAGTGGAGTTCCACCCGAAAATGGAACATCCACTTTTTGGATTCCTCCCCCCTCCGGTGTCACATTTGGCACCTTTCATGGGGGAGGAGGGAGTAGATACCTGTCTAATACAGGTATTTGTTCCCACTTCCTGGCATAGCTCACCGCGGCGCTTGCGGTGACCTATGCCACTTCCGGCGCCTACCCCGTCATCCCCCGCTGTATTCTGTGAGACACAGAACACAGCAGGGACCTGAGAGGATGCGCAGCGTGACTCGCGCATGCGCAGTAGGGAACCAGGAAGTGAAGCCGTACGGCTTCACTTCCTTATTCCCTTACCAAGGATGGCGGTGGCAGCAGCCGAGAGCCAAAGGACGGATCGGCTTCGGCTGCCGACATCGCGGGCGCCCTGGACAGGTACGTGTCCATATATTAAAAATCAGCAGCTGCAGTATTTGTAGCTGCTGGCTTTTAATATTTTTTTTTTCAGCGGACCTCCACTTTAAGTGAGGGAATGGCTCCCTCTAGTGGCCGCTACAACTTTGGCATGAACTTTTCTCTATTTTAGCAGCAAACAACAATGCATTATGGGCTGTGTAGTTTAATGAGGAAATGACTCATGTGTTTAACTCAGTCTGGGAACTACTGACCCACAATGCCCAGTTCACCTACCCACAATAATAAAAAATATATTATATATTAATATTTTATATTTTATATTTTATATTTTTTATTTTTCATGGTATACACAGATATTGGTGTATTTTGTGTGCAGCTTTTACCTTTGACCTTTTTTGCTCTGCAGCGCAGTTTTTCTTTTTATTTTTGCACCTACCCACAATGCCAAGTCACAGAACAGCCTGCTGGGTAAGCAGATAAAAGGGGCAGGCGTGGTATGTTTCCGGTCTCTTGGGACACCATTCAAAACCTGCCTGCAGTGTGGTCTGTATGTGGCCAGGAGACTGCAGCCTGTAAGGCGTGGAGCGGAATCGTCTGGCCTCTGAGGAGTTCTAGAGCACAGTCAGCTGGATCAGCGTGCGGATGGACCGGAGAACCCAAGTTTCTAGAGGTTTCCTGCATTATGAGTTTTCAGGCGATCCCTGAAAACTCATCTCTTCATGGAAGCCTATCATGTCTCCAACTAATCTCCTACTACTTCCATCAGCTCATTCCCCACAGTTACAACCTTTTGTACCACCTGTCCCACCCTATTAGATCGTAAGCTCTTCTGAGCAGGGCCCTCTTAATCCTCTTGTATTTTATTGTATTGTAACTGTATTGTCTCCTTTTATATTGTAAAGCGTCGCGTAAATGGTGGCGCTATATAAATCCTGTATAATAATAATAATATAATAATTACAGTCACCAGCCATCAGAAGGAGCGGTGCAGTGTGACGGCGCCAGCCTCGATGAGACTGAGGTATCAGGAGAGGAGCCTTGCAAGCATCTGGGCCTGTTGTGGTGAGCGGGCACTTGCCCAGATCAATACTGTACTGTGTACTGTTGACTAAGTTAGTGAGTCTTGTAGTCCCACAGAAGTGATCTCACTTATCCATAGGCTGCAGACAGTGGAATTTCAGGGTTGCCTTCCCTGTGCTATAAAGTAAATGCTGCATTACCTCCACTGCTAAGTAGAAAGTATTACAAGTTTCTTCTGTTTGCAAGTACACAATTATCAGCGCATCACTTATCCTACATTCTGCTGTCTACTTGTTTTCCCTGTTGGATTTACAAATACTGCAGTCTAATATCCTGAGCTAGCGAAGACCAAGAGAACAAGGGACTTCTATCATCTCCTACAAAGTACCATAGTTCACTTTGCATTGGGAACATTGCATTACAACCTAGGGGGAGCCCTTGAGCATGGGATATTAGTACTGTGTTGTAATACTGCATGTTCATAACAGTTATTGCGGATTTGGTATGCATGCTTTGAGGTCGGTGGGAAGGCACTTAATGTACGTGTTTGAGTATATTGAGCGTCTGTCTTACTATGCGCCTGTCTGCATAGACATCCTTGTGGTGATCATTGAATGTTTCATGTACACATTGACTGTTATCTATTGTCATTTTCTATACTTAAGTTACCACAGTGTTTATTGTGCTAAGTATTTTCTCAGTAAACTTCTTATATGGTTAATTGACAATTGGCGTGAGACCTCATCTATTACTGCAACCGGTGAAATGACAAGTTCCAAAGCTATGGTAAATATACTGTATAAAGTACCATTACTGTGTTTCTCTTCACCGTTAGGTCTTACACTAATATTACTATACAGGTGTGCCAGAGGGGTTGAATCTGTTCTTGGGGCTGATAGGCAGAGTACAGGATTAAACATCAATCAGCAGCTCCTACGGGGGTAGTGCTACACATATAAAAAACTAGAATGACTAAATTGCAGTAATATGATAAAGTCTAATATACAGCGTGGGGTTAGAGTAGCCTTTATTTCAGTGGTTTTGTGACAGCATGAGATGTATGATTAAGGTTGTTAGTGGAGATGTAATGTAGACAGTGTACCAGTTATGGTCAGGATGAGGTTATGAATCATACGGTACGGATTTACTAGTGTAACGGTCAGTGGGCACAGAGTGGAAATATTCCATAAAGTGGTAATAAAGAACAGGGCGTAGCAGTGAAAGCCATTTGTACATATAAAAAAGTCTGTTACAGAAGTCAGTTAGCAGTTGGCACTACAACACAACGGAAAAACTGTATTATCCAGCTATGAGAACTCGGGGCGAATCAGCAGGGTCAGAAATAGCAGCATTGAACCAATTTATAGGAATTTACTTGGCAGATATCATGGAAACATACTTTCTATCCAGAACTCAGAAGCTGGCTGTTAACCTTCGACTAAATAATGAATACACAGAGCCCTCTTGTGGATGAATGGCATCACTGCAGAACTTCTTAAAACATACCTAAACTCAAAAACAAAAAAAATGTAATATATTGAAACTTACCGATCCTTAAATGTGGAAGCTGCATTAGTTTACATTTTTGGGGATTTTTTATCTTTATTTTTGCCCGGAGTTTCAGCCAGTAGCAAACTCTCTGTCCTCCTTTATGGAGGAGCAATGGATCCATTCTTGGCCAGCAGCATAGTCAATCTGGGGAGATTGTAGCGATAGAAGCACTAGCAAATTTGGATGAACTTGACTAACAAATTAAATCTGAACTCTAGCCAACACCTTTTAGGCAGTTACAGCAACAACTTTTCTTTTCTTTTTTGGAAAAAGGTTTTATGCAAACAAATCTAAGCTGTACATTGTAACCACTCCTGTCAGTGTAAATAGGTTTGTCTCAACCTACTAACTGTCACTATTGCTGGGAGTGCTCTGTCTGTTAAAGGAAATTGAAAAGTAACAGACTTACTGGCTGGACCACTAAGTGACCATATGAGAAAAAAGCCTTAAAAAAGAATTCAGCCATCACATTTAAAGTGTATGCTACCCCAAAATATAGTATTTCAGATATGTGGCTGTGTGTCCTTGTGTAGCCAGATGCCGGCTAACTTGCCTGTATCATTGTGGACCATTCTGTAACAACAGCTGCAGTGAGCTTGTTTCCCTCTAGTGTTCAGCCTGGACATTGTGTCATCATTTCCTGAATGCAGAGAGAGAGAGAGAAGGCACTACTGTAAGCAGGGGATTGTGGGACATGTGGTCTGGAGAGCCTGGATTTCCATTGAAGCTAGTGTTGCTGCAGACTGCAAGTTATTTTGTATTCAACTACAATTGGATGAAATGACACTATATTATATATATGCTTTATCTGCATAAAGATTTATTATATGCACATTTGTTGCGCTACACTATGAAGGTATCATTTATTGATGTTTTGGTGTTGTGAGATCACTAAGTGTTCAGCTAGCAACAGTTTTTGAATAATTTTTGATACATATATTTTGTATATTTTTAGTTCACTTACATTGAGAAAATTGAGGTTGTGCCGATTGTCACTATAGTTTTTATTGTATGAAGGCTACTGTCAAGTTGTCTTGGAGACTGATGCACAACCAAGTGAAGCAGGGGTGGAATTTGTTGCAGAGATAGTACCTACCAAAGCCCTGTCCTGAAAAGGAGGGAAGGTGCCAGTCAGTCTTCCGGGTGTTACAGATTACCCAATCACGCTAAAGGACCGAATGCTGATTGGGCAAGTGCATTAAGCCACCCTGGTGACCCCGGTGAAAATGACTGAGAGAGGAGATAAAGAGAAGCTGGGAGAGAAGTTTCTTTCCTGACATTAGCTCCTGAGTGGCAGGAAAGGGTACAAGATCAGTTGTCCGGGTGGATGTTCTCCAGGAATGACATTGATGTTGGTTGTGCCAAGAGTGTTCAGTACCGGATTTGATTGTGGGAGGATAAACCATTCCAAAAAAAAATCAAGGCGGGTACCACTCAGTAATCTGGAAGATTTCAGGGAGCAGCTGGCTAAGTCAGAAGTCATTCAGGAGTCCAGGAGCCCTTATGCTTCCCCTATCGTGGTGGTAAGGAAGAAGAATGGGATGCTGAGGATGTGTATTAATTACCAGATCTTGAACAGGAGGACCATTCCTTATCAATACGGTTTAGTGTGTTAGACTTGAAGAGCAGATACAACCAGATCCCTATGCACCCGGATGATAGGGAAAAGGCAGCATTTGTTTGACTGCTGATGTTCTATGAGTTCAACAGGATGCCCCGGGGACTGTCAGGGGCTCTGGCCATGTTCCAGTTGATGGAGCGTATGGTTGGTGAAATGAACCTGATTGAGGTCCTGGTGTACTTGGACAACATTATTGTCTTTGGAAGGACCTTAGAGGAGCAAGGCAAGTCTTGAGAAAGTCTTTGAGAGGCTTCATGAAGAGGGGCTGAAAGGCATTACCACAGACCCAAAGAAGCTGGAGGCAGTCACTACCTGGCCCTGACCAAGAACCGCGATGAAGCTTAGATCTTTGCTCTGGTTCTGTTCCTATTAACTGAGATTTGTGGTGAGCTTTGCAATGATTGCCTGGCCACTTAACAAGTTGCTTAAGAATGAGGTGGAGAGTGAAGGCTGCAAGTTGAGCCAAGTAACACATGGGGCACGGAGCTCAAAAGATTTTATACAGGAGCAGTGGACCCCTTAATGTGAGAAAACTTTTCAACACCTCAAGAGAAGCCTCACAGAACTGGCCTATGCAGACCCAGCCAAGCCATATGATCTTTATGTGGATGCCAGCCGAGAGGGACTGGGTGAAGTTCTGTACTAGGAACAGGATGGTGGGCTTTGACTCATAGCATATGTGAGTGGAAGTTTGACCTAGGCTGAAAAGAACTATCCCGTGCACAAGCTGGAGTTTCTGGCCTTAAAATGGGCTGTGGTAGATAAATTGAAAGATTATCTGTACAGTGCCCCTTTCGTGGTGAAGACAAATAATAATCCTCTGATGTACTTATTGTCCTCAACTAAGCTGGATGCTACTGGGCATCGATGGCTAGAGGCCCTGTCTGGATTTCAGTTTAGTCTGAAGTATCGTCCAGGGAGAAGAGAAGAGAAGAGAAGCTGATGCTTTGTCTCGGAGGCCACACAGGTCAGCCAGAGAGTTGAAGGACTGAACTTATGTGATATCCGAAGGAGTGCAAGCTCTGTGTCAGGGTATTGCCAAGAAGCTCAAGGCAGCTGTCAGAGCTGAATCAATAGAAGCCACCCCCTCTGGAATACCGAAGTGCTATTGTGAGCTGACCCAAATGAGAAGCTGTCTTAGAAAGATCTGAAGATCAGAATGAGGATTTGCTGCGTCACCTGACAATAAAACCATGACCAAACAAAACCCCAGTTAACTGTTAAAGAGTTCTGTCATGGATTCCAAAATAGTGTGTCGAGATTGGAACAGGTTACAGATGAAGGATGAACTTTGTACAGAATGGGCCCCACTGAAGACCCCAAAGAAAAATGGCAGCTATTTCTCCCGGAAAAACACAGATAGACTGTGCTGGCTGCTGTCCATGGACACTTAGGCCCAGAAAGGACCCTTAGGTTAGTCAGGGATAGGTTCTATTGGCCTAATATGAGAGCAGAAGTAGAGAGCTGTAAGATGGGAAGCAGCTCTCATTGTCTGAACACTGTACACTGTTTACAATTAAATATTTAACTGTCATTCTGCTGTTTGGCCACAAGATGCAGCTGTTTTTCCTGACACAGCTAACAGGCGGTTTGGACAGAAATTCACAAGAGAGAGGAGCCAGCAGGCAGCCGTTTTGAGAAGGAGCTGGTTCTGAGGACTGTGTGCAGAGAATCCTACAGCATCCAGGTGTGGGAGCAGACTTCAGTGACCAGAACTGCTGCTGAGTGAAGCTACTTGTGTCCAAGATCCTGATCCTATCCAGAGGAACAAGGAATTGCTTGCAGGAACACGGATGAGAGCTGAGGAATAAAACAACATACACTGCGGGACCGCATACTTGTTGGAGAGACATTTTGTTCCGGTCAGTCACCAGGGGATGCAGAGCAGACCCAGGTTGGTAAGATCGTGCATGCACCCCATTACTTTGTTGGTGCCTAGGGACTGAGACCAGGCCTGTAGGTAGTTAGTAGGGTCTCTGTTTGTGTCAGGCCAAAATTGTTGCTACTGTTCATTACCGGGACTCCATAACCTAAAGTGGCATGTCACAATTGGAGAGCTGATGAACTTTCCACAAACTCAAGGCAGACTGGCATTGTGCTCAGGAGGAATACACAGACACATGATACAACACCAGTTAAGGGAGAAGGGGAATACGGTAGAGCTTTGTAAGTTTGTAAACTGTTGTGCTGCACCGCAGGCTAGCCCGCACCGCACACCCATACAGTTATTCTTGTGTTGTTCCTAGGGTATTAACAGGTAAGGTGTGGCGGTTTAGTCGTGCCCGCCAGTAGGCATATTACTTGTCTTTCTCCTGCATCCTACAGAGGGCGCCACGCTGTGCAGCACAAGGGTCTCAGCCTTCTGGCTGCGTGTCTGTAAATTTATTGTATGTTCCCAAAATTGGCGGTTGGGTTCTTTACCATGTTTAAGTAAAATTCAGTTTTGACAAGAGCTGGTGGTGGAGTTGTTTTCCTCGTTCGTGACATCGCTGTATCCTGGGGAGCCCACCCCGGTACACGTCATACTAAGCTATTGTCATTACTGTCTACAATGCATCCAAAGGAAGACCTTGCCAGTCAAAGCTGCACCCATGGAACATTTACAAAGTCAAGGGCCTATGGAGCTAGTTTTTATTGACTTTCTGTGCTTGGAACCCAATACCGATGGGAGAAGCAATGTTTTGGTGGTGACCAACCATTTCACCCGGTACGCTCAAGTTTATTCCACCAAGGACCAACAAGCCACCACAGTGGCGAAAGTTTTAGTGGAGAAGTTCTTTGTGCACTGCGGCCTGCCTATGCGAATACACTCTGATTCAGGCTGAGATTTTGAGAGCAAACTTGTGCACCAGTCATGCCAGCTGCAAATTCTAGAACATCTCCATATCACCCACAGGGTGACCCCCACCCTAAGAGGTTCAACTGTACTCTACTGAACATGCTAGGAACTCTACCTTCTGAAAAGAAACAGCATTGGGGCAACCACATTGCCACCATCATCCATGCATACAACAGCACGACGCATTATGCCACTGGCTACTCTCCCTACAGACTGATGTTTGGAAGAGAAGCTTGGTTATCAGTTGATCTGGCTTGTGGAACGTCCACAGATCATACATCCTTAGCTTTCTATAAGGGATATGTCAATAGACTACAGAAGAACCTGAAACAGGCCCATTAGAAAGCAGTGGAGAATGCTCCTGCCTGAGAGCAGAAGAACAAAATAAATTTTGATCTGAAAATAAAAATGCAAGACCTTCAGCCAGCAGATCGTGTGTTGCTGAGGAACCCAGGGGTACCTAGGTATGCACAAGTCAACAGACCACTGGTGACCCCAACCTTACATCTTCTGCAAGCAACTCCTTAGGCTACCAGTAGGGATGAGCCGAACACCCCCGGTTCGGTTCGCAGCAGGCCACCCCAGTTACGTCACCGGGTGGCCCCACCCCCTGACGCTACGGGGAAGCCATAGGGATGTCCCTGTGTGTCAGAGAGGGGCGGGGTCACCCAGCGACGTCATCACGTGGCCCCGCCCTCAGTTATAAAAGAACTGTCACCTAAGAGGCCGGTCATTACGGCGGGTGCCTCCCATGGAGGCAGATTGGTGGAGACGTGCGGCTTTTCTTTTTCTTTTTCAGTCCGTCGGAGCAAGAGAAGAAGATAAATCACCTGGCAAGAGTTGTGGGGATGAGGCCCTTGTCCCCATCAACAGGGGGACAAGGTGCTTTAGGGGGGCCGCTACCCTAAAGCACCCTCCCCATGTTGAGGGTATGTGGCCTGGTAGGTTCAGGAGGGGGGCCCTCTGGTCCCCCCCTCTTTTCCTGCAGCCTGCCAGGTTGCGTGCTCGGATAAAGGTCTGGTATGGATTTTGAGGGGGGCCCCCAAGCCATTTTTTTTAAATTTTGGTGCGGGTTCCCCTTAATATCCATACCAGACCTGAAGGGCCTCGTATGGAATTTGGGGGGACCCCCATGCAATTTTTTTTTAAATTTTGGTTCGGGGTTCCCCTTAATATTCATACCAGACCCAAAGGGCCTGGTAATGGACTGTGGGTGAATCCCATGCCATTTTTTTCAATGACTTTTATATGTATTGCCGGGACCGACAATTCATTATAGCCGCAAGTATTTTTAAATTACCGTATTTATCGGCGTATAACACACACCGGCGTATAACACGCACCCCAATTTAGGAGGGAATTTTAAGGAAAAAAAACTTTTAGGAGGGAAGTTGAAGGGAAAAAACTTACATTTAAATGCCCATCATTGCAGCCTTCTCAGTGCAGCCTTCTCAGTGCAGCCATGTATGTGCAGCCTTGTCAGTGCCGCCTTCCCCAGTGCAGCCTTGTCAGTGCAGCCTTGTCAGTGCAGCCTTCCCCAGTGCAGCCTTGTTAGTGCAGCCTTGTCAGTGCAGCCTTCCCCAGTGCAGCATTGTCAGTGCAGCCTTCCCCAGTGCAGCATTGTCAGTGCAGCCTTCCCCAGTGCAGCCTTCCCCAGTGCAGCATTGTCAGTGCAGCCTTCCCCAGTGCAGCTTTCCCCAGTGCAGCCTTCCCCAGTGCAGCCTTCCCCAGTGATCCCCTGCCATCCTGGGCTTCAAAATCGCCGACTGCAATTTGAAAATGGCGCCACCGGTGCCGAAATACACAGAGCCGGTCCTCGGCTCTTCTCGGCGGCTCTTGTTCACTTTCGGCTCCACTCGTAGTCCCGCCCGGGATGGGCGTGACTGTGAGCGGAGCTATCCGAACCTAGCCGAGTACACTCGGCTAGGTTCGGGCGGCGTCGAGTGAAGCCGAAAGTGGCCGAGAAGAGCCGAGGACCGGCTCTGTGTATTTCGGCGCCAGCGGCGCCATTTTCAAATCGCGGTCAGCGATTTTTTAGATCTTTCAGCGGGGGATCGCAGGGGATCGGCGTATAACACGCACCCGCGACTTTCCCCTGATTTAAGGGGAAAAAAGTGCGTGTTATACGCCGATAGATACGGTGCTTTTTTTCTTTAGAAATTTAATTTTGCTCTCGGACTGTTCTAAACACGGGAAACATGCCCCCTTTTACAGGCATACTATAGACACCCCCCAGGTACAAAATTTAAAGGAATATTTAACTTTTATTGTTTCACTTTAAGCATTATTAAAATCACTGCTCCTGAAAAAATTTTTAAAACTTTTTTCGGCCATTTTTAAAACTTTTTTTTGCATTGATACATGTCCCCTGGGGCAGGACTCAGGTCCCCAAACATTTTTTATGACAATACCATGCATGTAAGCCTTTAAAATTAGCACTTTTGATTTCTCCCATAGACTTTTAAAGGTTGTTCCGCGGCTTTCGAATTTGCCGCGAACACCCCAAATTGTTCGCTATTCGGCGGACAGGCGAACACCCTATGTTCAAGTGGAACTTAGGTTTGACTTGAACATCGGGCTCATCCCTATCCGCCAGTGTATCAAATCCATCCTAAGGGAAAAACAGGCCCTTCGAAATTGTGGCATTGGAACCATTTGCTTATCCTTTCTAGTGCCATCTGAGTACCCAAGTCCACTACCCGCCCAGGCAATGAATTACCACCTCTCATAACCCAGGTACATTGGTGGGGTCAGAACAAACAACCAACAGTGGAAGATGATGACAAGGAAGAGGAGGAGATAGTGCCTCAGTGGCTATGGTCATTAACCCAAGAAACCAACTTTGGCCTTCATGCAGTTAAGGAAGAAAGAAAGAGATCTTCAAGCTCAGAAGTGGAAATTCTACCTCCACCTGAAAGGGTTGACAAAGTTAAGATTGAGCCAGTCAGCCCATCTAATTAAAAGGGTGTTCAGTCTTCACGATGGGGATCTAATGCAACCTAGATTGGACAGTCCCCCTGATATTTAAATATGGTTGGCAGATGTGGAATTAGATGAAAGAATGGAATCTCATGGAGGCCAAACTTGTACAAATCCTGTGAAACTACAGAACTTTCCTTCCCTAAATTGGATTCAGTTCATTCCTCTTTGGAACCCTTCAGTTCTACCAGTACCCAAAATCTGAACATAGACTCTAGATCTGGGTTTGAAGACTTCTTGCCTATCCAACTGAGGTGAAACATAAACCCTCCCAGGAGACTAATTTATGATGTCTTTGAAGAGAACTCAGATGAACTAATACCTATCATTCAACGGCAGAATCCAGTGCCAGACTCCACTGCTGTACATTGGGTAGGGGGTGACCTTGACCCACCCTCTGACACTTGTGGGTGGGCCATGGCAATAGACCTGGCCTGTCATCAGACTGACTAGGAGTTAACTGAAGGTGTATATCAGCAAAATCCTGAAGTATGCAAACTTGTTGAGGTTAAGCTATGGTAGATGTGGTTATAATTCGTGTGTTAACTTTATCACTAGATGTTAGTCAAAACAATACCTTGTGAAGTTCCTACCTCTTTGGAGGACCAAAGATTTCAAGTGGGGGGAGGATGTAACCAGGTGATGGCTTACTTGCCTGTGTCATCATAGGACCTTCTGTAACAATGGCTGCAGTGAACTTGTTTCCCTATAGTGTTGACCCTGGACATTGTGTCATCATTTCCTGAATGAAGCGAAAGAGAGACCACTACTGAAATAAGGGGTTCATGAGATATGTGGTCTGGAGAGCCAAGATGTGCATTGGAGCCTGCGTTGCTGCAGACTTCAAGTTAGTCTGTTAGTTTCAGGGAATGTGAATGTGCGCTGCAGCCTGGATAGCATGGGAAGACTCCAGCAAGTGAGTGTTACACCTGCAGGCAGATCAACAATTGCTAGCTCCCTGTCAGCCGAGTGACTGTCGGGGGTCACTCTCATCATCACCAATACAGACCCAGCTGAATCCCAGTATCAAATAATGTATGGCCAGGCATCCTTCACTGGTTGCAGATTCTTCAAGATCCTGTACCGGGACATCCCATTCCCCTGGGCCTCGGTATCATCAGATTTGCTGAGCGGGCAGGAGCCCACCCTGTGTACACACTACAAAGACACTGCATGCAGATACCTTTATCCAATCTCTTTACATGAGAGCTTCCAAAAGAAAGACTTTGCATATGCTATTCTTTCTTGCTGATTGCCATTGCACATCAATCCCCCTGGGCCCTTTTTGAACTAGCTGAAGACTCTGGACATTTTCAGCTTTCAGCGCTGTCGTACTTTGAATGACAATTGCGCAGTCATGCAACACTGTACCCAAATTAAATTTTTCTCATCTTTTTCACACTAATACAGCTTTATTTTGGTGGTACTTAATCACCACTGGGTTTTTTATTTTTTGCTAAACAAATGAAAAAAGACCAAAAATTTTGGGAAAAAAAGTTTTTCCTAGTTTCTGTTATAAAATTTTGCAAACAGGTACCGTATTTATTGGCGTATAACACACACTTTTTTCCCCTTAAAATCAGGGGGAAATCGTGGGTGCGTGTTATAGGCCGATCCCCGCTGATTTTGTGTGATCGGAGCGATCGCGGCAATTGCCGCGATCGCCGCCGACATACACAGCCGTGTGTAGATTCAAATATGGCGCCGAGACTGCAGGGATTCGTCTGAGCCGAGATACACATACCCGAGTGTTCTCTGCTTTTTTCGGCGCCGCTCACAGTAATGCCCAGTCCCGCCATTGGACCTGTGTTATGTCCATCATAGGTCTGGGCGTGACTGTGAGCGGCGCCGAAAAAAGCCGAGAACACTCGGGTATGTGTATCTCGGCTCCAACGAATCCCTGCAGTCTCTGCGCCATATTTGAATCTACACACGGCTGTGTATGTCGGCGGCGAGTGCACAAAGCTGCACTGACAAGACTGCACTGGGGCAAACCTGCACTGACAAAGCTGCACTGGGGCAAACCTGCACTGACAAAGCTGCACTGGGGCAAACCTGCACTGACAAAGCTGCACTGGGGCAAACCTGCACTGACAAGGCTGCACTGACAAGGCTACACTGACAAAGCTGCACTGACAAAGCTGCACTGGGGCAAGGCTGCACTGACAAAGCTGCACTGACAAAGCTGCACTGGGGCAAGGCTGCACTGACAAAGCTGCACTGACAAAGCTGCACTGGGGCAAGGCTGCACTGACAAAGCTGCACTGACAAGGCTGCACTGGGGCAAAGCTACACTGACAAGGCTGAAATGGACACTGAAAAGGCTGCAGATGGACACCGATAAGGCTGCATTGATGGGCATTTTAATGTAAGTTTTTTCCTTAAACTTCCCTCCTAAAAGTTTTTTTTTCCTTAAAATTCCCTCCTAAACTTGGGGTGCGTGTTATACGCCGGCGCGTGTTATACGCCGATAAATACGGTAATTTTTCTCCTTCACTGATGTGCACTGGTGTGGCTGCACTGATGGGCACTAATAGGCAGCACTGATGAATACTGATAGACTTCAGTGATGGGCACTGATGAGGCAGTACTAATGGGCACTGATAGGCTGCACTGATTGGCACTGATGAGGCAGCACTGGTGGGCACTGATAAGGGGACACTGATGGAGCTGCACTAATATGTACTGATGGGCACTGATAGGCAGCACTGATGGGCACTGATAGGCAGCACTGCAGGGCACTGATAGGCTGCACTGATGTGCACTGATAGGCGGCACTGATAGGTGGCACTGATAGCACGGTTGGGATCTGGTTAAACCTCCTATAACCCAAGCACTCACACTTAACTAAAAAGTAACCCATACTATAATCCTCGCCATTACCCTAACCCTGATTTAAAGTGGTTCTAAACTTGAAATGTTTTTGCTTTAATGTATTCCCTGCATTAACCACTTAAGCCCCGGACCATTTGGCTGGACAAAGACCAGAGCACTTTTTGCGATTTGGCACTCTAACTGACAATTGTGCGGTCGTGCGACGTGGCTCCCAAAGAAAAATGACGTCCTTTTTTTCCCACAAATAGAGCTTTCTTTTGGTGGCATTTGATCACCTCTGCGGTTTTTATTTTTTGCACTATAAACAAAAATAGAATGACAATTTTGAAAAAGACACATTATTTTTTACTTTTTGCTATAGTAAATATCCCCAAAAAATATATAAAACAACAATTTTTTTCCTCAGTTTAGGCTGATATGTATTCTGCTACATATTTTTGGTAAAAAAAATCGCAATAAGCGTTTATTGAATGGTTTGCGCAAAAGTTATAGCATCTACTAAATAGGGGTTAGTTTTATGGCATTTTTATTAATACATTTTTTTTTTTAATAGTAATGGCGGCAATCTGCGATTTTTATCGTTACTGCAACAATATGGCAGACACATCAGACAATTTTGACACATCTTTGGGACCATTGTCATTTTTACAGCGATCAGTGCTATAAAATTGCACTGATTACTGTAAAAATGACACTGGCAGTGAAGGGGTTAACCACCAGCTGGCTAGGAAGGTGTTAAGTGTGTCCTAGGGAGTGATTCTAACTGTTAGGGGGCGTGGCTACGAGTGACACGTCACTGATCATAGCTTCCGATCACAGGGAGCTATGATCAGTGACAGTGTCACTAGGCAGAACGGGGAGATGCTTGTTTACATTAGCATCTCCCCAATCTTCAGCTCCGTGAGACGATCGCTGGTATCCCCGCGGACATTGAGTCCGTGGGACCCGCGATCCTACTCACGGAGCTCACGGCAGGGTCGCGCGTGCACGCACGGTTCCAAATTCAAAGGGACATACATGTAGGCCCATTTGCCCAGCCGTGCCATTCTGCTGACATAAATGTACATGCGGCGGTTGGCAAGTAGTTAAGGTAAAAAAAATGCCCCACTAACTGTTCCCCTTCCAACCCTAAAAATGTACCTGATACCTTTCACTGCTCCACCGCTGTCCAGCACTGTTCCTTAAACTTTCTGTTCTCACAGGAGACACTGAGGACATCCATGAGGGCTCCTGCTGCTGTCAGTTAAAGTCCGCTGAGGAGGGAGCAGGGGGGTGTGGCTTACTGGCACTGTGTGTGTCTAAGGATGCACAGAGTCAGGTTCAGGAGAACATGCGCACAGGTGAAAAGGTGCACCCTTACAATGGTATATCAGATAATCAGTTTCCCCCTTCCCACTGGATATATTCCCAAGATACCATGTAACAGATGCCATATAAAAACCATGTGTTAATTCTTGGATCTTAAAAATTATATATACTAAAGCGCTGGTATGGATATCCAAAAAAACAAAAAATTATATATATGAAAAAAATAGTAGATGAATAAATGATTCAAGCAGCAACCAATTAAATATAGTGCTCTGACACCATGTGACAATAAATAAATAAGGTGAACAACAGTGCGCTAAACTCAACCTACTATTTGTGATGCAATAATATTGGTATATAAATATATAAATATATATGTTTTAAAATGCTTCAGATCTTCGTGACAAACAATATTCCAATAAAGATAGTGATAAAGTAAAAAAGTATTTATGATAAAGTGAAAAATATATGTAAATTTCTCCGTATAAAGTAAATTATTAAAGGACACCACCTGGATGTGGACAGCCTGACCACAGCAGTCCCAACAGCAATCAATCCCTCACTCATAAAATTCTGCCAGCTTCTTTCACTTTTCAGGATTTCAGTGTGCATAGGTTCTCATAAGGGCAAAAGAGAAATACAACATTGCACAATGTTATTATGTAACATATTCTTCAAAGGGTGCAATGATGTATTTCTCTTTTGCCCTTTTTTACTTTATCACTTTATTTATTGAAATATTGTTTGTCACAAAGATCTGAAGCATTTTAAAACATATATATTTATATATTTATATACCAATATTATTGCATCACAAATAGTAGGTTGAGTTTAGCGCACTGTTGTTCACCCTAATTAATTCTTGGATCTTGTCACTCTGCCTTTTATGCTTTGTGATCCAGTGTATACTGCAGTGCAGTGCTATTGCTCAGTAAACCATACACTGACTGAAGATATATCTGTGTGGATGTCCTTTATTGCAAGGCTAACCTTTACAGCACCCAACTTGGTGAGAAGGCAAAAAAGCCCTTTAATATTACTTTAAACACTTCCCAACCGAGGTGGTTATATATACATCCTTGGGAAGTGGTGGTGAAATCTGGATGGTGACTGCAGCTGCTTAACAGCCAGGGTTTCCATTTCTGATAAAAGTGATCCAAGCAGCTAAACAGCTTTTACAAGCAGCTAAAGAGGGACCCCGCCTCTGCTCACCACCATTTCCAGGTATCTCACCAGGAAGCTCAGGGCCTCTACTGGCTGACTATAGAGATGAAGGAGGAACTTCCATTCCCAGATATTCCCTATAGTATATAAAACTGGAAGCAGCGGGGATTTCTTCACTTCTGGTTTTGATTGTTCGTTTACTAGCCATTACCAGCAAATAAAGCGTGCGATCAAACCAATCTCAGTTTGATTGGCTGCTTTGGAGTGCAGAGGAGAGATCTGGGGTCTAATAACAGGTGGAATGCCTTCAATAGGAAGACCCTGCTGTTCCGGGGTTTACTCTGTTTATCAGCTTCTCCAGCCACCTACTGGACCAGCCCACTCAGGGTTTGGCTGGAATGCAATAAATATTAAGGCACCTAATTGACTTTCCCTTCCCCATGTTCCAGAAGCCTCTAGAAAGCAGGGGGAAATAGTCAAATCAGCAACCTGTGAGACCCAGAACAGCTAAAAGAAATCAACGGCCGTTCCAATGACTACAGAGAAGCCAGACTAGAAAAGAACTACATTTACCTAACAATCCTAGCAGCCTATCCAAGAGGGTGCTACATCTTTTTGCCTTTACCATCAGTTTTCATTCTGCAGCAGTCATGGATTGTAGAAAAATAAGTAATGGCAATAATCATGTTATTTCCCTTCAATTTGTTATCAGTCATGTGTTCTTTCATTTAGTCCATATACCTTTAAATAAAACAAATTGATCATATTTTAATACAATAAGGTATAGCATAAAGGATCGCGCCCATATTAAAGAGTAACTCCACTTTTGTTGAGAAAAAACATTCCCCTCTGGGTGATCTATGCGCATTGCAAGGATTTGAACAAATTTTATTGCAGATTCCTACCTTTTGTTATTCTGAAGTAATAGCTGCTTGTTTTTCTGTGTCCAAGTGCAAACAGAATGTGTATGAGAGTGACTTTATAATTATTGATCAGCTTCTGTACCTGCATGGCTCTAATAAGGAATGTGGTAGGGTCTGCATCCCTTTAGATGTGATTTTCCTTTGAGAGTATCTCACCAAAAACAACATTTTTGTTGCAGGAGATACTCAAAATCTGATTTGAATGTTTGTGCAAACTTCCGGGAAAATCAGTAAGTCAATCACACAAGCAGAAAATGACATTTCTGGGAAGGTGTGTACAGAATACCTAAAGGTAGCCATAATGCATTGCATTTTACAGAAAATTACAGGGTTGCAGATTGAAAAGAAAAGGCTATTTTTAAATAATATTCAAGTACAATATGACTTGTGTAGCAATTGTATATGCTAAATAATTATTTTTTGTATTTGCTATTTTTTCCCACAAAAGTGGAGTTACCCTTTAGAAATAATGATAAATAAAAAGTAATGGACTCTTCTGATGAAAGGGACTTGTACCCTGAAACATCCCTATTTTCTAAGACCTCACCTTCTCCAGGCCCCCCTCCCCCCATGCTGTTATCTCGGATACTACTCTTTTATACAGGCATACCCCACTTTTAAGTACACAATGGGGTTTATTTATTAAAACTGGAAAGTGCAAAATCAGGCTCATTTCTGCATAGAGACCAATGAGCTTCTAACCCCAGCTTGTTCAATTAAGCTTTGGTTATAAAACCTGGAAGCTCATTGGTTTCTATGCAGAAGTGAGACTGATTTTGCACTTTCCAGCTTTAGTGAATAAACCCCATTGTGTACTTAAAAGTGGGGTATGCCTGTACCTCGCATGTCTATGTAACACTATGGAGTTAATTTACCAAAGGCAAATCCACTCTGCACTACAAGTGCACTGAAAGTGCACTGAAAGTTCACTTGGAAGTGCAGTCGCTGAAGAACTGAGGGCAAGATCTGAAATGAGGGGAAGATCTGAAATGAGGGGAAGCTCTGCTGATTTTATCATCCAGTCATGTACAAGCTAACATGTTATTTGCCTTTAGTAAATAACCCCCTATGTTTATATGTTTATGTTGCATCTGATGTGTATATATATTAGATGTATCTACCAAATTATTTATGTATGATTTGCCAATTTTGATATATATATATATATATATATATATATATATATATATATATATATATATATCCAGCAATCTAGCCTCTGGTAAAGGTGCAATGACGTAATAAGGATATCCAGGTGCTCTAATGTGAGCCACATGTACTACTGTGCTCAATAGGACCCATTTTGGTGCACAAGCGGCAAATGCCAGACAATAACTTGGTCCAGCATTCTACCTTTTTTGAGACAGGTGGGTGAGTGGGGGGCAGAATTTCAATGCCGGACACTCTGAATCAGCCATGATTCAGCACTCTTGCGCCTCATTCCAGCATCTTGGTTTTGGCTATGACATTCTCCTTGTCTGTATGTCGAACTGCAAGGTGATTGATGTGGCCAGACTATGGGTGGAGACCAAACCTGATATAAGCCAGCCAAGCTTGCAGTCTCATGCTTGTGATAGCGTGTGCATACATGTTCAAGCTCTCTGTCTGTCTGCCCTGCTCTGCTGTTTGGATTCCCCTGTTTATGACCTTGGATCGGATATTGACTATTCTCTTAACTCTGCCTGCCTTGTACCTAGACTCTCATTGAACCTCTCTGCCTGTCTGACAATTGCAAGTACCTGTTTGCTTTGCTCAGTTTGCGCTTGCCCTAGTGTGGTGGCCAGGCACTGTAGCATTGTGTATAAGACCTGGGGGCAAACAAGTACTGGTAGGCCTGCTTACCTTATGGCAGGGGCGTCCAAACTTTTTTTTCAAAGAGGGCCAGATTTGATGAAGTGAACAACCATTTTGCCTGACATTCTTTGAACCATTAAAATTCGGTCTAAGTGTGTTCGTCCGAGCACTAATACACTGCCCAACAAGAATTCTCTTGCCTTTGTGGCTGTGTGTGGTGAAGAGATGAGCTTGGGCCTGTTATTTGTATATATATATATATATATATATATATATATATATATATATATATATCTTTTGTGGCCCCAATGAATCCCTGAGTGTCACTCAGGACTAAGGATGAGCTTGGGCGTGTTATTTGTATATACCGTATTTATCTGCGTATAACACGCACCTTCGCTTTAAGAGGGTGGTTTCAGGAAAAAATTTAACTTTAAATAAAGAACTGTGAAGCAAAATAAGGGTCAGTGCCCATCAATGCAGCCTAATCAGTGCCCATCTGCAGCCTCACCATTGCCATGAATGCAGCCTCACCATTGACATGAATGCAGCCTCATCATTGACATGAATGCAGCCTCACCATTGCCATTAATGCAGCCTCTTCATTGCCATGAATGCAGCCTCAATATTGCCATGAATGCAGCCTTACCATTGCAATCAATGCAGCCTTACCATTGCCACGAATGCAGCCCCACCATTGTCATGAATGCAGCCTTACCATTTCAATCAATGTAGCCTTACCATTCCCATGAATGCAGCCTTACCATTGCAATCAATGTAGCCTTACCATTGCCATGAATGCAGCCTTACCATTGCAATCAATGCAGCCTTACCATTGCAATCAATGCAGCCTTACCATTGCAATCAATGCAGCCTTACCATTGCCATGAATGCAGCCTTACCATTGCCATGAATGATGCCTCACATGTGCCATGAATGCAGCCTCACCATTGCCATGAATGCAGCCTCACATGTGCCATAAATGCAGCCTCACATGTGCCATGAATGCAGCCTTACCATTGCCACATTTCAGCCTGATCCATGCCCATCTGCAGCCTCGGAGGGGACAGGTAGGGGGGCGGTACGAGCGCTGACAGATTAATCTCCTATTTACTCGGCGGCCTCTTTAATGCAAAGTCCTGCCTCCTATGATAGAACAGTCGTCCAATGGCAGCCCAGGAGACGGGACTTTATATTACAGACACCGCCAAGTAAACAGCAGATTCTCCTGTATCTAATCTGATGGCACTCGACCCGCCCCCTCCTTGTGCCCTCCGAGGCAGCGCCAATAAATACGGTATATATCTTTTGTGGCCCTAGGGGGCCACAAAAAATAAATATATAAAATTTCCAGGGGGGGCCGTAATAAACCGAAACACGGGTCGGACTTTGGACATGCCTGCATTATGAGAAAGGGGGCTGCTATAGGTGAAGAACACAGAAGCTAGCTATAATGTCTGACCACCTGCATTAGGGGTGAGCATGAAAGTGAGGAGCAATCCAATTCCTTGAGCCAGCAGACTGCCTTTTTGAAACTGGTTTGCCACTCATTTGGAAGAGCAGCATCATGGGAAGCATCAAGACATTGTGATACAGTGGGGCAAAAAAGTATTTAGTCAGCCTCCAATTGTGCAAGTTCTCCCTCTTAAAAAGATGAGAGAGGCCTGTAATTGTCATCATAGGTATACCTCAACTATGAGAGACAAAATGTGGAAACAAATCCAGACAAACACATTGTCTGATTTTTGAAAGAATTTATTTGCAAATTATGGTGGAAAATAAGTATTTGGTCAATATCAAAAGTTCATCTCAATACTTTGTTATATTTCCTTTGTTGGCAATGACAGAGGTCAAATGTTTTCTGTAAGTCTTCACAAGGTTGTCACACACTGTTGCTGGTATGTTGGCTCATTCCTCCATGCAGATCTCCTCTAGAGCAGTGATGTTTTGGGGCTGTCGCTGGGCAACATGGACTTTCAACTCCCTCCAAAGGTTTTCTATGGGGTTGAGATCTGGAGACTGGCTAGGCCACTCCAGGACCTTGAAATGCTTCTTACGAAACCAATCCTTCGTTGCCCGGGCAGTGTGTTTGGGATCATTGTCATGCTGAAAGACCCAGCCACGTTTCATCTTCAATGCGCTTGCTGATGGGAGGAGATTTGCACTCAAAATCTCACGATACATGGCCCCATCCATTCTTTCATGTACACGGATCAGTCGCCCTGTTCCCTTTGCAGAGAAACAGCCCCAAAGCATGATATTGTCACCCCAATGCTTCATAGTAGGTATGGTGTTCTTTGGTTGCAACTCAGCATTCTCTCTCCTCCAAACACGACGAGTTGTGTTTCTACCAAACAGTTCTACTTTGGTTTCATCTGACATTCTCCCAATCCTCTTCTGGATCATCCAAATGCTCTCTAGCAAACCTCAGACGGGCCCGGACACGTACTGGCTTAAGCAGAGGGACGCGTCTGCATGATCTGAGTCCCTGGTGGCGTAGTGTGTTACTGATGGTAGCCTTTGTTACGTTGGTCTTAGCTCTCTGCAGGTCATTCACTAGGTCCCCCTGTGTGGTTCTGGGATTTTTGCTCACCATTCTTGTGATCATTTTGACCCCACGGGGTGAGATCTTGCATGGAGCCCCAGATCAAGGGAGATTATCAGTGGTCTTGTATGTCTTCCATTTTCTAATTATTGATCCCACAGTTGATTTCTTCACACCAAGCTGCTTGCCTATTGCAGATTCCCAGTCCCAGTCTTGCCAGCCTGGTGCAGGTCTACAATTTTGTTTCTGGTGTCCTTCGACAGCTCTTTGGTGTTCAGCATAGTGGAGTTTGGAGTGTGACTGTTTGAGGTTGTGGGCAGGTGTCTTTTATACTGAGAACAAGTTCAAACAGGTGCCATTAATACAGGTAATGGGTGGAGGACAGCGGAGACTCTTAAAGAAGAAGATACAGGTCTGTGAGAGCCAGAAATCTTGCTTGTTTGTAGGTGACCAAATACTTATTTACCACGATAATTTGAAAATAAATTCTTTCAAAAATCAGACAATGTGATTGTCTGGATTTGCTTCCACATTTTGACTCTCATAGTTGAGGTATACCTATGATGACAATTACAGGCCTCTCTCATCTATTTAAGTGGAAGAACTTGCACAATTGGTGGCTGACTAAATACTTTTTTGCCCCACTGTACCTGTTAAATTTTGTCCAGTAACCTGTTGAAAAGCTACTATATCTGCCTCTGTGTTATTATCTTTTTACTAAAGTCACTACTCCAGTCCCAAAATACTGGTTTGTCCTTGGACTCAGAGTCCCTGAAGCAAACAGAGCAGAATTAGGTCCCATGATTACCTGAGAATGCTTATTGGGTCATGAGTACAGTGTAGTAATGAGGAAAAAGTGGATGGATGAAGAAGAGGCACTGTGCAGTAAAACCCCAGTATAGTATCATTGTTTATTCAAGTTTCTATCTCTCTAAGGAAACAATTGATTAAAAGTTCATTGCAACTCCATTATACTTCAAAATGAGAATGTTTGTGCTACAACAAATGATAGACAGGCAGCTATTTGTTAAAAAATGGAGAAAAGATAATGGGAACAAAGCAGGGTTGATTATTGTGAATAACCACATTTCTTGTTTATTCTCTGTGAGAATGCAATAAGAAACCTGAATGATCACTGGGAGCAATGCCGCCACTTTTTTTCTTCTTTCCTCTTCTGTGGGTTTTTATAGAGTTCAGGAATCAGCAGCAGACACAGGGTACATTGCCAGCACAATATATTACATGTTGTGACCACAGTAATTCCTGACATATTTGTGGTCTGTATAATTGTTTTGAAATTAGAAAACAAATACCCTTATATGTCTATAAAAGAGACACACTTCATTGGAAAATTAAAAACAAACATATGGAGTGCTGGCAAAGGTTTTAGGGTAACTGGTCTAAGATGTTTTAAAGAGAACAAGGAGATCAGTTTCCACTACACACACATCTTTAGCAAACTGCTATTTGGCTTCTTTTGCTTGTGCCTTAGAACCGGCACCTCTGATGCATGTCATGTGTACTGATCACACAGTTGTAGGAGAAATTATATATTCTTTCATCATCCCCAGCTGCCCTCCTATAATGTCCTCTGTGGTTTAGTCACAAGCAATACAAAGCAAAGAGACTGATTTTGGCTCCTGTCAGACCCAGAAAATAGAAAAGTGCTCCTTCTCTTTGACTCCATGATCATTTAAAACTCATTTTGATATGTCTATATCTATGGTAATGCAGCCTTGTTAAAGTAAACCACTTCTTTATTTATACCAAAAAACGTATTTGTACCGATGATAACTGGATCCAGGGGATGGGCTAGTTGGAATACTCCGGTAGGCATTTTTCTTTAGGGCTCCGTTAAGCAATGTCAAGGGGATGGACTGGCACAACTATATTTGGTGGTTTATACATAGAAAGCTGAACCCTGTTTGACTAGACAGATAAGCTACACCCAGCATGTTCCTGTACTTAGTCCAGGTTCCTGACCTTAGTTAAGGTTTTTTACCTTAATGTATTCTATTCCCAGCCCCCTTATACTTACCTAAACCCCATCTCGATCCAGTGATGTGCATGAGAGTAGGTCTCTCTCTCCTTATTGGCTCACACAGCAGCAGGAGCCATTGGCACACATAGCGCCACTTGGAAGCAAGCCTGCTCAAGTGCCCCAATAGCAAGAGGCTTGCTATTGGGGCACTCGGTAGTGGGCGGAGCCAGGAGCGCCCATGGGGGACCCAAAAAGAAGAGGATCATGGCTACTCTGTGCAAAACTATTGCACAGAGCAGGTAAATATAACATGTTTATTATTTTAATTCTTTCCTTTAGAATCACTTTAAGAACCACTTCCTCCCTTTTTTTGGAGTTGTGATGTTATATATATTTGAAAAATCTAAAAAAAAACACTATAAAACAAAAAAAACAAAAAACTGAGGAAGGACCATAAACATATTTGCCTTCTTTGTGTGCCACCCCTACAGGATCCATTGTCAGAAAGCCCAAAATATCAACTTTCTGAGCATGATCCCCTACATACTGGTGTGACCACAACCAGCTTTGGTGATTTGCTGCTCAGGCACAGATAAGTGTATTGTGTGATGGCAGCAGAGGGTCACACATTCCACCATATTCATAAGTATTAGTATTTATCTTACATGTTTACAGTGCATTTTGGTCCATTTTTGGTTCTCTCCTTAATATAAAGTGGTGATATTTTTTTTTAAAACATTGTTCCCGTGTTCATATTGTTTAAGCAAAAGCAGGGTCCCATACACGGCATGGTGGGTTTTGTACGAGCGTGTGAAGAATAAGTACCAGCTGATAAAGGCTCCTACTGTAAAGCAAACCTCTTTGTCAAGTATGAAGAGGTTTGCTTTATTACCATTCTTTCCATGGACATTTTGTTATTGAATCAGTTGTACTAGGTGCCATTGATACTATTTAGGAAGACTGTAGGCCAGACCAGTTCTTTTAGTATCATCAAAAATTCCTCTTTTAACATAAAATTTCAAAAAATCAAAAGTCAAATTTCAAAAAGTCAGAGCATGTATTGAATGTAACTTTCCAAAAATCTGAAACTTTTAAAAATACATGAATGTGTAAAGCCAGGGACTAATCTGGAAATCAAGATCAAACATTTCCAGTAACAAATAATCAATACCGAGGACTGTCCCTGCAAAACACCTACTGTGTATTCACCTCTGCTGTGCTTTCATTGTTCATTACATACATCTAATTCTGAAAACGGTGATAAGCATTTGCCTTCAGAAATAAACAAGCAGATACTGAAATGAGCATAGAATAATATATATTCTTAGAATTTTTCAATAAATAATCAATTGCATACACATCAACAATTTCAAAGAAGCAAGAAGACAAAATGATCATACTTAAATAAACTAAGTTTCATTCCACAGAATAGACACCGGAAGCTAAGGGAGCCGTAATAATGAAGAATCAGAAAAATCAGATGTATCTGGAGCAGAAAAAAAAGCTGTCAGAATGTGAGATAAGTATGTGTATGCACTAAGAACATGGGATGCAGTTCTGTATGTCTAAGCACAGATTTCGCTATTCACTGTGAAAGCAGCCACTTGGTGTGCTGGCCATTTTTCCAGAAGGAAACAGTAACATCACAATGGCTTTGGAAATACTGTGCAAGTCATAAGCTGCTGGCTTATCCATTTTAGGCTACATTCCAAGCAGGGTCTGTTATGTTTGATGGAAATTTGTAGAATAGGGATCCATAAGTAAAAGAATTCATCTGGTCTGGAGAATGAAGCAGATGATGCTTTGCTATTGTGGCTCTTGCTCCCTTCTCTGAGGCCCATCTCTTTCCACATTACTATTAGTTGCTCAACAACAAGACAGGATGTTAAGCCATTGAACCTGTATCTGGAGCTGTCAGAGGAGAAGGGAGCATGAGACATGCCATGGTTACACACAGCAAGCCCTTCCCTTTCCTACTGTCACTTCCCAACCTCAGCTGCCAGTCACCTGTTTGGCTGCAAAGACCACAGGGACATTATAGACTTGCATCTAACTACTTTGATACAACTAGGAGAAGATGGCAGCAGGGTGCATATTGGTATGATGAAAAGGCCAATGCTAATAAACCAGGCAGAAGTCCCATTGGTGCCCTCTATGTTGGAATAATTTTCTTATTCCAACAAATTCATAATTTTACAAAATGGCTTTCTCCTTCCTGTGAGCAGCTGAGTGAAGATTGTATACACAGATGAAATCTGCTTATTGTTTAACATCTGGAGGAAGAAGATCATTTATACAAAGGAATCAGACAAGATATATGATGTCTGGAACAACATATCTTCAGCAAAGTGGAGAGAACAGATTTTAAAAACCATGATTGATAGTCTTTGAGGGGTCATGGAATTAAAGCATGTTTTCCCGCTTTCAATGAAATTTTACATTGAATCCAGCTACCGCCCCCCCTGTAACCTGCATCTGTGATAAGTAGAGAACACCTTTAAACATGATAAATAGATTTGAACTGCAGAATCATTAAAAGTGTTTCTCCCGGTTTGAAGCTGTATTAATCTCAAAAACAGAAAATGTATTATATTGCAGCTTAACAATTCTTAGATGAGGTGGTTGTCTTCCTTTAAAAGACTGAGCTGTCCCAATAAAATTGGAAGTTAGAGTGTTGGGACAAATCATTTAAGATTGAGGAGTGCTTACAATGGTCAGCTTTTATTATTTATTTATTTTATTTTATTTTATTTTTTTTATTTTATTTAATGTATTCATTTATGTAAAACCTTTCTCCCCAAAAAAACAGTTCCTGCTGTAAACTGCTTAAAAGGTGTGTAGGCAGGTGCAGTCTGTACTCCACACTGTAGGTGGTTCTCGACATAAGCGACAATGCAGAAGAGGAAGGAAGTCCTGATGAATTTGGTTCCTCTATTCCTTCCTATTACTCCGTCACCAGGCAGATATCTGTCCAATCGGATGCTGGCACCCCATGTGACCTCGGACCTTAGGTCAGGGCAGAATCTATATAAGACCCTGGCTCCTGGGTTTTGCACTCTTTGTGTGAGTGGCTAGTGTAGAGACAGGTTCCCTGTCTGGCAGGGAGAGGTTTCAGAGGAGTAGGAAAAGTGCAGGGACTACACTATCTCCATTTAGGAACCCTAAATGTGTGTGGACCAATCAAGTCACATTCCTGCTCCTTGTTGCTGAAGCTGTCGGCATCATCTCAAAATACGCTTCTCTGTTACAGTGTCGTAAATGGCTCTGGTCAGCTTTGCCTACCCACCGAGCCTAGTTGTGCATTGTTGGAACTATTTTAATACATTGCTCTATTTCATCTGACCTCTGTGATCCCTGCTCGAGAAACACCATGCTGCACTCTACCCACAGGCGGAGGTCAGATTTAATTTGTTCATCAACTCCATCTAAATCTGCTAGTACATCTAACACTACCCTCTCCCCAGATTGACAATGGTGCTGTCCAAAGGTGTCTCAGTTGGAATGGAGACACCCTAAGACAGGAAGTGTGTTACTTGCCACATTACCAGGTGAAAATAAAGTTTAAAAAAAGATAGAAGAAGAATGCAAGAGCTGCATTAAAGGACTGGTAAGCTGCAATATATATTTTTTTTGTTTTAAAGTTTTAATACCACGTTAAGAAGGAATAACTCCTTAAGAGAGTCACATGGAGAATATGGAATTTACCACATCCCTGAAAAGACCTTCAGTCTAATATTCCACTGACAGTATGCTTTTGGTAAAGTACATTTTAACTGGAAAAGAAACACTGTATCATGAACGTACATGTAGATTTAAAAAACATAACTTGTGGCAGGAATGTCAGCAGAAGGTTGGTCCTCGGGTACATTTATATAAATACAGGAGAACAGACTATATGAAACATTCTGTGTCCTCCATTGCTCAGACACTTTTTGTTCTCTTCTTTAAATAATTATCACCAAGTTACTAACAAGTTAATCTGGTCTAGCATAAAACATTCACATAGTAATACATTTGCTGAAGTGCAGTAACATTGTGGTGCTTGCAAGTACCTGTATTAGTCTCCAAGTCGAGTCTTGTGAAGCATCTTTGGAGGTTCTGTACGTGGCAACTTGACTTCTTTCAAATCTAAATCAAGCCTTACTTCTCCAAATGCTGAACTCATCTACTGCCATTCAGCTGTCAAATACCAGAATTTCAATTACTCACTGATGTTCTGGCATCTGATAGTAGTATCAAAATATTAATGAAGGGCCTATAGCAAGGCTTATTCTAGAGGCCCTACATATAACTTTGGCCTAGGATCCAAGGTTCTTTACAATGATCAATTTGAAGACTAACATAATTTGAAAGAACCACAAGGTGTTTTTATCTTAGGAATTTTCCCTTAGAAAAGTTTTAGACCAGATTAGGTTAATTTTAAAGAATTTAATGAATCTTCCAAAAAAAAATTAATAAAAAGCCTCCAAAAGATTTTAACCCCTCTGCTGCTCGCAGCTCTCTCAATCTGTAGATCCATGGAGACACAATCTCAAAATTTACCTGCAGTGTACCCGCTGGCAAATCTGAGATTGTACTTCATCCTTTTGAATATAACCAATGTTACATTTAAGATGGTTTTAAGATAACTTTAGATGTCTTCCAAGAAATATAGATAAGAGTAGGAACTTTGTTCTGTAGCTGCTTACATGAGGGTTGCAGGAGTTAGGGAAATCCCTACACATACAACTATGGAAATAATATTGGAGGTTTTAACCTTCTTTGGAAAGACCCTCTAAATCTTAAAGAGCAATGATCCTATATACTCTATAACATCCAATCAGATTTTTTTAGTAGGTTAGTTAGGGAACTGTAGCTGTTATCTGATTGGCTTTATAGCACATGACATCAGCTAGTAACACTTTAATAATCAAGCCAAAATACGAATATACATACAAATGTTATGTGAACATGCTAATTACCAACATAATTATCACAAACACAAATCTAATTATATGAAGTATCACATAACCATTTCATTAAAAATAACACAATACATTAAACAGCAGCAGAATAATTAATGAGAGACATGGATTTTCCAACATACTAATATGTGTCATTTTTTCTAGGTAGCTAAGATGCATAGTCCTTTATTACAATATGCTGCATGCATGAGCTGCTGTGTGATTACCAAACATAGGGGATTATTTACTAAAGCTGAAGAGTGCAAAATCAGGCTCATTTCTGCATAGAAACCAATCAGCTTCCAGGTTTTATTGTCAAAGCTTAATTGGACAAGCTGAGGTTAGAAGCTGATTGGTTTTTATGCAGAAGTGAGACTGATTTTGCACTCTTCGGCTTTAGTAAATAAACCGCATAATGTATATGAGCGCAATTTCTAAGACCAGCTAGATCTTGTATGTACCAATAAGCATACAATGGCTCACAGTGGACTGTGCATGAGTGTACTGCAATATATATATATATATATATATATATATATATATATATATATATATATATATCTACAGATATAGAGATAGATAGATATCTATAAATATCTATATATAGATATATATATCTATATATATATCTATATATATATATATATATATATATATATATATATTTATTTATATATTGGCTTGTATATGATGAAGTGAACTGTTGAATATGATGGCTGAGTTTCTATGTATCTACTGAGTTATCTGCTGGAAATACATGCATTCACTCAAAATGTCCCATGAGCAGCTTTGGCAAGTCCTGGTCTGCAGTCAGAGTCAAAATTCTTGAAGACATTTGTTGGCAGTAACCAGAAGGGTCAGAATATGAGGAAATTACAGAGTGCCCATCCCAGTAACCTCAGACGTTAGCCTGGAAAGAAACAGTAGAGGGAAGAGAAAAAAGGAAAAAGAGTTTTGTGATGTAAATGCCAATGCATTCAGGAAAAAAGATGATACAGCAAAAGAAAACGAAAGATAAAACAGTAACAATGTGCCATATAATATAAATAAACAGAATATAGTTATATATGTAAAGTAAAGCCAAGCTATTGACACCTTTTAAAGCCATACTTGTAACTAATAGGCCTGTCAACAATAATGATTTGAACAAAGAGGGTATGGAAACATATTGGGCAATCCATTAGGGGGATCTGCATTGATAAAAAGAACCTCCACTTTAAATGGACGCCAATAAGTTATTAACGTTTAACACAGACCTAATTACACAATATAATGAAAGGAAATTATTAAATATTTGGAAATATTATAGATTCAGCAAGTAGCAAAACTTGTTTTTGCAGAATCATTCTCCAACATAACAATTGAGAAACAATAAGGTTGCATCCACATATGATCGCAAGCGGAATCGGCGTGATTCCGCCACACGATTTCAAATGGCTGCATGTTTGCGATGCCATTATTTCTAATGGCACTCTAATTGTGCCGCGATGTTTTCACAATTGTCACGCGGTAAATCACGCTGCAATCGCAACGAACATGAGCTTCCTTTGGGCGACAGTGTTGCACATTGCGATTTGCAGCGCAATTTACCAGGGTAAAATCGCGACGTGATTGGGGTGTCTCTCGCGTTTTGCAGTCTTTTGAAATTGCAGGGCAGAATCGCGGCAATTCTGCCCGTGATCATGTGTGAATGGAGCCTAAAAGCTGCTCTAGAGACCTACCAAAATCATTTATTGAAACATCTTTTTCTCTACTATTGGGCCACAGTAGAATAGTAATTCTTGGACATGTGATTTATACTACTGCCTACAAGAGGTTTAAACACTGGCAAACAAAAATATTAGGCCAGCTCCTAAACCACCCCACCTACAATTGTAATGTCTCAGTTCTGTGAGCAAGCAGTACATACAGTGAACAGTACAGTGAAGAATCTGAATCTAAATGCGAGTTGGTAATAGGGTTCTCACACATACACACACACACACCTAAAAGTGGAGGATTCTGTTGTCAATAGCACTGGAATTCAGACTGATGTTATAATTCAAAACAGATTAATTCAGAAAGAAAAAATCTGAAGTGGATCTTAAAGGCCTATGGAAGTATGTGAGTTTTCAGCCTCAAGCTGCGGAGCTGTACAAGACTCCAAGTAGTATGAAGTAATAGGAGTCCCAGAATCTATGTTGCTGGTATTGGTCCCTACTGGGAAAACTAAGCAATTGCCCCTATCAACAATATCAACAGTAGAGTAGTATGGGCTAAGGTCATCTGTAGCAGTGAGACTGTCCTCTGCGCATCTTTAAACAGACATGTTGTTCTACGTAGTGGAGAACAACTATTTCCAGAGTGAGACAAGGCCGCACCTACTCACAAACCCAAGCAGATAGTGCAGATGAGGGTCAGAGGTGACCAAGTTACTGAATGAGACTGGAGAGAGATAATCCACAAGGTATGGAAAAAGCAGGAGCCACAACAAGAAGGTGCTTTCCCTAGGCTGAAAAATGGGAGAAAAACTGTTAAATGCACACACAAAACTCTCCATCTAGAGGATAATGCCAGTGCTTAGTTCCCTCAGCTTTAACCATCACAGATCCAAAACAGTGAAAGCAGGAAAATGTAAAAAGTGAGCAACTGTACCAACTGTGGGCAACTCCCAGTGCTTCAGTCCCACCTGCCTTACTCATCGCATGAATTCTTTATGCCCTGTACACATGATCGGACATTGATCGGACATTCCGACAACAAAATGCATGGATTTTTTCCGACGGATGTTGGCTCAAACTTGTCTTGCATACACAGGGTCGCACAAAGTTGTCGGAAAATCCGATCGTTCTGAACGCGGTGACGTAAAACACGTACGTCGGGACTATAAACGGGGCAGTAGCCAATATCTTTCGTCTCTTAATTTATTCTGAGCATGCGTGGCACTTTGTGCATCGGATTTGTGTACACACGATCGGAATTTAACCGATCGGATTTTGTTGTCGGAAAATTTTATAGCCTGCTCTCAAACTTTGTGTGTCGGAAATTCCGAAGGAAAAAGTCCGATGGAGCCCACACACGATCGGAATTTCCGACAACACCATCCGATCGCACTTTTTCTGTCGGAAAATCCGACCGTGTGTACAGGGCATTAGACATGTGGTCACAGATAAGACCATGCCATGGCTCTGAAACAGGAAGCGCTTTGTAGCTAACACATGACAAAAAAGTTTGGTGAAGATGTGGTGAAATAGTTTATGCCAGGTTACCATACCAAGTGAGTTTACAGGCTGCGCCATGGCCCTGGACCTGCAGAACTGCAGCTAACACAGTACACAGAGTTATGGAAAGTGCCACAATGTAAAGCCCAGTGTGTGAAGGCTAGCCCACAACTTATCAGGCAAGAAGGGTGCTGGTAAAGCTTCCACAACTTGGCCCAAGGAAATACCTATATGCTTAAGCCAAAAGGTTTTACTCGCAAGGGAAGTCTTCGTAGACTGGGTCACAACAGATGCTGTGCCATGGTTTTGGACTTGAAAAGCACTGCGCAGCTAACTGTAATGCTGCGTACACACGGTCGGACAAATGTTCGATGTGAGCTTGTTTGTAGGCCCCATCGGACATTTTAAGAAAAGACGTCATCAGTGACGAAACGGCGTATGGGGGAGCAGCGTGCTGACGTCACCACATACCGTGCTAGTCCCGGAAGCTACGGGCAGCATACGAGAGCCGGCCGGCTCGTTTTTTATTCCATCGCATTTTACTTCCTGCATAACTTGAACATATATCTGCCACATGAGAAGATACCGTTACGTGGAGAGTCTGAGGAGCCCTTTAAGCTTTGAAAGACCCGAGGCTGGGGTTAAGAGCCACAGGCACGCATGATCTCCTTAAATAAGAGATCTAAGGAGCTGGTAAGCGGCAGTATTTTCGTGGGTGGAGGCACTTCTCTGTTGCACCACATCACATAGTGTTACAGTTGCATGTCATCACTGTCAGGAAGATTGCAAAGTCATCATCCAGAAGATTGTTCTACTAAGTGGGCTCTCTTTCAATAGCCTATCGGAGTGGACTTGACTCTGTTGCTTGTATATCTTGCTATACACTGTATTCCAATATCTTTTGCACTTATCACTGGTGATAGTATTTAAATGTTGATGTGATAACATATTGCATGAACTTTTTCATATATTTATATTTGTTTGTTCAGATATGATTCAATTTTGTATTATTTTTCAATTTTTTTATCACAAATTATCACATAGCACAGCTTTTTTTATTTTTAAGATATTTGTAGTGTGTGTGTCTCACATTTTTAGTTGCAGCTTCTTTTCACTTTATCCCTTTCATGACTAAGCCTATTTTTGAAATTTGGTGTTTACAAGTTAAAATCTGTATTTTTTGCTAGAAAATTACTTAGAACCCCCAAACATTATATATATATTTTTTAGCAGAGAATCTAGAGAATAAAATGGCGATTGTTGCAATATTTTTTATCACACAGTATTTGTGCAGCGGTGTTTTAAACGCAAATTTTTGGAAAAGTGACACTTTCATCAATTTTAAAAAATCCAAACAGTAAAGTTACCCCAATTTTTTTGTATAATGTGAAAAATGATGTTACGCCGAGTAAATAGATATCAAATATGTCACCCTTTATAATTGCACGCACTCGTGGAATGGCGACGAACTACGGTACCTTTGAATTTCCATAGGCGACGTTTTAAAATTTTTTTACGGTTACCAGGTTTGAGCTACAGAGGAGGTCTAGGGCTAGAATTATTGCTCTCGCTCTGACGATCGCGGCGATACCTCACATGTGTGGTTTGAACACCGTTTACATATGCGGGCGCGACTTCTGTATGCGTTTTCTTCGCTGCGCGAGCTCGCAGGGACAGGGACACTTTAACCACTTGCCGACTGCCTAACGTAGATATACGTCAGCAGAATGGCACGGGCAGGCAGAATCACGTACCTGTACGTGATCTGCCTCCCGCGGGCGGGGGGTCCGATCGGACCCCCCCCCGGTGCCAGCGGCGGTCGGCTTGTGACTGGGAGCGTTGGGAGGCGAGGGGGAGACCATCCGATTGTGCCCCCCCCCTCGCGATCGCTCCCAGCCAATCGGAATCCTCCCCTGCCTGTGTGTAGTTTCACACAGGCAGAGGATGTGATGTCATCTCTCCTCGGCTCGGCAGTTTCCGTTCCAGCGCCGAGGAGAGAAGACATGTAAGTGCACAACACTACACAACACAGTAGAACATGCCAGGCACACTAAACACCCCCGATCCCCCCCCCCGATCGCCCCCCGATCCCCCCCCAACCACCCCCCCTCCGTCACAAACTGACACCAAGCAGTATTTTTTTTTTTTTTTTCTGATTACTGCATAGTGTCAGTTTGTGACAGTTACAGTGTTAGGGCAGTGAGTGGTAGCCCCCTTTAGGTCTAGGGTACCCCCCTAACCCCCCCTAATAAAGTTTTAACCCCTTGATCACCCCCTGTCATCAGTGTCACTAAGCGATCATTTTTCTGATCGCTGTATTAGTGTCGCTGGTGACGCTAGTTAGGGACGTAAATATTTAGGTTCGCCGTCAGCGTTTTATAGCGTCAGGGACCCCCATATACTATCTAATAAATGTTTTAACCCCTTGATTGCCCCCTAGTTAACCCTTTCACCACTGATCACCGTATAAGTGTTACGGGTGACGCTGGTTAGTTCGTTTATTTTTTATAGTGTCAGGGCACCCGCCGTTTATTACCGAATAAAGGTTTAGCCCCCTGATCGCCCGGTGGTGATATGCGTCGCCCCAGGCAGCGTCAGATTAGCGCCAGTACCGCTAACACCCACGCACGCAGCATACGCCTCCCTTAGTGGTATAGTATCTGTACGGATCAATATCTGATCCGATCAGATCTATACTAGCGTCCCCAGCAGTTTAGGGTTCCCAAAAACGCAGTGTTAGCGGGATCAGCCCAGATACCTGCTAGCACCTGCGTTTTTCCCCTCCGCCCGGCCCAGCCCAGCCCACCCAAGTGCAGTATCGATCGATCACTGTCACTTACAAAACACTAAACAAATAACTGCAGCGTTCGCAGAGTCAGGCCTGATCCCTGCGATCGCTAACAGTTTTCTTGGTAGCGTTTTGGTGAACTGGCAAGCACCAACCCCAGGCAGCGTCAGGTTAGCGCCAGTACTGCTAACACCCACGCACGCACCGTACACCTCCCTTAGTGGTATAGTATCTGAACGGATCAATATCTGATCCGATCAGATCTATACTGGCGTCCCCAGCAGTTTAGGGTTCCCAAAAACGCAGTGTTAGCGGGATCAGCCCAGATACCCGCTAGCACCTGCGTTTTTCCCCTCTGCCCGGCCCAGCCCAGCCCACCCAAGTGCAGTATCGATCGATCCCTGTCACTTACAAAACACTAAACAAATAACTGCAGCGTTCGCAGAGTCAGGCCTGATCCCTGCGATCGCTAACAGTTTTTTTGGTAGCGTTTTGGTGAACTGGCAAGCGCCAGCGGCCTAGTACACCCCGGTCGTAGTCAAACCAGCACTGCAGTAACACTTGGTGACGTGGCGAGTCCCATAAGTGCAGTTCAAGCTGGTGAGGTGGCAAGCACAAGTAGTGTCCCGCTGCCACCAAGAAGACAAACACAGGCCCGTCGTGCCCATAATGCCCTTCCTGCTGCATTCGCCAATCCTAATTGGGAACCCACCACTTCTGCAGCGCCCGTACTTCCCCCATTCACATCCCCAACCAAATGCAGTCGGCTGCATGAGAGGCATTTTCTTTATGTCCTCCCGAGTACCCCTACCCAGCGAACCCCCCCAAAAAAGATGTCGTGTCTGCAGCAAGCGCGGATATAGGCGTGACACCCGCTATTATTGTCCCTCCTGTCCTGACAATCCTGGTCTTTGCATTGGTGAATGTTTTGAACGCTACCATTCATTAGTTGAGTATTAGCGTAGGGTACAGCATTGCACAGACTAGGCACACTTTCACAGGGTCTCCCAAGATGCCATCGCATTTTGAGAGACCCGAACCTGGAACCGGTTACAGTTATAAAAGTTAGTTACAAAAAAAGTGTAAAAAAAAAAAAAAAAAACACAAGCAAAAATATAAAATAAAAAATAATAGTTGTCGTTTTATTGTTCTCTCTCTCTCTATTCTCTCTCTATTGTTCTGCTCTTTTTTACTGTATTCTATTCTGCAATGTTTTATTGTTATTATGTTTTATCATGTTTGCTTTTCAGGTATGCAATTTTTTATACTTTACCGTTTACTGTGCTTTATTGTTAACCATTTTTTTGTCTTCAGGTACGCCATTCACGACTTTGAGTGGTTATACCAGAATGATGCCTGCAGGTTTAGGTATCATCTTGGTATCATTCTTTTCAGCCAGCGGTCGGCTTTCATGTAAAAGCAATCCTAGCGGCTAATTAGCCTCTAGACTGCTTTTACAAGCAGTGGGAGGGAATGCCCCCCCCCCCCAACGTCTTCCGTGTTTTTCTCTGGCTCTCCTGTCTCAACAGGGAACCTGAGAATGCAGCCGGTGATTCAGCCAGCTGACCATAGAGCTGATCAGAGACCAGAGTGGCTCCAAACATCTCTATGGCCTAAGAAACCGGAAGCTACGAGCATTTTATGACTTAGATTTCGCCGGATGTAAACAGCGCCATTGGGAAATTGGGAAAGCATTGTATCACACCGATCTTGGTGTGGTCAGATGCTTTGAGGGCAGAGGAGAAATCTAGGGTCTAATAGACCCCAATTTTTTCAAAAAAGAGTACCTGTCACTACCTATTGCTATGATAGGGGATATTTACATTCCCTGAGATAACAATAAAAATGATTAAAAAAAAAAAAAATGAAAGGAACAGTTTTAAAATAAGATAAAAAAAATAATAATAATAAAGAAAAAAAAAAAAAAAAAAAAAAAGCACCCCTGTCCCCCCTGCTCTCGCGCTAAGGCGAACGCAAGCGTCGGTCTGGCATCAAATGTAAACAGCAATTGCACCATGCATGTGAGGTATCACCGCGAACGTCAGATCGAGGGCAGTAATTTTAGCAGTAGACCTCCTCTGTAAATCTAAAGTGGTAACCTGTAAAGGCTTTTAAAGGCTTTTAAAAATGTATTTAGTTTGTCGCCACTGCACGTTTGTGCGCAATTTTAAAGCATGTCATGTTTGGTATCCATGTACTCAGCCTAAGATCATCTTTTTTATTTCATCAAACATTTGGGCAATATAGTGTGTTTTAGTGCATTAAAATTGAAAAAAGTGTGTTTTTTCCCCAAAAAATGTGTTTGAAAAATTGATGCGCAAATACTGTGTGAAAAAAAAAAATGAAACACCCACCATTTTAATCTGTAGGGTATTTGCTTTAAAAAAATATATAATGTTTGGGGGTTCAAAGTAATTTTCTTGCAAAAAAAATTATTTTTTTATGTAATCAAAAAGTGTCAGAAAGGGCTTTGTCTTCAAGTGGCTAGAAGAGTGGGTGATGTGTGACATAAGCTTCTAAATGTTGTGCATAAAATGCCAGGACAGTTCAAAACCCCCCCAAATGACCCAATTTTGGAAAGTAGACACCCCAAGCTATTTGCTGAGAGGCATGTCGAGTCCATGGAATATTTTATATTGTGACACAAGTTGCGGGAAAGAGACAATTTTTAATTTTTTTTATTTTTTTTTGCGCAAAGTTGTCACTAAATGATATATTGCTCAAACATGCCATGGGAATATGTGAAATTACACCCCAAAATGCATTCTGTTGCTTCTCCTGAGTATGGGGATACCACATGTGTGAGACTTTTTGGGAGCCTAGCCGCGTACGGGACCCCAAAAACCAAGCACCGCCTTCAGGCTTTCTAAGGCCGTAAATTTTTGATTTCACTCTTCACTGCCTATCACAGTTTCGGAGGCCATGGAATGCCCAGGTGGCAAAACCCCCCCCCCAAATGACCCCATTTTGGAAAGTAGACACCCCAAGCTATTTGATGAGAGGTATAGTGAGTATTTTGCAGACCTCACTTTTTGTCACAAAGTTTTGAAAATTGAAAAAAGAAAAAAAAAAAAAATGTTTTTTCTCGTCTTTCTTTATTTTCAAAAACAAATGAGAGCTGCAAAATACTCACAATGCCTCTCAGCAAATAGCTTGGGGTGTCTACTTTCCAAAATGGGGTCATTTGGGGGGGGTTTGTGCCACCTGGGCATTCCATGGCCTCTGAAACTGTGATAGGCAGTGAAGAGTGAAATCAAAAATTTACACCCTTAGAAATCCTGAAGGCGGTGTTTTCGGGGCCCCGTACGCGGCTAGGCTCCCTAAAAGTCCCACACATGTGGTATCCCCGTACTCAGGAGAAGTAGCTAAATGTATTTTGGGGTGCAATTCCACATATGCCCATGGCCTGTGTGAGCAATATATCATTTAGTGACAACTTTTTGTAATTTTTTTTGTTTTTTGTTTTTTTGTCATTATTCAATCACTTGGGACAAAAAAAATGAATATTCAATGGGCTCAACATGCCTCTCAGCAATTTCCTTGGGGTGTCTACTTTCCAAAATGGGGTCATTTGTGGGGGTTTTGTACTGCCCTGCCATTTTAGCACCTCAAGAAACGACATAGGCAGTCATAAATTAAAGGCTGTGTAAATTCCAGAAAATGTACCCTAGTTTGTAGGCGCTATAACTTTTGCGCAAACCAATAAATATACACTTATTGACATTTTTTTTACCAAAGACATGTGGCTGAATACATTTTGGCCTAAATGTATGACTAAAATTGAGTTTATTGGATTTTTTTTAGAACAAAAAGTAGAAAATATAATTTTTTTTCAAAATTTTCGGTCTTTTTCCGTGTATAGCGCAAAAAATAAAAACGGCAGAGGTGATCAAATACCATCAAAAGAAAGCTCTATTTGTGGGAAGAAAAGGACGCAAATTTCGTTTGGGTACAGCATTGCACGACCGCGCAATTAGCAGTTAAAGCGACGCAGTGCCGAATTGTAAAAAGTGCTCTGGTCAGGAAGGGGGTAAAACCTTCAGGGGCTGAAGTAGTTAAAAATTTTTTTTTTTTTTTTATTTATTTTATTTATTTTTGTACTTTATAAATGGTGTTTAAAATTTTTTTTTTTTTTTTTTTTACTTTTATTGCTGTCACAAGCAATGTAAACATCCCTTGTGACAGTAATATGTGGTGACAGGTACTCTTTATGGAGGGATGGGGGGTCTAAAAGACCCCCCATCCCTCCTTTACACTTCAAAGTATTCAGATCGCCGAAAATGGCGATTCTGAATACTGTGTACTTTTTTAAATTCGGCGCCATTGGCAGCCGAGTAAACGGGAAGTGACGTCATGACGTCGCTTCCGCGTTTACAACAAGAAGGCTGGAACGAAGCCGCTCGCAGCTTCGTTCCAGTCCGCCCCCAGCCGCCGAAGGCAGCCGAACGGACACCGGGCCTCCCGATCGCACGGGAGGCCCGGTAACAGCGGCGGGAGGGGGGGGATGTCCCCTCCCGCTCCTCCGGTATAACAGCCGAGCGGCTTTTAGCCGCATCGGTTGTTATACACGGGTAGCCGATCGCCCGCTGTAAACAACGGTACCGGGATGATGCCTGTAGCTGCGGGCATCATCCCGGTATAACCCCGGAAAGCCGAGTACGCATATATGCGTACGGTCGGCGGGAAGGGGATATGGTTTAATCCTACATATATGATTGTTTTTGGGATAGCGCAGTAAAATATTTTTTCCCATCGGACATTTGTTGTCGGAATTTCCGACAACAAAAATTTGAGAGCTGGTTCTCAAATCGTTCCGACAACAAAATCCGTTGTCGGAAATTCCGATCATGTGTACACAATTCCAACGCACAAAATTCCACGCATGCTTGGAATTAAGCAGAAGAGCCACACTGGCTTTTGAATTTCATTTTTCTCAGCTCGTCATACGTGTTGTACGTCACCACGTTCTTGACGTTCGGAATTCGCGACAACATTTGTGCGACCGTGTGTATGCAAGACAAGTTTGAGCCAACATCCGTCGGAAATAAATCCAGGATTTTGTTGTCGGAATGTCCGATCATGTGTACGCGGCATAACAGTACACAAAAGTCTGGAATGTACGAGAAGCAGAGCCCAGTGCCCAAAGTTCACATTCCAGGCACATTCCAGGCTAGCCCCCCCAATGTGAGTATATGCCGATAGAACAGATGTTCTGAAGAGATTAGCTCAAGCAGCGTGCTTGAAGTCTTGATTATTGTTACCAAGAAAAAAATATCCACAGTGCATTAAGTAACTTAATTGGAGCGAAAATTCCCTGTCATAATAGTTAGAGTTTTCCAAAACAAAGCTAAAGAAGAGGCAACCAGCCTCCTAGGACCGTAGGAAAAACTGAAGAATGACATTTGGGGCTGGGTAATATGGAGGCTGGCTATTTCTTTACTATTGTCTAAACCTCCTGTAGACGGCAATTTAACCCACATGTCAGAGAATTTATTTTAGCTGTACCTCGATGCGGTGCCTTGAGCAATAAAGAAAACTGTTTTAGCTTTCTTTCTAACCTTTCTTGATTAAAAAAATAAATGATACTTTTTATTTTATTGTTTACCTAAATGGCATATCAGAATTTCTTTTCGGCCAGAGAGCTTTGGTGAAAACAATCAGCAGATATAGAGATACAGGCAGTTAAACTTGCAAAGTATGGTATGATGGATTTTAAAAGACTGCAAATGGTAATCAGTAGTCTAAAAAAATATAGTAAACAAGTTAAAGTCACTTTGGTTTTTTTCTCATGACACCTGATTTTCATGTCACCTGATTCTCTTCTCATGTCTCTGGTGCCGTTTTGGAGAAGTAAGGAGATTTTATCATATTTGTGTTGGGTAACAAGCGCAACAATTCTACAGACAAAAAATTGTGAGCGTGAGGCTCAAGATTATAGAACTGTTTCAGCAGAATAATGGGGTAAACAAAGCTACTTTTTTCAATCAAAGGACAAGTAGCAGTAATGCAAGCTCAGGCTCTAGTCCAAGGCTGCACTCACAGCTCTGTATTTAGGTGTAGCAGTGCAATTTTCTATTGGTACCACCCATCCCAATGGAAGATAAGCTTTGCTGGAAAATAAAGATTAAAGACTAAAGATGTTGCAAGCCTGGTTCCAATCTCTCCCAACTTTACAACCTCATTCACCCATCTGCATTCTTCATCCCTGAACACACAGGGCCCTAAACGCAGGTACCACTCAGTACAGCTTTCAGCCCTGTCCAGCCACAGCCTGCCCTAGACATCAACAGGCTGCCTGTCGCCAGGCTGGATGCCTGTTGCTCCCAGATGCACTACAATCACAGGAGGGAGTCACTACTCCTAGATGGCTTTGTGAGCAAGATGCCTAAGTGTGTTCAATTTAGCTGTGTTTGTACTTAGAAAATATAATTCTGTGCATCCAGGATCCAATGACAAACTCTAAAAATGGCTAAGGCTGGGTTCACACTATTGCGAATTTGCATAGCAGGAGATTGTGGCTGGCTCTCTATGGAACCGTTTCACACATCTCTGCAGCGGTTCAGATGCGAATTGCACAGGAATCCATGGTAGGATGATGGTAGGAGATATCTTTTCCTGTGGAACTACTCTTCCCTCCCATCCGTCTGAGCTGGACGTTGTGGGAATGGTTAGGATTAAGTGTGATCACTGGACTAACCCCACTACTCACTTGTCTGGGGCATGGACCTCAGCAATCAACAGGGCCAGGTAATTATGGAGTGTATTTAGCCAGGGTGACCCCCTATGGGCTGATCATTCGTCGTAGACTCTGAGTCTGTCCACAAGTGCCAAACTTTTTCATATTTTTTGGGGCATCCTCGGGAAAAATATGTTGCTTTGTAGAGAGGTATCATTGTATTGATTAATATTTTCCATGATGACAGGGTAGGAGGGATTGGCTTACTTCCATTTTAGTATTATGGCTTTCCTTGCATAAAATAATAGGATACTTATTAGAGTATGGGTTGCTTTAGCTAACGCCAGGTAATCCACAAGGCTGAGGAGGCAGACGCTGATTGTCAGAGGGATAGGTATGGTAGTTAACTCATGAATAAATTGAGTTACCTCCCTCCAATACTCTTGAACTGGTAGGCAATCCCAGAATATATGTAGGAAGCCTGCAGGGGTGCCAGGGCATCTCCAGCAAGAAGCTGATGAGGTTGGGAAAATGCAGTGAAGGCGTTGGGGCGTATAGTATATTCTGTACAGGATTTTGAATTGGATTAGCTTGTCCCTAGTTGCAACTAGTGGCTGAAGTGGGTAATCCCCCATGTCTTCCCAGTCTTCATTGTCCAATTCCTGCACCTCTGCTCGCCACAGATCATGCAACCCATCCAATCCAACCTGAATGGATAGCAGCAGTACTCAGTATATTTGAGATAGTGGCTTTGAGAGTTCAGCATCATTTAGTAGTTTCAAGATCATCTCCAGATGGAGCTGAACTGATTTAAATTGTGAATCATAGGCATGATGGAGCTGCAGGAACCTGAAGAAGAAAGAGCTCGGAAGTTGGAATTTGTTTTTCAGGCTGTCAAAAGTGAACAACCCAGAACCATCGCAGATATCCTTCAAGTATTTGATGCCCCTGCCGGCCCATAATCCAGGGTCTGGTAGAGAATGAAATTCCCTCAGCCTGGGATTACACAAGAGCGGTGTATTAGGGGACCATATGGCTTTCACCAGGTTAGGTTTGATTACCACCATGTGCCAACCCCTGATGACCCTGATAGCCTGTGTTAAAAGTATCAGAGAACTCCCCATCCTCCTATAAAGTGTGTTACGAAGGACCTTATAAGATGCCAAATGTGCCGCCTCTAAGACTACTGACGCACTGGTATTGTTTGAGACCAGCCAACTGTGGGCATGAGTGAGCATCGCAGCCAAGTAGTACGTGTGGAAGTCAGGGCAGGCAAGTCCCACCTGTGTCCTGGACCTGCGTAGAATTTTCTTGGTAAATCTGTCTCGATGTGATTGCCATAGGAAGGAAGCCACTAGGGAATCTAATTGTTGGAAAAGGGTTTTAGGTATCCAGACCGGGGAGTGACTTAAAATATACAATAGAACTGGAAGCAGTTTCATTTTAATTAAATACATTTTTCCTATAAGGGTTTGTGGGAGTTTTGACCAGGCCTTTAACTTAGATTTACACCCCTTCAGCACCGGGGACAAATTAAGTTTACTGAGTGTTGGGAGAGATATTGATCCCTAGGTATTTATTGGTACTTGCCCACTGCAGAGGTAAATTAGGATTATCATATATGACCATCTGATTGTATCAAAGGCCTTCTCTATGTCAAGGGCTATCAAGACCCGAGAGTCGCCCTCCTCGGTTGGGAGCTGGAGATGGGTGAAGACTCATCTAAGATATATGTCCGTAAACTTGCCAGGCATAAAGCCGATCTGGTCTATATTGACAAGGGATGGCAGTACCTGCATAATCCTATTGGCTAGCACCTTGGTAAGTATCTTAAGGTCGTAATTCAGTAAAGATATGGGCCTATAGGATGAACAACAAAGGGTGTCCTTCCCTGGTTTGGGTAGCAATACAATGTGTGCCTGGTACATACTGTCTGGCAACCTTCCGGTTTCCAGGAACTCTGCAAAGAGTTGAGTTAGTCTGGGGACCAGAACTTCTGCTGCCTTTGAAAAGGTTTAAGTATTTCCTAGTCTATACAAAATTAAGAAAAAAAATGTTGGCTTTAGATATACTTTAAATATTGGGGCTCTTTAGCCTGACGCTTTTTAAGCTTAGCGACCGACAGAAAATAAATTAGGTGATTATTTTTCGCACCAAAAACCACAGACTTGGGTTCTCAGCCCTAAAGCCTGGTAGACATGATGAGAATATCAGATGAATGATCGTTTGGTTGTTTTGCATGCTAGTCTCATATCAAAAATGAAGAAGTTACTAAACTTACGAAAATTCTCATACGACAGAATACAATGTCGGGAATGATGTAATGTGTTGTATTGTATTGTAATGTAGTTGGTTTCTGAGCACGCCTGATCTTGCTCTTCCAATTTTTTTTCAGACGAATACTGTACTGTTTAAACCAAAAGCACGTTTGTCCTTTCGGATAATTTTGCGTGAATTGTCAGGATCGGCTCTCGAAAGCTGTGTACCAACGATCAGATTATCTTATGATTGCTTCGAAAGTGGTATTTTTCATCCAATTTTCTGATAGTGTGTACTAGACAGAAAACATAATACACCTGATTCAATATTGCTTGGTTCTGAAGTTTGTACAGCTGCATATAGAGTAGCCAAAAACATGAGGGGCGCAAGTGGAAAGTACAAGGAAAGCTGTTCTGCATTTGTCACTTTAAGTTAAATAATATTTTAAAAAATTGAAATAAGGGTCTTCTTACATACATCACAGGAACGTATAAAGTAGCCACGGGACTGGAAGCGTTGGCTTTCGCTAAAACTAACAAACTTTTTCCTACGTATGTTCTAATGCAAAATATCTGGAACAAAGTTAGACAGCTACAGGATGTCAATGGCTTCACTGGCTATAGCCCTATATGAGACAATAAATACTATGAGGAACTGCAATCCTTTATATGTGCAGCAAGATGGAAATCCTATGGTGTCACACACTTGGTACATATCTAGAGGTAAACTGTGCTCCTTTCCAGAATTACAGACTATATTTGGGTTGCCCCAATCCATGTATTTTCCTTATCTGCAGCTACACCATGCAGTAAAGTCGCAAGCAGGCGGAGCCTTATGGATACAATCTCCGCCTCCTGTCTTTCACTACGACAGAAGTATCCCACTTTAAGGGTTTTATCTCCAGATCTTATTCTATGCTAATGTCTATATTTAAAAATAACTTCCCAACCAGAGTAATCACCAGCTGGGAGAGCGCTGTGGGCGCGTTTGAGGAGGACCAATGGGAAGAAGTGCTACGTACCATACAATTGTGCTCTCTCAATACAGCACGACGTTTGTCCCAGCTTTTTATAGTATTGCGGGTACATTTTACACTGGCCAGACTGTATAGGATGGGCATACGAGAAGATTCTGATTGTACTAGGTGCTCTAGACACCATGGGGACCTAATCCACTTACTATGGCGTTACCAAAAACTACATCTCTATTGGATGGAGTTATTGCAACCATTAATCAGGTATTTCAGGTCAGTGTCCCACTAGACCCCAAACTATGCATTATAGGTATCCTAGATGACCTCCCAATTCAGGACAACCCTAAGCAGGCAATTACAAGGGCTCTTTTCCAAGCCCTTAAATGAATCCTCAGAGGTTGGAAAGCAATTGAGCCTCCTACTCTGAAGGAATGGGTAGCCCAAATGGGAGTTACCTTGAGATTAGAAAAATACATTTTCCAGCACCGTGGCCGCCCTGATAAATTTGTCTTGATATGGTCCCCATGGTTGAACACACCTGGCCTCACCCCAGTTGACCTAATTCTGGACAGAATACTTAAATTCTACTACTGGGATAAATAGGGGGAAGTAGCTATGTTTAAAAGAGGATGCATATGCTAATATTTCGTGGTTTGGGAGATGGAGGAGGGAGGGTATTTACTGATTGTTGTAATGTATGGAAACGGTGATTTTGTATATATATATATATATATATATATATATATATATGCACATGATACAATTTTGACTGGAATGTGTACTGTTTGTATATTTCCTATGTGTAAAAAAAAAAAATTTAAATTAAAACGTTTCATCACAATTTCTGACCTTTTCCTATCAGTCTCTCTGTTTTGCCTTCTGGTGATAGTAAAAACAGTGACAGTCACATAATTCTAACATTTGGTTCAGTTACATTAACATTTGAATTTATGCCAAGCTGACAATGATATGTCTGGATACAGAAACTATGTGGTTAGCCGTAGCCAAGCAGAGATTGTTTGGAAAATGATATAACGCAGAGAGAACTGCTGAAGAGTTTATTAATCTTACTTTTAAAATATTTGGATTTAATTAGACAGGTTAAATATGAGGGCATGCCTGCCAAAAGGCTGTTGCTTTGTCCTGCGGTATCTCATCCACTTTCAACCATCCACGGACTAAACTGATTCATAGAACGGCATTTTAAATGTGCTAAAACAACTCTGCATCTTTGTTTAGATTATAGTAAATATCTGAAAATATTAATTTTAGTTCTTATTCTAACATAGAAAAATAATAATAATAGATAAAAAAATTCCTCCATAGCTTATGTGTCAAAGGAGTCTGATGTCACCCAAGTGTTCCCTCACCCATGCAGCTTAAAATGCTTGTAAAGTAAAGAAACATGTAATAATTACTTTGATCCTCTCTGTTTTAGGTCCCTGTTCGATACAGTGTGTGTTCTTTCCTAAAATTATAATGCTATATACCTTCTTTGCAGAGCTCTGCTGTGTTGTCATGTGACCTCCCTCTGCTTCCCTTCCCAAGTAAATGAGTATAGTGGGAGGTAAGGATGAGCTCCGGCGTGTTCGCATGCTGCACGTGCCGAGCCCGACAGGAAGTCTGCAATGCGCTGCGCTAATCATAGGCAGTGAGACATTTCCCGATCTCTGCAGCCGCACATCGGGAAATGTCTCACTGCTTGTGATTAGCGCTGTGCAGTGCCGAGTTCCTGGCGGGCTCGGCACATGCAGCATGCGAACACGCCAGAACTCATCCTAAAGCCCCATACACACTATCAGATTTTCTGCTGAGTTTTTCCTTCAGATTTACCAAAACCATGTAGTGCAAGGGCCTGCCTGATTGCATACACATTGAAACTCCTAAGGTTTGACCTCATATTATATGGTTTTGGTAAATCTGAAGGAAAAACTCAGCAGAAAATCTGATAGTGTGTATGGGGCTTTAGTGGGAAGGGCTGATATTCCCCTCTGATGATGAATGCAAGCTGGCAGAGAGAGGTCACATGACTGCACAGCAGAGCTCTGCAAAGCAGGTATTTAGTATTATAATTTTAAGAATGCACACACACACTGTACTGAACAGGGACCTAAAACAGAGAGGATCAAAGTAATTAATACATGTTTCTTTACTTAACAAGCACTTTAAGCTGCAGGGAATAAAATTACATAGGCAGGAGAAAAGAGGAGAGGGGCGGGGAGGAGATCAGCTCACACAGGCTACAGAACTGACAGGGAGAGAGGGAGGGGGAGAGAGGAGATGCAGAGATGCTGAGGAGAGAGTAGGTTGACGGAGGCGTCAGCAGGCATGATAAACACGGTCAGTTAAAACAGGGGAATACAGGAACAGGCAGGATCAACCAGGTATTGTACAGCATAGAAAGGGACAAATGACACTGCAGAAACACTATGCTATATATTATGCCTTAAGGGTACAGGAGCTTTTTTTTTAGTTGCAAACCATTTAAGGGGCTTCAGAATGTTTGTATCATTAGGAGAAAACTGGCCTTTGAGTTTTCTCCAGGAGTAGCAAATCCTGGTATGGATCCTGGAACAGGCCTTATGGTTATGTGAGATGATTAGAGTTTAGGGCTCCACTCTCCTGAGGAGACATTTGTCCTGCCAGGAGCAACAGGTGCACGGACACAAAGGGGAAGGGGGATGTCTGTCTGCATTGACCAGGCTAATGCCTAGAGATACAGTTGCTCCAGTAGCAGTGTGGACACTGTCGTGTTCTGGTCTGAGAGGCTACATTTCAATAGGCTGAGAGGGAGTGTAGCCCTAGTTTGGGCTGCTTTTTAGGATGACGGCTGTAGTTTTGAGATGGATACTGTGTGGCGCTAAAACTCCTGCATGGGAAATTCAAGTGAAAGAAATGTTTATTTTTTCAATAAAAGTGCGTGAAGAAAGCCCTTAAATGAATGTTGGCGAGTTAACTGCATCCTCAATCTCCACATGTGTATAAGTGAGATTTAAACAGTAACTCCACTTTTGTTAAAAAAATTCCCTTCTGGGTGATCTATGTACATTGTAAGGATTTTAACAAACTTTGTTGCAGAGTCCTACCTTTTGGTATTCTGGAGAAATGGCTGTTTTTTTGTCAGTGTCAATGTGATGAGTGAATCTGTATGGGAATGGATTTGTGATTATCAATCAGATGCTGCACATGCAGGGTTCTAATGAGGAAAATTGCAGGGTCTGCATCCTTTTACACGTGATATGTCTTTTGGGAGTTTCTCACAAAAATAAATTATTTGTTGTAGGGAATGCACAAAATTTGGTTTGTACCTTAGTGCAGACTTCTGGGAAAATCAGTAATCTAAACACACAAGCAGGAAATGACATAAATGGGAGGCGTTCTGTACACCATCCATGTACAGAACATCTCTAGGTAGCCATATTGCATTGAATTTTACAGAAAATTACAGAGCTGCAGATTGAAAATGAAAGGTAATTTTTAATAATATTCAAATACAATATGACTTGTGTCACAATTGTATACCCCATGTTATTATTATTATTTTTTTTTTTTGCTAATTTATTTTCCCATGAAAGTGGAGTTACCCTTTAAAGTAGAACTATAGACAAAACTTTTTTCATTTTGGATAGAGTAAGGGAGGTTTATAACCCATGTCAGATTTTGTTTTGCCATCTGTGTCCCATTGCAGAGATTTCCCTTCACTTTCTGCCCCATAGCCAAACAGGACGTGGGTGTAAAGCCAAATTGGGGGAATTCCTTGTAGTCCCCAAGGTCACCACAACTTTTGTCCCCATTGGAAGATTTCCCCTCTATTACTTTTCTGGGGAAAACCCAAATTTTCGTTTACTTTCACTTTCAACGATAATGGTAAACAGGACAAATAGAGAGGGTAAATCTCTTTAACGGTGGCACAGACAGCAATAAAAACTGACAAGCGGTCTAATCCCTCTCCAATCCAACCAAAACTGACAGTTATACTTTAATAGTAGATACTCTAGTATAAGTATATACTAAAAGCTCCATAAACCTAACAGAGAGTTTTTGTTTCCTCAGGTATGAAAATGTAATAAATATTACTGCCCGCCTCCTCTCTTAAAGCCTCCTCTCTTAAAAATGATGACAGTATAGATACATAGGGGGTAGGGATGAGCTTCGAGTTCGAGTCGAACTCATGTTCGACTCGAACATTGGCTGTTCGCAAGTTCGCCGAACAGCGAACAATTTGGGGTGTTCGCGGCAAATTCGAATGCCGCGGAACACCCTTTAAAAGTCTATGGGAGAAATAAAAAGTGCTAATTTTAAAGGCTTATATGCAAGTTATTGTCATAAAAAGTGTTTGGGGACCTGGGTCCTGCCCCAGGGGACATGGATGAATGCAAAAAAAAGTTTCAAAAACGGCCGTTTTTTCAGGAGCAGTGATTTTAATAATGCTTAAAGTCAAACAATAAAAGTGTAATATCCCTTTAAATTTCGTAGCTGGGGGATGTCTATAGTATGCCTGTAAAGGGGCGCATGTTTCCCATGTTTAGAACAGTCTGACAGCAAAATGACATTTCGAAGGAAAAAACCCATTTAAACCTACTCGCGGCTATTGCATTGCCGACAATACACATAGAAGTTCATTGATAAAAACGGCATGGGAATTCCCCACAGGGGAACCCCGAACCAAAATTAAAAAAAAAAAAATGACGTGGGAGTCCCCCTAAATTCCATACCAGGCCCTTCAGGTCTGATATGGATATTAAGGGGAACCCCGGCCAAAATTTTTTAAAAACATGATGTGGGGTTCCCCCTAAATTCCATACCAGACCCTTCAGGTCTGGTATGGATTTTAAGGGGAACCCCGCGCCAAAAAAAAAAAAAAAACGGCGTGGGGTCCCCCCAAAAATCCATACCAGACCCTTATGCGAGCACGCAAACTGTCAGGCCGCAGGAAAAGAGGGGGGGACGCTGCGGAGGAGATGCTGGATGAGAACGCCGGAGGAAGAACCAGAAGAAGAAGAAGATGAAGGAAGATAGAAGAAAGAAGAAGCATTTAAATAAAGGAATTGTCAAAAACTGTCTCTTGTCATTTTTAACATTTTTGACAGTTTTTTAGTGAAATGGTAGGGGTAAGTACCCCCTTACCATTTCACACAGGGGGGGGGGGCCGGGATCTGGGGTTCCGGATTCCGATAAGCCCCCCGCCCGCAGACCCCCACAACCACCGGCCAGGGTTGTGGGGATGAGGCCCTTGTCCTCATCAACATGGGGACAAGGTGTTTTGGGGGGCTACCCCAAAGCACCCTCCCAATGTTGAGGGCATGTGGCCTGGTACGGATCAGGAGGGGGGGCCGCACTCTCGTCCCCCCCTCTTTTCCTGCGGCCTGCCAGGTTGCGTGCTCGAATAAGGGTCTGGTATGGATTTTTGGGGGGACCCCATGCCTTTTTTTTTTTTTTTTTGCGCGGGGTTCCCCTTAAAATCCATACCAGACCTGAAGGGTCTGGTATGGAATTTAGGGGGATCCCCACTTCATTTTTTTTTTAAATTTTGGCCGGGGTTCCCCTTAATATCCATACCAGACCTGAAGGGCCTGGTATGGAATTTAGGGGGACTCCCACGTCATTTTTTTTTTTTTTAATTTTGGTTCGGGGTTCCCCTGTGGGGAATTCCCATGCCGTTTTTATCAATGAACTTCTATGTGTATTGTCGGACCGGCAATGCAATAGCCGCGAGTAGTTTTAAATGGGTTTTTTCCTTCGAAATGTCATTTTGCTGTCAGACTGTTGTAAAAACACAGGAAACATGCGCCCCTTTACAGGCATACTATAGACACCCCCCAGCTATGAAATTTAAAGGGATATTACACTTTTATTGTTTGACTTTAAGCATTATTAAAATCACTGCTCCTGAAAAAACGGCCGTTTTTAAAACTTTTTTTTGCATTGATCCATGTCCCCTGGGGCAGGATCCAGGTCCCCAAACACTTTTTATGACAATAACTTGCATATAAGCCTTTAAAATTAGCACTTTTGATTATTCATGTTCGTGTCCCATAGACTTTAACGGTGTTCGCGTGTTCGAACAAACTTTTTTCCTGTTCGCATGTTCTGGTGCGAACCGAACAGGGGGGTGTTCGGCTCATCCCTAATAGGGGGAATTAAAGCACCCGTGAGAAAGAGGACAGAGGAAATAATATAGACAAGGTGGTGAGCAGACCCCAATGCTAGTTTAAAATGTCAAAGAGAAAATGTAATGAAGAATTTATTTCCCTCTGCATCTCTTAAGCTTGCAGAAATGCTATAGACTATCCGTATCATGTTATAGGCCGTTGTTATTTGACCTTACTTGGCTTTGCTGACATTTTGGAAAAAATTATCTTCTTGGGTATTGGGTACCAGTACAATAAGAATTCCTTGCATTAAAAGTTTAAAAACCCATGTCATAGAGGTACACGTGAAAGGATTTTCATTTTTTTTTTTTTAAACGAAAATGTAAAACTTGTTTTTGCAATTGTACATAAACTACATATACTAATGTATTTGATTTAAAGTAGAACCAAAGGCAAAACTTTTTTTTTTTTCATTTTGGATAGGGTAAGCAGGGTTATAACTCCTGTTGGATTTTTTTTCCACCATATTTATCCCATTGCGGATATTCGCTGTCATTTCCTGTTCCATAGCCAAAACAGAAAGTGAGAGGTAATCCCTTAAATAAAGGGATTTCTTAAGGACCCCCAGGTCACTAGAACTAGTGTCCCCACTGGAAGATTTCCTCTCTATTACTTTTCTGGAGACAAGGTGAAACTCCCTAACGGGGGCTCTGGCAGGGATGAAAACTAGCAATCATTCTAATCCCTCTCCACTCTATCCTAAAAAAAAAGTTTTGCCTTTAGTTATACTTAAATAAAAACGTGGTGATTTATTGAAGGATTTTATAAACAAAGTCAAATTGGTTCTTTCACCATTGATAAGACACTGAAGAATCAAACACTGTTCTACAAACCTGGAGTTGAATGATATGAAGTGGTATGCACTGACCTGGCGTTTATGAGGTACTGAGCGAGGCTGATGTTAGCTGGGCTCCCAGTGATGGTGATCTGGCGCTCTGCTGACCCCTCCATGGCACTGGCAATTTTGATTTGTGCTCCAGACATCTGTCGAATTTCATTGATTTTGGTCCCTTGGCGTCCGATGATGCAACCTATTAGCTGGAAAATGAGAGCAGTTGAAACATGTCCAGGGGTGAAAAGTGGGTACAGAACGATCTGGACAAAACAATCTTCAGACAGAAATGTTTTTATCATTTGTGAAAGAAATATGTTTGAAAATGTTAATTTAGTTCAGTATGAAGATAAATGACAAACACACTGTAATCAAACAACCAATTATGTAAAACAAACATATAATACATCAATTATTACATAAGTTTACTATATTCTCCTACATACAAAAAAATCAGGCTGAAATTAAAAAAGAGCCAACATTGTGCATTTTCTCTTGCTGTCATCCTAACATGTTGCAGGAAATAGAGACTGGAGTATGAAGTATCTCACAAAAGTGAGTACACCCCTCACATTTTTGTAAATATTTTACATCTTTTCATGTGACAACACTGAAGAAATGACACTTTGCTACAATGTAAAGTAGTGAGTGTACAGCTTGTATAACAGTGTAAATTTGCTGTCCCCTCAAAAATAACTCAACACACAGCCATTAATGACTAAACCACTAGCAACAAGAGGGTTAGGGAAGTGCTGGAAAATAATGGTGGCCACACAAAATATTGACACTTTGGGCCCAATTTGGACATTTTCACTTAGGGGTGTACTCACTTTTTTTGCCAGCGGTTTAGACATTAATGGCTGTGTTGAGTTATTTTGAGGAGACAGCAAATTTACAAAGTGTAATTTCTTCAGTGTTGTCACATGAAAATATATAATAAAATATTTACAAAAATGTGAGGGGTGTACTCACTTTTGTGAGATACTGTACATGTATAGACAGGCTTATAGGAAGGGTGAGCATAGGGAGCTCCTGGGTGGTAAAGTGTGGTTGAGCAGTTTGCCTTTGTAAAATGATTATAGGCTTCTTGAATCTCCAAACTCCACCATAGTGGCAAACTTACTACAGAGACCAGCATCAATCTGAAACAATCAGTAACGCTGCAGCTATATAGTTGTGTCCAGATGTTTATAATTAGAGTTCTAATCTGATATTTACTAGATGTTTTTGTTACCTATATAAAACATTATGTAGATATACTGCTTGTGCTGTTGGATCCTATCGCAGTCTCATGGTTTGCTATAGCTATATTTATAGAAGTAAATAGAAGTTATATAGTTAAAGAAGTCTTTAGCTTCCATGTTCTCAGCAGCTTTCTACAGTCTTACTTAAAAATGCTTATATACGAGGTCACATAGAACTTTATTTAATAATTGACTGAAGGCATATCTGTTCTTGCTGCACACTGAACTTATATAGTCCAATTCCTCCAGGGCTGCATGCATACTTCAAAGGGAAAATGAAAGCGATAATCTAGCTGACTGCAACAAAAATGGTTTTCGGGGACATAGAAAGTAGCACGTTTTGCAACACCTACTGCTTTCCAATGACATGCAAACAATGTATGGATCTGTGTTGACGGACTTTGGGCTTGTGTCAATAACGTTGATTTGACATCAGTTTGAAATACTTCTGAGATCTTTTAGAATTCATCCAGTCAAAACAGGCTATAAAAATGTATATCTTTAATTGTACTGTATATATTCATTTAATATGTAGGTAACCACTGGCTAAAAATGTGAAGAATGTTGAAAAATAAAAACATATAGTTAAGTAAGCAAGCAATAAAAATCACACTCACATCATTTGGTATGGTGAGTTCATGAGTACTTGCCTGGGGACTGGCATCCATACCTATTATATGAAAAACAAAAGTTATATGCATTAAAGGAATCCTAAGTACCCCATGACTGATACCCCTCTGCTTCTCACCTGGTCTTATTCCCCACTGTCCATCACTTCAGTCTATTGTTGTAGAAGCTCAAATTGAAAGGTGCCTTAACTTTGGCAAAACTTAGAGAATGCCAGATGGCTTTCAGCATAGGAAAATGACTCGGATATGTTTTATGGCAGCCAGGAAATTTTTGAAATTCTACTTACCAGCCTGTGAGCTATGTCTTTCATTGTTATGAGAGTTCAGACACTCAGATCACTTGTGTTACAAATTACAATTCTTACCAGTGATAACTAATAATCAGCTACTTCTAGTAGCAGCACCAAAATGCTAAAATACATTCAGCCTCATTTATTATTTGTCTTAAAGGAGAAGTACAGCCAAAGCTTGTTTAGCTGTACTTCTCCTGTTGATCACAGGAGTGCAGTTCGTTCTGCACTCCTGTGACCCATTTTCAGCAGACAACGGGCTGAAGCCCACTGTCGGCTGACGCCACAGAGCCAGTCCCGGGTAGGGCAAGATTGTAACAATGGAGTCGAGATCCACCCACATGCCTGAACCGGCACGCAGCTCAGCCTTTCAGCAAACCGCTGAGAGCCTGAGCCGGCCGCTCCCACCCCCTCCACAGTCCAGCGCTCCAGTGAGCATTGGGGGGAGTGGCAGAGCAGAGAGCTGCTGACTGACAATTAGCAGCTCTCTGCTCAGGGAGCTGTGAGAACCGAGCGATTGGGGGTGTTTGATCACTCGGTTCCCAGTCTTAGAGCCAGCCAGGGACAGATGCAGCATAGGACCAATGCTGCATCCAGCTACGTAAGTAGGAATCTGAAAAAAAAAACCCCATACATCTTTTTTTAAAGCATGGCTTTAATCATTTTAAACTAGGGCTGCAGAAATTAACGATTAATTCCTCGATTAATCGTTCATTTTTTTGATCGATCAAAATTTTTTCGGTCGGTAGGCTGCCTGCCCTGGGGCTGCTTTGGTCCAAGCTGTGTAGCGCAGCGCTCCGCTCCCTCCTCCTCCACTATATGTCATACACATTCTGCGTATCTCCCGCATCTCCCGCTGTGTGTCTCCGAGCTGAGTGTGAAAACTTTGGCCGCGCTGTGAGAAAGGCCCCGCCCTCCTCCTAGATCAGCTTGTGTGATAGACGCAGTGTTCTGTCTATCACACAAGCTGATCTAAGAGGAGGGCGGGACTTTTCTCACAGCGCGGCCACACTCAGCTCTGAGACACACAGCGGGAGATGCCTGCAGACTGTGTAATGCAGGCACAGGCACTGACTACAGTGAGGCTGCGATTATGGGCACGGTGAGGCTGCCATTATAGGCACGGCAAGGCTGCGATTATGGGCACGGTGAGGCAGCATTATGGGCACGGTGAGACAGCATTATGGGCACAGTGAGACAGCATTATGGGCACGGTGAGGCTGCGATTATGGGCACGGTGAGACTGCATTATGGGAACGGTGAGGCTGCGATTATGGGCATGGTGAGTCTGAGATTATGAGCACGGTGAGACTGCATTATGGGCACGGTAAGGCTGCGATTATGGGTACGGTGAGGCTGCGATTATGGGCACGGTAAGGCTGAGATTATGGGCACGGTGAGGCTGAGTTTATGTGACGTCCTAGCCATGCCCCGCTATGTCTGGCTTCAGCCGTTGCCATAACAACGGTGCTAAATCAGCTAAAAGTAGTTGGATCTGTATGTGCGTTATAATTAATCGAATTTAGTCCATTAATCGATTAAAAAAAAATTGATTGAGGAAAATTGTAATCAGTAACAGCCCTATTTTAAACCTAAAGTTTAATTTTCTTATATTTGCCTTCTGTAATTCCTACCTCCCCTCATCAACATGCTAATGAAATGTTTAAATAAAAGCTTTCTATTTTCATTACATACCTTATTTTTGTCTCTACGCTTCTCTTTGCAATACAGACAGATCATAACTGGTGGGGAAGGGGGTAGGGGACAGCAAAGTGCTGCACATATCTTCCAAAAAGCATCATAGCACCTTGCCACAGAACTCCTCTCTAGGGGCCTTAGCCCCCTGAACAGTGGGCCTGCTCTTGAAGGAGTTATGCAAATATTAAAGTGCATTGATGGGTGGATCTCAGTCTGGAAGAGCGGCCATTACAAAGCAGGCTGTATTTGTATGCAGATTGCTTTAAATAATAGCCACAAGTGGTGTTGGGCCTCCATAAGTGAAAGAACTAAGATCCAGTGAATGAAAGGGTTGAGTAAGGGAATTAAGGCTGGGGAGGAAAGGCTAGATCGGGGGTGTCCAACTTGCAGCCCATGGGCTGCATGCGGAAGACGACTATGAGTGTGGCCCATCACATTTTTTTTTTTTTTTGTAACAATGCATTTACACCTAACAAACACATGCGGCTGAAGAAAAAATTGACAGTGTCTCTTTACTGGACTTTTTATCTTCCCAAAGAAAAATATCCTACCTCACATGCGTTATTCATGTCATCAGTTTTCTGCAGCACCCATATTTGTGACCAACTATTTTCACGGATAAAGTACATGAAGGGCAAAATTGGAACAAAAATATCTGATGAGCACCAGTGGCGACCGCTCATGCAGGGTGCAGAGGCGCTTCCACCCTAATCCATTCACCGGCCCCCCTAATCTACACGCAGGGCGCCGGACACATGGATTCCAATGTTTTTTTTTAAAGCACGTGATTAGAGCCGGAGGCTCCAAAAAAGGTGGGTTTGGGGTGCAGAGCACTGAACCCGGAGCCCACCCCGTTGTGTGACATTAGCATACTAATATTCGCTAATGTCTTCCTGTTTCTCCTCCCGGCCAATAAGACAGCAAGTCCTGAGACCCGAATGGCCGGGAGGGGAAGCGACTGACGGGACTCAGAAGGAGACGCAGGGGAGGAACCCACGACCTGGATGGGGTAAATGCGGGGCGGGCAATGTCAAATATTACACTTGTTTTATGTTGCCCTTTTTTACTTATAAAATAAAAAAAATTTAAATGAAGTCTTTTTACTCCACCTTGGAGGTGCTCATAGTGTGCCTTCACTTTTTTACAAACAAGCTGAATTCCTGGAGTTCAGCTTTAACCAGTTTCCAACCGCCTCACGACGATATACATCGGCAGAATGGCATGAGCAGGCAAAATCACGTACCTGTACGTGATCTGCCTCCCGCGGGCGGGGGGGTCCGATCGGACCCCCCCCGGTGCCCGAGGCGGTCGGCTTCTGTCCGGGAGCGATCAGAGGTGAGGGGGAGGCCATCCATTCGTGGCCCCCCCTCGCGATCGCTCCCAGCCAATAAAATCCTTATAGTAAACAGCAGCAGAGGAAGTGATGTCATCTCTCCTCGGATCGGTATTTTCCGGCGCCGAGGAGAGAAGACATCTGAGTGAGTGCACAACACACACACAGTAGAACACGCCAGGCACACATTACACCCCCCATCACCCCCCGATCACCCCATGATCACCCCCCAATCACCCCCCAATCTCCCCCCCACTGCATTGGTGTCAGTTTGTGACAGTTAGTGTGGTAGGACAGTTAGTGTTAGCCCCCTTTAGGTCTAGGATACCCCCCTAACCCCCCTAATAAAGTTTTAACCCCTTGATCACCCCCTGTCGCCAGTGTCACTAAGGGATCATTTTTCTGATCGCTGTATTAGTGTCACTGGTGATGCTAGTTAGGGAGGTAAATATATAGGTTCGCCGTAAGTATTTTATAGCGTCAGGGACCCCCATATACTACCGAATAAAGGTTTTAACCTCTTGATTGCCCCCTAGTTAACCCTTTCACCAGTGATCACCGTATAACTGTTACGGGTGACGCTGGTTAGTTAGTTTATTTTTTATAGTGTCAGGGCACCCGCCGTTTATTACCTAATAAAGGTTTAGCCCCCTGATTGCCCGGCAGTGATATAAGTTAGGTTTTAGGGTCAGATAGGGTCTGCGTCGCCCCAGGCAGCGTCAGGTTAGCGCCAGTAACGCTAACACCCACGCACGCACCGTACACCTCTCTTAGTGGTATAGTATCTGAACGGATCAATATCTGATCCGATCAGATCTATACTAGCGTCCCCAGCAGTTTAGGGTTCCCAAAAACGCAGTGTTAGTGGGATCAGCCCAGATACCTGCTAGCACCTGCGTTTTGCCCCTCCGCCCAGCCCAGCCCAGCCCACCCAAGTGCAGTATCGATTGATCACTGTCACTTACAAAACACTAAACGCATAACTGCAGCGTTCGCAGAGTCAGGCTTGATCCCTGCAATCGCTAACAGTTTTTTTGGTAGCGTTTTGGTGAACTGGCAAGCACCAGCGGCCTAGTACACCCCGGTCGTATTCAAACCAGCACTGCAGTAACACTTGGTGACGTGGCGAGTCCCATAAGTGCAGTTTGGTGAGGTGGCAACCACAAGTAGTGTCCCGCTGCCACCAAGAAGAAGACAAACACAGGCCTGTCGTGCCCATAATGCCCTTCCTCCTGCATTTGCCAATCCTAATTGGGAACCCACCACTTCTGCAGCACCCGTACTTCCCCCATTCACATCCCCAACCAAATGCAGTCGGCTGCATGAGAGGCATTTTCTTTATGTCCTCCCGAGTACCCCTACCCAACGAACCCCCCCCAAAAAGATGTTGTGTCTGCAGCAAGCGCAGATATAGGTGTGAACGCTACCATACACTAGTTTAGTATTAGTGTAGGGTACAGCTTTGCACAGACTAGGCACACTTTCACAGGGTCTCCCAAGATGCCATCGCATTTTGAGAGACCCGAACCTGGAACCGTTACAGTTACAAAAGTTACAGTTACAAAAAAAAGTGTAAAAAAAAAACAAAAAAATATATAAAATTAAAAAAAATAGTTGTTGTTTTATTGTTCTCTATCTATTCTCTCTCTATTGTTCTGCTCTTTTTTACTGTATTCTATTCTGCAATGTTTTATTGTTATTATGTTTTATCATGTTTGCTTTTCAGGTATGCAATTTTTTATACTTTACTGTTTACTGTGGGGCAGCAGGGGCGGAGGAGCGATTTGCTCCTACCTTTTGAGGGAGGATGCCGGCATATATAAATGGTGCATGTATGCCCATCATTAGAAGTGGGTGGATGAAGGGGGGTATTCTAATGCTGGGCATACCCACCGATCACACAGGCTGCATGAAAAAAAAGATTACAATATATGCCCAACAAGGACCAGCAACGTACTGGTATGATGCTGGACTTTGAGTGGTTATACCAGAATGATGCCTGCAGCAGCCTTTTCAGCCAGTGGTCGGCTTTCATGTAGGCTAATTAGCCTCTAGACTGCTTTTACAAGCAGTGGGAGGGAATGCCCCCCCCCCGTCTTCCATGTTTTTCTCTGGCTCTCCTGTCCCAACAGGGAACCTGAGAATGCAGCCGGTGATTCAGCCAGCTGACCATAGAGCTGAGCAGAGACCAGAGTGGCTACAAACATCTCTATGGCCTAAGAAACCGGAAGCTACGAGCATTTCATGACTTAGATTTTGCCGGATGTAAACAGCGCCATTGGGAAGTTGGGAAAGCATTTTATCACACCGATCTTGGTGTGGTCAGATGCTTTGAGGGCAGAGGAGAGATCTAGGGTCTAATAGACCCCAATTTTTTCAAAAAAGAGAACCTGTCACTACCTATTGCTATCATAGGGGATATTTACATTCCCTGAGATAACAATAAAAATGATTTAAAAAAAATGAAAGGAACAGTTTAAAAATAAGATAAAAAAGCAAAAAAATAATAAAGAAAAAAAAGAAAAAAAGCACCCCTGTCCCCCCCTGCTCTCGCGCAAAGGCGAACGCAAGCATCGGTCTGGTGTCAAATGTAAACAGCAATTGCACCAAGCATGTGAGGTATCACCGCGAATGTCAGATTGAGGGCAGTAATTTTAGCAGTAGACCTCCTCTGTAAATCTAAAGTGGTAACCTGTAAAGGCTTTTAAAGGCTTTTATAAATGTATTTAGTTTGTCGCCACTGCACGTTTGTGCGCAATTTTAAAGCATGTCATGTTTGGTATCCATGTACTCGGCCTAAGATCATCTTTTTTATTTCATCAAACATTTGGGCAATATAGTGTGTTTTAGTGCATTAAAAATTTTTAAAAAAATGTGTTTTTTCCAAAAAAAATGCGTTTGAAAAATCGCTGCGCAAATACTGTGTGAAAAAAAAATGAAACACCCACTATTTTAATCTGTAGGGCATTTGCTTTAAAAAAATATATAATGTTTGGGGGTTCAAAGTAATTTTCTTGCAAAAAAAAAAAATTTTTTCATGTAAACAAAAAGTGTCAGAAAGGGCTTTGTCTTCAAGTGGTTAGAAGAGTGGGTGATGTGTGACATAAGCTTATAAATGTTGTGCATAAAATGCCAGGACAGTTCAAAACTCCCCCAAATGACCCCATTTTGGAAAGTAGACACCCCAAGCTATTTGCTGAGAGGCATGTCAAGTCCATGGAATATTTTATATTGTGACACAAGTTGCGGGAAAAAGACAATTTTTTTTTTTTTGCACAAAGTTGTCACTAAATGATATATTGCTCAAACATGCCATGGGAATATGTGAAATTACACCCCAAAATACATTCTGTTGCTTCTCCTGAGTATGAGGATACCACATGTGTGGGACTTTTTGGGAGCCTAGCCGCGTACGGGACACCGAAAACCAAGCACCGCCTTCAGACTTTCTAAGGGCGTAAATTTTTTATTTCACTCTTCACTGCCTATCACAGTTTTGGAGGCCATGGAATGCCCAGGTGGCACAACCCCCGCCCCCCCCCCCCCCCCGTACTCAGGAGAAGCAGCTAAATGTATTTTGGGGTGCAATTCCACATATGCCCATGGCCTGTGTGAGCAATATATCATTAAGTGGCAACTTTGTGCAAAAAAATAAATAAATAAATAATTTGTCACTTTCCCACAACTTGTGTCAAAATATAAAATATTCCATGGACTCAACATGCCTCTCAGCAAATAGCTTGGGGTGTCTACTTTCCAAAATGGGGTCATTTGGGGGGGTTTTGTGCCATCTGGGCATTTTATGGCCTTCAAAACTGTGATAGTGAGGAGTGAAATCAAAAATGTACGCCCTTAGAAATCCTGAAGGCAGTGCTTGGTTTTCGGGGCCCAGTACGCGGCTAGGCTCCCAAAAAGTCCCACACATGTGGTATGCCGTACTCAGGAGAAGCAGCTGAATGTATTTTGGGGTGCAATTCCACATATGCCCATGGCCTGTGTGAGCAATATATCATTTAGTGACAACTTTTTGTAAATTTTTGTCATTATTCAATCACTTGGGACAAAAAAATAATAATATTCAATGGGCTCAACATGCCTCTCAGCAATTTCCTTGGGGTGTCTACTTTCCAAAATTGGGTCATTTGGGGGGGGGGGGGGGTTGTACTGCCCTGCCATTTTAGCACCTCAAGAAATGACATAGGCAGTCATAAACTAAAAGCTGTGTATATTCCAGAAAATGTACCCTAGTTTGTAGACGCTATAACTTTTGCGCAAACCAATAAATATATGCTTATTGACATTTTTTCACCAAAGACATATGGGCGAATACATTTTGGCCTAAATGTATGACTAAAATTGAGTTTATTGGATTTTTTTTATAACAAAAAGTAGAAAATATCATTTTTTTTTCAAATTTTTCGGTCTTTTTCCGTTTATAGCACAAAAGATAAAAACGGCAGAGGTGATCAAATACCATCAAAAGAAAGCTATATTTGTGGGAAGAAAAGGACGCAAATTTCGTTTGGGTACAGCATTGCATGACCACGCAATAAGCAGTTAAAGCGACGCAGTGCCAAATTGTAAAAAGTGCTCTGGTCAGGAAGGGGGTAAATCCTTCCGGGCCTGAAGTGGTTAAGGCTACCCATTGAAATTAAAGCAGAACTTATCCTCCTCTCCCTCTTTTTCAGTTTTTTTTTTGTTTCTAGGGAGTGGGTACCCATTCCCGCTTCCACTGGAATCGCCTAGGTGATTCCAGCAGAAGTTCTCCCCCCCCACATGTCACAGCTCCCAGGAGGCTGTGGGTCTATTCACCTCGCGCAGTGCAACTCATGCATGTATAGTGAGGAGCCAGCTGTGAAGCTACAAGAAGTCACAGCCGGCTTTCCACAGCAAGCACGGCAGCATCGAGGACCCAAAGACCAACAAAGAATCAGCTTGGGTGAGGACAGCACTGGATCCCTGGTCAGGTAAGTGTCTCTAAAGTCAGCAGCTAAAGTATATGTAGCTGCAGGCTTTTAATTTTTTTTTTTACAGAGTAAAGAACCTATTTATGATTAATGATATAGGGTCGATAGGCCAAACTTGATTTCAGGAGCTAAACTTGAAAACTGCATAACAGAGTATTTCAAATTCTGGAGTTTGTTAGAGGATCTGAAAGTTAGAATATTCACAGAGATATATAGGTGCCAAGGTTTTAGGTCTGCAGCTACTTTAGTAAATTTAAAATGACCAAAGGTAACCTTAAAGACAAATGACACTAAGTCAACTTAATTGTTTTAACTAGATTTTGACATGTATTGCAGAAAATTTGGAACAAAAGCCATGGTTTGTCAAACTCAGATAAAACAAAGGGCCAACATGAGTATGTGAAAGTCAACACAGGGGGCAGATATATTTATCATAAGATTAAAATATTGCTTTAGTTAGTCAATTGCACTTTCTAATATTCTGATTACAGTTTTCCATTAGACAGAAAGGAATCATTTTGAACTACATCAAGCTTCAAATTAGTGAAACAAATCATACATGCATGATACTAAGAAACAATTTCAAATTATTGTAACTATTAAATGGCTTAATTGCTATTCTTAGCCAAGATACTTAACTACCAGGGTAACATGTGTCCCCAAATCCACAAACTAGATTGATATATCTGCTCTAAAATCTAAAGTCAAAAGGTTCAATTATAGATAGCATCAAATACTAAGGTGCAGCTGAGACAGCTGAACACAGTGGATTTAAATTGGGCTGTTCAATTTCAAACCTGACCACATATAAGTTATTTAAAAAGAATAATTGAATATACAGTGGGGACAGAAAGTATTCAGACCCCCTGTGTTTTTCTGTCAATATGGGGTGCTGTGTGTACATTAATGAGGAAAAAAATGAACTTAAATGATTTTAGCAAATGGCTGCAATATAACAAAGAGTGAAAAATTTAAGGAGGTCTGAATACTTCCTGTCCCCACTGAATAGCTAAACAGGATATTTTACTTTACAGTACTTTTAAAGAAGTCACTCACTGCAGAAACAGGAGTATCCATAAGATTATTGCAAATATGTTTACCCAAGTGTCTGAAATAAGAACTGTATTTTACAAACTAACAATCATGCTCATCATTTTTTTTCAGTCTTGCATCACAAAAATGGCAGTTGATTGGTTACAATAAGGCAATGCAAAAGGCAATACAAAATTAAGTCAGTGTGACTTTATCTGTGTAAAGTGAACCTGTAATATCCTCCTGCAAAGTAAAGTAATGGCACCAATGATTACAAGGCACTACCAGAGTCATATTATACCTACAGAGTATGATCCCCTCCTCTCCAAAGCTCTCTTTCAGCCTCCTAAAAAGCCTACAGAAATACTGTTTTTCCACACTTTGGAATTTGGAAAGGGTTAGGCACCCTCTCCCACATGTGACAGTGCCTGGGCCTGGAGATAGGAACCTGGTAAGGTGCATTGCTTCAGCCTTAAATACCTGGTATTAGAAATCCTGGGGCAAGTGACCTGGATGCCAGGGTCTAGCAACACTCTTGCACTGAGCCCTCTATTGTGAGATAAGGATACAATTTGTGCCTTCTCCCCATGCAAGAAAGTTTAGGGTTTTTCGGGAGCACCAGAATTGTTTTAGCGATGTGGCCAGGCACTTTGAAAATATGTGTGTATATGTACTAAACATCTACACCATTACATCACTTTGTAGGACTTTGTTACAAGTTTAGTTTTATGTTAGATCCTAGTTTTTTTTAACAAAAAATACAGCAACGTGATTTTGTGTGCCTAATCTCCTTCATAAAGAATGATGTGAATGATAGCATACAATGAACAGAGAATTAAAACTGATAAATATACAGATACATATATAAGGTTTACATAAATTGCCAACAATGCTCTAATTTCAGAGAATTTGATGAATGAGACTCATTATGTTACAGCCAGCAAAAACTAGTTGTAGTGTGAAGGTTGAGCATTTGGTTCAGTATTGAAAACACATATATTTCAAAACAAGCTTTTGTGAAACAGAAATTTAGAAATGCTTTTGGGAGCAAAGCAACAGGTTCCTAACTCTATCAAATTTAATCTTGAATTAATCACCTTTTCTTGTTATTCAGTTATCCAAGGTACAATTTTGTATCTATATAAAAATGCCAATTATGAGCACACAAATATGGCTGTAGAATAACTTTTATGATCCTTAGGTAGATACAACATCTCCAGTACTGAAGTTGCGTATTCTTAGTAAATAGTGTATGGACCATGAATATGGCTATGCTTGTGGACAGGAAACTAAATACATAAAAGTACAATGAAGTTTTGAAGCAAAATGTGAAGATGTATGGATTACAAACTGGAGTAAAACGAAGCAGAAATATCCAAGACAGAACCCTCCGCAAAATGATTAGCTCACTTCCTGTCTGTCCACCGTCATCATACAGAGGCACTAGTGAGTCTTGGGATAATCTTAAGAATTTAGGATAATTTTTTTTCTGGCAATATTAAAAGGGGCTTATGGGCCATATGCTAATATTTACCTCCTAACTCTCAACTGCCATGTTTTCTTACATCCTACATTTCTCTTTTTTCCTGGTACCTCTCTATTAGACCTGGGCCTTAGGCAACTAGCCCTCCTGACTTAACCATCAGGTCAAATATTCAGTTGGCCAATGAAGCTCTGGACTTACAAGCCTCCTAATTTGGCATGGGTTACCTGTGGACTGTCCCATCAAGTTTTGAGCTTCTTCAGAGGAATGTAAGGGCAGCTTTTCTCCTAAGGAGAAAGAAAACATATATTTAACTTCCTTGCCCTTTAGAAGATCAACATGTTTTACATTGTCTAAATAAGCCCAAAATCTGATGAGACAATGTATTCTGTTTATCACTACTTAGTAATATTAACTATGTTTATCCAAGAAGCAACAGTACAAATAGTTTAGAGCCTAGCCACGTGATATGATGTGCCAGCAGATGAAGCTATGAGAGCAATAATAACTGTATTTTTTAAAACAGAAAATTAATGCATAAGAAGTATAAATGAACAAAACGTGAAATGCCTGAGACGTGAGAAGAGAAAAAGAAGGAAGACTCTAGAACGGGAAAGTTGGGTACGTACCAGGGAAAGCAGGGGTGGTCTGTCCGAGGGGAGTAAAGGGGGTTTGCTGCATGGCCAACTGGTGGAGCTTGGTCAACTGCTGAGGGGTAGGAGGGACATTAGAACTAAGAAGGTTATTGTTAGAGAGTACAAGAAGTCACAGGCACAAGAAAACAGTCAAATAATAAAATAAAACAAAACAAAGCACCAGGGAGCCATGGGATACATACACAATCCAGGTGAGCGAGAACTTGGCTTAAAATCTTCAGAATATGTAATGCAGATATCTCATGCTAATCCATAATCACACCTCCTTCTAATAAGTGCTTGTTGTCTTATTGACATCTAAGTATCCATGCAAATCCATGTATGTATATATTGTAATGATTTTTGAGCTCATAGTAGTCACCAGTGTAATCAAAACACATAGGGTGCCATTAAATAAAAATAAGACCTATCTATCCTAAACATCCACTAAAGAATATTGCAGCATTTATCTTCCTTAACTTATATCAACTACCAACTAGAAAAATCTACAAATCATCTACTTAGTGTATAGGAGGTCATATCTACATGCTTACAGATTTTTTTCTTTGTTTTTCTATAGAGTTTTAGGGACAGCTGTTTTACAAAGATAAGAACCAGATGGTGAAAGCAACTTGTTGTGTCCTGTCACTTAGATTATTGAATGTAATAAGAAATATAAGCTTTAAAGACCATAATGGTGGCAGCAACGATGATGGAGATACCTAAAGCTATGGATCTCAGCAGTAGGATGGCATGTTCATCTCCTGAGTTTTAGGGACAGGTGTTTTACAAAGATAAGAACCAGACAGTAAAGACAGCTTATTGCTTCTCCACCTATATTATTGAATGTATAAAACGTATATGCTTTAACGACTATAAAAAGTAATGATGACAGCAAAGATGATGGAAACACGATACCTAAATTTGTGGATCTCAGCAGTAGGATGGTATGGGGTTCATCTGGCGCTTTGTGAACTTCAGAATGTTAACAGGTGTGTTCTTTTTAATCCGATGAAAATTGTGGTGTAAAAATTTAAACTTTTATAGTCTGTTATTTGAAAACAGGTATAAAATAGAATCCAGTGTAGTACAAACTGGTCGTATCTATTAACTCCTACAATTTCAGTCTCTGATGACAATATTGGCAATACTATAAATATACCTGTGTTTGATTCTAATGTTAAAGAGGGAGTCCTGCGAAAAAATTTTTTTTTAAAAGTCAGCAGCTGCAAATACTGCAGCTGCTGACTTTTAAAATAAGGACACTCACCTGTACCCAGGGTCCAGCGATGTCGGCACCCAAGACCAAACCGTCCCTCGTCCTCGGGTGCTGCCGCCACCATTCTCTGTAAGGTAATCAGGAAGTGAAGCGCTGCGGCTTCACTTCTGCTGTCAGAATACAATAGAGCAGCAGGAGAGATCCCTGCATCAACATCATTTTTGTTGATACAGAAATCTGTGATTTTTTGTTTTGTTTTGTTTAAACCCGCTGTTTGAATGGAAAAAAAAACTGTGTAAAAAAATGATTATACCTTGCTTTTCTGTAAAGCCTAGTACACACCACTAGTTTTTTTTTCGCTCAATTTAGAGGGTTGAATAAAAAAACTGGCAACTCGGGTCAGAGCCTCTGTACTAATAATCCGATGTTAGTAAAGCGATATCCCCTTCCATGCTCTTGTGTTCTGACAGGGTGATTACCCCCCCCCCCCCCCCCCCAGAACACTCTGGTCTTCAATCTCAGCCATTGGCTGAGAGCACTGATCGGGACGGGAGCTGGTCGGCAGACTTTTTTCGGCCATGAGCCTTCGGCAGAGGCCAGCCGAATGGGCGGCTTCTGTCCGACTAGCTGCCATGTGCACGGGCCGAGTGCCGGCCGACATTCGGCCCGTGTGCACTAGGCTTTAGAAGGTTGCAGTAAAGTGCTTACTAATTAGATTTATTTCCTAGCCACTTCGAAACCAGGCACTTACACCCCCTTTCTGCTCAAGCCAATTTTCAGCTTTCAGCGCTGTCGCACTTTGAATGACAATTGCACGGTCATGCTACACTGTACCCAAACTATTTTTTTATCATTTTGTTCCCACAAATAGAGCTTTCTTTTGGTGGTATTTGATCACTGCTGGGGTTTTTATTTTTGTGCAACAAATAAAAAAGTCCGAACATTTTGAAAAAAGGTTTTCTTTGTTTCTGTTATAACATTTTGTAAATAAGTAAGTTTTCTCCTTCACTGACGGGCACTGATGAGGCTGCACTGACGGGCACTGATAAGGTGACACTGATGGGCAATGATGAGGTGGCACCAATGAGGTGGCACTGATGAGGTGGCATTGATGGGCACTGATGATGGGCTTGGATAGGCGTCACTGATGGGCACTGATAGGCGGCACTGATAGGTGGCACTGGTATGCAGCATTTATGGACATTGATAGGCGGCACTGATGGGCACTCATAGGCGGTACTGATGGGCACACATAGGCGGCACTGATGGGCAATGAGAGGCTGCACAGATGGGTACTTATGGGTGGCACTGATAGGTGGCATGGATGGGCACTGATGGGCACTGATAGGTGGCATGGATGGGCACTGTTAGGTGGGAATTAATGGGCATGGATGGGCACTGATAGGTGGCACTGATGGACACTGATGGGTGGCACTAATGGACACTGATAGATGGCACTGATAGACATCACTGATAGGGAGACATCTGGCAGGCATTGGTAATGGGCACTGACTGGCACCATTTGTAGGCACCGATTGGCATATTTTGGGCACTGACTGTCATCCCTGGTGGCCATGGGTGGCAAACCTGGTCATTCAACCATTGTGTGCCATCCCTGGTGGTCCTGGTGGCATCCCTCATGGTCCAGTGTGGGCATCCGCAGGGGTGCAGACCCCCTCTGTCAGACGCGAGTGAGGAAAAGCCAATACACAGCTTTTCCTATTTACACTGTGATCAGCCGTGATTGGACATGGCTGATCATGAGCTAAAGAACCTCTGTGAGAGGCTCTTTACCAAGAATGGTGTAGCGGTGTGTCAAACTGACACGCCGCACTGCGCACCGGCAGTTATCCTGAAAGACGCCATGTAACGTCCATTTAGGATAACTGAGCCACCGGTGGGAAGTGACTAGGGTTAACATAAATGTACAATGGGCAGTCCATAGCAACCAAGAAATCATCTCTCATAAGCCAAAAGTTGATGAAAGATGAAGTCAGATCAGTTGATTTGAATTATTGCAGTTTGTTCATCATTTCTTTTTAACCATCCTTAATAACCATGCTTTCAGTATGTTGACATGTCTTGTATTTGCTGACTGAACCCTCTGAATTGTATATTTTGTCATGTTTTAAGTGAATAAACATATTTCAAACTCTGTAAAGGTCTGTATACTGATCTATAACATATAATAGCACTCACTCTTTGTTTTAGTTAAAATGTTGAGCCGATATCGCCTTCAAGATCTGTACACTGCTAAAGCTTTCCCTGGAGAACTCAGCATTCATCCTACATTAAACAGAATTTAGCCAAACTTAAACAGAACATTAGTACAAGTTTGGCATTTGTGTATACGATCCCAAGCATGTTTCTAGAAACTACAAAGTATAAAGCTAGACAAACAGAACTGATAAAGCCAAGTCCTCCTTCCATTGTGACACAGATCCCATGGCTGCCCACGGTGTAAAGATACAGAGCTCCCATCTCAGACACATTAATATTATGGTCTAATATTAATAATCAGTAACACCAGCATGCTGGGGAAGAAAGTGTCAGGAAGAAGGAGGGGGTAGAAAATGAGAGATGAGAACTCACATCAGGGTGAGGGATTGCGTACTGTCCTTGGATGGAGTAGGCCTGAAACAGAAGGGCAAATAAGTGCATTTCAGCATGGCATGTCACATTTGGAAAAAAAAAGCTACAGGCAGAAATGGCAGAAGACTGGATATCTTGGTATATTCCACTCAATACCAATTCCCAAACCCTGTCCATAATGCTGTAAACAAGCATGTTTCCCATGGTTCCAAAAGAATAGAACATTTTAACCATTACTGCTACCTTCCTTGGAACAGATGTTACAAGTCAAGATTTTTCCTGCAGCTCCACCTGCAGGTAAGATCTAGTAACAGATCCAGATTTTTCAGACATAAGGGTTCTCTGTGAGCTCCATAATATCTTTGTTGGACAAAATTCGGACAAGTAAATATAAAGAAAAGTAGTAGAAGGACTGGATCTTGCTTCTATCAGATACAACAGGGAGGGCTCACAAGATTAAAATGTTTTATTATATTGGAAAAATACTTAAATACATGCAAGGCTAAAAGTTATATACTAAACACTATGTCTACATGTTCAGAACTTAAAGTTCATAAATGATAAGTGGGACCAACAAAAGAGTTTAATAATAAATTTATACAGGCAACTGCACCTAAAAAAAGTATTTTGTTGTATATCCAGCATTGACATCACCAGGACTAGCCAAACAAATCATTCTTATGAAGGCACTTTAAAAAATGCTCCCTATACATCCCTATATAAATGTATATTTTTCTGTCATCGAAATAAATATGTACTTGTGCTTTATTATACAGTATATTCATAATTCATAGTAACACAAAAGAAAAGCTATACAAGAGATGTATTTATTAAAATACATCAAACTAGAATCTGGATCATCTATTAAATTTCTTTAAAGTGGCACTTTATAAGCCCCCCCCAAAAAAAAAAAAAAAAAAAAAAAAAAAAATATCAGTATCTTTACCATACTTGAACTCACAGTGTTCTGTTTGGGCAAAGCTTCAGCACTTTCTGGGCACACAAAGGCTTGCCCACCTCCTCCTACCTTTGACATAGTACTGTTGCTCAGTAAGGTAGGCCGTCATAATTATAGGCCAGTAGAAAGGTATGGAGGTGGAAGGGGGTGGAAGCATCTGAGCTTTACCAGATCATAACCACCTGGCACAAGACAGAGAGCAAAGAGGGCTGCTGCTGAAAGCTGCTTTAGGTTTCTGCTTTTTTTATATCCATCAACAGCTTCTGTTTGTTAAAATAGCAGAATCACTTTAAGTCAAAAACCTTACCCTGTCTGTCTATTTTTTTCAATCATTTGGTTTTCTACAATAAAAAAAGACAAATTCAAAATATGTAAACCCTTTAAATGAAGATCTACTCACAGACTTAATTAATTTACAAAATTAGTATAATAAACTGCAGTGAAAGAGCAAGAGGGAGAAAGAGAGACACCCATGCCAAGGAATTTTTAATTGTCTACAGCCAGCTATGTCTAGAACCTCCACTGCTGCTATAGCACAATGCCAGGACCAAGACAAATCCTCAGCTTGCTGTCTGAATAACTCTTCTCTCGAGCACTGGTAAAAAGTGGATCTAATCACATTGACTAAATTAACTTACAGAATCAGTATCTGATCACAATTTCCAAAAGGGTTAGTCTTTACCTTATAATCATATTTGATACAAATTAAATTAGGCAAATCTCCTCTTTCAGTTAAAAATTAATGGCAACTACTTATGCCTAATATGACATGTTCCTACCATATGCTAGTGTCACCAACAATTATTATTACATTAAGGCTCCTTTCACACGGACGGATAATATTGTGCTTTTAGCTGCGTTTTCTACAGCAGCTAAACGCACACAATGCTTTCCTATGGCCCCATTCACACACTGCGTTTAGCTGCATTTTCATTACATGCGGTTTGGTGCGGATAGAAAAAATAGAATTGACTGCGTCCAGGAGCGATTTAGCACAGCTATCCGCACATAACCGCAGGTAATTGCAGTGCACTGTGTCAGCTGCGGATAGCAGCGCCGAGCTGGCTCGCTCATCGGGAAAGGAAAAATGTTTTTTCCTTTCCCAATGAGCATCAAGCACGGGGATCCGACTTGGATCCCCTCCAATGCCAGGCACTGTTTGGTATGAATGTTGAGGGGGAACTCCACGCCAAATTTTAAATAAAAAAACGGCATGGGTTCCCCTCTAAGAGCATACCAGGTCCTTCGGTCTGGTATGGTTTTTAAGGGGAAACTTTAAGCCGAAAAACGGCATGGGGGTCCCCCTCAAAATCCATACCAGACCCTTATCCGAGCACGCAGCCCGGTCTGTCAGGAAAGGGGGTGGGGACGAGCGAGCGCCCCCCCCCCCCCTCCTGAACCATACCAGGCCACATGTCCTCAACATGGGGGGGGTGAGTGCTTTGGGGAAGGGGGGCGCCCTGCCCTGGAAGGAAAATGACAACTGGTTTTTAAATTTTTTTACAAATAAATATCTAAAAAGTGTGACATGCATTTGTATTCAGCCCCCTTTACTCTGCTATCCCTAACTAACATCTAGTGGAACCAATTGCCTTAAAAAGTCACCTAAGTAGTAAATAGAGTCCACCTGTGTGTAATTTAACCACTTCAGCCCCGGAGGATCTTACCCCCTTCCTGACCAGAGCACTTTTTATAATTTGTCACTGCGTCGCTTTAACTGACAATTGCGTGGTCGTTCGACGCTGTAATTTGTCTCTTTTTTTTCCCACAAATAGAGCTTTCTTCTGGTGGTATTTGATCACCTCTGCGGTTTTTATTTTTTGTGCTATAAACAAAAAAAGAGCGACAATTTTGAACAAAAAATAATATTTTTTACATTTTGCTATAATAAATATCCCCAAAATTAAAAAAAACAAACAAATTTCTTCATCAGTTTAGGCCAATATATATTCTTCTACATATTTTTGGTGAAAAAAATTGCAATAATCGTATATTGATTGGTTTGCGCAAAAGTTATAGCATCTACAAACTATGTGAAAGATTTATGGCATTTTTATGGCATTTTTATTATTTTATTTTTTTAACTAGTAATGGCGGTGATCTGCGATTTTTAGAGGTACTGCGACATTGCGCCGGACAGATCGGACACTTTTGACACTTTTTTGGGACCATTGACAATTATACAGCGATCAGTGCTATAAATATGCATTGATTACTGTGTAAATGTGACAGGTAGGGAAGGGGTTAAGAATAGGGGGCGATCAAGGGGTTAACTGTGTGTTCCCTCAGTGTGTTCTAACTGTGTAAGGGATGGGAGTGACTAGGAGAGGAGACATATCGTTTTTCCTACTTAGGAACAAAACGATATGTTCCCTCTTCCCTAAAAGCACAGGGATTTGTGTGTTGCAATCATGCGTGGCTGGTGTAGATGATGCTCGCTGGCTACGCGCATTGGGTCCCCCTCTGGTAGCCGAAAAGCGGAAAGAAGTACCCGTACGGGGTTTCACCCAGGGGAGCCATTCTGCCGCAGTATATCTGCATGAGACGGTTAATCTCACTATAAATGCAGCTGTTCTGTGAAGCCCTCAGAGGTTTGTTAGAGGACCTTAGTGAAAAAACAGCATCATGAAGGCCAAGAAACACACCAGACAGGTCAGGCATAAAGTTGTGAAGAAGTTTAAAGCAGGGTTAGGTTATAAAAAAATATCCCAAGCTTTGAACATCTCACGGAGCACTGTTCAATCCATCATTTGAAATTGGAAAGAGTATGGTACAATTGCAAACCCCTCAAGACATGGCTGTCCTCCTAAACTGATAGGCCGGACAAGGAGAGCATTAATTAGAGAAGCAGCCAAGAGGCCCAAGGTAACTCTGGAGGAGCTGCATAAATCCACAGCTATGGAAAAGTGGCAAGAAGAAAGCCATTGTTGAAAGAAAGCCATAAGTAGTCCCATTTGCAGTTATCGAGAAGCCATGTGGGGGATACAGAAAACATGTGGAAGAAGGTGCTCTGGTCATTTGAGACCAAAATTGAACTTTTCTGCCTAAAAGCAAAACACTCTGTGTGGCAGAAAACAAACACTGCACATCACCCTGAACACACCATTCCAATTGTAAAACATGGTGGTGGCAGCATCATGTTGTGGGGATGCTTTTTTCAGCAGGGACAGGGAAGCTGGTCAGAGTTATTGGGAAGATGGATGGAGCCAAATAAAGGGCAATCTTAGAAGAAAACCTGTTAGAGTCTGCAAAAGACTTGAGACTGGGGCGGAGGTTCACCTTCCAGTAGGACAGCGACCCTAAACATACAGCCAGAGCTACAATGGAATGGTTTAGCTCAAAGCATATTCATTTGTTAGAATGACCCAGTCAAAGTCCAGACCTGAATCCAATTGGGAATCTGTGTTAAGACTTGAAAAATGCTGTTCGCAGACGCTCTTCCTCCAATCTGACAGAGCTTGAGCTATTTTGCAAAGAAGAATGGGCAGAAATTTCACTGTCTAGATGTGCAAAGCTGGTAGAATCACCCAAAAAGACTGGCAGCTGTAATTGCAGCGAAAGGTGGTTCTATAAAATGTTGACTCAGGGGGGCTGAATACAAATGCATGCCACACTATTCATATATTTATTTGGAAAAAAATTTGGAAAACCAGTTATCATTTTCCTTCCACTTCACAATTATTTGCCACTTTGTGTTGGTCTATCACATAAAATCCCAATGAAATACACTTACATTTTTGGTGGTAACATGACACTGCACCTAAGGCACTGCACATAAAATCTGGGATACTTGGTGTGAAGCTGCTCTCACACTGACTTTGCAATGAACTGCCATGAACCATACCCTAAGCCTAAGACAATCTTTCTCAACCTTTTTAACATGGAAGAACCCTCGAAATACCTGCTAATAACTACTATATCTAGCTCATGGTGCATTAGTGTAATAGTTAAAAGGAAGAATCATCCTTACATTTAGGTTGGGTTCACATTGCTGCGATGTCAGACATTGCATGTGATTCGCACCGCACTGCTGCGCAAATCACATGCGAAGTCTGTGCAATGCAAATTCAGCCATACAGATTGTATAGCTGAATTCGCATTGCATTCAGACCAAAGTCACGCAGGACACTTTTTTTGGTCCGCGCCAGATTCGGTTTGCATGGGTGTTCACACCCATACGATCCTATTCCTGTCTGAATTGACAATTCACACTGCAATATGCAAACCAATCTGGGGGTGTCATTAACTTTGTATTGACACCTGCAGTGGTTCACATAGGGCAGTGTGAACTGCCTGCGAGTTGTATGTGATGCGGAAACCCGTACTGGATTCGCATGGGTTCTCGCATCGCAGCAGTGTGAACCGAGCCTTAGGGTCAGTAGGAAGGATCCCCCCTCACAGATAGTTAAAAAAAGATCACTGTTCTCAGTAGTTAGTCATATGAGAGGCAGAGATGGCTCATTGCTGAACGAACCCACAGCAAACTCTAGAGGATCCCCAGGGTTTCATAGAACCCTGGTTGAGAAAGACTGCCCAAAGACATTTATAGTCTGTTATTAATGGACCTTTATAGTCATTTAAAGCTGAACTTCAAGATAAGCAATTATTGTGTCTAAACACAAGGAGCATTTGTATTCCTTCTTGAATCTTGGTGAATTTTGTGTATTTATTTCAGACCTGTGCAGTAATCCAATGTGGAACTTTCCCTCTGTGCAGGAGCTTTCTGTAATAATGACCAGTCATTGCTGCTCTGTCCTTGTACAAAGTGACTGGTCTTGTCTCTGCCCCTCCTGTAGTTTTCTGCAGGCAGCCTGTAGTTGTTGGAGGCTGCTGCAGCCTAAACATATGTTTATATTCCTTTTTTTAATACTGTTACTCATTCTTGTATATTTTTTTATTTACACTGTAGCACAAGTTAAACATATGTATTTATGGTTTAGAGCAGGGGTCTCCAAACTGTGGCCCGAGGGCCAGATGTGGCCCTTTGCTAGCCTTCATCTGGCCCTTGGGGCACTATTGCTCCCAATGATATGAGGTAATTTCCTCCCAATGACACCAATAATGGGGCACAATTTCTTCCACTAATACCAATAATGGAGCCTTATCCCCCTTCCTACTAACCACCAACACTGAGGCCGTGTTTATTCTCACCGATGCCTGCCCCAGGGGCATTTTCTACCCCCACTGGTCAGAATCTGGCCCCCCTAAAGTCTGAAGGACAGTAAACTGGCCCTTTGCTTGAAAAGTTTGCAGACCCCTGGTTTAGAGAGAGAATAACACAGATAGAAATGCCAAGGAATTCTTAATTGTCTACTGCCAGCCAGGTCTAGAATCTTCATTGCTTCTACAACACAATCACAAGACCCCATCCAGTCCCTAGCTTGCTGATTGGGTAATGAAGATGAAGAAGCACTTTGATGAAGTCATCCATCTGTTTAAATGGCTCCTAACACTAGCAACTCATCTCCGAGTACTGGTAAATAGTGGATTACAGAAGGCTGCTTTTAGTACAGTTCAATTACATCATATATCATAAGGTTAGGGTTTACCAATTAATATATGGATGCATTATCAGTGTCCATCTGGAATTCAAGTTTTACTTTTGACCACCACTGATATTAAAAGTACAGTCTAAAAAATATATATAGTTAACAACCTTGCTCAATCCATCTGTAGAAAATAACATGGACCTAGTTAGAAGTAAAAAGTTTTCGATTTTGACCTAGTGCCATTGGTTCCCAAGCCGCAGTAGCAGTTCACAGAATGATTGTATTTGGTGCCTGAATTTGTTCATTTGTATATTGTGCAGTATTGTATACTGACATTTATTTTGTTGGTCACCACAAAAACCACAGTCACAAACACAAATACCATTGGACTAACTCCTCAAACTTTTTTTATGGAGTACATGTCACTGTCATCACACTTCTAAGCACCTATCGCTAGCTGCATGCTAGACATCAATTATAATGAAAAAAAAAGTAATTAAGATAACTCCCATCCGTCCCTCAAATACATTTTTAAGCAAGATGTTCCACTTCATTACCCCTCCCCTTCATGCATAGGATGAGGGACCATTAGCTCTGAATAACACTGCCGGCCTGTGATTTCAGCAAACTCAATTGGTCATGAAGCTTTTATGCGACTATGAGTTGTATCTGAATAACATTCTATAATTCAGTGTATTCAGATCAACAGTACAAACAGTAATGTGTTGTCTGAGTAGATACTACCTTGTGTGCAAAACAGATTTCCAGAACAGAACTCCAGCAACCTGTACAGGAAGTAATATGGTGACTATCACTAATGATCTCTTTCTGAAATACTAGCTGCCTAGCTGTCTCCGTCTTCAGTTCTAAACTGATCTGGAACAAACATGCACATCGGAAAAAAGGAAGGACGCCAAATCTGCATACTTATTTTAGGCCAGTGACAGAGAGATTGCTGATACCATCATTATGACAGCCAAGCCAACAGTGGCAGAATAACCATTTATACTTAAAAAAAAACATCCTTTTTTGAAGAACCCCTCAAAGATATTCATGGATACAAGATAATATACAGATCTTCAGAATCATCTGAATATCAAGACATGTATACATATTCTGATCCTCAGAACCACAGTGATGTGATCCTGGGACAGCCAATGAAGATGGCCAAAACCCGGCACACAGGAGAAGATGCCGATGCCGGCAAGGGAGCTCTGGGAAGGTGAGTATTCTCCTTTTTCACTTCAAAGTGGTGCAGCAATAACTATGACCACAAAAACAGTAGATTATCTTCAAGCATATAGTATTTAAAAATACTCCATCATGAGAGAAGCATGGGGCTATCATTGCAGGCCTCTATTTAAAAATGCAAGATGCCAGGCAGTGTCTGACTTCTGTATGCTTTCGTCACAGTCCTGGAAAAAGCATGCTGTAAATGGGTGTTAGAACTCCTTATTTCTGTAACTAACTAACTGCCAGTTAACTAACATTTTCAAAGCAATGTTCAGTAATGTCAGCCTTCATTATTTTCTCATGATAGTGTCCTTTTATTGCAGCAGGTTTAAAGGTAATGGCAAAGAGATCAGACACCACATCCCAGTTTAACATATGAAAAAGGGAAGGAGGAACAAGCCACTGGACTTTAAAGGTGCCAAAAGAATAAATTGATTACAATTTATAAAGTTCAATAAGTTTTATTACAACAATAAAAAGTTGATAAAAGATTCCTTGTTATATCATTTGTTCAATTCATAAGCAAATACAGACACTAGTGCTCTACATGTTTCGCTTCAAAAGAGCTTCTTCAGGAGACTTAAGAGTGCTGTATGAATTAAATGCTATAAATGACAGAGAAACATAGGAATAATTACATAAAGTTTTGGACAGAGTTTTACCTCTATCAATGTATTGGTATACATAAGTACACACATTTGGTTTTATTTATAGATATATTATTAGCAAAAGACAATTTTAAATAATATGTGAATTGAGATAAAGATGGCATGCAATGATGAGTTTCTTGCAGATGGCTTATGGAACAATGTAGACCCAAGACTGCCATCCTGATTAATCAGTATTCGAACATCCAAAAAAATTCAATTTTTGCTGGTGGTATTCCATAGTAAACTTTAGATTGGATTGATTATCTTTTTTCCGCAAAATACCAATATGGCGTCGCTATATTGACGATATTTTCTTTATTTGGACGGGCACCCAAGACGAGTTCATTATCCTTTTTGAAAGATTAAAATATAATCAATACAATGTGAAGTGATATCCTGGAGGGTCTTGGTTTCCTGTTCAAGGATACTCAGCAGCATTTTTTCATCTTTGCTATCCCTCCATCATCAACATTGGGTTACCCTTCACTTGAAAGAAGAGGGGGATAAATAAATTGATCCTATTGTACAAATGAAAGTGAGGTAAATATTACCCATACGTCCTTGACAATTAATAGGGAAAATCTTTTTTTCTCATATACATATATATCTTTCCTATAGGAAATAGGAAAAGGAGAAGAAATATCTGTTTCCCCCCTGTGGTCACACAATATCCATTGATAGGGCAACTATTAAAATCATTTAGGACTTCCATGCTTTTTTTGATTAACCCAGTTCCAAGTGTATCCGGTAGGTACATCTTTATCTCAATTCACATATTATTTAAAATTGTCTTTTGCTAATAATATCTAGAAATAAAACCAAATATGTGTACTTATGTATACCAATATATTGATAGATGTAAAACTCTGTCCAAAACTTTATGTAATTATTCCTATGTTTCTCTGTCATTTATAGCATTTAATTCATACAGCACTCTTGAGTCTCCTGAAGAAGCTCTTTTGAAGCGAAACATGTAGAGCGCTAGTGTCTGTATTTGCTTATGAATTGAACAAATGATATAACAAGGAATCTTTCATCAACTTTTTATTGTTGTAATAAAATGTATTGAATTTTATTAATTGTAATCAATTTATTCTTTTGGCACCTTTAAAGTCCAGTGGCTTGTTCTCCTTTCCTTTTTTCATCTTTTATTGCAGCACTTTAAACATTCCCTCCAATAGGACATACTAATGCAACAATTGTGGGCTTAAATCATGTAGACACATATCTCTTTACACCTGCAACAGTGATCTCTCAAGCAATATTATTACATATTATAATATTCCTTTAGCTGCCACTTTAGCATGCTTTAAGCTCTATGGCAGATTGATTAACCAGGCCCTGCTATTCATTATCTGTAAGGGTACTAATGGATGGACATTTATTGTTTTGCTTGTTAGGGAAAAACTCTTTGCAGATGGAAAGAAAAACAAAAGCTCCTTGGTCATAAGAGTTGCTGTTTAGGTTGTTGACATTTTTTTAATTCATGCAAAACTGAACAGACAATGCACCATTTCCATTTAAAATTCCCTAAAGTGGTAGTAAACCCTTATATATACCCACTAAAGTGACTAGCCTCAGGCGATACACTGAGATGAAGCAAATCCTCGTACATAGGTTGTACCTGTTTACCTCCCTTCCCTTCTAAAACACACAGATCAAAGGCCATTTCTCAGCTGCAGGCAGGGGACAGGGATCTGAGATTGCACACTGCACACCACAGAGAGGAGAGATAGGTGTAATCTATCTGAGTTTAGGTAAAAGACACCCCCTTCTCTACACAGTACTTTAAGGAAAAATACACAGCTGAGGCTGTCAATCACCTTCTGTGTGCTGGAGGGGGGGGCAAGCTATCTCCCAAGATTCTGTAGTATCAGGATAACCTGTCAGAAGTGACTAATGCAAATAGCAGAGGGAAGAGCGAGGAGACAGAAATCACACTAGGTGCTTTTGATTGAGGCAAGTAGACACTATAGAGGAATATGCTCTGTTCATTTTTCTGAGGTTTACACCCACTTTAAAGCTTTTCATTGTGTACATAAGTATAGTAAGAGCACCAGGCCAGCAGTGTTTCATGGCTTATGTTCCAATCTGATGAGTGATCACTTGTAGGATGAGAGAACATGCAAGAAAATCTTTGTAAAACTAACGGGCAGAGGCTGGTGCTGCAGCAATAGGCTGAGGTTGGCAGTGGAGGCACCCAGCGGGTCCGCTCTTACCTGACCACCTGCAAAAATGACAGGGGCGGAGGCGGGTTTTGGACGGTAAGGGATTGTGGCACCTTTTGGTGGGGACTAGGAAAAGGGATAGGAGAGGGAGAGATAATATTAGAGTACCCGCCCAGAATCAGACAACAATCACCACATGTTAACAAAGCTCTAATGGAAGAAAGCAAGACACTTAGAATAAATGTGTGCTATGGAGATAATATCAGTGCTATGGTTAACTGATGAGTAATGGCTACAGGGATAAAAGCCATTAGCTGGGAAAAAAAGACACAGCTTATGCACATCGACGAACACTGATTCTTTCTTAGCAAACCTACCACAGTTATCTTTTAAATGTGTCTGCTTTTCTTATGGTTGAACCTATTAACTTTCAGTTACAAAGGATAAATGCATTGTCGGCTATTATTGTTTAGCCTATGTTACAGCTAATGTAATCTCAAAAGATATTTCTATTGATTTAAGTTCATGAGTAGGACTAAGTGGAGTTGATTTACTATAGGAGTAAAACATTTTAACATTGCAAAGTCAATGTTTACAACACTCATTGGATAAGATTAAGCTGTATTTAATTCAGTCATCAAATCACAAGCAAGAAAATATGGACAGACACTTTGCAAAGTCAACATGTTCTTCTCCTTTAGTAAATGAACTCCACTGGGTCTAGAGATAAACATTACATTGTGTATATTTTATTGGTCAAAGGTGATTTACAAACACAGTGTTTTCACTGGGGTTGATTAGTAAAAAGAGAATGGTGACTTTGCGAATGTTTATTTGTCCACATGAATAATATAAGATGAGTTCACTTAATTAATGCAAATATATGCAAGAAAAAAAAGAAAAAAGGGATTTGTGCTTGCACATGATTGGGTGAGTAAAGTAAATACAACTTCACTAAATGAACATTGAATTAGTAAAGTCAACATTATCTACTCCCTTTCTAAGTCAAACCCACTAATTGAAATATACTACCCTTACCAATGATGGGGATCTCATGGCTTCTTAGAGCACCAAAGGGCCTGATACATAGAGATTGATTTACTAAAGGCAAATAAGCTGTTCACTTTGCTGGGTAATTTATTCCTAGTCTAGTGAATGAGGCAAAGTACTGCTGACTTCCAACATCTAATCATATGCAAGATATTTTTTTTTCCTTGCATGTGATTATATATGCTTTGCAAAGTGAATTTTCATCGTATTCACTAAGCTAAGAAAAAAAATTCAGCAACCTTTTCTCTGCAGTCTTTAGTAAATCAACCTAATGGAATCCTACAGCTAAACTCTATTATTTCCAAGTCTCTTGGTGGCCTTACTGTACTAGTAGGCAAAAAACAAAAACAAAACATTTTACCCATATACTAAACTGGACAATATCACAATGATTAAATAATGCATAGATATAAATAAGGACAGGCCAGGTCTGATTTTCTGCATGTTTCAACCAATCAGTGTAGTTGAACCATTTTAATGCCCTTCAGTTATTATAGCATTATGTGAAGATTTGCTTACATCAAATCAAAGTGTAACTAAAACTTAGAATGCAATTTATTTAGTAGCATCATCTTTAACTTGTTTTAAAGTCCTTAACCTTATATTGGTAATGCAAAACTTTAAATTCATTGTAATATTTTTGGGGGGAAATATTATTTTAATTCACAATATAGAGACTTCCTCATTTAGTTGCACTCTGAAAATTGTATTCCTTTAGAACCCCGCTCTCTTTTTATGTTGGTGAATTCCATTTATGAGTACACTGTTAATTAAATGGCATATCAGCAGTCCCTGCTGAAGACGAATGTTCATGAAAGGAGGTGGGTTTCCAGGTTTTTATTAAATGGTTTTTCCACATAGATACAAATTTCCCAGATTTAGGAATAATGGCATACATATGTGTGTATTCCTTGCTAATGAATCACTTTAAAATTATGTTAACGATTATTAATCGTTAACAAACGCATATTGTTATTCTATGTGCTGATGTCTCTTATGCAATTGTGGAGAGTGCTTATAGTTAAGTTAACTGTTAGGCAGTTTTCATTGGTTTTACTCTAATCCTTTTGCTTAAATAAAACCTGCATTGAAGAAAACATTTCTAAAGTTGTTACAATAATGTGCCAGATCATCCCTGCAGATTGTCAATAATATTCCTTAGCACTGTGCCCAAATCACTCAAAGTTCCTACTTGGTGAAAGTTGGGATATGTATAAGCCTAGGGACCAGAGGCGCAACTAGAATTCCTGGTGCAAGAAACCATAAAGGGCCCCCCCTGGCTCCTGACCGGGGCCTTTCCCACTGATTCCAGGCCCTTTACTCCTCTTTTGGCCTTTATTTCGGTCCCGCAGACACCTTCCTGCTGTCTTGTGGTCCCCCCACAGTGAAGGAACACCAAAGCCCAGTTGACCAAAGTACAACATTTGCGACCCTGGTAGTTCTGCCACTGGTGTCAGTGGTTTTTATTTTTGTTGTTTTAATTTTTTATCATTTTTTACCATTTTATTTTATTATTAGTTTTTTACCATTTTAATTTTTTATTATTTTTACATATTTTTAAGGACCCCCATTGGGGGGATTTGGTGAAATATCAGGGGTCTAAACAGACCCCTGATGTCTCACTTTTGAGGCACAGAAAGGGAATAAGGACAGATTCATCTCTTTCTCTGAAGCATCAGCTGTACACAATGAATAGACCGGAATAGCTCTATACAGAGCTTCCTGTTCATTCTTAAACTGAGGCTGCAGCTATGAATAAATACAAAAAAAAAACTCTCACTGACTCTATTCATTAAGAAAAGGAAGGTGCTGGTAAAAGACACATTTACTGGCCCTTTCCCCGCTCTCCATCCTGACACAGGGGGCGAGGGGGGACCAGGGAAGCAAACAAGGGCCTGGGGCAGCAGGACAGGGATGGGGAGGCAGCAGAAGCGGCATGTGGAGGAACCGATGCCCTCCATTTCCCTCCTGCAGCCTCTGATTATCTGCGGGAGGGAGAGAAGGCTAAGCTAGCATTCAGCAGCTACATGGCAAGATCGGTTCCTTTACATGCCGCTGCCCCCTCCTACCCAGGCGTACAGGGGGCCACACGGGCCCCCTGGAGCATGGGGTTTGGTCACAATGGCAACTCCTGTACGTACGCCCCTGCTAGGGACACTGCCTCTCAATATCTACACCTGGGCATTGCATTAAGACAGTCATGAAACCAAGAACCTCATTGTGAGATGGAGAAGGAGCGTTCCTCCTTCCCACATACCCTGGAAGTCAGGATTTTTTGGGATGCTTCTTAACAAAAACACATTTTAACCAAAGCAGGTACATTCTGGCACTTTGGTACTACCTGTATAGCAGAAAATTTAGTTTAGGACATTATTTGGCCCTACATGTCTACTCAATATATGTTATAGTACACATTTGTACTGTCTACCAAGGGCGTGCACTAAACAGAGGCTGCATTCCCTCCAACTTGGACTGCTCTGCCTCTCCTTTCCTAACACCTACAAAGCAATGAGAGGATCATTGTATGACACTGAGGTGTTGTTATTGGCACAGTATGCAATGGGAAAAGTTAGAGTGCTCCAGCCAGAAAAGTTGAGTTCTATTAAACCTGCATTTTGAATCTGGGGTTCCACAGTTGCTCAGGGAAAGAACTGTACTATAAGGCAGGCACTTGTCATCTTGCAGTTACTCCATTCAAACTGAATAGTTAGACTGGAAATGTCAATTTAATCTGCTCAGATGTAAAAGTGTTGAACTTTGAGTAAGAGCAATAGTACTTTGTTAAGGCTTGCCATACATTTTTCAATAGTCTTGTACAATTTTCCTTTACATTTACCAGAATCATATAATATGAGGTCAAACCTAAAGACATACAATTTGTATGCAATCAGACAGACCCTTGCACTACATAGTTCAAGGTAAATCTAAAGGAAATTGAAGAAAAAAATTGTATAAGTTATTATGGCCAGCTTAAAGTGTTACTAAACCCACAACAGTAAAATCAGTCTGTATATGTATATGTAGCATGCTTGTTATACTCACTGTGGAACCTAAGGGGTTAATCCTCCACAATGTGTCAAAAGGCTGTTTGATCCTCTCTTCTCTGATCCTCCCCTCCTTCCACTGTCCCCAGTCAGTCTGCTGATAGTACAGAGCCTTGGAGTCATTCTGCACATGCTCAATTTGATGTGTATTGCTAGAAAGTTTTTTTTTTAATTGGGAGGGTTCATGTGATCAGCACAGGGCCAATTAGCACTGTCCAGACAGAGGGTCAGGGGTCCTCCAGCCTCATAGGATAGTCAAAGTAGAATGACAGCTCCTCCTAAAATCTTTAATCAGAAACTAATAGGAGTCACAAGACCTCTATATACTGCAGATGAAAAAAGATATTTAGCAGTTTATTTTTACTAAAATAATTGCATTTCCGTGTTCTGAGTACTGTGGGAGACCAGATATAGTGACTGCAGGGTCCTGGGTTTAGTAACACTTTAATTATTGTAAGAGCAGCTAGGTTTCACACAAGTAAAAGAAAAAAAATTGATTGCTTGCTTTGTATTTCTACACTATACACATTCAATGTTACTTTATTGAATAGGCCTGTCTGTATGTATGTACATCATTTGGCTTGTAATATGTCCTGAGTGTTCAAGTAGCACCTGTAGCCAAGATTGATTTACACTAAAGTTATCATTTTGCTCCTACCTTTCTCGCAAAGAGTGCTTTGACTTAAAGTTGAATTCCAGCTATGGCTTTTTTGCATAGTTACATTTGCCCAGGTTGAACCAATGTTAATATGCATATGCCATACTTTTGTGATCCCTTTGGAAATGGACAATCACTGAAGTAGATCACTGCTATCCTCCCGGTCCTGTATGAGAATCTGCCCCTGCTGCATAGTGAACACGTGGGGCTGCTTACTTGGCATGGGTGCCATTCACAGAACACCTTGTATTTTTCTCAGTGAATACAAGGTGTTCTCTGATTGGACAAAGTGGACAGGCATGGTAGTGTTGTCACAATATATACCTTGTCCACTCAAAGAATGCCTTGCATTCATTGACAAAAATGAAAGACATTTTGTAAATGGTGCCTGTTCAGAATGAGCAACCCCCTGTGATCACTATGGAGCAGACAGCCATTCAGCACAGGACATGGAAGATAGCAACAATCACTGTAGTAGTGGTGACCACAGTGATTCTCGGCTTCCACAGGGATCCCACAGGTATGGCATATGCAGACATACACGGTCCAAACTGAACCAATGTAACTATGCAAATAAAGCCATACTTGGAATTCAGCTTTAATATATAAGTGTTACTACCTACACTATAAAGTCGTCCTTGTCTTCTTACTGTAATGTGTCTTGAATGAAGTGTGGTGTGCTTGTTTACATTACCGCTACTCCGATACACTGTACCTCCAGCATCACCACACAAATCTGCTTGACACACTGGATAATGGCATCAGGGGTGCCCGAAATGGTTACTGCCCTCTCTGTGGAGTTAGGCAGCATATCTCCCGCTACCTGCACTTGAGCACCTGTAGACTGAAAAAAAGAGAAAGAATAACAATGTACCATAGATTGTGACATGTCATATGTTTATACTGTTAGCATTTGCATTAGCCTTCGTACTGTGCACTTATGTTTTTGCTTTTTAGCATACGTTATGCACATATAACAATAATACTATAAATCAAGCAAGATAAAAAAAGTGACTCTATAGTCCCTTTATCAGTGCTTAGCAAAAAGAAGAGAAGAAAAGCGCCACTAAGTGGAGTATGTTAGATACGATTTAATATGGCCCCTATAATGGGTTACTCACAAGAGATAGACAGTAAATAGGCTCATCGGTAGGGGTACACTACGAAGGGTCTGTCTGTCTATTTTGCAACCGCTGCCCAGAGCTTGGAAAATAGACGGACAGACCCTTCATAGTGTACCCCTACCGATGAGCCTATTTACTGCCTATCTCTTGTGAGAGCATTATGGGGGCCATATTAAATCGTATCTAACATACTACACTTTGTGGCGCTTTTCTTCTCGTCTTTTTGTCTATTTATCACAGAGTGAGCTGCGCTCTGGATCTAAAGCTGACACAAGTGTATAGACATTTAGTGAAAAGCTTATATTGAGAACGTTCATTGGACTTAAAATTGTGTATTTGCCTTTGCGCCTACCACCCATATTATTGTTGACAGTGCTAAGCAGGTATTATACACTGATCAGCAATAACATTATGACCACTGACGAGTAAAATGAAAAACACTGATTATCTCGTTACAATGGCATCTGAAAGTTGTTGGTATATATTTGGAGCAAGTGAATATGTTGTTCCCTGAAGTTGATGTGTTGAAAGCAGAAAAAAATGTGCAAGTGTAAGGATTTGAGCTACTTTGACAAGGGCCAAATTGCATCACTTACCTGAGGAAGAGTGACACCCCAGCAGCTGCATAAATGGGGATGTAGAGATAACCCATTATGCCCGAAATGTCAAAGGGAACATGCGGACTTACTACATATGCTATGGAAATGCCCCAAGCTTTTTTGTTATTGGACAGAGGTTCTATCTACAATATCCCAGGTTTATAACTATCAGTTGAAGAGAGATCCCATTGTCTGTCTGTTGGGTGCACTGGGAGAGGAAACCCTGAATCCAAATGAACAAATAGCTATATTGCGTTTACTGTACAGCGAACGGAAATTGATTGCGAGGTGTTGGATTTCTACCAGGGGAAAATGGATAGAACAGGTTAATTCTACGATAATTAGAGAAAAATTGACCTATCTTCCTGGGGAAGAGATGGCACTAGGTTGCAGAATACAAAGATTGATGCTTTGGGCAATGTTCAGCTGGGAAACCTTGGGTCCTGCCATGTGGATGTGGATGTTATTTGACACATAAACCTACCTAAACCTTGTTGCTGACCAAGTACACTCCTTTATGGGAACAGTATTCCTTGATGGCAGTGGCAGTGGCCTCCTTTCGCATAAATATTGCACCCTGCCACACTGCAAAAATGGTTAAATAATGGTTTGAGTTGTTGACTTGGCCTTCAAATTTTCCAGATCTCAATCCAATTGAGCGTCTGTGGGATGTACTAGAAAAACAAGTCTGATCCATGGAGACCCAACCTCACACCTTAGAGGAAAGGATCTGCTACTGATGGTTTGGTGCCACATACCACAGCATACCTTCAGAGGTCTAGTGGAGTCCATGCCTCAGTGGGACAGGGCGGTTTTGTAGGCAAAAGGGGGGCCTACTCAATACTAGGTGATTGGTCATAATGTTATGGCTGATTAGTGTATATAGAAAGCATATAATTAGGGGGTGTCTGTACATGTAAACTTTGCAGAACACCCCAAGAACTAAAAAAAAATCCAGGGTATTCATACAGGTTTCCAGTTTAAATTCAGCAAAGCTTCTTTTGGGGTTTGTGGGATATCCAGCCGGTATACACCAGTTCAGTACCATCTAATTTTGGAACATTCCCACCAAATATTTAGATGAGTATCATGGGTAAAGTTTTTGGCAGGTGTTATTGCTGTCTGTGTCCCCACTGAGTTGGATTTCTCTCACTTTCTGCCCCGCTAATCACCAGAAAATTGTTTCCACATTCAATGTAACACCCCATGTAGAATTCACTAAGGTGCCAGGTGCTATAATCAAGATAATGGGAAAGATAAACCTACCCACCGATATGATCATGTTGAACAATCTCAATGCTGGAGGCAGGCTCTTATAGGCCTCTTCTAGCCTTAAAGCGGAACTTCACCCTTCCCATTTATTTTGCTTCTTTTTACCCCTGCTTACCAGGTTGCAGTCTCTGCACAGTTCAGATACTCACCCTCCCAGCGGATTTAGCACTGTCCTGCTGAGATCCTCTTCTCTTCTTCCACTGATCCGGTCCTGCGCTGCCATGTTCTTTGTGACATCTTTGAGAGGTTGCCGGCTCTTCCGGGTTCAGCATCCCAATGGCAAGGTGCTAGGCTCATCCCCCCCCACCCACCCCCCTTTGTGAATGGAAGGCAAAGCTTCTTGGGATAAGTGGCATGCATACCCCAGGAGGCATAGGGTGAACAGTGCATGTCATTCACTTAGGTAAATAAGGGAGCGGGATCAAACCTTTTCATTGCAAAAAAGGTGAATTAAAAAATAAAAAGAGCGCGGCCTTTGTGTAGTGGAGTGGAGGAGGGGTGGAGAGGAATGACTTATCCTTTGAAGGTAGATAATTCAGAAATGTAGGATGCATTAGCTTTAAAGCAAATGTGAATAAAGTGTAAAATGTCTTAAATTTTAAAGATTTTTTTTTTCTGGAAACTTTTACTAATTATTTTATTAATGATTTTGTTTTGTAATATAAGGTACCTGGTATTTCATCCCAGCTGGTCTTTCAAATCACCAAGTGCACTAACCTCTCTGATCTCCTTGATCTTGGAGCCTCCTTTTCCGATCAAGGAGCCACACTGGCTTGCCGGTACCACAAGCCTTAAAGTGACAGGGGGTTTGCTGGTTGCAGTGCTGTTACTCATTGAATTTATGATATCCTAGGAACAAAGAATATAAGGATTTTGTGTTCTGTAGTAAGATTTATAAGATATTGTTCTGTGATGGTGTCACACTGCCCTCTGCAGGACAATACAAATATGACATTCTGTTCTTGTCTTTAGGTTACATTGTATTAATTAATGTAAGTAAACGGCTCTCAGAATTCATTTGCATACACCCAGAGGTTCCTGCTCATAGATTTCGTAATCTTTCACAGTGCTTCAGGAACCCCGACATTTAGGGTGATATAATATTCAAATACTGACATTAACTAGTATGTCTGTGAAAGTTCTCATTTATACAGGTCATGCTAAATCTACTAGTGGTTAGTCTACTGGACTTGTTCTGTAATGTTGAATAAAGTTTGCAGCTTCTCCAAGCCACTTCTTTAGTTTTAATGAGTGCCAGAAAAATACCCCAGTATTTGTATCAACATATGTATCAAAGTATTTAGTGCTTGATTCCCACTCCCTTAGTCTCCCAAACTTTACTATGGGTTCTGTAATGTGATGGTTGGCTTCACTAACCAAGAGCTAGTTCAGAGACAGACCAAAGTGCCAACCTCCAACATGAAGTCAGTATTACCAGAAAAGGGCTGCCAGGGCACTGTATTAGATTGCTAGAGATATGTGGAGGAACCTCTAGGTGCCTGTACATGACTTAGAAAAGCAATTTTCCTACCTATATGTCAATAGAGCAGTGATGGTGAACCTTGGCACCCCAGATGTTATGGAACTACATTTCCCATGATGCTCATGCACTCTGCAATGTAGTTGAGCATCAAGGGAAATGTAATTCCAAAACATGGTGCCAAGGTTTGCCATCACTGCAATATAGGTATAATGGAAAGCAGGATTCTGGGCTAATATTAAAACAAGCAACATATTGAAATCATATAATCAAACAAAAACAATAAATGTTTACAAACACATATGTTATTATAACTGTATCAATGAATTAGCATAACATAATCCGCATGCAAAACAGAGATTGGGCTGTAGAGCAAATGGCAGCACTGTGAACCTACTGTATTGTTAAATTTACCATAAAAACACGACTTGCTTCCAATTGTCATGGGGTTTTTGGACCCACTTTGTAATCCTCTCCTTAAAAAAAACCTTGGTAAAAGTAATACATCTTGATTCACGATTACCCCCTCTGCTGCTCTGGAGTAGCACTGTGCCAATAAAAAACATGCCTCTAACCACTTGTACTTGTGTTCCTTCTCAGTATCAAAGCCACTGTATATGCAAGCAAGTTGTTTTTCAGAAGGATAGGTGAGGAATGGCAGCCTACATACTTCTTAGAGTAGAGGCTGACTTTATTTCTTACCAAAGTTTAAACGCAAACTTCAGTCCCTTTAATGGTGGCACCATCCCCCCTCAGGATGCCATCTTTGAAGATCTGGTGCATGCCCAAGATGGGGACCTGGCAGAGACCTGAGGCACATCTGTACATTTACCTAATTTCACACACATGGGCAGACAAACAGAGGCCTGGGATCTCCTTAACTGCTCTGTCTTCGCACCAAAGGTTTCTGCTAGGTCCTGAAGGCCGGGCAGAGACCTTCAGCACCTCTGCACACCCATGGAAACGGAAGAAGTGCCGCCCTGCTTCACAAAAAAAGTAACAATACCTAATAGTGGGAGATGGACTGGAGCCAGGTGTAAATAATTTGTTTTTCTGGGTGAAGGTCTGCATTAAAGTGCTCACTGTCTAAGTACTGTTTCACTGCCCAACAATGGATGTTTCCATACACCCAATACACCCCAACCCTGGCCACCTGGATCAACCAAGTTAACCAAGTACTGATTAGGGGAAAATTGATATATCAATGTAGAGGCTGTCCTCAAAAGTTCTGTAGTCCCTTTAACGGAGTCCCAATTGGCTCCTAAGGTGATAAGTCCTGATAAAGGGTTACAGGTGCAATCTACAGTGTGATATGTAGGGTAGAGCTATTACTATTATGTAATCAATAGGCTACATGCTTCCTATATAAGGCAGCCAGCATATATGTTTGTCGTAACTTCTTTGTAAAATCCTCAAAAAAATGACTTGATTACATAAAAAAGTTGAAATTGCAGAGCTGACCCTCCACGCCCATAAGACAGTCAGCCCTGCCCCCTCACTGGCTGTGATTGACAGCAGCGGGAGCCAAAAAGGAGAGAGAAACCCGGGTATTGTGCACATCGCTGGATTGAGATCGGGCTTAGGTATGTAATACGGGGGGGGAGGGGGCTGAGGAGGGAGCTGCACTCTGAAGGTTTTTTACCTTCATGCATAAAATGCATGAAGGTAAAAAAACTTCAGCCTGAACCACTTTAAGCCCAAACATACATAGATTAGAGCTTGTCAAGCTTGCCAATTTGAAATGACAAGAGGAAGGGCAGCTAAGATGGGATAATAGAGAGTGTTCAGGAGGTCCTCTATATGCTCTGAAAGTTCTTATGCCGCGTACACACGAGCGGACTTTACGGCAGACTTTGCCCGGCGGACTGGATTTCGTCAGACAATTCAATCGTGTGTGGGGCTCCAGCGGACTTTGTTTTCTCAAAAGTTGGACGGACTTAGATTTGAAACATGTTTTAAATTAATCAGTCGAAATCGAGTCCGGTCGAAAAGTCTGCTCCTCTGTGTGCTAGTTCGACGGACAAAAAGCCACGCTAGGGCAGCTATTGGCTACTGGCTATGAACTTCCGGTCGTACATACGAATTCGACAGACTTTGGTGGATCGTGTGTAGGCAAGTCCGTTCATTCAGAAAGTCCGTCGTAAAGTACGTCGAAAAGTCCGCCGAGCAAAGTCTGCCGTAAAGTCCGCTCGTGTGTACGCGGCATTAGTCTTCTGCAGAAGCAATGGTACTGAGTCTAAAGCCTCGTACACACGATCAGATTTTCGGACGACCGTTCGTCCGTTTTTTGTTGCATGCTAGTCTCATGTCAAAAGTGAAGAGGTTACTCACCATACGAAAATTCTCGTATGACAGAATACAACTTCAGAAGTGACGTAATGTGTTAAATTGTTTTGTATGTATTCTTTTGTTTTTCTGAGCATGCATAGTCTTGCTCTTACAATTTTTTTTCAGACGAAAACCGTACTAATAAACGAAACTCAGACGTGGAGTTCACATACGACAAAAATGTTATAGTCTGCACAACCAGCTTTTGTCAGGTGAAAAACCGCAATCGGCAGTCGAAAGCACCATACTAACGATGCGAAAATCGGCAGTTCGTTCGCCAGACGAAATTTAACCTCAAATTTTCGTATCATGTGTACGGGCCGTAGCCACTTACGCACCGACACACGTTGATGTACATCCCAACTTTGAAGAGGAATATCGTTGTTATGGCAGCAGCTAGCTGCCATAACCCCAGTATCCTCTTCTTCGGCCGGCAGTCCGCTTCAAGATAAAAGTGGTCTCTGCGGCAGACTCGCCGCAAGATCACTTTTATCAGTGGCAGGAGAGGGCTCCTGCCGTGCTTTGGTGCCCTCCACTGCTTACCGGAGCCGTCAGTAGAGGACCTTCCTGGGTATGGAGACGAGTGAGGGGAAATTGGCCGCCACCCATCTCCATACCACTGCAGGGCGGAAGCGACATCAAAACGTCACTTCCGCCCATAGCTCTTTTTTTTAAATAACAATTTATTTTTTTCCGCATTTTAGTGTAAATATGAGGTTATTTGACCCCAGATCTCATATTTAAGAGGTCATGTCATGCTTTTTTTCTATTAGGGATGTTTACATTCCTTGTAATAGGAATAAAAATGACACTTTTTTTTTGTTTAAATAACAGTGTAAAAATAAAAGGTAAAATAAATAAGAAAAAAAAAATTTAAATGCACCCCGTACCGCTGAGTTCACACGCAGAAGCGAACGCATACATGAGTAGCGCCCGCATATGAAAACGGTGTTCAAACGTCACCTGTGAGGTATCGGCGCGATCGGTAGAGAGAGAGAGCAATAATTCTAGACCTCCTCTGTAACTCAAAACATGCAACCTGTAGAATTTTTTAAACGTCGCCTATGGAGATTTGTCGCCATTCCACGAGCAGGCGCAATTTTGAAGAGTGACATGTTGGGTATCAATTTACTCGGCATAACATTATATTTCACAATATAAAAAAAAAAAATTGGGCTAACTTTACTGTTGTCTTATTTTTTAATTCAAAAAAGTTTATTTTTTCCAAAAAAGTGCGCTTGTAAGACCGCTGGGCAAATACGGTGTGACAGAAAGTATTGCAACGACCGCCATTTTATTCTCTAGGGTGTTAGAAAAAAAATGTATAATTTTTGGGGGTTCTAAGTAATTTTCTAGCAAAAAAAACTGTTTTTAACTTGTAAACAAATCTCAAAAAGAGGCTCGGTCCTTAAGTGATTAAGTTGTGCCCCCAGTCCTTTTCAAAACAGGGAACCAAGTTCAGGACTAGTCAGTCAGACAAAACAAGCTGATGGTGCAAGATGAAAATCCAAAGAATCAGGTACGTAGTAATCCAAATCAGGTTACAAAGAAAACTGTTCTAGCAGCCTCTTATAGGGACTGCAGGGAGCCTGCTGGTTATCAAAGACAGGCGAACAAGGGCAGGGCAGGGCAGGGCAGGCAGCAAGTTCAGTGAAGCACACATCCTGGGCCTGACCATATACCGACCATAATTATACATACATTATTTGGACTATAAAGAAAACAGAATGTGTTTTTTTTTTTTTATAAATATGAAAACTCATACTAAACCCTAGCCCAATATCTAAGACTTGCATGTAATTAACAGTGATTGGAAAAGAGCTACCTCTTCAAATTTATAAGCAATCATAGCAAAGGCCTTGAATATAGCATCTGTTGGTCCAGTTATTGTAACAATCCTTTCTGGACAGTTCCCCTCTGAAATGTTAATTCGAGCTCCACTCTAAAAAAAAAAAGAAAAGCATCAGTATAACATTATTACCATATTAACATTAGTAATGTTCAGCAAGTTAGGCCTACTGTTACACCCTCTAATGCCCTGTACACACGGTCGGACATTGATCGGACATTCCGACAACAAAATCCTAGGATTTTATCCGACGGATGTTGGCTCAAACTTGTCTTGCATACACACGGTCACACAAAGTTGTCAGAAAATCCGATCAATCTGAACGCGGTGACGTAAAACACGTACGTCGGGACTATAAACGGGGCAGTAGCCAATAGCTTTCTTCTCTTAATTTATTCTGAGCATGCGTGGCATTTTGTGCGTCGGATTTGTGTACACGCGATCGGAATTTCCGACAACAAGGTCCTATCACGCATTTTCCATCGGAAAATCCTATCATGTGTACAGGGCATTACACTTTTGATCCAGATTACCGCAAGCAAAGCTCCAACAGGGGACACAATAATTTATCCTTAAAGCGGTATTAAATCCAAAAGCAAGTATTTATTATATTGCAGCTTACCAATTCTTAGTTGTGATGGCTGCCTTCGTTTTCTTTTTTGTGCTTTCTTGCTTTTATTTTAACCTGGTAATCTGGCTAGTAAGTCTGTTATTTTTTTAACAGAGCATGCTCTCTTGCAAACGTGTCAGTTAAAGAGTAACTCCACTTTCTTTGAGAAAAAAATCATTCCTCCCTGGGTGATCTGTGTACATTGCAAGGATTTTTTCAAACTTTGTTGCAGATTTCTACCTTATGTTATTCTGAAGAAATAGCTGTTTGTCTGTGTCCATGTGCACAGTGAACCTGTATGGGAGTGGTTTTAAAATGATCAATCAGCTGCTGCACCCTGCAGGGCTCTAATGAGGAAAGCTGCAGGGTCCGCATCCCTTTAGACTTCCTTTTGAGAGTATCTCACCAAACATTTGTGTTACAGGGGATTCTTAAAATCTTATTTGTATTTTAGCGCAGACTGGGAAAATCAGTTAGCCAATCACACAAGCAGGAAATGACATTTCTGGGGGGGTGTTTTGTACACCATCTGTGTACAGACTGCCTCCAGGTAGCCACATTGCATTGGATTTTACAGAAAATTACAGCACTGCAGATTGAAAAGGAAAGGTAATTTTTAAAGCAGAGTTCTGCTTAAAAAAAAAATAATTACAAGTCAGCAGCTACAAATACTGCAGCTGCTGACTTTTAATAATGTGGCACGGGCATTGTAACTGTGGGCGCCCGGCTGTGGCTTCACAGCCAGGCACCCACTGCGCATGCGCGAGCCGCGCGGCGTGCCGTGACTGTAACGTGTCCCAGATGATTGCCGAGAGGGAGGAGGGAGAGGTGATCTCCCTTCCGGTGCCATGGTGCCCCGGGAGGAAGTGGGAGCTGGGACCCTCTAAAAAGAGGGTATCCGCTGCCCCCCAAAAAAAATGACATGTCAAATGTGGCATGTCAGGGGGTCACCTCCCTTAAAGCGGAAGTTCCATTTTTAGGTGGAACTCCACTTTAATAACATTCAATTACAATATGGCCTGTGTTGCAATTGTATACACCAGTGTATCAGTAAAGACACCCTTTAAAACTATGGACAGTTCTGAGGCACCCCATTCTAAAATGTAAAAACTATTCTATTAGGTTTACACAATGCAGCAACATCCACATTTAGGACACCCAATGTTAGAGGTGATTTATTCTTCCAAAGCAAATACACTTTTGCACACTGGTACTGACTAGTATTCCAATGTTTCTCTTCTCCCTCTGTTTTTCTCCATCACATAGCTAATGAGATCCCCAAAGCTGATGGAGAGAGGCAAGGGAGGGTCAAACAAAGATGATATGCAGGCAACTGACATCCTCCTTATCAACTGATGATGTCGTTGGTCGTTAGGACGCTGGCAGCTAGAGTCTAGGTTCACACTCACAGCGGGAATGAAATCCTGCAAGTTCAGGTGATCTCGCACAATGTCAGTCCCGACTTCAGGGGTGGTTTCAGAGACATCTGTGAGGGTTGCTGCACAGATATCAATGGAAATCGCACACCCAAGTCGCCAAAAGTAGTACAGAAACTACTTTTGGGAATCAGTGCGCCGTCGCACCAATTCGGACGGTGCCATTGCCGGAAATTGCCGCCGGTTTGGCATGCGATTTGACATGTCAAATCGCATGCCAAATCGCTCCAATGTGAACCAGGGCAGAAGGTTGTAATGGTGAACAATGAAAACCTGTGACTTAGTGTAATAAAAGGCAGGTTTATCCACCCACCGGCTTGTATACAATTTTGAGGCAATTTTTAGGCACTTTGTCAAGGCACCCCTGAAGAAACCTCAAGGCACCACATGGCGCCTGGACACCCTGGTTAAAAAAGGCTTATATTATTATTTGCTTTTTTTTTTTTTTTTTTATCCCCGTGAAAGTGGAGGTACCCTTTAAGAGTGATGAGAAAAATCATTTACCACTGACAGGGGTGCTTGCAATGATCAGCTTTTACTTATCCATGTAAAACCTTTGCCTCAAAAGATAAGAAAACTGTTGTAACTGCTTGTGTAACTGCAGTTTGAACTGTAGTTCGTTTTTAATGTGTTAGTGTATCTAAATCTGCTAATATAGCTAACACTCCCCTCCCCCCCAGATTAACAATGCTGCTGTCTGCTGTGCTCCTGTGCTCACTTATCTAGAGTTGGCAGACTCTAATGCCTCGTACACACGATCGGACTCTCCGACAACAAAAACGTGGAATTTTGTCCGAAGGCCGTTGTCTCAAACTTGTCTTGCATACACACGGTCACACAATTGTTGGCCAACAAACACGAACCTAGCGACGTATTATGTGGTTTTTCAGCTCTTTAGCGCCACCCTTTGGGCTCCTTCTGCTAATTTTGAGTTAGTAGAAGTTTGGTGAGTGTTGATTTTCATTTAGCGCTTTTCAGTTCATTTCGTCAACCAGCCATGTTGCGGAATCGGAGGAGATAATGTGTTATTTATTATTGGCCTTGGAGTTATTGCTTTGACGTTATTTTTTTGGTTGAATAATAATTTGATTTGGTATATTTTCTATATTTTTGGATGCATAGAATGCACTTTTTGGTTAAGTTCTATTGGCAGATAGCATGTCTATTTTTTTTTTTTTTTAATGCACAATAAAAAAAATATGGAGAATAATACTTGGCTATGTGTTTTACTTCAAATGACAGTTTGGGAGTAGGCAGTTACATTTAAAAAAATACAATGTAAAATTGACAAGGGACACCAACATAGTTGTATCTTTGATCCTAAAAACTACGGGATAATGGTGCTGCAGTAACTTGCCCAAATAATAATAAAAAAAAAAAAAAAAAAAAACAGCGTAATAATATTATTCTTGATATCACTAGAAAAAAAAGCCTTTGAAAATTTGTTTGCAATAACTCCATCAGTATCACCAGCAAAGCAGCTTCATTATTATCCCATTAAAGAAGAAGAATTGTGCGCTGCATTTGGAGATTTCATAATTTGCCACGTCACGAATGTTAATTCTCCATTATGAACGCTAGTTTACAAGACCCACCGATTCTGTTTCCGAGCATGTGTGTTTATACTTTGGACTTTTGTCCGACGGACTTGTGTACACACGATCAGAAAATCCGACAACACACATTTGCTGGCGGAAAATTTGAAAACATGCTAGCCAACATTTGTTGGCAGAAAGTCCAACAACAATTGTCTGATGGAGCGTACACGCAGTCGGATTTTCCACAAAACAGCCTGTCATTGAACATTTACCATCAGAAAGTCCGATCGTGTGTACGGGGCTTTAGGGCTCATTCACACTGCAGTTCAAAGGAGCTCAAAGAAGCGGATCCTACAGGCTTTTAAGCTAATTTGAGCTCTTATATTTTCTCCCCTCTATGTTAGCCAATGTGTCCATGCCCACTCTGGCTTTTCAGGCATTTTCAGGCATATGCTCCTACAGGCAGACAAAAACCACCAATCTCGAGTTTTTGAGAGGAGCAAGTGCCCCAAATAGCTCAATAGATCTCAAAAAATATCAAGAGTGCAAGAGAACGTGCAAATACTTTTGTTCCAGCTTTTTGTTTTGTTTATACAATGGTTAAGAAAATACAGTCTATGAGGGTTTGTAAGAAAAAACGCTTTAAAAAAGCTCGAAAGAGCTCTAATGCCGCGTACACCCAATCGGAATTTCGTCCCGCAAAAGACCGATGACAGTTTTTCGTCGGAAAATGCGACCGTGTGTATGCTCCATCTGACTTTTGCTGGCCGAATTCCAGCCAGCAAAAGATTGAGAGCAGGTTCTCAATTTTTCGGTCGGAAAAAGTTCCTATCCTAAAATGCAATCGTCTGTGGCAATTCTGACGCGCAAAATTCCTATGCATGCTCGGAAACAATTGGAAGCATGCTCAGAAGCATTGAACTTAATTTTCTTGGCTCGTCGTAGTGTTGTATGTCACCGCGTTCTTGACGTAATTGTCGTAATTTCAGCGAACTTTTGCATGGCCATGTGTATGCAAGGCAAACTTGAACGGAATCCCGTCGGAGAAGCCATCGTACCTTTTTCCGACGAGAAGTCCGATCGTGTGAACGCGGCATTAGATTGTAAGCTCTAACGAGCAAGGCCCTCTAAATTCCTACTACTAAAGTGTATTGTATTTGTACTGTCTACTCTTAAGTTGTAAAGTGCTGTGTAAACTGTCAGCTCTATATAAATCCTGTATAACAATAATAAAATAGTTCAATAAAAAGAAGAGAAGAAGCACAAAAAAGAACAAGCTTCTTCAAGATTTTATAGGCAGAAATAAAAGCTCAAACGCCTGTAAAAAGCAGCTTTTTTTTTGAGCTGCAGTGTGCATGAGCCCTAATACAGGAGGTGCCACGGGCCAGATCATCAGTTGAAAACAGAGGGGAAAAGCCTAAAAAAAAAGAAAACTAATGCAGCCACCACATCTAATGATTGGTGAGCTGCAATATATTACATTTTTGGTTTTGGATTTAATATTACTTTAAAGAAAACTCATGCTAATAAATTATGCAGGCAGTGGGGCACGAGAGAGACTATATATACCTTTATGTGATAAGTTTAAGAAAAAATAAGTTACGGTGTTACTTACCTCTTCCCTCATTTTCTTCACAGTTTCTCCTTTCTAAAAAAAAATAGGATAGTTAATTCTATAATGTTATTCAGGTTAAACATCCTTCTTTGCAGAATTTTTTTTTTTTTACCACTAGGTGGCGATAGGATGTATAAGAATCCACAACGCCTGTGTTTAAATGGGAAGAGAAATAATGCCCTACTATCGGTGTCAGTGATAGAAACAGTGCACCATCATTGGTGTCAGTGGATGGAACAATACCGCATCAGTATCAGTATAGGGAGGATAGTTCTCTACCATTGCCGTCACTCAGAGGAATAATGCCCCATTGTTGTTGTTAGTGGGAGAAAGTGTGTTCCATCGTTTACATGGATGGAAGAACTAGCAGCTCAGCATTGTTGTCCATGGGAGGAATAGTGCTCCATCATTGGTGTAAGTTGGAGGAAAGGTACTTCATCAGTGGTGACAGTGGGAGGAATTGTGGCCAACATTGGTGGGAATTGTGCACCATTGTCGTTGTCAGTGGATGGATTTGTGCTCCATTGTTTGAGTCAGTGGAAAGAAATAGGAAGAAATAGTGTCTCATCATTGGTGTCAGTGAAAGGAATAGTGAGTGCCCCAGGGGCCATCAAAGGGAAGTTTGGGGACCATTAGGGCTGTCTGTAAGGCAGGGAAAAAGGGGCAGCTGCCCCTGGCCCAGTCATTGTTGTGTGGCCCAAAGCAGCTGCCCCTTGAGCCTACACTCTCTGAAAATAGTTGACAAGTGGATTTGGGAGGGCCAAGGGTCCAATGAATATTAAAGATGACCCTGACTGGTATGCAATGTGTTCTCTCACTCCTCTCAACAACAGCAAGCAAATACATTGCCAATATTTTTCAGTAAGTGTAGCAAAGATTTTCAAAGTACTTCTGTACTTCTTTTCTGGCTGAATAATCTTTACCCCAAAACATTATCATTATTATTAAAGAAGAACTACATTAAAATTCTCTCAATTATAGTGGTTGTAGCGAATAGCATTACTGCCAGCCCCTCTGTTATAACAAGGTATATTAGACAGTGTCAATGGTTTTTAAAAATCATGCCATTAAATACCTTAGTTCAGAGTGCCGTTGTACAGTCAGTTGTTCTCCTGCTGCTGTCCTCCCTCGATCTAAGGACTATAGCAGGAGGGGCTGAGATTCCCCTCTGACTCCACCTGGGAGGTCACGTGACCACTGTGCTGTCTGCTCAGCCCCTCCCGCTGTAGTCTTTAGATGGGGGAGGAGAGTGGCGGGAGGTCACGTGGCTGCACAGCAGCGAGCTGAAATAAGGTATTTGGCGACATCATTTTATAAAAACATTATAAAAACATTGACACTGTGTATTATACCTTGTTGTAACATAGGGGCTGGCAGTAATGATATTTACTGACTTTACTGCAGCAAGAGGGTAGGGGATTTGGAGATCGCTCTCACACTAGGAACTGACAGGTGGGGAGGGGGGGAGACTCTTACACAGTATAAACAAAAAAAGGCACTTATTGAGAAAAGAACAAAATGCTGCACACCCCAAATGATATCAAAGAAAAGGAGATTTCCCCCATGTGGGGTTTTCTAGGCAGCAAAAAGGTAAAAGCATAATAGAGTGTGGTTTTGTTGTTGTTATTGTATAAACTTTATTGATGGCATGATCTCAAAAAATGATGACAATAATAGTTAAAATATGGGCTGTGGTACAGGAGATATAATGGCAACAACACAAATGAAACCGAGAACAATAATATATAATAATCAAGCGCTATTATGGGATAATAAGTGAAATCCTGACACGTTTCGACCCCACCGGGTCTTCTTCAGAGGATTTGGGCGCTGTAAAGAAATTTACACATATAGGGATTCATAAATATAACCACAAAAAATAAATAAATAAATTATAATAATAGTGAACATTTTCCAGTATAGTTACCAATCACATTATGTAGACTCTTACACAGTGGGATGACGGAGGCATGTAAACTGGCCACGGTATCATGGATCAGCAGCCATGATTACCTTTGTCAGTTCACATAAGGGACACAGAAACAGACAGGATCAACCTGCCCTTTTAGAGTTACAACCTCTTCAACATTAACTCTTTTTAATCCTTTGCTGCTAACATTAGTCAATAGATAGGAAGGTCAAATATATTTTATTTACTTTTTTTAACAGTTTTTTACATTTCTTCAGTTGCTTCCTGGTTTCTGGCCTAGGCCAAAATGATGCCATACATCCCAGAAGCAGTGGTGGCTGGTGGTCTTTCTTGGCGGGTGGCAAACAATGCACCCACAAGCAACCCCACCCCTCCCCCCTCTGGCCGGTTGGTCGGCCCTACACTTACCCTGGGTAAGCGCTTTCCTCCGGGCGACGGGCGGCGGCTTCTCGTGCATCTCCTTAATGTGGCCGTGCATCTCCTCCTTCCTCCTCCTAGGTGGACAATAGGATTGCCTGTCCGTTCAGCCAATCAGGTAACGGGTCTCAGGACCTGCTTCCTGATTGGCTGGGAGGAGAATCAGTGTGACAATAGCGAATATTATTTTGCTATTGTCACACAACTGGGTGGGCTCAGGGCGCAGTGCTCTGCGCCCCGAGCCCACCCATTTTTGAAGCCTATTAGAGCCTCTCGCTCTAATGACTTGCTTCAAAAAAAAACAAAAAACATTGGAATCCATGCGCCCGGAGCCCTGCATATAGATTAGGGGGCCAGACACATGGATAGGAGGGCAGCGCCCGTGCGCCCTTAATTGATGGGCCACTACTGCTAAGGAGTCTTAATGAGCATGAGGTGGGGAAGGGCTTTTTCAGCTAAGCACACCTTCCTTCCTGTAAGCCTGAGTTAAGGGCAGATGGATTCCAGGAAGTAAATGCTAATTGAATCATTTCCCCGTACTCAAGATGGCCATGGCTAGAAAGTCTGGGGGTGTTTTCAAAGGGATTTCTCAACAAAATAAAGCATGGACACATGGATGGGTGGGTTTATTTGAATAATAAATATGAATTCAATAGCGTTTTAGGTTTGTGGTGTTGAGATACAGTGAACAGTAGTTCTAAACACAAAAGTTTTTTTTAACCTTAATGCATCTTCTGCATTAAAGTGTTACTAAACCCAGGACCCTGCATTCACTATATCTGGTCTCCCTCAGGACACAGAACATGGTGATGAAATTATTTGTGTCTGGTAAAGCTTGTAGGAGGAGTTTTCATTCTCCCCTGATTGTCCTATGAGTCCGCAGGACCCCTGACCCTCTGTCTGGAAAGTGCTCATTGGCCCTGTGCTGATCACTTGCACCCTCTCAAGAAAAAAAAAGCTCTCTAAGAATTTTACACCAAACTGAGCATGTGCAGAGTGCCACCAAGGCTCTGTTCTATCAGGAGATGGTTTGGGGACAGTGGAAAAAGGGGAAGATCAGAGAAAACAGGATCAAACAGCCTTTTTACGTAATATAATCCCTTAGGTTCCACAGTGAGTATTACAAGCATGTTTTACTGCATATACAGACTGATTTTACTGTTGTGGGTTTAGTAATCCTTTAAGGTAAAAAAAAAAAAAAAACAGCTACAAGCTAGTGGGTGGAGTACAGTTTCTCGGCTCAATAAAGTTGATTGCAAGATCGCATTTCAGAGTGCAATGTGCTTTCTTTATTTGCATGTATTTGGATATTAATTATGAGAGGGTGGTAAAACCCTTTGTACCTTATAACTTCTTTTTTGCCTGGTAGCATTTTTCTGCTTGTAGAGGTTGTAATCTTGCTTGTAAAGGTATTGCATAAACCTGAAGTATAAGCTTGTTGTAAATCAAACTCCCCAAAGAGCAATAATCCAGCATCATTACATAAGGTTAATCCAATGTAAATTCATACTGTAGATAAAATATACCATAATAGGGACATGACGTTCTTGCTGTAAGCATGACCACAGACATGATACACATACAGCATAAGCCCACAAAAAAAAAAAAAACACACAGATGATGGAGCTAAATCCTTATCTAGTGAATCACTGCAGAAATGGCATTTAACCACTTAAGCCCCAGACCATTTGGCTGGCCAAAGACCAGAGCACTTTTTGCGATTCGGCACTGCGTCGCTTTAACTGACAATTGCGCGGTCGTGCGACGTAGCTCCCAAACAAAATTGACGTCCTTTTTTTTCCCCATAAATAGAGCTTTCTTTTGGTGGTATTTGATCACCCCTGCGGGGCTATAATAAATACGCCCAAAAATATATAAAAAAACATTTTTTTCCTCAGTTTAGGCCGATACGTATTCTTCTACATATTTTTGGTAAAAAAAAAAATGGCATTTTTATTGATACATTTTTTACTACTGGTGGTGATCAGCGATTTTTATCATGACTGCGACATTATGGCGGACACGTCGGGCAATTTTGGGGCGATTTTGGGACCATTCACATTTATACAGTTATCAGTGCGATTAACAATGCATTGATTACTGTGTAAATGTGACTGGCAGTGACGGGGTTAACCACTAGGTAGCGCTGTAGGGTTTAAGTGTGTCCTAGGGAGTGATTCTAACTGTGGGGGGAGGGGCTATGTGTGACACGACACTGATCACCGCTGCTGATTACAGGGGGCGGTGATCAGTGAGAGTGTCATTAGGCAGAACGGGGAGATGCTTGTTTACATAAGCATCTCCCCGTTCTTCCTCACTGTGAGACAATTGCGGGTATCCCTGCGGACATCGAGTCCACGGGACCCGAGATCATGGTCACGGAGCTCCCGGCGGGCGGCCACACGCGCCTGCAAGCCGCCTCTTAAAGGTACATTAATCTGCCTGTATGTGCCCTTCTGCCACAGTATATGTGCGTGAGGCGGTCGGAAAGCGGTTAAAGCGGAGTTCCACTGGTTTTTGAGTTTATTAAAAGTCAGCAGCTACAAAAAGTGTAGCTGCTGACTTTTAATAAGCAGACACTCACCTGTCCCAGGGTCCAGCGATGTGGCCGCCCAAAGCCTCCATTCTCTCCCCCTCCTCTTCGTTGAGTGTGGGCGCCCGGCTGTGACAGTTTACGGCTTTACAGCCGGGCACGCACTGCGCATGCGCGAGCCACACTGTGCTCCGTCAATAGCCAGGCAATGTTCTGGGACCTGTCACGTGTCCCAGAACATTGCCGGGAGGGAGGTACCGCCTAGGAATCACCTAGGCAGTCAGAAGTTGGAAGGAGGAAGTGGCACAGGAAGTCCAACTCCAAACCAGGTACCCAGCCCCCCCCCCCTAAAAAAAATGACATGCCTACTGTGGTATGTCATGGGGCGAGGAGTACTTAAAGGGGAAGTTCCACTTTTAAACCCACAACAGTAAAATCAGTCTGTATATGCAGTAAAGCATGCTTGTTATACTCACTGTGGAACCTAATGAGTTAATCCTCTGCATTGTGTAAAAAGGCTGCTTGATCTTGTATGCACAGATCCTCCCCTTCTTCCACTGTCCCTCTGGACAAGTCTGGATAAGACAGAACCTTTGGAGACAAGCTGCACATGCTCAGTTTGGTGTCTATTGCTAGAGAGGTTTCTTTTTCTTGGGAGAGTGCATGTGATCAGCACAGGGCTAATCAGCACTGTCCAGACATGTCCAGACAGAGGGGCAGAAGCCCTGCAACCTCATAGGACAGCTCAGTGCAGTATGAAAACACCTCCTACAAGCTTCACCGGGAACTGATAGAAGTCACAAGACTGCTATATACTGGTGATGAGAAAAGGTATTTAGCGGTTTATATTTACTAAAATAATTGCAATTCCATGTTCTGTGCACTGTGGGAGACCAGATATAGTGAATGCAGGGTCCTGGGTTTAGTAACACTTTAATTATGCACAAGAGTTGTATGCCTTGCACAAATAGTGTCTACAAAGGTCTTCCAAGACAATCTTCATTTGCTGTGTTAAGTAGGAAACTAGTAATAAATCTTGCTCAAATATTATTTATTAACATTGCATAAAGGTTGAAAATGCACCAAACTGTAATAGCTAATCTTCATTACATAACCTCTACCAAGCAGATAAGAGCAAGCTATTACTTAACACGAAAGCATATTTGTCAATAAATAACCTAGAAAATGTGAGCTGAATCTAGTGGGCCTGATTTATTAAAGTTTACGCATGATATATTCGGGCCACAGAAAGCATAAGGAAGTGGCCCATGGGATTGTCGCCCCCTGTCCCATACTTTTTTCTTTCATTTATTAGTCATACATTGATTATATCACATCAGCTAGATCACACAATGAGTTTTGATGAAAGCCCTGTGATACTACTGTACCAAGCAGTTTGGAGTTACTGAGCAGGAGTGCTGTCACCGGGCAGATTGTGATCTATCACCAAGCGGAGTTGGTATTTAGCTGACCTATGAATTTGTGATTTATGTTTTGAAAGGAAAACATCTGTCCAATCTCTGTGACCTTTATCCTTTATATGTTTTTCCCTCTTAGGCAGCTAACAGCATTTAGACATGTGCAGAACAAAAAAAAATTGTTTTGTTTCAATTCGGTATTTACATAAATTTGTGTCGTTAAATTCATTAAATTTATTTAATTCAATTTCGAAATTTGTTTTGTGTATCCGAATTTGATTCAAATTTTCCGAATTTGGTAGAATTGAACTCAATTCGAATTCAAATTTATTCTATTTGAAATTCGAATTTTGGAAGATATTTATATTCTTTCTATTTCATTCGATTCTATTGTTTTTTTCTATTCAGTTCTTTTCTATTCTTTTCTATTATATTCTATGCTTTTCTATTCTATTAGAATTTATTCTGTTCAAAAGTCAAATTTCGGAAGATGGTTATATTCTTTCTATTCTGTTGTTTTTGTATTCTATTCCTTTATTTTTTATTCTATTATATTCTGTTCTTTTCTATTCTATTTGCATTCAAATTTATTCTATTCAAATTTATTCTATTTGAAATTCAAATGTTGGAAGATGATTATATTCTTTCTATTTTATTCTATTTTATTATATTGGTTTTTATTTCTATTCAATTCAATTCTATTCTATTCTAATCTATTTTTTTTCTTTTCTTTTTACTATTCTTTTCTATTCTTTATACTTTATGGGAAAATATCATCCACTTTGTGGATAGAGACTGTCTGTACCAGTATGGTTGGTATGGTTACATTTGGTCAGCTTGAGTCTTAAAAACGAAGCAGCTTGGTATTATTGGTAGAACTTGTCATTTTTTTGTTTGTAAGTCTTTAAAACTACAGCGCTGCTACTACTAGTAGTAGCAGCGCTGTAGTTTTAAAGTTAGCATAATAGGGTTTCTCTAAACTTACATTACAGGAGCAGCCCCAGTATTTACCACCTGGGTTTGACTCACATAGAGAGATCATTATAGTGTCCATAGCGTGGCTATATTGCAATATCATTCTATTCTTTTCTATTCTAATCTATTTTTTTTTCTTTGTTTGAAAGTTTTAAATTAAAATTAAATAAAGTTATTACTAAAATTTCTAAACCCAGTAAAGGGGTTGTGATTTTTTTTCTCCCCTCAATATGGTTCATGTGTTTATGTATGTATTTATTATATTAATTTGTGTTTGGGCATTTGGGAGGACGTATGGGTTGTACAATCCCATGCTGGTGCGTTGATCAATCAGACAACCAAATTGTATTCCTGCTGTATTTATTATATACCCATAATGTGAGTGGACACGAGACTATGCTATATTTCATAAGAAATTTGTTATGCTATCAACCATAAGCCCCAGCATTAAATGTACACCAGTTAAAGAGGAACTTCACCCTTATCTTAAAAAATACATCAACGATACCTTTAGAAACGTTTATTAATGGAGATTTACAGATACTTATTGATAGTTGCATGCTTTTTATTCTTTGCATACCTTATTTTTCATGTCCCCCCCCATTCTTCTCACAGTGGCCATTTTCACTAAGGGCAGATGAATCCATCTCCCTTTACTTCCTGGATCTCTGGGTTTACTGTGTAATGGATGTGATTATGAGTGTTATGGTGAAATGCCTATTTCAAATATAACCATATAGATATAAGTGCTTATCTCTCTCTCTCTCAGCTATCAGCCTTAACCATATTCAATTAGATGTCTGCCAGCTTACCCCCCCCCCCCCCCCCTTCATGTGGAACAGAATTGCAAGAGTTAAGAACAAGTTAAAAGAAGATTGCGCCTGTTTTCAAGAACTGGAAACAAGACACCCTATTTAGCTATGATAGTCTGCTATTCCCTTATATAGATATAACCCAGCTAAAAGCTTATACTTTGTCACAATAATGAATATGTATATCTTGTGGTCTGCATACGCTTGTCTTATTTGATATTTGATTTGATAACAAAATATCCAGCTCACGGTATATTAGCCGGGGTCCAGGAAGTAATAAAAGCAGAAGTATCAATCTACTGAACTCGTGTATGTGTCAGTAATTTGCTTCAAGTGTGCACACTTTTACATTGAAGGTTAATTTGGCCAGGGGGACAGAAACAAAAGTACCAAATGGTTCTGGTTCGGTCCAAAACATTTGGCGCCCAACGTGGGGCTCCAGATTGGCCCAAAAGTTAGTCAAACTTAGAGGACACTGAAAGAGGACCAAAATACGGGCGGAGCAGAGCCCCTGATCAACTCTGGAGAAAACGGTAAGACATTTTTCTTAATAATTTGTCTGCTGTTTGATCCGCATCCGTATTTGGTTAATATCTGTCTCCGCATCGGCTTCCTGCGGTCCACAAAGACAGGTATATATCTTGTCTCGAGCCTATTTATATAGTACGAACCTGCAATTGTTTCTGACCCGCCTGTATTTGGAGTGTTTTGTGTTTTGTTTTATCGATCGATCTTGTGTTTTGTGACGGCCGTTGTGAATGAGGGATTGATTATATAGTCACGGATGGAATAATTGACGTGGTTAAACTTCTCCTGAGGATTGATATCAGGAGAGGGCGTCAGGACGTGGTTAAACTCCTCCTGGGGGAAATAATTGTGCGGTAAAGCACGGATTACCAGGAGGGGGCATCAGGAATACGCCCAGCGGTGGCGTGGGGATCCCGTGAGGATCTGATTAATCCCATATTTCATTTCAATCGTCACATTAATTGTTGTTGGTAATGTCATGTCCTAGATGTGTCTGTGGACTGTTATTTGGCATCAATGAGGAGACTTGGGGCCTGGTCACGAAGGTAGAACCAGGTTATAAGAGATCTATTCTCGGTCACAAACCCCTACTGCCACATACTGCGCATTTATTGGTGTTTAGATTAAATGTATGTAGTGTAAATATCAGCTGCTGGTGTTTCATGTCTGCTCATTAAGTGTTTTATTAGAGATCTTCTCAGTTCCTCATCTCCATATCACTGTGTATTTCTATTCAGTTCTCTTTTTCTCTCTCTCTCTCTCTCCAGTGTCTTATTAGAGATCTTCTCAGTTCCTCATCTCCAAATTACTACTGCGTATTCCTACTCAGCTGTGTCTCTTTTTCTCTCTCTCCTGTGTCTCATTCTTGTTCAAACCTAAGAATGGTGACATGGGACACAAGTTAGCGAAGCCAAAAAAGGGCAGTTTGGCCTGTGATTTGGTATTAGAACGGGAGGGAGAGGATGCTGTGAAAAAGGGAAAGAAATTAGCAAAAGTGTGTGGGATTGATATGCATTTGGGTGGGAGATTACAAGTAGATGAATGGGGTACTGTTTTTTGAAACGTAAATAAGGTCTGTTGTCAGATTATGGGTTGCTACGAGCAGCAGATGCTTGGTTTAAAGTTGCAAACGCTATTCATGAAGAAGAGGGTGGATGGAACAGGAAACAAACCAAAATGGTTGCATTGTGTACGTGTACAAGAAAACTAGAAAAGAGGAAGCTAAGTAGTTAGCCACCGCCCTATAATGGCGTCTGGTCCCCAGGAAGTAGACACTGCCCTTCGTCTACCGCCCCTCTGTTCTGAGTGACACCTCCCCTTGTTGCAACACGCCCTATGCCACCGCCCCATGAACCGCCCACACCGAAACCCACCCACATGTTTCCAGTGATAGAACATAGTAGCAATCAATGTAGCATTTTAATTAAATAAATAATTTATGTATAGGATGTATTGAATATTTCTGAATATTTCAGTCAGAGTCTGAATTTAGTTGTAATTGCTTACCCTTGCATTATTGAAGCTAAAAGGTGTTTCTTTTGGTTTTAATTGTGTTTAAGCTGTATTAACAATAATTGGGGAGTTTTAAATGTTCAATTTCAATATTTAACAGTAGTATAAATAAAGAGGAAGTTTATGTATTCTAGGCGTTATGCCAGAAGAGCAAAAGAGGAAGTGCTTTCTTTGCTTAAATCTATGTGCTAGATTTAGGTAGGCCCCATTCACATCTGAGCGTTTTTGTATTCTGAAAAAAAAAAAGACTCAGTATCTAATTAGAATGTTTAGAAAGAAAAATAAATATGTATGTTGTGGAGATCGGCTGGACCGAGGCTCCCTATAAAAAATTATTCTGTATGGAGATGGTTCACATCTCTACTCTAGAAACGCCTGAAGTCAATATGTGTACAAGAAGTTTACTGATTTGGGTTTTAGCGTGCTGAACAGAGCGCATAGACACATGTTAGCTGCCGCATTTATTTCAGGTCTTAAAGAGTCAATCCGAAAGGGTCTGAGTATAGAAAACCCACAACCTTGGAGCTTGAGACGTTGTTATTAGTAGTTATTAGGTCCAGAATCCTCACAGAACAGTAGAGAGTAGCTCCTCTCATGATGGCCTCTGACACACCCTATCTGCGCCCACCAGTACCAACTCCACGTGTCTGCTACAACTGCGAAAGAACCAGCCACTCCAGAAGGGAATACCGAAGCCCATGGAAATTCACCCACAGTCAACCAAGCCCCAACCGTGGTCCACATGAAAGCGCCCAGTACCAGGGACATGACACCTCACCTACCTCTCCGGATCACGTGGACCTTCTCCACAAGGATTCAGGCAAGCCTGTTTCACCTTCCAGCTACACCTGGATTGTTATGCCACAAGGTGCCCAGAACTCCCCCTCCCAATTCGCCAAGGCAACGGCCCTCATTCTGGACACCTGGATGAAGTTACACCCAGACATTGTACTCCTTCATTATGTAGATGACCTCCTGCTTGTGATTGCCTCAATCTACTCTGAAAGCCTCCTCCACTACCTGGTTGAGCAAGGTTGCAAGGCCTTAAAAAGCAAAAATTCCAGAAAGAAGGTGATTTTCTCAGGCCTCTGCATCTCCCAAGGCACCTGACATCTCACTGAAGAAAGAGTTGCTGCAATCAAGGGCATCCCTTTGCCTCAAGGTCAAGCAATCCCTTTATGATGCCCTGAAATCTGACCCTTTCCTACTTTCTCCAGAAGCTGTGGACAATTTTGAAACTCTGAAGGAGATCCTCTCAACAGCCTCTGCTTTGGGACTAAAAGACTTTCAAACTGTCTCAGAGAGGCAAGGACATGCCACAGGAGTTTTGGCTCAGGCCCATGATAACAGACTCAGGGTATCACTCCTGTCAACTGGACTCAGTGGCCGGGGGGGACCCTCCTGCCTTAAAGCCGTCTGTGCAGCCCAATGCCCCTCATGACATAACTGCCATACTGAACCAAGTACAGCCCAAACACCTGTCCTCAACAAGACACCTCAGACTTCAGTGTGCTTTGCTTCTCCCCGATAACATCACCATCCTCCGATGTGATACCCTTAGCCCATCCACTCTCCTTCCTCTTCTCGAGGGGGGAACCTCTTTGGAAAATGATTCTCATCTCACCGCTCATGACTGCTTTGAAGTGATGAAGATGGACACAACACACTTACCGACAGTCAGTGAAACAGCATGCAAATTGGCAGAAGGAAATTTTGGGATCATACGGAAAACCAGAGGGTTCTATCAAGGATTTAATGGATGCCCTACTCCGCTGGGAAACAAGCTGCAGATCGAACGCAAGAAGTGGTCAGCAGAGTGTTTTCTTCCATTCCAGATCCTGAGTTAGACACAGGATCGCACAAGTTGGTCCCTGGTGATTGGGTCCTGGTAAAGAAGTTTGTGAGGAAACATACCCTTGAACCCAGATATGATGGTCCTTTCCAAGTCCTTCTGACAACTACCACATCAGGAAAAGTGGCCGGAAGGAACTCGTGGAGACACGCCTCTCACCGCAAGTCCTGTGCCCGAGGAAGAGGCTGAGGAGACCAAGCCATGTTTCTGTTTATCCTTTTTATTGTGATTGTTGTTCAGGCACAAGAAGTAGGCATCAAACAGAAAGATGGCATAACCCAATTCAGGTATAATTCATCCAACACACATGTTGCCACTTTCATATCCCCTTATAGTAAGATACTTCCAGGTAATGATTACAGTGTCCGGTCCAATGAAAGAGAAATAGGTCCCATGACTGTGTATGTATGTGTCACTGACACATATTGAAGTCACTCTTAGATAGAATGACAATCAACAAGCACACAGATCAATACTTCATCAAAGGTTATTGTGAGTCTTACAGTGAGGTGTCTGCAGATCTAGCGCAAAATCAAGTTCAGTCCTTAGGGGACGTGTACTGGATCTGTGGAGGCATGAAAATTAGAAGTAGAATGACAGGACAGTGAACAGGAGAATGTGCAATGGCTAAAACCATAATGCCCCTGCATATTCTCTCAGAGAACCCAGAGCCAGAAGCAAGCAATGTACTCAAACCCAACAGAAGATGCAGGAGTGCCCCAGCAGGAAGTTTTGACCCCCACGTATACATAGATGCCATAGGGGTCCAAAGGGGGGTCCCTGATGAGTTCAAAGCAAGAGACCAAGTAGCAGCGGGTTTTGAGTCACTGATTCCCATTATCACTGTAAATAAAAATGTAGACTGGATAAACTACATCTACTATAACCAACAAAGATTCGTTAACTACACCAGAGATGCACTCCAAGGTTTAGCCGAACAGTTAGAAGCAACTTCGCACATGACTTTCTAAAACCGTATGGTCTTAGACATGCTCCTAGCTGAAAAGGGGGGTGTATGTAAGATGATCCCCAAGACAAGTACATGCTGCACTTACATCCCAGACAACACCGGCCCAAATGGTAAAGTGATTTTAGCCATCCAGAAACTAGAGGACCTGTCCAAAGAATTAAAACAGAATTCAGGGCTCACCAACCCCTGGGATCAGTACTTTACCTGGATAAAGGGAGGATGGCAGGGATTGTTCACCCAGATAGGAATAACTATCCTGGTAATAGCTGCCATAATCTGCTGTGTTCTCCCCTGTATTAGGAAGTGTGTAGAAAAAGCTGTCGATCAAACTACCCCTACGTTCGTGATCCAAGAGATACCAGATGATGATGACGATGTCTATGTAAGGCTTGATGAAAATTATGATGATAATTATGTGTTACACTCCCTTACAGTCACCCTCCCCCGAGATGCCACACTGTAGGGCTATAGGGACAGATAGCACCTGGCTGCATTTCACCAGCTGTATCGAGGGGGGTTGGTGAGCTAGTCACTGCCTCTTCTCTGCATACAGCTTAAAAGAGTTGCAGTTTGTGAAATAAGCCGGGTGATGGTAGGTGGTTCTCCAGTGTGAGGGACAGTTTTGTGAAATAAGCATTTCAAGGGGGGATCTGTAATGGATGTGATTATGAGTGTTATGGTGAAATGCCTATTTCAAATATAACCATATAGATATAAGTGCTTATCTCTCTCTCTCAGCTATCAGCCTCAACCATATTCAATTAAATGTCTGCCAGCTTACCCCCCCCCTTCATGTGGAAGGAGTTAAGAACAAGTTAAAAGAAGATTGCCTGTCAGAGAGGTTACCTGATTGGGTGTCGTCGCGCGTCTGGAAGCATTGGTGCGCGCGTTCCTGCGGGTGCACAGGCGCCTGCCTTTATGGGCACTGGTGTTGGCATTCCGGCTGGCCGTGGCAGACGCGGTGGTGCCCGGGCGCGTACACGCTTTCGCGTTAGCACGCGTTCGCCTGTGGGCACTACTATGCATTGGTCTGGTGGTGTCGGTGTGCGCGCCGCTGTCCGATCAGCCTATTTAGGCTTTCCTCTTCCCCTGATCAGTGCTGCCTGATCAACAGCTCCGTTCCTAGTTCCTGTTTCCTGTTCCTAGTTCCTGTGTTCCTGATCTGTTGACGACCCGGTTTGCCTCTGGGACCCTTCTGACCTCCGCCTGCATCTGACCCCGGCTTGTTTGACCTCGCTTCTGCCTGCTCCTCCTGTACGTCCGCTGCCCACCTGTTCCCGAAACCAGCCTGTGCTTGACCTGTCTTTTAGCTCCTGCTCAGCATCCGTTGCCTGTGCCTGTCACTAATATCTGCTGTTTGAAGACTGCTAGCTTCCGGAATACAGACTCCTGCACAGGCTCTTATACCACTCCGCACTTGTGTGCCACCTGTCTGCTCTACCAGGGGACGCGAGTCGGATACGTAAGGGAGCCTACCCTCTGCCCAAGTGGACTCTCCGGTCTGGTAAGTGAGAGACCTGACAGTATCAGGCAGCCATGACCGAGTCCGGGCAGGGGGCCTCCCCCATGGATGAACTTTGTAGGCACCTCGTGGGCCTTACCCAAGCAGTCAAGAGCCTACAAGAAGGCTACACCAGATTAGAGGGTCAGGTCCAAGCCCTCTCAGCAGCTCCTCCCTCTCAAGGGGCATCATCTGCCGGACTATCCCCAGCACCCTCCGTAGTAATGCTTCCTCCGGAAACCCAGGCTACCCGCACCCGAAAAATTTACTGGAGATCGTCGCAAATACCGGGCCTTCCTTAACGCCTGCGAGCTCTATTTTGCGTTACAGCCTCGCACGTTCTCTCTGGACGCCACTAAGGTGGGATTTGTCATTGCACTGCTGTCCGGCAAGGCCCAGACCTGGGCCCATCATCTACTGGAGCAGAAGTCTAGATCCTTGGATACCCTGGACGCCTTTTTCCTGGCAATGTCGCAATTATACGAGGATCCTCAACGTACCACTACTGCTGAGGCAGCCTTGCATTCCCTGCAGCAAGGCTGCAGAGCGGCCGAAGACTACGCTGTTGAGTTTCCGACGTTGGAGCTCTGATACAGAGTGGAACGACGCTGCCTTGCGTCATTAATTTCGGATGGGGTTATCTGACCCCCTTAAGGATGAGCTGGCACATGTTGAGATACCCCAGACTCTGGATGAACTTATAAACCTGTCTATTCAAATTGACCGTCGTCTGAGAGAAAGAGGCTCTGAGAGATCCTCTAGTCATCCTCGTCCTATTTGGATGCTCCCTAGGGTTCCCAGTTCTCCCAACCAACTGCCTCTCTCCTCTACTCCAACCACGGAAGCACCCGAACCCATGCAACTTGGTCTGCTCCGACCATCCCTTACCCCGAAAGAGAAGATGCGCAGACGTACTCAGAACTTATGCCTGTACTGCGGGGAACAAGGACATTTTGTGAGGACCTGCCCCAATAAGATACATAAGTATCTGACATCCTCTTCCTCTTGTGCATCTGTTTTGCCCAAATCTGGTAACCATCTGACAATCTCTGTTGTATTACAGCTTCCCAGAAAGAACATCCCGGTGTTGACTCTGGAGCATGCAGTGGCTTCATCGATCAGACCTTTGTTAATAACCACGGCATTCCTCTTCAACCTAAGACCCAGGGTCTTGCAGTATTCCTAGCTGATGGCTCTACCCTTAGTTCCGGTCCAGTCATCTGCGAGACTGTCCCACTACTGGCCATCATAGGCCCGGAACACCAGGAATTTTTACGCTTGGATTTCATTTCCTCTCCTCTCTTCCCAATCATCCTCGGAATGCCCTGGCTACAGGCACATAACCCCAGCATTGACTGGTCCACAGGAAAAATCCAATTCCTATCTGACTACTGCAGGCAACATTGCTTACATGGGACACCCTTGACACCGACTCAGTGTCTTTGTTCGGATTCTGATACCAAGCTTTGCCAATCCCTTCCCAAGGCCTACCGGGATTTCCAGGATGTCTTCAGTAAGAAAGGGGCAGAGACCCTTCCAGTTCACAGGCCGTATGACTGCCCAATAGAAATCTTACCTGGAACCGAAGTTCCCTTTGGGAGGATTTTCCCACTAACTAACTAAAAAATTATATTGACGAGAACCTAAAGAAAGGGTTTATCCGCCCTTCTACGTCTCCAGCTGGTGCAGGCATCTTCTTCGTGGAGAAGAAGGATCACACCCTACGCCCCTGTATCGACTACCGGGAATTAAACAAAATCACTGTAAAGAACAGATACCCGTTACCTTTAGTACCCGAGTTATTCCAAAGACTGGGAACCGCAAAAATTTTCACCAAGCTGGATCTCCGCGGGGCATACAACTTAATCCGCATAAGAGAAGGGGATGAGTGGAAAACGGCTTTCCGTACTCGATTTGGGCACTTCAAGTACCTTGTCATGCCCTTTAGCCTGTGTAACGTGCCAGCCACCTTCCAACACTTTGTCAATGACGTATTCCGTGACTTCCTAGACCTCTATGTCATAGTTTATCTGGATGATATCCTGATTTTCTCCGCCTCCCTGGCCGACCACCGCAGGCATGTACAGAATTTCTCACCCGACTTAGGCAACATGGGCTCTATGCAAAACTTGAAAAATGTGAATTCGAGCTTCAATGCATTCAGTTCCTGGGCCTGATCATCTCCCCTGAGGGCATCAAGATGGATCCCCAAAAAGTATCTGCTATCCTGGACTGGCCTGCACCTATTGATAAGAAAGGGGTACAACGCTTTATTGGCTTTGCCAACTTCTATAGAAAATTCATAAAAGGATTCTCCTCAATAATCGCTCCCATTAGGGAACTCCCCAGACAAGGAAGTCGGTTTTGCTGGACTCCTAAGGCACAGTCGGCCTTTGAGGAACTCAAGGCCCTATTTACCTCAGCCACCATTTTAAAACACCCCAACCCAGCTCTACCATTCGTGTTAGAAGTTGACGCTTCCGAAATTGCGGTAAGAGCTGTACTCTCACAACGACAAGGCACCAAAGCTCTTCTGTACCCTGTGGGGTTTTTCTCGCAAAAACTCTCATCTTCCGAGAGAAATTACGGTGTGGGAGATCGTGAACTCCTGGCTATTAAGGCGGCCTTAGAGGAATGGCGTTACCTTCTGGAGGGTGCTGCTTATCCCATCCTGGTCTGCACGGACCATAAAAACCTAGAATACCTGAGAACGACTAAGAGGCTAAAACCCCAGCAGGCCAGAGGGGCACTTTTTTTTTTCTCGCTTTCAGTTCCACGTCACCTTCAGACCCGGATCCAAAAATATTAAATCTGATGCACTCTCACGTATGTTCCATGATTCGGAAGAAACCTTACCTCCAGATACCATCCTCCCCCCTGGGAATTTCTTGCTTCTACAAGAAGATATAATCTCTCAGATCAGATGGGCTTCTATGGGGGCGACGCCACCCGCTGGGGCCTGTACCAAGGATGGCCTGTTTTGGCATGAAAACAAGATTGTGGTCCCTGAAGAATTAAGGGTACAGATATTAGAACTGTGTCATGATCACAAATTAGCTGGACATTTCGGCTCACGAAAGACGAGTGATCTGGTACTACGTACCTTCTGGTGGCCTCATCTCATTAGGGATTGTAGAAGGTTCGTTGATTCCTGCAATACTTGCGCTAGAAGCAAAACCAGCCGGGCTGGAGCTTGGGGACTATTGAAACCTCTCCCAGTCCCAGAGAGACCATGGAGTATGATCTCAATGGACTTTGTCGTCGAACTCCCCCCATCAGAAGGCTTTTCCTCCGTCTTTGTCATGGTGGACAGATTGTCTAAAATGGCTCATTTACTCCCAATGAAGGGTACTCCTTTGGCCACGGAGACAGCTGATATTTTTATTAAGGAAATTGTCAGGCTACATGGAGTTCCGAAGAGTATAGTTTCTGACCATGGTGTCCAGTTCACCTCCAGATTCTGGAAGGCCCTTTGTGGTTCCTTGGAAATTGAGTTGGCGTTCTCCTCGGCCTACCATCCCCAGTCTAATGGGCAAACTGAGAGGACGAATCAGACTCTGGAGCATTATCTCCGCTGCTTTTCCGCCTTCTCCCAGGATGATTGGGCTCCCCTACTCCCTATTGCGGAGTTCTCCTACAATAATTCCTTGCATTCAGCCACCAACCAGACTCCATTCTATGCCAACTATGGCTTTCATCCGACCTTTTTGCCTGGATCAATACCTGAGTGTTCTGTTCCTGCAGTATCTGAGACCCTGAATTTCTTCTCAGTGAACAACAAACTATTACAAGATACCATGGCCAAGGCCCAAGAAGGATATAAGAAGATGTTTGATAAAAAGAGGCGTGGAGAACTTATGTTGGAACCTGGCAACCCAGTATGGTTATCAACCGCCAATCTGAAGCTGGCATGTCCATCTAAAAAACTAGGCCCTAAGTTCCTGGGGCCCTTCCTGGTAAGGAGGAAGATTAACAATGTCACCTATGAGCTTGATCTGCCAAATTCTCTGAAGGTGCACCCGGTCTTCCATGTAAATCTCCTGAAGCCGGTTATCCCCAACTCTTTTGTTGGCCGTATTGTCGGTCCACCCAAACCCATTCTTGTAAACAATGAGGAGGAGTTTGAAGTAGAAGCAATATTAGACTGCAGAAGAAGACGTAATCAAACCCAATACCTCATTAAGTGGAAGGGATATGGCCCTGAGGACAACTCATGGGAAACAGAAGACAATTTGCATGCCGGAGAACTCTTGCAGGCCTTCAAGGACTCACAAGCTGCCAAGTTAGCCCAATTGGGCATCCGGTGTCTGCCCTTGAGGAGGGGGCACTGTCAGAGAGGTTACCTGATTGGACATCATCACGCGTCGGGATGCATTGGTGCGCGCGTTCCTGCGGGTGCACGGGCGCCTGCCTCTATGGGCACTGGTGTTGGCATTCTGGCTGGCCCTGGCGTACGCGGTGGTGGCCGGGCACATACGCTCGTTCGCGTTAGCGCGCGTTCGCCTGTGGGCGTTACTATGCGTTGGTCTGGTGGTGCCGGTGTCCAGGGGCGCGCTCAGGCGCGTGCGGGTGTGCGGGCGCCCGTGCATAACGGCACGTGCACGGACGCGGCTTTTAGCGCCAATCAGCCTATTTAGGCTTTCCTCTCCCCCTGATCAGTGCTGCCTGATCAACAGCTCCGTGCCTAGTTCCTGTTCCTAGTTCCTGTGTTCCTGATCTGTTGACGACCCGGCTTGCCTCTTGGACCCTTCTGACCTCTGCCTGCATCTGACCCCGGCTTGTTTGACCTCGCTTCTGCCTCCTCCTCCTGTACATCCGCTGCCCGCCTGTTGCCGAATCCAGCCTGTGCTTGACCTGTCTTTTAGCTCCTGCTCAGCATCCGTTGCCTGTGCCTCTGACTAATATCTGCTGTTTGAAGACTGCTAGCTTCCGGAATACGGACTCCTGCACAGGCTCTCATACCACTCCGCACTCGTGTGCCCCCTGTCTGCTCTACCAGGGGCCGCAAGTCGGATACGTAAGGGAGCCTACCCTCTGCCCAAGTGGACTCTCCGGTCTGGTAAGTGAGAGACCTGACATTGCCCCTGTTTTCAAGAACTGGAAACAAGACACCCTATTTAGCTATGATAGTCTGCTATTCCCTTATATAGATATAACCCAGCTAAAAGCTTATACTTTGTCACAATAATGAATATGTATATCTTGTGGTCTGCATACGCTTGTCTTATTTGATATTTGATTTCATAACAAAATATCTGGCTCACGGTATATTAGCCGGGGTCCAGGAAGTAATAAAAGCAGAAGTGTCAATCTACTGAACTCGTGTATGTGTCAGTAATTTGCTTCAAGTGTGCACACTTTTACATTGAAGGTTAATTTGGCCAGGGGGACAGAAACAAAAGTACTGAACGTTTCTGGTTCGGTCCAAAACAACTGTACCTCCTGGATCATGTGACAGTGCACATCATCTAAAGGGGAAGGCACTGGTGATGGAGCTTTCCTAGGATGCATCTGTGGGGCCCTGTTTACATCACCAGTGCCTCTCTTGACTAGAAAGTGGAGAAACAGTAATTATATATAAAAAATGTTTGTTTAGCACTTCAGCCCCAGAAGGTTTTACCCCCTTAATGACCAGGCCATTTTTTGCGATATGGCACTGCGTTAATTTAACTGGCAATTGTGCAGTCATGCAATGCTGTACCCAAATAAAATTGATGTCCTTTTTTCCTCACAAATAGAGCTTTCTTTTGGTGGTATTTGATCACCTCTGTGGTTTTTATTTTTTGCGCTATAAACAAAAAAAAACGACAATTTAAAAAAAAAAACAATTTTTTTTACTTTCTGCTAGAAAACATATCCAATAAAAAATGTAAACAATCAAATTTCTTCATCAATTTAGGCCAGTATGTATTCTGCTACATATTTTTGGTAAAAAAAATCTCAATAAGCATATATTGATTGGTTTGTGCAAAAGTTATAGCATCTACAAAATAGGGGATATATGGCTTTTTTAAATAATTTTTTTACTTGTAATGGCGGCAGTGGCGGCCCATGCATTTTGGGCGCACAGACGCCGCCGCTGCCCTCCCTATCCATGTACATGGCTCCTTTCAGGACGCTGGACACATGAATTACAATTGCAGGATTGGTGGGGGGTGTGTATTTTGAAGCACCTGATTAGAAACAGAGGCTCTAATAGGCTTCAAAATAGGGTGGGCTCGGGGCGCAGAGAGTGTGCCCTGATCCCACCCAGTTGTGTGACACTAGCGAATGAATATTCGCTGTTCTGCCACATTCTCCTCCTGGCCAATCAGGAAGCACCTATTGGCCAGGGAGTCATAAGACTGTCTCAGGACACACTTCTGGGTTCCAATCGGCCGGAAAGGAGAATGCCTCGCTGGAGCGGCTCCTCTTTCTCCCTGCCTCTGTGTCTCCTCCATGCCTCCACTAGGTAAGGTGATCGCTGCTGGCTGTGTCTCCTGCCGGGGGAGTGTGCTGTGGGGTGATCGCTGCTGGGTGTGTCAGTGTCTGGGGGGGGAATGCTGCGGGGTGATCGCCTCTGGCAGCGTCCGTGTCTTCATGTGAGGGGGGGGTGCTGCGGGGTGATCGCCGCTGGCCGTGTCTGTGTCTTTGTCTGGGGTAGTTGTGTTGGTTGTGCCGCCCCCCCCAAAAATAATAGGCACCAGCCACCACTGAATGGCGGTGATCAGTGATTTTTAACGGAACTGCGACATTGCGGCAGACAGATCGGACGACTAGCTGGCACTTTTTTGGGAACCAGTGACATAATTACTGTGATCAGTGCTAAAAATATGCACTGGCACTGTATAAATGACACTGGCAGGGAAGGGGTTAACATCAGAGGTGATCAAAGGGTTAAGTGTATTTCATAATTGTGCTTTCTTACTGTGGGGGGATGGGCTCACTGCATGGACACTGTGATACGTGTTCCTGATTGGCAGAAACACTAGATCACAGTGTCCATGGCTGAAAGCGCGGCGGTCTGCTTGTTTACATCGGCAGACCACCGTTCTGTCTCTATGGGGAGCAATCGCGGGTGGCCAGCGGACTTTGTGTTCGCCGAGCCCTCTGATTGGCTCCCCCTGTGGCCAATCAGCGTGCGAACCACCCTCCGGTGGCGCACGTGCACCCCCCCCCCAGTGGCTATTGACAAAATCACATACAGGTACCTGATTTTGCGCAATAGAGCCACCTTGCTGCAGTATATGTACGGCAAGCGGTCAGAACTGGTTAACTAATGAATGTAAGATGATTTCATATCACCATATCAGAACTGCATGTTGATGCGTTTTGTTTTAAAGGGGAAAAGTCCACTTTAAATGGTCGCATGTCCATCTAACCAGCTTTTACACCTCACATCTTTACATCTCATGTAGGAACACAACTAAAACAGTTCCGAATAATACTGTACAATTTTCCTACAAATGCCATTATATATTTTACAATTTACCCTCCTTAGACAGGCCATACAACAGCACATCCTGTTGCATATATATACCATTCAAACCTAGGGCCATTTATTACCAGGGGCCAATACACGGTTAAAAGAACTATCTTCAAGGTGATTGTGTACATGACTGCCATACAATTGATATTAATCAGCATACCTGGGAACTTTTAAAATTCAGAATTGCTGAGAATGGGGACAGAGCAGGGGATTGGAGCAGGACTATAAGGTGGGTGTGGCAAAATTGTGCTATCAGTGGGAGGAGCTTAAAATGTGTGCCTGCATACAGAGTGCAGAAGTCTGAAGTATGTAATGTACATAGTGTTGGGGTCTGGCGTGGGTAACGTGCATAGTGCAGGAGTCACATGTGTAATGTACAGAATGTAGAGATCAGGTGTGAATAATGCACAAAATGCAGGAGTCAGTTGCATGTAACATACATGCAACATACATAGTACTGTACACACATACATGCAACACGCATACACACTGCATACACATACATACATCATACACTACTGTAAAAAAGTTTTAGCCAGGTGTGAAAAAAATGCTGTAAATCAAGAATTCTTTCAGAAATAGAAGTGCCAATAGTTTATTCGTTATCCATTAACAAAATGGAAAGTAAATTAACAGAAGACAGATCCAAATCTAATCAATATTTGCTGTGACCACCTTTTGCCTTAAAAACAGCATAAATTCTTCTTCTGTACCAAGGTACACTTGCACACATTTTTTGAATGAACTCGACAGGTAGGTTGTTCCAGTCTTCTGTGGATGTAGGATGCCTCAAATCCTTGTGTCTGTGTCTGTTCTGTAATCCCAGACAGACTCATTAATGTTGAGATCAGGGCTCTGTGGGGGCCAAAGCATCAATTCCAGGACTCCTTGTTCTTCTTTATGCTGAAGATAGTTCTTAATGACATTAACTGTATATTTGGAGTTGTTGCCCTGCTGCAGAATAGATTTGAGGCCAATCACATGCCTCCCTGATGGTATGACATAATGGATAAGTATCTGCCTGTATTTCTCAGCAACGAGGACACCATTGATCCTCACCAAATCTCCAATAGCATTTGCAGAAATGCAGCCTTAAACTTGCAAGGAACCTCCACCATGCTTCACGTTTCCCTGCAGACACTCATTATTGTTTTTTGGTGAACAAACTGCCTCCTGCTATAGCCAAATATTTCAAATTTTGACATAATCAGTCCAGAGCACCTGCTGCCATTTTATGCACCCCGATTCCTATGTTTCCATGCATAGTCAGAGTCATTTAGCCTTTTCTCCACATCAGAGGTATGGCTTTTTGGCCGCAATTCTTCTATGAAGCGAACATTTGGCCAGACTTCTCCAGACAGTAGATGGATGTACCTGGGTCCCACTGGTTTCCACCAGATCTGTTCTGATGGCACTTCCAATGTCGAAAAGGAAGTAAGCAAGATGTGCCTTTCATCTGCTCTATTAAGTTTCCTTGACTGACCACTGCATCTACGGTCATCAGCATTGCCCATTTCTTTGTGCTTCTTCAAAAGAGCTTGAATAGCACATCTTGAAACCCCAGTCTGCTTTGAAATCTTTGCCTGGGAGGGACCTTGGTGATGCAGTATAACGACCTTGTGTTTTGTTGTAGCACTCAGTCTTGCCATGGTGTATGACCTGTGACATGAAACTGTCTTCCACAACCTCACCTTGGAAGCAGAGTTTGGTAGTTCCTCACCCAGTTTTAAGCATCCTACATAGTAGCAGGCGCAGCTCCTTTTCCTCCTCTTCCCTCTCCCTCCCTCCTTTGTCTTGTAGCAGGCACAGCATGTCCTCCTCTCCCTTGCTACTCCTCTTGTAACAGGCACAGCTCCTCTACCTCCTTGCTTTCCCTCCTCCTCTTGTAGCAGGTACAGCTCCTCCTCTTCTCCCTCCTTCCTCCTATTGCAGCAGGCACAGCTCCTCTACGTCCTCGCCTTCCCCCCACCTCTTGTAACAGGCACAGCTCCTCTACCTCCTCGCCCTCCCTCCTCCTCTTGTAGCAGGCACAGCTCCTCCTCTTCTCCCTCCTTCCTCCTCTTGCAGCAGGCACAGCGCCTCGTCTTGTAGCATGCGCAGCTCCATCTCCTCTCTGTCCCTCCTCCTCTTGTAGCAAAGTCAGCACCTCCTACCAGTCCTTGCCTCCCTCCTTCTAGTCTTCATCTGACAGATGGTAATTGCAGGGTGCAGCATGCATCACTCAGAGAAATGACGCCATTGTATTTTGTTTACATCTCTGGAATGGCAATGGGTAAGGTAAGGTAATCTGGTAAGGATCTGGCAACCAGAGTTGAAATCCGGCATTGCCAGGTCATTTCCAGTACTGTGATATGTATTCACCACATACATGGGACATTTATTATGAATTTGTCCAAAACATGCAAAGTGAATTCATATTTGCTAATGCTTCTAGGCCCTTTAGACCAATTCTATTGTGTTTACTGGGACCTGTGAATGGATTTTACCTACTGTACCCGCTGTCATATGGGTTGATTTACTAAAAGCAAATAACCTGTTCGCTTCGCAAGGAGATTACCCCTTAGCTTAATTTTTGTGGTATAAATTATTTTGCAATCACTAAAAAGAAATGTATTTTGCTTTCACATGACTGATGTATTGCTAATTTTTGGCTGCCAAGACCAAACCATACTTCCTGCGTTATCCACCTTATATAAATAAGACACAACCACCTTAAAATGGATTTTAAATGGCCATAGCAGACTTTTTATTAACAAAACACAATTCAACAAGTATATCTTTTATTACATTCCGTGAAAGATAAACTTTACCAACTAATGTATAATACTGACTCTCTTAAATCCAGGTATTTGAAGGCAAGCATGGTCTACCGAATCGGCTGTATCAAGCACCAAGTTCCTTACCACAGCCCCAGCCACAATTACACTGACTCGGGGACAATTAGTTACCACATTACCACCCGATAAAGCCCCAATACCGATATCGCCATACTGACGTCACATCTACGGGAAGGTACCCATACCAAAGATGGGCCCAACCCATCATTCTCTAAAGACAATTTTGACCATGCCCACCTTCAAAAGCCTGAAACCCCTGCTATGACTCTGCTATACCCACACGCCAATAGCGTGCCCAATGGAACACCCCCGCCCACCAAAACGACAACAGGAAAAGAAACAACAGAAAAGGAACAACATTCAACAGTAACAGGTGTTTGGGGGGGGTTCTCCTCGGCTGTCCAAACTCTGATTGACCCTCAGTCAAAACCCCCTTCCTACTAATCCACTAATGACCCCATCCTGCCACACCCAACCACGCCCTGCTACCGTCCAATCAGGTAGGCATCTTAGTCTGCCTAGCTACAGCCTAGACTGCAAACCCAGTCATGTAGGCCCTCCTCTTAAATTCTGGGCATCCCATTCCAGGCCTGCTTTGGATTAGACAAGGGAAGTCAGCAGAGCTTCACCTCATTCACTAAGCAAAGAGAAATCTTCCTTGCAAAGTGAACAGCCCCAATCAACCCTAAAGTCCATACAAAAACCCAGTAGCAATCAGACCAAAACAAGGCTCATCACGCACTAGTGTATAAGTAGCTATGCTCCAAGTTACATTTACATAGTATGCACCCATACCTAGAATGATTATTGCGTATATAAGAACTTCGTAGCTACTTTACCGGGCGCCTAACAAGTTCCTTTTTTTTTCAGTATAGGTGTACCTCAAGGCACTATCTGTATTCAGTGTTACACTGTTTCTTACAGGTTGAATGATCACCTTCTATGAATAAATGAAAACAAAGGACAACAGATCTTACCTTTCCAATTATGCTTCCAACTTCCTGTGAAAAAAAAATCGATTTATTATCAGGGTTTCTAATAGTTACATTTCAAATAGTTGAAAATGAATTGCAATCCAATAATAAAGATATCTCAAAATATAAAAATATGCCATAAAATTAATTGCTTCTTATAGTTTTTTTTGTGAAGTAACCATATCTAAATACATCCTACTTTTTCATGTGTAGCTAATTTACTGTTTAAATATTAAATATTAATTTTCTGTTCAAAAAATTTAATATTAGGGAATGAATATGTCAAAAATTAAAGTTGAACTCCAGGCAAGCATCTAAAAACACAGATTAAAAATATATACAGTATAAAGAAGTCTTTTTACCTGCCAAAAGAGTTGTATTTCTGTCCATTTAGTCCTGCAACTTTCACAGCTCTGCCAAACAGTATAGCCAGGTATATGACATAATTCACATTTAAGTAATATAGTGGTATGCTCTCTCCACCCCTAGCGATCTGACTGGGCAGTGAAAGAGCAGCCACAGACTGATGAGGTCATCTCTCTGCCCACTCTGCTCTCCCCTCCTATCAGTATGTTCCTTGTCAACATTTTTGCATGTAGTATGCCTGGTCCAGAGTTCTTCCCTTCATTTCTCAGTCTATATGCTGCTGTATAGGAGCTTGTAAGAGGCTGGTATCCATTTTATACACAGCCCTTCACTAGACAAATTAAAGGGTTAGTAAACTCCCCTTGTTGTCTTGTACCTACAGGTAAGCCTATTATAAAGCTTACCTGTAGGTACATTAAAGGGTAACTCCACTTTCGTAACAGTTGTAGCAGAGTCAGCACCTCCTACCAGTCCTTGCCTCCCTCCTTCTAGTCTTCATCTGACAGATGGTAATTGCAGGGTGCAGCATGCATCACTCAGAGAAATGACGCCATTGTATTTTGTTTACATCTCTGGAATGGCAATAGGTAAGGTAAGGTAATCTGGTAAGGATCTGGCAACCAGAGTTGAAATCCGGCATTGCCAGGTCATTTCCAGTACTGTGATATGTATTCACCACATAGCCCCACAGGCTGCATGAAAAAAAGATTACAATATATGTCCAAGAAGGACCAGCAACGTACTGGTATGTTGCTGGACTTTGAGTGGTTATACCAGAATGATGCCTGCAGGTTTAGGTATCATCCTGGTATCATTCTTTTGAGCCGGCGGTCGGCTTTCATGCAAAAGCAATCCTAGCGGCTAATTAGCCTGTAGACTGCTTTTACAAGCAGTGGGAGGGAATGTCCCCCCCTCCCACTGTCTTCCATGTTTTTCTCTGGCTCTCCTGTCCCAACAGGGAACCTGAGAATGCAGCTGGTGATTCGGCCAGCTGACCATAGAGCTGATCAGAGACCAGAATGGCTCCAATCATCCCTATGGCCTAAGAAACCGGAAGCTACGAGCATTTCATGACTTAGATTTCGCCGTATGTAATCAGCACCATTGGGAAATTGGGAAAGCATTTTATCACACTGATCTTGGTGTGGTCAGATGCTTTGAGGGCAGAGGAGAGATCTAGGGTCTAATAGACCCCATTTTTTAAAAAAAAGAGTACCTGTCACTACCTATTGCTATCATAGGGGATATTTACATTCCCTGACATAACAATAAAAATGAAAAAAAAAAAAGAAATGAAAGGAACAGTTTAAAAATAAGATAAAAAAGCAAAAACAAAAAAAGAAAAAACAAAAAAAAAAAGCACCCCTGTCCCCCCCTGCTCTCACGCAAAGGCGAACGCAAGCGTTGGTCTGGCGTCAAATGTAAACCGCAATTGCACCATGCATGTGAGGTATCACAGGTATCACCGCAAAGGTCAGATCGAGGGCAGTAATTTTAGCAGTGGACCTCCTCTGTAAATCTAAAGTGGTAACCTGTAAAGGCTTTTAAAGGCTTTTAAAAATGTATGTAGTTTGTCGCCACTGCACATTTGTGTGCAATTTTAAAGCATATCATGTTTGGTATCCATGTACTCGGCCTAATGCCGCGTACACACGGCCGGACTTTCCGGCATACTTGGTCCGGCGGACCAGAGTGTGCCGGACAATCCGCCCGTGTGTGGGCGGCGGCGGACTTTTCCGGCGGACTTCTTCCCAAAAGCCCGCCGGACCTAGATTTGAAGAAAGTTTCAAATCTTTCCGTCGGACTCAGTTTCGGGCGGAAAGTCCGCTCGTGTGTGTGCTGGTCCGACAGAAAGCCCGCTCGTGTGTAGGCTGGTCCGACGGACCAAATACGACACGAGGGGATGGTATTGCATCTCGCGCTCGCTGCAATAGGAAAAACAAATCTTCCTATTGCGGCGAGCGCGGGGCATACCAGGCCCTTAGGTCTGGTATGGATTATAAAGGGGAACCCCGCTACGCCGAAAAAACGGCGTGGGGTCCCCCTAAAATCCATACCAGACCCCGATCCGAGCACGCAGCCTGGCCGGTCAGGAAAGGGGGTGGGGACGAGCGAGCGCCCCCCCCCCCTCCTGAACCGTACCAGGCCGCATGCCCTCAACATGGGGGGTGGGTGCTTTGGGGGAGGGGGGCGCCCTGCGCCCCCCCCCCAAAGCACCTTGTCCCCATGTTGATGAGGACAAGGGCCTCTTCCCGACAACCCTGGCCGTTGGTTGTCGGGGTCTGCGGGCGGGGGCTTATCGGAATCTGGGAGCCCCCTTTAATAAGGGGGCCCCCAGATCCCGGCCCCCCACCCTATGTAAATGAGTATGGGGTACATGGTACCCCTACCCATTTACCTAGGAAAAAATTGTAAGTAATAAAACACACTACACAGGTTTTTAAAATATTTTATTAAACAGCTCCGGGGGGGGGATCTTCCTCCGGCTTCGGGGGTCTTCTTCCGGCTTCGGGGGTCCCTCCGCTTCATCTTCTCCCGGCGTCCGGTTGGTTCTTCTCCGCTCTCCGGCCTCTTCTCCCGGTGTCGCAGGTCTTCGGCCGGCCCCTCCGCTGTCTTCATGTAGCTCTATTGCGAGCGGAGGTCCGGACTTCTTGGCTTCTTGGCTTCTTGGCTTCTCTTCTCTTCTCTTCTCCCAGATGTTGACACGACGCTCTCTGCGGCTGGACTGGTCTCTGAGGGCTGCGTTGTGACTTATATAGGCGGAGACCCCGCCCCCATATGATGTCACAGTCCCTGGGCATGCTGGGACTGTGACGTTTTAGGGGGCGTGGTCGACCACGCCCCCTAAAACGTCACAGTCCCAGCATGTCCAGGGACTGTGACATCATATGGGGGCGGGGTCTCCGCCTATATAAGTCACAACGCAGCCCTCAGAGACCAGTCCAGCCGCAGAGAGCGTCGTGTCAACATCTGGGAGAAGAGAAGAGAAGAGAAGCCAAGAAGCCAAGAAGCCAAGAAGCCAAGAAGTCCGGACCTCCGCTCGCAATAGAGCTACATGAAGACAGCGGAGGGGCCGGCCGAAGACCTGCGACACCGGGAGAAGAGGCCGGAGAGCGGAGAAGAACCAACCGGACGCCGGGAGAAGATGAAGCGGAGGGACCCCCGAAGCCGGAAGAAGACCCCCGAAGCCGGAGGAAGATCCCCCCCCGGAGCTGTTTAATAAAATATTTTAAAAACCTGTGTAGTGTGTTTTATTACTTACAATTTTTTCCTAGGTAAATGGGTAGGGGTACCATGTACCCCATACTCATTTACATAGGGTGGGGGGCCGGGATCTGGGGGCCCCCTTATTAAAGGGGGCTCCCAGATTCCGATAAGCCCCCGCCCGCAGACCCCGACAACCAACGGCCAGGGTTGTCGGGAAGAGGCCCTTGTCCTCATCAACATGGGGACAAGGTGCTTTGGGGGGGGGGCGCAGGGCGCCCCCCTCCCCCAAAGCACCCACCCCCCATGTTGAGGGCATGCGGCCTGGTACGGTTCAGGAGGGGGGGGGGCGCTCGCTCGTCCCCACCCCCTTTCCTGACCGGCCAGGCTGCGTGCTCGGATCGGGGTCTGGTATGGATTTTAGGGGGACCCCACGCCGTTTTTTCGGCGTAGCGGGGTTCCCCTTTATAATCCATACCAGACCTAAGGGCCTGGTATGCCCCGCGACGGGGCTAGTAAGGTGTCAATCTCGCCGATAAAAGCGGCAAGATTGACATCCTTTTCTAGTCCCGTCGCACCTGAGTCACGTTCAAAATGAACGGACTTGTCCGTGTGTGGGCAAGTCCGTTCATTCTGAAAGTCCGCCGGAACTCCGGCGAAAGTCCGTCGGAAAGACGGGCGGACTTAGCCCGCCGGAAAGTCCCGGCGTGTGTGGGCAAGTCCGTCCGTTTTAAAGTCCGGCGCACCTGGCGGACAAAGTCCGTCGGAAAGTGTGCCGGACCAAGTAGGATAGAAAGTCCGCTCGTGTGTACGCGGCATAAGATCATCTTTTTTATTTCATCAAACATTTGGGCAATATAGTGTGTTTTAGTGCATTAAAATTTTAAAAAGTGTGTTTTTTCCCCAAAAAATGCGTTTGAAAAATCGCTGCGCAAATACTGTGTGAAAAAAAAAAATGAAACACCCACCATTTTAATCTGTAGGGCCTTTGCTTTAATAAAATTTATAATGTTTGGGGGTTCAAAGTAATTTTCTTGCAAAAAAAAGTTATTTTTTTCATGTAAACAAATAGTGTCAGAAAGGGCTTTGTCTTCAAGTGGTTAGAAGAGTGGGTGATGTGTGACACAAGCTTCTAAATGTTGTGCATAAAATGCCAGGACAGTTCAAACCCCCCCCCCCCCAAATGACCCCATTTTGGAAAGTAGACACCCCAAGCTATTTGCTGAGAGGCATGTCGAGTCCATGGAATATTTTATATTGTGACACAAGTTGCAGGAAAGAGACACATTTTTTTTGCACACTGTCACTAAATGATATATTGCTCAAACATGCCATGGAAATATGTGAAATTACACCCCAAAATACATTCTGTTTCTTCTCCTGAGTACGGGGATACCACATGTGTGAGACTTTTTGGGAGCCTAGCTGCATGCGGGACCCCAAAAACCAAGCACCGCCTACAGGGTTTCTAATGCCGCGTACACACGGTCGGACTTTTCGTCTACAAAAGTCCGACAGCCTGTCCGACAGACTTCCGACGTACCTTCGGCGGACTTGCGGCAGACTTTCTTACGAACGGACTTGCCTACACACGACCACACAAAAGTCCGACGGATTCGTACGTGATGACGTACACCGGACTAAAATAAGGAAGTTCATAGCCAGTAGCCAATAGCTGCCCTAGCATGGGTTTTTGTCCGTCGGACTAGCACACAGACGAGCGGATTTCGGGGTCCGTCGTACTTACGACGTAAAGATTTGAAGCATGTTTCAAATCTAAAGTCCGTCGGATTTGAGGCTAAAAAAGTCCGTTGAAAGTCCGGAGAAGCCCACACACGATCGGATTACCAGCCAGCTTTAGTCCGTCAGCGTCCGTTGGACTTTTGTAGACGAAAAGTCCGACCGTGTGTACGCGGCATAAGAGTGTAAATTTTTGATTTTACTCTTCACTGCCTATCACAGTTTCGGAGGCCATGGAATGCCCAGATGGCACAACCCCCCCCAAATGACCCCATTTTGGAAAGTGGACACCCTAAGCTATTTGCTGAGAGGTATGGTGAGTATTTTGCAGACCTCGATTTTTGTTACAAAGTTTTGAAAATTGAAAAAAGAAAATATATACATTTTTCTTTTCTTTCTTCATTTTCAAAAACAAATGGGAGCTGCAAAATACTCACCATGCCTCTCAGCAAATAGCTTGGGATGTCTACTTTCCAAAATGGGGTCATTTGGGGGTTTTTTTGCCATTTTGGCATTTTATGGCCTTCGAAACTGTGATAGGTAGTGAGGAGTGAAATAAAAAATTTACGCCCTTAGAAATCCTGAAGTCGATGATTGGTTTTCGGGACCCCGTACGCAGCTAGGCTCCCAAAAAGTCCCACACATGTGGTATCCCCATACTCAGGAGAAGCAGCAGAATGTATTTTGGGGTGTAATTCCACATATGCCCATGGCATGTTTGAGCAATATATCATTTAGTGACAACTTTGGACAAAAAAAAAAAGTTTGTAATTTTCCCGCAACTTGTGGCAAAATATAAAATATTCCATGGACTCAACATGCCTCTCAGCAAATAGCTTGGGGTGTCTACTTTCCAAAATGGGGTCATTTGAGGGGGGCTGAAGTGTCCTGGCATTTTATGGCCCTCAAAACTGTGATAGGTAGTGAGGAGTGAAATAAAAAATTTACGCCCTTAGAAATCCTGAAGGCGGTGCTTGGTTTTCGGGGCCCCGTACGCAGCTATGCTCCAAAAACGTCCCACACATGTGGTATCCCCATACTCAGGAGAAGCAGCTAAATGTATTTTGGGGTGCAATTCCACATATGCCCATAGCCTGTGTGAGCAATATATCATTTAGTGACAACTTTTTGTAAACTTTTTTTATTTTTTTTTGTCATTATTCAATCACGTGGGACAAAAAAAATAATATTCAATGGGCTCAACATGCCTCTTAGCAATTTCATTGGGGTGTCTACTTTCCAAAATGGGGTCATTTGGGGGGGGGGGTTGTACTGCCCTGCCATTTTAGCACCTCAAGAAATGAGATAGGCAGTCATAAACTAAAAGCTGTGAAAATTTCAGAAAATGTACCCTAGTTTGTAGACGCTATAACTTTTGCGCAAACCAATAAATATACGCTTATTGAATACATTTTGGACTAAATGTATTACTAAAATTGAGTTTATTGGATTTTTTTTATAACAAAAAAGTAGAAAATATCGTTTTTTTCAAAATTTTTGGTCTTTTTCCGTTTATAGCGCAAAAAATAAAAACCGCAGAGGTGATCAAATACCATCAAAAGAAAGCTCTATTTGTGGGAACAAAAGGACGCAAATTTTGTTTGGGTACAGCATTGCCTGACCGCGCAATTAGCAGTTAAAGCGACGCAGTGCCAAATTGTAAAAAGTGCTCTGGTCAGGAAGGGGGTAAATCCTTCCGGGGCTGAAGTGGTTAAGCACAAGATGATCCTGTGCATAAAAACATATATGAAAGTAAATATAATACTATATTATTAAAGTGCAATATGACCATAAACATTAAATAGCATAAATTCAAATAAAGTGCAACTATACAGTGCACATATGATGAATTGTATTATATGCAACCAAAATATTTAGTTTTAGTGCGATCCCATGTGACAAATGCAAGATGAACACAAAGTTGCATAAAAAATGCACAAAAGTGCAAACAATATGCAAATTGTAAAATGCAACACTAAGTTTGGGCACAAAAAACCTCTGTGCATGAGAACATATATGAAGAAAATATAACACGATAATAAATGTGTAATGTGACCATAACCTTAAGTAGCATAAATAAAGTGCAACTATACAGTGCAAATGTGATGGATTGTGTTATATGCATACACGCTCTGCACATGCACGATTGGATTTTAAACAAACCTGTATGTCCATTTTTCCTTGCAAGGACTATTACCGCAATTTTTATATATTTGCCTTGGAGTTTTTGTACTGCAACTCCTGTCTTTTAATAAAACGTCTTGAGAGGACATTCTATACTATTGGAGCCTTTTTATCTTTTTTTACATTATCCTGTTGTTCAGATCATTGGGATTCGAGTGGATGTCCATGTATCCTTCTGGAGAGGAATGCTGAAGTCTTCCATCGGTGAATCTTGGATTTCACTAAAAGCGCTGTTTGACCCCCTACATAAGGGAGGTCGCAGGCTTTCTGATAAGCCTTTTATCGTAGCCTCCCTGGCGGTATGATTATGTCAGATTTTTGCGTCTCAAAGCGGTACAATTATTTTGCATAGAAATTTGGCGTTTTATATTGTTGGCCTGTAATTCTCAGTAATAATGCACTTAAATCTGTCCAAACCAGAGTCTAGTAGATATCCCGGGTATGATAAAGTTTGAAACACAAAAAAAATATAATAAATAAATATAAATAATTATAAAAACTAATAATATAATAATAATATAATATAATAATAAAATTATTTCCCCACGATTCACTATTGCTCAATTCACTAAGTGTTCTGATTTACTATTGCTGTTTTCTAGCTGGTCTAAAACCACTTTTGATGTAAAGGGACACTTTTTGGTTGCTATGGACAATCTCCAGTTTCCAGGCAGAAATAACAGTATATATAATATAAAACTGCATGCAGGGCAATGGACGGAGCACTAGGGACAAAAGGGAGGTGAAATCATTTCATAGAGTAATGTTATCTGTAAGATTACAGTGTACTGTATGTGTTATGATTTTTCACTTTTTTGAATTTGCCGCCGGGCTCCGCCCCCGTGCATCACGACGCTCGCAGGGAACTGAGCCCGGCACAGAGAGGCTTCGGGCGGAGGACAGAGCCCGCAGACATAGTGGGGGGACATTGAAGGATCCTGGGGACAAGGTAAGTAACCTGTACCAGGATCCTGCAATGCAATCCCGAGTGTGGCTCGGGGTTACCGCTAATGGTACTGAAATTTAACCCAGAGCCACACTCGGGAAAACCGCCAGGGAGGTTAATGAGGTGACGGGAAACACGGTGATGAGCACTCAATCTACATTATATGCTGCACTGTGAAGTCACATATTGGATTTCAGCAATTTATGAACAATTTTTTTTATCTATATCGTTTTGCACTTTCGTACAGTCCCATGCGACAATGCTAAATGAAATATTTTCGTTGTATATAACACAATCCATCACATTTGCACTGTATAGTTGCACTTTATTTGAATTTATGCTACTTAAGGTTATGGTCACATTACACATTTATTATTGTGTTATATTTTCTTCATATATGTTCTCATGCACAGAGTCTTTTTGTGCCCAAACTTAGTGTTGCACTTTACAATTTGCATATTGTTTGCACTTTTGTGCGTTTTTTATGCGACTTCATTTTCATCATGCATTTGTCGCATGGGATTGCACTAAAACTAAATATTTTGGTTGCATATAATACAATTCATCATATGTGCACTGTATAGTTCTTTACTTGTACTTTATTTGAATTTATGCTATTTAATGTTTATGGTCATATTGCACTTTAATACTATAGTGTTATATTTACGTTCATATATGTTTTTATGCACAGGATCATCTTGTGCTTAAACCTAGCGCTGCACTTTATTTTTTGCATTTTTATTTTTGTGCCCTGTATCTGGGTTATAGTGCTTAGCTGCAGGTCATTAATTGACAAATTTTTCACATCGTTAAATTCATCTATCACTTAGCACAGATATATCATTTTTATTTCTATTTACATTATGGCGTGAGCCTGCTGAGGGACTATTTGGGTTTTTTTATTGTTTTAACTTGGTTTATTACTGCTTGAAGCAAGAAAAATGTGCTATTGGGTGTAATAAATGGAAACTGCTCAAAGCAAATCATGGTAAAAAATGATTCATCATCACATCAATGTTTGACTGGGAACATACCTTCTGTTTCAAATTAGAATAACAGGAAAGGGACTCATTTATTAGCAATATGTTTACTTTTCCATATAAAGAACAAATAGTCTCATACCTTTCCGTGCATTAGAAGACGAATTGTCAAAGTCACATTTAAACCCCCTTCTGACACTTTGGATTCCATGTTCTAAATATTGGAGGGACAGTTCTCAGGGTCACCTGTAAAATAAACCCATAACACAATAAACATATCGTTGTGGATGGAAACACATTGGCACATTCACATTTTTCCAAAATAAATGTAAAAATAAAAAAAAACAGTATTAATATTAATTACAGCACAAGCCGGAATACAGCTTACACCTGATCAGGATTTTGGTCGGCAAAAGATATGATGGCTTTTCCGATGGGATTCTGCTCAAGCTTGGCTTGCATACGCACGGTCACACAAAAGTTCGGTGAACTTTATACCGTCAAGAACGCGGTGACGTACAACACTATGATGAGCCGAGAAAATTAAATTCAATGCTTCCGAGCATGCGTCAAATTGTTTCCGAGCATGCGTAGGTATTTTGCGCGTCGGAATTGCTACAGACGAACGCATTTTTGGATAGGAACTTTTTCCGACCGAAAAATTGAGAGCATGCTCTCAATCTTTTGCTGGCTGGAATTCGGCCAGCAAAAGTCCAATGGAGCATATATGCGGTCGCATTTTCCGACTAAAAGCTCTCATCTTTTGCTGGCCACATTTCCAATCATGTGTACGCGGCAGAAGAGTGACTCTTAAAGAGACACTGTCACTTTGCCTATTTGGGTATACTAGCCATGATCCCTTGCTGTCTCCCCATTGCAGAATCCTGGCATATCTAAACTCCAATGTCAACTGGTGTCCGAGCTTAGACAGAGGGACAACATCATGGTACTCTAACCCCCTTTCCCAAGTGATAGTGTTTGGGCCTGTTGATTGGAGATGTCACATTAGAGAGAGCTCCAGTGGTCCTTGGAGGCAGCAAGGGAGTGGGGTAAGTATACATGCTTGGAGGGGCGGACTACGTGACAGTGTCACATGGTACAGTGACAGTGGTATTGGGCTAAGTGACAGTGAGCAGATGACTTAAAATGTCTGATATACATCCTGGAATTGGTTGTTCATTGAAGAAAACGTATCCAGCATCACCACAGTGTCCAGATTAACTTGACAATAACTCTAGGCCTATACGTTAAGTAAGTGGTACACTTTGCGCATCCAATTTTTTTCCATTTGTGCCATCCAAGAAGTCCCTAATTAATTCCAAATGTTGACAACTATGGAACAGTGAGCAGCACAGTAGTGACAACACCAAATCTCACTTCAAATCTGCTTAGACTATTAGTCAGAGGCAGAAGTACCTTAGATAATCCCACGCTGTAGATATACAGCTATGAGGATGTAGGCACAGGAAGTCCACTACTACTTTTTAGTAGTAATTAACCTCTTAACATTTACTGCGGCAGGGCGGACCTAGTACATGATCTGACACTTCCGCATCTGGGACACGCGCCGCCAGTGACCCATTCCCACTGTGATTGGACACAGCAGGAGCCAATCAGCTGGTCCAATGGACACAATGTCCGCTGAGACCCGCCGATCATTCAAGAGAAAGGCAGAACGGTGGTCTGCCTATGTAAACAAGGCAGACCGCCGTTCTGTGAGAGGGGAATGTGCTGATCCTGTGTTCCTGCTAAGCTGGGAACACAGATCTTTACATTCCCCCAGTCTAAGCACATCCCCCACAGTTAGTAAGCACACCCATGGAACACATTTAGCCCCTGTTGTTAACCCCTTCCCTGCCTATTGCATATTTTTTAGCACTGATCACTGTATTTATGCCACTGGTCCCCAAAAAGTGTCAAAAGTGTAAGTTAGGTGTCCGATTTTTCTGCCGCAATATCGTAGTCCCGCTATAAGTTGCTGATTGCCGCCATTACTAGTAAATACATTTTTTTGTTTTAAATGAATAAAAATATACCATAGTTTGTAGCCGCTGTAACTTTTATGCAAACCAATCAATATACACTTACTCTGGTTTTTTTACTAAATATATGTAGCAGAATACATATTGGCCTAAATTGATGAAGAAATTCTTTTACATTGTTTACATTTTTTTATTGGGAATGTTTTATAACAGAAAGTAAAAAATATTGCTTTATTTTTCAAAATTGTCGGTCTTTTTTTGTTTATCGCACAAAAAATAAAAACCACAGAGGTGATCAAATACCAGCAAAAGAAAGCTCCATTTGTGGGGAAAAAAGGGCATACATTTTATTTGGGTACAGCGTCGCAAGCCCACACAATTGTCAGTTAAAGTAATGCAGTGCCATATTGCAAAAAGTGGCCTGGTCATTAAGGGGGGTAAACCATTCCGGTGCTGAAGTGGTTAAATACAATAGATGCATTTTCTGGGATTTGCTTTGGCAAAATTACCATTTCTAGATGTCTTCTAGTAAATACCGAATTTATTTATTTTTTTGAATCCCAGTCTACTTAAAATTTTTACATACAGTTTAATTTATAGCTGCCAGTTTGGAAGCTTTGGACTTGCATGTAATATACCAAAGAGTCTGCCATACACCATGCCAGCACCTCATTAAGCAAATAGATAGACAAGCAATGCTAGCAGTGTCATTTTAATTAGATCAAAATTTGTGAAGTCCTGTAGTGGTGATCATTGCTGTCCAATGCTGTCTATAGTACTGTCAGAAAACATATGATCGGCACTTGAAGAGTTAATTTTTTTTTTTTTAACAAAATTACTTACCCAATCAATTGTGCATCTTGGGCTGTCCCCATAAAATAATAAAAGAGGAAATCTTCCAATGGGAACACCTCCAGGGATTCCCTCACTTGGGAGGGATCTCCTCTCACTTCCTGTTTTGGGGCAGGAAGTGAAGGTAAATTTCCCCAATGGTGCACATATGGCAAGAAAAAAAAACTGTCAGGGGGTTTAAACCCTCCCTTACTCTATCCAATTTTTTTTTTTAAGTTTGCTTTAGTTATACTTTAACATATACTAATGCTTTTGTCCCTGCTATGTAAAAAAAAAATAATTCTATTTTAATTTTAGATAAATTATATAAATATTGCGTAAGCACAGGCACTTTTTTTTCTAAGGGTGGCAACACAGGTGAGCTGGCGCATTCTGGTGTAGTCACCACAGTAGAACTTTAGATGCTGCTGGAACATGCACACATACAAATTAAATTTAAACAAAGGATCTATAATGTGCAGCACACTTTTTACAGACAGAAAAAAAAAGTCTGTTTTACCTACAGTGCTCTACAAAAACTAAGTTTTGATGCCATAATGCAGTGATGGTGAACCTTGGCACCCCAGATGTTTTGGAACTACATTTCCCATGATGCTCAACTACACTGCAGAGTGCATGAGCATCATGAGAAATGTAGTTCCAAAATCTGGGGTGCCAATGTTCGCCATCACTGCCATAATGACTTTGTCCTATCCACCACCAGACTCTATATTACTTCAGCTTCTTCCACTGAGATCTATAAAATGGAACATATATTTCCCTTCAAAACGTTTCTGGCTCATGAGAAAGGAATTCCACTCAGAGTTTAAAAGATGCATTGAATTCTTATAGGGTGGCTCTTGGGGTTCCTGCTTAAGTCATTGACAATTTCAGGTAGAAGACCTTATGTGGTGAATGATAAAAGATTTAAATCTTTAACCGTATTGAGTCTAATTTACCATAATACATCCATCAGGGAGGAGAGTCTGCAAAACACTTGTCGTCCCCCATCAGGGTTGCAGATAGGTTGTACATAACTCATTATCCCATTCTAAAACCCTCTCCTTGGCACCAGGGGTGCATAAGAGCCTAGCAGCCCTGCCAAGCTTTGAGTGCCACTAGTCTAGATTTAGTGGGCAGCTTGGCTGTAGCCAGCCTGAGCTCTGAGTAATATTGTTTTCTGCATTTGTTGGGTTTCCCCTAAGCCTAGGACATTGTTTGCATCTTTGAGTAAGGAGGTGTTGTGGATTATGTATATAAATTTCACCCCGGCCAATCCATAGGAGGTTTATTGTTTACAGTTATATAGGTTTAGAAAGGCGATAAATATTCAGGGAGGACTTCTGGATGGGTCTTTACCTCCCAGGTTAGGCCTGGAGAGGATGTGAGCCCATGGACTTTTGTCTCCCAGCCTTTGCCTGGAGATGAGGTCCACTGTGAGGAGCCTTTTTACCTCTCGGGTCTTCTGCCTGGGGAAGCTTCATCAGCTTTAGAATCCAGTCCCAGACAAAAAGGTGACTAGAAAAGGGGAAAAACTTCATAAAGCTTGCTCAGCCAATTGCTGGTCTTGGTTTTAAGGTACACAAACAAACTTGCTACGCTCAACCTAAAGGCACATATTGAAGAATTGCCAGGCTCAGCCTTAAGACATACCCTTGGGTACCCTGTAAACCTTATCCCTCTCTCCCCTGGACAGGGGGATAATCACTGCTCTGATTATTTTTACTTGTGTGTGTAAATTTCAGCTTGAGAGCTACTGAACTCCATAAACAATGGGCAATTTCGACAAAGCAGATAAGAATAGTTTGCATACATTTCTATAAAAAAAAGCCCAAAGCTTTACGTGGTGCTTGTGAAAATTAAAATAAAAAAAAAAAACATTCATATGCAGTACTTTATTTTTTATTATATTATTATTTTTTTAACAACATTTAACTATCAATCATAATAAATAAAGAAAATGTAAAAAAAATACTATACATTGACTTTAGATCCCCCCTTAATAAATAATCGGAGGGGTTGATTGCTTTTTTTGAGCTCATAATTGGCAGCCTTTGTCAAGCATATTCTGAATTAATTAATTAAACAATACCAACTGCTTATTGTATTTGTGGGTTGAGCTATAATATACAGTATGGCAGCTTTCTGGTAAAAAATCTCTATCCGCAGCCCAGACTAAAGCCTCGTACCCACTACTAGTTTTTTCTTTGTGCAACCCAGCTGTGCTATTGTGTTCTGACAGGGGAACAGTCCCCCGGCCAGAACACTTCAGGCAGCAATCTTAGCCATTGGCTGAGAGTGCTGATCGGGAACTGGTTGGCAGACCTTTTTCGGTTATGAGCCTTTGACAGAAGCCGGCTGAAAGGCGGGCTTCTGTCGGACCGGCTGTCGTACACACAGGCTGAATGTTGTCCAGTTTCTATTAAACTGGCTGATGCCGCCTGACATTCAGCCCATGTGTATTAGGTTTTAGGGTGACCATACACACTACAATCTGATTGTACAACCCCTGTACAATATCCTCTTTTAACCAAACTATGTATTATTAGGACAAATCTAAATAATCCATTCAATATGTATCCAATTCTGCAGGCTCTTACATATATAGTTATTGGTAGGTCAGATTGTACAGTGTATGGTCAGCCTAAGAAAAAACGGGACAACATTTAGATATCAGTATTACAGACTGGCACAAGAACTCAGGACTGAATTCATGTCTACTGCTGTACAATATACAGAAGCAGATGTATTGCCTTACAGAGATCTAGAGGAAGTAAATCAATAAAGCAGATAACATAAAGCAAAACTCAGATTACATCCAGCAGACCACACGCTGACAAACACACAATTAATTCCCATGTCTGCATCTTCTGTGTAAATGTTTCCAATTGACTGAAAAAGTGGGTCATGTGCTGGAGCGGTGAGATCTTTCAGCGTTATTAGATTATTCACGCTTCATATTCCCCTGCACTTGCGGGAACACTAGTCTTTTCTTACCCAGTGGAGAATGGGTCAAGATGTGCACACTAACTGGCACCTAATTCACACTTACACCCATTGCCAATGTCACACAGATCCAAAGTTAGCTATGTGCTTTGTAATAATCTCATGTAAGATTATCTCACATGCAACAATCTGGTTGTACACTGTATTAACTTTATAAGGGCTAGACAAAAAGCAATCTCTTTAAAAAAAAAAAAAAAAAAACAATGGACAATGGGAGGTTTGTTTATTCCTCAAAACCCTTCTCTAATAATACAAGCAAGCAGTGCTTAAGTCAGTTACATGGCAAATATCAGACTGTGTATGGCAGGCCTGATGATTGTACAGATGCACACTGGCATTGGATAAGCATGCATGTTTGTGCTTATAGAGAGGGAGGGGGAACATTTTTTTTTTTTATTCTCTTTATTGGTTTAGTTTATTATTGTAGCAATAACTCTCAGTGGAGCTGCTGGTTTAAACGGGTTTGTTACCTTCACTCTCGACACCCCTGCTTCACCGGCACCGGGTCTAGGGTTCCGTTAAGTTTACCTCTGGGCGATAAACGCACCAACACTTGAGTACGTTTTCAATGCTTTATTGAACCAAGTAACGAAGGAAGTAGCAGGAAAGAGGCAGGAGGGAAGCTACAGGGAAGCTCAAATACCTTTCTTTAGGATTCTTGAGAACGTCCTTTAGAGTTGAATATTGTAATCGGGTGCAATCCCCTTGTGGGACACAATCTTTGCTCGCCTGGATAGGCCTCTCTCACTTGCCTAACAGCCAGTACGTAGCATGAACAAAAGTCTCTGCCACAGACTTGATTGAAATAAATCCATACAATCCTCTGCCACAGGATGCATTAAACTTTGCGGTAAATGTCAGACACAGTACTTGGACCTCTAAGCCAACCCGGCAGTACTATGCTGTAGAACTACTTTAGGATACGTCCTCCAACCGAGTCACCAGGCCCCTCTCCCCTGGGATCTTCTCGTTTGTCCAACTTCTTCACTCTGGATAGACAGCTCAGGACCATTCCTCGGCTGCTGTGGTAGACCCCAGACAGGCTTCTGGGCCGCAGCAGCGCGGGCCTCCGGAACGGAGGACCACGAGGTAGCACTCTAACACATACCTGTCGGCCAGGAGGGCCAGCAGGTGGCTGTAAAACGAACCCCAAAACATGGCGTCTGTCCCATAAATACCCTCTCCCAGAATGCAACTCGGAGGACCACCTTCACCGAGTTGTCTCCGGGACAGAGGAGCACCCATACGCTTCAACATGTTGCCTTTCCAAAACTAGCCAATGGTAACAGCGACACCCACCGGCTCAGTGTGGAACCACACGCAACGTCAGCCAAGCTGGAACAGATTCAAATCTAACTCCCCTAACGAGCAATTTACTAAATTTACCTATCAGCGCTACATTATTATTTATCTTTATTATTAAGTATTTCATAATACATATAAAACAAACACATTTATCACCTACCAAAGGTGAATTTCACAGTAGCCTCAATACTAAAAATTTTCTAAAACATATACAGGAAGAATCAATAAGAGCTTTACCTATACCCATTAAAACCAGTACTATGATGCGGCTTGTATACCCATCAGCTCCAGTTATCAAGAATCGCTCTATAACTTATACTATATACTTTACTATTAAATTGAGGAAGGCTCGTAGACTGTTCTAAGGCAGTTGCAGGCTCTGCTAACCAACTAGACCAGGGATCACCAAACTACGGCTCTCTAGCTCAGTGATGGTGAACCTTGGCACCCCAGATGTTTTGGAACTACATTTTCCATGATGCTCCACTGTACACTGCAGAGTGCTTGAGCATCATGGGAAATGTAGTTCCAAAACATCTGGGGCGCCAAGGTTCGCCATCACTGCTCTAGCTGTTGCTGAACTACACGTCCCATGAGGCATTGTAAAACTCTGACATTCACAGACATGACTAGGCATGATGGGAATTATAGTTCCTGAACAACTGGAGGGTCATAGTTTGGAGACACCTCAACTAGACCATACCTTTTCATATCTCTTTGGACAGCCTCTATTAACCACTTTCTTACTGGGCACTAAAAACCCCCTCCTGCCCAGACCAATTTTCAGCTTTCAGCTCTGACGCACTTTGACAATTGTGCGGTCATACAACACTGTACCCAAATGAAATTTTTATCATTTTTTTTCCCCACAAATAAAGCTTTCTTTTGGTGGTATTTAATCACAGCTGGGGTTTTTATTTTTTGCTAAACAAACAAAAAAAGATGGAAAATTAAAAAAAAAAAAAAAATCATGTTTAATAGTTTGTTATAAAATTTTGCAAACAGGTCATTTTTCTCCTTCATTGATATGCGCTGATGAGGTGGCACTAATGGGCACTGATAGGCACAGTTAAGGTGGCACTGATAGGCACAGATAAGGTGTCACTGATGGTCCCCCAGATAAGGCGGTACTGGTGGGCACAGATAAGGCGGCACTGATGGTCACTGGTAAAATGGTACTGATGGGCCCTGATGGGTGGCATGGATGGGTGGCACTGATGGGCACTGATAGATGGCTCTGATAGGTGGCACTGAAAGGTGGCACTGATGGGCACTGATGGGCACTGGTAGGTGACACTGATGGGCACTGATAGGTGGCACTGATGTGCAGCACTGTTGTTGAGGCACTGATTGTGGGCACTGATGGGTGGCACCGTGGGCACTGATGGTGGCGCTGGTGGGCACTGGTAGGCAGCACTGTTTCTAGGTGGCGCTGGCAGGGGGCACTGATGGGCACTGATGATCTGGCGGCAGCTTGCCGTGATCGGGACTGATGTCCCTCTCACAGCCGCCGGTGATCGGCTTTTTTTTTCTCCTCACGCTGTCAGTGCGAGGAGAAAAAATAGCCGATTACCAGCCCTTTGACATCACATGATCATCTGTCATTGGCTGACAGCTGATCACGTGGTAAGGGGTCAGGATCAACCCCTTACTTCGATCTGTGATCACCCGAGTCTCATAGACTCGCTGATTACAGAGCGCGCCGTGTGCGCCCTGCAGGGTGCGTGCAGGCCGCTCGTGCACGGGACTATGTCAATATAATGTCAATTTAATTGCCTTTCTAGCATAAAAGAGGAGCAAACTTATTTGTGTTGTTTTTGCAACTGTGTAGATAATATTTCCTACTAGCCCCAACAGATCTCCATATTTCGTCTCAGATCGATCCTCTGCTCCCGCTTCTCTCATGGTAAAACAATTGCAATCAGACAAGAAAGGTCCATCCAAAATAACTAACTTTCTTCTAAAGCTGGACATAAACTAGTAAAATTTGGTTAGAAAATTTTAGTTTTAAGAATGTTTGATTTTTAAGTTGTTAGTGGGGTCAAATCAAACATTCAAACAAATTTCCAGCAGTGGATGTGGTTTTCATTTGGAAAAGTAAATTTACTCAGTGGTGGAAGTATAGGGGTCACTGAGGTCGCCATGGTGACCTGGCCCCATGCTGCAGGGGTGCCCTTTAGGCCCCCCTGTATGCCTCGATAGGAGGAGCGACAAGAGTGGCCGAGACCGTGCTCTCCGATCCTCAGCCAAACTGTAATCGGCACTGTGCAGGAAGCTCGTCACATTGATTACATCTAAAGTGAAAGCACAGTGTGTGCTGTGCTCTTTGTCTCCCCCTACAGTGCAGTACCCGGCAGGAAGAGGTAAGGTAAAGCACTGCTGTTTTTTAAAAGGCTTTCTGTATGTATGTGTGTTTATATGTGTGTGTGTGCATGTATGTGTGTGTGTGTGTACATGTATTTATGTAGGTGTGTATGTGTGCATGTGTTTATATGTGTGTGCATATGTGCATTTATTATATGTGTGTTTATATATGTGTGTGTGTGTATTTATATATATGTATGTGTGTGTGTGTGTGTTTTACATGTATGTATGCACATTTTATGTATGCGTGTTTAATCCTGACCCCTATATGTTTACAATTAGAACAGATTTTTCTTGCTTGTTTATAGTACCAGCAAAAAAATGCTGTTCCTCTGAAAAGTGATCCATGCTCAGATCGCTTTTCTAGAAGCATTTGACAGCCAGTAAAGAGGCAATATGTTGCCTCCTGACCGCCTGTTTTAACCCCTTAAATGCATCATCACTATGCTGCAACTGCATGCAATGCACACAGTTGCAGGCTGGTTGCAGTGCAGCCCTATTCACCTAGGGGTATACTTCAAGGGTGCCCTGACTGGAAAAGATTGAGAAACACTGGCATAGAGGAACCAATCTCTCCATTTTCCTCCTGCAGCCGCTGAATGGCTGCAGCCGCTGATGCAGCCACCCACTTGCGATCAGACCCTGTTGTTCCACCACTGGGTTCGGAGGAAAGGGCCCTGTCCGCGTTTCCGGGGGTCAGGGGGGCATTTCATTGTTTTTTGCATCGGGGCCCTGAAAGTTCTAGTTACGCCACTGCATTTACTCCAAAATTAATCTTAAAAGCAAACACATTTCAAAATATGGTTTTGAACTTTCAAACCTTAAAGTGTGTGTATGAGAATTTTCATATGAATGTTTGTACGAACGTTCAAAAATCTTCTGGTTTTAATCCGTTGTTATTGAATATTTCAACAAGGAATGTAATCATACAGAAACCTCATATAAGAACATATAAGATATCAAAACGGTTACATCCCCAGAAATACACATTATGTTTTGTTATTGTGATATAAAAGAAAGGAGAAGGGCAGGAGAGAGAAAAAAAAAAAGAGACCCCACAAAGGATCGGGTGCATATCTATGAGTTAGTTCCTATGTATCTTTTGCCATTACAGAGGTTATTTTTTTCCCTTTCTCTGCTTATGAACTCCATAGCATAAAAGTTTATAATAAGTTTATTATAAGGCCCTTATACACCTAAGACAATATTATTATATGAAGCAGTTGTTTTAAATCTTGCCAATATGCCCATATTTTTGAATATTTCACAGCAGTATCTCTAGCCTTACATGTTAGCTCTTCTAAAAAAACATAAATCATCTACTTTTTGTAGCCAGTGGGCTACGGTGGGTACAGTGCGTTGTCTCCAATGCAAAGGAATAAGAGCTTTTGAGGCATTCAGTAAATATGGAGTAATTGAGCTCCTGTATCTGCCTATTAATACTGCTGAGCAATGAAATAACATAGACCAAGGTTCCAACTTTATTTAATCTTTCTTTATGATAGAGATTATGTCAGCGACTGCCTTCCAATACCCCTGAATAAATGGACAAGTCCACGAAATGTGTCCATGCTTTGCGGTGCCGCCACAATCCCTCCAAAAAAAGGTGATACCAAAGAGGATATTGCATGTAGCTTATTTGAGTGTAATACCAGCGAATAAGGAGTTTATAATTTACTTCCTCCATTTTAGATGAAATAAAAGACACATGAGCTAACTGCATAATCCTATCTTTTTGTTCATTAGTAATACTTGATTCCAAATCTTTTTCCCAACTGTATACCTCCCAACTTTTTGAGATGGGAATGAGGGACACCTATCAGCAAAAGTTTGCAGGCGTTTGACACACCCCTTGCCACGCCCCCTTAAAGGAGAATTGTACAAAAAAAAACAAGATTGGTTAAACCCACAAGTGCTTTTTTTACCACTACTATTCCTTCATATTGGCTTTCGCAATTTACAAATGCAGCAAATTAGAAATCAGATAAAAGGTTTAGTGCTGGAAAACACTTTTTGATAGCTAAAAAGTTCTTTTTTTTATACATCTATATAGATCAGACCAAAATGAGGGACAAATAAGGAGGAATGAGGGACAGAGGGACATTGATCTAAATCAGGGACAGTCCCCTCAAAATCAGGGACAGTTGGGAGCTATGCAACTGGCTATATAACCAGGATAACGGGGGGGGGGGGGGCGTGGAGGGATAATAAGGCTTTATAGAATAATGATATGCAGCGTGGAGGGTGGATTTTAGACAACAGTTTCAGCCTGGTTCAAGTCAGACGATGAGCGAAGTAGCTGGGGAAAATTATGCACAAAATGAGAAAGTTGTGCATATCGCCATGGATCCATGATGGTGGGCGTAATATTTCCACAGAGAGATTGTAACGATATTAGCTTATTATTCTCAAGGATTTGATGTAACTGAGGCTGACCTTCTCTAAACCAGCGCCTAAACCCTTTTATCTATAGATCCTAGCAGAAAATAATTTTAACCGATAAGAGGCATTAATGGAGAGTTGTACTTCCAGGAAAAATCTTCTATTGTATGGCAGGCTTAAGAAGGCTCAAGGAGGAGACATGTGCCATGACTGAATAGGGCCTATAGACCCCTAATGCCAACCTGTAGCTCTTTGGTGTGTGCGGTGCAGCCCTTGAATATCAGCAGCCAATAGAGGGAACATTTATTTGTAAAATGGCTCCCAGATAGCAAGCAATTGTTGTGCTGCAAGTTTGAAAAACCCTTGATGGGCACTGGTGAGGCTGCATTGATGGGCACTGGTGAGGCTGCATTGATGGGCACTGGTGAGGCTGCATTGATGGGCACTAGTGAGGCTGCATTGATGCATTATTTTTGTTAAACCTCCTTTGTTGCTATTACCATTAAATTATGTTACCACATTGTATCATATTTGTCTTGCTTCATAACATCAATATCCGCTATAAAACCAGGTGGACATTGATGGTGAGCTGATATTTGTGATTCAATGGGCCACATGACTGGACTTGCCCCCCAGGCCTAAGGCTGCCAGCCCTCCCCTGACTAGAACGAAAAGTTGAGTAATGCTTTTTGTGAAACAACTGCAAATAACGTTTTCCATGTAATGGCATTACACAGACGTTTCTTGTTTTGCAAAGGGTAATTTACACCCTATAGTGATAGTCTATCACAATATAATAATATTACATAATAACATCAGGCACAGACACAGAGGCTGGATAGAGCCAGGGAGTCCTAAGCTATACTTGTACAGCTGAAGAAAATTGGGATGTTTTCCCATGACAGAGTTTTGCACACTTTGAATTTCTGTGTCCCCACAATTGACTGTATTTCACTTTCTAATATGAGCCCCCAAAGACTAAGGGGAATTTCTGAAACGTGCAAAGTGCCATTTCTGTGCTTTATTAAAAATACAAACTGTTGCTAATTATTAATCTAAAATAGTAATAATACTAATTACAAAAGCATGTAAAAGTAATGTACATAATACAGTATGTACAATAGTATGTTCTCTAATGCCGCGTACACACGAGCGGACTTTACGGCAGACTTTGTCCTGCGGACTTTTCGATGGACCTTACGACGGACTTTACGAATGAACGGACTACGCACGATCAACCAAAGTCCGACGGATTCGTATGTGATGACGTACGACCGGACTAAAACAAGGAAGTTCATAGGCAGTATCCAATAGCTGCCCTAGCGTCTGTTTTTGTCCGTCGGACTAGCATACAGACAAGCGGACTTTTCAACCGGACTCGAGTCTGTCGAAAAGATTTGAAACATGTTTCATTTCTAGGTCCGTTGAACTTTTGGGGAAAAAAAGTCCGCTGGGGCCCACACGGTCGAATTGTCCGATGGATTTCAATCCGCCGAACCAAGTATGCCATAAAGTCCGGTCGTGTGTACGCAGCATAAGGTAAATTATATATCCTCTGATTACAGCAAACAAACAAAAAAATGTTCCCTATACACAGCTTTCATATCCTTGCTCTTGATTACAAAACCAGAACTTTTTATATCTGGGTAAATGTACTGGCATCCCAAAAATATGTATTAGCCAGTATCACCCCCTGTGGGCTACCCAGCATCAAATATCACGTTTTTTCTAATAAAAATGTTTTATTGCTCTAACAGGGTTAGCAAATGTTATGTATTACTAGTATGTCTCTAATAGCCATTATTTTTTTGTAGATAAAAAATAATTTATTTTAATTTAAAAATACTAATAAACAAAAAATTATGGAGCTGCTAATTAATTGTACTGTAATTAATATATAACAATGAAACGTATACTTACTGATCTTCAGTGCAATGTAAACACTCACTCTCATGCTAGCTTAAACATGAGTAGATATCTGAAATGTACTCTACATCACTGTAGAATATGGTCCCTCTTTATAAATAAGTAATGGTGACAAATTGTTGTGTGTTGCTGATAGAATGATCTCTTCCCCAGAGCATTCACATGGGTTGTAAAATGTAATGATAGTCATGTATGCTCTGCACAGTTCAGTGCTTCAATCACTGTAAATTCTCAGACACTGCAGTTAAGTTATTATATAATGTTTCATATATATTTTCTTTATTTCATGTAGTCGAGTAAAAATATAAAATAAGAAGGATGCCTCCTCATCGCCCATATGATTGCCCCATTGAGCTGCTCCCAGGGGCAGAAATACCTTTCGGCCTCCTTTTCAATCTGTCAGAACCTGAATTTAAGGTGCTCAGAGAGTTCTCTTGTAAAAAAAAAAAGAAAAAAAAAAAAAAAAAAAAAGGTGCTCAGGGAGTGGTTCGGTGAGAATTTTAAAGAAGGGCTTTATTAGACACTAAACATCTCCTGCAGGAGCAGCCCTGTTCTTTGTTGAAAAGAAGGACTCCACCTTGTGTCCATGCATTGATTACAGGCACATGAATAAAATCACTATTAAAAACCGTTATCCACTTCCTTTGATCTCTGAAATGTTGGAAAGACTTCGTTCTGGCAAGAATTTTACAAAACTTGACTTATGGGGGCTTATAACATTGTCCATATTCGTCAAGGAGACAAATGGAAAACCGCCTTTAGAACCAGATATGGACATTGCGAGTCCTTTTGCCTTTTGGTCTTTGCAACACTCCTGCAAATTTTCAACACTTAATCAACAAAGTTTTTCTAGATGTTTGACAAATTTGTGATTGCTTATCTGGATGATATTCAAATTTTTTTCTAATAACCTGAACGCATGTTTGCATTATCTTTGAAAGATTAATGCAGAATCGAATTTACATGAAATTGGAGAAATGGGAGTTTGAACCAACCAAGATCCAGTTTTTGGGGAATATTATTTCTCCAGACTGAGTGAGCATGGATCCCGAGAAGATTAACCACTTCAGCCCTGGAAGAATTTACCCCCTTAATGACTAGAGCATATTTTGCAATACAGCACTGGGTTGTTTTAACTGACAATTGCGTGGACGTGCGACGTTGCACCCAAACAAAATTGACTTCCTTTTTTTCCCATAAATAGAGCTTTCTTTTGGTGGTATTTGATCACCTCTGCAGTTTTTATTTTTTGCGTTATAAACAAAAAAAGATCGACAATTTAGAAGATAAAAACTATATTTTTTACTATAATAAATATCCCCAAAAAATATAAAAAAACTAATTTCTTCCTCAGTTTAGGCCGATATGTATTCTTCTACATATTTTTGTTAAAACGCAATAAGCGTATATTGATTGGTTTGCGCAAGAGTTTTAGCATCTCCAAATTAGGGGATAGAATTATGGCATTTTTATTATTTTTTTTTTATTAGTAATTGCGGCGATCTGCAATTTTTTTTTGTGACTGCGATATTGCGGCGGACAGATCGGACACTTTTGACACTATTTTGGGACCATTGACATTTATACAACGATCAGAGCTAAAAAAAGCCCCGGATTACTGTGTAAATGTCAGTGGCAGGGAAGGGGTTAAACAAAAGGGGGCGATCAAGTGTGTTTCCTCAGTGTGGGCTCACTAGAACATGGGAGCAGTAGATCCCTGTCATGTCACTAGGCAGAACAGGGAAATGCCTTGTTTACATCTCCCCGTTCTGCCTCTCCGCGTCAGGATCGTGGGCCATCGGCGGACATTGAGTCTGCGGGAACCACGGGCAAGCTCCCACGGCGGGCGCACGAGCCAATTTCCTACGATGACGGAGGGATGTACGGGTACACCCATTTGCGCAGCCGTGCCATTCTGCCAACGTACATTGCCATGCAGCGGTCGACAAGTGGTTAAAGAAGTGGTATATTGACCTGCCCCTGGAAAAGTAAGGAAATGCAATGATTTGCTGAGTTTGTCAACTTCTACGGAAAAATCATAGAAAGCGTCTCTAAGACGATAGCTCTAATTACACTGCTAACAAAAAAAGGGGTGCCCTATGTGTGGTAACCTGAGGCCCAGGCTGCTTTTGGAAAGTTAAAAACTCTTTTCACTTCCGCACCAGTATTGGTACATCCTGATCCTGAACTACCTTTTGTAGTGGAAATGGATGCTTCTGACTCTGCTGTGGAAGCTATACTTTCTCAACGAAGTGGTGAAAAGATGCAGCTTCATCCTTGTGCTTGCTTCTATCTCTTTAATGTCTTCAGCCGAATGGAATTACGACATTGGGAATAAAGAGGTACTGGCAATTAAGGAAGCCTTTTCTGAATGGAGGCATCTGCTGGAAGGTGTTAAGCATCCTGTGACTGTTCTCACTGATCATAAAAAATTGGAATTAATTTGTTCTGCCAAGAGAATGTCTTCTAGGTTCTCCCATCTGTATGAGGTGAAGATGGGAAATTATGAAACTTCTTTTTACTTTTTCCAATGAAACCGAAAGAATTTATAAGTGTGTGTGTAGCAAATACATTTACTCTGATGGATTTTGGGAACGTTTTTGTAAATTTCACAGGGTAATGTTATAATTTTTTCACACAAGATTCAAACAATTTAAACCCAAGATTCACACATTATTTCTTTTCAAATCCCAATGCTTTCGTGTCTGTTTTTATTCATAGACCAAGAAAGAGTTTATGTACTATAACTTGATTTAACAACTGCCTAACAATGAATGAGTGGCCATACATAGAACTAAAGCTGTAGAAGCTTTATCCTGTTCATAGTATGAGGAGCACAGCAGACTGAATGAACTTCAATATTCCTGTACTTGTTTCTGTGGGACCTCCCCAGATGGTCCTGGTTGGGGTTCCTTTCAAATAAGTGAACTGATATCTTTTCATGGGGAAGTTTAAGAAGAACACCTCTCATCCCCTGAAACATCATAATGTTAGCCTTAAGTTAACAGGCTTCCTGTATCCTAATGGTTTTACATTGAATTGGGTTCTGGTCGCTACCATCCTAACACTCATTGTAAAGTTGTAATGGTTGCCCAAAGTTTGTTGTGTCAGAAACTACGAACTCAGGTTGGGACAGGTACCTACTTTAATGGGCCGTACACATGATAGGATTTTCTGACAACAAATGTTGGCTGTGAGCTTGTTGTCGCCATGTCTGACCCTGTGTATGCTCCATAGAATATTTGTTGTGGGAATTTCCACCAACAAATGTTTGAAAGCAGGTTCTCCGAGCGAGTGTACACAATTCCGACACACAAAAGTCCATGCATGCTTGGAATCAAGCAGAAGAGCCACACTGGCTATTGAACTTCATTTTTCTCGGTTCGTCGTACGTTTTGTACGTCATTGCATTCTTGACGTTCGGAATTTCCGACAACATTTGTTTGACTGTGTGTATGCAAGACAAGTTTGAGCCAACATCCTTCGAAAAAAAAAAAACAACGGTTTTGTTGTCGGAAAATCCTATCGTGTGTACATAGCCAAACAGTTCACCTTTTTGTTTTTGGAAGAAATTATTCATTTGGTTTTTAAAATGACATTAATGACAATTACAATGGGGAGTTCACATAGATTCCGAACAATAAGGGTGCCCTTGACACAAAGGCTTTTAAATTTCATGGTTTCTCAAAGTCACTTTCAAAATGTTTCCATTGGTTCAATTGATCCCTTGGTGTTCAGGATAACATTTACTTCTTGTGTGGTAGGAGTGCTCTAAAATAGCTCCCTTTTAATTCCATTGGTAACCCAATACCTCCTAATACTCTCCTGGCCCTCAATTTAGGAGAAACATTTTTAGTAAAATATGTCTGTTCTATTCAGCAAGCCATTCGTGGACAAGATAGGGAATCAACTGTGTTGTCTGATACTTTATTGCGATACAGGGTCATAAATATATGGAGCAACAAACTTTGCAGCCAGAGGAAAAATAATACAAGTAAACAAACTTTAGTTGTGCATTTACTCAGCATATAAGACTAAGTATTGTTCGTGTTAATAAATAACTAAAGCACAAATAGGTGAGCAACAAGTGGTTAAAAATTGCGGAATCTTGAGGAAGATTGGCGGTCTCCAATCAAAACATGTCGGTATAGGCAGGAGGTAATGTCACCAGTACAGTGTCCACTGTCATCAGAATTTTTACTATTGCATGTTTTCTGGTTGCCAGTGGTCAGGGCCCAGCCTGTTTGTGGTTAGTTGATTAGTGCTCCTCTTCCTTGTTCTGCTCCTATTGTACCTGTCATTATACCTGTCATTAGGCATACACATGCTTGCACTGTATTACCAAAATTGAAGCTCAGATGCAACATGCAGCTGTCAATATAGAGTAAGTGTCTTATTTTATTGTTATACATCTCTTTTATGACTTTATGTTCCTTTTTGCACAGAGGATTTCTTTGTGAGTGCTGTAGGAATTGTTTATAAGCATTGTGTGTGTTTGCCTTGAGTAAATGCCTTTATACCACTTTGCCTTTATACCACTTTCTTAGGCCATCTAATAAAACAAAAAAGTGTATTTAAAATCTAGGAAAGACATCCCTTTAAGGCCTCATGCACACAGGGCATTGGAAAAAACGAGCTGCAAAGCCACTAACAAAGCCTGGAAAAAAGCAGCTGTAAAAATGTGCTTTTACTAGCTTTTTGCATTGGCGTTAAAGCACGTTTAGCCACGCTAGCTTTTAGTAGCGTTTCTCTGCCTCAATTCAAAATCAATGGTTCCCTATGAGAGCCCATTGATTTAAATAGAAGTCGCACCACAAGTGAGGATCTTGAAGGGGAACCCTCACCAAAATGGAAAAAAAATTGGTATGGGGTTCCTCCCAAAATCTATACCAGACCCTTATCTGAGCATTAATAAGGGGGTGGGCCTTATCTGAGCATTAATAAGGGGGTGGGGCTTCTGGATGAAGTCACCGGGTGGCCCTTGCCACATGGCTATATAAGTAATGGCACACAGCGGACCCAGCATTACAGCTAGAGAGAGTGTCGGGAGAACATTGGAGCAAGAACAGAGGGAGAAGACAGTGGAGAGAGGAGACCCGACTGAGGGAGAAGACAGCGGAGAGAGGAGACCCGACAGAGGGAGAAGACAACGGAGAGAGGAGACCTGGCGGCCAGAGAAGACAGCGGAGAGAGGAAAACTGGTGGGGTAACATCAGCGGAGGGAGAAGTGCCAGAGGATGAAGACATTGCCGGATGGAGAAGAAATCGGAAGGAGAAGAGACTCCAGATCTGTTTTAATTAATTTAATTTAATAAATTACTTTATCAAAAACCTGTGTACTGTTTTTTTTTTTGACACTTTTTTTGGGTGAATGGGTAGGGGTACAATGTACCCCATGCTCTTTCACATAGGGTGGGGAGGCGGGATCTGGGGAAATCCTTGTTAAAGGGGGCTTCCAGATTCTGATAAGACCCCGACAGCCACCAGCCAGGGTTGTTGAAAAGAGGCCCTTTTCCCCATCAATATGGGGACAAGGTGCTTTGGGGTGAGGGGGCGCAGGGCCCCCCTGCCCCAAAGCACCCACCCCCCCATGTTGAGGGCATGCGGCGTGGTATGCTCCAGGCCCCCTTTCCTGGCCTGCCTGGTTTCATGCTCGAATAAGGGTCTGGTATGCTCTGGGGAGTACCCCACCGCAGTTATCTTTTTCCATTGTGGCAAGGGTTCCCCTTCAAGATCCTAAGCGCACAAGCCGTATCGCAAATCGGATCATGATCTGACTTGTGGTGCAACTTCTATTCAAATCGATGGGCTCTCATAGGGAACCATTGATTTTATATAGAGGCAGAGAAACGCTGCTAAAACGTGCATTAAGGCCAATGCAAAAAGCTACTAAAAGCACATTTTTACAGCCGCTTTTTCCTGGCGTTGGTAGTGGCTTTGCAGCTCGTTTTTCTAACGTCCTGTGTGCATGAGACCTTATAAATAACTCTGTATTTTTACTAAACCATAAGGAAATATTTTGTTACTATAACAGAGATATACACTTGACATAACCTGTCATGTGGCAATGCAATGCAATGTAAAATGCAATATCACCTGGCTGTTGCCCTTAGTAGCTAAAGTATAAAATATACAGTATTAGCATGTTTTCCTGCCATTGGTAAGCAAACTTTCCTTTTTAGAAGTTATCTCCCATCTATGTTTCTCAGTCTGACAGACTGCATTAATGATTTTCAGTTACCCAAATGGAACATGTAGGGAAATGGCCCTCCAGGGTCTGTAGCATTCAGTACAATTGACAATTATGTCATTGCTCACAGGGCAGGAAAATTCTTTGCCAAATGGGACTAGGACATAGAATGTCTTCCATCTAGTGCTGAGTGGGGGGGTTTCTAAAGGGATAATAATGACTAAACAGATATAAAATTCTGTTTGCCTGGTTTGAAGAGAACATATATTTTTACAAGTGCAACAATAGGATCTTCTTGAAACTTTAAACATTTTAAGGCAATAAAAGGATTATTGCTATTAAAAAGCCCTGTCTGGGTTGGCCCCAAGCCAAAAAAGAAATGTATTTACAAAGACGTGTAGAAAATTGTGATACAGTTGCAATGGACTACACCTACAATAGAAGAGTAACAACAGTCCAATCTTGGTGAAAGTGGATTGTGCATTGCGGGCTTTCCAGGTAAGGTCTTCCATTGCACAGATGTGATCTACAATCTGGCACCACACATCAGTGGAGAAATGTTTCTACATGTCATACACTATGGGGGTTATTTATGAAAGGCAAATCCACTTTGCACTACGAATGCAAACTACAAGTGCAAAGTACACTTGAAATTGCACTCAATGTGCACTTGGAAGTGCAGTCACTGTAGATCCGAGGGGGGCATGCAAGGAAAATAAAAAAACAGCATTTTAGCTTGCACAAGATTGGATGATAAAATCAGCAGAGCTTCCCCTCATTTCAGATCTACCCCTCAGATTTACAGCGACTGCACTTCTAAGTGCACTTTCAGTGCAATTTCAAGTGCACTTTGCACTTGTAGTGCAAAGTGGATTTGCCTTTCGTAAATAACCCCCATATGTCCGAACTGTCAAGGAAATGACTTCATGCACAAAGTGATTTGCCTTCTCTGATTTTATTCTCTGATTTTATTGCTGGATGCATAAAAAAAAAATATTTTACATAAAACCTTTTTTAATCTTTTGTTTAAGTTATATAGTTTGGATTTTGATGCAGGCACTGTAGACAGACTATGAAGTGATTTTATGCCAACCTGTACCTTTGGGGGGTAGGAGCGTACCCTTTTTTCAGATGACGGCGCCTCGATATACCTCCGCCACATTCTTCGTTGGCAGAGGTATATCGACGAAGTTCTGCTCATCTGGACTGGCACAACAGAATTGCTTTCCAAATTTATGATTTTTCTTTCTCATAATGATTTCAACCTAAAATTCACCATCCAATCAGACACCACCACTATCCCCTTTCTGGATTTACGTCTCTTCCTCAATGATGATGGCACATTGTATAGTACCCTCTATAGAAAAGGGACAGCCGGCAATACCATACTGCACTATTCGAGTTTGCACCCTCGATCTCTTGTTCACAGCATACCTTTTAGTCAATGCTTAAGGCTGCGACGAAACTGCGCAAGAGACAAGGATTTTGAACTAGAAGCTAAGGCTCTGTATCATAGAATAATTCTAAGAGGATATAGTGAAAAAGTCCTTAAAAAGGCATACCAGCGAGCCAAACAAAACACACGAGAATCATTGATTTTTTAAAAATAAAGCTCACAATACCAACCCTACCACAAAACTTATCATGGCATATACTGCCCATCAAGACATTTTTTGTAAACTCATTAGCAACAACTGGCATTTCCTCTCTGAGGATCCTATTATCTCCAAATATGTGGCTGCGGCACCACAAATTACATATAGGAGATCCCGCTCTATCAGAGACGGGCTGGTCCACAGCCACCTTCCACCTTCGGCCCCCACATTAGGAGCAATAGGTGGATTGTGGCTGCACAGAGGGAGACCCCTTTCAATTGGCCCTTCATCCACCATATGTGATGTTATAATGCTAGTCCCCATGTGCTCATGGGAGAAATGCAGAATAAAATTTATTTTTGTGGACCTAGTATCAATAACTTGTTTTTAGTTACTAGGTGGCAGTTAGTAATGGTAGATATGCAAAATGTTAAGCTTTATTTTATTTGTTTATCATAAATGCATATTAAGTTATAGGAGATCATATGCTTCTAAACCAAGGTGCTGCTCTATACTTATCACTAAATGTACCATTTTGCTATATTGTTAAGAATGCATATTACATAATGTGCAAAATGGACTTAATCCAGAGTTCACAGATGTGTACATTTTCACATGTGCAGTTATATTACATGCCATAAAATACAGAAAGAGAGCACAAAAATCACAAACCGTAGCATGTAACAACTGTTGTTAGAGAAAATTCAGGCAGAGACATTTAATATATGGCTAAAGAGCTGAGGAAAAACAAAGAAAAATATCCATACTTGGACAGTCACTAATCATAATGTTCAACTCCAAATTACATAGAAAAAATGATAATTTATACATAGGACAGCTATGGTTGAAGTGACAGTAAATAAGTACTGTATTTATTGGCGTATAACACTCACTTTTTCACCATGAAAATTGGGTGCAAATAGTGCGTGCGTGTTATACGCCAATACTTCAGTTTTAGCTGCCTCAGAGGGGACAGGGAGGGGGGGCAGGACAAGCGCCGTCAGATTACATATAGTGAGAATTTCCTGTTTACTTGGCGGCCTCTGTAATAGGAACTCCTGTCTCCTGGGCCGCCATTGGACCACTGTTCTGTCTATCATAGGAGATTCTCACTGTATGTAATCTGTCGGCGCTCGTCCCGCCCCCCTCCCTGTCCCCTCTGGGCTGCAGATGGGCATCGATCAGGCTGCACTGATGGCAATGGTGAGGCTGCATTGATGTGGACTGATGAGGCTGCATTGTGGGCACTTGTGAGGCTGCAGATGAGCATTGATCAGGCTGCATTGATGGCAATGGTGAGGCTGCAGATGGGCACTGACCCTTATTTTACTTCAAAGTTCCTTATTTAAAATTTAATTTTTTTTTCCTGAAACTTCCCTCTTAAAATGAATGTGCGTGTTATACACCTGTGCATGTTATACTCCGATAAATACGGTATATATATATATATATATATATATATATATATACAAAAGGATTCCCCAAAATCCAATGATAAAAAACAGAATGGCATACAATAAAGACTACAGGAACCAATATTTTAAGGAAGACCCCTTTTCAAAGCAAGCTTGACCCATACATATAATCATTAATTGAAATCATGGCAAGTTCATCCTTTTCTGGCCTCATGATGTGACTTTTAATACCAGGGGCAGCGCTGTAATAACATCATGATCCCAAAGGGCACTAACCAGCATAAACGCTGCTCACAGGCACCCACAAGATGGCAGTGGGTGCAACTTCACAATGGCACAACTCAGAACAGCGAAATAAAAATGTACCTAGAGCACAGATATAATATTATAATATTAATAAAGCAAAATTATATAAGCATGTATCTAAATGGGGGCAGCATAGGCTACATAATGAACTGTTTTTAACAGGTATTACACACCTGAATTGTTCCTCTTAAATGGGGTCTATCCAACTCCAGAAGGGAAAAGTTTTCGTTTGAAAATTGCTAACATAAGATAGTGTTCAACAACTGCAAATTCTACAATGTCAAATCTTGACCTCTGTTCTTGCCCACATAGCCCAAGCCAAGTAGATGTGTGATTAAATAGATGGCATTATAAAAACAGTTTGCACAAATGAAGATCGGAAATCTTTTCACGGTGGAAGCATAAGTAAGGAAAGGCAATTGCATTGGGCACAGTGGCCACATGAGTACATGTGTGGATGAAATGGAGTGTCCACAGCTATTTCTAATCTGGACGTAACGACATACTGTATACAAAACGTTATTGTTACATTGGTAATATAGTAGAAGTTACCTAAAAATGTATGAGAATAATCCATCTTCAATGCCATTAATCTGCATTGAAATATGTTCTGCACTGATTTGAGCTATAAATATATTTGGTTTCAATTGATTATCTAGAATACTGCAAGTATAAAAAAGTATAAAAAAGTATATTCTCATTATACTTTTAATTAATGTTTAATGTTTGTTGTAGGATCCCAGGTTTACTCCGAAGAGATCCTACAACAAACATTAAACATTAATTAAAAGTATAATTCTTTGGATTTAATTAACTGTACAGTTTATGTAACCCATCAGTATATATTTAGATCACCAGCCTACATATTTTTTACCCATACTGAGTGCAACCAGATCAGTGGCTCTGGTGTCTTCTACTCGTAGCTGTCACTCAGTTGTTGCAGTGACAACAGAAGGGCAAACTGGCAGAAAATAAATAAATAAATTCAAGAAAAATCATCATGCTTTCAATATTGCATATATTATGAGACGGTGTGGCATTCAGATTCTGATGTCAGGTAGGGGAAGGATAATACCTCTACCTGATTGGTGCAGTATTAAAACTCAGCAATGTACTGCATCCTTGCAGTCATTAGAGCCATGCATGTGGGCCAACTGGAAAATAACTGAAGGTAACCATTAGTACAGTTTAGGGCCATGATAAACATGTTACAATATATAATTATCAAAATAACGACTAGTTCTGTTTAGGCATAAAAGTAAGTTAGGGAAGGAATTGTATGTGTAACATTTTATGAACAAAATAATGGACTGGATAATTCATATGGGTTTATTACTGTATACAGGTTTGGGGCCACAGGGAATTGAATTACAGTACATAAGAATCAAAGTAGCAACTAGTTCTGTTTAATCATAAAAATAAGTCAAGGAAGGAATTGCATATATAAACTATTATGATAAAACTATAGCAGAACCAAAGAGGAAAATGGAGTGGCTGTGGGCCAAGATGCATCATATCATAGGACTTAAATGCTCAATGGGCATATCTATTTTTGCTAGATAATAAATATGAGTTTCCTAACACCGCCAGAGGAATTGTGAATATGCCATGTCCTGAAATGACATCTTGTACCATTAAGAGCAGCTACAAATACATGTCAAGGCTACAGTATATGATCCACAGAAATAAGTTGGTAACTGTTTCCTTTTACTGATTTGATGCATTTATGCACAGAATGTCTGCAGTTTCGGTTCCTAATTGCTAACATTGACAGAAGGTTTAAATCATACTGACTCTACCTACAGGGAATTAAATAAATACATATTTGGCATACAGTCTACAGAGCCTAGTGGGTAGGTTTCTGAACTTGGCATTAAAAGCTGTGTTACTCATTTTATGACTTGTGTACAAATATACAAATCATAGCTTCCTTATAATGGCGGAAGGAATGCCTGTTCTTTTACTAAGGTTTTATGTATGACACAACAGAATGGCTGTCTGTAACTCTCACTACACATTTGAAAAAAGAAGGTGGGCCTATGTGGTCGGCACTAAGTTTCTCATGTTACTGATTTAGAACATTACATGACATTTCAGAGCTAAGGACTATGACTGTATTATGATAGTTCATGCCTGACGTAGAACTGTGCACTGGTATATCTGAATGGATTGTTAGGTGTCCTAATGACTGCTTGTTGGCAAGAGCTCTGTGTATTGAAAATGTCTGGGCTCCAAAAAACCTTCCATACAAAGCAGACAAGGACACAGGATGTCTTTTTCAGTTAAGAACTACAGAACTACAATTATAAAATTAAAATAACTTTTCATGATATTGTGTTGAACATATTATAACAATCCTACCATTTCAAAGAAGCTTTCCAAGATCAGGGCTACTACCAAGAGATATATTACATTACTCACACATGTAAGTTAAAGAAGAAATCCCTATTGGGGAGATTTACCATCACTTTCCATCCTATAGACAAAACAGAAAGGGAGAGGAAATCCCTGTAAATTAAGAGAATCCATTGGGGCCCCTCAGGTCATCAGAACTAGTGTCCCCTGGAAGATTCCCCACTTGTTCTAGGGACAACCCTTAATTTGAGATTTTGTTTTACCTTCATTTTTGATAGCGGCAAATAGGACAAATAGAGAGGGTGATTCTCCCAAAAAATAAATACATTTAAAAAAATAGACAGTAGAAAATAAAATAAAGAAATTTTGAGCGACAGTACCCAAATAACAACCAAATACAGAAATTAAAAAAATGAAAACACAAATGAAATAAACTAAGGTACTCTAAATACAACCCCTCCCCCCCAAAAAACTCTTTAAATAAGGAGAAACAACAAGTAGATCTTTTTTTCCAAGAATATTATGCTGAAGCAGCTCAATGAGCAAAGGAAGCAGAAGAATAATTTGCCAGCCCCCGACCCAAGTTAGTGATTTCCCTTCAGAATCACTCTGCTCATTCCTACTGACTACAGGAGCCAGTTTTTTCAGTTGTTATATATGCACTTCACAAGAAAAAGATATAGTAAGTTTTAAGTTTATTTTACATAGTTAGTGAAATTGAAAAAAGACACTAGTTCATCTAGTTCAACCAACCATTTTGCAAAGATGATCAACTGCAATCTATTATTTTAGGCCGGGTTAACATTTGTACGGCTGCAGTTTCCAGCATGGGGTCCGGTGCGTTCCTGTTCACCGGTTCAGGTGTGATTCAGTCTGAATTTTTGCCCGAATTCGCACCTGAACTGGACCCAAAAGACTCTTTTGGAATTCGCACCACGGCCGCCTCGGACTGGCTTCATTGAGAGCTGGTCACATAAAAACCACATCCAATTCGCACGTGTACCCGGCCTTAAGGATCCAAAATAGGCCATTTAATAATAGGTAACTTGAGCATTTCCTTGGGACCACTAGAACACAAAAACCAACAAGCATGATATCTCCTTTGTGTTCACATTTACAGTTGCTCTGGGTCTTCAAAAGGGGCTCAGCTTTCAGTGGAAATGGCACAGCCCACATCTTCCAAAGTAAAGCTTACTTTCCGGTATGCAAAGGGTCATCAAATCATCAACTGAATTTGTATAGTTATTAAATCTCATTATTTAATTTACGCTTTGGAGATGCACCCAAAGAGTAGACACTACACATCAATTTAATCCAGTTTCTCATGTCCAGTGTACTCAGCATCAACACCTTCAGATCCCAAAATTCTTACACATGACATGAATGTAATTAGTCTTGGGTAAAAGCTACCAACTTTTGGATTTCCACACAAATGGCAAGTAGATATTTGAGCAATGCATTTGTTTAGCAGGCAACAACACATCCAATTTATCTGTTATTTAGGTGTGTCTGCGGTCTTTGTCATCCCAGGCAACAAGCATAAGCATACATCATACAATTTCCTTATTCAATTTCCTTTATATTTACCTTTAACTATGTAGTGCAAGGGCCTGCCCGATAGCATACAAATTGAAAGTGTTTAGGTTTGACCCCATATTATTTGCTAAAGCTAAGGGAAAATTAAAAAAAAAATGCATAATGTATGGCCAGCCAAGGAGTGATTGTACTACCTTGAGAAAAGTATAAGCAAAAAAGCTGGAGACAGGTTTCACATACACACATTGTTAGAGCTGCTGTTTCTGCTGTCTGTGTCCATATTGCTGGCTATAGACAGTTTTGGGAAGGCCTTTTGGGAAGGCTTGGTCTGGGGCACATTGTGGTTTGCTATTAACAATATGGGGTCATAAAAGAATATGTAGACAAGTGTAACAGTAGGTACACTACTGACGATTGAATAAAAGGCAAATGTTTAGACATTCTAAATTTCAAATAGCAAATTATTGACTTGAATCCACTATTTACACATTTGCAAATGAGGATTTTAACCTAAAAATCCTCAATTACATATGTTAAAAACCTGGAGGCAAAGTATGATTCCTAAAAATGTCAGAAAATGAATGTATATGGCTGGTTAGTGAATGCAGGTTAATCTATGCATGCAATTGTGCCTTGATTCGCTTGATTTGTATGAATATAATCTTAAAAAAACCTGCTAGTATCTGCGGGGGAAAGGAGGTGTCTCTCGTCTGAACATTTAGCTAAGTGTATAATCTGATATGCTGCACTTCAGAGCTAGTCACAACACAGGCTATTTACAGCATAGTAGTAAACCAGCTTACTGAAGCTTTCTAAGACGAGCCTTGCATCTGCTTGACTTCTGCAAATCATGCCCTGTTTATAAAAGAAAAGTTTTGACAACCTACACTAAGTGAACTAGACAGCTTACAAAATGATGCTACTTTCATTCAGGAAATATGATTACAGTATGTTGTTTTTCTATACAATATCTCCCAAATTTCTGAGATGGAAAACCACATTTTAGCAACACATTTGTTAAGGCTAAAGTATGTTTGGCACATTTATTTACACTTACCTATACGCTAGACCAAAAAAATATGGTCATGGAGGAAGGAGGCATCTGGACTCAAGCAGGTACTGTCCCTCCTAAAGGTCTAAAGAGACCCATTTAAATGATATGACATGTTTTCCCCAATATAGCAAGCAATATCTATTTAATAATCTATCTATACATCTATTCAATTATTTTTTACGTTGTATTTTCTGACAAAAAACATGACCTTGAAACTACAATATAACTTCTACGTAGCCAAGAATTAAAGGTTTGATTTATGAAATAAAGATATTCTGATTGAAATAACGGAGCTGTTTTAGCCTGTTAATGTTTATTTCCTTTTCTTGTACTAAGCGGGCAAGTAAGATCAGAATCCATGCAAAAGTCTTTGTTTATGGAGAAAGCTCTCTGTTACAAGCTGCTGACTCAGGACACAGGTTATATCAGGCGTCAAACTAAGCTCTTTCTGGTTCAGATGGATAATTTTATTTCAATTATTCTGCTTGTGACTGACTATTCTATGAAACTTCCCAGGAAGCTAATTGTAGTCTCTAGAAAACACTCTAATGTACTAAAATCAGAAAGAGTTATTGTATCCTAATCTGAGCATTATGTAATCCACTCTAGCTAGTCTTTACACAGTGGCACAAAGAGTCATTGGGAGTGTGCTTCCTGTTCTGTAACTTCCTCTTTCACTGTTACCCATATTAACAATTATTTTTAAACTGTCAAGGCAGGTTTACTACTCATTAGTGGCTGTAAGAAAATTCTCAGTAGAGATATTTTTAGCTCTCCTGCATCTTAAAAACAATTTCCAGATTACCAACAAATGAGACTAGGATGTATGGATAAATAGCTAGAGTATTGAGAAGTTAGGCTGAGCTCTCTGTATTTTTCAGCTGGAATATAGCTATTACAGACATGAGAAACCCTAAAACAGAAAGTGTTTTTCTCATAGAGTAGGTTATCATTTTTCTAAAACTGCATTCAGGAAATAATCATATACAGCCTACTTTATATTTCAATATTTTTTTTTTGAAAAAGAAACAAAGTCAGGTATAAACAGATGCATTAATGTAATAATTAAATTTTCGGATTGTCAGCATAGCAATACAAAGAAATATGAAGTATAATTAGAACAGTTATTTGTCATCTGTCATCACATCAGAAAGCAAAAGGTATAGCATATACAGTATCTGAGTATTAATGGGACTGAACAGTTACTTCCCAGTTATGATCGGGGATACCACCATGGTGGATAGTGGAGAGACGGGGTAGAGGTATGATATAAGGAAAAAAAAGGGGGGGAGGGGGAAGAAAGTGATGGTTGGGAAGCCATGGAGAAATCCTGGCCGCGAACCCTGAGGTTATCCCAGGGCTCGCTACCTATACAGCCCACTTTAATGCAAATGCGGACAGAGTGCTTTTTTACAGTTGACACATGCTCAAATTATTCTAGGCCATTGTAACAGTTCAATCCCATTAGACAAATAAACAGTAACTAAAGTAGAATTCTTAAATCATACTAACTAATCTTAAAACTGCTCCTACCCCCCTTCTGACACCTATACTAACTACCCTGTAGTTATCCTGCATATACTTACCAATTTTCAGGCTGCCTTGTGTCAGCCAACGTAAGCTACAGGGAAAAGGAGAGAGTGCTCTGACAACAGCTGGAATTCCTGAGTAGTGATGTCAATCATATACTTTCCATAGGCCATTCGTTGTTGGTGCTCCTTCCTCTCCCCTTAAGCTGCTGCTAGCTGAAACAGGAGAGTCGATCATGTGACCAGACTAGAGTGGCCTGAGAATAGGAATGTATATGCATCTTTCTTCTACTGGGTAGTTAGTATAGGTGTTAGAAGGGGGTGGGAGCCGATTTAAGATTATTTATATTGATACTTTAAGAAAGTGTTTTTCTCAACCTTTTTTCAGTCAAGGAACCTTTTAAAATGATGGACAATCTCAAGACACCCTCTAAAATTATGGACAGTCTCGAGGCACCCCATTCTAAAATGTAAAAAATGATTCTAATAATTTTCCATAATGCAGCAAAATCCACACATGTAGGACACCCAACATTAGCCGTGATTTATTCTTCCATATCCAATACACTTTTTCACACTAGTACTGACTTGTATTCCGATGTTTCTCTTCTCCCTCAGTTTTTTTCCATCACTCGGCTAATGTGATCCCAACACTGACAGAGAGGGGCAGAGGAGGGCCAAACCTCCTTACCAACTTGATGACATCATTGGTTGTTAGGACGCCAGCGGCTAGAAGGTCATAATCGTACACAATGAAAACCTGTGGCTTTGTGTTACTAAAAGGCAGGCTTCATCCACCTGCTGGTTTGTATACAATATTGAGGCAATTTTTAAGCAATTTGCCAAGGCACCCAGGGTGCCTGGGCACCCTGGTTGAAAAAGGTTGCTTTAAGATGTACATTAGTTGAAAAAAAAAGCCTTTCTTACTCCCACCTTGAGTTGGTCATCTGACCAACTGGCATTGATCATGTGGTCTCTGCTGAAGGTATTTGGAGGATTAACATTTAATCAGTACTGAGTCATCAGTGGCTTTGCCTGCAAAACTAACTCGCTGACAGGGACCACATAACCAATGCCTCGGTAATTATCACTTAACTATTTGCTGTAAGGATCGCATTATCCCGTTTGTTTTGTATTTGTCCAACAGAGCAGAAATTTTAAAAGCTCAAATCAATTGTTTAAGCATAGGTTTGTTTTAATAATATTACAAAAAAGACTTCCCATAATTGGCCAAATCCAGCACTGGGTCTTAATGAACCCCATTGTTTTTACTGCAAATGCCCAGTGACAAGATGTACTGGCAGACGACAGATGTTTCACCAGTATCTATCATATCTAATCACTCAGAGATATGTGCCCAGCTTTCATTTAAAATGGCCACACAGTCCATTTGAAACAGCGTGCATATGAGTAAGTAAACTACATTTTAGAAACATTAAACTTGCATAATACACACCTGACATTTCTTTGTTACATCTGCATGTTGTATTGTGCAAAAATAATTTTAACATTTAAATGCACACACACCAGTGATGTCCTTGTCAAATTGTAATGCTAGTAAACATATGATGCTCGCCTTTTTCTACGCATGATCTACCATGTCAGAGAACATTAAATTAACATTCTTTCTGAATCGCATACATGAAAGCTGTAGTGTCTTTACATGTATGACATATATACATATAACGCAATGATACAAAGAAACCATCTCTACAAACGTACATGTCCATGAATAACTTATATTTTCAAGAAATTGAACAGATCATTATAAAAAAACTAAATGCATAACAACATACTTACAGATGCGGTAAATACATAATCTATATCTTCTGAACAGACATACATTCTATATCTCCAAATCCCCATTACATGGAATTTATTGATAATCAAAACCTCAATCATTTGACTTCTTTTACAAGATCTAATACATGCTTTCATGATAACAAGAACGTTACTGTAAGTTAAAACATCCTCAGAATTACTGAAATCTAATCGCTTATATAAAAATATGGCTTCCAAATGTCTAATGTATTCACTATTGTCCTATAAAACATTCTTCTAAAACGAACATATTGCCCACAAGGAACAGAGGAAGGCCACTTAATCTGTCATGGTCTATGGACAGAGGTCATTTTATGGTCCTTACTGTGACCACAGACTAAGCTATAGCACCATTGTACAGTTTGAACATATCGTGGCTGTTTTCAACGACAGTGGCAAAAAATGGCAGAAATAGCCAGCAGCCATTTCAGGGAATAAGACACAATAAGAGATTGCGTTTTATGACATAAGCTTTTGTTTTTAGGACCTAAAATGGAACACTCAAAAGGAATCTCCACAATTGAACATGACTATCATGTTTTCATATTGATATGAAGTAGAAATGTACAAGTACAATTATCACAAAGGGGTTTCCCGATTGGAAACATGGATGTAAAGACAGAGCGCATTCTAGAGGTGAAAAAAATTAGACTCAAGTAAGGTCTTCTCTTATGAGAAGGAGAAAATGGTGTAAAATGTGTAAAGGGGTTTCTCTCACAAAATGGACGCCTGGGGGCTGACAGATATTATATTATTGTGGTTTTCTATTGGAAAGGGGCCAGGATGGTTTTTTGGGTTTTTTTGATAGTTAAAGATTTTACACACGATGAGAAACCATTTGCAGTCAGAAATTTGCCATAAAGAGAAATGGATTTACTTAAAATATTTTACAGTATATATAACAGCTATAGAAGCTGCACAGATTATTAGGATTACAAATTAAAATTAAAAAAAACATTTTATCAGTTGACTAAACAACTCAAATGCCATTTTGAAGTAATAAGATAAGACTTATTTCAGGACTGAACCATTGCCAATATTTTATTTAAATGACCAAAGCAATGAGAAAACTACATTATTATACAGTTACTTTTAAGCAACAGATAAATGCCATATATTTGATCAAATCTACCTTCAGCAAGGCACTTTAAAACATTTTATTAAAATATTGCTGCTTTACTTCAATGCTGCCGTTTTCAAGGACTATGTAGCCAAACCAAAGCAGTCTTACCGTATAGTACACTGACGGTGGAAAATTTTGAGGGATCCTTCGGTAAGGCTATTCAGTAGTGATATCTTCCTTTCACTGCTGGGAGAAGATCAGAAATGCTGATGAAAAAAAAATTAGTAAATTCCAGTGAAGGTTTTGTTCTGAGCTCATAATACGGAAAAACCCTATTGGCCCCACGAAAAAGCCACATGATTTGCAGTGTTGCGCATGTGACCTATTTTCTTCCAAAAAAAAAAATCCCTTATTTGCTGTAAATGGGATTCACCGCTGTAGGTGCTCATGGAACATCTCCTACAGCTGCCTATGATTTCTGTGACTGGGCTCCATTGAGGCATATATGGGGCAAGTGCCCCTGGCAGCGAAACCCATATTAACAAGTCTCCGTTTCTGGAGAGCGGAATTATTTAAGGCAATTGGCAAATTCCCAATCAGCGACCAGCCTCAACAAATTATTGTATCATGAGGATAACACTACAAGGGACAGTCTCTAAAGGACACATTTAACAACAAGTTCAGGCTAAGCTTGGTAAATTTGTTGGTGCTTTGGTGAACTCAAAATGCATCCATAATGTTAGAAGAAGAGTGTCACAGTGCTACTAATGTTCAGAAAACCTACTGACAGATGTTCCTGGGCACAAGACCGAAGAGGAGAGGGATGGGGGGAGTAATGCCCTTTAATCATATGATTCATATCTGCGATGATTCACCATGATTAGACTGTATGTATCTCTGTACAATATAGACTGCAAATGGGGCTCAAATATTTGCTACTGAGTAACAAACCAAGAGATGCCAGGAACTGCACAAGCTATTGTTGCGTTGACCTCAACATGTACCTATCCACTAGAAGTCCTTAATAGAGCTTGTCGGTTCCAATGTGACTGAACAAAGCCTGACAGATCCTAAGCCAGTAGAAACTGTAACACAATAAAATACGGCTGTTTCCAATATAGGAACTTAGCAGGCAAAGAGTTAACTGCCAGCCTGGCTTTCATATCAAATGTGTTCAGTTTTAGTGATAGAGAGGAATCAGGATTAAAGCCTCCAGATTAAATCCACTCTGCTTTTACTAAAACCAACCTCCACACCCACATCATCAGATCCTCCTGCAAACATTTCTGAACAAGAACTGAATATACAGTAGTATACATCAAAGCACTTCATATAATATTTTGAAATGCCAATAAGGCATGCTGTACTGATATATGAGCAAGGATGCACTTGGGAGTATTTGAGAGTATGCACACACAAGCAGGAAGCGTGGAATTTGCGTGTATTTGTGCGTATACATGGAAAAATACTGATTGGCAACTCAGATTTCTGTGTTTGTTTTTTTTTTTTTTTTTTTTTTACTGATCAATACACAGAGCATGTTTACGGGCCTGTGCACAGGCACAATGAAAACAATGGGTTGCATTTAGTTCAATCTTATTTTATTAAGAAAAGAGAGATGTACATTACATACTGTATGTATATCATACATTGACATAAAGGTAGAAATAGACATTTCAATATTGGTACCATAACGTCACATTGTATAAAGAATTTGTTAGCTTCAACAGAGTCACTTTAGTATATAAGCCTGTGTAGCCATAGCATCTATCAAGACATATTGAGGGTCTGTGAGCACCACTATCCAATGGGTTGCATTTAGATCAGTAAAAAAAAAGACTGTATGCCTGAAAACTGAGCGTTTTCAGGCACCAATGTGCAAGAGGCCTTAATGTTTATTGCACTTCAGTTTTAATTCATAGTACTTTCTTTTTACATGCTTAAAATGGATCCAATTCACAGCCTGGTTCCAAAAGAGGGCATGTCCGTCTTTCGGTTACCCTCTTGACTTGATATAATCTTTATTTAAAAGATACTGAATGCAGCATTCACAGTATACCTAAAGACAATTCTTTTCAGAGTATTTTTGAACTGATTTTTATAACACAAGGTAGAGTAAAAGTTTAAAATTTACACCAAGACAAGGCATGGCAATTTTTAAGTGGCCATCACTTGATGTTCCTGGCGTACTATAGTGTCAATTCAATAAGCCTTAACCTCCCTGGCGGTATTCCCGAGTCTGGCTCAGGGTGGAATTTCAGAACCAAAAGCGGTAACCCCGAGCCAGACTCGGGATCGCATCGCAGGATCCAGGTGCAGCTTACTTACCTTGTCCCCTGGATACTGCGATGTCTCCCTGCAGTGTGAGCGGCTCGTCCTCCACTCGATTCATCACCGAGTCGAGCTCCGTTCCCTGCGAGCGTTGTGATGCATGGGGACGGAGAATGGCGCCAAATTCAAAAAGTGAAACACACACAATACATACAGTACACTGTAATCTTACAGATTACATTACTGTATGAAATTATTTCACATCCCTTTTGTCCCTAGTGGTTTCTCCAGTTCCCTGCATGCAGTTTTATATTATAAAAACTGTTCTTTCTGCCTGGAAACTGGAGATTGTTCATAGCTACCAGAACCATCCCTTTACATCAAAAGAGGTTTTAGACCAGCTAGAAAACAGCAAATAAATTAGAATCACTTGCAGAATTGAGTGATAGTGATTTGTGGGGAGGTCCGTCATCAAACACTGAAAAGTAATGACAGCAACAATTCTGCAACTGAGCAAATTTCAGTGTTTTTAATTTGATTACATTATTGAATCATTTTTATTATTATTATATTATTATTTGTTATAATTATTTATTATATTATAATTTATGATTTCGTGTTTCAAACTTTATCATACCCAAGATGTCTACTAGACTCTTGTTTGGACAGATTTAAGTGAGTTATTCCTAAGAATTACAAGCCTACAATATAAAACGCCAAATTTCCATGCAAAATAATTGTACCGCTTCAGCATCAAAAATATGAAATAATCATACCGCCAGGGAGGTTAAAGCATGATATATTTTTGCTCATTAACTTTTGAAAAGCATGTTTTAAATACAGTAAATGAATTATCATGCAAATGAGAAGATTTTAGAGCTCCTTTTTTTCATTAAACTCAAACTCATTTCATTTTAGCCTGGCTAGTGATTGGTTTAGTGATTTGTCAGCTGCTATTTCAGTACAAATGCTGGCAACCTTTTCTACTAAATCAGATGCCTTTTGACACATGTCAGTAGATTTTAACAATAGAACAATCATTTTAGTAAGTAAATAGGACAGCTTTTTGTAATTTCACATAGTTCCTGAATTTTTTTTAAAGAAAAAAAAATACAAGTAAATATGTATAAAAATATTCTTTAACAAAAATTTGAAATAGATGTCTGTGCTAACATTCGGTAAAGGAAATTTGGAATTTCAAACTTGACTGAAATGACTCGTCTTAATATAGCAAAGTTCTGAGTACAGACCTCATTTACCCCTTACTCCAAAACAATACAGTGACTCACCATGTGCTGTAGGGTCTGTGATTTGGGTGGGTGGCATCCAGTTTTGGAAATCATGCACATTGTCAGTCTATAAGTAACCTCTGCCATGGCCCTCAGCAAGGTCAGGTCTACATGAGGGGGGTGGCCTTGTTGCTTTTGCACTAATCTCTTCAGAAAGGCGTGAAGGGGAGCTGAGAGTGGGAATCTGAGCACATGTTGTAGGAAGTACATCCTCGGGGCAGGAAACAATGCTGTCTCCATCCCAGATCAATGCTGCACCTTCCAATTAACCTTCAGTTGCTAATGAAAAATGGCCAAGAGTTGACTAACAATGTGTTAATTACAGAACTACACCGAACTGATAACAATGATTAAAATATTCTTTATATAAAGCACCAACATACTCTTATATGTGAGAGAACAGACACAAGACAATTAAAAATATTTTCTGTGCAGGGATTTAGGAATCACAGCGCGCTGAAGATGCTTCAGATATGTCTAATTTATCTGCAGTATCCTCATGTAAGGGTTTGCAGGAGCATGGCTGGCTCAGGCTGCATTATATAACCAATGAAATGAGGATCTTACAATCTAAGTCTCCCTGGGCTTAAAGTGATTCTCAAGAGTTCATATGAGGTAAGGGGAATTGTAAAAACTTCTCCAACCAGAAACATTTTCATAAATGTATAAAATTTCACATAATTAAAAAAATCTATTTTAAATCAGCCTGATACATTCCAGCTTTCAGTGTAATGGAAAAAAAAAAAAGAACCCAGCAAGCTGTTGTCTGTTACAACTACCGTTTTCCATATCTAGGCAGTCTCAGCTGTTAAAGTGGAACTTCACTCTCCTAATCAACATTTAATATTTTTATTCCTCATACTGCTAGTATTAGTAAATAGATAGATTTTTTTACATTGCTTCAGTTACGTCCTGGTTTCTTGCCCAGGCAAATGATGTCATACATCCCAGGAGTCTTCAGGAGGGGAGGAGAAGAGGAGGGGGTTTTCTGAGCTAGGCGCATTCTCCTGTCTGTGTTCCGTCAGATTAGATGACACGTCAGATTTGGTAACAGAAGTGACGTTCCGTCACAACCATGCTGGTACACCCCGCACTCAGCCACGCTAAGCCTACAGTCAGAAGGCGGCAAGTGGACATCTTTTCACACCCACCAAAGTCTTGCATTTGACACTTATTTTTACCAGTAAACTGAACTTATATAGTTGAACGATAGTATTTTGAAATCCGTTAGACTGTTTTGATGTTGAATTTGAAAAGCAGCGGTGTTCTGTTAGATTAGCAAATCTGTGAGATCCGCAGGCTTTGCACTGCTTTTAAGATTCAACATCAAAACAGTGTTACAGACTTCTAAATACTGTATTTTACTATATAAGCTCAGTTTACTTGTAAAAATAAGTGTGAAATGCAAGACTTCGGTGGGTGTAAAAAGATGTCCGCTTGCTGCCTTCTAACTATAGGCTTACTACGGCAAATGCAGGGTGTACCAAGATGGCCATGAGGGAACATCACTTCCATTACCTATTCTGATGGGTCGACGATTTTGACGGAATACCTGCATGCCTGAGATAAGAGCAGATGGATTCCAGGAGGTAAATGCTACATGAATCATTTGCCCTAAGACCCCTTTCACACTGAGGCGCTTTTCAGGCACTTTCATGCTAAAAAAAGTGCCTGAAAAGCTCACGAAAACCTATTTCCATTAAAATCAATGAATGCTTTTACATTGGGGCAGTGCCGTGAAAAAACGTCCCTCTCCATTGAAATGAATGGAAAGCTCTTCAAAAGCACCTGAAAAGCTCTTCAAAAGCACTCTGTATTTTACTGTCAGTTTAGAAGCGCCTCAGTGTGAAAGAGGCCTTACTCAAGATGGCCACAGCCAGACATGCTAGGGCAGTGATGGTGAACCTTGGCACCCCAGATGTTTTGGAACTGCATTTCCCATGATGCTCAACTACACTGCAGAGTGCATGAGCATCATGGGAAATGTAGTTCCATAACATCTGGGGTGCCAAGGTTCACCATCACTGTGCTAGGGGGTGTTTTTTGAAAAGTGATTTCCTAGCAAAATAAAGCATGGGTATATGGATGTATGGGGGTGTTTGCTTTGAATATTAAAAATGTGTTAAATAGTGTTTTTGGTTTGTGGTGCTCAGATGCAGTGAAGATCTGCTTTAAGAAATGCTCAGGCTAGAGCTGAGAAGAAGAGAAGAAGGTACAGACAGTCTGATGTGTATTAGTGTCAGTGTGGCCTGTAATTGGTACAGTTTCATGTGTGTAACACAGTGTGTCAGTCAGATAATGTGTCCTGCAATAATTGCTGCCTGGCTCAAGCTGTAGACAGACAGATTTATACACAATCTGTAGCTGCAGCAATCATATTCAGACTTCACAGTGTACAGAAAATGGCATCATATACATATTTATTATAGTATGGACAAATATTGGATACTGTGTTGTGGGAAACATTAGCAAAACCCAAGGCATACTGCAAGCAGGTACACATAGATTCCTATTAGCTAGGAACCACGATCCGTCACTTCCTCTAGTCAGTCCCCTCCCCCTTCAGTTAGAATCACCTCCCAGGGAACACAGTTAACCCCTTGATCGCCCCTTAGTGTTAACCCCTTCACTGCCAGTGACATTTTTACAGTAATCAATGCATTTTTATAGCACTGATCGCTGTATAAATGCCAATGATCCCAAAAATGTGTCAAAATTGTCCGATATGTCCGCCATAATGTCGCAGTCATAATAAAAATTGCAGATCGCCGCCATTACTAGTAAAAAAAATATATAATAATAAAAATGCTATAAATCTATCCCCTATTTTGTAGACGCTATAACTTTTGCGCAAACCAATCAATATATGCTTTTTGCAATTTTTTTTTAACAAAAATTACCCGTTACATAACCCCGCCCCTTCTGACGTCACGAGAATGCCACAGGGAAGTCCCATCAAGTCCCCGTGCGTCAGAGGTGGGCGGGGTCACCGGGTGGCCCTGCCCCCCCATTATTTAAGAACCGTCAAAAGAGGAGACGCGTCACACAGCGGGAGCCTCCCTCCATGCCATCATGGATGCGGAGCGGCCCGAGGAGAAGAAGGGAAGAAGACGTCGCTGAGGAAGATGCCGGACGAGAACACCGGAGGAAGAACCAGAAGAAGAAGAAGATGGAGGAAGAAACCGAAGAAGGATAGAAGATAGAAGAAAGAAGATAGAAGAAAGAAGAAGCATTTAAATAAAGGAATTGTCAAAAACTGTCTCTTGTCATTTTTAAAATTTTTGACAGTTTTTTTGTGAAATGGTAGGGGTACTTTTGTACCCCCTTACCATTTCACACAGGAGGGATGGCCGTGATCTGGGGGTCCCCTTGTTAAAGTGGGCTTCCAGATTCCGATAAGCCCTCGGCCCGCAGACCCCCACAACCACCGGGCAAGGGATGTGGGGATGAGGCCCTTGTCCCCATCAACATGGGGACAAGGTATTTTGGGGGCTACCTCAAAGCACCCTCCCAATGTTGAGGGCATGCGGCCTTGTACGGTTCAGGGGGGGCGCTCTCTCGTCCCCCCCTCTTTTCCTGCAGCCTGCCAGGTTGCGTGCATGGATAAGGGTCTGGTATGGATTTTTGGGGACCCCCCACGTCATTTTTTTAAAAAATTTTGGTTCGGGGTTCCCCTGTGGGGAATTCCCATGCCGTTTTTATCAATGAACTTCTATGTGTATTGTCGGACCGGTAATTCATTAATAGCCGCGAGTAGTTTTAAATGACTTTTTTTCCTTTGCAATGTCATTTTGCTGTCAGACTGTTCTAAACACGGGAAACATGCGCCCCTTTACAGGCATACTATAGACACCCCCCAGGTACTAAATTTAAAGGAATATTACACTTTTATTGTTTCACTTTAAGCATTATTAAAATCACTGCTCCCGAAAAAACAGCCGTTTTTAAAACTTTTTTTTGCATTGATCCATGTCCCCTGGGGCAGGACCCAAGTTCCCAAACACTTTTTATGACAATAACTTGCATATAAGCCTTTAAAATTAGCACTTTTGATTATTCATGTTCGTGTCCCATAGACTTTAATGGTGTTTGCGTGTTCGAACAAATTTTTTGCCTGTTCGCAAGTTCTGGTGCAAACCGAACAGGGGGGTGTTCGGCTCATCCCTAATGTGGACTGATGAGGCTGCATTGATGGCAATGGTGAGGCTGCTGCATTGATGGCAATGGTGAGGCTGCTTCATTGATGGCAATGGTGAGGTTGGTGCATTGAAGGCAATGGTGAGGCTGCTGCATTGATGGCAATGGTGAGGCTGCATTGATGTTGACTGATGAGGCTGCATTGATGGCAATGGTGAGGCTGCTGCATTAAAGGCAATAGTGAGACTGCTGCATTGATGGCAATGGTGAGGCTGCTGCATTGAAGGCAATGGTGAGGCTGCTGCATTGAAGGCAATGGTGAGGCTGCTGCATTTAAGGCAATGGTGAGGCTGCTGCATTGATGGCAATGGTGAGGCTGCTGCATTGATGGCAATGGTGAGGCTGCTGCATTGAAGGCAATGGTGAGGCTGCTGCATTGATGGCAATGGTGAGGTTGCTGCATTGATGGCAATGGTGAGGCTGAATTGATGTGGACTGATGAGGCTGCATCGATGGCAATGGTGAGGCTGCAGATGGGCACTGGCCCTTATTTTGCTTCAAAGTTCCTTATTTAAAATGTAAGGTTTTTTTCCTGAAACTTCCCTCGTAAAATGAATGTGCGTATTATACGCCTGTGTGTGTTATACACCGATAAATACGGCATATACTACTATGTTATTACATAGATATAAGGCTGTGTGTACTTTGCTGTGCGTTGCTAGACTCAAAAAAATCTTACATCAATGCAATGCCCAATAATGAAAAAATATACTTTTGTTGAAAACTGAAAACTGCAGCTCAATCATTACTGACACTGTACTACATGAAACAGTAAGCAAGCAATTCCAGTAGCATTATTAGATACTATTAGATCCTATTTCCTACCCCATGTGACAAAACATGTAGGAGTTAAAAGAGATATGACAGTAGAGAGACAGATGGAATGGGTGGGAGGGGGAGAGGGAAGCTCACATGGGGGTGGATGTTGTCTAGCTATGATGGTAACTTCACTAGCTGACCTCTTTCTGTCTTGCCTACAAAAATGACAGGAAATCAACAGCTTGTTTAGGATACAATATAACATTTATGATATGACTAGTGATGATCATTAGACCTATATGTTCATGAAATATAGGTCTCTTTAATCTAATCTTTCAAAAGCAACTCAAACTAAGCTTTGATGAATATATAATTAATTTTATTTCTTTTGTAAATTCTAGAAAGGAGAGGAAAAAAAATAGTTTACTAGATTCAGTATGGTCCATTTGCATTTGTGCAGTGCATTAATGCATGTAACATTAAGGCTATCCATTGAAAACAATGGGCTGTCAATTCCCCAAAATGTCCCAAAAATCAGACACATCACACATTTTTTTGACGCAAAGCAATATGATATGTTGCCATGAGCTGCAGTGCATTGCATGAGTTGTAGTGCATTGGGGTGCTATTCAAAATTAATGGTAACACGCATTGCAGTAACTAGTGCATTCTAGCAATGCATTGATTTAAATCAGCCTTGGAAGTAAACATATCACAGATGTGACTGCCAATTGGTGAAGAAATGATAAGCAGATTTAACCTTTGTGAAAACTACATATCAAAACAATGTAGATGTAGAATTGTAGGCAAAGGGCATTATATTGAACCTTATTTCTGTTAGGGCCAAGCTAAGAGTCTCACCCCATGTTTCTCCTAATTGCTCATTCAGGCTGCTCTATACATTAAAGGACACCGGGAGAAGCAACTCTGGAAGGATAATGAACCAAGTTTCACTTTTGCATCAAAAGTCGAGGTACTCACACACTCACATGCTAAGGCTCCATGCTCACTGGCTTTAAAAATGCTGATTCTAGTTTTGTGTTCTGCTTGTAGAAGCAGCTCAATGTTATCCTATGTGTCTATGCACATTAGGACAATTACAGGCATATTTTGAGCTCAACGTTTAGAGGCAGGAAAAAAAAACCCTTCTGGTTTGTGTTTCTGATTGGAGCTCACTGGCAGAAAAAACTTAAAAACTCTCCTAAACTCGTCTAAACTTTGTACACAAAATGCTCTATAAAGCCTCATATACACGATTGGATTTTCCGACGGGAAATGTTCAATGGCAGGCTGTTGTCGGTAAATCCAACTGTGTGTATGCTCCATAGGACAATTGTTGTCAGACTTTCCGCTAACAAATGTTGACTAGCAGGTTTTCAAGTTTTCCGCAGACAAATGTCTGTTGTCGGATTTTCCGATCATGTGTACACAAGTCCGTCGGACAAAAGTCCAAAGTATAAACACGCATGCTCAGAAGCAAGGACAAGCCAAAAGTGTTCGGTCTTGTAAACTAGCGTTCGTAATGGAGAATTAACATTCGTGACGTGGCAAATTATGAAATCTCCAAAGGCAGCGCACAATTCTCTTCTTCTTTAATAGGATAATAATGAAGCTGTTTTGTTGGTGATACTGATGGAGTTATTGCAAACTAATTTTCAAAGGCTTTTTTTTCTAGTGATATCAGGAATAAAATTATTAAGCTTTTTTTATTTTTTATTTGGGCAAGTTACCACAACACCATTATACCATAGTTTTTAAGATCAAAGATACAACTGTGTTGGTGTCCCTTGTCAATTTTACATTGTATTTTTTAAATGTAACTTCCTACTCCCAAACTGTCATTTGAAGTAAAACACATAGCCAAGTATTATTCTACACAATTTTTATTATTGTGCATTAAAAAAAGAGAACAAATAAAATTAGACATGCTATCTGCCAATAGAACTTAACCAAAAAGTGCATTCTATGCATCCAAAAATATATAAAATATACCAAATCAAATCATTATTCAACCAAAAAAATAATGTCAAAGCAATAACTCCAAGGCCAATAATAAATAACACATTATCTCCTCTGATTCGGCAACATGTCTGGTTGACGAACAGCCGTTCAGAAACTAACTGAAAAGCACAAAATGAAAAGTGCGAAATGAAAAGTGCATATCAACACTCACCAAACTTCTACTAACACGAAATTAGCAGAAGGAGCCCAAAGGGTGGCGCTAAAGAGCCGAAAAACAACGTAGTACGTCTAGTACATCACTACATTCGTAATTGTTGGCCAACAATTGTGTGGCCATGTGTATGCAAGATAAGTTTTGGCCAACGCCCTTTGGACAAAATTCCATGGTTTTGTTGGCCAACAATCCGATCGTGTGTAGGAGGCTTTACAGTACAGTACTCACAGGGTCCATGCTGAGTTATCCAATATTCCCAGGACCTCCAATATTCAAAGGACCCCTGCTAGGTCTTTCATGATCCCAAGGACTTTCACTTTCAAAGTTCACTGGGCGTGTCCTCTGACTAGAATGGTATTTAAGCTGCAGCTTTTGAAGTAGCTAGTGCTTTTTCTTTTCCCCAGGTACCCCAGAGCTAAATCACAAAAATACCTGTTTATAAATTGCCTTCTGGTTTCCAGTCCAGATTGACCTATCTGCTCCCCAGCCTGGACCTGGCACTTTGCCCTTATCTGTCGCTTGTCAAGACCTTGGCCTGACCTGATCTTTCCATTGTCTGCAGCCCTGTGAACAGTCTCTGCACTGCAGCCATCCCATACTCCTTGGTGGGGTGATCCAGAGGGCAGTGCTCTAGTGCCAGTTTGCAGAAAAGTAAACCTGGACCACTAGAGTTTCTGGCCCATTTCCACCATCCCATCAGGAGCTCTAGTAAAGGCCAATGGGCCATGGGCACTATAACAAGACTAAATAATGTGGGTATGCAATTTTTCAAATAAAAAAATAACCAATATACTTTATATTTTTATTTTTGTAGTCCCAACCATAGTGATGAAATAACAAATATGAATATGAAAAAAATTATGATTCCCTTTAACATTTTATTGCCAGTTTGTGAATTGAATTTTGAAGAATTAAATCAGAGGAACTTTTTGCTGATGACAACTTCAAACATCTGCATTTAATTGAATAAATTAAGCAACCTATGTTGTGTTTAATGCTTAGGTGAACTGCATAATGTATCAGATGTTCAGCTGCCCAAGTATTGTCCCCATCCCTCTGAGAGAATGTTATATTCTACTGCAAAGTAAATGAGAATCACATTCAGCTACGAAAGCCACAGCTTACAAACTGCTGATTTCTTGGGTTAATAAAGAATATATAAAACAAAATTGAGTTACATTTATTTTACAAAAAAACACTGTGCATGATAAATTGCCATTTCATCTTGTAAAATATACTATATTGTCAAAAGTATTGGGACACCTGCCTTGACACGCACATGAACTTTAATCGCATCCCAGTCTTAGTCCGTAGGATTCAATATTGAATTGGCCCACCCCTTTTGCAGCTATAACGGCTTCAATTCTTCTGGGAAGGCTGTCCACAAGGTTTAGAAGTGTGTCTGTGGGAATGTTTGACCATTCTTCCAGAAGTACATTTGTGAAGTCAGGCACTTATGTGGACGAGAAGGCCTGGTTTGCAGTTTCCACCCTAATTTATCCAAAAGGTATTCTATGGGGTTAAGGTCAGGACTCTGTGCAGGCCAGTCAAGTTCCTACACCCCAAACTCTCTCATCCATGTCTTTATGGACCTTGCTTTGTACACTGGTCCAAATCATTTGGTGGAGGGGGGATTATGGTGTGGTGTCGTCTTTCAGGGGTTGGGCTTGGCCCCTTAGTTCCAGTGAAGGGAACTGTTAAGGTGCCAGCATCCCAAGACATTTTGCACAATTTCTTGCTCCCAACTTTGTGTGAAGAGTTTGGGGATGGCCCCTTCCTGTTCCAACATGACTGCACACCAGTGCACAAACAAGGTCCATAAAGACATGGATTAGCGAGTGTGGGGCGGAGGAACATGACAGGGCTGCACAGTGTCCTGACCTCAACCCTGAAGAACACCTTTGGGCAGAATTTGCGATTGAACCCTACGGACTAAGACTGGGATGCCATTAAAGTTCATGTGCGTGTAAAGGCAGGTGTCGCAATACTTTTAACAATATAGTGTATTTGTTTTCTGCAGTGCACTTTAGTAATGACTGTCATTATGGAAACAACTCTGGACCATACTGCATAATGTGTATGTTTTATACCCATGGGAAGAATATAGGGTGATAATTCAGAACATAAATGGGGAACAGAGAGTCATTACTGCCAACAGGAAGTATCTGAAAAGGGCCTTTATGGCCAGATCACAGAATATATTTTAACAAAAACTGCAAATCCAGAAATATTGCAAATTATTTTTGAAATGACATTAACTTGGTAAAGCTTACATTAAATAGCAATGTCTATAAGCTCTGGATGAAAAGCTGATTTATAGAGTTTTGACTGCTATAATATGCTTTGATTGGTTGTGAAGTCACCATATTTTCCATAGCATCACTGGGCTCTGCATTCCTCTTTAGTGTCATAAATAATAACTCAGTATTAAAGACTATTAAACTTTTTTTTTTTTTTTCTCAGAATAAGTGGGGAAGGGTTAGACACCTTTTAAGTTTTTCTTGCAGTCTTTGTTCCTGTTGGGGAGATTCACCCCTCCATTTGTACTGATGACCAAGAAAGTAAGTAAAGAGAACAATGATCTAAGAAGGGGATTCCCCTCATTGGGAGGTTTCCTTGAACTTTCTGTTGTGACTCTGGGACAGGAAGTGAAGGGAAATTTCCCAATGGAACACAAACAGTAAAGCATAACCTTTCAGAGATTTTACCCATCCCTACTCTATACAAAAAAAAAATAAAAGTTGTATACATCTTGACATACCTGTGAACTTTGGCTGCTCAAAATCCAATAAAATTCTTGATGATGAAAAAAAGTTGGGTTATACATACACTTTAATATGCTGCTCACCCATTGAGCGAATTTTGGCTTTTGCTTCAGAATTTTTGGTTAATCAGGAGCTGGCAGATATTCGAACAGTATGTGGCCAGCTTTAGCCTGCTAAATGAGGCCCACTAAGAGCGTTGGATATTTAAAGTGGATGTAAACCTGATTTTTTTTTAATCATACTGTAGAGTATAAGATGTCCTATCATTTGAGCCCAGTTTTGCCACACAGAGTTAATCCAGCTCTGAGCAATCCTCTTTTATTGTTCAGCGAGACAATTCTTGACAAACTGAGAAAAACTTTGTCAAATCCTCCCCCTTGCTGTGAGTGACAGGTGATTTACATCTTGTGCATTAGCCTAAGACACAGGCAGTATTTTTAAATTCCCTCCCCCACTCCTTTCTTTAGCAGCTCTGCAAGGATTGGCTGTCCACACCTCACCATGATTTGGAATGCTGAAGTCATGCGGTTACTTTCCTGTCTTTTCACTGGATGTTAGAGATCATAGCAGAAGTTCAGCAGAAGTTCAGTGTAAGAAATACACAGGAGAAAATGCATATTGACGAGGGGAGTGTAGAAGTGGGCGGGAGTCTACTGACATGACGACTCCACCCACAGAGCTCCAGACAACAGACCCACCCACAGAATCTGCAGTTTTTCGGGTCTAAAAACAGACAGAGGGGAGACATTTAACAGGTAAAGATACATGCAGGAGGCATGTATATCCTTATAGATAACCCCTATGGCAGTAGTTTAGAAAGGATGACATTGGGTTTACATCCACTTTAAATATGTTAACCACTTGAGGTCTAGGCCATAGCCAAATGACGGCCACAGCGCGGACCTCAATTTCTGGGAGGCCGTCATGGGACGTCCTCCCCTGTGCACGCGCACCGCACACACCCTGCAGGGCGTGCGGTGCGCGCGCTGTGATCACCGAATCACGGCAACTCGGATGATCATAGATCCGAGTAAGGGGCCAATCCTGGCCCCTTACCATGTGATCATCTGTCAGCCAATGACAGCTGATCACATGATGTAAACAAAAGCTCGGTAATAGTTTTTTTTTCTCCTCGCACTGTCAGCGTGAGGAGAAAAAAAAGCCGATCTCCGGCTTATGTTAAAGGGACATCGGTCCCGAAGAGGAAGGAGGCACATATGCCTCATCTGTGCCTGCCAGTGCCACCTGGCATTGCCACCTGCCAGTGCCCACAGTGCCTACAAGTGCCACCTATCAATGCCCACAAGTGCCACCTATCAATGCCCACAAGTGCCACCTATCAATGCCCACCAGTGGCGCCAATCAGTGCCACCTAGCAGTGCTGCCATCACTGCCACCCATCAGTGCCCATCACTGCCACCCATCAGTGCCCATCACTGCTACCTATCGGTGCCCATCAGTGCCGCCTCATCAGCGTACATCAATGAAGGAGAAAAATTACCTGTTTGCAAAATTTTATAACAAAATATTTTAAAAAATATAAAAACATTTTTTTTAATTCGGTCTTTTTCAATTTTTTTAACAAAAACTAAAAACCAAAGAGGTGATCAAATACCACCAAAAGAAAGCTCTATTTGTGGGAAAAAAATTATAAAAATTTAATTTGAGTACAGTGTTGTATGACCGCGTAATTGTCATTCAAAGTGTGACAGCGCTAAAAGCTGAAAATTGGTCTGGACAGGAGGGGGGTTTAAGTGCCCAGTAAGCAAGTGGTTAAAGAAAAAAACAAGTCAAAACTTAATTTTTATCTTAGTTCTTTTAACAGGGTATATATGAGGCTTCAATACTAGCTCATTGAATGTCATTAATATACAGTATGTTTTTACTTCACTGACTATGCTACACGCTACACTGGTAATCACTGGATCTGCACAAATTGTGGCTGTTTATTATGTGGATAATTAAAAGAGACACTTGACATAAAATTATAAGGGGAATAATGTAACAACATCCAGTAAAGCAAATCAAAAAGCAAAGTTCAAATGTGAAATGCTGTAACCTATAACAAACCACCACTTTCTTCTGCTGAAGTCAGACACAGAACGATGACTTGGCTGCTATAGCCTAAAACACTTTGGCCTTTGCCTTGCTGAATGAGCCTGTATGTTTATTTGATTATGTGACCCAGATGTTACGTCCTTCAAACCTGGAATAATCACGTAAACCTTGCTCCCTGTTGGTTTAACATGCCTACACAAGAAGTAATTTAATTACATAATGTTTCCAGGGCTATGGAAGATTAGGTTGACATAATACTTTATTTTTGGATTGAGCTGTAGACCAATGTATTGCCTCTACATAAACACAAACCTCCCTGTTTTTTGCCCAAGGATCTTTAACATTTCAGTAATTGGAATAGCATTTACCTGCATCCATTGGAACATTGTAGATTTTGACAAGAAATAGACTGTATATGCAAACAAGGGGCTTAGTGGTCTGAGGCCCTTGTATTTCTGTTTCCCGCAAGGATTGGCCAAATTTTGATCAATACTTGGCAGACCCCATTCATTTGATTGAATTCTCTAGTGGCATGTTGGAAAATTTTCTCCAATCAGCAGCTGTTGCCAATGAATCCCGGTCCAATGTCCCAGGGATGAGGGGTAATTTCCTCCATCCACCTAGTTTGTGTGGATAGGGGAACAATTAACTGGCCAGCTTAAACCAGAACTTCACCCAAAGGGGAAGTTCCTCTCTTCCTCCCCCCTGTTCCTTTACATTTGGCACTTTTTTTGGGGGGGGGGTTGGGTACTTGATTTTGAAAGGTACTCACTCCGCCACTTCTGGTCATATCACCACAGCAATCTGGGATGAAGTTCGCCCCCCCCCCCCCCTTTCTCCGCTGCCTGCTAGGACACATCACGAATTGAAGCACGGCTTGTGCAAGTGCAGTTGGAAGCTGGCTGTGAAGCCATCAGGCTTTGCTGCCGGTTTCTCTCAGTGACGATCTCAACACCTGCACCTGAAGCAGATTGAAGAATCGGCTTGGATGAGGACAGCACTGGATCCAGGAACAGGTAAATGTCCTTATATTAAAAGTCAGCAGCTACAGTATATTTGGGGGGAGACTAGAGCTCCTCTTTAATTGATAAATTATCTCGCTTTGAACCCATAAAAACAATTGATCCGGCATATGTGGGAGACTCTATAGATCACCATAAGATGCAGAATGCCTGCATCCTGATATTGGGATTTGAATCCTCGCCATAACCATGCATTATATGACTTCCCTCCTACCCCTTTGTTTAATATTCTTCTTGTGAATATGACTTTGGTCTTAAAGTAGAGTTTTGGAATATCACTAACTAATCCTAAAACTGCTCCCACACCCCATCTGACACCTATACTAACTAACCTGTAGAAGAAAGATGTATAAACCTACCTATTTTCTGTTCTCTCCTGTCTGGTTCCATGATCTGCTCCCCTCTGTCAGCTAGTAGCAGCTTCAGTGGAGAGGAGGGAGCACCGATAACGGACGTCCCATAGTAAGCCTATGGATATGTTCACCACTCAGGCAATCCAGCCCTTATTGGAACGCTCTCTCCTCTCCCCTGTAGCTGTTTCTGGCGGACACAGGGGAGATCACATGACCAGACCAGAGCAGCCTGGGAATAGGTGAGTATGTACATCTTTCTTCTACAGGTTACTTAGTAGAAGGTGGGGGGGGGGGGGGGGGGGCAATTTTAAGATTACTTAGTGATATGCTGAAATTCCTCTTTAAGCTCTTTGTCCTAGGCAAACTGTCCCATGGTTAGTTATCCTATATACAGTTTACATTACCATTTTAGATATCCTATATACTGTATACATTTTTTGGAATATTTTTTGGCATATATATAATTTAGGGTATAACACAGAATTTTAAGATTTGTACCTAGGTTGTGTTTTTAAGGGGCCTTTCTGGCATGATGAGTATCTGTTTTACATTCTTTTAAAAGTGAATAAAATCATAGTAGCGGGTGCAGCGGTGGGGATGGGAGGGCATCGAAGAAGGAAGATTTTGGTGAAAGGAGGACACAGCAGCACAAGGGACACAGCTCACTAAAGGTAAGTAATGTCACTTATGGTGATTTTTTATTTTATTTTTTGTTTAGTTTTAGGTAAACTTAGGCTTTAGCCCTGGTTCACAAGTGTTTGTATATATTTGTACTTATGTACAAATATGTATTTGTACATAATTTGTCATGAGATTTGACAGTTCAAAATTGCATGACAAGTTTCCCAAAGAACCATTAAAATCGATGTGACTCAAGTTGCAGCAACTTTGAAAAAGGTTCCTGCACTACTTTTTTGTGACGTTTTTTGTGACTTGCATTGACTTCTGTTAAATGAAATCGCAAGCTGCAATGAAATCGGAGGTCCAAATCGCACTGATCTATGGCTTTGAAATCACGCTGAACTAGCATGATTTCAAAGTCACACTGGTGTGAACCAAGACTTAAGAAACAAAAATGTATGAGACATAACGATTGCTTATTGTCTTAGGCATAGAAAACGCAAGATTGTGCCATACTGAGCCAACTTGTTATGGTTAAGAAACTCTGGATTATCTTGCTCTAAGCAAGCTTGCTTTGCCTTCTTCACAGAAGAAGGCATAGCAGGAATCTTCAAATTTTCTAAGCAAAGGGCCAGTTTACTGTCCTTGAGACTTTAGGGGGGCTGGACTGTGACCAGTGGGAGTAAAAATTTTCCTGGCGTCAGTGGGAGTAAAAATTTTCCTGGCGTCAGTGGGAGTAAACAGTGCATCTTTGGCATTAGGGGGAGTACACCATTGTTGGTGTCAGCAGGATGAATAGTGCCCCATCATAGGTGTCAATGGGAGAAATAATGCCCCGTTGTTTATGCCAGTAACAGGAATTATGCCCCATTGTTGGTGTCAGTGGGAGGAATAGTGGCTTGCATCAGTCTGTAGAAAAGTGCCCCAAGAGCTGGATAAAGGCAAGCAAAGGGCTGCATCCGGCCCCCGAGCTGCAGTTTAGAGATCACTGGTCTAGAGGGTTACATAAGTGAGTTTGGTTTGGGAATAATGAGTTGTATGTCATATGTTTAATCCGTTTCTTTGCATCGCAGATCACCGCCATTACTAGTAAAAAAAAAAAAATAAATAATAAAAATGCCATGAAAATAGAATAAATCTTTCCCATAGTTTGTAGATGCTATAACAAACCAGTCAATATACACTTTTTGCGATTTTTTTTTACCAAAAATATGTAGAGTAGTATCTATTGGCCTAAACTGATGAAGAAATTTGTTTTTTAAAAACATTTTTTGGTGATATTTATTATAGAAAAAGTAAAAAATATTGTGTTTTTTTCAAAATTGTCGCTCTTTTTTTGTTTATAGTGCAAAAAATAAAAACCGCAGAGGTGATCAAATATCACCAAAAGAAAGCTCTATTTGTGGGAAAAAAAAGGACCAAATTTTGTTTGGGTACAGCATTGCATGACCTCGCAATCGAAGGGGGTAAAATCTTCCGGGGCTGAAGTGGTGTTAAAGCACTTTAAATGCCACACAAGACATTTGATTTTTCTACAATTGATGCCATAAAACTACCCTCTCCTCAGACTGCAGTCCAAAGGTGTCTCTATTACTCCTTTATCCAGAAGGGAGACACCCTAAAGCCCCATACACATGATAGGAAAGTACAAACTTTCCCTTGGATTTTTGTACAAAGGGCGTTGGCCAGACGTTTGTCTTGCATACAGACGACAGGACTTTTCCAGCCAACTTTCAATAAATCACGTGGTTTTCAGCTCTTTACCACCACCCTTTGGTCAACTTCTGTATTGTTGTCTGATATTGTGTCAATCTCGCCCCTTTTATTGGCGAAATTGACACCTTGCGAGCCCGGGTTCACACTGGTGCGGGGATCCGACTTGGATCCCCGCCAATGCCAGGCACTGTGTTTGATATGAATCTTGAGGGGGAACTCCACGCCAAATTTTAAATAAAAAACCGGCATGGATTCCCCTCCAAGGGCATACCAGGCCCTTAGATCTGGTATGGATTTTAAGGGGAACCCCCTACGCCGAAAAAACAGCGTGGGGGTCCCCCCAAAATCCATACCAGACCCTTATCCGAGCACGTAGCCCGGCCGGTCAGGAAAGGGGGTGGGGACGAGCGAGCGCCCCCCCTCCTGAGCCGTACCAGGCCGCATGCCCTCAACATGGGGGGTGGGTGCTTTGGGGGAGGGGGCGCCCTGCGGCCCCCACCTCAAAGCACCTTGTCCCCATGTTGATGAGGACAAGGGCCTTTTTCCGACAACCCTGGCTGTTGGTTGTCAAGGTCTGCAGGCGGGGGCTTATCGAAATCCGGGAGCCCCCTTTAATAAGGGGGCCCCCAGATCCCGGCCCCCCACCCTATGTGAATGAGTATGGGGCACATGGTACCCCTACCCATTCACCTAGGGAAAACAGTGTCAATTAAAAAAACACACTACACAGGTTTTAAAAGTAATTTATTAGGCAGCTCCGGGGGTCTTCTTCCGACTTCGGGGGTTTTCTTCTGACTTCGGGGATCTTCTGCCAACTTCGGGGGTCTCTCAGGCCTCTTCTACCTCTCTCTGGTGTCGTCTCCGCGCTCTCTGGTTCTTCTCTGGTGCCTTCTTCCTTCTGCCAGACTTCTCTGCTATCTTCTGCTCTTTTGCAGCTCTTTTGCTAGCGGAGGAGCCCGGTCTTTTGTGACGTCTTCTTCCCTCTTCTCTTCCAGAGATGTTGACACGACGCTCTCTTCGGCTGTAATGCTGTCTGTGCGCTCTGCTATGACTTATATAGGGGGTGACCCCGCCCCCTATGACATCACAGTCCCGGGGCATAGGATGACATGACCACGCCCCCTTATGACCTCACAGTCCCAGCATGCCCCGGCAGGCCTATGCTGCAAGCTAGGCCTGTTTGTTTTGATCTGGGGGCTGGGAGTGTTTAGCAGTGGGTGTAACCACCTGTGCTCTAGTTCTGAGGCGCTTACCTTGCTTCCAGGGAGAATGTTCTGGAAGAGGGGCAGGGCCTAGGATTGGAGTGGCAGGCAGCTCTTGTGGGAGCCCTGACCAATCCCCAACTGGTATTGGCAAGGGGCGGGCCTCCTATATAAGCCGAGGTAACATGCCACTGGGGGGAGTTGTTGGCTGAGTGAAGTGGAGAATGGAATACTAGACAGCAGCAGGAGGGCACCCCCATCTGGGGGGGGCGTGCGCAGATCGCAGTAGGAGGCCCAGGGAGAACTGTGAGGGAACTTCGCCTTTACACGGTCATTGGAGATGTCCTTATCATCACACGGTCCTGAACCAGAGGGGCAGGTGAAGCTGTCGGAACATATGGTCCGGTCAAGTTCTCCATCAAGGACTCAGGGCAGAGAAAGGTTGGTGAGTGTACCACCGTGGAGGGCTGGATGTGCCAGGAAGTCTGTGAGAGAACTTTGCTTTTACATGGTCATTGACAAAGTCCTCATCATTACACGGTCAATGACGAGGAGTCCTGGATCAGAGGAGAGACTGTGGGGATATGTGTCAAACCGATGTAGCCTGGGGGCACAGGATTTGAAAGCTGGGCTAGATGGGAACAGTAGTCCACCATCCAACATGTGCTTCTAACCTACTAGGCCTCCGAGGAGAGGTGCTGCAGGCCTCTGGCCTAGTAGCACCGAGCAAACAGAGCCAGCTTAGGGAACTATTTACAGTGGGTCCTTCTTGCTTACAGAAGAAGATGTGGCATTTATAGTGCATTGAAAGAGTGATGTCCTCATCCTTACATGGTAATGATGGGGAAGTCTTGGAAACAATGGTCTGCAGGAGTTAAGCAGGTCTGCATGAAGATGCAGGAGAAAGGTCATAACAGTTAAATATGCACATCATCTCTTCAAGCTCTAACTATGTGCTAACCTGTGAAATCTACAAATATGATGGCAAAGTAAACTATTCTATGGGCATCCCATATACCTCTTTCCCCAACCAAGTTGTACCCCCCCCCCCCCCCCCAAATAAAAACAAAACCAGCAAAGGACTGTTCATTGTCTCTGCAAGTGATATATGGGAGTCTGGCAGCGGGGTAATAGGTGGATGTTTGTTACTAGTGGCAACTACATCGCTACAGATGGATCACAGAGTTTACCAGTCCCTTCCGATATAACAGCGTAGGAGCATTTGGCTTCTTCCAGTTTAGTAGGATAGCCTTCCCACCATAAAATAACCCTGTATTTAGCAAGGTGTGGTGTGCCAGAGAAGGAACCACTTCCTCTACGAAACCAAGGAGCCAAACCCTTGGGATTGGGACACTGAGGACCTCAGATATACAGGAGGTTATCCCAGACCAGAAACTCTGGATCTGCGAGCAACTCCAAAAAACATGTTCCGCATTGGCTGGGGAGAATGAACATCTCCAACATTCACCACTAGAGGAGGGATAAATATGTGACAACCTGGCTGGTGTATTATATTATAAATTTGATATAAGAACTTAAATTGGATCAGACGGTCCCTGGCAGATACTAAATGCTTGAAAGAGTGATCCCACATATCGTCCCAGTCTTCCCCCTGGATATCTGTGATTTCCCTCTCCCACCGTTCACGGCATCTGGATACCCCTGGAGATATTTCTTTAAATAGGGATTTGTACATTGTTGATAATGGTTTAATCAAATCCTCATTGGGCAAGAGGTCTTCTAGTGCCAAAGGGAGACATTCGACTCTTCGGCTACAGAACTGCGCCTTAAATGCATGGCGCAGCTGTAGATAGGGAAAGAAGTACGAGTTGGGTAAGTTGTGTCTTGCCTTCAATTGGTCAAAGGTTATGAGGTCACCCTCCCTGGTAATGTCTCCCATGGGATCCGGTATGGTGCAAAAATGAGGGAGACTTGGATTCATCCATAGGGGGGACTGATGGTGTAACTCCCACATAGCTAGGAGACACCAGGTTGGTGGTAGTTTCCCATGCCCTAACAGTCGCTTTCATTGACTCAGTTATTGGTAGACTGGATTTTGGGCCTCTGTACAGGTCCAGTCATAAGCTCTCGTATGACCCCAACTGTGCCGCTTCCAGGACTGTGGCAGAGTCCCCGTCATCTGCTAACAGCCAACACCTAGCAAAAACCATCTGGCCAGCCAGATAGTATTTTGGCCAGTCTGGGATTTCCAAAGCCCGCTGTCCCCAGGGTTCCTGAAGTACCTTAATGTTTATATGAGGTGACTGGGGGGACCACAAAAATGACCCTATGATACTATTCAGTTTTGAAATTATGCTCTGGGAATCCACAGAGGAGAATGACGTAAGAAGTATAAAATTACTGGCAAAATCTTAACTTTAATGAGGCTAATACGCCCCATAAAAGGTAAGGGCAACCGCTTCCAGACCTGGGTTCTTTGAGCTGAGTTACCAGCGGGAGAAGTTTAGTGGCATGTAATCTTGAATATTATCTTAACACCCAAATAAGTGATAGAGGAAACCCACCGCAGCGGTAGGCTGCTGTCCAGTAGGTTCTTTGCCAGTAGGTCCCACTGGTAGAATGGATGACTTGCCTCAATTCACCCGCGGGCCCGAAAAGGAGGCAAATGTGTTGAGTATTAATAGGGCCGCTTGGAGAGATGGCCCCGGGTCACTGAGGAATAGGAGCAAGTCATCATTGTACAAGGCTAGACATTCCTGAAAATTCCCCACCCGAATTGCTCCTACCTCTGTGGAGTGCCTGAGTGCCCTTGCCATGGGCTCCATCATTAAAGTGAAAAGAAACAGGGAGAGAGGGCAGCCCTGCCTAGTGCCCCTACTGCCCCTACCTATGGTAAAGAAATCAGAGACAGAGAACCCCAGCCGAATTGCAGTCCACGGGTCACTGTACAGCAGAGTGATCCAACAGTGGAAACCAGGACCGAAGCCCATATTTTCTAATACTTTATGCATGTATTGCCAATCAACAGAATCGAAAGCTCTTTCGTGTCTATAGTTACAATGACTTTGGCAGGGAAGTCCGGAGTATCCAGTTGCAGATGTGTGAACAACCTCCTCAAATTTGTGTCTGTCGACATCCCAGGCATGGACCCCTTCTGGTTCTGGACGCCGGGGAGGTGGAGGGGATATAAATAGATCCTTTTTCTCTGTAGACAGGCAGCGGCTGAGTCGGTAGCAGGGTGATACTTGATGCTTCAAATCGGTGAAAGGTAATTAAAGCTTAGATATTGGCGGGAACTACTAGAACTGGAAGCTAGCAGATTAGTTATGAAATGTCTTTTCTTTCCTGTTTGGTTAGGCTATTGATTAGGGTATCTGACAACTTGGAAGTTTTCTTCTGGGAAATAACCCTCAGATCTACTAACCGTTTGAAAGGATCATCTGTTATAATATCATCCAGTACCACGAGTTGGATCCCATATATGATTTCTGAGGTTTGAATATATTCATATATTTTTCTATGGTCAGAAAGATACTTTTGTTGATTGTTTTCTTGTTAATCTAAGCTCATCATGTATCCCCTTTTCTAGATAACCTTATGGGGCCTGTATGTCCTTCTCTGTGATACACCAGTTATCTCCGCATTTTTTCCATGTCCTTGAGACATCAGAGTTGCGACCTCTACACATAGGACATGTTCCACATTTCAGGTGGGGACACAGTGGGGGGGGGGACTCTTGGTCTAACTATCTGCAAGATTATTTAATTTTTGTTTTTGATGTGTTTAAAATATTGTTCCGAATATTAAATACTGATTTTAATATACTGTTTTTCACCTATAGTTACCATGCTATGCAGTGCTTGTTGGAAGTCTCCTGAGGAAGCCATTGTATGGCGAAACATGTAGAGCCAGAAGTCACTGCTGGTTACTCATGTTATGATTACTGTATGATGATACTGTGATGTTTTATACACGTTGTATAAATACATTTATATTTTTTATATATATTGTATTAGTAATTTTTTTGGCACCCTAAAAATCCCATATTCCCTCTCCTACCAATACCCATCTGGTCAATGTCCACCAAAGTCGAGATGACTTTGGCCAAATGGGATGCCAAAACGTTTGTGAGAATCTTCAGATCCATATTGAGTAATGCTATAGGACGATAGGAAGAACACCCCTGTGTGTCTTTGTTTCAAAAGTAGTACCATCATTGAAGCCGGTAAGGCCCCTTGATCCCAGCAATGAGCGAAAAGCATGTTCCATCTGGGTGCTAACTGTGTCATGTATAATTTACAGAAGTTACTGATACTAGCCAGATCAGGAACTGGGCCAAACACGGGTTTCTTATTTCAGGTATGCTAACCGGAGTTTTATGGTCGGCTACCAGGTTGGTCAATAGTTTGCCATTTTTGTCTCCTTCAGCAAAGATAGACTCTGCCCTCCACCTAGGCTATATTCAGTATGTGCAAGATTTGTATAATGCAGTGACAAAGTGCTCCACGTCCCCAACAGGGACACATAATTAGCCTCTGATGGAGAGTCGGCATGCATCCTCACACTCTCTTTGGCCAGGAGAAGCTCACCCTCCTGGTTGTGTTCTTTCCTGGCTGCCTTTATTGCAGAGATACACTCTCCCCGTGCCACTGCCTTAAATGCATCCCCCACCAATGGCGGCTTGGTCAAGTCCGCATTGGTTAACCAGCATGTTTCAATGAAGGGTTGTATTTGGGAGACCACCTGATCCTCCAGCAACCATCCCAGTTTCCAACCTCCCCTCCTCCCTTCCGGATGGGAAAGTTAAGGTGATAAAGAGTGGGTTGTGATCCGGGGTTCCCCCAGCCAAATATTCTGAATCCTGTAAGTACATTAACATGGGAGCATTGCCAAACATCAAATCAATTCTAGCTGATGATTAATGCTTGGAGGATACATGAGAATAAGACGTGTCCTTTGGGTGCTTCCAACGCCACAGTTCAGTCAGGCCTGCCATAGATACCCAGGAGCAAAGGTCTACCGAGGCTGACCTAGTGGCTTTGGAGGAGTCCAATACAGGGTCCAAAATGCCATTGAAATCCCCCATGAGTAGCATAGGGAGGTGGATATAAGGTGCTAGTGTAACCATCAAGTCATACAGTAATTTCGCTTGGAAAGGAGGGGGTAAGTATATGTTTACCAGCAATATTTTATAGTAAAAGATGTCCAGTATCACTGCCACATATCGACCCCCCTGATCCGTAATCACCTGGTGGATTGTACATGGAACAGCCTTTTAGACCAGAATTGAGACCCTCCTAGCATATGTGGAATATGTAGAGTGAAATGCCTTTTGAATCTAGGGCCTGGATTTACTTTACTCCCCTCCAGGTGAGTCTCTTGCAGGAGGACGATATGTGGCTTAACCTGTTTAAGATATTGGAACACTGCTGGCCTCTTAAATTTGTTGTTCAAACCCCTTACATTCCATGATACTACCTTAATCCTACTATCCACTGAAAGAATTAAAAGTGCATGAAAACCAGGGAAACTCAGCTAGTGACCAGGAAGTAAGTTGGTAAAACTCACATAGAGACTTGCAATTCCTGGATACAATTGGTGCATTATTTGCATAGAAAGTATGGTGCTGGTCAGTCAACCCCCCCCCTGCTGTTATACCAGAAACAAACAAACTAAAAAGATAACCAACAATTGTCCAGTATGCAGCTTGATTCCAGAAACTAAAAAACCTGGAAGAATTCAACCTTAAGTGTCAAAAGTTCGGCATTTCTAGATGAAATAGATAGATCATCTTTCACATTATACAAAAAATTGGGCTAACTTTAGTGTTTTCTTATTTTTTTTCCAAAAAAATTGCACTTGTAAGACCGCTGCGCAAATACGGTATGACATAAAGTATTGCAACAATCTCCATTTTATTTTCTAGGGTCTCTGCTAAAAAAAAAAAAATATTCTAAGTAATTTTCTTGTAAAAAACTGTGATTTTAACTGTAAACAACAGTATCAGAAAAGGCCTGATCCTTAAGGTGGAGGTCCGCCCACCGCTGCAAAAAATTAAAAGCCAGCAGCTGCACATACTGCAGCTGCTGACTTTTAATAATCGGACACTTACCTGTCCTGGAGACCAGCAATGTCGGCACCGCAGCTGATGTTTCCATCAGCTGTCGGGTGCATGCCGCCTCCATTGCGAGTAAGGGAACCCGGCAGTGAAGCCTTACAGCTTCATGCCGGGAACCCTACTGCGCATGCGCGAGGCTCCGCTCCTCTCTCCTACTGGACTGGCGGCTGGGGAAGGAGGAGGGAGGAGGAGGGAGCCCGGGCGGTGACGTCAATGAGGCTCCCGGAAGTGGAACAGGATACCTGTGAAAGGCAGGTACCCTGTCCCCCCTCCCACCTGAAAGATGCAAATTGTGGCATCAGAGGGGGGGAGGAGTACAACGAGTGGAAGTTCCACTTTTGGGTGGAACTCCGCTTTAAGTGGTTAAAGCTGAATTCCAGGTATAATCTAATGTAAGTATGTAGTATGCTCTATAACTAGCCGGTCCCCGTTAAATGCTGGAAACCACTGCTATTACAGTGATTGCTGCTAGCTTCCAGGTCCTGTGCCAAGCAGCTGCCCTGCTGCTTACTGAACACAGGAGGTCACTTTCTTGGCATGGGTGCCATTTGGAGTAAACCTTGCTTTTTCTCAATGAAAGAGAAATCTTTCAGCTGGGAAACTGGTTCTGGTGACATCTGGGGATTCCCTCACTTTGGAGGGATTTCCTTTCACTTCCTGTTTTAGCTTTGGGACAGGAAGTGAAAGGTAATCTACCAAATGGGACAAACCCAAAGCCACAAGTGTATTATATTATAGCTTACCAGTCATCTTTTTGTATAAATTAAAAAAACTTTAATGCAACCTCATGTGTATTTCGTCCAAGGTACCGAGATAATCGGTTTTCTCTTCATTTCATAATAATAATGATAATAGTTTCGGAGACTGTAAGGGAAATTGTCTCCTTTTCAATTTATATTACCAGTCATTAGATGTGGCAGCTGCATCAGTTTACTTTTCTTTTCTTTTCTTTTTTCTGTTTTCACCTGGTGATCTGGCCAATAACATACCTCATGTATTAGGTGAGACATAACTCTGGAGGAATGGACACAGGAAGCACAGCAGACATCACCACTGTCAGTCTGCTGTGGGAGTGGAAGGGAGTGTTGAGGGAGTGGGAGGGGAAGGGACTCCAGCTCTCTCTTTTATAACCGGCACAGCAAAGAGTTGTTTTACTTTTTGGAATAAAGGTTTTGCATGAATAAATAAAAGCTGATCATTTTATTCAACCGCGTCAGTGTTACAAGGTTTGTCTCATTTTTTTTTTTTTTTTAAATTAGGAATGGCGGTGATCTGCGATTTTTATCGTGACTGCGACATTATGGCGATATACAAAAAAATATTTTTTGAATATGTTCAGGTGTTTTTAGCCTTGCAGGATAAATGTAATTCTTGAATGTGTGCGCTGTAATCTGTTTTGTACTGTTTGTTGGTCTTATAGCAGCACCATCTTGAATTTAAACGCATTTTAGGGTATGGCCCCCAAATATTTTTTTGTATATTGTTGTAGACCCTGACCAGGTTTTTTGGGCTGGAACACCCCTCCCCCTCCTCATTACCTCATATTAGTGGCCACCAGTGTATAGGAGGAATCCCTTCAGTTCTCCCATGTAGAGGAGTTTGGCTCCCATGGTTGAGACGCAGGATGTTTCATTCTATTACTAGGGTAGGACCCACTAATTCGGGGTACTTTGTCGCAGTAAGTTGGCTTAGCACTATATGACCATATAGTGTGACCAAACCCCCGTATTTTTTTGAGTATGTTCAGGTGTTTTTAACTAGCCTTGCAGGATAAATGTCATTCTTGAATGTGTGCGCTGTAATCTGTTTTGTACTGCAACATTATGGCGGACACATCGGACAGCTTTGACACATTTTTGGAACCATTCACATTTATACAGTGATCAGTGCTATAAAAATGCATTGATTATTGTGTAAAGGACGCTGGCAGGGAAGGGGTTAAACACTAGGGGGTGATCAAGGGGTTAAGTGTGTCCTAGGGAGTGATTCTAACTGTGGGGGGAAATGTCTCACTAGAACATGACAGAGATCACCGCTCCCGATGACTGGGAGCAGTAGATCTGTCATGTTGCTAGGCAGAACAGGGAAATGCCTTGTTTACATACATACATGACATTGTGGGCCCCCTGGCGAACATCGAGTGGAAATGCCGCAATTTAAAGGGGACGTTCCTGTACGCCCATTTGCCCAGCCGTGCCGACGTATATATAAATAAATACAATAAAAATAGCATTCTGCGCTGGTCGGCAAGGGGTTAGCCTTTTTTTTTTTTAATCTCCTTTAAAGGGGTGTGGCAGGGGGCGTGTCCTATGCCTACATACATTTGCTAGTAGGTGTCCCTCATTCCCATCTCAAAATGTTGGGAGGAATGCTGGTAATAGGTCAGTGCTGGTACTCCAGCCCCATCACAACTGATCAGGACAATGATTGCCTACGGCCTATACTGCACTTTGTTCATTAGTAGTGAATGACAATGTTCTGGAAATCACACCGTGCCAGCCACTGTCACAGAGCTCCACCCCCATACCCGCCCCTCCCTATACACCACATGTATAGTGCGCTCCGCCCCCCGCACACACGCTGCTCTCTGCCTGTCACATGTGGCAGTGTCCGCATCCTCAGACTGTCAGTAAAGTTCGATTGAGTTCCCAGCCATGACGGGAAATGTAGTCTCGCGAAGGAGCCTGGGAAATGTAGTGTCAGTGTGCAGCGGACTTGTGCAGACTGGAAGCGTGTCAGAGTCCGAGAAGACACAGAGGAGTGAGTATGGGGGGAACTCGGGGGGGACAGGGAGAGAAGGGGAATGACCATAGGAGGTGCAGGGGGGTTTCCTGGGTAGGTAATGACTATAGGGGGCACCTGAGGTAATGATAAAATTGAGGGGCACCTGAGGTGGTGCTGACCCTGGCATTGTACAGGTGGGGGTGTCATGCAGTGTAGGGGGTGTGCAGACAATACACTGGAGGGAGCTGGGTACACGCTGGCTACATTGGGTATATACTGGGCATATACTGGGTACATACTGGGCATATACAGGGTACACACTGGGTACATACTGGGCATATACAGTGTACACACTGGGTACACACTGGGTACACACTGGGTATATACTGGGTACATACTGGGTACATACTGGGCATATACAGGGTACACACTGGCTACATACTGGGCATATACAGGGTACACACTGGGTACATACTGGGCATATACAGGGTACACACTGGGTACATACTGGGCATATACAGGGTACACACTGGCTACATACTGGGCATATACAGGGTACACACTGGGTACATACTGGGCATATACAGGGTACACACTGGCTACATACTGGGCATATACAGGGTACACACTGGGTACATACTGGGCATATACAGGGTACACACTGGCTACATACTGGGCATATACAGGGTACACACTGGCTACATACTGGGCATATACAGGGTACACACTGGCTACATACTGGGCATATACAGGGTACACACTGGGCACATACTGGGTACACATTGGGTACACATGGCACAGCAGACAGAGGAGAGGACAATTCTATGTACAGGGAATGCATAGAGGAGTAATACACATGGGGGGGGGGGGGTGTGATAGATTTGGGGGTGTTCTATCCAGAGAGACCATTTCTAATTACAGAATCTCTGACCATTTATAGTGTCCACACACAATGATCCGGGTGATTCTTCATATTATACCCTCAGATCTGTGAATTATTATTAGGACACATATTGAGGGGAATTGAATAAAGTCTCTGCACCACTTCTCTGGCGTTAGGTGAGTTCACACGGATGCATCACATCAGATTCTCACAGGAATCTCACCACATTCCTGTGTAAATGCCATTTGAGCCCATTTATTTTCTAATCGCATCGGCTCGATAAGACGCAAGCACCTTTTTTTTTTTTTTTTTGGGCTGCACTGTAATTGTATCACACAGGTGTTTATACCCATGCGATCCGATTCTAGCAAATGCACCACGATCTGCAACCTGCTTCTGGGGTGTTGTTGATCTTCAATTTACAGCCACAGCACATCGTGTATTGTGCCAATTCAAAGTATCAGAGACACTTTTCGTTCTGACTGTGACTTCTTGCACCTAATCGGGGAGTTGTGCAATGCTTGCTTGGAATGAACCACTTTTTTGTCTAAGTTTAACCACTTGTTTACTGGGCACTTAAACCCCCCTCCTGCCCAGACCAATTTTCAGCTTTTAGCGCTGTCACACTTTGAATGACAATTGTGCGGTCATACAACACTGTCCCACAAATAGAGCTTTCTTTTGGTGGTATTTGACCACCTCTGGGTTTTTTTATTTTTTTGTTAAAAAAATTAAAAAAGACCGAAATTAAAAAAAAAAACAAAAAAAAAACACAAAACCGTTTTATATTTTGTTATTAAATTTTGCAAACTGGTAATTTTTCTCCTTCATTGATGTACGCTGATGAGGCTGCACTGATAGACTGCACTGATGGGCACCGATAGGCTGCATTGATGGGCATATGGAGAGTGATGGATGAAGGGCGCGTGATCAGTTGCTCACATCAAAAATAATAATACAAAAAAGATGCGGCGCTAAGGACAAATATAGTGAATATGATACAATAACCAAAATATTAGTGCAAATTGAAAATTACATAATACAATGTCCCAAAACTAATGGGATAGATAGATAGAATCCAAGGCAAAACAAAGAGTCCGTGATAAATCAAGAAAGAGTGCAAAAAGGGGCCCTAGCAGAGATGAGGGTGCAGTGGAGAGAATCTTCCGTAGTTCCTCACACCCGAGGTGAAATATCAAATATGCTCACCAGATCCCGTTGACCGCCATTACAGCGGTCAAAGACAGCACAGGGAATTTCGGGGCTCCCCACAACCTCAGCTCAATATTCCCGAAGAGCGACAGATGGTATCTCAGGATTCAAGAAGAGAAAGGAAAACCATCGCATAATATAGTCTGCACAGTCGTTTTATTAAAAGAATTGCACTTATAAATTCTCGTGGTAAAAACAGCATGTCACGTACGGCTGACAATCTGCGCCTCCGTCTGCTGCCTCCGCCTTCCTGGTTCGTGTAAGCCCTACACAGAGTACGGACGTGGTGACGTCATAGGCTCCTCCCTACGCGTTTCGTCACTAGCGGACGTCGTCTGGGGATTGGCCGTACGTGACATGCTGTTTTTACCACGAGAATTTGTAAGTGCAATTCTTTTAATAAAACGACTGTGCAGACTATATTATGCGATGGTTTTCCTTTCTCTTCTTGAATCCTGAGATACCATCTGTCGCTCTTCGGGAATATTGAGCTGAGGTTGTGGGGAGCCCCGAAATTCCCTGTGCTGTCTTTGACCGCTGTAATGGCGGTCAACGGGATCTGGTGAGCATATTTGATATTTCACCTCGGGTGTGAGGAACTACGGAAGATTCTCTCCACTGCACCCTCATCTCTGCTATGGCCCCTTTTTGCACTCTTTCTTGATTTATCACGGACTCTTTGTTTTGCCTTGGATTCTATCTATCTATCCCATTAGTTTTGGGACATTGTATTATGTAATTTTCAATTTGCACTAATATTTTGGTTATTGTATCATATTCACTATATTTGTCCTTAGCGCCGCATCTTTTTTGTATTATTATTTATGGTGGGATTTGGAGACTAGATCTTGATGCAGGCTGCTTAGTTTTCATCACATTGTATTTTTGGTTCACCTTAAGCGCAGCTTTTATTTTTGTTTTTGCTCACATCAAAAAGTATAAAATTTATTCAAATGAAAAAGCCAATAAAGGCAAATAAAAGCGATTAAATAATGCCAATACTACGTATCAATACAAACAGGTAACAAAATATAAAAAAAATGGAGATTTAAAGATAAAAATGGGTTAAAAGTATCATGAGCCCATATTGAGGCGGGTGTTTAGAGTTGGCTGACGCGTTTCGAGGATAACCTCTTCACCAGAGCCTTTGAGAACCAGGGCGCAGTCTCTATGGGCCAGTGGGCCAAAATCTGTACATCAACATAATGGCTGGTTGGAAAAGATGGCCTGAAATGGGGAATATGGTTTTCTGTGTTCTATCTATCTATCTATCTATCTATATATATATATATATATATATATATATATATATATATATATATATATATATACACACACACATAACCAAGCACACACGTATGCACAGACAATATAAATATAAAAATTATTAAACTTATATATATAAATAAATAAGGATAATACAGGACAGCAGGAGGACGCAGACAGGCTGAATAATCTCCCTTTCATCCAGCCAGTGACAGGTACACAGCCCCTCTATTCATTCAGCTATATGCCATGATGTGTCTGCTTGTCAGTGTCCTGAGGGATCTCTCTCCCCCAGGTCACAATTCTGGTTTGTTTTAATACAGTGCTTCCTCTCTCCCTCACCCCTCCCTCAGGTTCACACCATCCTACAATCCCTTCTCTACAAATTTAAAGGAGAACACACACACCTTCTACTACCACATAGGTAGGTGTGTTTTCATATGACAAGTTACCAGTTTGTCATCTCCCTACTTACCTTTTCCACTTACCAACATATATGTCGTTTTATTTAAAATAACACCTTAAAAAAACAACACCCTTAGGTCATACCTATTTACTTATCCATATATATATACATATATATTATGACTTTCTTGTTTACTACTTCAAGGTCTACCATTGACCACTCATCTATGTTATTTTTGGACACCGAATCCCCTACCAAATTCCGATAGATATTATACCTTTTACCAATTCTCTGTACACATATGTGTTTCCCGTCTATTATATCCATCTATTGATTTATGTATTTATATCCACTTATTGATTTATGCATTTTTACTCACCATGCGTTTCCTGTGTTGCACTTTCTTGCCATGTGCTCCATACTGTATTTCTAGCTGGAATTTTGTCTCTCTATATATTTATTTTTATATAATTTTTATATTTATATTGTCTGTGCATACGTGTGTGCTTGGTTGTGTGTGTGTGTGTATATATATATATATATATATATATATATATATATATATATATATATATATATATATTAATATATTTTTTTTTTTTTCATATTTTTTCTGATTTCTGCTCCACCTAGAACGCTTATACGTGGACTGGTATGGAACACAGAAAACCATATTACCCGTTTCAGGCCATCTTTTCCAACCAGCCATTATGTTGATGTACAGATTTTGGCCTACTGGCCCATAGAGACTGCGCCCTGGTTCTCAAAGGCTCTGATGAAGAGGTTATCCTCGAAACGTGTTAGCCAACTCTAAACACCCGCCTCAATATGGGCTCATGATACTTTTAACCCATTTTTATCTTTAAATTTCCATGTTTTTTATATTTTGTTACCTGTTTGTATTGATACGTAATATTGGCATTATTTAATTGCTTTTATTTGCCTTTATTGGCTTTTTCATTTGAATAAATTTTATACTTTTTGATGTGAGCAACTGATCACGCGCCCTTCATCCATCACTCTCCATATAGCCTCACCTGACCATCCCGGGGTCATTTTCTGGGCAGCGGGACATGCAACACCATCTATTTCAGCTTTGCTATAATTTCACAATACTACTTTTCTCAAACCCAAACAGACCCTCACAAGCGCAGGAGTAATCTTTCCTTGTCCACAATTTGCACTGATGGGCACTGATGAGGTGGCACTGATGGGTGTTGATTGGTGACACTGAAGGGTTCTAATAGGTGGCACTGATATCAGTGCCCTACAGTGCAAGCTAGGTGGCAGTGATGGACACTGGTAGGTGACACTGATAGGCAGCACTGCTAGGTGGCACTGATTGGCACCATTGGTGGGCATTGATAGGTGGCAGTGATTGCTGGCACTGTTATGCACTGATTTGTGGCACTGTGGGCAGTGGCAGGTGACACTAGTGGGCACAGATGAGATGGCTGTGCATCTTCCTCTTCGGGACCGATGTCCCTTGCACAGAATCTGGTGATCGGCTTTTTTTTCTCCTTGCGCTGTCAGCACCCACCCCCCCATGTTGAGGACATGTGGCCTGGTATGGTTCAGGAGGGGGCGCTTGCTTGTCCCCACTCCCTTTCCTGACTTGCCAGGCTGTGTGCTTGGATAAGAGTCTGGTATGGATTTTGGGGGGGTACGCCCTTAAAATCTCCCTTTAAAATCATTAATCATTAAAACATAGATTTTCACACGTCATGCAACATGAGCTCCCAATGTCAGAGTGTTTGTCGTACCAGTGTGAACCCAGCCTGAAAGCCAATTGCAGGCTCTAAAAAAAATAAAAATAAAGAATGTGTGTGTGTATTAACATGGACATTCACTGTATTGTTCATTTAAGCACAAGAGACTCCATTTTGTTCGCACTGATGAAATGTGTTCTGTCGTGTTGGCCCCGCCCCATTTTCGGCTCTATTATCAGCGTGTTTTCTCTTTCGGCAAAGTGCCGAAAACTCCATTTTCGGACGAAATTCCTGTGCATCCCTAAAAAAAAAAAAAAAAAAAATATATGTGTGTGTGTATATATATATATATATATATATATATATATATATATATATATATATATATTTTTTTTTATTATGTGTGTATATATAATATAAATTTCTCCTAAGGATGGTAAATGGTTAAAGAGAAGCTTCATTCTACTTAGGTAAAACTACTTTCCATTTCTTTAATATATGTCCCTGTATGATCCCACAGGATCTTGCCCGCATGAACAGACATACAACAAGTATTTGGGCTCACTGAGACACTGCCTCCTGTGATGTGTCATGTGGACATCCCAGGAGGCAGCAAGTGACCAATCCCTACATCATCCTCACCGTGTTGAGGAATCAAGAAGTGGCAGGTTGCACCACTATATAGGACGAAAAAAAAAGGTAATTAAGGGGAGGAAGATAATTTAATGGTTGAAATTCTGCTTTAAGCTCTGTAAACAACTGACATTGTTCAGCAATGATGCAATGCACCTGCTGGCTGAATAGAAGGGTTTAATATCCATTTGTGCAAGAATGGATTAGCAATTCTGATAAAGTTTTCCTGATGTGTGTTTTTTCTCTTAATTGCAAAGGTTTAATGTGTAGATGGCTTCAGACTGTGAAAGAGATGAAGAGCCTAAACCTCCAAATGAAGATCTGCAGTCTTCTGTTGATGAACCACAGTCTGCATCAGATGTTCAGTCCACCTTACCTGGTGATGACCAGCGATGGAAGTGTCTGCTATTTTATCTATGTTTTTATGGCTTCATGAACCAACTACGTCCTGGAGAAAGCTTTATCACACCATACCTACTGAGCCCAGAACGGAATTTTACCAAAGAGCAGGTACTTCACAGAATATTAGTATTTTTATTTTTTTAATACTGTATGTATATTTAGGGCTTGTTCACACATTGTGGTGACCTGCAATTTTCTGCACTGCACTGCATCAATGCAGGCCACCGCTAGGACCCATAGAAAACCATTGTTTTCACACTGCAACACAGGCGGTTCAGTGAGCTGAAATAAGCTGCAGACATATAGCATTTTACTGCAGAGCACCATGCTACTCTATAGAGACATGTATGAAGCGTCACTTGGTGACATTTCAAAAAATTCATTCGTTTTAAAGTGGCACTGGGCTCAAGGACTTTTTGAATACACTCTCGGATGCAATATCGGTCAGTAGCATGTGTACATTTAAGCCAACTTGTCTGCTTATTGTTGGTCCAGTGTACATGATAGGGGCGAATGTGAAGCCTTCCGATTACTTCCACAAGTGCCACAGCATGATCATCTTGGGCTCTGCACGGTGGACCTGGGACAAGCATGGCAGCTCCTGCTGGATGGGGGGGGGGGGACCAGTGGCCTCTACCTCCTGTTACTGACCTGGAAACGACATGTCTGACAACATCATTTCATTTCCGTTGTGTTTTAGTATTGGATACTGGAGATAGGTAAGGATAGATATACCGTATTTATCGGCGTATAACACGCGCCCCAAGTTTAGGAGGGAATTTTAAGGAAAAAAACTTTTAGGAGGGAAGTTTAAGGAAAAAAAACTTACATTTAAATGCCCATCAATGCAGCCTTATCGTGTCCATCTGCAGCCTTGTCAGTGTCATTGCAGCCTTTTCAGTGTCAGTGCAGCCTTGCCCCAGTGTCCATTGCAGCCTTGTCAGTGCAGCATTGCCCCAGTGCAGCCTTGCCCCCAGTGGTCAGTGCAGCCTTGCCCCCAGTGTCCATTACAGGCTTGGACAGATCGCCGCCGACATACACAAAGCGTGTAGTTTTAAATATGGCGCCATGGAGTTCGGAGGGACTCGGCGGAGCTGAACGAGCGCCGCCGAGAACACAGTGACTGGGCGGAGCCGAGATACACATAGCCGAGGGTTCTCGGCTCTTCTCGGCGCCGTTCACAGTCACGCCCAGTCCCTATGATAGACATAGCACACGTTCAATGGTGGGACTGGGCGTGACTGTGAACGGCGCCGAGAACCCTTGGCTATGTGTATCTCGGCTCCGCCCAGTCACTGTGTTCTCGGCGGCACTCGTTCAGCTCCGCCGAGTCCCTCCGAATTCCGCGGCGCCATATTTAAAACTACACGCTATGTGAATATCGACGGCGATCGTGGCGATCGCTCCGATAGATCACAAAATTGCGGTGATCGGCGTATAACACGCACCCAGGATTTCCCCCTGATTTTAAGGGGAAAAAAGTGCGTGTTATACGCCGATTAAATATGGTGTATATATATAGTACATAATACACCCCTCACATTTTTGTAAATATTTTTTTATATCTTTTCATGTGACAACACTGAAGAAATGACACACATCAATTCATGTCTAAACCACTGGCAACAAAAATGAGTACACCCCTAAGTGAAAATGTCCAAATTGGGCCGGATTAGCCATTTTCCCTCCCCAGTGTCATGTGACTCGTTAGTGTTACAAGGTCTCAGGTGTGAATGGAGAGCTGGTGTGTTAAGTTTGGTTTTATCGCTCATTCACTGGAAGTTCAACATGGCACCTCATGGCAAAGAACTTGCTGAGGATCTGAAAAAAAGAATTGTTGCTCTACATAAAGATGGCCTAGGCTATTGCCAAGACCATGAAACTGAGCTGCAGCATGGTGGCCAAGACCATACAGCGGTTTAACAGGACAGGTTCTACTCAGAGCAGGACTCGCCATGGTTGACCAAAGAAGTTGAGTACATGTGCTCAGCGTTATAGCCAGAGGTTGTCTTTGGGAAATAGACATATGAGTGCTGCCAGCATTGCTGCAGAGGTTGAAGGGGTGGGGGGGGGGGTCAGTCTGTCAGTGCTCAGACCATACGCCGCAGACTGCATCAAATTGGTCTCCCAGAAGGAAGCCTCTTCTAAAGATCATGCCCAAGAAAGTCTGCAAACAGTTTGCTGAAGACAAGCTGACTAAGGACATGGATTACTGGAGCCATGTCCTGTGGTTTGATGAGACCAAGATAAACTTATTAGGTTCAGATGGTGTCAAGTGTGTGTGGCAGCAACCAGGTGAGGAGTACAAAGACAAGTGTGTCTTGCCTGCAGTCAACCATGGTGGTGGGAGTGTCATGGTCTGGGGCTACCTGAGTGCTGCCGGCACTGGAGAGCTACAGTTCATTGAGGGAACCATGAATGCCAACGTGTACTGTGTCATACTGAAGCAGAGCATGATCCCCTCCCTTTGAAGCCTGGGCCTCAGGGCAGTATTCCAACATAACGAGTCCAAACACAGCTCCAAGACGACCTCTGCCTTGTTAAAGAAGCTGAGGGTAAAGGTGATGGACTGGCCAAGCATGTCTCCAAACCTAAACCCTGTTGAGCATCTGTGGGGTATTCTCAAACGGAAGGTGGAGGAGCGCAAGGTCTCTAACATCCACCAGCTCGGTGATGTCATCATGGAGAAGTGGAAGAGAACTCCAGTGGCAACCTGTGAAACTCTGGTGAACTCCATGCCCAAGAGGGTTAAAGTGGTTGTAAACCGACGAAAAAAAAAAAAAAAAAACCTGCAAGACAAAGGCATAATGAGCTAGTATGCATAGCAGACCTGGCACACTGTGTTTATTTCCGGGTAGTTATTTCCGGGTATCGTGGGTTCTGGTGCTGTGATTGGCCGGAGCTGCGATGATGTCACTCCTGTGCGGGAACCGCCGGTAACGGCACATCAGCTGAAGAAACGACACGCGTGGTCCATTTCCTCTGTGCTTGTACCGATGATGTGGACACATGCTGATACAGTAGATATCTCCTAAACCGTGCAGGTTTAAGAGATTTAGGAGATATCCATGGTACCTACAGGTAAGCTTTATTATAGGCTTGACTAGTCAAAAGTGGTCTGTAAGGGCTTACAACCACTTTTAAGGCAGTGCTGGAAATGAATGGTGGCTGCACAAAATATTGACACTTTGAGCCCAATCTGGACATTTTTACTTAGGGGTGTGTTCACTTTTGTTGCCAGTGGTTTAGACATTAATGGCTGTGTGTTGAGTTATTTTAAGGGGGCAACAACTTTACACTGTTACAGCTGTACACTCACTACTTTACATTGTAACAAAGTGTCATTTCTTCAGTGTTGTCACATGAAAAGATATAATAAAATATTTACAAAAATGTGAGAGGTGTTCTCACTTTTGTGAGATACTGTATAGACATACACTCTATATTACCGAAAGTATTGGGACACCTGCCTTTAAGCGCACGTGAACTTTAATGGCATCCCAGTCTTGGTCCGTAGGGTTCAATGTTGAGTTTGCCCACCCTTTGCAGCTATAACAGCTTCCACTCTTCTGGGAAGGCTGTCCACAAGGTTTAGGAGTGTGTCTATGGGAATGTTTGACCATTCTTCCAGAAGCGCATTTGTGATGTTAGGCACTGATGTGGATGAGAAGGTCTGGCTCGCAGTCTTTGCTTTAATGCATCCCAAAGGTGTTCTATCGGGCCACGTACACAGGATGGTAACCCATTTAATTAGAGAATTCTTGTCTATTGGTTACTCTGGGCTGCTGCACTTCACTCTGTCTCATTAGTAATGGGTGAGAACCTCTCCTGTTGTAATGTGTCTTGTCTACCTTTCTTGATGTTGCAGAGCAGTGATTTCAGTGAACTGTAATCAGGATATTTGGCCAACATGCACAAAGACTTTCTTGCATACTTTACTTACTGAGGAATGTTATAAGCTGCTGTGAAAGCATGTGAACTGTAACCTTTGTCCGTTCTTTTAAAACCAGACTTCAGTCATCTGGTCACAAACATTTTACCATCTTAGCACTTGCTGCGTAATATGGGAGCAGTATGTTGTGCCAAATGCTGTAAATCACAGCTGATCCATAGCTAATAGTAGTTGGTCACATTCAGATGGACTGGTTCTAAAGCCTACACATTTTTTTCACCTTCGTGAAATACGTTCCCTGCATTAAGGTAAAAAAAATAACTAGGTAGTAATATCTTTATTACGAAAAGACATTTCCCAGCTTCTTCACTTGTAATAAGTGCCATCATTTGTAGTCACATGGGTAACCTGGTCACATTTTTTCACTCACAATGGAGGGGTTACACCAGATGTGGATTAAGAACATGATGGGAGGTGTGAAAGTTTGTGGAACCCTTTTAGGTTTTTTTTTTTACAAAAAAATAAAATCTAATTCAATAGTGCCAGAAAATCCAGGATGGTAGGTGGTAGTTCAGTTTGCATAGCTGAAGCTGGGAATTGCTGTCAAATTGCCAAGGTCGAGATGTAAAAAACCAAATGCTATCCCTGTTAAGGGATGGTTGTCAGATTGATGTAGATGGCCTTTTTCATATCTTTGGTTGACCAGTTGTCTGTTGTGTTCAAAATGTGAACCTCATTGTCCTCAGAAGAATGTCCGTTTTCTTTACATTGTAGGAAGTCTTCAGAGCCTTCCTCTCTTGGGCCAGTCATTTTGTTGAGAGGTTGTATTAGCTCCCAGATGTACATGTCTTTGCATATACCAAGTTACTTCACACGTGTTTAGGCGTTGGGTCTTTTTGGATGTACAACCTTCTGTCTCAGTTGGGCTTGAAAAACACATGGATGTAATCCTAAAGAAAAACAAATGTTTCCCTGTTTTTTAAAGGCATGGTAAGCGTTCAGCAAAGCTGATTCCCACTCCCCTGGGGTCCCGGCCAGATCTCTTCAAGAAGACGGCACAGCAGCCAGCAGGTCCGATTCTGGGCGCCCCCTGCCCTGTGATTGGCGGCAGTGCGATGCGGGCTTGTTGTCACACCGAGCAGTCCTCCAGTGGTATGAGTTTGATGGCTCTCTGAATGCAGCTCAGGTCAGTGAGTCTGTGACAGACAGTGACCGAATCAGTCCAATCCGATCCAATCTCCCATAGCCATATCCCAACTAGTGTCAGCGTGTAACCTGTCCCCTAAAACAACGATGTCAGAACCGATTCAATCATACAGTGTGCAGTGTACATAGATTTGTAAAACAATGGGATAAAGGAATATTCCTGAACTTTTTTATCTCATGGTTACTGCGATTCACACCATTTCAGTCAATGCAGTGCATGTCATCTCAGCTTGCAGAGCTTGGATTCATTGAATGAGTTTACCAAAAATATACAGCCTCATGCTACATAACTAAGCTCCATTTCATGCCGGAATAAACAAAATTATTAATTTATCTTTAATAAAAAAAACTCTTTTTAGATCGATAATTACTCCAAAGAATTTTATTAAAATAAATTTGATAAAAAACAAAAAAACTGATTATTATTTAATTTTTTAAATCATTGATTTTTATCCACCCTGCTTACCACAGATTTGCAATTCTGTACAGCCCATTGTTTGATTTACAGACATTTGCCACACTGCACAGCCAGGATTTTTTTTTCGTTTTCTGGTTTGCTGAACAATGAATTGCCATCATCACCTCTGTCCAATGAGCAGGTTGGTGAACCAGGTTTGCACAAAGCTTCTAGAAATGGCAAGAGCGACTGAACAAAATACATCCTTTGACAAGAGAACCCGTAAACATTTTCACTGCTTATTTTTTTTTAATGCATCTAGAAGACATAAAGGCATATTAACATTGTTCTATACATCAAGAATATTGCCAGATTATAGTCCAGAAAAACAGCTGATGAAATATGAACAGTTGGTCAGAAATAGAGAAAAATCATAAACAAAAAAAAAACATTTACCTTATGTGCTATACCAGTTTCCTAAGAGAATATGGAAAGGGAAAAAAAATCAGTGTGTCATGTGATTTTGGTACCAATCCCAGAGCATAGTGAATTAGGGAAGTTTTAGGGTAGAATTGTAATCGGTGAGAGAAGACTGTTCTAGGTGTCCTGACTGTCCAGCCCGGTACCCCAGATCTTAAAGGAGAAGTACAGCCAAAGCTCATTTGGCCCCACTTCTGTGGATCACAGTTGTGCAGTCCAACAGCTAAAGCCCGCTGTCTGCTGACGTCACAGAGCCAGTCAAGGCTGGGGAAAGATTGCAGCCATATGGTCAGGATCCACCCAGGACCCTGGATCAGCACCCGGCTCAGGCTCTCAATGAGCTGCTGAGAGCCTAAGCCAGCCGCTCCCGCCCCTTCCACAGCTCAGTGCCCCAGTGAGTGCGCAGGGAGGGGGCTAGAGCAGAGAGCCGAAGACTGACAATCACGGCTCTCTGCTCAGAGCAGCAGGGGGAACTGAACGATCAGCGATGTTTGATCACTCAGTTCTCAGCCTTAGACGGCAGGGGACAGATGCAGCATCGCATCGATGTTGCATCCACATAGATAAGTATGATTTCAAAACAAAAAAAAGGCCATACTTCTCTTGTAATTTCCCAGGGCATCCTCTGAGCTCATATGTTTGTTTATACAAGGTTAGGTTTTGGTTAATCAGTTTTCTCCACACACTGCTGATATTAGGTGGGTCTTTGTTAGGGCTTGACAAATTGGCTTTGAATCTAGGAGACTTTCTTTTTTTTTTTTTTACCTTTTGCCTACTGGTTACTTTCACCTTCTTCCTGCCCAGGCCAATTTTCAGCTTTCAGCACCGCACCTTGAATAACAATTGCGCGGTCATGCAATAGTGTACCCAAATGACATTTTTATAATTTTTTCTTCTTTCTTCTGGTGGTATTTAATCACCGCTGGGTTTTTATTTTTGCCAAATACACGAAAAAGACCAAAATGTAAAAAAACAAACTTTTTATTAATTTGTTATGAAATTTTGCAAATAAGTAATTTTTCTTCTTTACTAATGTGCTGTGATGGGCACTGATGAGGCTGCACCGATGGGGCACTGATGTGTACACCAGCTGTCCTGGGGGTAGCGGGCTCTCAGCTGCCCAGACCCGACTCGGAGCCCATCCGGGGGGGGGAACTGGAGCACCTGGGGGATCCCCTGCGAGGTGGTGTCCAGCTTGGAGCCATTGCTGAGCCTGTTCAGAGACACCAGTTTCTGCTCCAGGGAGTGGGAGTCTCCCCAGACAGCTCGATCTACACTCACCGGCCACTTTATTAGGTACACCTTGCAAGTACCCGGGTGGACCCCTTTTTGCCTTCAGAACTGCCTTCTAATTCTTCATGACATAGATTCAACAAGGTGTTGGAAACATTCCTCAGAGATTTTGGTTCAAATTGAGATGATAGTGTCACACAGTTGCTGCAGATTTGTCGGCTGCACATCCATGATGCAAATCTCCCATTCCACCACATCCCAAATGTGCTCTATTGAATTGAGTCACCTGGTGACTGTGGAGGCCATTGGAGTACAGTGAACTCATTGTCATTGTGAACTCTGACCCTACCAGCTGAATGTTGCAGCTGAAATGGACACATCAGAACAGGCAATGTTTTTCCAATCTTCTATTGTCCAATTTTGGTGAGCCTGTGCAAATTGTAGCCTCAGTTTCCTATTCTTAGCTGACAGAGGTGGCACCTGGTGTGGTCGTCTGCTGCTGTAGCCCATCTGCTTCAAGGTTCGATGTGTTGTGCATTCACAGGTGGTATTCTGTAGATATTTGGCGTTTAATCAGCATCGGCCGATTGTGCTGATAAAAAAGGCTGATTATAACTTCAGCGCGACTTGCAAATGACACTGGGACGACTTGTCAGGTGACTTCGCAAGTCGCCAGCTCCTGTCCTGTGCAGGTCGCCTGAGGCAGTCCTGCTGCAAGTTGTGCTGCCTTAGTGTGAACTGAAGTCTTCCACTTCTCTCCTCTCTGGGCAGCCTGCCAAGTCTCTGATAAAAGAAGCTAAAAAGATACTACTTGTCAATGAACTGTGGAGGAGCTCTCAGTTTAACCATTTAAAGACTAAATCTTTTCTGACATTTATTACTTACAAGTAAAAATCCAATATTTTCTGCTAGAAAATCACTTGGAACCCCCAAAAATTATATATATTTTTTTTTTTAGTAGAGACCCTAGGCAATAAAATAGCGGTTGCTGCAATATTTTATGTCACACGGTATTTGCGCAGCGGTCTTTCAAACGCAATTTTTTTTGGAAAAAATAAACTAATGAATTAAAAAAAAAAAAAAACTAAGCAGTAAAGTTAGCCCATTTATTTTTTTTCGTCCAAAAGTTTTGATTACCTGTTTTTGTGTATTTAATATTTAAGATATAGTTTTTTTTTTTAAATCTAAATTATACATACAAGTGAACTGATTGGAGGTTTGTTTTGTTTTAATAAATGTTTAAATGTAAAAATTTTCTGTATCACTTATTACTTAAGATTGCTGTCACACTGGAGCGAGCAGGCGTTGATGGTAAAACACTGCTAGTTTTAGCGGCGCTTTACCATCATTTTAGCGGCGCTATTCGGCTGCTAGCGGGGCTCTTATAACCCAGATAGCGCCCGAGGAAGGGGTTAAATTCGCCGTGAAGCACCGCTGCGGAATCGCTTTGTAGGCACTTCGGCAGCGATGTGCATTCATTTCAATGGGCAGGAGTGGTGGAGGAGCGGTATACAGCGCTCCAAAGATGCTGCTTGTAGGACTTTTTTAACATCCTGCCAGCGCATCGCCTCAGTGTGAAAGCACTCGGGATATCACACTGAGACTGCAGGGGAGCCGTTTTACAGGCACTTTACAGGCGCTATTTTTAGCCCAAAAGTGCCTGAAAAACGCCCCATTGTAAAAGGGGTCTAACTGTTAGATTTTATGAGATGAAGGGAAAAAAAAAAATCAGCTTAACATATCAGCCCAAAAAAATCGGCATCATATATCGGCCATCGGCCACTGCAATTTCTAAATATCAGCAACGGCCAGAGAAAAACCCATATCGGTCGACCTCTAGTATTCTGCATACCTTTGTTGTAACAAATGGTTATTTGAGTTACTGTTGCCTTTCTATCATCTCAAACCAGTCTGCCCATTCTCCTCTGACATCAACAAGGCATTTTCATTCACACAACTGCCGCTCACTGGATATTTTCTCTTTTTTTGGACCATACTCTGTAAATCCTAGAGATGGTTGTGCATAAAAATCCCAGTAGATCAGCAGTTTTTGAAATACTCAGACCAGCCCCCCTGGCAATAACAACCATGCTACGTTCAAAGTCACTTAAATCCCCTTTCTTCCCCATTCTGATGCTCGGTTTGAACTTCAGCAAGTCCTCTTCACCATGTCTAGATGCCGAAATGCATTGAGTTACTGCCGTGTGATTGGCTGATTAGCAATTTGTGTTGCCAAGCAATTGAATAGATGTACTTAAAGCGGGATTCCGGCCGTAAAAAAAAAAAAAAATTAAAAGTCAGCAGCTACAAAAACTGTAGCTGCTGACTTTAAATAAGTACTTACCTGTCCTGGGTGCCTGCGATGTCGGCCGCCCGAGGCCGACCCGTCCCTCGGCTCTTGGGTCCCGGCACCGCCATCCTAGGTAAGGGAAACAGGCAGTGAAGCCTTGCGGCTTCACTGCCAGTTTTCTACTGCGCAAGCGCTCTGTGAATGGCCCCGTGGTGTTCTGGGAATACACACAGTTCCCAGAAGACAACGGGGCCGCTCACCGAGGAGCAGAACACGCTACGGAAAAGGAAGAGGCAGATTAGGAAGACTGCCTAGCAACAAGGGTTTAGATAAGTTTAATTTTTTTTTTTTCAAATGTTTTTTTTACATTTTTTTTTTTTTTTTTTTTTTTTTTTTTTTTAGGAATTTTGGTGAATTTTTTTTTTTTTTTTTTTTTTCAGGGTGGTCCTCCACTTTAATAGTGAGTGCATATATCTCTATATCATACAGGGTAATAAGGGCTTCCTGATGACTTGCAATATAGAGTTTGTAAAATGACTTGTATTTATATAAATGCTTTGAGCTAGCAAAATTGTTACAAACCGTTCCTTCCGTGAACGGGTCTCATCCTGTGTTTGTCTGTCTCAAAGCTCAGACAGTGGTTAGTCACTGGATAACCAGGCTTGTTAATCTGTTTTGCCCACAAGTCTACCTATACACACATACCAGGTGTCTTCACACTCCACATTTATGGGACCTGGAGATCCTTGCAAATATCAGTCAGTTTGTTTCTGGTCCCTGGGTATATCAGAAACCCATTGTTCCTATCATGAGTTGTGTAAGCAGTAGGGTTGCACCGATACTAGTATTGGTGCCGATACCGAGTATTTGCACAAGTATTGTTACTCGTGCAAATGCACCAATACCTGAAACCGATATTTTCAGGCTCTGTTCTTTGAGCTGTCAGTGGGTCTCCCCCGTGTTAAAGAAGTCCGGTAATTGGAGCTGTCAAAAAAAAAAAGAAAACCAGCGCAATGTTTATTAACAACATTGCTCAGCCCTGAAACACTAAAATAAAAAGAAACATGTATATTTCTGTTTCTTCATCTGCAGGTCAAAGGGATGAACAAATGTTCCTCTGTTTAACCCCTTAATAACCCTGAATTTACACATTTCACATTGAAAAAAATTTAAAAAATCTTTATTTCATTTGTAAATAACTTTTCAGTACTTTGTACCATTGCTGACAGCTGAATTTAAAACAATACAGTTGCGGTAGGTATCCGTATTGGAGAGTACTAAAAAAAAAGTATCAGTACTCGGACTCATTGTAAAAAAAAAAAAAAAAAAAATGATATTGGTGCATCCCTAGTAAGCAGGCTTGTTTACAGATCCCCAGCATTTCCAGTTGAGAAAAACAGAATGTCTTGTGGGAAACTTAAAGATATTGGTCTCTGCTCTTTTGGTATCTGTCTCGGACCCAGAATTGAAATGATAAAATATACCTATTTTCTTCATAAAAGTTCTGACAGTGTGGCACTGGTATTCAGAACTTTGAAAATGCCCAACAGATACCACTTAAGCCGCATTCATGCCTGAGCGTTTTGTAGCTTGAAGCCTGAAGCTACAAAACGCTTGAGGGGAAAAAATCCATTATTTTCTATGGAGATGGTTCACATCTCCACTCCAAGTGGCCTGAAGCCCTACGCCTGAAGCTCCAACAAGTTCTGGACCCTTTTTTTCGCGCAAATCGGGCAGATTTGGGCGTTTTTGGAGCAGGAAACAGATGACAAAATCTAACAACATAGCAACAAATGATGAAACAGATGATCATTTTTCCTATTGGCTAATAAAAAAAATGCCAAAGCTCAAAAACGCCGGACAACGCTGCATGGAAATGCGCAAATATGCCCGAAAAAACGTGCGACAAAACGCCGGAAGAAACGCTCAAAAACGCTACGCTCAGGTGTGAATGCAGACTTAGAGCAGCCCGCGGCTTCCGCTGTCTAAGGGGAAGGGATACCCTTGTTTTTAATTGTTACATCATTTTGCTGTATGTAACCATTTTTAAACTATTTTTTTTATAAAATTGGAAACATTTTACACAATGAGAGGCCCTTCCTTCTCTTTTTTTTTTTTTTTCTCCATAAATCTACTTTACTTGCCACGAAAGACCACTGCGAGAAAAGGATATTGGTGAATACTCCCAGTCGATGAGAGACCACCAAAGCAATCTTTGACTCCTCTTTGTCATATGACAAGAGGGTCAACTACATCTGGTGAGTGGGGGGACCCAAATGATCCACGTGGTGGCACTGGAGTGGAACATACTATTCTATGAAGAAAAGCACAAGGCACTTTATTATATGTGGAAGATTGCACATGCAATTGGGACTGAACACTATTACTATACATTGCTTTTGATCTGAATGGACTTTTGTAATCTCAGCACGTTTATAATTATTGGATTATATTGCAAGTTTCATACAGGGAGGGAATCACTCTGGGGTGATTTACACAGGTTTTTGGCTAATTGCACGGTTATTCATATATCTAACACTTCTATACATTGCAAGTGCTATTTGCGCACAGGGTTTACCTATGAGTCCTTCTTTTTGAGACACCACTTAGGTGTACAGATGTTGGGTAATTCAAAGGTAGTAGAAGTAAAGGCAGTAATTTGAGACCAAAAGGGCCTGATTCTGTCACAGTTGCAAACCATACAAAGAAAGTCACCAGGTAGTTTGGAATATTTATGACGGGTAGATGCGTCCCTCTTTTTTGCATTTGAAGAAATCATTGTGGGATATAATACTATATGCTCTATGTAAATATCTTAATTGAATGAGTTTATCTCTGGCAGAAATACCCATGTCAAAATATGAGTTAAAAACTCTACTCAGTTTTCTTCAGGGATAACGGGGATATCATATTGCCATTGTGTCTTATGCTTTGAGTAATGGGGGACATTTCTTATCCAGAAGAAGATAAAAAGTAGAGGTGATGTGTATGGACTATGTGAAGTAGGGCCTTCTCTAATTTACAGTTGTAAAGGTGTACCTCTCGAAGTCGGTGTTAATTTTGGCAGCACATTTTCGATTTAGTTTTAGTCTTGGGTCTAAAATGGCATTTTAGTTTTAGTTCCATTTTAGTCTTCTGCAATTGTGTTAGTTTTAGTCGACTAAAATCGAATGGGTGTAATTGAATTGTAATGCATTTAGTTAACATTTCTCTACAATTTTCAAACTCATATACCGCTGGAGTGAAAAATCTAATATGCTGTTATTTATGATATTGAGGTGTGACCATGCACTACAGACCAGTGTTCATTTTAAAGTCCAATTTAGATTTAGTTTTAGGCTTAGTCTTTTTTGACTAAAATGGGATTTTAGTTTGTTGTATTTTAGTCATCTCAATTGTTTTCGTTTTAGTCGACTAAAATAGTATTCATTTAGTCGACTAAAATGTTTTAGTCTACAAAATTAACACTGCTCGAAGTCCAAATTGATTCAGCAGCAATTCGAAGCCGCAGGTATCTTTAGGTACACCTTCCCACACACACACACACCCCTCTACACAGCACACGGGAACAGAGCTGAGGCTGTCAATTAGCTGGAGATCCCTCCCCTGTCATTCCCCCCCCCTTTTTTTTTTTTTTAATGTTTCTTTCTTGATGTCGGGAAAACTTTTCAGACGTGAGTGATGCTGGAAGAATGAAGCGGCAGACAGAATTGACATTTAGTGGTCTTAATTAGGATGAGTACACACTATAGAGGGAAATGGTTTGTCCATACTTAAGCCTCGTACGCACGAGCCGAATGTCAGGAGGCAATAGCTGGTTCAAAAAAAACGTCCAACATTCGGCCCATGCGTATGTTGGTCTGTCCGACTGAACCAGACCATCTGGAGGGGCAAAAAAGTGTAGAAACTTAATGTTAATCCAGATAGGTTGATTAGGAGAACCAGTATGTGCCAAATCAGACAGTATGAACAAACACTGGATCTATATTTTCACTGATACTTTTAAGATAGAAGCGCCCGTTACAGTAGGGGGAGTGGCTGGCTAACATCTCATACAAAGAGACCACTGCAGCTTCAATTGTAGTGGCTGCATTATTCAGTTGAGGGAAAATCCACCAACTCAGCACCATAATAGTAAAAGCTGAGGTTGGGTAGGGCCAAACCCCCTCGAGAAGTGGGGAGCTGCAGATTCTCCAGTGAAAAGATGGCTGATTTAAGGGGGCCAGAGAAATGGGGAAGACAGAGTCAATGTCTTTGAATACCCTCTTGGGGAAATAGTTCGGTGAGTTGGACAAAATATACAAAAATTTAGGAAGGAAAATTAATTTTAAATAAATATACTCTCCCTATAAGCATAAGAGGACATTTAAGCTACAGTGTGGTTTTGGTACAAAATGAAATTATACATGGTAACAAATTATTATTATAATATATAATAATAATTTGGAAATTTAACTATCCATGCCTAAATACTACATTTGTAGACTGCAAGGGGACGGCGGGTCCATAAGGAATAGACAATAAAACCTTGGGCCAAGAGTAACTTGGTTTGAGAGTGTTTTGCAAGAACAGGCAACTTTTTTTTTTGACTAGATACATTTTTGACTTGATAAACAAGCGATGTCTTGATTATATGAGTAGTGTCACATCACGACTGAGTATAAAAGAGGAGAGGCGCCTCTAAGTGTAGCAATATGGCAACATTTAATGAAGGTACAACATTTAGCAACTAGCATGGTAATGATTAAAACAGGCACATCTAAGAATGCAGGCATCCGGGGTAAAGCTGTCCACATTGTCCTCCGCACCGCCATCGACGTCATCTCTTCCACGTTGCGCTCCACAAGCTTTTCAAGCCTCCATTTCAAATCGCTGTACTGCAGGGTAGTCTTCCCGGTCACGATTGCAGACTGACAGCGGTGAGAGCCGGCGGTGTGGGGGATGGTCTATGTTGACATCTTTACCCCGGATGACTGCATACTTAGATGTGCCTCTTTTAATCCTCAACCATGTGAGTTGCTAAATGTTGTGCCTTCATTAAATGTAACCGTATTGCTACACTCTTAGAGGCGCCTGTCTTCTCTTTTATACTCTGTAGCTCCTGCTGGATTTTGCTTTTAATCCCGTTGTGGAGGTTTCCATTTGTGGATGGACATTTTATGGTTACACAACCTATCACATTGCTATAATCTTTTTATATGGACTATAAACTGAAGGAATTGTGAATAAATGGTTGTGGAACGAATCATCTTAGTTTCCATTATTTCTTATGGGGAACTTTGCTTTGATATACAAGTGCTTTGGATTACAAGCATGTTTCCTGAACTTATTATGCTTGCAATCCAAAGTTTTACTGTATGTGATTTGGACCAATTAACTTTGAAACCTGAGTAATGCCCAAAATTCTTGATAATACATAAACGCTCAGGTACCAGCATTCCCCTACGTGAGTACAGGAGAACCGATGAGCGGCTTTCCTGACAGAGGGGATCTGCACTGATGATCGGTGCAATGATTTAGGCCCATCAGTGCTGCATATTAGTGCCACCTCATCAGCACACATCAGTTAGGCCTCTTTCACACGGATGATCCGTATGTCCGTTTTTCATCCATCCGTTTTCGGATGAAAAACGGACATACAGTCATCCCTATGGAGCGTCGGATGTCAGCGGTGACATGTCCGCTGACATCCGACCCCGCTCCGATCCGAAAAGTGTAACGGAGGAAAAACCTACTTTTCCCTCCGTTTTCGGATCGGATCGGATGACGACGGACACTACGGACCGTCATCATCCGATCCCCCCATAGGGGAGAGCGGCGCTCTGACAGGTCCGTCGCTGCACAGCGTGCAGCGATGCACCTGTCATCTTCCTGCTCAGCGGGGATCGGCGGAGCGATCCCCGCTGAGCCAGCGTGTGTTCACGGGGCGGATCATGACTGATCTGCCCCGTGTGAAAGAGGCCTAAAAGAGAAAAATTACTTATTTATACAATTTTATAACAGAAACAAATAACTTTTTTTTTTTTTTTCCTTTCATTTGTTTAGCAAAAAATAAACTCAGTGGTGATTAAATACCACCAAAAGTAATCTGCCTGTTATAAAACTTTTGGGTACAGCATTGCATGACCGTGTCATTCGAAGTGTGGCAGCACTGAAAGCTGAAAATTGGCCTGAGCAGGAAGGGGGTAAAAATGCCCAGTATTGAAATGGTTAAAGCTGATCTCGAGTTTATTATAAGAAACAAACCATTTAACATACTTTTGTGTAAGTAAATGAGCCTTAATATCTTCTTCCTTTTAATCCCCTGTACTGCAGCACTTAGACCGGATGGTAAAGGTCAGCCCTCTGAGCCTCTCAAGGCTGTGCTGCATTACAGGAGGCAGGACCATAGGGTTAACTTTACTGATGTGATGCTGCTCCTTCATTTTCAAGTCTTATGCCCCGTACACACGAGCGGAATTTCCGTCGGAAAAATCTTGGATGGTTTTTCCGACGGAATTCCGCTCAAGCTTGCATACACATGGTCACACAAAAATTCTCAGAACTTTCGACGTCAAGAATGCGGTGACATACAACACTACAACGTGCCAAGAAAATGAAGTTCAATGCTTCCGAGCATGCGTTGAATTGTTTCCGAGCATGCATGGTTTTTTGCACATCAGAATTGCATACAGACGATCGCATGTTCGGATAGGAACTTTTTCCGACCCAAAAATAGAGAACATGCTCTCAATCTTTTGCTGGCTGGAATTCCGCCAGCATAAGTCCGATGGAGCATACATACGGTCGCATTTTCCAACCAAAAGCTCTCATCTGAGTTTTGCGGCATTTCCGATCGTGTGTACAGGGCATATAAGACTAGAGCTGGTCCAGTGTCAGGCTGTATTACGTAGCTGCAGTCTGCAGGGAGGGTCAGGACCTGCAGTGCTGGCTGGAAGGGATGCCTGGGCCATGAGACTGGCTAATCAGAATTGTACTTTATTTAGTAAGTAAAACATGGATTTGTATTTAATAAACCTCCTTTAATTCAGCGTAATGGTTTAGATTCAGGTGTTTGTGTGTGGTGTGTGTTTTTTTTTTTTTTTTTTTAAGATTTGTATTACTATGTCTACTTTCACTATGGAGATCCCCCTTACTTCCTGTCCTGATGGCACTACATTTGCGTGTATTGGCAGAGTGTCACTGAAATAGGAAGTAAATCACAAAAACTTTTCCCCACTCTATTGGAAACTAAAGAAGAAGAAACGTGGCTTTAGCAGGGCTTTAAAGAGTATGAACGTGGATGTAAACCCTCACATATACCCAGTGAAGTGAACAGCCTCAGATGATACACAGAGATGAAAAAAAATCTCCCTACATAAGTTTTACAGGTATATCTGCTGTCTTCAGCTTTATATACTATTTAGAAAGTGCACCTCCTGTTAGATTTTTAACTTCCTCATTCATCTGTAGGGGTTGGTTTATTGCTATACACCTGTGAGACAGCTGATTGGAGGAAAGGCACACACCCCCTCCCCACACACGCAGAGCGTGCCTATGAATGGTTTAGCAGTCTGCTAATTTATAGCAACCTCCTCTGACACACACACTTCTATCTCGTCTCGGAGAGCTTGCCAAAAGTTAGGCTGATAACAGAAGAACGGAGCAGGAGACAGCTATGGGACATAGGGTTTTTAAGAGAGATAAGAAAAAAACCTACAGATATGTGCCCAGCTCAAATTTCTTGAATCGGGTTTGTATCCACTTTAACCACTTCAGTACCAGGCACTTATACACCTTCCTGCCCAAGCCAATTTTCAGCTTTCAGCGCTGTCGCAATTTAATAACAATTGCGCGGTCATGCTACACTGTACCCAAACAATTTTTTTTTTATCATTTTGTTCCCACAAATAAAGCTTTCTTTAGGTGGTATTTCATCACCTCTGCGATTTTTATTTTTATTTATTTTATTTTATTTTTTTTTGCGCTAATACAACAACAAATAAAAAAAGATTGAAAATTTTGAAGAAAAAGTTTTTCTTTGTTTCTCTTAAAATTTTTTGTAAATCAGTAAGTTTGCTTCTTCAATGACAGGCACTGATAAGGGGGCACCGATGAGGTGGCACTGATGATGGGCACTGATAGGCGGCACTCATAGGCGGCACTGATGGGCACTCATGGGTGTCACTGATGGTCACTGATAGGTGGGCACGGATGGGCACTGATAGGTGGCACTAAGGGCCACTGATGGTGGCACTGATTACATTGGTGGGTGGCATTGCTGGGCATCACTGATTTTATTAGTTTTATAATGGTGCCAGTCAGTGCCCATTTGTGGGCACTGATTGGCATATGTTGGGCATAAGTTGGCACATGTGGATGGCTATGGGGGATGTACCTGGCCATCCACATGTTGGGGGCTTCCCTGGTGGTCCTGGCAGATTCCCTGGTGGTCCAGTGTGGGCATCTGAGGGGGGGCTGCGCTGATAAACAATCAGCGCAAACGCCCCCCTGTTAGGAGAGCCCCCCGATTGGCTCTCCTCTACTCGCGTCTGTCAGACTTGAGTGAGGAAAAGCCGATCAATGGCTCTTCCTGTTTACATCGTGACCAGCCGTGATAGGACACGGCTGATCACGTGGTAAAGAGCCTCAGTCAGAGGCTCTTTACTGAGATCGGTGTAGCGGTGTCAGACTGACACACCGCACCACCGATCGCCGCGATGCAAGCCCCCACGGGCGCTTGCGGCTGTTATCCTCCTGGACGTCATATGACGCCCAGTCAGGATAACAGAACCACCGCCCGGCCGTCATTCTGCTATAGGCCGGGCGGCAAGTGGTTAAAGGGGTTGTAAACCCTCAAGGTTTTGCACCTTAATGCATTCTATGCTAAGGTGAAAAACCTCCTGTCATGCAGCAGCCACCCCGAGCCCCCCTTTTACTTACCTGAGCACTGTAATTCCCACAACGGAAATGAGCATACCTGCTCCGGCCCGTGTCTCATGTCCTCATTGAATAGATTGATATCGGCGCAGCAGGACTTGGGAGCGTGCCCGCACGGGTGTCCCCAAGGAGAGCGCTTCTCTAACGGGGCACTCGAGAAGAGGAGGAGCCACCAGCGCCGCTCAGGGACCCCAGAAGAGGAGCATCGGGGCCACTCTGAGCAAAACCAATTGCACAGAGGAGGCAAGTATGATATTTTTTTTAAATGAGGGTTTAGTAACCCTTTAATCTTCTTCCATTTCACCTCTTTATGACCTATGTACTATTTATTACACCTAAATCTACTCTATCCAGTCTCGTTGACATTTTTTTTTAACCTTTTTTCTTTCTTTTGTTCTTGTAGGTCACCAATGAAATTACCCCAGTGCTGAGTTACTCATACATGGCAGTATTGGTGCCGGTTTTCCTGCTGACAGATTACCTGCGTTATAAACCAGTGTTGATCCTACAAAGCCTCAGTCACATCTCAGTATGGTTGCTGCTTATCTTTGGTACTGATGTCATCGCCATGCAGTTTATGGAGTTCTTCTATGGCATCACCATGGCAGCACGTGTTGCCTACTCGTCATACATCTTCTCATTGGTAGCTCCTGCCAGGTACCAAAGGGCAGCAGGATTCTCCCGGTCATCTGTGCTCCTGGGGGTCTTCCTCAGTGCTGTGCTGGGGCAGCTTTGTGTCACATTGGGTGGTGTCCCTTTTCAGACTTTAAACTATATTTCTCTTGGCTTCATGATATTTGGACTGATACTCACCTTGTTTCTGCAGCGCCCCAAAAAAAGCCTTTTCTTCAATAAAAGTGTCTCTAAGCATGAGAATGGAATCAACAATTCGGAGCTGCAAAAGATGAATCCTGAAGGCAAGGCTGGTGGCTGGTGCTCTAGATGGAGAGACTCTGTGTTCATCCGAATGCTTGCCGAGCTCAAAGGAATTTTCCGTCACCCCCAACTACGCCTCTGGTCTCTTTGGTGGATTTTTAACTCGGCCGGCTACTATCTTATGCTGTACTATGTTCAGATCCTGTGGAATGAAATTCACCCTACCAGAGACAACCGAAGAGTATATAATGGGGGTGTTGATGCTGCCTCAACACTTCTTGGTAAGTTTCTAGTTGGGCTGTGCAAGATGATGTAGAATTCAACAGCCAGCCAGATTGTTAAAGAGGAAGTAAACTCTTGAAAAAAATAATTCTTTTTTTTCCTCCCTTGCAAAGTAAGGGTATAATGTGCTAGTATGCATTGCATACTAGCACATAATGTGACACCTGCACGGGTGGCAGTTTCTTCATAGAGCATGCACCGATGATATTGGTGCAGTATACAGTAAATATATCCTACACGGCGCACGTTTAGGAGATATTTACAGTAATTATTGTTATTATTCACGCTTTATTTGAAAGTGCACATACAATTTGTTTCGTCTTGTGTACAGCCTTAGTAAAAAAATAGGAGAGGAGCTCTCGGTTCCATACGATAAGATCAGAGGCTGTACACAAGACGAAACAAATTGTAAGTGTATTTTCAAATAAAGCGTGTTCACTTACACACAGAGAGCACTTCGATTATGTCCCTTACTGTTTTCTATGACATCGGGATGATGGCTACCTTCTGAGTACTTTGTGACCGGCCACCATCTACCATTTCTTCCTCCCCCTGTGAGTGGGAAATCTGCGTATTTTGACCTTTCTGTGTTACAGAGGTCAACTGAGGTGAGCTAAGCAATATTGGTGTCGGTGGTGGGCTCATTCTCACGAGGATATAAAAAGCAGAGGGTGCAATCAGCGCAAAAATAACAATAACAAACCCCCTCTTTTGTATGCAAGCTGAACACTGAAAGAATTTTTACAAAAATCCAAAGTAGTAAACATTAAACAGGGTATAAGTGCAATGCAAACAGAAAAATTCCAAAATGTTGGCGAACAACAAGTCCTAGAATATAGTTTTTAAAACATGATGAGAAAAAGTCCAGATAATTGGTGGACAACAAGTCCCAGAAAGCCTTCACCAGTGATGTTAAATCCACAAAAGGTGACAGTCCCTCCACCTCCGGTCTTATTATCTACTCTCGCCTCAAAGCATGGACTCCTGAACTAACAGGTAGTCATGCAAGCAAATCCCAATATACCAAATGGGTTAAAGCAGATTGCACTCTTATCTCCAGACTTCTCAGAACCAAATGCAGACATCCGACCATAAATGATAAAAAAGGAACAGATCTAAGTACTCACTGTATATTTAATAAAGTTATAAATGTGTCCAAACACGGACTACTCACATTTCAGCGGTTAGGTACAGGCATAAAAAACACAAACATGTGTCAAACAGATTCCGAAGGGCAACAGCGGGTGACGTTCATACGCAGCCTGCGACCTTTTCTCATCATGTTTTGAAAACTATATTCTGGGACTTTTGATTGGTTTGTGCAAAATTTATAATGTCTGCAAACTATGGGATAGATTTTATATATATTATATTTTTTTACTAGTAATGGTGGCGATCAGCGATTTTGTAGCGGGAATGCGACATTGTGGTGGACAAATTGGACACCAAGTGACACTTTTTGAGGACCAGTGACACCAATACAGTGATCAGTGCATTTTTTTTTTTTTAGCACTGATGACACTGTAAAATGACACTGGCAGGGAAGGTGTTAACACCAGAGGCGATCAAAAGGTTAAATATGTTCCCTCAGTGTGCTTACGGTGTGGGGGATGGACTCGCTGCACCACCGATCTTCTGTTCCTCTGTTCCTGATTAGCAGAAAGCACAGATCTCTCTGTTCCTGTCTGACAGAAGGATGGTCTGCTTTGTTTACATCAGCAGACCATCGTTCTGTCATTCCCCAGGGCAATTGCATGAGACCGGCGGCCATCACGGCTGCTGGGTCCGCTGATTGGCTCCTGCTGTGTCCAATCACATTAGGAGTGTGTCACCAGCAGGACGCGCGCGCCCGAAACCAAGTTGCGCGGACAATGTACAGCTATGTTTAACGCAGCCAGGCCGCCCTGCGGCAGTATGTGGGTGGTCCGGAACTGGTTAATAAGGACTACGGTTGTCTCCTTCCACTAGCGATAAACTCTAGCAAATTAAAAAGTATAATAAATGGGGTCTGCTATTGCGGATGTTTTGCTATCATGGACTCCAAAACAATCAGAGGATCTGGCTTACCTGTACATGTTTTGTTGCAGAAGATGATGCATAGAATGGAAAGTAGCAGAGTTGGTAACTTCTTTGTCCTTGGTCTTCAGGAGCCGTGACCTCTTTTGCTGCTGGCTATGTGAAGATTCGCTGGAGTCTGTGGTCAGAATTGGTCATCGGGTCAGTGACTGCCTTGCAGGCTGGACTTCTCCTACTAATGAACACGACTACAAATATCTGGGTGTGTTATGTGGCTTATGTTCTATTCCGGAGTTCCTACCAGTTTCTGGTTCCCCTCGCAATGTAAGTGTCTTTTATGTTTAGATTGGATACCCTGACATTTAGCAACCTAGAGCCTTACTGCTGTCTGAGGAAGTCCCAGGCTAACATGCATGTCTCATTGGCACTTTTCCTCTTTAGAGACTTTGACAGTTCATATTATTAAATATACTTTAAGTCTGCAAAATTCTGACAGGATCTTTGTGCCAAAGTCAGAAAGTTCCTCGGGTTATATAATTTTTTGCGTGAGACGTTGCACTAGGCACAGAGAATACAGTACTAGAACCGATACAAATTCTGGCAACTGTCCTAAGGTTGTTTAAGATAAACATTGTATGAAGCTTGAAAGCTGCCGTTGCTGTCCTCTGCTTATAAAAATACTAGTTGCCTGGCTGTCATGATTTTAATCACATCAACATGACGACACAGATGAGAACAAGATTTTATTTTTCTGTCACCTTGCAGATTTGTGTACTTGTTCCCAGGTTTGTGTCTCAAAGTATTAACACATATATTCGGTTTAATGGTACACTAAAATGAAAATTTTGGACCAAAACCAAAAATTCAGGATGCACTTGGTGGAAAACCAAAATGGACCATTTTTAAAATGTATATATGAATATATTCTATTCGACTTTTTAATTAATAGTTTTTGAAGCGCTATTGTGTTAAAAAAAAAAAAATTAAGAAAAATGCATCCCTTTAAATTCTATGTATTTCTTGCACTGGTCCTTTGCGTTTCCATCCCCCCGTTTTTGGTGCATATTTGAACAATACAAAAACCCACCTCCCCATTAAATGCATTGAAATCAGGGCAAAATCACATGTTTTTAGTGGCCATTATCGTCACACAAAATGCCAATAACTCTATTTTTGGCCAGTTATATCGGTGCATCTCTGATTAGATTATAAGTCAGTAATGGTAGCCTCCTGTATTTTTTTCCTGACTTTAAAGGGATTGTAAATGCAGAAGGTTTTTTATCTTCATGCATTATATGCATGAAGATTAAAAAAACCTTCTGTGTGTGTAGCAGCCTCCCCAGCACCCCCTAATATTTACCTGAGCCCCATCTCTCTACAGCGATGTCCCCAAAAAGCCGTCCAGGAAACAGCTACTGATTGGCTGACTGACTTTGACTTTGATTGACAGCCACTGAAGCCAAGGGCCCGCTGCTGTCTCAGCCAATCAGGGGAGAGAGGGGGTGAAGCCGAGTCTGGGCTTTGTGTCTGATGGACACACGGATCTGTGACTTGGCTCCAGTGCCCTCATAGGAAGCTGCTGGCTGTCGGGGCACTCGATAGGAGGGATGGCCCAGGAGCAGCGAAGAGTGACCAGAGAAGAGGAGGATCCGGGCTGTTCTGTGCAAAACCAACTGCACAGAGGAGGTTAGTATGACATGTTTTTATTTAAAAAAAACAAAAAAAACGAGACTTTACAATCACTTTTTATATATACCTTGATTGTGTCTGGCTGGAGTGTGTTAAAAGTTGACCTGTTGTTGTTGTTTTGTTTATAGCTACTAATGGGCATTGTAATGTTAATTTAAACTTTGTTTCAGCTTTCAGATTGCAAGCTCTTTGTCCAAGGAACTTTGTGCATTGGTGTTTGGGGTTAACACTTTCTTTGCTACAGTCTTGAAGTCTATAATTACTTTTGTGATTGCTGACAAAAGAGGCTTGGCACTTTCCGTACACCCCCAGGTAATATAGAAGTGGTTAGAAGTCATAATTTAGCTTGAGACATTGTGTAACCAGATAGTTACTTTACTTATGAATAGATATTTCTCTAAAGCTTAGCACACACGGGCCAAATGTCGGGCGACATCGGCTGGTTCAAAAAACGGTCAACATTTGGCCCGTGACAATGGCTGAGAGCCAGTGGCGTAACTAAAACCTTCAGGGCCCCAATTCAAGAAATCATGAAGGGCCCCCCTGACCCCTGGACATCGCTTTTCCTAGGGGGGTGCCTGATAAGAGGAGGAGCCGCAAGAGCCGCAGAGGGACCCCAGAAGTCGGTGTTCGGGGCCACTCTGTGCAAAACTAACTGCACAATGAAGGTATGACATGTTTGGTATTTAAAAAAAACAAAAAACCTTTACGATCACTTTAAGGGGTTAAAACAGGTGGTTAGGAGGCAACATATTGCCTCTTTACCGGCTGTCAAATGCCTCTGAAAAGTGATCTGAGCATGGATCGCTTTTCAGAGTAACAGCATTTTGTTGCTGGTACTTTGAACGAGCAAGAAAAAAAAAATCAGTCCTGATTGTACACATATAGGGTGTCAGGATTAAACGTGCATACATAAAATGTGCATACATATATCTAAACAGTGGCTGCTGGTGCTCAAAATTTTTTGGGGGGCGCAAACATTTTTTGAAAAAAAATCAAACGCAGCCACTGTGCCCATCAAACGCAGCCACTGTGCCCATCAAACGCAGCCACTGTGCCCATCAAACGCAGCCACTGTGCCCATCAAACGCAGCCACTGTGCCCATCAAACGCAGCCACTGTGCCCATCAAACGCAGCCACTGTGCCCATCAAACGCAGCCACTGTGCCCATCAAAGGCTGCCAGTGTGCCCATCAAAGGCTGCCAGTGTGCCATCAAATGCAGCCACTGTGCCATCAAATGCAGCCACTGTGCCATCAATTGCAGCCACTGTGCCAAACGCTGCCCGTGTGCCCATTAAATGCTGCCAGTGTGCCCTTCAATGCCCCCAGTGTGACCCCCGACCGGCACTTACCCTGTCTTGGTGGGGCAGTGGATGACGGCGGCGAGTGAGGTCCTCCATGTGTCTCCTGCTGTTCTCATCTCCCGTCCTCTCCTCCTGATAGGCATCCAATAGCGGCGCCTGTCGTTTCAGCCAATCAGGTGACAGGTAACAGACCCGAGCACCTGATTGGCGGAGAGGCAGTTTAGTGTTAGGAAAGCGAATAGTCATTTGCTTTTCTAACACAGCTGAGTGGCCTGTGAGGTCACCTTTTTTGATGCCTATCAGAGCCTATGGCTCTAATCAGGTGCTTCAACCCCCCCCCCCCCGCCGCTGTAATTCAGGTTCCCTGTGCCCAAAAAGGGGCTGGGCGCCTGAATAGGAGGTGGCAGCGGCGGCCATAGATAGATTCATACAATGCATGAATCTATCTATTGGTGATAGAGGGGTGGCTGGAGAGAGGGGGCGGCGCCTGTGCACCCTTAATGCATGGGCCACCACTGCATCTAAACACACACATAATATACACACATATACTGTATATACACACACACAAACACATATACATATATAAATACACACATAAACACATGCAAACACATACACATACATGAACACACATATAAACACACACATACACACATACAGAAAGCCTTTTCAAAAACAGCAGTGCTTTACCTTACCACTTCCTGCCGGGTACTGCACTGTAGGGGGAGACAAAGAGCACAGCACACACTGCTTTCACTTTAGATCAGTGTGACAAGCTCCCTGCACAGTGCCGATTACAGTTTGGCTGACGATGGGGAGATCGATCTCAGCTGCCCTGCGCCTATCAAGATAAACAGGGAGGCCCAGTCGCCATGGCGACCTCAGCGACCCCTATACTTCCGCCACTGCTGAGAGCGCTAACAAGAGTGTTCTAACGGGGGCCATCCCCCTGTCAGAACACAATAAAACAGCAGGGGAGATCGCTGTACTAATGCTGGATCGTTAATAAAAGAAAGAAAAGCTCCTCATAGTGTAGCTTGTAGCCGGCTCCATTTTATGTGTTCTTAATGGAATGAACATATTTTTCAAATAAACAGCTACAAGCTACACTATGAGGAGCTTTTCTTTTTTTTTTTTCCTGATTTCCAAATCTCATTTGGCCACATTGTTGGGGAGAGACGCCTATATTCGGTGGGGACATTGTGATATACATTCTCTGCTTATTTGACATTTGTCATGGGTGTCAGATCCATCCGGTAAGTAGGATGTTTGCCTAGATTGGTGGAGGACGGCACCCCCCCCCCCTCCTTTTTTTTTTTTTTAATCCCTTTCACAGAACTGTTATTTTCACTGTGCACTGGAGTGAAGAATCGTTTGGTGGTGGTTCATGGACTTTACCATTATAATTTGATTGTTGTATTTATAAAGTTCCTTTATATCATTTGTCACATGCATATGGTATGAAATGTATTTATTAATTTCCATTTCACATTTTGACTTTATGGTTACACTACGGGTTGCACACTTTTATTTATTTAATTAATTTTAAATTGAAATTTATTTGGTTGGTTCCAGAGTGTGCGAGGTTACCTTGTTTTCACAATATCTCAACGGTGCGCTGTGGTGCTAATCACTTAGAAAGGCACCCCAATCCATAAGTATAGTAGATGCCAGGGAACATGCACCACAATGGAACATGCCTTGCGTTGTTGTGGGCTGGGATGGAAAAAAAAGTGCAACACTGGCTTTATCATTGCCATGGGTCGACAGCCTATTCATGTTGAACTGGCTGTTCTAATATAGCACACTTTAATGTGCATAATACCACATATTATCACATATTATCACGTATTAACAGCTTCAGCCCCGGAAGATTTGGCTATTGAAAGACCGGGCCGTTTTTTGCGATTCGGCACTGCCTCGCTTTAATTGACAATTGCGCGGTCATGCGACGTTGTACCCAAACAAAATTGACGTCCTTTTTTTCCCATAAATAGAACTTTCTTTTGGTGGTATTTGATCGCCTCTGCAGTTTTTATTTTTTGTGCTATATTTTGTACTTTTTGCTATAATATCCCCATTTTTTTTTTTTTAAAGCAATTTTTTTCTCAGTTTAGGCCCATATGTGTTGTTCTACATATTTTTGGTAATAAAAATCGCAATAAGCGTATATTGATTGGTTTGCGCAAAAGTTATAGCGTCTACAAAATAGGGGATAGATTTCTAGGATTTTTAAATATTTGTTTTTTTTTACTAGTAATGGCGGCGATCTGAGATTTTATCAGGACTGCGACATTATGGCGGACACATCGGACAATTTTGACACATTTTTGGGACCATTGGCATCTATACAGCGATCAGTGCTATAAAAATGCATTGATTACTGTACAAATGTCACTGGCAGTGAAGGGGTTAACACTAGGGGGCGATCAAGGGGTTAAATGTGTTCCCTAGTTTGTGTTCTAACTGAAGGGGGGATGGGACTGTCTAGGGGAGATGACAGATCGCTGTTCATACCAGCAACGGTCCTCGTTCACCGCTCCGACGGCCGACATCGCTCCCAAGGGTTACTTCCGGTTATTGTGGCTCCGGCCAGACCCATTGGCCAGGGCCACGATGACGTCACTCCCGCGCATGCGCGCAGGAGCCGCCGGTAACGGCACATTACAACTGAGGCAACGGCACGTAAATGCCATTGCTTTAGTTTGCTTAAGTGCACATGTCCCGATTTACAACCACTTTAACATGTATGCAGTAATACACTACGTTGGAATGAAATGTTGACATTCATACAGGCATAATGTTCTGTACACCCATGTAAAGGGCCATCTTTACCCGGACAGGAGGTACAGATGTTCCATGCAGGTAGCCTGTTCAGATCATTGACAAGCAGGTAGCTACAGGCATCCTCAAACACATCCTCAAGTGTACATCCGTGCAGTACTGATACACAGATCAGAATTGAGACTGACTGCGTTCTGATCTGTGAATCAGTCCTAAACAGACGTACACTCAGGCATATGCTGAGAGATCCGTGCAGTCCTCTACCTGTCATTGAACCAGCTGAATCAAGCACCTGTGCCTCTTGTGCAGGTAAATACGGCCCTCTGCATGGAACAGTATGCCCATATGAATAAGGCCTTGATAGGTTGATCTGTACTGCTGGCCATGAGATGTGTGGACTTAGGAGGACCTATCGATCTCCTGGCCCTATAGAAGTCTATTGGGCTCTATTGTGCAAGCTGCCGGAACCAGTTCTCAGAAAATAAAGTTTTCACTACTAACTTATGTGCATTTTTCTTCAGTAAATTGTGCAATATGTAGGAGCCCCAAATAAATTATCAATGGGAGACTTCCTGTTCTGTTAAGTGATTGCTGATTATCTGTGGAGATTCCTTCAGGTCTGTTCTAGGAGTAGTATGGCATTTTTAACATTGTGTGGCTACAAATGCGACAGGTATCGGCACCATTTTTGTTAATCCCAAGGCTTGATGCCTAATGGCATCAGTGCCGGGAAAAGGTCATCCAGTGCCCAGGGCAAAGATGCCAAACTGCGCCCCATACCCCCCCCCCCCCCACCCTATTAATAATGTGCAAGCTTAGGGGATCCTACGCCCAGCAGTCACTTGCTTGTCAAAATCACTGCCACTGTCACTACTCCTGTCAGCCTTGTAACAGAGGCAAGGCGCCCTATTAGACAAAAAATAAATAAATATCGTTGCACTACTAAAAAAAGATCATATGAACAAAATAGCAGCCAGCATCACCAGTGTAGTAACCATGCAATGAAAATAAAAATAATAAATTAATGCGGCGCTAAGTGAGATAAGAGCAGAGGGGTGGACTAACACCCCATGTACATATATAATGTGTATAACAGCAAATGTTTCCACGTGGTAATAGTTAAGAGCCACAATAAATAAAGTGAAAAAACAGACTCCAGTTGCTGGAGGCAGTGTCCATAGTGAGGTAAAAGTTCATCAGCATAAACAACATGATACTTCTAGTGAGAGAAAGGAAGAACATATGTGGATGATGTTCTTAAATCAAATGAGTAATGTTCATGTGCTCAGAATCCACACGTAAGTAGAAGGGGTAAATACGCTTACCAGAAAAGGTGGACACACTCACCATACGGTGGAGTATCATTCAGGCTTGTGGATCAACCGATCCTAGGGGTGCTTGCTGGGAGGCGCTGGTAGTAGGTTCCAATGGTCGCTTCTGGGGCAACCGTAGGTAGAAGATGGTGCTTAGATCCTCAATGGATGGATGGATTCGCCTTCACAGCGAGCAAGCAGCTGGTGTATGCAGCTTTCACCACACCAGGTGTGGGTTCATGTAGAAAAAGAAAAAAGTCTCAGCATAGTGCATGAATCAGTTAAGTAAGCTTTATTAAATACCACCAAAGAGAAAGGCTTCTTTGCAAACAGCGGATAAAACGAATAAAAAATAGTGATCACAAATAAATAGCACTAAGGCGCCCTAATCCCTACAGTAAACCATTGCGCCAAGGGCAGTCGTCCCTTCTGCCCACCCCTTGTCCTGGCCCTGGCTGTAGGCCAGTGCCATCCACAACCACCATACCCTGCGGGAAGCACATCCAGAGCAGTTCCTGAAGAGTTTGTTTTGCAGTGGGATGTTCCCCAACAGCTCACAACACCTTCCTACCACACAGCTTCTGCTGCACCTCACACAGAAACTAAGCTCACTCCACCAACCCAAGCCAGCTAGTGATGCCGCCTACTCCTGAATGATGCAGACAGAGGTAAGCAAACATCTGAGGTCCTATGCACTTTATTTGGTCCCAGAAATTAGCTTTCTATTGCATATAGGTAGCATTTATCAGTTAAGAGTCTTCAATGACCAGTTTGACTTTGGAAGGGGTCTTAATCATAAAAAAAAGTGCTGAGGACCCCCGCCGATGAGGATGATCTCAGAAGGGCAGCACTGGCACTTATGATGAGATAGATAGATAGATAGATAGATATACTTGTAGCGTCTGCTTATCTTCATAACAATCCTCTTGGCATGTGATTTCCACCTTCAGTTTGCATTTAATTGTCAAAGCTCTAGTGCAGTCATACGGTACTTATTGTTTTACTATATATTGAGTCACAGGTCTGAAATCATAATGCAGACAATCGGCTTAAAGCAAAACTTCACCTAAGACCCCTTTCACACTGGGGCGCTTTGCAGGCACTAAAAATAGCGCCTGCAAAGTGCCCTGAAAGAGTCGCTCCTCACACTCTGAAAGCCTGAAGGCTTTCACACTGGAGCGGTGCGCTGGCAGGACACTAAAAAAAAGTCCTGCTAGCAGCATCTTTGGAGTGATGAAGGAGTGGTGTGTATACCACTCCTTCACCACTCCTGCCCTTTGAAATGAATGGGGAAGCGGCTATACTGCCAGCAAAGCGCTGCTGCAGTAGCGCTTTGCAGTGGTTTTAACCCTTTCTCGGCCGCTAGCAAGGGGGTAAAACCTCCCCGCTAGCGGCCAAATACCGCCGCTCAAACGACGGTAAAGCGGCGCAGTTTTACCGCAGGCGCCCGCACCGCCCCAGTGTGAAGGGGGCCTTAAAGTAAAAGTTCTGCTCTCCTTCCTCCTCGCCCCCATCAGACACATTTGGCACATATTGTTCTTGTGGGGGGGGTACCTGATTTTGACAGGTACCTGCTCCCACTTCCGCTTGAATCGCCTAGACAATCAGAGTGGAAGTTCTTGTAGTTTTTGTAGCTGCTGACTTTTTAATTTTCCCACAGGTGACTGAAGATCCTCTGTAAGGACTTTTGACCTTAATAATTGTTCTGAATTAGTGATTCATTAAGTGGTAAAGCAAGGATAAGAATTATAATATCTGCACCTTTAGGCAGCCTATAGATAAGTCCATCTTTTTCATTCAACCAGAGTGGATGGGGGAATCCTCCACACTGAGCTTTTGTATTTTATTCTGATAGCTATGAGACTTCCCCTCTGGCAGAATACACTGCAGCTAAAGCCTGCAGCGTTGAACGAGCGGGGAAAATCCCTAGCAAAGTATTTACCCACTTCCTGACCAGACCACTTTTTGCCATACGGCACTGCTTCACTTTAACTGACAATTGCGTAGTCATGCGACGTTGTACACAAACTAATTTTATGTCCTTTTTTTTTTCCACAAATAGAGCTTTCTTTTGGTGGTATTTGATCAACGCTGCTGTTTTTATTTTTTGCGCTATAAACAAAAAAAACAGACAATTTTGAAAAATATATATTTTTTTTTGCTATAATAACTATCCCCAATTTAAAAAAAAAAAAACCATATTTCTTCATCAGTTTAGGCCAATATGTATTCTGCTACATATTTTTGGTAAAAAAAATCGCAATAAGCGTATATTGATTGGTTTGCGCAAAAGTTATAGTGTCTACAAAATAGGGGATATATTTTATGCCATTTTTATTATATTTTTTTTCACTAGTAATGGCGGAGGACAGATTGGACACTTTTGACACTTTTTGGGACGATTGACATTTATACAGTGATCAGTGCTATAAAAATGCACTGATTACTGTATAAATGACACTGGCGGGGAAGGGGTTAAACACCAGGGGCCGATCAAGGGGTTAAATGTGTTCCCTGGGAGGTGTTTCTAACTGGGGGGGATGGGACTTACTGGAATAGGAGCGAGATCGCTGTTCCTAATCACTAGGAACAGCAGATCTCTCTCTTCTCCCCTGTCAGAATGGGAATGTGTCTGCTTACTTTGACAGATCTCCGTTCTGGATCTCTGTGGAGCGATTGCGGGTAGCCGGCTGACATCACGGCCACTGGCCACGCGTATTGGCTCCAGTGTCCTACACCTACGGTGATTTGCGCAGCTGTGCCAGCCTGCCGCCATATACCGCTGGTCAGCAACAGGTTAAACAAAAGATAAATAAATTAACAACCTCCGTAAGGGCCAGTGCACACCACATGCAGTCCAGTATGTTTTTTTTTTTTTTTCTGCATTGAAATCGCATGGATAGTAGATTATATAGTTTTCAATGGCATAGTTCACACCTGTCAGTTCCAGTGGGTTCCAGTTCCAGGAATAAAAAGTAGGACATGCTGTACTGGAATGCAGTAAAGCACACCGAACGCACCTAACTTTACCAAAAATGCGCTGGAACACACATGTCCTTAAGGTGAAGAAATAAGAGGGGAAAAATGCACTTCCGCACTGTGTTTTTGTGGTGTTCTACTTTTTTTCTGGAACTGGAAAGCCCTGGAGCTGACCGCACTGTTGTGAACTATGCCATTGGAAACCATATAACCTTCTTTCCATGCATTTTTGATGCAGAAAAAAAATGCTCTGGACTGCATGTGGTGTGAACTGTCCTAAACACACAATGGGGCTTTTGAATAAAAACTGAACAAAGGAGGATGAACCAGTTTCCCAGAGTAAGTTCAATTCTAACCTTTCCTTTTCCATTGCAATACACTTCAACCAGACAGGCTGCTCTTAATAACACCAGTGAGCTTCTTTTTGATTATGCAGCATTCAGTATTATACCAAGATCTGTGCACAAAATAACTTTAGTGACTCTGCAAATGGCACCAGTGCAGTATGCTAACGCCACATCAAATCAAGGTTTCTGATTGTATTTTGCCTTCTTTGAAAATTATTTTATGTATGTGTAGGAGCATTTTGACACTTACTTTTTTTTTTTCTCTCTCTCAGTTTTATGTTTATTTTGGCTACTTTACAGTGCTGGCTGTCGTGTACCTTGGAGCATCTGTCTGGGTTATCATCCAACACAACCAAAAGAAGGACACTAAAGCAGATGCCCAGGACCAGCCAGAAACAGCCGGTGAACAAAAGGGGGCAACTAATAACATTCCTAACAAAGAGTCCCAAGCATGAAAGTCTCTTCATAGCCAGACTTGGGTAGACTTGTACAATGTTGGCCCGGGCACAGCCAGCTTGTGCTGCAAACAGGGTTACTGTTGTTAGTGGGTACATTTAGGAATAGAGAAACCAGGCTGTGCTAGTATCAAGCTATAAACTGTAAGCATGATGTGCCATCTTTACCTCTTGCAGTATCCATTGATGCAGGAGTGCTTCATTGGGCATAGCCTTGAGTCATTCAATGTGGATGCTGCCTGGAGGACAGATGAGAAGTGGTTGCATTCAATGCAGTGAAGTGCCGCTAAAGACTCAGGAATTTGGTTCTAGTTTGCCAAGGAATAGATGATTTTCATACATGATGTGAACAGACCTTTAATAGAATAAGCCTATAAGACCTAGAAAAGAGTTTCTTCTCACTGCACATATTTTAGCAGATTTTTTTCACCAAGTTCTCCCTCATAACCTCTGAATCACTGTAGTTTTTTTTTCTTCTAAAGGTTATTTTTATTGAGCTCAGTCACTGTAGTTTTTAATCATTGCACTACTTGGATTTCTTAATGTAATTATTTAATAGGACTGTGTGATATGCACTTACACATTTGGTTACTGCACTTTGCATTGTTTTGTTAAATCTCAACTCCAGTCAAAAACTTTTTTTTCTTCATTTTGGACAGAAGGGCCATGAGTTAGATCCTCTGTGTTTTTTTTTTTTTTTGGTTTGTTTTTATTTGCTGAGCTGTCCACCTTGTTTCCTTCCATGCTGACGCAGAGACTGGATTGACGTTGATGGTATATTCTACTGTGACACATATAAGGGTCACAGGCATAAGCAGGAACTGTGACCTAAAAGTATAAGCTGTCTATTCTGTAAATACAATTTGGTAGAGCATTGTAAGAAATACTAGGAGTAAATGAGCGATGGGCTCCCTCTACAGGGTAAAAAGTGCACTTCGTTTTTCTAGATCTTTATGTACAGGAATTTTGATTATCCATAAAGGAAACACAGCTGTGCTGTGTTCACTGCTTTATACCTCTGTAACACTTGGACCAAAATAAAAAAAAAACTGAGATGTTTGTTGGAATTGTTTGTGTGTTATTGCTTGTGAATTTTACTTGAATTTCACCCAACATGATAATTGTATTAGCTAGTGTTCAAGGCATAAAGTCATCTATTCATGAATTGAAATTCGGCCAATTCTACAGGGACCAGGGGAATTTCAATCCATGTATGGACATCCTGATGTACAACCAGCCTGTCAGGTCCTGAATTATTAGTGCCGCCTGCTATAGCTGGCAACACTAATCATTGTGTTCTGCTAGCAGGGAAGACTTCCTGCCTGCAGAAGACAGTAGTGCTGCATGGTGGAAGGAAAGAAAATTGCATAATCTTATGGCCCGCAGTAAGAAGCAGATATCAATGTTTTCAAACACTGAATGAGTGGTGGATCTGAGAATGGAAGTCCTCCTGCTGCCTCATCGATTTCATGCAGTTATTTAGCACTTTGAACTTATTTAGCGGTACACGTTAATGCTTCCCCCTCTGTAAAATACTGCATGGCCTGCAGCCTGACACTTCTCTGACACTTCTGACTTTCCATATCTACAAATTTTATTCCAGGCTTGTGAATCGGAAGGTAAGAAACTTAGTTGGTCATCACAACATTAAAACTGATGACCAACCATGTAAGCATGTTTATGCCATACCTGTAGGATCCCTTTGGAAGCTCAGAATAACTGTAGTAGGCACCGCGCCGAGCAGCTTCCCTGCTGTATTGTGAACACAGAAGGGAACACTGTATTTCCTCAATGCATGCAAAGTGTTTTCTGATTAGACAAGGTAGAGAGGCAGGATGGTGACATCACAATCTCCACTTTGTTCAGTTGCAAAACACTTCATTCTTTAAGAAATGCAATGCATTGTCTACATGGTGACCATGATGAACAGGCGATCTCCTGTGTTTAATAAGCAGCAGGACAGCCACATTGCAAGGGACTTGAACTCCAGCGGCAATCACTGTAGTGGCGATGCCTACTACAGTGATTTTTCACTTTCTTGGGTAACGCACGTGCTGGACCAACGTAACTATGTAAAAAATTGCCATAACTAAACTGCAGCTCTTTAGGTTTTATTTCATGTCAGGTTTACCCCAGGGGAACCCATTGTGGTGTGTTTTTTTTATTTTTTATTTTTTTTTTAGTGCTGTTGGTTGGGGGAAGTGTCCTCCTCAAAAATAGCGGCTTTTCTTTATACATCACGGGACACAGATTTACACAATTTTTCATTACCTACTGGGTTATACACCATCTCTAGGTGAATGGACACTGGTAGACCAGGTCTTAGATAGGAAATCTGCCCCTATATAACCCATACAGAAAGTACTTCAGTTTTTTACCAGTGTCTGCAAGGTGGATGGGCACGTTTGTTGAGCTGTCTGAGCTCCAGGTCTTTAGTCCCAAAAAGTCTCTTAAATGAATCAAGGGATAGACCGATCTGATCCATTTGAAGAAAAGCTTATATGCTTAAATAAATGGTACCCGACCTTCACAAAGAAGACGCAAGGATTATGCAAGGTTTTGCCTGTAATGCGACCTTCGGCGCTGGACCCTGCGTAGTGTAATCCTGGACACCACAGAGCTAAGGCATTCCTGCAGGGTGCTGTAAAGGTCCAAGGGAGTGAATCCTAAAACATGAAAAGGGTACCCAGTCCTCAAAGGTCCCCAAGTGACGGAGCCTGCCGTGATGGGTGAAAATTGGGCTCTTAGTTTCTAAGGCTGCCCTGCACCTGGACGGATAGGTGAAACCCCCTAATTTACTTATTGTGGGGTGCCCAGGTATTGTAACAATCTGTCAAACTAGCTAGAGGGTGTACACCTGTGTGGCAGTGACTGCAGGGGGAGTTTTGGGCTAGCTGCTGTGTTTTGTGTAGAAGTACCTTGTCTTCTTGTCTTGTCTGCTTTATATGGATGAGTCTGCGGGTTCACCAAGGCGCGCGAAAATTCCGTGGCGTCCATAGCACATGCAGCTTTGCCACCATTTGAACTATGTGTGCATACTTTGCCACGCAGGCACTGTAGCTCTATGGATTGCGCCTGAAGATTTGTTTTGTATGTGTACGCAGCTTCGCACGTCTGCCGTGACTGCGTGTGCACGCATGCGCACAGCATGCACGAAGCTACCTGGCGCATAGCCAGCCAATTTAAACTCAAGGTCCCTTCCAAGGGACAGCTGTGGGACACAGAGCAGACTCTGAACCAGTTCACTTCAGCAGTTTATTCCTCCTTACTCAGGTCACGTGAGTCCTCCAGGTGTTGGTTGGCATGCTAAGGTACTTAGCAGGATTGTTTCATAGGGGCTTGGTGAGCCCTATTAAATGGTCTCCCTTCTGGGGTAAAATTCTAAACCCAGATACTCCCTTTTTGTGGCTTGCAAATGTCTACAGGGAAGGGCACATCTATGTCGTCCATAGCTACTGAGGAGCCTAGTCGAAACCCTAGTGTTGTATCCCCTGAAAGACCAGAGGCTTCTGGGCGATCTGAGCCGCTGCGCCTGTCTGGTATTGTGCCTACAGTCAAAGCTGCTGCTTCAGCCTTTATCCCTATGGATTGCTGGCATGATTGCCTCCCTCTCGCAGGGTGGAAAGACGCATGACAGATGAGCCTCCTATCTTGGAGCAGGAATGAGTTGAGGATGGGGAAGAGCTAAATGCCAAGGATTCTGTGGTGGGCCAGCAGATGAGTCTGCTTCTGAGCAATGTGGGCCAGAAGATGTCTAGTTGGTATCAGCCTCTCAGTCACAGAGCCTTTTGATCTAGACTCTTACCGAGATGGTTTGTTGCCTTTAAGTTACCTCCTGTAAAGGTTTCTGAGCCCCCCTGGTCCACTTTGGGGTCCCTAAGGGCTCCTCAGGCCGCACAGGCTTTCCCCTTGCACCCACTGTTGGAACAGGCGGTATATGCCAATTGGGAACATCCTGACAGGATTTTTGTTCCTCATAAAGAGGTTTTCCCTTTTATATCCCATGGAGGAAAAGTTTAAGAAGTGGAGCATGCCAGCTGTAGATGTGACAGTCTCTTCCTTAAATAAGAACTTAACTTGTCCGGTGGATAAAGCACATGGCTTGAAGGACCCTGTTGACAAGAAACTGGAGTCGCTATTAAAGGCTTCCTTTCCTTTGGCCAGTTCAGCTATTCAGCCAGCTGTAACAGCAGTTGGAGTCTGCCAGTCCTTTAAAGGATCAGGTCAGATGGTCTGACAGGCCTAACCAAGAGGATGATCCTGCTGAAAGCAGAGCAGATGTACCTTGAGCGCTGTTTTGCTGTTGATGCCTTGAAGGATTCAATACAGCAGGTTTCTCTTTTGGCTCTCCTGTCTGTACACATGCACAGACTTTTGTGGCTTAAGAACTGAGCTTCCTTTGTAACAAGTTATTGGCAGGGTTCCCCTACCATGGGGAAGATTTGTTTTTATGATGACTTGGACAAATATATCCAAAAGATTTCTGGAGGTAAGAGCTCTCTACTTCCTGTGAAGAGAAGGACCAGGCGTCCCTCGTTTAAAACCTCAGGGACTGCTTCCTCAGGTGTCGGTGCCAAGGCGGTTCCGCCGCCAACAGGTCGCTAGAGCCGGGGGCAAGCCACAGGGCCAGAAGGAACCCTGGGTCCAAAACCCTTCTAAACCTGGCACCAAACCCTCCTTTTGAGGGGACGCCCCCACTCTATCGGGTGGGGGGAAGGCTACTGCACTTTGTGAACATTTTGGAGAACAGTGGTTCAGGACGACTGGGTCACTTTAACAGTAACCCGCGGTTACAAGTTGGAATTATGGGGAGTTCCTCCTCAGAGGTTTCTAAGATCCAGTGTTCCCTCGGATCCTCCAAAGAGAAGCTTATTGTTTCAGGCACTAGATCATTTAGTCCATCAGGGAATGATTATACAGGTTCCTGTATCCCAAATGGGCGCAGGGTTTTATTTAAACCTGTTCACGGTTCAAAAACCAAATGGGGATACAAGGACCATTTTGGATCTAAGATCCCTGAACCAGCATCTATTAATCCAGTCTTTTTGGATGGAGTCTGTCCGCTCAATAGTAGCCTCGCTCCAGATGGGAGACTTGTTAACCTCCATTTATATCAAGGATGCAAATTTGGGGGCATGGCCAGGAACGGCACGTGAGCAGCTGCTTTTCCAGAGCTCCCACCAGTTACCCTGTGTTAGTCCTGCGGAGCCGGGAACAGGATCAGATTCTTTGGTACACTAGGGTTGCGGACCTCACACTGACTTACCTGCTCTGTTTGGAGTCCTGCTGAGATGGTTACCCATAAAAAGGAGGGAACCGAGCGGCCCGAAATTCAGCGTGGCACCACCGCGGCCCTTCCACAGCGTGGCTTGCACGGAGAAGGACACAGTGAGTAAGTCGCCTAAAATGGCTGCTGGTGACCAACCCAGGGACATGAGGTATTATGCCCAGAAGCTCTCTGGGCTGGCAGACTTGGCTGATACAGCAGAGCCGGATGCTTTGACTGAGGGGGAGGACACAATGCAGGAGGAGGTGGAAGGGGACCTGGCACAGGCAGCCATTTCAACAGTCTGAGACACGCTTTTGAGGCTGAGGAGATAGAGGGAGCAGAGGAGACTGAATAGCCGACCCTGGCTGCTATATTGTGAGCTGTTAATAAATGTACTGCTTCAGTCAACATTTTACAAGATCGTTTTGGTGGCCTGAAAGAGGAAGTGACCCTGATCAGACAAGACCTGCAAAAAATTGGGGAAAGAACAACTGCAGCTGAAAGCTGGATCAGTGACTTGGAGGACAAGCTCCCTCCTCTAGTCAGGGAAACGCAAGCTAACACCAGGCTGATTAAAACAGTTGATATACGGGCTGGCGACCTCGAAAATTGATTGAGGTGTAACAATGTGGGTCTCTGTGAAAAAGTGGAGGGTAGAGACCCCATGGACTTTGTGGAGCAGTGGCTAATTGAGATCTTTGGGAAGAAGGCCTTTTACCACGTTGTATGCAATTGAAAGAGCACATAGAGTTCCCTTGCGATCCCTTCCACCTGGCCATCCACCAAGACCAATGTTGGCTCTGCTTCTACACTACTGAGATAGGGATATTATTCTGCGACTGGCCCGGGAAAAGCAAAACATCCAGTTTAATGGAGTACAGATCTCCTTCTACCCTGACTTTTCTTTGGATGTGCAGAAACTTAGGGCCCGCTTTACCGAAGTCAAAAGGTGTCTACAAAAATTGCAGGCCCCATACGCTATGCTTTACCTTGCCAGGCTCCGTATCACAGCACGGGAGCAAGCACATTTCTTTGAAAATGCATGGGCATAGTTGAATGCCAGCGAGAATGTTTCCATCAGGCCAGGCGCCCGACGGTGGAGGATGACTGAGCCCATTCTATTCACCTTGGAGCTCCACATGAAGGCTTGCTGGGCCTCATCACACTGTGCTACTTCTGTGCCTGCACGATGAGACGGGAACATACATACCTTTTTGTTCACAAAGAGCAGTTTTCTACAAAAGTTTTCTACCTAGTGAAATTTTTTTTTTCTACTCCTTCATTATGGCCAGAACTGGGTCCCTGTTGGATCCCACTCAGCATATGAAGAAGAGGACTGGTTGTCCTACCAAAGTTTGGGACGTGCCCGGGACTGTAACAGATACTGATCGCTGGGCTCTCCGGACCAGGTTGGGGGCCAGTGAATGGCAGCCTCTGATTCTTGGTCTGCTTTTACGGCACAATCCATGGGCAGAACTACCTGAGTTTGTAGTGGCATGCCACTCTTATGTTTTGTTAATTTTACTTCATTTCTTTAGAGCTTTGCCATCTTTTACAGGACATTTCTTCACAGTTAGCATTTGCATCTGTGCATCTACACGACGATTTGCTGTGGGACATTGTGCTTATTACTTACTTTTCTATGTTTACATAAATGTATTTAAGATGGCCATGGTTCCGGTGATGTCATGGAATGTTGGAGGGATGCGTGACTCCCTGAAGCGCACCATGGTATTTACCTCCCTACGCAAATACTTACCTGCCATTTGCTCATTGCAAGAGAACCACCTGACTCCTGATTCATTTTCTTGCTTGGAACTGTCATGGGTGAGGTTGTCCTGTCATTCCACTCACACCTCTTACTCGAGGGGTGTGAGTGTACTGATACACAACTCTTTAGATTACTAGGAGATAGAGTGTGTGCTGGATGCAGAGGGGAGGTATGTAATACTGCTATGTCATATATTTGCCTTGAAATGTATTCTTGCATTTGTATACGTTTCCACTCTATACAATCACCAGGTGCTCAAGGTAGTACTAGAATATCATTTGTGCCACCAGGATATTCCCCTATACATTATGGGAGATTTTAACTGGTATTTGGATCCCGCACTAGATAAACATCCCCCAGTGAGCTCGGTATGTGGCTCTTACCGTACGCCCTTGAAACAATGTATTGAGGAAGTGGGCTGGACTGATCTCTGGCGCAATAAACTCCCAGGGGAAAAACAATTCCCCTGCTTCTCTAAATCATACATGTCCCTATCCCGAATAGATCTTAGTATTTGCTCAGCTAAAGCCTCCCAGTATGTATCGGAGATTACCTACGCTGTCCTCTCTGATCACTCGCCTGTAATTACTAGCCTGGAGGTAAGACCAATCTTGACTATGTCCAGGGCCCCTTGAACACTAAACGCCTTCTGGCTTAACTTATTTTCATCCCATACGCAGATAGTAACCAAAATTGGGTAATTCTGGCAAGTATATGGGGGTCATCCTAGGATGGAGAGCGTGTGGGAGACCTTTTAAGGCCTTCCTTCGAGGTACATTTATGAGGGAGATCCACATGATTAAGCAGGCCACTTGTGCCCAAAGGGAGGGTTTGCAACGACTGGTGAGCGAGCTGGAGGCAAAATTTATCTCTGATCCTACAGAGGAACGCAAAGACTCATGGCTATCTGCTCATGCTTATTTAATAAACTGGCATACTATGAGGAGGGAGAACAGACTGGTCTACTGCTAGCCAAAATTGCCCATTGGCGGAAATCACGAACCAGGCGGGAGCAGTGACCAATGCACCTGACCTCATTATATCTGAGTTGGTCTCCTACTACTCCACTCTATATCAATCTAAACAGGCTTACTCAGCAGACTCTCTGCAGTATTACTTTGAGACAGTGGATCTCCCTACTTTATCTGTGACTGCTAGGAATCAACTGAATGCTCCTATTACTTTGGAGGAGCTTCAGAAGGTGACTGGGATGTTTCCTAACTCTAAAGCACCAGGGGAGGATGGTATTCCAATTGAGGTGTACAAGCAATATGCTGGCAGTATGTTACCAAAGCTATTGGCCGTGTTCAAAGAAGCTAAGGCGAACAAAAGTCTTCCCTTGTCCAAGACCAAAGCCATTATCGTACTATTCTTAAAACCAGGTAAGGATCCACTGGATACTGGTTCTTATAGGCCTATATCCCTCTTACAGAATAATGTGAAAATTCTGGCGAAGGTCCTGGCTGTGCGACTGAACGGGGTGATATTCTCTATCATACATTCTGATCAGGCAGGGTTTTTGCCCCAGAAATCTAGGGCAATAAACCTGCGTAGACTCTTTCTCAATATACAGTCAAAGGTCGACAACAGGGGGGATAGAGCGCTGTTATCTTTAGAGGCCCACAAGGCTTTTGATAGCATTGAGTGGACATAATTGTGGGCCATATTGAAAAAATTTGGGTTTGGAGAGGAATTTATTTCTTGGGTCCAGTTGCTATACCATGCCCCCAAGGCTGCCATTAGAGAGGCGGGTAGAGTGTCTTCAGATTTCAGTTTGTACAGGGGCACTAGGCAAGGATGTCCTTTGTCCCTATTCCTGTTCGCTCTGGCCATTGAGCCCTTAGCAGCTCTCATCTGTTCCAACCCTGGTATCCAAGGCTTTCAGTATGGGGAACTACAAGAAAAGCTAATGTTGTATGCGGACGATACCATGCTGCTTTTAGGGGATACCACAACATCATTCAATGAAGCTATGAGGGTGGTACAAACCTTTGGTCATTATTCTGGGTTGGTAGTAAACTGGACTAAATCCTCACTTAGGTTTCTTAATAAGAGCTCATACCAGCAATTAATAACGTTCCTTGATATTCCAGTATCTAGGAACATTAAATATATGGGTATACAGGTCCCTCCAGACCCTTTAGACTATCTTAGGTTGAACCTTACCCCTTTACTTAATCGTAGTCGCGATCGGATTAAGGTATGGTCCAGATTAAAAATGTCACCAGTAGGTAGGATCAACCTTATAAAAATGATTGTTATGCCCCAAATGTTATACCTGTTACATAATTCACTGCTAGTTATCCCACTGAAACAGTTCCCAATTATTAACTGTTTCCATCTCTGATATGGCACTCCTCTACAAACATTGTGAGACTGGAACAGCTTCAGCGGCCTAAGGAAGCAGGTGGGTTGGCACTGCCAAATCCATGGCTGTACTACCTGGCCTCCAAGCTACAACACATACAATTAACCCAGCCCCTGCCCCGAAGATGACCTTAGCGGACTCAACTGCTAAACTCCTTAACTTTGCGATAGGGACAGGGGTCGCCGGGGAATTTGAAGCCTTGCAGTTTGGTAAATCAAACGAATTATATCCCACGTATAACCTAATGCAAAATGTTTGGAATAAAGTCAGAACACTACAACAGGTCACTGGGTTTACTAAGTTTAGTTGTATACGGCACAACAACCGGTACACTGAGATAGGGAAATTGCAATATAGTAAAAAATGGCAGCAATATGGGGTTAACTACTTATATCAAATATTCCGTAATGGAGAGCTGCGTGCCTTTGCTGCTCTTCAGACGGAATTTCAGCTCCCCCTGTCCATGCAGTTCTATTACTTCCAACTCCAGCATGCGATAAAGGCCCAAAATGATGTGGATGCAAAACACTACTTCTATTTTTAATTACATGTCAGAGGTATCGTCTTATAAGGGCTTCATATCCTGCACCTACGCTATGCTACTCAATCTGTCCTTACCGGATTCCACCCAAAAAGTGATATCCCAGTGGGAGCGGGATGTTGGGCCCTTTGAGGAGGAACAATGGGAGGAGGCGCTATTGGCGGTTTCACAGTGTTCTTTAAATGTTGCCCAGCGCCTGTCCCAGTTGTGTATATACTCTTGCGAGTCCATTATACTCCTGCCAAGTTGGTTAGAATAGGAGTGCGCGATGATCCATCATGTACTCGCTGCATGCGGGACCACGGTGACCTGATGCATCTTTTGTGGTGTTGCCCCAAATTACATGTTTACTGGACTAAAGTTATAGGGGTTATTAACTGGGTTTCCAGGTTCAGATTAAAAAGGATCCCAAACAATGTCTGTTAAGTATTTTAGACGATGGCTTGGTGGAGGAGGTCCCTAGGCAGGAAATAGCTAGGGCCCTTTTTCAGGCCCGGAAACTTATTTTACGGCACTGGCAATCAACAGAACCCCCTACAGTGTGGGAGTGGATAGAACAAATGGGTAACACTTTAAGGCTAGAAAAATATATCTACCAACACACAGCAAAGTTTGCCAAGCTATGGGAACCATGGCTGAACGTACCCGGGTTGGCCCCGGTAGAACTAGTTTTGGACCATTCGCTATAAACACTATGACATGGCATTACAATTTGTTGGGCCCCTGGCTCACGCTTTATGGGAGGGGGGGGTTTTAGTGTGTCTCTATGTCTGTACAACTTTGTGTAGATCCAAATTAGATCTCTGCACACATGTCACATGATGCTGTTTATTGCTTCTTAGGTGTAGATGTTTATACTGCACATGTTCGTTTGAAACTTTCAGTATCCGATGTGGAATCAAGGTTTGTGAATGTATAACAAATTGTATTGCTCTGAATCCAGTAATGGATGTATTATGCTTGTTTAATAAAAAACTTGTTTGAGATATAAAAAAAAACGCGTCTTTAAACATACCCATCTTTCACCTCATCGGAGGTTCCTGCGATTTGCAGTGGAGGAACGTCATTTCCAGTTTGTGGCTCTGCCCTTTGGGGTGAACCACATACTAGCCTGGGCAGAGGGACATGTGGCGGTTCTATCAGCGGTCCATTTCCTGGGGTTAGAGAACTGGAAAGCAGATTATCTCAGCCGCCTGAGGGTGTTCCAGAAAATTTGCCAGCGTTGTGGATGGCCAGATGTCGATCTATTTGCATCCAGGTTCAACAACAAGCTACATCAGTGTGTGTCCCGAACAAGGGATCCCCTGGCAATCAGAGCAGATGCTCTGGTAGTTCCATAGAGCCAGTATACCCTGGTTTATGCTCCCCCCCGATTCCCTCCCCTTCAGAGAGAGGGAGTGAGGGAACCCTGTCCTCAACAGGACTATGTCCGCCGTAAATGCTTCCTTTGTTCAGGACCAGCACTATCTAAGACCCCTTAGCTCACCCAGTCATTAGCCGTAACTCAATGTAGGATGAAAAACATCAAACTGTTTATTAAAATGCATGAAGCAACAGATGCACTCTGGGACAACCCCCCCCCCCCCCCCTTTGTTTCAGGGCAGTGTAAACTGTCCAATTGGCAATAAGGGACACACAGGTAAATCAAACATTTAAACAATAGACCACCTTTGCAGGGAGGCTGTTGGAGGAATCCCCCCTCCCTGCCCTGCCCTCAGTCTTCCTGCAAGATACACATAATTCACACGCTACAAAGGAGCTGGGCGTGGTAACAATAGTGGCTCAATAGTTCCACAAGCCTGGCTGAGAGAAGTGTGACTGCCTTGTAACTTAGGAATATGGGACACACTTAAATCTGGGTAACAAAGTGCTGTATGGTCAGTGAAAACAGTGTTATTTCCAATGTCAGTGTCATAAGGAATGACCAGGGCACATTAGGCAAATATACCCAGAAATAGTCCCGTAGAAGCACATAACATAGATAACTTTGCTGGCTCAGGGAACAGGTAATCCAGGTAAATAAGGACAGAGACTAAATAGGACTATTACTGTCACCCATGTCTCACAGTAGGCAGACCCGGCATGATCCTAACGGGTCCGCTTGGGGATGTCAACATAGTCTATCTCAATATTCCAGCTCTGTTTGCCGAGACAAGCCATCAACATTGGCATTCTGTTTCCCTGGACGATACTGAATTGTAAAGCTGTATGGCTGCAGGGCCAAACTCCACTGCAGCAGCCGTCCATTATCCCCCCTGATACTCGATTTAGCCAAACCAAAGGATTGTGATCCGTAAGGACGGTAAAGGATCGGCGGTAGAGATGGGGCTGAAATTTCCACAAAGCCCATACTAAAGCCAAAAATTCTTTCTCTATAGTAGCGTAGGCAACCTCTCGGGGTAAGAGCCTGATTTAAGCCACAGGATGGTCAATCCCGTCCTCTCCGACTTGACTCAGGACCGCTCCCAGCCCGAACATGGATGCGTCTGTATCGACTATAAAACTTTTGGAGGGGTCAGGAGCTGCTCATACTGGTGCCTGGTTTAGCGCTTGTCTAAGTTGTTGAAAAGCTGCTTCACACTCCGGGGACCACAGGACTTGTCGGGAAAGACTTTTACGAGTCAGGGGCCTAGCGATGGCACTATAATTAGGGATGAACTTACGATAGTACCTGGCGGTACCTAGAAAGGCTAACACTTGTGTCTTGGTACGTGGCATGGGCCTATTGGCCACATATTCAGCTTTAGCTGGCTCAGGTCTCTGTTTCCCACACCCCACCCGGTGTCCCAGGTACTGAACTTCGGACATACCGATGTGGCATTTGTCTGGTTTAACAGTCAGTACTTCTCCCTTTATCCGATCTAACACTATCCCTATGTGGCGGAGGTGTTCTTCCCTGGTGTTACTGTAGATGGCAATGTCCTCTAGATAGGCACAGGTAAAATCCTGCAACCCATCCAGTAACCCATTCACCATCTGCTGGAAGGTAGCGGGTGTGTTTTTCATCCCAAATGGCATGACTGTAAACTGGGAGAGGGGTAGAGAAGGAAGCGCCACCTGAGTGTAGTATTAACAAATGATGTTTAATGGCACCAGGTAAAAACACACTTACAGGATAAAAACATATAAAAGGCTCATCTGTATAGGTATGTGGTCCTCGGTGTTCCCTCTGATCCTGTGGTGGTGACGCTGCAGGGATGCTGGGCTGCAGAAGGTGGATTACCAGCCGGGAGCCCCTTCTGTGGCCATCAGGAAGAGACTAGGGGCCAGCGTGGAGCGCACGTGGAGCGTGCATGACATCACAGGTCGCCCATCCGCTTCCGGGTTCGTTATCCAGGGGAGGGATCGTCCAGGGAGGAGGGCTAGCAGGGAGGTTAAGAGAAGGCTATGCGTTCGGAGCCACTGCTCCTTTAATAGGCCTCATTTTTATCCTGTAAGTGTATTTTTACCTGGTGCCATTAAACATCATTTGTTAATACTACACTCAGGTGGCGCTTCCTTCTCTACCCCCTCTCATCCATCACAGAGCCAGCTCTCTGAGGACAGCAGCCGCCTAGCCTACCAGCCTACTTTAACCATTACATTACCGGTTACCACTTAACCCTTGAACTTCCAGCCTGTCCCCTATGGACTAAGTTGCTCAGCCCTTTATATCTCCTGTTATATATGGACTTGTGTGTTTGCGCTTACAGTTACCAATACTCTGTATGACTGTAAACTGGAACAGACCAAAGGGAGTGATAAAAGCAGATGTAGGGATGGCCTCTGGGTCGAGGGGAATTTGCCAATAGCCCTTGCTGAGATCAATGGTAGTGAGGAAGCATCCCTGGGCGATTCTGTCTAATATTTCGTCTACATGGGGTAGACGTCAGTCACCGTCCAGTCATTCAGTCGGCTATAGTCCACACAGAATCTGGTAGTGTCATCTTTCTTAGGGACTAAAACCACCGGAGATGCCCACGGGTTTTCTGAAGGCTCTATGACCCCGAGATCCAACATATCCTGGATCTCCTTCCGCATCCCTTCTCGTACAGCATCGGGGATGCGATACGCCGTTTGCCTCAAGGGGGCTTGCTCCAGCGTGTCAACCCGATGTACGGCTATTGAAGTATAGCCTGGATGGAACAAGAACATATCCTGGCACTCATGGAGCAGCTGCTGGGCCTGTTCTCGGGGGGGATGGCTCCAGCCCCTCTCCTAATAGCCGCTTAGCTATTCCTGCCTCAGACACTACCTCCCCGGGCAGTCCCGGGAATGAAAGATTCTCTTCGGCCTCCATCTCCGGGGCGCATATATCGGCAACTGCTTCCTCTCTTTCCTTATAAGGTTTCAGCATGTTCACATGAAATGTTCTTTTAAGTTTTGTTGTAGCAATGTTCTAATTGCCTCTGGGTTGCCTCTCATCCGATAATGAGGGATAGATCCCGGTGGTGGCTTTGGATGTGTTCACAGCAAGGAAGCACAATCCCACCGCTGCCACCAATTGTGACAGACCCCTGTCCTGAACAGGCCTATGTCCGCCGTAAATGCTTCCTGTGTCCAGAACCAGCACTATCCCAAGACCCCTCAGCTCACCCAGTCATTAGCTGTGACTCAATGTAGGGTGAATAACACCAAACTGTTTATTCAAACACATGTAACAACAGATACACTCAGGGAAAACCCCCCCCCCTTTGATTCAGGGTGGGGTAAACTGTCCAATCAGTAATAAGGAACACACAGATAAATCAAACATTTAAAACCACCTTATCAGTAAGGAGGCTGTTGGAGGAATCCCCCCTCCTATGTCTGTCCTGCAAGATGCACATAATTCAAACAGTACAAAGGAGCTGGTCGTGGTAACAATAGTGGCTGATTATAAAAAAGAAAGCAAAGGGCGGGACTTTAAACGAAGCACACAGAAGCAGCGAAATGAATTGAATAAGCTTCCCATGCCGGAGCTGCGGTGTCCTTCTTGGCGCTGCATCTCCGGCTGAGTGATTTCTCCACCGTCAGCACAGGATTGCTTGGCACCTCTTGGCGGGCAGCCCTGGTGGCTTGGCTGCCTGCTCGGTTCCACCTTCCTCCTCCCACTTCTGTGCCATCGCGTGACGTTGGAGGCGTGCTTACGGCGGCCCTCCCTATAATGAGCTCCCCCCCGTGACGGGCCTCACACATATTATCAGTAACAACACTCGTTTCCTGGAACATGAGGCATCGTGACACCTGTGTTTCCATCTCATATTCCCCAGGTACTTTCTTTCCCTCACTATGTTTCCACCATCTGGCCTCCTTCATCCCTCTTTGTTCCTCCCTTGCCTCTCTTCACACCCCTTGGTTCCCTCCCTGTCCTCTTTTTCTTTTCTTTTATCGCACTTCTTTTTTTCACGTCTCTCCGCTTCTTCCGACGCTTCTTTGCACCACCTTCATTTCATTTCACTTTTTCATTTTCATACAGATTTCCCATATCGGGGTCACCCCATCCTGTCTACACCTGTGTCACTTCATACACACTGACACACCCCGAGCGTTGTTCGTGTGGGTTTGTCGCCCTACCGTGCCCCCTCAGCTCCCGGAGGTGGCGTCTATGGCGAGTGTGGAACTTTATGGCCGCACCACCATTAGGCAGATGTACATGTAAGTGCGTGGGTCCTGCCAATATATGGGGGGTCTCTCTCATGTTTTTGTATTTACCCACGTGATTTCTCTAGACCAATCAATATGATTGTTCTTACTTATAGATGATCACTACGGTGTTGCTCCTGATGAGGGGCTATAGGGCCTCGAAACGCGTAGAGATAACAACCACCAATATGTGTACATATTCATGAATTCTTTATGGCCGTTCCTCTCAACCCATTCCACCTTTCCTGTATCTTTTTGAAGTGACGCTTCAATGCGCCAGCTATCTGTTAAAGTATTATTTACAATGCATATAATCATGTATCAGATTGAAGTATGAATTTGTGGTCATTTCTTTCAACCTATTTCACTTTTTCTGTATCTCTTTGAAGTGACGCTTTAATGTGCCAGCTATCTGTATAAGTATTATTTACAATACATATAATCATGTATCTATGTGACCGATGTATTTGTAAAATACTGTTATAAACTCCAGGTTGGAGTATGTATTTATGTATAATGTTTGGTTCTAAAAAATATTGATACACAGCATAATTCAACAAATAAATACAAAGAAAACTTTTTTGATGTATTGAACCAATTAAAAGCTCATTCTTATTCAATTAATTTTGCTGATTCTGTGTGCTTCATTTAAAGTCCCACCCTTTGCTTTCTTTTTTAATACATTGTACCGGGATGGAGGATGGGACTTGAACGGCCCCTTATACCTCATTTAAAGTCCCAAAACCTTTTTTTCTTTTAGTGGCTGATAATAGTTCCACAAGCCTGGCTGGGAGAAGTGTGACTGCCCTGTAACTTAGGAATATGGGACACACTTAAATGTGGGTAACAAAGTGCTGTATAGTCAGAGAAAACCATGTTATTTCCAATATCAGTGTCACAAGGAATGACCGGGGCACATCAGGCAAATATACCTAGAAGTAGTCCCGTACAAGCACATAACATAGATAACTTGGCTGGTTCAGGGAACAGGTAATCCAGGGAAACAAGGACAGAGACTAAATGGGACTGGTACTGTCACATGGGGTTCCAGTAATTCTGGTGGCCTCAGCCTGGCCCAGAAAACCCTGGTTCCCTAAAATTGTGAGATTGGCATGGGCCATGGACGCTTCTGCCTCACCCCGATCTACTGTCTCAAGGTCCTTTATTCAACCCCAATTTACAAAATTTGCCGGCGTGGCTATTGAAGCCAGGGTGATGCAGGATCATGGCATCTCGGGACCAGTGGTGTCTACCCTAGTGAATGCTAGGAAAGCGGTCACTAGGAAGATCTACGATAAGGTCTGGAAGACTTGTATTGCTGGGTGTGAAGCCAGAAAATGGCATCCCTGAAAATATGTGATTGGGAGAAGTCTCCCTTTTCTACAGTTAGCTGTGAAAATCAGATTGGCTTTGAGTACAATCCGAGGTCAGATTTCGGCGCTGTCGGTATTCTTCCAAAGACCTTTAGCCTCCCATTACCTGGTCCGAACCTTTATGCAGGAAGCAACTGGTTTGCTCCCCCCCCCCCCCCCCCCCATTAGGTCACCTATGTGTCCTTGGGACTTAAATTTGGTGCTGTCTGTGTTACAGAAACAACCATTTAAGTCTATCAAGGAAATTCCATTAGTCTTGCTGTCACGCAAGCTAAACTTCATGATGGCCATCACCACGGCTAGAAGGGTGTTAGAACTGGCGACCCTTTCATGTAAGGAACCATACCTAATTCTTCTCCATGACAAGGTAGTGTTGCATCCTATTCCATCCTTCTTGCCAAAGGTGGCGTCGGCCTTTCATTTAAATCAGGACATTGTTTTGCCTTCTTTTTTTCTCTCAGCCACGTTCAGTGGAAAAGAGACTGCATTCCTTGGACGTTGTCCGGGCAGTCAGAGATTATTTGTCTATATCTGCGGAGATCCGAAGACCAGACTCCTTTTTTGTTTTACCAGAAGGACCCAACAAGGGGTAGGCAGCTTCCAAAGCTTCCATTGCCAATTGGGTCTGCCAGTTGGCCATTCAGGCCTATGGTCTGAAATGTAAGGCTCCTCCCTTCCATTCTACCAGGGGTGAACCTCCTGGGCTTTTTGCCATCAGGTATCTGTGGCTCAGATTTGCTACCTGGTCTTCAGTGCATACGTTCACAAGACTTTATCAGGTAGACGTTAGAGCAGCTAAAGATTCTGCTTTCGGCCATAGGGTACTACAGGCTGCCGTTTAAAGTCTGATGGCTATTTTTTGTTTTGGCAGGGTGTCTCCCTCCCCTCAAGGCTATTGCTCTGGGATGTCCCAGTAGGTAATGAATACCGTATATACTCGAGTATAAATCATTCCGAGTATAAGTCGAGGCCCTAATTTACCACAAAAAAAATGGGAAAAACGTATTGACTCGAGTATAAGACTAGGGTGGGAAATGCAGCAGCTACCTGTAAATTTCAAAAATAAAAATAAATACCAGTAATGTTTTTGAATATTTATTTCAAAAGAAAAAACAGTAAACTAGCTCTGTAAGTGGAAAAGAGGGTCAATAAAAACTATATGGTATCAACAATAACTTTAAAAGTACAAAAACCTTAGCTCAATCAGCAACAAAGCTAAAACACAAGAGTTAAAATCCTTCAAAACTGGATTCCTTCTCATCATCTGTATGTCCAAACAGAGCTTCAGCATTAGCTGTTGTGAGGTTATCAGTATAGACATTGTCATCATCACTGAGTTCGCATTCATCACCGTCACTGCTTTCGTTCTCAAACAAAGCGCTGTCTTCACTGCCATCCATAGCATTACTAATCCCACATTTCTTGAAGGCGCTTTGCACCATGTCCTCTGGAATCTCATCCCATGCATCACGAACCCACGTTGCTATCAATTCAATGTCGGGCTTCATCAGATTTCCACCTTTTGTCAGTCGGGCTTGACCAGATGACATCCATTCATGCCACATCTTTCGCAAACGGTCTTTGAAAGGTTTATTTAAACACACATCTAGCAGCTGCAATACAGATATAAGCCCACCTGGAATAAAGGCCAAAGTAACTTGAGAAGATTTTGCCAATTTTTTTATGTCATCAGATGTGTGGGCTCTGAACATATCCCAAACTAGCAATGATGTTTTTTTCTTTAAGGCTGCTCCTGGTCGTCCGTTCCAAATTTCTTCCAGCCATTTTTTTGTTCCGTCTTCATCCATCCAGCCGTTAATATGTGCGCGCACTGTAATTCGTGGTGGGAATTTGACCTTTTTAGGCAAGGTCTTTCTTTTAAAAATAATGACAGGCCGCAGCTTGGTTCCATTAGCCAGACATGGCAGAACGACTGTGAAATGTTTTTTTTTTTATTTCCTGTGGTTCTGAGAAAAATAGTTTTGGCTCCCAAACTTGCCACAGTTCTGTTGCTTGGAAGATCAAAGGTCATAGGTGTTTAATCTATATTTCCAATATCTCCCAGGTCATAGTTTGTTTTATGATGAATGGAATGACATCACTTTTTCATCAAGGTCTTTTGGCAACTTCTGTGAAATCTTTGTTCTTTGCCGCAAACATAGGCCAAACCTATTCATGAAGCGAGTACACCATCCTGCTGACGCAGCAAAATTTTCAATGCCTGGTGCTTTTAATTTGTCATCTTTAGCCATTTGAAGGGCACGTAAGCGAATTCCCATGCGTGTTACGCAGTAACCATTTTGACGGCACTCCATAACCCATTTATGCAATTCAGTCTCTAGAGCCCCATATGAAGTTGTTAAACCACGTCAAGCTTTTTTATCCTTTGGAATCTTTTCCAAGTCAGCTTTCATTTTCCGCCAGTCCCTCACTAGTTTTTCACTAACACAAAATTCCCTACTTGCAATACAGTTATTGCTTTCTTCTGCTCTTGACACAACTTTAAGTTTGAAACCAGCTTCGTATGAACTGCGTTTTTGTTTTGGTCCAGGATTACCGGTAGAAGTATTGGGATCCATTTCTAACAGGATAAAAAAAAAGACTTGTATAGTTTGAGGCCTAATGCGGGCTGATGATATTGCAGAATGTGATGACATGACTGTTTGCCCATGAAATGCAGCCTGCCAGTGCCCATTATATACAAGTGTCCATTATATACAGCCTGCCAGTGTCCATTATATACGGCCTGCCAGTGTCCATTATATACAGCCTGCCAGCGTCCATTATATACAGCCTGCCAGTGTCCATTATATACAGCCTGCCAGCGGCCATAAAATTTGCCCATCAGAGTGCCCCTTAACAGAAAATTTGCCCATCAGAGTGCCCCTTAACAGAAAATATGTCCAACAGCGTGACTCTTAACATAAAATTTGCCCATGGACACATTTTATATTAAGGGACACTCTGATGGGCAAATTGTATGTTAAGGGGCAAAATATACCCATCAGCATTCCCCTTAAAATACAATTTGTCCATCAGAGTACCCCTTAACATAAAAAAGGTGCCCATCAGCGTGACCTTTAACAAAACATGCCCAGCAGTGTGCACAATAAAAATATGCCCAGCCACATATCGGTACCTTGAATGCAGGAGGGGCGGATTGCGGAAGCTGCAAGATGTGGAAAGCCTAAGCCAGGACCTGGGAACCGCGAGTAGCAGGGGGGCGGGGCGCGCACGTGACATCACGCCCTTACTCACGGCCCGTGAGTGCGAGCTCATCTTCGTCTCCGAGACTTGCGGTGAGGAGCAGGGGGCGGGCGCACGCACGCAGCGTCACTGGTTGCTGGGGAAACCCGCGGTCCCAGCAAACTAGCATCGGCGAACCCAGCGGCACGACCCCGTCCCCTTTTCTCCTCCATTACTTGCATTTTAAGTTCAATGACTCGAGTATAAGTCGAGGTGGCTTTTTTCAGCCCAAAATAGCCTAACTCTGTGTCCCGTGATGTATGATAAAGAAAAAAGGAATTTTTTGTCATACTTACATGTAAAATCCTTTTCTTTGAATACATCACAGGACACAGAGGTCCCTCCCTTCTTTTGAGGATTCAGTGCTTGCTACCAAACTGAAGTACTTCCTGTATGAGAGGGATTATACAGGGGCGGACTTCCTGTCTAAGACTTTGTCTGCCAGTGTCCATTCACCTTGAGATGGCGTATAACCCAGTAGGTTTCACCCCCCCTGCTGCCAAGGACATTTTTCGGGTTTCAGTGCTGTTACACTTTGAGAATTACTCAGGCATGCAACACTGTAACTAAATGATTTTTTTTGCAACAGATAGTTTTCTTTTGGTGATATTTAATCACCATTGGGTTTTTTTTATTTTTTGCTATATAAACGAAAAAAGGCTGCACATTTTGGGGGGAAAAAAAAACAAACATGTTTCTTAGTTTCTGTTACAACATTTTGCAGATAAACGATTTTCTTCAGAAATTTGGGCCTATTTTTTTTCTGCTATAATTTTTTGGTAAAAATAACAGTTCAGTGTATATTTAGTTTGTGTGAAAATTAGCGTCTACAAGCTATGGTGTATATACAAGGGGCATTCAAGTCAAACCTGGACTTTTAAATTTACAGGTATAAAAAGGATGCTAGCATGGCGGTACAGCACACAGTAGTATGTGGCAAGTGTATCCTATTACTGATAGGCGGCACACATGTCGCGGGCCAGGCCAGAGACTGTTAAGATAGCAAAAAACTAACCCTCCATCCAGAGCACAATGGCTCGCTAGAATTGCAGAAATACAACAAATGAAAAATCTTACTTTGGCGATGAAAGATCAAGATGGAAGGCACCAGAAGACATGGGCCCCATATTTGGCATATAGAGAGGAGACGAGAATAGAGGGATAAGGAGGTCGGTGGAGAGGGGAGGAGGAGAGAGGTACAGGGGAAGAGAGATTTTTTTTTTTTCTTTTTTGGATGGGGGGATATTATTTAAATAGGATACAGGGGAAATGTAGAAAAAGAGACTTCATATTGAGTTAGGAGCTGTTCAAGAAGTAATACAGCATATATAGATAGATGGAAGTATTAAGAATGTTACAAAAAGACATTGTAAGACTGTGATGAATTGTAATGTGAAATCTATGGAAAATAAAGAATAAAAAAAAAAAAAGATGGCAAAAAACAGTGTTAGTGCGTGCATGGAACAGCGTGTGGTGATGACGTTTCTTGTGAACGTAGGCGTAAAACCCATGGATATCTACAGTAGACTTCAAGCACAGTTACGGTGATGTGAAGTAAGACATGTGAATGGTGTAAACGTTTCAAAGATGGCCGTACGTCCATCAGTGATGGTTCCCAGCCCACAGCAGTCATTCCTGTGAATGACTTGTAACGAAACGTCCCACACTCCGCTTGAGTGCTTTCGTCATATACCGCTTCCTCCCAGTCTGAATATAGATATCAGATATTCCAACTGCTAACAACCCCAAACAAGACAATACTCGTTTGGTTGCTGAACATGGACTGTTTATTGAAAACTAACAGGTACACAGGTAATACTCTGGACAACCCCCCCCACTCCCTTTGCATTCAGGGCGGGGTAGACTGTCCAATCAGCAGTGAGAGTTGTTGGAGGAATTCGCCCCCACCAGTCTCACAGCTAATTTACATACACATCCCATAATATCCAAGGCAGACAGACACAATAGAACATTGGAATACAGCCACACTCCAAACGACCCAGCAAAGAGTACACAACAAAATGAGACAAACTATTGGGTGAAAGACCCGGGCATTCCACGTCTCATTAATCAGCATTCCTTTCACATACATCTGTCCACTGACTCCCAAGCTGACAGAGACCATCATGGCCTCCTTAATAATGTCCTTTTGCATTACATAACAGAATATCTTCCTAAATGCTTGTAGCTCCCTCAAATGCCAGGGCCCATAGTCAGTAGGCAAGAGGCTAGCATTCAGTCCCCTCCAAATGCCTCTGTCCCGGGTGAGTCTATCACACGACTGATCCAGGATAATCGATGCATAACCTGTCACGAATCCTTCGGAGGTCAGCATTTCAGCACTGATGTCAAAGTCTTTCTATGCCGAAGCTTTCCAGGTATTAGTTAAACTCTGGTGTAAGTGTATAAATCTAGCAGGGGCGTATGTCGAAAAAAAAAAATGCAGTTTCCACTCCTTGAAATTTGTTCTTTTATTATATAAACTCAAAAGTCCTGGTTTGACTTGAAACGCCCCTTGTATATTCGAAAATTGATCAGTGCTGACTGACTATCCTTTCTTGAGGAGCTGAAATGCCAGGACAGTACAAATACCCCCAAATGCCCCTTTTTTGAAAAATAGACAGTCCAAGGTAGGCACGCTGAGTTTTTTTTTGTAGTTTTCATTTTTTTCACATCTTTTTTTTGTGGGGGAAATGAAGAAATTAAATATTTTTTTTCTGTTTTTCACAAAGTTGTCATTTCAAGTTATTTCTCACACACAGCATAAACATACTTTCATATTACACCCAACACATTCTGCTATTCCTCCTGAGTATGGGGATACCACATGTGTGAAACTTTTTCACAGCCTAGCAACACAGAGGGACTAATTTCTTGACTACCTATCACAATTTTGGAGGTCCTGGAGCACCAGGACAGTGGAAACACCCACAAAATTATTGGAAATCAAACACTCCCAAAGTATTATCTGAAAAGCATAATGAGTCGTTTGAAAATTGTCCTTTTTTGCTAGAAGTTTTTGGAAAATGCAGGAAAGAAAATGAAAATTATTTTTTTACACAAAGTTGTCACTTAATCATGGGGGAGTTTTTCACAGCCTAGTCACATAGTGGAGCACCTTCAGGCTTTCTAGGGGCATAATATACAAATCTAATTTCCTGACTACCTATCACATTTTTGGAGGCCCTGGAGCACCAGGACAGTGGAAACACCCACATTTTGGAGAGTAAAGTATTTTTTTAAGAGCAGTGGTTAGTCTTTTGCAGACTTAATTTTTTTTAACATGTTTTTGGAAAAGGAAATGTAAATATACACAGTGGGGAAAATAATTATTTATCACAGCATGAGCCTACTTACAACCCAGAATGCATTCTGCTACTCCTCCCGAGTATGGTGATACCACATGTGAGACTTTTTCACTGTCTGGACTGATTATGTACTGGATATTGTATTTTGTTTATGACACAAATCAACCAATTGTATCAAAACCAATGTACTGTATTGTAATGTACCCCCCTCTATGAGTGGCCAGGGAATATATCTTAGTGTTGCATCACCTAAGGCAGTCTCCATTTCTATAAGCCAGGCAAGCCTAGCCTACTTTTACTTAGCTGCCCCCGGGAATGCCATGCTTGCTGGCCAGAAAGTATAGGAGCTTGAAGAAAGAAAGAACAAAAGCATTCTGTTGATCCCTGAATGCAGTTGTCCGCAGAGGATGGCTGGGACAAGTGTCTTGCAGGAACATCAGTCAGTGGAATGTGCAAATGGGTCAGTTCAGGCCGCAGGCAGAGACATGGTCAGAAAACGGGCAAAGGATTTGTTCAGGTAGCAGGCAGAAATGTGGTAAATAAACAACCTAGGGCATTGATGGCAAACCTTGGCACCCCAGATGTTTTGTAACTACATTTCCCATGATGCTCAACTACACTGCAGAGTGCATGAGCATCATGGGAAATGGCGAACCTTGGCACCCCAGATGTTTTGAAACTACATTTCCCATGATGCTCAACTGCACTGCAGAATGCATGAGCATCATGGGAAATGTAGTTCCAAAACATCTGGAGTGTCAAGGTTCGCCATCACTGGACTAGGGTCAGTACAGGCAGCAAGCAGAGGCAATACTGTACTGGTGTTGTGGTGATCAGGAACACTGTTGCTATCTGCACTGGTCTGGTGACAGTGGGACTTATGTAGTAGCAATCAGGAACACTGTTGCTGGCTTACACTGGTCTGGGGACTAGTGTGGCAGCAATCAGGAACACTGCTGTGGACTTAAATGGGGACTGGTGTGGCGACAATTAGGGACACTGTTGCTGGCTTACACTGAACAGTATGCAAAAAATGTTTTGTTTTATTTTTTTTGTTTTTCTTTGCAATTATTTTACATACGATCACCAGAGCTGTACAATGTTACCATAGTCACTGTACTCCTCTGGGGGAACAGTATTTTTTTTCACACTGCGCTTGCTTATGCAGCTATGATGACTGTATAAGCAAATTATTTCTATTGTTTATGCAGCCATGATCACTGTATAAGCAAATAATGTTTATGTGTTTGGCATCATTCATTCATTAGCCCTGTACCATGTAATCATTGTAACCAATCACAGTGATCATAGTCAGCAGTAGTAAACAAGGATGTAATTCATGATGCCATTGTTTACTGCTGTGATTGGTTACAGCTATTTCATGGTACAGGGCCACTGTGATGGTCATGAATGACACCCTTGTTTATTACTGCTGACTAAGATTGGTCACAGTGATCACATGGTACAGAGAAAATCACAATGGCCCTGTACCCAGATCTGTGATTTGCTTTGTCTGGTGAAAAAAAACATCAGGGATCAAGCTGCTGCATGGCTCTGAGGCTGCGCATGAGCTCCCGTTTTGGGAGAACGTGTGGGCTGGACAGGAAGCGGTTAAAGGACCGCTTTTTAATCCAGTTCAGTCATATGATTCTGTAGCTTTGGCTTTGCCCTGTGCAAGGGAGAACTGGCCTACAGATGTGAATTCCAGGAGCCATGACATCGCCCATAGGCTCCTATGGCCCAGCTATTGACGGCGCTCCTTCCACTCACCTGGAACAGCTGCTCAATGACACGAGAGCCAGAGCTGCAGGATTATGTGACCAGAGGGCAATACAAAGTGGTAAATACACCGATCTTTTTTACACAGGGTTTGCAAAATAGGTAGGGGGAGGGAGGAGGGAATGTTTTTAAAAATAGTATTAAGTTTTTCTTCCAATTTAAGCTACCTGTCGAACTCAGAGGGTGGTTAGTACAGTAGATATCCAGCTGCTAAAACATAATTTTGTTAACAATGTTTCCATTAACGGACACTTTTAGATCTACACGTTCATGCATAGGGAAAAGGGAAGCGGGTAAAAGAACTTCCTTAACGTCAAGAGGGAAGGGACAAGAAAGTGTTTGCAAAAGTTGTGGAGTATCCATTGACAAATGATGTTTACTCAGTTCAAAACCTTATGTCTGGGACACGTTGGACAGACTGCTGGACTTTATTGCATATACAGTTAGGTCCATATATATTTGGACACAGGCACAATTTTCATACTTTTGGATCTGTATGCCACCAGAATAAAATTAAAAGGAAACAATCCAAATAAATTTGAAGTGCAGACTTTCAGCTTTAATTCAAGGGATTGAACATAAATATCAAGTACAAGTTTTAGGAACTGCAACCATTTTTATACACAGTTCCCCATTTTCAGGGGCCCAAATGTAATTGGAGAAATTAATATACCGTATTTATCGGCGTATAACACGCACTTTTTTCCCCTTAAAATCAGGGGAAAATCGTGGGTGCGTGTTATATGCCGATCCCCGCTATTTTGTGATCTATCGGAGCGATCACCGCCGACATTCACATAGCGTGTATTTTTAAATATGGCGCCGCGGAGTTCGGAGGGACACAGTGACTGGGCGGAGCCGAGATACACATAGCCGAGGGTTCTCGGCTCTTCTCGGCGCCGTTCACAGTCCCGCCCAGTCCCGCCATTGGACCTGTGTTATGTCTATCATAGGGACTGGGCGTGACTGTGAACGGCTCCGAGAAGAGCTGAGAACCCTCGGCTATGTGTATCTCGGCTCCGCCCAGTCACTGTGTTCTCGGCGGCGCTCGTTCAGCTGAACGAGCGCCGCCGAGTCCCTCCGAACTCCGCGGCGCTATATTTAAAAATACAAACTAAACTTGTGTATGTCGGCGGCGATCATAAAATGTACACTGGGGGCAAGGCTGCACTGACCACTGGGGACAAGGCTGCACTGACCACTGGGGACAAAGCTGCACTGGGGCAAGGCTGCACTGACAATTCTGCACTGGGGCAAAGCTGCACTGACAAGGCTGCACTGGACACTGGGGCAAGGCTGCACTGACAAGGCTGCACTGGGGCAAAGCTGCACTGACAAGGCTGCACTGGACACTGGGGCAAGGCTGCACTGACAAGGCTGCACTGGACACTGGGGCAAGGCTGCACTGACAAGGCTGCAGATGGACACGATAACGCTGCATTGATGGGCATTTAAATGTAAGGTTTTTTTCCTTAAACTTCCCTCCTAAAAGTTTTTTTCCTTAAAATTCCCTCCTAAACTTGGGGTGCGTGTTATACGCCGATAAATACGGTAATCATAAATAAAATGTTCATTTTTAATATTTTGTTGAGAGTCCTTTACTGGCAATGACTGCCTAAGGCTGGGTTCACACTGCTGTGCGGAGCGGCTCACAGCAGGGGTGTGGTGCGTCCCTGCTCTCTGTTTCAGGGACAAATCAGACCTGAATTTTTGGCTGTATTCGGACCTGAAACAGACCAGAAGATGCACAGGACTTTTCTGCAAACTGCTCCGCAGCCGCCCCGGAGCTGTGTGAACCGGCTCCATTGAGAGCTGGTCACAGTCTCATGACATGCGAATTGGAAGCGGAGAAACCCACATCCAATTCACACTAGTATGAACCCAGCCTGAAGTCCGGAACCCATGAACATTACCAAAGACTGCGTTTCCTCCTTTTTGATGCTTTGCCAGGCTCTAACTGCAACTGTGTTCAGTTGTTCTTAGTGGGTCTTTCTGCCTTTAGTTTTGCCTTCAGCAAGTGAAATGCATGATCAATTGGGTTGAATTCAGGTGATTGACTTGGCCATTACAGAATATTCCACTTCTTTTGCTTCAAAAGCTCCTGGATTGCTTTTGTAGTGTGTTTTGGATCATTGTCCATCTGTACTGTGAAGCGCCGTCCAATCAACTTTGCTGAATCTGGGCTGACAGTATATCTCTAAACACTGCAGAATTCATCCGGCTGCTTCTGTCTTCTGTCACATCATCAATAAACACCAATGACCCAGTGCCACTGGAAGCCACACATGCCCAACCCATCACATTGCCTCCACCATGTTTTACAGATGACGTTGTGTGCTTTGGATCATGAGCGGTTCCAAGCCTTCTCCACACTTTTTCTTCCCGTCATTCTGGTACAGATTAAAGGGGTTGTAAAGCCTCACGGTTTTTCACCTTAATGCATTCTATGCATTAAGGTGAAAAACCTTTTCTGATGCAGCTGCCCCCCCAGAGCCCCCTTTTTACTTACCTGAACCCGATCGTTCCAGCGATGGGGAAGAGCACAGCAGCTCCAGCCGCTGTCTCATGTCCCCATTGGATAGATTGATAGCAGCAGGAGCCATTGGCTCCCGCTGCTGTCAATTAAATCCAGTGACACGGGTGGCGGGGCCAAGTCCTGTTGTCTGTGTCAATGGATGCAGCAGCAGGAAGTGCCCCCAGGGAGAGCGGCTGTATATATGTATAGACATGTTTGTAAAGGTTTGGGGTTTTTAAAAATAAATAAATAATCACTTTTAATCTTAGTTTCATCTGTTCAAAGACTGCTTTTCCAGAACTGGTCTGGCTTTTTTAGATGTTTTTTGGCAAAGTCTAATCTGGCTTTTCTATTCTTCAAGCTTCAGAATGGTTTGCACCTTGTGGTGAATCCTCTGTATTTGCTCTTCTGAAGTCTTCTCTTGATTACAAACTTTGACAATGATACGCCCACCTCCTAGAGAGTGTCCTTCACTTGTCTGGATGTCCTGAATAGGTTTTTCTTTACCATAGAGAGGATCCTGCGATCATCTGCCACTGTTGTCTTCCGTGGATGTCCAGACCTTTTTATGTTGTTGAGCTCACCAGTGCTTTTCTTCTTCCCTTAGAATGTACCAAACTGTTGATTTGGCCACTCCTAATGTTGCTGCTATCTCTCTGATGGATTTGTTTTGTTTTGGAAGCCTTACAATGGCCTGTTTCACTTGCATGGACAGATAGATTCGAAATGCAAATACCACACGTAGCATCAACTCCAGACCTTTTACCTGCTTAATTGACGAAGCAAGTAGCTCACACCTGGCCATGAAACAGCTTTCGATTCAAATAACCAATTACTTTTGGTCCCTTGAAAAAGGGGGTGGCTATTCTTAAGAGCTGTAATTCCTAAACCCTTCCTCCGATTTGGATGTACATACCCTCTAATTAAACCTGAGAGTGTGCACTTTCAGCCCATATCCATATTATATAACTATAGCTTGAATATGTTTTGGTAAATACATGAAAAAATCTAAAATTGTGCCTGTGTCCAAATATATATGAGCCTATGTATAAGGTTGCAGTTATCATTTCTAGTAGTATATTCATTTGCACTGTAATGGTATTCACCAGACTTTGGGAATTCCTGCTGGATTTTTTTTCTGGTGCAGAATGCCCCCTGCAGCCCCCTTCTGCTTTTTTTTAATTTTATTTAGAACTGACTATTGCTAACTCCCTTAACCTGCTACTATTCCTTGGTGGGTGAGTTAGTAAAGTAACCCATGTTATAATTTATGATTTAGCCCATCTTGTCACTCAGAATTATTTAAGTTTAATTTTTGGAACTTGATGTACTGGGAGGAAAGCACCAAAAGCAACTTAACCTGCATATTAAACAATCATACTTATTAGTTCTCAGGATCCTTCCAATCATATTAGTCCAGTACACTCTTCATTCGACAATACTAAGCCCTGATGAAGGGCAGGCCCTTTGAACTCTTGAAACATGTTGGTTAAATCTGGGCATCCTTTTTTCTACTTTTGGTGCTTTTCTTCTTGCACACCTAGGGGGAGAATTACTAGAACTGGAGAGTATTTATTGACCCCCAGTGGGTTTGCCTTGGAGATTTGTTAGCTGGATTGGATTGGCTTGCACAAAACTGAATTCGAGTTCTCAGAATTTTTTGTACAGTCGTAGCTCTTAAATGTTCTCTGCATAGAATGTACATAGGGAATCTCAGTGATACTTAAAGTACAACTAAAGGCAAAACCTAATTTTTCATTTTGGATAGAGTAAATGAGGGGATTTTCATTCACCTTCCTGTCCCATAAGCAAAACAAGAAGTGTGAGGAAATCCCTGCAAATTAAGGAAATGCCTTGGACGCCCCCCCAGGTCATCAGAATTAGTGTCCCCATTGGAAGATTTCTCTTCTATTACTTTTCTAGGGACAACCCAAAATTTGGGATTTCTTTTACTTTCAATGATAATGGTATACAGGACAAATGAAAAAGATGAATCTCCCTAAAGGGGGCACAAAGAGCAGTAAAGAACCTCAGAGGTGTTCTAATCCATCTCTCATCCAAAACAAAAACATTTTGCATTTAGTTATACTTTAAAAATTCAGAGGCAATGCTGGCAAACATTTATACAGAATGTATTAGCCTCTGCCTATATAATGTTCAGTTTATCCCTGGAAATAAGACTCTTTACCCACCTACCTTTTTGTATAGTGACAGTTTTCTCCTTTTTTTTTCACATAAAGCAAAAGGGGAAGATTCTTTATGATTATGTGGTGGTGCCATCCGCCAATTCACTACTCAGCAACCTGCATAAACTCTGTAAGCTTTGCAATGGATACAAAAAAGCTTACCTGTGTATCTCAGGGTCACCTTGAAGTCTTTTTATCTGCAGTGTTTTCTCATGTTAAAATAGCCATATATGTGTTTTTTTTTTTTTTTTATTCAGCCAGCTAGTTGTATGATAAAAAACAAAAACGATTTCCCCCATCCACGCATTCAAGGTGGATGGGGGAATCCTTCCCGCTGCATTATTATATTCTGACAGTGGGGTGACTCCCCCACTGTCAGAATACACAGCCTCTGATCAAGCAGCCTTTAGCCGACAGGGCAATTGAACAGAAATCGATTGGTAGATTGACTTCTGTTCAACTGTGGCAGCCACACATGAATCAAAAACCGTCTGGTGCCTGCTTAACCGGCTGAACTTTGATCCATCTATGGCCACGTTTACATCAAGAAATGTTGGGACTGGCCAACTATTGGTGATGGAGGGGTTTAAAGACCCTCTTGCAGTCTCCCCACATTCACCACATCGCTCCATGGAGAAACTGATGACAAGTTATCCAATAATTATTGTTTTTATGTGGATTGGTCAATGAACTGAAATCTATAAATTCTGCACCAAATAATACAAACTAGATGTGGTTATGTGTAATGACAAAAAAGCCATTATTAATGTCTGAAGGTAAACCAGTACTAATATTTATAGATATTATTAGAAATACTGAATGTAATTTTTTAACTATGATAAATTTACACTGTAAAATAAGCATTTTGAATTAATGGTGTAAAAAGAAAAAAAAATCTGAATGCCCAACATTGCAACCATCTTAAATGATATGGTGTGGTAATGGTGACTTTATACTCAGTTCAGTTATCATTTCCCTGTTTTTAAATGTACAGAATCTAATAGCAAAAAGTGTTTCCTACTGATGGCACTGATTAGCAAGGAAAAATGAGTCTGAAGCATGAATAGTGAATTAGATAACCTGTCTATAGTACTATAGATAAATTGGGCTTTTGGTTTCCTTTATAAATAGGCATTTAGCTGTATGAACAAAGCAGGCCTGCTGATGGTATGTTGTTGTCTCCTGGGTGCAAATGCCATGTAAAGTAAGCTTGTAGTCTGGCTTTACAATGTAAACTAAAAGCCAGCCATAGACAGTACGATTTGATTTTCTTTCATGCAAACACAGTTGATGGGGGAATCCTTCCCACTGAGCTATTGTGTTCTCCCAGTGGAGAGCGTGGGGATCCGTCCCGGCCAGGAGAACACACAGTGATAGCCGCTGACAATAATCGCATTAAAAATCCGCCAGGCTGGTTGTACCCATAGATCAGATCAACTTCGGCACAATCAGCCTGCCTGTACATGGTTCAAATCTCGGCCGGTCCCTGCTGAACCGGCCAAGAGTAAAACCATCTATGGATGGCTTAAGGCTGTAGACAGTTGCCAAACCTTACCTGTACCATAATCCTGTTCTTCACAGTGCTGCTAGGGCACCCAATGTTCCTATGTACCTCTTTAATTTATGTAGGTTTGTGTATATGTATATAGGCAGATTTCAATATATCAGTGCTTGGTTCTGATGACACCGCTCCACCGATCTTGGTAAAGAGCCTCCGGCGGAGGCTCCTTACCATGTGATGAGCCGTGTCCAATCACGGCTGATCACGATGTCAATAGGAAAAGCCATTGATAGGCTTTTCCTCACTCGTGTCTGACAGACGTGAGGAGAGGAGAGCCGATCGGCGGCTCTCCTGACAGGGGGGGTCTGCGCTGATTGTTTATCAGTGCAGCCCCCTCTCGGATGCCCACACTAGATCACCAGGGAAGCCGCCAGGACCACCAGGGAAGCAGGCAACATGTGGATGGCCAGGTATGTACCCCATGGCCATCCACATGTGCCCAAATGTGCCCAGTCTGTGCCAATCAGTGCCCACAAATGGGCACTGACTGGCACCATTATAAATCAGTGATGCCCAGCAATGCCACCCATCAATGTCATCAGTGCCACCAATCAGTGTCAACAGTGCCACCCATCTGTCCATCTGTGCCACCTATCAGTGCCACCTATCAGTGCCACCCATAAGTACCCATCAGTGCCACCCATAAGTGCCCATCAGTGCCGCCTATGAGTACCCATCAGTGCCGCATATCAGTGCCACACATAAGTGCCCATCAGTGCCGCCTATCAGTGCCCATCATCAGTGCCTGTCAGTGCCACCTCATCAGCGCCACCTCATTGGTGCCACCTCATCGGTGCCCATCAGTGCCCGTCATTGAAGAAGAAAACGTACTTATTTACAAAAATTTTTAACAGAAACAAAGAAAAACTTGTTTTTTTTCAAAATTTTCGGTCTTTTTTTATTTGTTGCTCAAAAAAAAAAAAAACACAGAGGTGATCAAATACCACCAAAAGAAAACTCTATTTGTGGGAACAAAATGATAAAAAATTTGTTTGGGTACAGTGTAGCATGACCGCGCAATTGTCATTCAAATTGCGACAGCGTTGAAAGCTGAAAATTGGCTTGGGCAGGAAGGTGCTTAAGTGCCTGGTATTGAAGTGGTTAAACATTTTAGATTTACTAAAATAATTTCACTTCCATGTTCTGTGTACTGTGGGAGACCAGATAGAGTGAATGCAAGTTCTGGGCTTAGTAACACTTTAAGGTTGGCCTGAATGCTGATCATACACAATTTTTTTTAATGTGATCTACTCATTGAGCAGTAAGTAGAGATTCGCATAGCAGGTCTACCAGAAGGTTTTTTAACATGCTCACTTTTATACAAAATGCATTCTAGTGATGGGGCTAATTATTGGTTGTGGATACAATTGGCTGACCTTAGCGCATACTTTTCCCAATTGCCCTCACTATAAAGAAAGACCACACCACACATTAGTCCTAGGAAGTATTTATAGACATGAACTTGAAACATCCACAGGCTTGATTTTCTTCTTTAAAATACAAAGATTATGGTAGACAACTTCCATCTGTTTTCTGTCTTAAAATATTCTAAAAGCTTTTAAAAAAATAAAGATTTTTAGCACCTTTTAGACAAATGAGGGATATGAGTGTTCACTGGTGACTTACTAGCATCAAACACCTATGTGCATTCCCAGCTGCACAAAGCTTACAATGACAGTGTACACTGCTAAGGCACTAACAACCAGATTGCAGCCCTTAACACATACATACAACCAGCCGCAAACGGGTCTTGAAATGCAGCACCTTGCTTTAAATACAGGTAACAATGCGGTTTAAAGGCCAGTTTCACCCACTTATAAAACATAACTGTGGGAGGAATTCAACAGAAATAAATGGATGCCTATTCTTCAGATCTTAAAGGTTCTTTACTAACCAAACAATGCTGAGCAAGACAGTCTTGGTTTATGTTATTGTTTTGTCACAGGGTTGTCACAGCCCCTCCCCTTACCTAACAGCACACAGCAAAATCTTGATGGTTCTAAATAAGCTCTATCTTAGAGAGATGGCTTTTGAGACCACTAGATGTATTACAATAACCATACCTCTTATACAGGTAAATTAAACATAATCATAATCCAATAAGGTTTAAAAGAAACACAGAGGCTGCAATTGCTGCCTTCTCTTAAGGCCGGCCCTTCTTGCTTCCATACTTTTAGTCCCTGACCCAAAATAAGTATCGTGATAAAGACCTCTGACTTTCTTGACATTCATACTTGTCCTTGATCAGTGACTCACGAATTGAAATCGGTAGGCCAGGTTAACAGTCAGGCAACTAGCATTTTCAGAAAGGTTAGTAATGGAAGCCCTTAGATTCCTTGTAGACTTGTTTTCTACCAGTCCTTAAAGGGGAACACCTCACAAACCTGATCTCTGCTATCCTCTGTAGATTACTTTTAGAAACAATCTGTCTTTTTCTAGCATTGTAGCAAAGTAGAAGGCATTAAAATAATTGGTGTGGCATAGTTCTATTACAGCTGGTTATCTGCAGGTGTATTAATACAGTTACCTTGTAAACAGTGACAGCACTGATAGTTGGGCTTGCTCTGTATTAGAAAGTAATTGGTTTAGTGCACACAATAAAGGGCGTGTATTCATGGGTGCTTTACCTGGACCAGTGCTACATTTTCACTGGAAGGGTTTTAGCAAAACTGACCTAAATACATTTTTTTAAAGTGTTTCTTGCAGCTAACGCCAGGCAGGATTATTGAGGTATGATGGCTCCTCCTAGTGGTTCAATGTGGTAGTGCAGCAAAAGTTTGTTTAAGATATTAGGCTCAATGTACTAAGCCAAAATGAGGGCAGAACTGTAGATATAGCAGAACATGTGATGTCTGTGGGGCCAGGATGCATACAAGGGCTCTGACCTAGCTGGCTATAGAGTGATGTATGCAGGTAGCATTAGCATCTGGGAAGAAAATTTGTATTCCTATTTTGAATCACAGCAGGATGTTCCTTTGAGGTGCATTGAGGCACCTTTTGCCATGAGCCCACCATAGCACAGCTTTGGCTAAAACAATCTTTGTTTTTTACCATTACCATCAGCAATGGCAGCTGAAACTAAAAGTCACAATTATTATGGCAAATAACACCTATGGTATATAGCTTAGTGAATTGATTAATTTGCAAAATACTACCTAACTTTATTAAGGGGCCAAGTATATGTAAACTCATATTTTTTTTCTGGCTTGGATAGAGTAGAGAAGAATTAGAACCTCTAGTTGGTTATTATTGCGGTCTGTGTTTCCACTGGAGAGAGTAACCCCTATTTTTTTTTGGTGACCACTGCAAAAGTAAATGGTGGGAAATCCAACATTTTGACTTGCCAATAGAACAGTAATAGAGGGGAAATATTCCAATGGGGACACTTGTGATGTCTGAGAGGTGATTGCCCTTACCTCAGAAAGATTTCCTCTCAATTCTTGCTGTGGCTACAGGACAGGAAGTGAGGAAAAATCTCCCCAATGGAATATAGATGACAAAAAAGACAATGGTTTTAACGATTCCCTGCTCTATCCATACCAATTGGTATGAGCTGTAGAAATCTTAGGCTAACGTGCTTCTCTTTCTATTCATCTCATTCTGAAACATGTTTAGGAAAATATATATAACAGTGATTTCCAACACATACATCCTGAATAACAAATATAAAGGTCCAAAGTACCCTCATCGGGCTACAAAGGCCAAGTATAGAGAAGCCTCCTGCAATAACCAACCTAAAGTCAACACTTTAGAAGCACTCTTAAGTCTGAAGGCTGCTCAGTAAATACTGGGTCCTGTAGGTACACAACCATAAAAGTTTCCTAGGAAGCTGTACTCTAATAAATATAGTGGTAATCACCAGATGTTTGACATAGAGAGACCTAGGAAACAGACATTCACAAGAGATTAATGAAGGGATATGCATAAGTCTCTGTAACTACAAGTGGTTAAATATTACAGAATAAAATAAAGGCTATTCCAACTTGGATGCGTCAATGAGCTCTGCATCCATTATATGTCTGCTCGCAGGCCGGTTCTTCTTAGGACAGTTTGTTTACAGGCCGCCACTGGCTCTGGGCAAGATGGGGCTTTCAGTAGAAAGGGCACAGATAGGGTCAATGTTTTATCAGCTGGGTTTTTATAGCGATTTCGGATTTGCAGCCTCTTTCAGGATGTAAAAACTGGAAATTTCTTAAAAGTTCTGTTGCCAAGCTGAGGCAGGGAATAGCTCAGACAGTGTATCCTAGTGATGTGGCCTCATGAAGGCAGGGGACAGTAACGCTGCACATGAATGTTCACAGAAGAGCAGCTTCACACACTCTTTGGTCTCTGGACGCAAGAAGGAATCTCAGGAAGTCCGCGTGCAGCCTCTGTCAGCATCAGCACCGCTCTGACTGCTCAGGGTGCGCCTACTTCTGGCCAGCGGGCATGAAGCTGTTTTCAATGCACAAGACAATGAAGTTCTTATTGCAGCTCTGAGGACGCTGCTCTAGAAGTTTCCCGTTTGTGACAGAGGAAGCCTGGCCAGTGACTATGCCTTCATCTGTGCGCCAGGTCTCACAGTAGCTCTCTGTTAGACGCCGGCCCTTGGTGTCAGATCCATGCCAGATCATCTTCTGTGGCCTAGTGTATAAGAACAAGAAATGTGATACTTAGTGTAGATGCAAATCCTAAGTAAATGACATAAATTTTTCTGACTTGTTTTCATCATGTTTTTATCCTGATATCCTGATTATGCTGATCTAGTACATTTTGCAACCACTTTCTGTCTACAAGCACTCCAGCGACAACACTATGGCATATCTCAGAGTGGGTTTCCTAAAGGTGATAACGGTGGCTTATGCCTGCATAATTTGTGTTAAAATGGCCACTTGTAGTCTTCATCAGAAGCCCTAGGCTGGCCATAGATTATTCCATTTTTTTTCCTTCAACCACTAGCTGAAGAAAAGAAAATTGCTTGATTCCCCCATCAACACAGTCAGTGTTGATGGAGGAATCCCTCCTGCTGTGCTATTGTATTCTGACAGTGGGAGTTTTACCCTCTGTCAGAATACACTGATCACTTCTGGAAGCCGCCAACAGTGATTGTATGAAACAAACCTGACAGGCAGGCTGAACTGCAATTGATCGATAGATCAACTTAAGTACAACCAGTCTGCCCATGGATAGTTCCTTTTAAACCAGCAAAATTTTGATCCATCTATGGTTGGCTTTAATGACACAGCGACAACACACAGGGGCATATTTGTGGCATGGACAGGGCACTGTCACCCTATAACAGGAAGTGTCTGCTTTATGACAGGATCTTTAGGTATCCATTTAATGAAGTCTGGAGATTTAAAAATATTGAAAATTACTATTTGGAATTGCATCAGCATGTTAAAGTTTATCTGAGATTTAATGCTTAAGTCTACATGTACACATATACCTAAAAGCAAGAAACATGAAATAATAGAACATCTATTAATGACTGCAAAGTAAACTTACACTAAGGCTTCATGTACACGGGACGTTTTTACAACCTCTCCTGAACGATTTAACTTGACAGATAATAACCCACGTATAAAACATCCGTTTTGCCACGTTTACATGCCGCGTTTAGCAGCGTTTTGCCGTGTTTGCGTTTAGAAGTGTTTTAAAATAGCGTTTGTACGCCTGTAAACGAAATGCAGCTAAACGTGAGTTACAGCGCTTAGAAGCGCTTGGAGCTTGAAATGCCTCTAAACTCAGCTTCTGATCGCATTTTTTTGCATTCTGAAAAATGCCTCTAAACTCAACTGCCTAGAAATGACTATAAATGACCCTGTGTACATGTACTGATAAGATAAGACAATTTGGTGACTTGATTTTCATATAATAGTGTCCATTCCAGAATAAACTCAGTGTGTCCGGTGATATCCTTTGTGCAAATGTCGTCAAATTCCTCAGTGATGTAATCACTCTCCCTTGCACCTCAATCCACACTGTGGGGGTTATTTACTAAAGGCAAATTCACTTTGCACTACAAGTGCACTTGGAAGTACAGTCGCTGTAGATCTGAGGGGAACATGCAAGAAAAATAAACAGCATTTTTGCTTGCACATTATTGGATGATAAAATCAGCAGAGCTTCCCCTCATTTCAGATCTTCCCCTCAAATCTACAGCGACTGCACTTCCAAGTGCACTTGTAGTGCAAAGTGGATTTGCTATTAGTAAATAAACCCCTAGCTAGCAGCTTACCTCATTCCCTAAACCAGGTCTAAAAGCATTTAGGGTGTAGGCAATTCCTCCTCATGAACTTCCGGGATCGGCCGAAAACCTGAAGTGATGTACCCAACACCTTCCCGACTAGTTGTGTCACAGCTTTTAGACCTTCTGGTCTAGGGAATGAGGCGAGCTGCTAGTTCACAGTGGGGTTGAATTTACTAAAACTGGAGAGTGCAAACTCTGATGCAGCTCTGCATAAAAACCAATCAGCTTCCATTTTACTTTGTTAAGGCATAATTGAACAAGCTGAAGTTAGAAGCTGATTGGCTATCATGCACAGCTGCACCAGATTTTGCACACTCCAATTTTAGTAAATCAACCCCAGTGTGGATTGAGGTGCAGGGGAGAGTGATCACATCACTGAGGAATTTGATGACATTTACACAACGGATATCACCGGACACATTGATTTTATTCTGGAATGGACACTATTATATAAAAATCACCAAATTGTATTGTTTTTCTCACTTTATCACTATTGATTAATGTTTAATCTATTTTTGCTCATTTGTGCAATTTTGCATTATTTGTAGCACTGTTTTTGGTTACAATACCCAGTAGGGGTATTATTTTATTGTTGGATCAGAGATCAGAATATTTATTTTATTACTGAGTACAAACTCAGTAGATAAAAAAATATTATTAGTATTATTCACATTGTTCAATATCTACCATGAGAGAACAGATACATGTAATATTACTGTTTGCAATTCTTTAGTTTTAATATTCTTTTCATTTTTGAAGCATAGCGCCACTTCATATTTGTAAACAATTGTATTTTAGATGTGGGGACAAATAAGTTGTGAGCAGCTGCTTCCTATCTCTTATAATAAGTGGTAGCCTATAGGATTCTATATCTACAAACATCTAGCTAATGTACGGCCCTTGCTGGCATTTTTTTTTTGGTTTCATAAATCCCTCCTGGCATTTATGTACTGGGATGGGACAGGTGCAGCATCCAGCCTTACTGCCTGCAATCTGTCAAAGTCTATGGGAGGCTGTGGCTGGCCGGGGCTAAACACAGAACTGAGTGGCACTCGTATTCAGGAATGAATGTGTAGAACACAGGTATCCTGCATTAGGAAATAGGCGTTTGACTCACCAAGTAGAATCTGTTGCAACATCCCTTCCCTCAAATGAGTAAATGCGAGCTCCACGATTCATCTGTCCTTCTGAGCCAAAAAGGGCCTCCCAGTTGTCAAACAGTGGTTCATCCTATAATACACGAAATAGTATTGAAAATGTAAACAAATAAATGTTTCACGTAAAGGAAACCCTTCATATGAGCAATATAGGGTTTTGATGTCACTTTCTGATCTGATCACTTTATGAACATGCTAGTTGCCTGGTTGTCATGCTTAATTTCAGGCTCCAATACTTTGAGTCGAACTGAAGCCAGTGGTCACAGTAGTTCATTCATAGGCATGCACAGCCCATTATAAAACACTATAAGGCCCCTTTCACAAGGACTTTCTGATCAGGTCCACCTGTCAGTTTTACAGGCGGACCTGATCGGGTGCTCCATTCAACCCTATGAAGCTGCAGATGTTGGCGGTGATATGTCCGCTGACATCCGCTGATATCTGATCCTGTCTGTGAAATCCAGACGGATGGAAAACTTATTTTCCATCCGTCTGGAGAACCGGATCGGATGAAAACGGACAGGCGATCCGTTTTCATCTGATCTCCATAAAGGACAGCGGGGCTTTGACAGGTCCATAACCGCACAGTGAGCGGAGACGGACCTGTCATCCGTCTGCTCAGCGGGGATCAGCAGACCGATCCCTGCTGAGCAAAGAGGAGTCCGTACACAGACAAGCCCGTGTGAAAGGGCCCTTATACAAACAGTTAAGCAAGTTGAAGTGTATGTCAGGGCAAGAAAAAAAGATATTCTTACATCTCTGCAATACATGCACATTTCCTCATGTTTTATCCCTCTTAAATGCTGCAATTACAGAAAACTACCTGCAGGAAATTAGTGCGCTCCTAAACTCCTGTTTGGTCTGCAAACACAGTGCCTTTAGTGCTCTGAAATCCCAAGGATAGTTGTCAGTCCTACCCAGTTCTCCCCTGCTGGACTACAAAACTATGTCTGTCCTTATCCCTCACTGTCCCACTTCATGCATACATTGATTTCTTTCCCATCAGAACAATGTTGATGCCTCGTCTCCCAAGAGTCTGGCTACACAGTGTGTAGGGAAAGGTCTCTGGGAAGACATAGTTCTGGGGGCCTGCCTACTTTAGTAGGAACTGACCTCCCAGCAGCTGTCCCTGGAAGAATTCTACAAGCCTGGTAATAATGTAATGGAGTAATTTAAGCTTTTACTTGATAGAAAAGAACATACAAAAATAATTCTGGGACATGTTCTACAGCAGTGGTACTCAATCATTTCTCCTGGATCTCCAGCCAGCTGCAAATGTGTTAACCTTACACAGTGTTTCTCAGCTTCCACAGTACCCCCTACAACCTCCCACAGTGGCCCACAGTGTCCCCAAAGAGCGCTCAGCCTCCACAGTGCCCCCCCAACCTCACACAGTGTGTGCATCCTGCTGAAGACCCTCTAGCCCTCCACAATGCCCATAACCTCCAACAGTGTCCCACTATGCCCCCAACCCCCTCCAGAAACTACATCCTACAGGGCCAATGCTCGGTCCCATCCAGAGCCTTCCATCATTTCAATGCATGTTTTGCATTCCCATAATTTTATAGTGTGTGTGTATAAGCTTTATTTTATTTTCTTACTGTTATGGCCTGGGAGGTTTTAGAAAAATATACCAGTCCCTGGTCTTAAAAAGATGTAGAACCACAACTCCAGAGAGAGAGAGGAAGGTTTAAGTAATACCTGGGCATACCCTTTAATGATCCTCTCCCTTGCCTTTTAATGGGAAATTTGTCAGAGAGGTACAGTTATGCTTGAGCTGTCACTACATACAAAGTTTGCTTCACTTCAATCAAATTCATGGGCTGCAACTACATACAGCCAGACTCACCCTGAGATTAACGATTGGCACAGACAGCCTGTCAGCTTTGCGAACAATACTGTACAGATCCTGAAGACGCGAAGAAAGGAACGCTCGGAATGTCCCGTGAAGTCCAGCTTTGCGGGCTTGTTCAAAGCACTGGAAGTCCACGCCACGTATGGAGCGCATGCTGCCAGTTAGGGGTGCATTCAGAGCCACTAAGTGTAACTGCAATGGCAAATGTGACATGTAAATATGCAAACCAAAAAAAACCTGAATAGAATGTGACAGTTTCTAGCTTGTGCTTACCGCTGCCTGGTACTCCTGGTGTGTATGTACAGGAACATTAGCCTCTGGCTCCGGCTTGGGGAACACTGGAGGTGGTGGCTGCGGAGGACGGGGATTAACTGGTGGTAGTCTTTCATTCCTGGAAGGCTCATACTCATCTGTAGACTGATAGGATCCTGAGTCTCTGTTACCAGAAGGATAAATGACCACAGCAGGCTCTTTCACAGCAATTTCATTACCCTGTAGAAAAAAACGTTTCACTCATTAACCAGTCACAGATACGGTAACTAAAGAATTAGGAACTAACATGAAAGGAATGAGACCTACCTGACCATTGCCAGTTACATATTCTCCAAGCTGGAAGACACAAATGTAAGCATTATTATTAAAGTCTAACATACCATATACATATTCCCAGATTAAATTAAAGTGCATATTTCCAAATACTGCAATGTAGGGACATGAAAATGTTTTACACAGGATACACATTGTTAATGGAATCACAGAAATGCAAAAAATTGCTGGTCTGTTTAGAAAACATGAATTGACATCACATTATAGACGATTACCAATTACAACAAGAAAGTGGGAAACCCCAGAAATCCTCTGGCTGGACACTGCTCATAAGCTGTTACAGGGCTGTGTAAAGCAGCTCTGTAGATTCAGGGGAGCCCAGATCTGCTTGGTCTACTTCCAAGACCTCTTCTGTACTGCACTGAGAAAGTCCAGCACCTGCGAATCCTCCAACAACCTTCAAGTTACTTTTCCTCAGCTTAGTTAGAATCCAATCATGTGAACACAATCTATTCAGCAGCAGTGGGGGGGGGGGGGGGGCATTATCCAGATACAGTAGTACCTTGGATTACAAGCTTAAATTTGTTCCAGAAGCATGCCACACCCCAGAGGCTTGATTCCTGCTCGTCTTGGAAGACAACGTTCGCAAATCAAGTCAAGATTTAAAAAAAAAAAACAGCTCGTATTGTGAAACGCTCGTTAACCATGTTACTCGCAATCCGAGGTTTTACTTTATTTTGTTTTCAGCAGGGATTCCCTCTAATGCAAAAGCCATCCTGGTGGCTATTTAGCAGCTGGATTGTTTTTACAGGCAGCGTGAGGGGACGTGGAAAGTGGTTAATATTCTGTTTTCTTAGCCTGCAGGTAGACAACCTGTATTTTTGATGTCCTCCAGAGATTGTTCAACTGCAATTTGCAAATAAAACTAAATGATTCTTCAGCATAGATTATCCCTAATCACACAATTCCGTCCAAAATTAAACATGAGACAAAATTAGCAGGCAGGCAGGCAGCTCCTGCTGTGTGGTGTCTTTAGCTAACTCATAGTGGTCTGGGAATCCTTTATCGTGTTTAATTGTGTAGTTGTAAAAGAATGATTTAACACATTAAATATGAAACATCAGTTCCTCTAAATAAAAAAGTCTGTAAATTAAAAAAAGTAAAATAAACTGACCCAAAACTATTATAGTCCTTTTAAGTGACATAAAAGCATAATCCATTATTTCAATGATCACCAACACACAAACGGATTTATTCTGAAAAGCTGTTTTTTAAATAAGACAACAATATATTATTTACTCAAAAGTAAATTTTTGCTTGCATTAGCTTTTTATGTACCATATATTTTTGTGTCTAGTCAGATTACTTTCGGAGTAAATGACTGTTTACAGTTGATATACCATATTGTCATAAAGGAGAGCTGTTTTTGTTGGTCCTACCAGCCAATCAGATTCTCCCATAAGGCACTGGAATAATAAAGGTTTCTATGGACAATAACCACAGTTCCTCCTCAGACCACTGTTAACTACTTTCCACCCGCACTATAGCCAAAAGACGGCTGCAGCGCGGGCCTTAATTGCTGGGAGGGCGTCCATGGACATCCTCCCGAGCAAGCTCGGTCTCTGTTTCTTCAGAATGTCGATACTTCAACAATAGATAGGATTTGGTCAAAAATGGTAAATAAACTCTTCAACATTTGATTTTAACACAAAACACTGATACTCACAAGAATCTTTCTGAAGCCATCTCTGACTCGTACATACAGATCTGCTTGTTCCAGCACTAGTACAATGGTCCCTTCCTGCAAGGACTGCCGCAGATTAATCATTGTCTGATATGTCTGCAATACTGTGGCCTAATGGAACAAGAAAGAGGGCATTTAAAAACAAATATCACAGCATTATTTCTACATATAAGACATACGGTACTTCAAGATGTAGATAGTGGGTGTTAATATCTTAACAATTTGTCACTTTTGTGAAGAAATTGTGGCACATATAGATGAGGATTAAAGGGCTGTGATCAATCAATGCCAAAGCTCCAAATGTCATCTTACCACTGATTAATGGGATTAAGGGGCTGTCTGAAGCTCTCATTAAGAAAGCCTGACTATGGCCGCTCTTTCAGCCCAGCTACTTCATGTACTACAGCTTCTATGAATGAAACAGGACCTATGATGGAGGACGGGAGGATGATGTATAGGTGCGCCCCCTCTAGTCATAGATCACATTTCATTCATAAAAACTGTAGTACGGCTTCTATGAATGGTAGAACTGGGCAAAAAGAGTTGACATAGTCAGGCTAACTTGATAAAGACCTGTGACAGCCACCTAGCTGCATTAACAGTTGTTGCACTGGTAAAATAATGGTGGCAGGGATGGGGTGGGGAGGGGAATTTCAACTAAAATAAAAGGTACCGACACAAGGGACACATCCTACTGACTTTAAGTTATATCCCTTGTGCTGATTTTTTTTTCTTTTGGCTACTCTCAGGCTTTAATTTCACACATAGAAATTATCTTTGCATAAACTAATTACTGACTGATTGCTATTTGGTTTCAATAGGTTGCAACACTTTTTGCATCATAACTGATATCAAATATTACTTTTCCATCTTAGGTCAAATAACTGTTTTATGAAATCAATGGTGATGCAGTTTTTAGTTCTCACCGAAGAATATCCTCCTGATCCTCCTTGGGGTCCAGGTGGCCCAGGGGGTCCTGGTGGTCCTGGAATGCTTAGAACTGCAATAAATGAAAACAATATTTTGCACTCATTTTGTGTTACAGTTCCTCATCTGTTAATCAAATAGCCAAATTTTTTTGTGCTTGTTCAATACTAACCTGGTCTATTGGGTCCAGGTCCAGGGTATACCTGTTGTGCAGGAGGACCTGGAGGTCCTGGTGGCCCAGGTGGTCCTTGTCTTCCTTCATATCCTACACCAGCAGCTCCTGGTGGGCCACGTGGGCCGGGAGGACCTTGAATGCTGTCTCCTTTAGCACCCTATACAGAGAATGTATGACAAATGTATGAATATTTATATCTATATATATAGATATATATATTGTGGGTGTACAGTGAAATCATGCTAGATATGTGAAATATATCATACCACATAAAGAATAACAAACTGTGATAATGTATTTGATGAATGTGGATGTTAATATGCTGCCAAAATCTTTCAAATCTAAAACTGGAATGTTATAAGTTATATTCCAGCAGTGGTAGCTGGTGGTTTTCTTTGGGGGGGCAGCGGCAAACAGTAACACCCCCCCCGTCCGTCTGTCCATCGGTCGGTCAGCTGGGTCTAATACACTTACCCCATCTAGGCAGCACTTCTCCCGGGCTCATGGCGGCGGCTCTCCAGTTCTCCTTCTCTGCACGAGCGACGGCTCCTCCCTCCTTCTCGGCGGCCAATTGGAGGTCTTCTCTTTTTGGCCAATCAGAAAACGGGTCTCAGACCTGCTTCTGATCCCGGATTGAAGATCACTGTTACAACAGCGAACGTTCGCTGTTGTAACACTTGGGTGGGCTTGTAGCGCAATGGTCTACGCCACGAGTCCACCTTATTTTGAAGTCTATTAGAGCCTATGGCTCTAATCAGCTGGTTCAAAAAAACACCCCGCTGCTGGAATTCAGGCCAGAAAGGGGCCGGATGCTTGAATAGGGGGCAGTCGCAGCGGCCATGGATAGAAGCATGCAATGCATAAATCTATCCATTATCATATAGGGGGGTGGCGTGGAGAGAGAGGGCGGCACCCAGGCGCCCCTAATGGACGGGCCGCCACTGTATTCCAGACGCATCCATAGCCCTAATCTGCCCATATATTGCCAAAGCTACAACTACTTATGTGAACTCTCCTTTTTTTCGTGGTTTCAAAAAAATTGTGACACATAATAGAGTCCACACTGTTCACTTACTGGCAATCCAGGATATCCGGGGTTGCCAGGAGGTCCTGGAATTCCTCGACCATCGCCAAAGCCAGGTTCTCCTTTTTCTCCTTTTTCCCCCTTAGTAAAGGAAGCAAAAATACTTCATTAGAGAGGACAAAATACACATTTACTTGCTATAGGGCCTCTAAAATTACTATTTAGCCTTGACACCATGATTTATTACAGGTTCAACAAAGCAGTAAACTAAAGTTCTCAAATAAATAAGGTAAAATTGAAGTGGAAACACAGACAGTCCAACTGACTGGGTGAAACAAACACACATTACTTTGCACAAATATATTAATAATCTAATTTATGAGAAAATTTACACTAGTAGCTTAATAATAAAATGCACTGTCTAATAGAGTTCTTGGCCATTTAAAGAAGGGTATCCCATTTTAATAAGTTATATCTACCCTTTAGTTCAAATTAGATGCTAACCATTTTACAAATGCCCACAGCTAATACTCAAAATAAAGACCCTTCAGCCAAGCTGCATTAATGGATAATCCTAGATGGGTGTTTTCTAACACATACAACTATACTCACCCTTCCAAAGGCACTGAAATCATATGGGAATGTTCCTGAAAACACAGATATCATTTTGGTGAGAGAAATCCAAATTATTTTCCATCACATCTTAAACAGACATTCCAGTATGGTCGCTTTTGCCAGTTTTTATTGCTGTCTGTGCCCCTGTTAGGGAGATTAACCCTCTCTATTTGTCCTGTTTACCACTACCACTAATTTGTGTGGTCCCCAGAATAGTAATAGAGAGGAGAACTTCCAATGGAGACACTAGATCTGGAATTCCCTTAATTTGCAGGGATTTCCTCTCATTTCTTTATTTGTTTTGCTATGGGACCGGAAGGAAGGCAAATCTCCCCAATGGGACACAGATGGCAGAAGAATTAAAAGGGGTCATAAATCCCTTACTCTATTATATAAATGAAAAAAAAAGTCTTGCCTATAGTTCTACTTTAATGTGTTTTTTAGTCCTAGGAATAAACTTCTAAGGGAACCTGTGCTATCAACTCTGCAAGCCAAGTAACATTGTACCGCAGGCACTATAAGGCAAAAACCTCTACACCCCTAATGCACAACATGTGGCTCTTTGACACTTTTTGTGCAGCCCTCAGAAACCCTATTTACATTAATCTGTGTTTTCCAATTGCCCTAAAATAGCAGTGATATCTATCAGTCTCATGTGTCTCAAGTCTATAAAAACTTCCTGAAGCATGTCCCCAGTTTCCAACAACTACTATAGCATACCTCTCAACATTTTGAGATGGGAATGAGGGACACCTACTAGCAAACGTATGTAGGCATAGGACACGCCCCCTGCCACACCCCCCTAAAGGAGAATTAACCAAAACGAAAGGTTAATTAAATCCACAAGCGCTTTTTTTTTACCACTACTATTCCTTTATATTGGCTTTTAAATTTTACAAATGCACCAATTTAGAATTTGGATGAAAGGTTTAGCACCAGGAAACACTTTTTGAAAGATAAAAAGTGCATTTTATATACAACTATGTGGATCAGACCAAAATGAGGGACAAAGAGACATTGCTCCAAATCAGAGACAGTCCCTCGAAATCAGGGACAGTTGGGAGCTATGCTATAGCATGTTCACAGTCTACACAAACGCTTTAGCACACTAGCACGCTCAAAGCCCCCTATATCAAGAACGCTGACCAGCACTATCATACACAGCTACATACATGTACAAGATGGATAAGCACACTTCAAGCACAAGGCAATTCATGGTGTTTAAGCAACCTTCTGAAACAGGTCCAAGCACTACTGCGGGGTGAGCAAGGTGCATATTTAGCCCTATTTGCATAGAAATTTGGAATGTTAGACATGGGCTATTGTGAAGGCAAAAGGGGATGCAATGGGGTTGATTTACTAAAGCCGCAGAGTGCAAAATCTGATGCAGCTCTAGAAGAGGGTCGTTTTCTATGCAGAGCTTCACCAGATTTTGTGTGCACCAGTTTTAGTAAATCAACCCCAAAGTCTGTAATTTTGCCTCCTAGGATGATAGTATGGTATATTTTAAAGCAGAGTTCCACCCAAAAATGGAACTTCCGCTGTCCGGATTCCTCCCCCCACCTCCGGTGTCACATTTGGCACCTTTTAAGGGGGAGCAGATACCTGTCTAATACAGGTATTTGCTCCCACTTCCGGTAAAAGATTGCCGCAGTATCTGCGGCGATCTACGTAATTTCGGCTCCTCCTCAGCCCCGCCCCGCTGTCTTCTGGGAGACAAACAGGTCCCAGAAGACAGCAGGGACCACACGCAGCACGACTTGCGCATGTGCAGTAGGAAACCAGGCTGTGAGGCCGCAAGGCTTCACTTCCTGATTCCCTTACTAGCAATGCCAGGGCCTCCACCCAGAGCCGAGGGACGGGTTGGTTGGCTTCGGGTGAGGATATCGCGGGCGCCATGGACAGGTAAGTGTCCTTATTTTAAAAGTCAGCAGCTGCAGTATTTGTAGCTGCTGGCTTTGAATTTTTTTTTTTTTAGGCAGAACTCCACTTTAAGCTGTCATGTTTTGTTAACAAAAAAAAGTAACATTATAATTCGCACCAAGTCATCCATGGCCAGTTGCCATAGCAGTAATCAATCAAGCTTTTTTCAGCTAAGTCTAATGAGACTTTAAAATTACAGTCACACAGCTAAAATAAAACATTTTATCCCCATGGTAAAGTGAATTGAAAAATCTTCTCATCCTTAAGAATCATCACCTAAAAGAAGATTTGACATTCTTTTGCAAAGTTTCTCTGCACGCTATTCATCAATGGACGCGTCGTTGCAGCTTCCTTCTGGTGTCTCACTACAGCTTTGTTTTATTATGTACCCTGTACCGTTTCTTGTTTTGTATTACTGTGCTAGTTTTAATTCTGCTCTGCTGATCTCAGTGTATTGTCAGCTGAAAGGCCCGTACACATGATACGGAAATCGGAAATAAAATTTCGTCCAACGAATGATCTGCCTTTTTTCGGATCGTTAGTATGGCGCTTTCGACAGCCGATTCCGATTTTTCGTACGACAAAAGCTGGATGTGCAGACTATAAAATGTTAACCGTACGTAAACACATGTCCGATTTTCGTTTAGCTAGTACGGTTTTCGTCCAAAAAAAAAATTGTAAAAGCAACACTACGCATGCTCAGAAACGAAAGAATACATACAAAACTGATCAACACATTACGGCATTTCTGAAGTTGAATTCTGTCGTACGAGAATTTTCATATGGTGAGTAACCTCTTCACTTTCGATATGAGACTAACTTGCAACAAAAAACAGACGAACACTCGTCTGAAAATTTGATTGTGTGTACGAGGCTTTAGTCTGCATTGCACAGCTTGGTCTACTATGAAGATTGGCTTTTTCCTCTTTGCTTAACTACCTTATTTTATTCAGTGTTTGGCTTCTTTTCAACTCTTGCGTCCAACTGCTCAGTGCCTTTTCTCACTCACATTCCCACCATCAAAATCAATCCCCTTTTTTCACGCTAGTATCACAAGCCAGGCAAAGGGATTGGGAAATGGCACAGGAATCTTTTGCTCTGTACACTCAGTCCATTGCCCAATGACACCAGAAGAGTACGAAAAGTGACTAGGAAAAACACAATCTTTGCTTGTAGACCACAGTTTGAGAATCACTGGTCAACAGCAGTCTAGAAAACAATAAGCTTGAGTTTAAAAAAAACACCATTCTCTCACTGTTAAAAGCAAAGGAATCATCTGAATGTCATCTATGATCACTTTTCACTAAGAATGCTTCAGCTCAAATAAGATGCCATTGTGAAGTTTTTTTTTTTACAGCTTCCATGGATTGAGATTATACATCCTGTCTTTCTCACAATTGTTACCACGTGTTTGTTATTACCTGGTGGTCCAGCAGGGCCAACGTCTCCTTGATCACCTTTTGCTCCTGGAAGTCCTCTCTCGCCTTTCTGACCTATAATAACAACAATTAACTCTATTAAATAAAGGTTAAAGCTTTATAAATAGGAATTAACCTGTAGTGACAAAATGCAGTAATGTCAGGTACACTAAATGTAGAATGACAAACCTGGATATCCTTGAGGCCCAGCAGCACGTGGATCACCATACACCTGAAAAAAAGGTTTTAATAATGAAAATTTATTTACATGTACAATATATAATTAGCAACTGGTTCAAGGCTTGTCTGTGCTGCAGATGTCACAAACAAATCAACTTATGCATTAATAGTTTTATTAAAACTTCAGAGATAATTGAAGGAGGCTTAGACTTAGCTCAAAATCCTGATGTATCATTATAAAGAATGGACAGCCACTTTAACGAGATTCATAACAAGACACTAAACCATATTCCCTTCCTATATTTCATATTGTATGAGGCTTAGAATACATGTAATACTACCAAATATAGTATTGTTGTGCAACCATATAATATTACATATTCCTGTGATAACTATCACATTTCAATGATCTAACATTAGAGCACCATACATTATGGGGGTTATTTACTAAAGGCAAATCCACTTTGCACTACAAGTGCACTTGGAAGTGCAGTCGCTGTAGATCCGAGGGGGACATGCAAGGAAAATAACAAACAGCATTTTAGCTTGCACATGATTGGATGATAAAATCAGCAGAGCTTCCCCTCATTTCAGATCTACCCCTAGATTTACAGCGACTGCACTTGTAGTGCAAAGTGGATTTGCCTTTCGTAAATAACCCCCTATAAATACCAGCAAGCAAAGTCAGAGGTCAAAGGCTGGGATAGACAATTTACATGTTTCTTGGAAACTCTCTCCAAAGCCTCGTACACACGATACGATTTTTGGCAGGTGATTTTCTGTTGACAGACTGTTGTCCTAAAATCTTACCATTAGTACACTCCTTTTGACAAGTGTTGTCCAACTTTCGGCCAACAAATGTTGGATGACTGGTTAGTAAATTTTTGGCGGACAACAGTTTGATGTCTGATTTTCGTATGGTCAGTACACAAATCCGTCACGCAAAAGTAGAAAGTACAAACACGCATGCTAGGAATCAATGCTCACCAAACACGAAATTAGCAGAAAGGGCCCAAAGGGTGACACTAAAGAACTTAGATTCTTCGTAGTACGTTACTACGTTCGTGTTTGTTGCACAACAATTGTGTACCATTAGTATGCAAGACAAGATCCTGCAACACGCCCTTTTGACAAAAATCAGACGCTCGGTTGGCCAACAATCATACCGTGTGTACGAGGTTTTAGCCTGGATGTCTTACAATATAGCAGGGTAAGATAATAACAAAACTTACTGCTTGCCCTGGAGGACCAGGAGGGCCAGGAGGACCTGGTGGCCCCTAAATTAAAAAAAAAAATGACATTTGTTATGAACAATGAAACAGGTCTAAGTAAGTCAAATAGTCTTCATTAACTGGCTCATCAATATAGAAAACTTACCCTAATTCCATAGCCAGAAGGATCAGCCCTTTCTCCCTTCTCTCCCTTAAGTCCATTCACACCAGGACGACCCTGAAAAACAAAAAGCATAAATAACTTGTGTTTTTTTTTGTTTATCTGTTTTAGACATTGGGAGGACAACACCTTATAAGTAAGCATAAAGTGCAAACACAGACACTTAGTAAATCAGTGGTAATGGTCAAAGGCATTATTCTGGTGGAGATGGAACAATTATCTGCTTTTGACAGTCTAATCTGGCGGTAAGTTCCAGAAGTCTACCTTATAAAATCCATTTAGAATTGTTATCACTTATGCCGCGTACACACGGTCGGACCTTCGACCGGACTGGTCCGACGGACTTTCTAACGAACGGACTTGCCTACACACGATCACACCAAAGTCTGACGGATTTGTAGGTGATGACGTACACCGGACTAAAATAAGGAAGTTGATAGCCAGTAGCCAATAGCTGCCCTAGCGTCGGTTTTTGTCCGCCAAACTAGCATACAGACGAGCGGATTTCTGGGTCTGGCGGAGTTACGACGTAAAGATTTGAAGCAAGTTCCAAATCTAAACTTCGTCAGATTTGCGACTGGAAAAGTCGGCTGAAGGTCCGGTGAAGCCCACACACGATCGGATTGTCCGCCGGATTTGGTCCGTCGGCGTCTGGCCGACCGCGTGTACGTGGCATTAGGGTTGAGTTTATGTTGAGGCTTTCTCTAATGCTTTTTGAACTTTAAGAGGTTGGTCTAACATTAACTTTAATACCTATCTAAGGCTCGGTTCACACCTAATGCTGATGCAGCTCCCAGCAGGGGTCCTGTGTGTCCTGGTTCAGCGTTTCAGGTCCAATTTCAGCCCAAATTTTGGGCTGAATTCGGGCCTAAAACAGACCAAAAGGTGCACAGGGCTCCTGTGCATATTTGCATCAGAGATATGTAAACCGGCTCCAAAGAGAGTGTGAACCCGGCCTTATGCTTATATTTAATGACAGGGGGGTTCATTTACTAAAGGCAAATCCACTTTGCACTACAAGTGCACTTGGAAGTGCAGTCGCTGTAGATCTGAGGGGGACATGCAAGGAAAATAAAAAACAGCATTTTTGCTTGTACATGATTGGATGATAAGATCAACAGCGCTTCCCCTCATTTCAGATCTTCCCCTCAGATCTACAGTGACTGCACTTCCAAGTGCACTTCCAAGTCTACTTGCAGTGCACTTGTAGTGGAAAGTGGATTTGCCTTTGGTAAATCAACCCCAATAGCTTTTAGCTAACATTTCTAAAAAGGGGATTAATTGAAAAGAGGGAACAAATAAGGATAAGAAAACAAATATGCAGTAGAAGTAGAGAAAATTTGGTGTAGAAGATATAATGAAGTGCATTAAAAAATAAAGTAGCTAAGGGAATTGACAACGGAAAAAAAAAAAATATGGGTTGAAAAAGTGAATGTACATGGTAATAAAAAGCAAAAGAGGTGATGGACTGAAAAAAAAAGAAATGAGAGGAGAAGGGCTACAAAAAAGATATAAGCAAAACAGAAGGGAAAATAAAGTGATTGTAAAGTCTCATTTTTTTCATATAAAAATAACACACGTTATACTTACCTGCTCTGTAACAGTGGATTTGCACAGGACAGCCCGGATCCTCCTCTTCTCGGGGCCCTCTTCTGTGCTGCTGGCCCCTTCCTCCTGTTCAGTGCCCCCACAGCAAGCAGCTTGCTATGGGGGCACCCGAGCCAAGTCACAGCTCCCTGTGTCCATTCAGACATGGAGTCCCAACCCGGCCCCCTCTCTCCCCTGATTGGCTAGCGGACTTTGATTGAGTGTCTCAGCCAATCAGGAAGGAGAATCTGGACAGCTGAGACACTTATGGACATTGCTGGACAGAGAGCGACCTCAGGTAAGTCCTAGGGGGGCTGAGGGGGGGCTGCTCTACACAGAAAGCTTTTTATCTTAATGCATAGAATGCATTAAGATAAAAAAACTTCTGCCTTTACAACCCCTTTAAGGCAGAATAGAGATTGTGGAGTAAGTTGGACCACGTGATGGAAAAAAGATAACCATATAGAGAGGGGAACTATGTTTTTATTTAATTAAAGAACATAGGATTTTATTGATGTAAAAAGTTAAAAATGAAAATGAATGAAAAAAAAAAAAGGCATGAGAAAGGAAAATGGAAAACATATTAATGGCAAGAACCAAACCTAAAAGGTATAATTACTGTATTGCATATTATACTCACAGGTCTTCCAGGAAATCCAATTTCTCCTTTCTGTCCAGAAGGTCCCTGGTGACACAAGAATGTATCATAGACATTTTAAACCTACTATTTCTCCTTCTAACCACCACTCTTTTTCCTATGTTTAGAATATATGCACTTACCATTGGTCCCATAGGTCCAACAGGGCCTCTTGGTCCCATATCACCCTGGAATACAAGCACACGTTTATACATCAAAGTATGGGCTAACTTGTAGTACTGCTGTACAGATATTCAGAGTATATATTTGGATATATACTGCAAAGAGATATTATGCAAGTAAAGTATTTAAAAACATTGAAGAAATCCAGTATATAAATATACCCTAATGTGTGACAGTAGAAGAGACATTACACTGTAAGCTTCACTGGGATTGCAATAAATTACTCTAATGTATCTAACTATCGGCATGATATTTAACGGTCTCCAGATAATTTGTCTTCTTTGCACTGAAGGCCAAGGGAGAAACTGTAGCCATATTAGATCATGTGATTGCTATGGACCCCAGAAGGCCAGGGGATACATAGTGATTTATACAAGGAGCAACAGCATTTGGCAAACAATCTTGGATAAAATGAATATATAGATAAGGGTTTTGTTTTGAGGCCTTGATCACACACAGTTATGAATTTGCTGAAGGCTGTCTCTACCTACTCTCACTTATATTTCCTTTTCTATAATGCATAACTCTCTGGCTTACACAATCCAACTCCATCTTACCTTCACTCCTCCAGTAAGTGGTGTACCATCAGGGCCCAGGATCCTTCCTGCCTCTCCCTTATCTCCCTAGAGTAAAAGAATTAGTTTAATATTTTATTTGATTTATTTTACAACTAATACCATCTATTCCATTACTGCAACATGATAAAAACACAACAATATTTATTTAAAAGTAGTTGGAAAAATGCTGGATAAGTTGCACCAACCGCTTCTGGATATGAGAAATGTATTCTGTATTTTTGTTACAAGATTACCATTGAATGCATTGTTTTGAGTTTTTTGAGGGTACCATTTCATTAATAGAAATTACTGTTTAAAGATGGCCACCCACAATCTCATTCTGTGTATTGTATTTTTGCACATTTGCAGAAAAGCAGTAAAGAAGGATGGATTTGAGAGTGAAAAAATTGCTGGGGCTCTGGTCAAGCTGCAACATTCAGCACTGGGTAAGTGTGGATCTTGAGTCTGCAACAGGGGGTACAATGATTACTGTGTTGCAGTGTGGTGGGCTATGGCAAATTTGGAGAATTCAGTTGTAGGACGTCAATGTTTTGCTTTTTCTTAATCAGCAAATGCGTGCTCAAAAATTTGCCTATTCTTAAACAAATGCTTACCTTCTGTCCAGGCAGTCCTGGGTAACCCTGTTCCCCTGTCTCTCCTTTGTATCCTCTAGTACCCTGGAAACACAGTTAATACACAATCAGAAGAGACATACTCAATGGATATTGTATAACATGTATAATGGATGTGTATAACATCTATCTGAAAGTTGGCTGGCTTGGGGCAATGCACTTCCTGAAACTGCAGAAACAGAACTTACAATAAGAAATGTAGACACTCACCACTGTAGCATAAAGGCGGTACATTTTATATTAAATGTTTTTGTTTTAGGCCAATCAAGACAGAGTACCAGTGTTTTGGGTACCCTAGTGGGTATTTCTATGGGGTTCAGAAGGTACATCTTCTTTTAGAGTAAATTTATCATAAAAGTTGAACGTTAAGCCTCGTATAGACGGTACGATTGTTGGCAGGGGATTGTCTGTTGACAATGAGAAGAAAAACACAGGCGCCTCTAGGTTAGAACTGTAAACATTTTAATGAGATACAGGTGCATTATCCACTTACATGGAGGTTAAGGAAGTAAGGCACGAGTCCATCCACACTGGCGTAGCGTTCACTGCAGAGCGGTGTTCTGAACAGCTGATTTTTCTGCTTGTGGGGGAGAAATCCTAGCCAGCAGGATCTCTGGGACCACGGCGATGAAACCGAGGCTTGGATCCAGTCGATGGTGAGGGCTGGAATGCGGCACCGGGCGTGATGACGTCACTGGTGGATTGCAACGGCGTTTGGGAGCATGCGCACTGGTAGATGGGACTCAGGGCGCGCTCCTTTGTCAAGCTAGTGAGACTTTGGCTGATAACAGCCTTATATATGCCTTGGAACTGGCTGTGAGACTTAAGGCTGTTATCAGTCAAAGTCTCACTAGCTTGACAAAGGAGCACGCCCTGAGTCCCATCTACCAGTGCGCATGCTCCCAAACGCCGTTGCAACCCACCAGTGTTGTCATCACTCCCGGCGCCGCATTCCAGCCCACACCATCGACCTAACCCAAGCCTCGGTTTTATCGCCGTGGTCCCAGAGATCCTGCTGGCTAGGATTTCTCCCCCACAGGCAGAAAAATCAGCTGTTCAGAACGCCACTCAGCAGTGAATGCCACACCAGTGTGGATAGACTCGTGCCTTACTTCTTTAACCTCCATGTAAGTAGATAATGCATCAGTATCTCATTAAAATGTTTACAGTTCTAACCTAGAGGCGCCTGTGTTTCTCTTCTCATTTGCATATCTGGAGTCTGCTTTCAACTCCCCCCTCAAAGGCTGCCAAGGTTGTTTTGGACTTCTAAAGTAATCTATACAGGTCTCCCCTCTTCATCTCTCCCCATCCACATATACCGAGTATCCACTTCAAGGACTTATTGATGGACTAATGTATTAAATCTCATACTATTTAGCAGCGCTACTACCCATTTTTTTGATTGTCTGTTGACAGACTGTTGTCCTAAAATCTTACTGTTAGTACGCTCCTTGGACAATTGTCCAATTTTCAGCCAACAAATGTTGGATGACAGGCTAGTAAATTTTCGGCGGACAACGGTTTGATCTCAGTTTTTCATATGGTCAGTACACAAATCCGTCACACAAAAGTCGAAAGTACAAACACGCATGCTCAGAATCAGTGCTCACCAAACATGAAATTAGCAGAAGGGGCCCAAAGGGTGGCGCTCAAGAGCTGAAATTCCTCGTAGTACGTCACCACGTTCGTGTTTGTGGCATGACAATTGTGTATCGTTAGTATGCAAGACAAGATCCTGACACACACCCTTTTGACAAAAATCAGGCGCTCAGTTGGCCAACAATCGTACCGTGTGTACGAGGCTTTAGCTATTATTAATCACCCAATAAAGATCATTAAAGCCCAACTCAAGGAAACTTTAAAATTATCCCTTGCAGTGGGGATGCAAGGGTAATTGCTTGTTTAGGTCTAGGGGATAGAAAAAAAAATACTTTCCTGATCCTCCACTTCTCGACTGGTCCCAAGCGGGCCTATAGTCCTGCATTAGATGTGATGATGCTGAGGGACGGTCCACTGCTAGGGATCATTTTAGTTTCCCAGACTTGGGCTTTAAGGATTTCAATTATTTAAAAACATATTGGAGTGTTTGGGTGATTAATCTATGTGGCTTCGGTATGATTTATGTTGCCTCTAATTTTCTAAAGGCCACACACACTTGGAGCATATATTTGTATGAATGAAGTCAATATTTTTTTAAAATTTACATTACACATTGCCCACCCCTTTTATGTAAATGGCATGAAACCACTTAACATGACTTAGTAAAATGTAGTCCTCCCTATGTACCATGCAAAAGTTACATTTCAGACATCCTCACCTGTCCTATTCCACCAATGATATCCTGGAATGGAAGACATAACATGAAATCACTTGAGAAACATATACAGTATATTAATAATACAAACACAAATATAAATATGTGGAAAAAAGATACATGCACAATATAAATAATACATCACAATATAATCAAACAAATCTGCTTACTGTGCCATCAGATGATCTGTAAATGATTTGCCCAGGAGGTCCGGGAGGTCCAGGAATTCCAATTCCATCACGGCCTGGCTCCCCCTACAACAAGCATTGTAATACATTAGTGTAACCAAAACCTTGCAATCATCTGAAAAAGATAAAACTAAATTCTACTGCATTTACACTATGGGTCACTATAAAGGTTACTCTAACTTTCATTCTGCTGCAGTAGTCATCAAGCTGTGGCTCAAAGCTCTTGGATCCCTATAATGTTGTTGTGTTGCAACCAGTCTGAACACTTGCTGTTTTAAACATCTCCAATAACCATGGAGCATTCTATAAATCCATTCAAATATTTAGATATTATTAACAAAGAATTTCCAGTGTCCCAAATATACCTAATGCAGTTTATCATTTCATTGTGACCCAGGAGCACAGTGGTTAAGGATATATTTTCTACAGCTTCTTATGTGTATTTCCCTCATTTCCTGCACGCTAAACTTTAAAGTATAACTAAAGACAAAAGTTTTTTTTAGTTTTGGATAGAGTGGAGATGGATTAGAACACTTGTCCATTTTTATCACTGTCTGTACCCCCATTATGGAGATTTACCCTCTCTATTTTTCCTGTTTATCAATAGCATTGAAAGTGAAAGAAAATACACGATTTAGGGTTGTTCCCAGAAAAGTAATAGAGGGGACATTTTCCAATGGGGACACTAGTTCTAAAGGCCTGAGGGTCCCCGAGGAATTCCCTTAATTTTAAGGGATTTCCTCTGACTTCCTGTTTTGGCAATGAGACAGGAAGTGAAGGTTAATCTCCCCAGTGGGGCACAGATGGCAAAAAATAAAACCAACAGGGGTTATAACTAGGGTTGCACTGATACCAATACTAGTATCGGTATTGATGTTGATACCGAGCAATTGCACGAGTACTTGTACTCGTGCAAATGCTCTGATGCTTGACCCGATACTTAGGCAGCCTCAGGGGTGATCGGTGCAGCGGTGGGGGGAGTTACAAGCACTGATCTTCCTGTATAACTTTTCTGACAGCCTCTTCTCCTCCTCTCCCTCCCATGGCTGTCAGGGAGATTGGTGCTTGCAACTGCCCCCACCGCTGCACCGATCACCCCCGGCTGTCCCGTTTTGAGTTCCCTGTGTCCTCCTCCGGGGTCCCCCTGTGTCCTCCCTGGCTCTCCATGTCCCAAAACGTTTTATCCTCCGGGTCCCCCTCTGTGTCATCCTCCGGGTCCCCCTGCGTCCTTCCAGGCTCTCCAGCTCCTCCTATGGTCCCCCATGTCCTCCTCCATTCCCCCTGGTCCCCCTATGTCCTCCTTCGTTCCCCCTATGTCCTCCTTCAGTCCCCCCCTGTCCTTCTCTGTGTCCCCCTGTGTCCTCCATGGCTCTCCGGCTCCTTCAACGGTCTCCCCCTGCCCTGGATCTTTCAGGATGGAGAGTGGAGGAAGGAGCCAGTTAATCTGTCACTTACCAACTCCTTCCTTTTCCGAATTAACAGAGTCAGTGGTCACTGCCTCTGTCCATTCATCATAGCTGAAACATCGTAACTTGTGTTTACGATGCTTCAGTGTATGAATGAAGAGGAGCCTCTGTCTCCTCTTCATTCATTTTTAATCCAGCTGAGAGGCTGCAGAGAAAGGGACTGGCTAACCTGTGTCCTCAGTCCCTTTCCCTGTCTCAAAGGGGAGACATCAGGGGTCTGTAAAAAAAAAAAAAAAAAAAAAAAAAGGACTGTCACACGACATTAAAAAAAGTATCGGTAATCAGTAATCGGTATCGGAGAGTACTTGAAAAAAAGTATCAGTACTCAGTCTTAAAAAAGTGGTATTGGTGCAACCCAAGTTATAACCCTCCCCTACTGTATCTAAAATGAAAAAAAAAAAAAAAAGGTTTTGTCTATAGTTCTATTTTAAAGCTAAAGTCTAATAATAAACTGTGATCAGGCAGGCAATGTCTCTTCTTCAATAAAATATACCTGTCTGCCTATTCACAGTTTTCTGTAGAATGTACACTGAGCTGCGCATGCTCAGTTTTCAGTCTGCAACAGTGCCTGTGTTCCAGAATGACTGAAGTCTGCTCATGCATGGGAGTGATGTCATCCTGTACTGGCCAATCAAAGGGGCCAAAGACTGGCACCCAGAAGAAGCTGGTGCCAGAAGGGGGTTCCCATGGGTCGGACACTTGAAGCAAAGGTAAGTATTGAGTAGTTTAGTTAAGCCTTAAAGAGGACCCATACTCAAACAAAAGAAGATTTACTGTCTTAGTTTAATATCTAGTTGGGGTAATTGTGACACTGTCTCAGCACTGCTCTTCCCCTACCCTCATAGCTGTATATCTGTATTATGAGCGTATCTAAGGCATACATAACCTGCCCACTCCTGCCTCTTATTATTGCTGTTCCTGGGATTTGGAGTGTCTGTTGGTTGGTCATGTCACCAATATCATTGAGTTCTTCTGAAGGCCTGCTGGACAGTAAACTCAAATCCCCCTGCCCTTTACTTCATTCATTTTGTGGGTCTGTGTTTCCTCCATCACACCTGCTGCCTGTCAATGCTTCCTCCCTCCTGTGCTACTGCTGTTTGTGTATCCTCCACTTCTCCTGCCATCAGATGATCCTTTCCACCACCATCAGTTCATCAATCATCGGGATGGGGTGGTATGACATGAGGATGAAGAAGCAAGCCCGTCTTCGCTGCCAAGATGGCTACTAACACAATGCAGAATAAGGCTGAAACCATCTTAAGGGGAGGCAATGTTGGTTATTCGCCCCTGGCCCGTACTTGACTTTTTGTGCACAGTTTCCACTTTACAGGCCCACTTTAAGGACCTTTAGGCTCTGTTCACATCTAGGCATTGCTATTTTACAGGCGTTTTTGCAGCGTTTTTGTACAGGAGTTTTCAAGGTGAAAAAGTCATCAATGTGAAAGGAGTAAAACGCCTGTAATCTGCCAAAAAAGAAGCTCCTGTACTTTTTTGAGCGACAGGCGTTTGGTTTCAGGCGACAGAACGCTCAGAGGTGAACAGGGGCCATTGAAATGAATGGGATTTGTCTTCTTGGGCGTTTTTAGAGCTGAGGCTTACAGCAGAAAAACGCCCAAAAAAACACCTAGATGAGAACGGAGCCTTACTGTTGTTACTTGTTTAGCTAGGCTCAGAAGAAAGAAGATGGATCTGCTGATGCTTACCCGTTCTCCTTGATCACCTTTGTTTCCCTTTTGACCCTTTGAAGAAAGAATATGTTATTGAAATTGAAGTTCTTTAAATAGATTATAGGTTTAAATTGGGGAAACTAAGTAAGACTGGGAACATAACATTCTAAGGAGGAAATCTACAAATATACAATGATATGATACAAATGAAGAATAAATGGCTGTAACAGACAACATGAAAGTTTTAAGAAAATGAATGCAAGAGGAATAGGCAGGTATGAGCACATGAAAACCCAATAATAAATAAAAAATAAAATAAATAATACAAATTAGGAGACAGAAAAGGAACTGAGGAATTGTATGTGATAAGCAGCATTATATATGTCCTTTTGATTCTTGGCATCTATTTACAGCAATGTTACAAAGAGACACATTACTTTCACGAAGGTCTCCACTGTGACAGAATCACTGTAGATAAAGATAATGAAGAACATATAAAAGGAGGTCGATTTCAGTAATGATATTTCAGCATTTACCTCAGGACCAGGGAATCCATCCAGTCCAGGTCTTCCATCCAAACCAGGAATTCCTCGATCCCCCTGATACAAGCAAGAGTTAGATCTCATTAGAAGCAAGCACCAATACATTACTTATTATCACATGACTTCATTTCTCATCAACTCCCGTACAATGGCAATGTTAATAAAAGTGTGAAAATATATTACTAAATATAAACTTGTGCTGATGGGAACAACTAAGTGGTAATGAAATGCAGCCGCTGTAGACAAGGTGCTAATCACTTGGGTGAATGTGGATAAAAAAAATACAGCACTCGCAACACACAATATAAGTGAAATCAACAAAAAAGTCCAAATAAAAATCCAAATAAATGCAACTGAAGGTCCTTGATGACGCCCTGAGGGAGGGCCAAATGCATTGACATAATTTCCTGGTTTGACATCACTTCCGGTCTGTGGATCGCATGCTATGAACGGCTGCTTCCTGTATCTACAGCTCTATATCCATGCCTGTTTTTAACCATCTTTTTGTAAGTACCGATACCTATGCGCATTAAATCAACTTTTATAACAGTTATTCACTATTAGTCCATCCTCTTTTCATTTCTGGGTGCCTGCATATCCTGTTGAGAGCCTCCTATTAGAATCTAGCATCTGATGTTTACACTGATCCACCATCTGATGTTTTGACACCAATACACGTGTGTGGGATACCATTTACAAGCCTGAAGTGACCCCTGGACTGCTAAGCTGGGGGTCGTCCTGTTCTGGTGAGTGGTGATGCAAAAGGGGGTGTCACTGTACTCCTGCAAGTTTGTGAAGCATTTTTTTGCACCTACTTCATTGTGGACTAACACTTCAGTTGCATTTATTTGGAATTTTATTTGGACTTTTTTGTTGATTTCACTTATATTGTGTGTTGCAAGCGCTGTATTTTTTTATCCACATGCTAATAAAAGACCTGATCACTGTAACTATTAGGAAAGGATGACACAAATAACATTGCTCTATTGATTAATGATTTCGATGTATTCACTCAAAATCCAAAAGGCTGGTTGTACCAAAGTCGATCGATGGAACGACTTGGGCACAAGCAGCCTGCCCATACAAGGATTGAAATTAAGCCAGTCCCTGCCAGACAGGCTGAATTTCAATGCAAGTATGGCCGACGCAGTGATTCTAAAGGCATAAGGTTTTTTTATCTTAATGCATTCTATGCATTAAGATAAAAAGACCTTTTGTGTGCAGCAGCTCCAATCAGCCCCCCTAATACTTACCCGAGCCCCATCTCTGTCCAGCGACGTACACAAATGCCTCAGCCATCCTGGATTTTCCCTCATGATTGGCTGAGACACAGCAGCAGCGCTATTGGCTTCTGCTACTGTCACTCAAAGTCAGTTAGCCAATCAGGAGACAGAGGGGGCGGGACAGTACCGTGGCTCTATGTCTGAATGGACACACAGAGCTGCGGTTCGGCTTGGGTGCCCCCATAGCAAGCTGCTTGCTGTGGGGGCAGGAGGGAAGGGCCAAGAGTGCCAGCAAGGGACCCAAGAAGAGGAGGGTCTGGGCACTGAGTATAACATGTTTGTTATTTTTAAAGAGAAAAAATTAGACTTTAGTATCACTTTAGGTTTAGAATAAGGTATGCACATTTTTTTTAGCATATTAATGAAGGTGGGGGGGGGAGAACCAGGGAAGGTAAAAATAAGCACATTAAACCTAAGCTTTAACAGTTTATATGTATGACAAAAACAAAATCTAAATAGCCACTATCTTATAATGATATGTTGTCATAATGAGCTCATTACCTTTGGTCCTGGAAGTCCTGGAAATCCTGCATCTCCCTGTGGCAAAAAGAGTATAAAAATGACTCACATATTATGTGTCTACCCAATAAAGGTCATTGCTATAAAGTGCCTATCAGGCTCACATCACCCTGCCCTGCGGACTCGGCCTTGATCAATAGTAAACATATTGAACTTTGAAAAAGCAGCTGTGTGCACTCAAATTGAACACAGACTGGCCAAATCACTCCCCACAATGTTCACACATTCCTCACACACTGAGTAATGAGAAAATAATTCTGACCTTTTCCCCAGGAATTCCAGGCCTTCCCTGATAAATGAAAGTTTGGAGAAGCATGTTAGATCATATGAAGAACAAAACATGGCTTATCAAAAATTGCCTAAGATTAACAAAATGTATCATAATTTTCCAACATCATATCTTCATCAAAGATGAATTCCACACAATACAAACATTTCCATTTAAATCGAAAGAAAACCTGTGCTGAGATATATATAGGGGCTACCATTGCTGATGGCTTATAATGCTAGCTGCCTGGCTGTATTTGACTTCAGTACTTTCTATGTCACCAAACCTGGAGCAAGCATGCAGCCAGGAGTGATAACTCCTCATATATTTACCGGTTCCCGGTTAGTGTCCTAGAAAATAATGTGGATAGTGGATCAGTATGAAAGCCAGGCAACAAGCACATTCAGAAGGAAAGGTTAGCTATGGCAGATCTCCATATTTCTTAACAGGCAAAATGAAAGTTGTACTGTTGACTGTAAGCAGCCAAAAGGTCTTTGTGTCTCTAGAAAATATAAGCCAATTTAAAGCTGGGTACACACTATTAGTGTGTACTGACAAATCTGGTCAGAGCCGCTGTACTAACCATGTGAGGTTAGTACAGCGATCTCCCCCGCTGAGCTGTTCTGTTCTGACAGGGGGACTGCCCCCCACCAGAACACTGTAATCAGCGCTCTCAGCCATTGGCTAAGAGCGCTAATTGGGAGTCGGTCTGATGCTGGTTTTCAAGCTTGCTTGTCCGACTGAAGCCGGTCAGATAGCAGCTCTTATTTTTCCACTGCAGCTTAGGAAATGATAAGAAAGCTATGAATGGGCATTACAGATCTTTTCCTTTTAGACACTTTTGACATGCAAGGCCTACAGCGTATATAAAAAGTCTACACTCCCTCCTCTCTTACCCCTGGTAAAATGTCAGGTTTCTGTAATGTAAAAAAAGGAGACAAAGATAAATAATTTCAGAACTTTTTCCATCTATACTGTGACCTATAATTGAAAAACAAACTGAAATCTTTTAGGGGGGGGGGAAGTAAAATAAAAAACTAAAATAATCTGGTTGCATTAGTGTGCACACCCTCTAATAACTGGGGATGTAGCTGTGTTCAGAATTAAGCAATCACATTCAAACTCATGTTAAATAGGAGTCATACTGACTCCTATTTAACATAAGTTTGAATGTGATGTGCCATCATTTAAAGTGCCTCTGATTTACCCCAAATAAAGTTCAGTTGTTCTAGTAGGTCTTTCCTGACATTTTCTTAGTCTCATCCTCAGGGCTTTTTTTCTCAAACAATAGGTGCTGGAACTTAACCATGGCCCCACAAAACCCCTCCCCCTACACACACCCTCCAAATCACATCAAATAGTGGGTGTGTTCAGTCAAATTTCACAAAAACAGAAGGAGGGTCTTAAAGGGGCATTAAGTACCAGGATTGCATTACATACAGAGTGCAGAGCTGTCACTTGTAAACACAGAAACCAGACTTCTGTGTTTACAAGTGATTGTGGTGAGCAGGCACCAAAGGGTCTGAGCCAGAGGTGGTGGAACTGAGTTCCACCAAGTTCCCCCTGAAAAAAAGCCCTGCTCATCCTACAGCAAAAGCCGTAGTCCGCAGAGAGCTTCCAAAGCATCAGAGGGATCTCATTATTAAAAGGTATCAGTCAGGAGAAGAGTACAAAAGGATTTCCAAGGCATTCGATATACCATGGAATACAGTGAAGACAGTCATCATCAAGTGGAGAAAATATGGCACAACAGTGACATTACCAAGAACAGGACATCCCTCCAAAATTTATGAAAAGACGAGAAGAAAACTGGTCAGGGAGGCTGCCAAAAGGCCTACAGCAACATTAAAGTTCCTGGCAAGTACTGGCTGAGTGGTACATGTGACAACAATCTCCCGTATTCTTCATATGTCTGGGCTATGGGGTGGAGTGGAAATACGCAAGCCTTTTCTTACAAAGAAAAACATCCAAGCCCGGCTAAATGTTGCAAGAACACATCTGAAGTCTCCCTAAGCATGTGGGAAAATGTGTTATGGTCTAATGAAACCAAGGTTTAACTTTTTGGCCATAAATCCAAAAGATATTTTTGTTGCAAAAACAACACTGCGCATTACCAAAAGAAAACACTATACCCACAGTGAAGCATGGTGGTGGCAGCATCATGCTTTGGGGCTGTTTTTCTTCAGCTGGAACAGGGCCTTAGTCAAGGTAGAGGGAATTATGAACAGTTCCAAATACCAGTCAATATTGGCACAAAACTTTCAGGCTTCTGCTAGAAAGCTGAACATGAAGAGGAACTTCATCTTTCGGCATGACAGTGACCCAAAGCATACATCCAAATCAACAAAGGAATGGATTCACCAGAAGAAGATTAAAGTTTTAGAATGGCCCAGACCTGAATCCGATTGAAAATCTGTGGGGTGATTTGAAGAGGGCTGTGCACAGGAGATGCCCTCGCAATCTGACAACTTTGGAGTGTTTTTGTAAAGAAGAGTGGACAAATATTGCCAAGTCAAAATGTGCCATGCTGATAGACTCATACCCAAAAAGACTGAGTGCTGTAATAAAATCAAAAGGTGCTTCAACAAAGTAATAAGGGTGTGCACACTTATGCAACCTTAACGATTTTAGTTTGTTGTTCAACTGAGTTATACAGTTTATAGGTCACATTAAAGGTGGAAAAAGTTCTCAGATGATTTATCTTTGTCTCATTTTTTTACATCACAGAAACCTGACATTTTAACAGGGGTGTGTAAACTTTTTATATCCACTGTACATGCAGTAAAACAGTCCTATACAAAATCATATTAGGTCAAATAAGGTCTACATGCAGTACAGCAATCATATACAAAATCTTATTAGGTCAAATAAATCCATAGTAGGTCTAAGGAATTAAATTGCAACAGTTGCCCAAACTTTAGAACACCTATTAGTTTTTATTGCTATGTCTCCGTTCAGAGATTCATCCTCTCTATGACCTGGTAACCATTATCACCGAGAGTAAACAAAGAACAAAAAATCAAAATTTTGAGTTGTCACCATAACTGGAAAAGAGGGGAAATCTTCCCATGGGGACATTAGTTCTGATGGAAACCAGGAATTCCCCCAATTTGGAGGGATTTATCTCATTTCCCCCTGTGGTTATGGGACAAGAAATGAAGGGAAATCTCCCCAACAGGATACAGATGGTAAAAAAATGACAGGGGTTATAACCTCCTTTACTCAATCCAAAAAAGTTTGGCTTTATTCCTACTTTAAACTTTTTTTTTTTAGTATTTATAAGCCTTTAAGAAACACTAACTGCGGATTCCATTTCACTTTCCCTGCTAATAATATTATCGCGTTTAGATTCAATTACAATGTGACAATCTGCCTTTCCATTTTCTCTAAAGCATTCATTTTGTATGAAAGGCAGCAGCAATGAGGGCAATCTGGCCTGCAAATAATACAAATTAGCAATGGAAGCCAACAAGTAGATAATGTGGATGCATCCAATACTAATCATATTTATAAAGCTGTTAATATGACATTCTCCATACATTTTCTGCTAGTGAATCTTTCAGGTGCATGCGTTTTAAAGTGGTTGTAAACCTCTGAAATTAAAATGAACAGAGCATATCCCTCTCTGGTGTGTACTTGCCTCAATCCAAAGCACTAAGTGTGATCTCTGTCTCCTCTCTCTTCCTTTTTACTATCTGCATTACTCACTTCTGACAGGTTATCCAGATACCACAGAATCCTGGGGGGGCGGCCTCTTCCCCCTCCAGCACACAGGAGGTGATTGACAGCCTCAGCTGTGCATGTTTTCCTATGAAACTGTGCAGAGGGGTGTGTGTCTATTCCCTCCACTCAGGTCTTAGATTGCACTCAGCTCCCTTCTCTATAATGTCCGTGTGTGACATCAGATCCCCACCCTCCTGTCTGCTGTAGGTGAGAAAAAGCCTTTGATCTGTGTGTTTTATGATGCTGTAGAGAAGCAAGGGCTGTAGATAAACAAGTACAGCCTATGTAGGAGGATTTGTTTCATCTTAGGTTTGTCACTTCAATGGGTATATGTAAGGGTTTACAACCACTTTAAATGACAATGATTGATTCGCTACCCTTGGGATTCATAAAGTATTCTGAATCTGAATGTTTGCTGAAAGTCAGCTCCACTTCTTTATAGTGACTGTACCTCCATTTTGAAGAGTCCAATTCCTTAAGTTATCACCTTTAACTCATTTATGTCGGCGCTTCCTGGCCCTTTAAGAGGTTTCAGATGCCGGGGGGCGGGTTTATGATCATGGGACTGCCATGATTGGCTGTCACAGAGATCACATGATCGGAATGCTCCTGATCGCAAAAAGCGATCGGTAGCTTTACATTAGCTGCTGGTAACTGTGCCGGGAGCACACAGGGCACGTGCTCTCGGCACAGAAGTGTCTGCCAATTGGTATGCAAATATACCAAGGCCCACCCACCAAGAGGCTGCATATTTGTGTACTGTCGGCGTCTAGGGGTTAAAATTTGCACCTTGTGATCCTTTTCCTGAAATGTCCATGTTTATGTTGTATTTTTAGGATGACATTAGATTGTGAGAGTTTTTGTTGTAAGATAAAACTAGTTTAGTGTATGTTTGTGCAATGTATCAGGGAAATTAGACACCATTGGTGCTGAAAATGATCAGTGAAATGAAGCATTCTCAGATAATGAAAGACCCAGTCCAAAAATAAATACTGGAAGTAAACCTCTCACTTTATTGAGGTGTTTAAAGTGTATGTGCAGCAAATTTGTTTTTATGTTTATTTCGGGTACAGTAGAGCAAAATTTCAGCTACTCTTAAATTTGTATTGCCGTCTGTGTCCCTGCAGGGTGGATTCATCTCTCTATTTGTCTTGGTGATTATTCTCACTGAGGCAGAAAGCTAGTGGACAACCAAAATGTTAGAGATGTCACCAGAACAAGAGGTGGGAGTAAATCTTACACACCTGATCTGGGTGCAACTGTCTAAAGCCGGCCATACATAGATCAAAATTCATTTGGTGTAGCAAAGACTGGACAAATTTTGTTCCATTGACAGGCAATGTGGTTGTACAGAAGTTGATCTATTAATCAACTTCTGTACAACCGCCCTGTCAGATTTTTATTGCTCGATCAGCGCTGCCGGCTATAGTTGAGAGTGCTTAAGAGTTTATTCTGGTGGCAGGGAAGTGTCCCCGCTGTCAGAATACAAAGGCTCAGTAGGGAGGATACCCCCATCCACCTCAAATGTAGATGTGGATGGAGGAATCACTTCCTTTTCTCATTTAACCCACTGGTTAAAGGAAAAAAAATGACTCATCTTTGTGCTGCTTAAGAAGGAACCCTTGTGACCTTTCCTCTCAGTTCCCATTGCATATCCAAGACAAGAAGTGAAGGGGGAAACTCTCCAGTACACATACAGGTGAATGTAAACAAACCCATAGGGGGGGCAACTACATATGAAAAGGTTGCTCGCCCTACATACGTTAAATTTTTTAGTGCATGATGAAGTGAGAGCAACAATTCTAGGGCCAATATTCACAGTTAACACTAAGGCGATGACCTGTAGGGGCCTTTAAAGTGTCATTTAAGGAAAATACATTAATACTTGTCATTTTGCAGGTGTATGCACTTTTTAAGCTTGACATGTTGGGTATCAATTTACTCGGCACAACCTCATCTTTTATATTTGACCAAAATGTGGGTAGCATATTGCGCCTGTATGCCCTAAAATATACTGTATTGTATATTTTACTAAAAAATTGTGTTTGATAAACAACTATTTTATTATCTAGGGTGTCTGCTGTCAAAAAATATATGTTTGGCGGTTTTAACTAATCTTCACACCTAAAATTATTTTTTAAATGTGTAATAAAGAACCCACAAAAAAAAAAAAAAAAAAACACTGCCAGTAAAAGGGTTAAAAAACCCTCCCAACTCTATCCCCAAAAAAAGGCTATTTATGCACTTTTAACTTTTGTAATGTGCTAGAAGGTCCCTGAAAACCCCTAACATTTCAGCACTCAATATACAAATCTCAGTTCTCTCCTTAAAAACAACAGCCCCCCCCCCCCACCCACACACACACACACACACACACGTCAGCCAAGACCCACACTAGAAGCAGTGACTCTTTTGGGATCAACGGTTGATGTTCCTATGCATTGTTAGAGCAGATTTTACCTTGTATCATTTTATGATATATGCTATTTCACCAAGTACCTTTGTGAGTATAAGATATTTTTATCTTAAACAATAAAGTTTTGGTGAAGATTTCACACCATGCTGGTGCACTTTCTATTTTTTCAGTAGTGTTGCCAATTACAACGACCTCTGACCATTTCTGGTGTTCATATAGTATCTCGTTGAACTGTATAAAAAGGCTACTTAATGCCATTAGCTACTATAGAGATTGGATTACCTGTATAGCTCGGCCACCAAAAGTAATACCTGAACCTTCCATGTCATCCTAAACAAAAGATAAGTAACACGGCTAAGTAAGGAAAGATGATAAGTACTACAAAATGGTATAAGTCAATACAACTTACAATTACAATATAATGCCAATTAAAGAAAAAAAATCCAAAAGATTTGGAAGAGTTCAGCCTGGTATCGCACGGATATAATTTTTGTACATAATTTTGTCCACGCCTCCACAGATAATATTAACGTTATATTAATTTTATATGTTCTAATTTCAAAGTCCATCACTTGGCACAAAAAGAAGCGAGTATGTATCCATACTATATACTGCATTGATTGGAAATGCACGAAAAGAGAAAATCCCCTAAGGTGGACTTTAAAGGCACACTAAATTTTTTAAAAATTAAAGAGTATTACCAAGACAAGATGATGTCAGCTAAAAGAATATATAGAGCGACATCATCTTGTCTAAAATAGAAACTTTTCCTTCACCCTGATCGAACGCCAACGGCAATATTCAGGTAAAAGATAACATCCAAAATAAGACTACAGAGATGAACACACAAATAATCACAGCAATATATCTTTGTCCTTGACCAACACTACATTTTAGAATCATTTATGCCACCTTTGGCCCCAGTGAATTCTTCTGGTCACTCCCCTTCTGTGGGACCTGGAGGGAGCGTTGCGTCGGCTCACTGGGTGATTTCATATAGGCTCACAAAGCCCCTTCTTGATGTCTATGTTTTTGAAGTAGAGAACCAGCAGTTCCAGCTGTTACTGATATATACATCTTTTCTGTTTTTAAAACGTAACTCAATGGAATGTTGCATTCACTCTGTCACCTAATAACACATGTAAGTGTACTCGCCAATTACCCTTATAGGTGTTTTTCTTATTGTAATTTTTTACTATTAGATATTGACTGTTTTTCAACTGTTATGTTATGTTATAGATATACTTTCCTCTTCATACACCCCTGAAAAAGGAGAAAACTGTACTCTGAAGCGCGTTGGGTGCAAGAGGACTTCATATATGTCTTGTTAACATATGGTGACAATGTTATGAACTGTTTATGCATTCCATATTTTAGCTATCATGTGTAACTATGAATAAATTCATTTTTGTACTATAATACTTTCAATACCCTTTCATTTTAAAAAAATTTTGTGTGCCTTTAAAGTTCACCTTAGGGGATTTTCTCTTTTCGTTTGATACTGGATGTGGCACCATATTGGCATAATAGTACCGTTCTATCTTCCTTTGTGATTGGAAATGCATTCCATCACCTGACCTGAAATGTCACATTCTATCATTGGTTGCAGGATGTTACTGGATAAGCTTAGTTATCGTTTACCCACACCTATCATCCTGGGGCTGCTAGATATGCTAATCAAATGGCTATGAACTCTTAGTGGACATTTTGCAACAGTGCCAAGATGAGTTTTTTAACTAAAACAGTTAGTGGATATAATAATATCTTAGGAGAATATGAAGAGCCTCCAGCAGATGCACTGCAAACTTATTTTTATTATGAAAGGATAAGTTCATCTTTTGGAACATGTTATGTGTTACATCCATATTTAAGGTGTAACATGTGACATGTTCCAGCTCATGATGCTCCTCATCAACTGATCCCCCCCCCCCCCGGCACTGGTTCTTTACCCATGCAGCTGCTGCCACTTTTAAAATCGTCATGGCTCTGCAGGGCTCCACCTGCACTGATGCGTAATTCATGTTAAAAAAAGAAACTACAAGACCCATCTTCCACCACGGCAGATGAACCTATAGTTTCAATGGACTGCAACCGTGCTGTTTTGCGTGTTTGTAGTCCATTCTTGACAAGTCCTCCAGCTTTCCAGCAGAAAGCCCATACAGAGGTACAGTGAGAAAGATGAAGCTCTTGTCTTCAGGAGCCTGACATTGTACTCATGATCCTCTTATCATGGGTGCAATGCTTTGCAGGCTCCTGGGCGGTAAAAAAAATTCCTGCAAAAATATGTGCATTCATTGATTCATTCATGCTGAAATTAGCCTTTTACATACAGATGTGCAGCACAAATCACCAATAGCATAAAGCACTTAAACCAAAACAAAAACGTACAAATCCATCAGCAGTTCCACGTCCAGAAGGGCCAGGCGGACCTGGGGGTCCAGGCAATCCACGGGGTCCGATTGGTCCAGGAAGTCCAGCTAATCCCATTTCTCCAGGAGTTCCAGGAATACCAGGTTCTCCCGTGCTTCCCTGTAGTTAGGAGAAATCAAATATAATACATTATATTTTTATGAAGTTCAAGCTAGGACAAAAGATATGTTATGGTTGTGGAAAGGAAATTTGTAAGTTCTGTATATAATTGTATTCTATTTTGTATGTATTGCACACTGCCCTCAATGTGCACACAGCACTAACAATGTTTTCATTACATGTTTGCATTCTTTTGAGTCCTGATTAGAATTAGTCTGCCTATGTTACGCCCCTTGTTACCATAAACGTACAACTGTAATATTAATGTGATACCTAAGTAATCATGTGTATAAAAACCTTCAATTGCGTCATAATAAAGCAGAACAGTTATTTGGAAAGATGCAGAGTGTATCTTTTGTTTCTGTTACCTACTGCAGTAGTTATTAATAATTTGGAACCACTAATCAATATGAGGATAGGAGTTGCCTATCTATAAAATTCCATGTCAGTTGTAATTGCATACACATGTAAATGGACTAGCCACAAGGTAGGGCACCAAATGCAAAAATAATATATGTCTCTACAACTCTCTTTATTTTGGATTTATGACTGCTTAGGTTTTTTTGTTTATAATTGATGCTCTTCTATAAGGACTGTAAAATAATTGTATCAGTGCCATATTTACCTAAACATTTAATGTGACAATTAAAGTGGCAGTAGGAACCAAGGTTTCTTTGCACAAATCCATCATTCCCCAATACTAATAGAACATTAAGGATTGGTGTTTGGAAGGTCTAAATGACTAATATCATAAAAGGCCTACTGTGTTATAATGGGATCATTGAAGCTACAGGGCATGCTTCTTATATAATAATACTATTGGATGCTTTATACATATTTATAGCTTCAAAAGTTAAAACCTTATTAGACATGACACACACAGATAATTTGTAATGAATTTCGTTAATCACAAAAAGCATTTCCTTTGTTGTGAGATCTGGGTCAGCTTTAGTAGACATAAGTATAGAACAGCTATGCTGTTAAGATAGCAATGGCAGGAAGCAGAAGAGCAGTACCTCCCCAAAATTACAGAATGATATGTGTGTTTTTTATAACATTTTCCTGTACCCAGAAGTAATTTCTCCTTCAAAATACATTTCTATATGTTGTCCAGGGACCACTATCCAAAGTCTACTTTACTGCTTGCACCTAGGGTCTTAAGTGCAGTCATATACAGTATATAGTTATAAAACGCTTGGTCAAAAAAACTGATCTACTAGCCCAATGCAGGTGAGGCACTGTATGCTAAAAGGCTGCAGTACATAGTGGGGTCTGCTGTATTTTAATTGATTTGGGTCAATTTATTAGAATTTTTATGTTTACATGTTTCTACACAGATATTTTATCAGTTGTTTTACTGTGGGTTTTAGGGTTTTTTAGCAAAAATACTTTAAAGTGATTGTAAATTCTGTGTTATTTTCTAGTTAAAAATAACAAACATGTTATACTTACCTGTCCTCTGCAGTGGATTTGTACAGATCAGCCCAGGTCCTCCTCTTCTCAGGTCCCTCTTTGGTTCTCCTGGCCCCTCCCTACTGTTGATTGCCCCCACAGCGCTGCTGTCTCAGCTGAGACAATCCTACAACATTGCTGAATCTAGAAGGGGCTCAGGTAAGTCGGGGGAGGGGGGGGGGGGTGTGCTGCACACAGAAGGTTTTTTTATCTTCATGCATAGAATGCATGAAAATAAAAAACCTTCTGCCTTTACAACCACTTTAAAGCCTTGTACACACAATGAGAATACGCAATGCATTGTGTATAGTGTTTCTGCACATGAAAATATTAGTAGTCCAATTTGACATAACCTTTCCAGTCCATGCTGTGAAAATATATAACCACTCCCTCTGTATCACACACAACTACAGGCCATTCCTGAAGGGACCACATTACAAACAACAATATACAGTACTGCACTACATATTATGGAAGACAAAGACTGCACTGCACTCCTTTTCACTGCATGCTTTGTGACAGACTTATTCATGAAGTACAAAGAATAGTGATGATGTGCAACATGCATAACCAATCAGAAATCACTGCTTAACTGATCTGATTGCAGTGAAGTACAACTGGATTGGCTGCTAAAGGTCATCACAGTTTGCACATCATAAAGTTTTTTCCCTTTGCAACTCTCAATTGTATAAGCCTGTCTTTGTTATACTTAAAGTGGAACTAAAGCCTAACATAAAAAAAATATGAACAAGCAGACTTTATTGCAGAAGATTTATTTTTATTTTATTTTTGTTGCAAAATAAAGTACACTTACCTTTCTGTTTACAATCCTCTGTAGAGTGTACATGGAGCTGTGCATGTGCAGCTCCATTTACATTTCCAGCACAGTGCCAGTGTACCGGGATGAACAAAGTCACGTGCATGCTCAAGAGTGACATCATCCCGAACTGGCCAATCTAGATGGCCAAAGCCTGCCACCTGGAAGAAGCTGGGAAAAAGATTCTCACACCAACGAGGGACCTCGTGGGCATCCAACCATTGCAGCAAAGGTGAGTATTCCTGCCTTTAGTTCCACTTTAACACAGCAAAAACAATGGTCTTTAGCAACGTACACCAGAGGTTTTTTTTTTTACATGCTTGGTAAGCGTTGAGTTAAGTTTCCTACACTACATGCTGGAACAGCCAAACACAGCATCATTTTACAATTCATGCTGGGAGTTCACCAATTGTTACCTGCGAGACTACATCGTAGGAGATACGAGACAGAATCTCCCTCAAATAAGAGGGGATTGGAGATAAGGTGCTCTGCGAGATAGTGAAATTATTTCTGAGAACATGTTTTAAAGAAACATAAACAATAGAAAAATTAATGAAAGTTTAACTTACTTTAGACCCAGGCGCTCCTGGAAGTCCGATATCACCATCAGCACCCTAAACAATGGAAATTGACATCAGTAAGGTATGCATTTCATTCCTTCTGTATGTGTGATACTATTTAATGAAAGTTCGATTTAACGTCGAACAAAAGGGGAAGGGTTAGAACCTCCGTATTATTTTTTTATTAATGTCTATGTTCCTAATAATGAGATTTAAGCTAATTTCCTGCAAGGAGAGGAAGTGATGGGAAGTCTCTCCAATGGGCCATCAAGAAAAACAACAAAACATTTTTTTTTAGCAGAAAAGAGGAACGTTAGCTGTTCTGACAATATTTTATTGCTGTCTATGCCATCCCTTCCCAATAACTTCCCTTTGTTATGTGCCTACCTTCGTCCTCTGTATGAAATGATGTATATTTTTGTTTGACTCTGCCTATCTACCTAATGCAAATGTCATTTTGACATGTGTAACCTTCACTTTTTTTTCCTTTCTGTACCCTTCTCCCACACTTCAAATGTTAATTAAAAAATATACCAAAAAAAAAATATTGTTAACGTTATCTTGGAACTAGGCTTTAACTGTGCCATTCACTCAAAATATGTATGTTTTAGGTAGATGTAAGCAGACTATCCACCAGTTTATTGTCTCTTATCGATTAAAAAATGTAAATAAAAAGAATATGGCATATAAATGTACTGACATTGAACATTTTATCTAAAATATATTCCTCACCCTTTCTCCAGTAAGTCCAGAGGTCCCTGGGTTTCCATCTTTTCCAGGGGGACCCTACAGAACAAAAATTCATGCTTTCAAACATTCTGTAAACATAGGCTCTTAAACTACAGATAAGCTAGTAAATAAGTAAAGATTTATAATTTTAGCGTTTGAAAATTGAATTTCAAATTGTAAAAATGAAAAGATTATTTATTCTAAAAATGCACCTACAGTAATGGGTTGCCCATAGGTAATTTGAGGACTAAATTATGAAAGCACTTTTGGATTTATTGAATAAACCTGTAAACAAGGACTGCACAAAGTGTAGAAAACTGATTTCTTTTTACCATCAAATCAGCAAAAGATGAATTGTTCTGGGTTACTACATTTTGCTTGTCTCACTAAATTCAACTAAGTAATCAATCAGAAAATGTTTTTTTGCTTGCACATGACTGGATGATGGAAGTCAGCAGAGCTTCCATAGTGAAAAGGCATATTTACCTTTAGTAAACTAACCCTTATGTGTCAGTCTGGAACTATGTAGAACATGTAAATCTAAAAGTGGTTAAAGTGTGCCTGTTACTCATGCACAGTACTAGCTGCAATAGCATTGGCTAGGCCTCCTTGTTAAGGGGCACAGTTTACTAGGAACTAGGGACATCACAATGTTGTCACTAAACTAACTGCCAGAAAACAAATACCTGTATGTTGGTCTAGTCAAAAAATGGATGCCGTATGTAAGCTAATTTTAAGAAGTGTCAAGCCTTTGTATCTGTCCATGGTTGCCTTATGTATGACTAACAGCTACTCAGCCATAGATTAGCTGCTTTGCTCTATGCAATAGCTGTTTAAGACCACCCTGTCTCCATTTCGCTCAAACGTTTAAACAATTAAAAGCTATTTATGATGTACCACTTTTTTCCAAGCCCCGTGCCTCATTTTTCAAAAATGCATCCCATCAAAACAGGGTCATTTGGAAGGTTTAACCGATGCCCACACAAAGGGCAAAAACCTGCCCAGCTGTACAGACCACAGCACAACCAGTAAAATATCAGAATAATGTAACCTTACCGGTGGGCCAGGGGGTCCAGCCAGTCCATCTTGTCCAGGCCTACCGGGCAGACCAGGGGGTCCTGGGATTCCAGTGCTGTTTCCACCAAAGGTTCCTGGTACTCCTGGTAATCCAGGTACTCCAGGAGGGCCAGGTGGACCAGGCAAACCAGATGGTCCCTGCGAATCACATATAAAAGAAACAAGAAGACAAGTTTAGGACCATATCAGGACTTGCTTTTAGTTGTTTTTAATTTACATAGACATAACATATTATTACAGTTTTTCATCTGGCTACATTCTAACTCAAAATCAGATATCTATGACTTTGTCCAACAAACTTAGGGTAGCCATAGATATGAGGGGACAGCATGACTTTCAGTCATTTTTAACAATTCTACATATGTCTATATGTTCACACTGGTTGAGTGTGGATGTTTATACATTGTGCACATGCTTACAGTGTTGGTCTTATATTGGGGTAAAAACAGCTCTGACACTCCACAAGCTGATTTCCAGAGGGAGGTAACTGAATGAGCAAAAGGGAATGATAGTATGTCTGGAGGAGTCCTACAATGCTTGTCACTTTTTGGTTGGAGACAACAAGGTGTATGTAGTGCTTTTGGAACTTTGTGGGATGTAATTATACTTTTTTGTAACCACAATACCCCCATCAACATTGACAGTGTTGACAGGGGAATCAGCAATTGACTTCTCCTGGCAAGGGGGGCGGGGTGGGTGGGGGAAGCCCGCCGGGAGATGTCAGTGATTATGGCTAGCTATAGCAGCCGCTAGTGATAATTCCAAGAGAACCTGGCAGGCTGGTTGTACCCAAGTTGATCGAGCGATCAATTTCGTACATTCAGCCAACCCATTAACGGTTTAAATCTCAGCCAGTTCCTGCTGAACCGGTTGAGTTTCGAACCGTGTATGGCCGATGAATGAGAGGCTGATTGGTGAAACAGTTTAACCTGTACAGCCATACGTAGAGTAATGACTGAATATTACAGGGAACAAAACAGCCATATAACTAGAAATTTTGGATATCAACAATGACAAGTTCCATGTTTCGCATACTAAAGGCTTTCTTTTGTTATTACAAACAGCAATGATCATGTAAAGAATAACAATCAATCTGATTTCAGGTTACTGTACAACCGAAAGATTACTTTTGATTGGTTGCTATACATTACTTTGATTTGAATCCTTTTTTTTGCCTTATTAAATAGGCCTCTTAACGTTCACATGGGAAAAAAAAAAAATATTTGTTGTGATCTGAATGGTAACTTACTCTAAAGTTTTCCAGATCTGGGCCATAGCCAGAACCCTCCATATCAATAAATGTCTGAAATACAAGAAAAAGATCATTCAGATACAGACTGTAATGGAAATTTGTACGTTCTGTATATAATTGTATTCTATTTTGTATGTATTGCACACTGCCCTCACTGTCCACACGGCACTAATAATGTTTTCAGTACATGTTTACATTTTTTCGAGTCCTGATTAGAATAAGCCTGCCTATGTAACGCCCCTTGTTACCATAAACGTACAATTGTAATATTATTGTGATACCTACGTAATCATGTGTATAAAAACCTTCAATTGCGTCATATTAAAGCAGAACAGTTATTTGGAAAGATGCTGAGCGTATCTTTTCTGTCTGTTCCCTACTGCAGTAGTTATTATTAATTTGGAACCACTAATCAATATGAGGATAGGAGTTGCCTATCATCAATTTAACCGAGTCAACACGTACAAATTGAAAAACATGTATGACATCTCAAAATTATATTTTTTACGAAAAAAATAATAATAATAATAAATAAAGCCAAGTATTCATAGACATCTGGTTGAAAAAGTGCATCTAGTCCAACCAATAAAAGTGAAAAAAAAAGTATTTTCTTATCAAGTTGTGTGACAGTTTAGTTTTAGTTCTATAGCAAAGTAATGGCTATTAAAGGAAAACTATATATATATTTTTGTTTTTTTGTTTTGCTATGACAAGCATAAATGCTAAAAACATGTCATTGTGAAATTCAATGTTACTAACATCTAATGATAATACATAATTATTTTTTCCCCAGAGCGCTTATAAAAAGATTTATTTTTTTATAAGGGTGGGGATGCATGATATAAATATCTATAAATCAGAAGCAGATGAGTTAACATGGCTGCCATAGCAGGGATTATCCACACCAAAAAGCTAGCATTACTTTATGAAAGGATGTAGAAATTGACCTACAACATTCCATATATGTAGATAGGAAATATGTCGCACTCCTTACCAATTTATCCATTTTGGTACCTGGTCCAGGTGGGCCTGGGGGTCCAGGTAGGCCTGGAGGTCCTCTAAGTCCAACCCCTGGATCACCCTGAGAAAAAGAGGAACACATATGTTTATTATTGCTTGCAATTCTTATGATTATTCACAGATCAAAGAAAATAGGTATAGTGCAATAATCTATGCCAGCTTTTCATTGGTTTGGAACAGACAAAAAAATGCAAGGCGGTTTCTTGCTGGTTGTTAATTCTACCTTTTACAAAAAAATAATAAATGCACCCATATTGATTAGTAAAAAGGGGTGCAATGCTCTGGCTCCTGCAGACCAGTACAGGTTTGTACCAAGGTACGGACCTTTAGTTACAGGGCTGAAAAAAGGATCAATGGACTGCAAGTGCGGTGGTGTCACCCCACTTTTGCTCTATTAGGAAGTATGAATCCCTCTGCTGTAGAAGCAGATTAGAGATAGTAGCTTTTTTTTTTTTTCATTCACAGATTCCTGTGTGGGCGAACTGTGACCATGTAAAAATATGGGTGTAACATGAAATATGGTCAGAAATATGGACTTACCATTGAAGGATTTAAATGCTATGATTTTCACCAACAAAATTCAATGGCAATGAAAATGCTGATGGCAAAACTGGAAATATAATGCAGAATGCTTTTTTCATTTATAATAAAGTTCTTTTTATAAGCATGATTGCTGTGTGGAAACAAATCTACCTGCCGCTAACTGAGGACAAAAAGGAAGCCTATTCTTTTTAAATGAGAAAATAAATTGTCTTTCATCTCATCTAAAGTATTTACATTTATAAGAATTTATTTAGCTAGATATATTATATTCTTTATAACCAACATTTAGACAAATTAAGAAAAAAAGGAGTGAGGGGCTTTCTTACATATGCACACCCTCCTGCCTGCTCATGTCTGAGCTAAGGGCAGATGGGTTTCAGAAAGTTAATGCTACAAGAATCATCTGCCTTTACTCAAGATGGCTGAAGTTAGATATGATATGGGGTGTTTTTCAAAATCATTTCTTAACAAAATAAAGCATGGAGACAGAGATGGATGGGTACATTTGTTTTGAATAATAAAAAAGAATTAAAGTGGTTGTAAAGGTAAAGAAGTTACAGCCAGCAAACCTGTTCCTTTAATCTCCCCTACGCTGTGTAATTGCTTTTTTAAAACAATGCCTTTAAATACCTTATCTTTACTATTTTTTGGCCGGTCATGTGACCTCCGGCTCTTCTATTTCTCTGATCTATGGGCTACAGAGGGAGATTCCGAGTTCCCCCTCCAACGTCAGCTGAGAAGGTCACGTGACCACTGTGACCGGCCGGCAAGAAGAGATCAAAGATAAGGTGTTTGCAGACTTCATTTTACAAAAACATTTACACAGTGTAGGAGAGATTACTACAACAGAGGAGCTGTTCTTTACTTTTACTGCCAGCTACAGTTGTGCTCATAAGTTTACATACCCTGGCAGAATTTATGATTTCTTGGTCATTTTTCAGAGAATATGAATGATAACACAAAAACTTTTCTTTCACCCATGGTTAGTGTTTGGCTGAAGCCATTTATTATCAATCAACTGTGTTTATTCTTTTTAAATCATAATCACAACAGAAACTACCCAAATGACCCTCATCAAAAGTTTACATACCCTGGTGATTTTGGCCTGATAACATGCACACAAGTTTACACAAAGGGGTTTGAATGGCTATTAAAGGAAACCATCCTCAACCTGTGATCTGCTTGCTTGTAATTAGTGTGTGTGTATGAAACGTCAATGAGTTTCTGGACCCCTGACAGATCCTTGCATTTTTCATCCAGTGCTGCACTGACGTTTCTGGATTCTGAGTCATGGGGAAAGCAAAAGAATTGTCAAAGGATCTGCAGGAAAAGGTAGTTGAATTGTATAAAACAGGAAAGGGATATAAAAAGATATCCAAGGAATTGAGAATGCCAATCAGCAGTGTTCAAACTATAATCAAGAAGTGGAAAATGAGGGGTTCTGTTGAAACCAAACCACGGTCAGGTAGACCAACTAAAATTTCAGCCACAACTACCAGGAAAATTGTTCGGGATGCAAAGAAAAACCCACAAATAACTTCAGGTGAAATACAGGACTCTTTGAAAACATATGGTCTGGCTGTTTCAAGATGTACAATAAGGAGGCACTTGAAGAAAGATGGGCTACATGGTTGAGTCGCCAGAAGTAAGCCATTACTACGCAAATGCCACAAAGTATCTCGCTTACAATATGCCAAACAGCACAGAGACAGGCCTCAAACCTTCTGGCACAAAGTCATTTGGAGTGATGAGACCAAAATTTAGCTTTTTGGCCACAACCATAAACACTACATTTGGGGAGGAGTCAACAAGACCTATGATGAAAGGTACACCATTCCCACTGTGAAACACGGAGGTGGATCACTGATGTTTTGGGGATATGTGAGCTACAAAGGCACAGGAAACTTGGTCAAAATTGATGGCAAGATGAATGCAGTATGTTATCAAAAATACTGGAGGAACAATTGCATTCATCAGCCAGGAAGCTGGGCATGGGACGTATTTGGACATTCTAACATGACAATGATCTAAAACACAAGGCCAAATCGACCTGTCATTGGCTACAGCAGAATAAAGTGAAGGTTCTGGAGTGGCCATCTCAGTCTCCTCACCATATCATTGAGCCACTCTGGGGAGATCTTAAACGTGCAGTTCATGCAAGACAGCCCAAGAATTTACAGGAACTGGCTTTTTGCCAAGAGGAATGGCTAGCTTTACCATCTGAGAAGATAAAGAGCCTCATCCACATATACCACAAAAGACTTCAAGCTGTCATTGATGTTAAAGGGGGCAATACACCGTATTAAGCACTTGGGTATGTAAACTTTTAAACAGGGTTATTTGGGTAGTTTCTGTTGTGATTATGATTTAAAAAGAGTAAACACAGTTGATTGATAATAAATGGCCAAACACTAACCATAAGTAAAAGAAAAGTTTTTGTGTTATCATTCATATTCTCTGAAAAATGGCCAAGAAATCACAAATTCTGCCAGGGTATGTAAACTTATGAGCACAACTGTACTAATAGCGGCGGGGGGGGGGGGGGGCTTTTGAGAGGGGGGGGACAAAAAGGATCTAATAGGCAGGGAGGGAGGGAGGAAGGCAGCGGGATGACAGAGGCACGTAAACTGACCACGGTATACAGGGATCAGCAGCCATGATTACCGTGGTCAGCACACAGGATCAACTAAGCTTTTTACAGCTTAGAAAGGGGCGGATTAGACTGCACAAGCACTGTCCTGTTTAATCTACTATAAGGGAACAGGAGCTCTTTTTTTTTTTAGTTACAGCCATTTTTAATAGTGTTTTCAATTTGTGGTGATCAGATACCGTTTAGTTCCTTTTTAAGCACCATTGAGGGCTGAGCAAAACGCAGCGCTTTTGTATCTTTTGCAAAAAGAAAACCCTATGTGTAAAGTACAGTTATAATCATCACGCCTTCAAATGACACACTTGCAGCGAATATACTATAAAGACAAACTACAGTTGCAAAATCACACATTACTTTGACATATTTTGCTGGAAATAAACCTGCAAATAATTAATGTCCTGATTAAATCAGCACAAAATTGAAAATACCTTATCTCCTTTCTGTCCTGCATCACCTGGGGTTCCTGGAAATCCTTGAGGTCCAGTATCGCCCTGAATTTAACAGACAGAAAATGATTAAGCCACTATTACATTAACATGTTTAAAGATGCACCATTACCAACTATTTATGGGTTATGTGAAAAAGGCATACGGATTTGAAATGAATTAAAAAAAGTGGTAATATTTTTGCATGGCTCATGGATTGCTTTGTGCTTTATATTGTAATACAAATAATGCCTGCTGTTGATTTACATTTTGGGCATATAACCATAGTATTGAAAGAAAAAATATTCTCAGATAAATTCCTGGAATTGGTGAGTCATATTTGTGACAAACAGAAAATGGGATAGGCAAATGTAACAGAAGGAAAAGCTAGTCACCAGCAGCCAAAAGGGACAGTTTTTATACTTCTATCAGACTGCTTTGAAATTAATTCACCTGCTGCAGAGTTGCTATATAACAAGGGTCTATACTGACTTTAATCACGCTAGGATTTAGAACATTAGAGATACAGTCTAAAGAGCTTCAACAAAGTTTTAAGACACGTCTCGAACATCCAAATCCACTCCACCTTCCACCGCTGCCACTGCCACTATTACCAGCAATTACCAGCTGTCAAAATGACAGCCATTAATTACTTTGTATTATACAGCAGGAGTGGCTGCAGCTCCTCTGCAAAGTGACACATGCAGATAGTCTAAATGTGTCACTGAGTAAATACAATGACACAATATATTGTTTCATTGTATACTGTATACCATTTCATTAATATGTACTGTAGATCAAAGGTGTGCATATGACATCATGTACAGTAGCACCCCCAGCCCCCCCTAATAGTTACATGAGCCCCATCTCAATCCAGCAATGTGCACAAGATCCTTGGCTCTCTGAGGACTCTCCCTCCTCACTGGCTGAGACAACAGCGGGAGCCATTGGCTTCTGCTGCTGTCAATCACAGCCAGTAAGCCAATAAGGAGGGAGGGGGCAGGGCCGAGCCACAGCTCTGTGTGTGAATGGACAGCCACTGCTTGGGAATGAGCCTGCTTGGGTGCCCCCATTGGAACCTGCATGTTCTGGAGGCACTCGGCAGGAGGGAGGGGCTAGGAGCGCCAGTGAGGGACCTGAGAAGAGGAGGATGTGGGCTGCTCTGTGCAAACCCACTGCACAGAGCAGGTGAGTATGACATGTTTGTTACTTAAAAAAAAATGAAAGCCTTAAATATCAATTTAAATAATAACAAAGTTATGACCAAACACACAGGTCCACATTGTAAATGTAAAAATGGATCTGGTCCATAAGGGGTATACAGGTATGAGAGCTGAAGTCGTTAAAATTAAAGACAGCTATTGCACAAGTAGAGTAACCAATATTTTTTCATTTAAAGGATATCTCTAAACTGTATTCTGATAACTGTGTGTGGTTAACTTGGTTGTAAACTCTGTTACACTACCTGTAGGTACTGAGTGTAAATATCTCCTATACTTGCACGGTTTAGCAGATACAGTATCTCACAAAAGTGAGTACACCCCTCACATTTTTGTAAATATTTTATTATATCTTTTCATGTGACAACACTGAAGAAATGACACTTTGCTACAATGTAAAGTATTGAGTGTTCAGCTTGTATAAAAGTGTAAATTTGCTGTCCCCTCAAAATAACTCAACACACAACCATTAATGTCTAAACCGCTGGCAACAAAAGTGAGTACACCCCTAAGTGAAAATGTCCAAATTGGGCCCAAAGTGTCAATATTTTGTGTGACCACCATTATTTTCCAGCACTGCCTTAACCCTCTTGGACATGGAGTTCACCAGAGCTTCACAGGTTGCCACTGGAGTCCTCTTCCACTCCTTCATGATGACATCACAGAGCTGGTGGATGTTAGAGACCTTGTGCTCCTCCGCCTTCCATTTGAGGATCCCCCACAGATGCTCAATAGGGTTTAGGTCTGGAGACATGCTTGGCCAGTCCATCACCTTTACCCTCAGCTTCTTTAGCAAGGTAGTGGTTGTCTTGGAGGTGTGTTTGTTGTCGTTATGTTGGAATACTGCCCTGTGGCCCAGTCTCCGAATGGAGGGGATCATGCTCTGCTTCAGTGTGTCACAGCACATGTTGGTATTCATGGTTCCCTCAATGAACTGTAGCTCCCCAGTGGCGGCAGCACTCATGCAGCCCCAGACCATGACACTCCCACCACCATGCTTGACCGTAGGCAAGACACACTTGTCTTTGTACTCCTCACCTGGTTGCCGCGACACACGCTTGACACCATCTGAACCAAATAAGTTTATCTTGGTCTCATCAGACCACAGGACATGGTTCCAGTAATCCATGTCCTTAGTCTGCTTGTCTTCCGCAAACTGTTTGCAGGCTTTCTTGTGCATCATCTTTAGAAGAGGCTTCCTTCTGGGACGACAGCCATGCAGACCAATTTGATGCAGTGTGCGGAATATGTTCTGAGCACTGACAGGCTGACTCCCACCCCTTCAACCTCTGCAGCAATGCTGGCAGCACTCATATGTCTATTTCCCAAAGACAACCTCTGGATATGACGCTGAGCATGTGCACTCAACTCCTTTGGTCGACCATGGTGAGGCCTGTTCTGAGTGGAACCTGTCCTGTTAAACCGCTGTATGGTCTTGGCCACTGTGCTGCAACTCAGTTTCAGGGTCTTGGCAATCTTCTTATAGCCTAGGCCATCTTTATGTAGAGCAACAATTCTTTTTTTCAGATCCTCAGAGAGTTCTTTGCCATGAGGTGCCATGTTGAACTTCCAGTGACCAGTATGAGAAAGTGAGAGTGATTACACCAAATTTAACACACCTGCTCCACATTTACACCTGAGACCTTGTAACACTAACGAGTCACCTGACATCGGGGAGGAAAAATGGCTAATTGGGCCCAATTTGGAAATTTTCACTTAGGGGTGTACTCACTTTTGTTGCCAGCGGTTTAGACATTAATGGCTGTACGTTGAGTTATTTTGAGGGGACAGCAAATGTACACTGTTATACAAGCTGTACACTCACTACTTTACATTGTAGCAACGTGTAATTTATTCAGTGTTGTCACATGAAAAGATATAATAAAATATTTACAGAAATGTGAGGGGTGTACTCACTTTTGTGAGATACTGTATTTACCATATACGCTTGTGCTGACATCATCAGCGTATGTGCACTGGAGAAACGGCTCGATCGTGACGTTTCTAAAGGGCCTGTGCCATGACCGGTGGCTCCCACGTGTGACGTCATCGCGGCTCCAGCCATTAGCAGCACCGGAGCCCGCAAACCCGGAAATAACTCAGGGAGACATGTTGCCGATCACAGCGGTGAACGAGGACCGCTGCAACAGCTTTGATCTAAGGTAAGCATTTCATAATCAGCTAGTATGCGGTGCTTCCTAGCACATTATGCCTTTGTCTTGCAGGTTTTTTTTTTATATGGGTTTACAACCACTTTAATATATGTGATGTTTAGCTGTTTTGTATATTATTTTATTTTTTACTTCACATGCTTGCATTTATATTTTTCTTTACATTTACAAGTATACCAATCTGTACAGAAAAAGTGACAGTGAAGGGGTTTGGTACAAACTACAACACTGACAAGGGTGCTCAAGTGGATGCAGCAACAGTTTTTTGTTTATAAAAGAAGAGTGAAACCATGTAAATCCACGAATGGCTTTTGCAAGCACCCTTGACTATGTTACAAAGTTTTTCCTATCCTCTTTTTTCCCTTTAGCTGGACAATATGGTCCACATGTAGCAGGGTGCAGCATGTAACATGGTGTAAAAGATGGAGTTAGCCTTTAAAGGCATCTGAACAAAGCATAGAGGTGGCCACAGACAGATCGAAATTCGGCCGGTTCAGCTGGGACAGGCCAAATTTTAATCAGTGTGCGGCTGTCCCTGTTTGACAGAAGTTGACCATTTGATTGACTTCTCTCTAGTGTACATATCGGAAAACTTTTCAATCAGCGGCTGCAGCCGCCAATCAGTGTATTCTGACAGTGCCGGTCCCACTGTCAGTATACAATGCCCCAGTGGGGGGGTTCCTCCATCCACCCCGTTTGAGTGAATGGATAAATCTGTTCAGTCTACTGGCTGAATTAAAAAAACACAAAAAAAATTACAGTAAAGCCTTGGATAGCGAGTAACTTGGTCTGCGAGTGTTTTACAAGACAAGCAAATTTTTAAAGTAAATTTTAACTTGATAAACGAGCGATGTCTTGCAATACGAGTAGCGCCACGTCACAACTGAGTATAAAAGAGAAGAGAGGTGCCTCTAAGTATAGCCTGTCAGTGCCGCCTTATCAGTGCCCATCAGTGAACGAGAAAACTTACTTATTTACAAAATTTTATAACAGTAACAAAAGCAAAACTTTTATTTTTTTCAAAATTTTCGGTCTTTTTTTATTTGTATAGCAAAAAATAAAAACCGCAGAGGTGATCAAATACCACCAAAAGAAAGCTCTATTTGTGGGAACAAAATGATAACAATTAAGTTTGGGTACAGTGATGGATGACCACACAATTGTCATTCAAACTGCGACAGTGCTGAAAGCTGAAAATTGGTCTGGGCAGGAAGGTGTATAAGTGCCCTGTATTGAAGTTGTTAAGCAATTCTCATAATGAATTCTATCTTATAATGTATCAACTGCATACATTTATCAGATTATAATATTTTGTGCAATGGTTTCCTTTAAGTCACTTATCCCGTTTGATAAAATTCTTTAAATAAATTACACATTTAGCCACATGTAGGCCCAGCTCTTTTGAACGCTTTTCCTCCTGCGTTCTGCGTTTTGGCAGAAAAAACACTTGATGATTGTAAACGCGTGTAATCCCATTTAGGTGTGTCAAGCGCTTGGGCAATAATTCATCCAACTGGCCAGAATAATAATTTATTCGGGGCACTGAAATGAATTAATGCTCAAGTGCTTGACACGCCTAACATTAACATGCGTTTTGCCGCATCTACACGTGTCCACACTTTTATTTTCTGCCAAAACGCTGCTGCTCCTGGACGTGCAGGCAGTGGGTGCTTGTAAAAGCCCCTGTCTTTAAACACCTATATGTGCATGGACACATAAGCTAATATGCAGGGGCATTTAGAGGCAGAAAAAAAAGCCATGTGCTCCTAAAAAGAGAGTTTTTTAATGATCAGTGTGCACAAGGCCTTTAATAGGACAGTGGCAGGATGGTCCAAGCACAGTAGTGAGGAAGGAGAAGCAGGCTATTATCTGTATTACAAAAACAGGTATAGATAAAATATATAGAGAAACATTATAGACTTACAGCTTTGCCATCTTCACCAGGATCACCCTGAAATAAAAAAGAACTGGTAATATGAAGCCTGTGATGGTAAGATTATGTAAATACATGGTTTTCTAACTATTAGGCTGGGTTCACACTTATGCTTTCCCCGCATATAATTCGCATGACAGGAGAGTGTGACCGGCTCTCTATGGAGTCGGTTCACACACCTCCGGGGCGGCCGCGGTTCACATTTGGAAAGGGTCCTGTGCGTTTTTAGCTCCGAATCAGGTGTGAATTCAGGCAAAAATTCAAACCTGATTCGCACCTGAATCAGTGAACAGGAATCCCCTGCTGTGAGCCCGGCCTTAAACAGTGACTTATAAACCTAAAATAGTCACAAAATCGGTGAGCTACAATATATACAATTTTTGTTATTGGAATGATATACTGTACACTATAATTGAAAGCCCAACTCCCACAAAATATTTTTTAGGCTTAGATAGAGTGTGAAAGGGCTTTTAAATGCTGACTGTGTTCCTTTTGGGGAGATTTCTCTTTACTTGCTGTGTTGTCTGACACCCGTCAAAAGGCATGAAAGGCAGCAATAATAAATGTTTTAGGTACAGTGTGTAGCTATCAGGGAGTTTCCCTCACTTTCTGTCCTGATCGCAGTAGGGGAACATAAAAAAAGACAGCAAGTACAATATTGAGGTGGTCTTAATCAGGCCATACATTATGCAACCATGGGTTGAAGAAAATAAAATTGTTCGATTCCTCCATCAACACACAGTTAGTTAGTCAGTCCCTCCCGCTACGCTAAATTATTCTTACAGTGGGAGGTTTCCCAGCCGTCAGAATACAATGATCAATGCCGGCAGATATACATGTCAACTACCATTAAACGAAATACCCTATAGGCTGGTTGTGCTGAAGTTGATCGATAGATCAACTTTAAAACAATCAGCCTTCCCATAGATAAATTGGAATTTATCCAGTTAAGCTGGATCCATTTATGGTCGGCTTTAAAGAGATTAATCCTGCCCTAAGCTATCCAAAACTAATATATTTTGGCTGGAGTTGGGTTCTCGTGTATCCTATATCTTACAATAATTTTGATCCTGATATGATCTTATTAAAGCTCCAAAAATGTCTTACCACTCATATCATCTAAGGCCAATTCAATGCCAGTTCATTGCACCTTATACTTACAGGCTCTCCTTCTTTTCCTGGGGGCCCTTCAGGACCTGGGGGGCCCCGTGGTCCAGTAATCTGCTGCACAGTTGAGCCATCTGCTTTCTGGACAACAGAAGGCCCAGCTGGTCCAGGTGGTCCTGGTGGTCCACTTACTCCATGTTCTCCTTTCTGTCCTTTAGGACCAGGATATCCAAACCCAGCATCACCCTAAAGAGACAAATTGATAGGTATTACATGTGGAGTAGATAGCCAATCTACAAAATTTAAATCACAAGCATATCCAACAATATGTATACAGCTGTTACTCACTTTGACTCCAAGCTCTCCTTTCTGGCCCTAAGTTAATAGAAATTAAAAGCACAGGTATTAACAATGTCAAACAAATGGAATGATGAAACAGTCCAAAAGTTATAAAGACAGTTTATGTAAAGGTGTTAAAAACTACAACAGTTAAATACACAACTGAAACACCTACTGTACATGTGTAGTAATAGTAATGCTAAACAGTACTGCTGGTAAGCCTCCACTGCTCCAGGTCCCAGTCATCTCAAGGAGGATGTCCTGTTCCACACATGAATATGTTCAACTGACCAAATAAGTCCATATCGGGTGAAACGCGTCAAAGGATGGGGTCAACGGGAGGGAACCGAGCCGAAGCCAGAATCCTATTCATCGTTTAACGATTGACTTTGCCAGTGTGTGGCTTCCTACATGTGTAGTAATAGTAATGCTAAACAGTACCACTAGTAAGCCTCCGCTGCTCCAGGTGCCAGTCCTCTGCAGGAGCATGTCCCGTTCCACACATGAATATGTTCAACTGACCAAATAAGTCCTATTGGGTGAAACGCGTCAAAGGATAAGGTCAACGGGAAGGGACTGAGCTGAAGCCAGAATCGTATTCATCATTTAACGATTGACTATGCCAGTGTGTGGTTTCCTACGTGTGTAGAGTTTACCAGCCAAAAGATCTGAAATTCTCTTTAGCCAGCCTTGTGATTTAAACCTGCCACACTGTATAGAGGGCCCTCTTGTATCTGTACTGTCTTGCTTTATATTCTAAAGTTCTGCACAAACTGTTGCCGCTATATAATTCCTGTAATATAATAATAATAGCTAATTTTGTTATACCAGCAACATTTAATGAATGTTTTTTGATTTTTGAATGAACGTCTAACCAAACTGGAGGGTCGTTTTTTTTTATTTGCCCAAAGTTCCACTTTATCTTCTTTTTTAACATATTAGAATGAGTATTTAAAGTAGATTATCTTTATATCATGCCACGTGCCCTTTAGTCTGACTGCAGACCATCACACTGTTGTAGTTGTAGATTGTCACAGAACCAGGCTTTACAGCGATCGTTCTTGTCGTGGGTTATTGAGCATTTATGCATCAACAGGACCATTTATGAATTGTATAAGCAATCAGAATACTGAATTAAAAGTTGTCATGGATGGCACACTTGTCAGGCTAATCCCATGAGAAGATGTTCCCCTAATCAGAGTAGAATCTCAGTTTTAAAGTTATTAAAGATAAATGTAAGTATGATGTTATCTGTGACACAATATTAAAGTGGCTCTATAGTCTACGTTTTTTTTACGTTAATGTCTTTTCAGCATTAAGGTAAAAAACTTTTAGTATGCAGCGCCCCCCCTATACTTACCTGAGTCCGATCTCATCCAGGCTCTCTCCTGGGACAGCGGGGGGCAGAGCCTATGTCCATGAACACACAGAGCTGGCTTGGGAGCGAACATGCATGAGTGTTATGGGGGCACTCTGTGGAGGGAGGAGCCAGGAGTGCTGGCGAAGGACACGAGAAGAGGGGGATCAGGGCTGCCCTGTGCAAAACCACTGCATAGAGTAGGTAAGTATGACATGTTTTTTTTTTATTTATTTACACATTTACAATCACTTTAACTTGAGTTTATGAAAGGAATAGCTTAAATGGCTCTAATGGAGGAACACCCCAGACTGTAAATACTGGCAGATTTTACTAGACAAATCTTGCTACACTGCAGTTCAATATATTGGTTTTGAGTGGGCAATAATGGTTTCAAGCTGAACTAACAGATATATATATATATATACACACAGTATCTCACAAAAATGAGCACACCCCTCAAATTTTTGTAAATATTTTATTATATCTTTTCATGTGACAACACTGAAGAAATGACACTTTGCTACAATGTAAAGAAGTGAGTGTACAGCTTGTATAACCGTGTAAATTTGCTGTCCTCTCAAAATAACTCAACCCACAGCCAATAATGTCTAAACCACTGGCAACAAAAGACAGTACACCCCTAAGTGAAAATGTCACAATTGGGCCCAAAGTGTCACTATTTTGTGTGGCCACCATTATTTTCCAGTACTGCCTTAACTCTCTTGGGTATGGAGTTCACCAGAGCTTCACAGGTTGCCACTGGAGTTCTCTTCCACTCCTCCATGATGACATCACAGAGCTGGTGGATGTTAGAGACCTTGCGTTCCTCCACCTTCCATTTAAGGATCCCCCACAGATGCTCAATAGGGTTTAGGTCTGGAGACATGCTTGGCCAGTCCATCACCTTTACCCTCGGCTTCTTTAGCAAGGCAGTGGTTGTCTTGGAGGTGTGTTTGGGGTCGTTATGTTGGAATACTGCCTTGCGGCCCAGTCTCCGAATCGAGGGGATCATGCTCTGCTTCAGTATGTCACAGTACATGTTAGTATTCATGGTTCCCTCAATGAACTGTAGCTCCCCAGTGCCGGCAGCACTCATGCAGCCCCAGACCATGACACTCCCACCACCATGCTTGACTGTAGGCAAGACACACTTGTCTTTGTATTCCTCACCTGGTTGCCGCCACACACACTTGACACCATCTGAACGAAATAAGTTTATCTTGGTCTCATCAGACCACAGGACATGGTTCCAGTAATCCATGTCCTTAGTCTGCTTGTCTTCAGCAAACTGTTTGCGGGCTTTCTTGTGCATCATCTTTACAAGAGGCTTCCTTCTGGGATGACAGCCATGCAGACCAATTTGAAGCAGTGTGCGGGTTATGGTCTGAGCACTGACAGGCTGACCTCCCACCCCTTCAACCTCTGCAGCAATACTGACAGCACTCATACGTCTATTTCCCAAAGACAACCTCTGGATATGACGATGAGCACGTGCATTCAACTGCTTTGGTCAACCATGGTGAGGCCTGTTCTGAGTGGAACCTGTCCTGTTAAACCACTGTATGGTCTTGGCCACAATGCTGCAGCTCAGTTTCAGGGTCTTGGCAAACTTCTTATAGTCTAGGCCATCTTTATGTAGAGCAACAAATCTATTTTTAAGATCCTCAGAGAGTTCTTTGCCATGAGGTGCCATGTTGAACTTCCAGTGACCAGTATGAGAGCGATAACACCAAATTTAACACCCCTGCTCCCGATTCACACCTGAGACCTTGAAACACTAACGAGACACCGGGGAGGGAAAATGGATAACTGGGCCCAATTTGGACATTTTCACTAAGGGGTATACTCACTTTTGTTGACAGCAGTTTAGACATTGATGGCTGTGTTATTTTGAGGGGACAGCAAATTTACACTGTTATACAAGCTGTACACTCACTACTTTACAAAGTGTAATTTCTTCAGTGTTGTCACATGAAAAGATATAATAAAATATTTATAAAAATGTGAGGGGTGTACTCACTTTTGTGAGATACTATATGTATATATATATATATATATATATATATATATATATATATATATATATATATATATCTATAGATATAGATATAGATATATCTATAGATATATTTATATCTATAGATATAGATATATCTATATCTATAGATATATATATATATATATAGTAATGAATACAGAGCTGCAGTAATCTGTTTTTTTTTTACAATTGGAACTGACATAATTCCTTTTATCTTTTACACCTGAGCTATGATATTTCTTTGCTCTACAAATATGAAAAAGAATCAGGGAAAGGAATTTGTCACTATTATATGGCTTTGAAATGTCTGTGGTGGTCAGGTGGAAATAGACATTGTGATGGCGATATCTAACACACTCCTAACACACACACAGTTCCTGGCAGTTATAGGACAATAAGCATTTAAACCTAAATAATCCATTTCAGGCGTAGTTGAATTGAACTCACCTTATCACCTTTAGGACCAATGCCCGCACTTGTACTGTCACCAGTATCTCCTTTAGGCCCAACTGGTCCTACTTCACCCTTCGGACCACGATCGCCTGTGTCTCCTTTTTCTCCTTTCTGTCCAGGTTGGCCTGTAACGAAAGGTTCTACAATGATATCGGGCTGTGCCCACTTCCTCTGATCTTAAAAAAAACCTGGATTGAGGAAGTATATAGTCAGCTAAAACAGACCTTTCCTTCTAAAAATGCCCATTGCTTGGCTATCAAACAGGTTCAGTGGCTTCGGTACTTTCCAAGTCACTGGCCCAGAACAAGTATACAGACTAGAAATTCTGACTCAAAAGTCCCAGATCTGTATGTTGGTTATAGGATAGCCACAAAAAATAGTTTGTAGCCTTTTATAAATCTGATAATAACTGCTATTTGCTCCAGTATAATAAAATATTGTATAACATAAATAGCAGTATTTTTTTTATAATTCCAACTTTATTTACATTTTTGTTTCTAATACAGAAGGAAGTGTTCCTATTTGGAACTCAAGATCATGATGTGATTTACAAGGCCACATACACTGTGACATAAAATACAACAGTGTTATGGAGCATCCGTTAAATAAAACAAAAAAAAAAAACATGAGCAGTATTGATTTGACATGATTGGTATGACAGTCCCTCCTGTATAGTCATTTCTGTAGTAAACATTAGGTTACAATGATTTATTCAGTTACTTGTGAAGGAAGCCAAGAAAGCCTGAACTACTTAATGTAACTGATGGGCAGGGCCGGGACAAGGGGTGGGCAGAAGAGGCGGCTGCCCTGGGCACTGAGGTATCATGTGAGGTGGGTGGGGGCCATGAGGAGATTGGAGAGAAGGGGATTTGTGTTGGAAGGGGGAATTTGGGGGGTGGCAGGGGGTAAGAATTGTTCTAGATGGGGAAATTTGAGGGAGTGTGCTAGGAGTGGAGATTTAGGGGGATCTGTGTTGGGATGGAAGAAGTGGATTTGTTCTAGGAGGGGAGATTGAGGTTTTTGTGCTACAAGAGGTGATATGGTGTGAGGAATCGGGCTAGGAGGGGAAATTTGGGGATTGGGGGGGGGGGGGGGATTTGGAGTAGGGTGAGAGGATGTGTAATTGGAGGGGAAATTTTAGTGGTAAAGGATTTATGCTAGGAGGGGTGATTTTTTTTTTTTGGGGGGGGGGGGCACTTGTGCTGGGGGGATTTGGGGTATAGGAACAAATATTTGTTATTTTGGGAGGGGGGATTTTAGCAGGAGGGCAGATTTGTACTGGGAAGAGGGGTCATTTTTGCTTAGGGGGTAAACATGCATATTAGTTGCCAGTTTCTTTTTTGGGGGGGGGGGGGGATTTTTGCTGGCACATAATTCTCATGCATCTTTTGGGGGCGCATTTCGGCATGTTCGCCCTGGGCTCTAGATGACCTTGTCCCGGCACTGCTGATGGGATGTGGCTTTGAAGCAAAGACAATAAATCTATGATATAGAAAATGTTTGGGACTCTGAGGTCCAAATAAACAAGTGCCTCCATCCCTGTTAAGTAGCAAATAGGAGAGAGTTTGGGACTTTGAATAAGGTGTGTGCCCGACAGTCGATGCAATAAAGATTGTGTGCATTTACCTTTGTTTATGGGTCAATGTATTCATACTCAGGATATGTTCACTGCATAGACTGTTAAGCACACACCTCATTCAAAGTCCCAAACTCTCTCCTCTTTGAGACAATATATCTATGGCCTCTCTAGTCCAGCCTTGCTTCCATTAAACACAATGGTCATGACACCAGTTGGCCAGCAGGTGTCCCCTTCACTGTGAAGTTGAATTTCAACTGAATGGCACCCCTCTTATTACAGATACCAGGAAAACTTCTCCATGGCTTTCCAGTTGGCTGCTACATAAACTTTGCTTTGTTAATATAGAAAGGTGCATCTGAAGCAGAAAAATAAGCACAACTTTAATATAAACAAATCTGCAACAAAAAATGTAATTATTGTAAAAACAGCACTCTTATGCTCCGTACACACGGTCGGACATTGATCGGACATTCCGACAACAAAATCCATCAGATTTTTTCCGACGGATGTTGGCTCAAACTTGTCTTGCATACACACGGTCGCACAAAGTTGTCAGAAAATCCGATCGTTCTGAACGCGGTGACGTAAAACACGTACGTCGGGACTATAAACGGGGCAGTGGCCAATAGCTTTCGTCTCTTAATTTATTCTGAGCATGCGTGGCACTTTGTGCGTCGGATTTGTGTACACACAACTGGAATTTAAACGATCGGATTTTGTTGTCAGAAAATTTTATATCCTGCTCTCAAACTTTGTGTGTCGGAAATTCCGACGGAAAAAGTCTGATGGAGCCTACACACGAACGGAATTTCCGGCAACATAATCCGATTGCACTTTTTCCGTCGGAAAATCCGACCGTGTGTACAGGGCATTAGAACGTGATTTTGTACAAGGCAATGTATTCTTTTCTATACCTGAAGCTTCAACTCTTTGTACAGTCTCTTTAACCTTCTTTATGATCTGACGCTCATTTTCTATAGATGGTCTCTGTATGGGGGGAACTGTGATAGGAGCCAGCGCTATTACTTGTGGAGCACGAGTCACCTGATTAATAGAATAGAAGCCATTATTAAACATGATGAGACAAATGAATTTGTTACAGTTCCCTTACTCCAGAGTAAGTTTGATCACCTTAAAATTTTATTAACATGCACCTATTCTTAATCTAGCCCATGCAAACTGTGAAGAATGTGAGTACAGACACCCCAGAGTCCCCTAGTGTGCTGCAGGAGCCACTAAACTAGGGGGATCTTAAAATGCAAATGTAGACAATGAATAAGAAAGCATTGCATACCCCCAGGGCTCCTTATTGGCCCATCCATGAGATGGGTGGCCCAACTGAGATATATAGGAACTGGGGGTGTAGGGCTAAATATATAGGTGAATGATTTATGTCACCTATATGCACCAACAACAAACATATTCATGTTAGGTGACCCATTGTGAAACCAGGAATACAATAAAAAATCAAGCTGAGAGAAGAAAACACTACAATACACTGTACTACAATACAGGATATGGAACTTTATAGCATATAAGATAAAACAAAAAAAATGACATGTGCTATCCCCTGGGGATTCACCATTATATACCGTAATAGTCTAGTTGTGATGCAAGAGTGGCACTAACAAATAAAAAGGAAGCAATGGCTTCCCCTAACAGTGAAAAAACCAGCGTGAGGCAGCAAGACACCTATAGAATAAATGCAGTCCTGGGTTCAATTCCCAGCAGGTGCATTGTTCCAGGTTTCTCTAAGTTCTGCAATCCATGAACACACTGGTTATATTAATCATAGATCTGCCTGGCACTGGCCCTTGAGAACACACATACTTGTAAGATTGATTATAGTGAATTCTATAAAGTGAACTTGTCACTCATCCACTGCAGTGAAAACTCAGAGGTTTGGTGCTATCATTTAAATCTATAATACTTTTTCAAAGAGAATTTAGAGTTAAAGTGGGGTTCCACCCAAAAAAAAAAAAACTACATGAAAAATCTTAAAAATGCCTGTTGCTAGGGGGTTCCTCGTAGTCTGCCTCTTCCAGTGCCTGGGCTGGTGACATCACTTCCCCCTCGGCACAGGAAGGGCTCGGCTCTGCTCCCTCCCTCCTGTCAATCATCTGGGACCCATTACAGGTCCCATGTGACTGAGCGGCCAATCACGGCGCGCGGTGCGGCTCGCGCATGCGCAGTGGGTGCCAGGCTGCGAAGCCACAGCCCGGCGCCCACAGTTGCAATGCCGGCGCCGCTGAACGGAGGGGGAGACGAGCAGGACTTCGATCCCCCACATCGCTGGACCCTGGGACAGGTAAGTGTCCAATTTAAAAGTCAGCAACTGCAGTATTTGTAGCTGCTGACTTTTAATTTTTTTTTTTTTACTGTAACTCCTCTTTAAGTTGTAACATTAAAGTGTTACTAAACCCACAACAGTAAAATCCATCTGTATATGCAGTAAAGCATGCTCGTTATACTCACTGTGTAAGAAAGCTGTTTGAACCTGTCTTCCCCTGATCCCCCCCCCCCCCTTCGTCCACTGTCCCAAATCCATCTCCTGATAAGACAGAGCCTTTGGAGTCACTCTGCACATGCTCAGTTTGGTGTGTATTGCTAAAGAGTTTTTTTTTGTTTCTGGGAGAGTGCATGTGATCAGCACAGGGCCAATCAGCACTGTCCAGACAGAGGCTCAGGGGTCCTACAGCCTCATAGGACAGTCAGAGGAGAATTAAAACTCCTACAAGCTTTAACCAGACACTGATAGAAGTCACAAGACTGCTATATACTGCTGATGAGAAAAGGTATTTAGCCGTTTATATTTACTTAAATGATTGAATTTCATGTTATATGTACTGAGGGAGACAAGATATAGTGAATGCAGAGTCCTGGGTTTAGTAACACTTTAAGACCAATGTCACACTAGTGATCCTGTCACTGGTGGTAGTTAACTAGTGACAGGATCAGCAGTTACCTGATGCTATGGTGTCAATTCTTTACCGCTCCGTTATTGGCAAAGGAGATTCTGCAGCATTTCATCCAGTGAAGGAGCAATGCCATAGCAGTAGGTAAGTACTTCCTATAGCCATCCTTTTACTGGCAAGTTTCCTCCAGAGCCAGGGTGACTAAGTGTAATATATGGAGCTGCTGTCACCTTGATACCAGGTTCACTACCTGCTGACCTGGAGCATGTATGAAACCAGTAAAGTGTGATATCTTATCCACCATGCTTGTTCCACATTGGTGACTCCAATATTTCTATAACAAAGAAATACACTTTACATTATCTGATTATTGAACAGATGCAACACAAAGTAGGCTTTATCTTCGTATCAATTCCCTTTTGGACATTTTCCTATGTGTTTCTCATATGATTAATGTAATCTGTAAAATCCTACAAAATATTTTGGTGTTATACAAAAAAATCACTAATCCCGATTCTCTACTGTAGCCCTGTTACCCATCAATTTGTTAGAGGCCCAATCTGTGCCTTACCTCAACCACGTCCTCTTCTGGAAGGCCACTTCCAAAGTCTCCAGATGACTGTAGCAATAAAAATATATGTATATATATAAAATTACAAAAAGAAAGACATTCAGCTTCTAAAGGTTCAGTATAACAGCTTTTTGGTGCAGCAGCATCAAGCTGCCTTTAGGTGGTGATATCACTGGATATTCTTTATACATACAGTACAAATGTATAAAGAACATCCTGTGACATTTACTTGCATCAAACACCACCAGATGGCAGCATTGTGCACATTCACTTCCATTTATCACATACTGTATATTTCAAGATTCTTTATGTGAGATAATTGCGTGTACTATGTCCCTAACCTCTAACCGATCTTTAATGTGACCCCTAACATTTACTTGTGCTCTCACCCAAACCCTAATACCTAACCTAACCTCTAATGTTACCTTTAACCACTTAAGGACCAGCCTCGTTTTGGAATTTAGGTGTTTACATGTTTAAAACAGTTTTTTTTGCTAGAAAATTACTTAGAACCCCCAAACATTATATATTGTTTTTTTTCCTAACACCCTAGAGAATAAAATGGCAGTCATTGCAATAATTTTTTTCACACCGTATTTGTGCAGCGGTCTTACAAGCGCACTTTTTTTTTTGGAAGAAATGTTGGAAGAAAAAGCATGACAGGTCCTCTTAAATATGAGATCTGGGGTCAAAAAGTCCTCAGATCTCATATTTGGACTAAAATGCAAAAAAAAAAATGTCATTTGAAAAAATGACAACAGAAAAATGTGCCTTTAAGAGGTATAGATGGAAGTGACGTTTTGATGTTGCTTCCGCCCTCCTATGGTATGGAGATGGGTGGGGGCCATCTTCCCCTCACTCGTTTCCATACACAGACACAGAAAGGTCCCAATCGCCTCCGCCGCTACCGATGGCTCCGGTAAGCGTCAGAGGGCACGGGAGAGCGGTGGGAGGGGGGTGGCACCTCTCCCACTGCCGATAACGGTGATCTTGCGGCAGATCCACCGCAGAGACCACCATTAATGTAAACACAACCGCTGGCTCTAAAGATGGATACCTCGGTTGTGGCAGCAGCTGCTGCTGTTGCCGAGATATCCATCTTCAAACTGCCGACATATATCTACATGAGCCGGTCGGTAAGTGGTTTTAAAGTAAGACAAATAACAAATAGGGGGACAAAGAAAACAGTAAAACATGGGCAGAGGTTCTAACCCCCTGGTGCCCAACCTGTGGCCTGAGGGCAAAATGCGGCACCCTTGGCACTCACTGTGTGGCCCTCGGAGCTGCTGCAGATAATGGTTTGGTGCCAGTGAAAGAACATGACTCTTCCCAGTGGTTTGGAGTAGTTATTGGTTTGGTTTATTTCTTTCATATTATTTTACTTTTTCTGTGCTGTCCATTGCATTTTCTTTTTATGTTTTTTTTTTTCCCTCTGATATTGTATAACAGATTTTACTAAGAGAGATTTCAAATGTGAACAAGTCATTTGTAAAAATTCTGTAGAGAGCACTAAAGTTGAAGCATTGACTTGTCATTGGGCTGTAATAGCAGTGATCTCATGTAACGTGTCTGTGAATGAATATTTGGGTTGGAATACATTTCCATTATAATGGCACATTCAGTAACAGGCTGTAAAGGTTTTAAGCCACGCTGAGTAACACTGGGGTGAAATCTGTGATCACCCATCCAATGGGAAACTTACCCCATCAGAATCGTCTCCTTCCTCTTCACATTGAAGCTCTGCGGCTCTAGGGTCATTCTTAATTTTTATTTCTGCAATCACACCCTGAAAGAGAAATATATCAAATATTACATACAATTATCTTTCCATAGAACATACTGAGACGGATTTAAAATAAATGTACAGAATAAAAGTTATGTCTGATATTAACCTATCAGTGAGGGTAATTGTTACAAACTATTCAGGTCTGAATTGGCTTTTCGACCATTTATAGATATATAAAAAACTGTTATAAATTTCTAAACACCAAAAGCTGAACAGACATAGAGGAATATTGGAAACAAACTATCCTCTTTGTACATGTTGAGATGAGTTCCCTCCCTGAGGCACCAATACTGACCACACATTAGGCTGTTATATAAGGTTTCTGTCAACATTTACAGGATTTTCTGCTTTAAAACAAATATATATATATATTTTTTTTTTCTGGGGGCAGCACAGTGGTGTAGTGGGTAGCACTCTCACCTACTGTAGCAGCAAAAAGGGTCGCTGGTCTGAATCCCGACCACAACACCATCTGCCTGGAGTTTGTATGTTCTCCCTGTGCCTGTGTGGGATTCCTCCCACACTCCAAAGACATGCTGGTAGGTTAATCACATCCTGTCTAAATTGTCCCTAGTATGTATGAATGTGAGTTAGGGACCTTAGATTGTAAGCTCCTTGAGGGTAGGGACTGATGTGAATGTACAATGTATATGTAGAGCGCTGCGTAAATTGACGCTATATAAGTACCTGCAATAAATAAAAATAAAAAAAATAAATATACATATATATATATATATACATACACACATATACTTACCTGCTCTGTACAGTCATATTGCATAGCGCACTCATTACCTCCTCCTCTGGAGTCCCCTGCTGTTACTGTCAGCTCCTCCAAGTGCTTCTTCAGCAAGCCGTGTGCTAAGGAGGCACCATGCGGGCATGCTTTCAAGCTGGACTATGTGCATCCATAGACACACACAGCACCAGTAAGCCACGCCCCAGCTCCCTTCTCACAGGAGTTTGACGGACAGCAGCTGGAGCCCATGGTAGCCATTGCTCTTAGTTCTGTGAGACTATGAAGAGAGGGGAGCGTTGTTGCAGCTGGGACAGCACTGGATCAGTGAGAGAAGTCAGGTAAGTGATTAGGGGCAGGGGTTAGGACGATTGGAGTAGCATTTTTTACCTTATACAGAGATTGCATTAAGGTATTTTTTATTTTAGAACCATTTTACCCACAGCAATCTAGTACCTGATCAACAATCTACAGATGGATCAAAGCAAATGCAATGTCAAATAAAAGTCATTTTTGACTGAATTTTGCCCCAATTTTGATCATTTGCCAGATCGAAACTGGGAAACAGTTAAAAACTGTTATGCCCCGTACACACGGTCGGATTTTCCGATGGAAAATGTCCGATCGGATCGTGTTGTCGGAAATTCCGACCGTGTGTGGGCTCCATCGGACTTTTTCCATTGGATTTTCCGACACACAAAGTTGGAGAGCAGGAGATAAAATTTTCCGACAACAAAATCCGTTGTCGGAAATTCCGATCGTGTGTACACAAATCCGACGGAGAAAGTGCCACGCATGCTCAGAATAAATAAAGAGATGAAAGCTATTGCCCCGTTTATAGTCCCAATGTACGTGTTTTACGTCACCGCGTTTAGAAGGATCGGATTTTCCGACAACTTTGTGTGACCGTGTGTATGCAAGACAAGTCTGAGCCAACATCCGTCTGAAAAAATCCTAGGATTTTGTTGTCGGAATGTCCGAACAAAGTCCGACCGTGTGTACGGGGCATTAGAAGCATATTTCCACTAAATCTCTATTTTCAGGAAGTTTTGTTTTCAAATAAAAACTTATATGAGGATCCCAAAGTCGTCAAGGGTATGGTTGTGACAAGTACTGAATACCCCATACAGGGGAAGATTTGCTGCTAGACATTTACATGCTTAGCTTCTTACAGGAAATCTTATTTACAGCTAAAAAAAGAAAAACAAAGCCACTATATGCTGAATAAAAGGACACCTTTAAAGCAAGGAAATATGGATTGCACACTTTAACTCTACTATCCCTTAAAAAAAAAGTTGATCTGGATCTTTGGAATTTAGTTGATACTCTTTATTGGCTATTTCATGTTATTAATGCATGAGGAAAGAACCCAATGAGTTCTGAAACCTTACATCTTTAAAGAGGAACTGCAGTCTGCTCACATCATTTGTAATAAAAAACATCTTTGCCATTCTGAAGCTTCCCTCCAACCACTTTGCATATTATTTTATAACTACTGTGATTCTGTACTTGCCAAACATGCTGCAGAAATCTCCCTCCACTGAGTGGCTGCATCCATTTTAACTGTGGGCAGCTGAAGCTGCTGCCTGTTCATTTCCTGGATTTACACAGACACACAGAGGCACACCTCCAGCTCTGCAGCTCTCATTGGCCCTCTTATGACTCATCCCCCCTCTTTCCTGACAAACTCTCAAGAGAGTGAGAGAGAGAGCTGTGCACGATGTTATAAGCCTAGGCAAGAAACAGAAAGTGGGCTGTATAAGGTATTTACTAATAGAAAAAAAAAAATGTTACTATCCAAAGTTAAAACAACAAGGAGAGAAGATTTAATAGAAGGAAATATGAAAAATGACTAAAGTTCTACACTGAGTAAGTCAATAATGTGTATCACTTAAATTCCAAAATTTTGGCAATAATTAATAGCTAATGTGGTACAAAGCTCTACTACTGCTAAAAAGTTATCTATGAACATAAAAAGCACTCCTCTAAATTCCAAAACATGGAAGAGATGACCTGAACTGACGTGCCAATATCATGATATCTACTAACCCACAGCAGTCACACCTTCCCCTGTCCTGTATGTCTTAATTCTAGTATTAACTTGCCTATCTGAAAATATTTGACTACAAGATGACTACTTTTCAGTATTTGTTTTTGATACGTGTGACCCACATAATTAATAATTCACGCAGAAAAGCAATTTGGAAAATATGCGTGGTAATTCATTTGATGGACACAAGAGGGCAGTGTTGAGTTCATATTTTGCCTGGTAACTGCTGAGGAAATCCAAGTCAGTACAGCAAATAAATGGAGTGTGTGTTCATTTTTGTACCGCTGAATGCACTGTCATACTAAAAGTGATGTATGATCTAAAGCAATTATTTACATGGAAATTACAGGTATTCATTGTGAATAATGTCCAATTCCAATCTACCCAAAACTGTTTTTGTGTAGTGGGGAAGGGTTAGAAACTTTGCCAGGTTTTTACTGCTGTCTGCGTCCCCTTTTCTGTTTTTGTGACATCCTGTGTTTTCTTGTAAGGGGGACAGCAAGTGATGAGGAAACTTCGCAGGACTGACAGAGGCAGCAGTAAAACTCCAATTTTAACCCTTCCCTGTTCTATCTAAAATGAAAAAAGATATTTTGTGGCTGTACTTTTTCTTTAAAAATGATCTGTCAATACAGTATATTGTCTTTACATCCAAATCCCTGGCAATTATGAGAGTTGCAAAGCTTGCCCATCCCTTTCTGGTTCCTGCAAACTGCTTTTGGCCAATGAGGCCAGCCCATTATAGTGATTGGCCAGCAGTAATGTGGATGGGGGGGGGGGGGGGGGTAGCAGGTAGTGGTAAGCTCCAACACTACAGAAAAGTCTGATCTTTCCCGGATTGGGCTCTAACAACAGGGTGTATGAAGCCATTGCAGGTTTCCTTTAAAGGGAAAGGGAGGCAGCATTACCTAAACCTTTTGCTGCATTGTAAATACTAGACAATGGATGAATCTATTGAGCTTCGCTCAGACTGAAGTCACTGCCCTGGAACTATTACATAGCCCATGAGTTAGGGAATGGCCGTTTCCATCAAAGGCTTCTCATACAGCTGTAATATTTTTTTGTTTTGTTATATAAGAGAAACAATAGTCTTTTGACCCCAAAAGACCTGATTAAAGTAGAACTATGGCCTACCATTAAATACAATGAAGTGCTGCATTTAATTATAAAGGTAGCTTACAGTTTTCTCTTAGTCCCCCTGCAAATTCCTACAAATATCTGCTGACCCTGCCAGTGAGCTCCACCTAATACAACTTCCTGTGATAGTGTGGCAACAATGCTGCACTGCTCCTGAATTCCAGGCAGAGTTGCCACTCACAATACTATGGGATACAGGGGGCGTGGCTATCAGCATTGTCTCTGCTGACCCATAAGCCTGTAGCTTGTCAATCAGCACCTGACCACACCTAGTCCTGCCCACTGCTTCCTGGATTGACAGCACTGTCTTTGTTGCTGGACCCCTCCCAACGTGAGCCGCAGTGTCTGGGAGGGGAGCATGTGAGATGCAAATGAAGGATTGGGCTCAGTCAGAGAAGGTAAAGGAAATATTTTTATTTTGTTTACTTTTTGAGGCTTGTACATCACAAAGTTCCTGCAAGAGGGGGTGGAGAAAGGAAGTGCCACCTGAGTGCAGTATTAGTATGAAAGTTTTACTGACACATTAAAAAATAACACTTACAAGAAGGACATGATAAAAAGGCTCATCTGTGAGTAGCAATCTGTGCGTGATTGCTACTCACAGATGAGCCTTTTTATCATGTCCTTCTTGTAAGTGTTATTTTTTAATGTGTCAGTAAAACTTTCATACTAATACTGCACTCAGGTGGTGCTTCCTTTCTCCACTACCTCTTGCAATACCACAGAGCCAGCTCTCTGAGGACAGCAGGCGCCTCTTTAGACCAACCACCCACCAGCCAGCTTCTCATATCCTGAACGGTCAGAGACTTAATTAACCCCTGGACTGCCACTACTATGGCCTTGGACTTAATGCCTGGCTAATCTAATATACCCCCAGTATTGTATGCATTCACCTGTATATGCGCTTACAGTTATTACTACTTTCATCACAAACTTCCTGGATGTGGTACCTGTTAAGACTGTCGTACAGGAAAATGTAGTTGTACTTTAAGAAAATCCACCCACCTTGCTAATTGTTGACATGTGTGCTAATGTCTAAGCATCGCCATAAAAGAACAACCATCATTCCATCCTACTGAAAACTGACGGAATCAGGCAAGTATGACATAATGCCTATGGGTACCTTTAATTAGGACATACTGATTTGATTTTAGACCTAATGCATAGCTCCCAACTGTCCCTGATTTCGAGGGACTGTCCCTGATTTGGAAAAATGTCCCTCTGTCCTCATTTGTCCCTCATTTTGGTCTGATCTGTATATTTGTATATAAAATGCACATTTTATCTTTAAAAAAATGTTTCCCAGTGCTAAACCTTTCATCCAATTTCTTTCTAGATTGCTGCATTTGTAAATGTCAAAAGCCAGTATAAAGGAATAGTAGTGGTAAAAAAAGCACTTGTGGATTTAACTAATCTTTTTTGGATAATTCTCCTTTAACCTCCCTGGCGGTATGATTATTTCAGATTTTAGGTGCTGAAAGCTATACAATTATTTTGCATGGAAATTTGGTGTTTTATATTGTAGGCCTGTAATTCTTAGGAATAATTCACTTAAATCTGTCCAAACCAGAGTCTAGCAGACATCTCGGGTATGATAAAATTTGAAAACCGAAATCATAAATTATAATATAATAAATAACTATTATACCAAATAATAATATAATGATAATAAAAATTATTCAATAATGTAATCAATTTAAAAACACTGAAATTTGCTCAGTTGCAGAATTCTCGCTTTCGTTACTTTTCAGTGTTTGATGACGGATTTCCCCACAAATTACTATCGCTCAATTCTGCGAGAGATTCTAATTTATTATCACTGTTTTCTAGCTGGTGTAAAACCACTTTTGATGTAAAGGGACGGTTTTGGTTGCTATGGACAATCTCCAGTTTCCAGGCAGAAAGAAAAGTTTTTATAAAACTGCAAGCAGGACACTGGACAGACCACTAGGGACAAAGGGGATGTGTAATTATTTGATACAGTACTGTAATCTGTAAGAATATAGTGTACTGTATCTGTACTGTGTGTTTCACTTTTTGAATTCGGCGCCGAACGCCGTCCCCGTGCATTGCAACGCTCGCAGGGAACGGAGCTCGGCACTGTGAATCGAGCGAGACACGGCGGCTTGCAGATCACAGCGGGGAGACATTGCAGGATCCAGGGGACAAGGTAAGTCATCTCTACATGGATCCTGCGATGCCATCCCGAGTCTGGCTCGGGGTTACCACTTTTGGTATTGAAAATCCACCCTGAGCCAGACCCGGGAATACCGCCAGGGGGGTTAAGGGGGCGTGGCAAGGGTGTGTCTTATGCCTACAAACTTTTGCTAATAGGTGTCCCTCGTTCCCATCTCAAAAAGTTGGGAGGTATGCTAATGTTTGTCATTTAGTTAATTTGTAAACCTGTATTCTTGCCAAGAGCTTGCATCTCTCTTTGCAGAATGTTAAGAAAATAAGGCTTAGCTCCAAATTCCGCTTGGACAACAAAGCTATAACAAGGGTCAATAATGCAGCTGTTACACAAAAACAGGATCTATTAATTAAATGCAGAGGTTCAAAAGACAATCTGCTTAATATCTTGTAATTAGACTTATTAAAGAAAAGTCCGGATACAAAAAAATCCAAGGATAACTCTTCAAGACCAGAGACTTATTTAAAGGGAAAGAAGAATGTATTTCTAGTAAACGCATGATATTTTAATAAGAAAGTATTTATCTCAAAGTAACTTTTATATGACTTTCCCATTGACGTGCCTGCTCTTTTATTTTTTGTTATTGCTTGTTATTAAAGGGGTTGTAAAGCTTCATTTTTTTAAAATAAAAATAACAAACATGTTATACTTTCCTGCTCTGTGCAAGGTTTTTGCATGGAGCAATCCCAATCCTCTTCTTCTGGGGTCCCCCGCCGGCGCCCCTGGCTCCTCCCCTTGATCAGGTGCCCCCACAAAAAGCCATTTTCCCTGGGGGGCACACGTGCAGGCGCAGACCCTAGTCCTGCTGCTTCGTCCATTGACACAGACAGCGGGACTCGGCTGTCACTGGATTTGATTGACAGCAGAGGGTGCCAATGGCTATGAATCTGTCCAATGAGATGAGAGCCAGCGGCTGGAGCCACTGAGCTTGTACACAGCGCTGGAATGAATGCGCTCAGGAAAGGAGGGGGGGGGGGTTCTGGGGGCACTGCAGCAAAGAAGTTTTTCACCTTAGAATGCATTAAGGTGAAAAACTTTGAGACTTTACAATCCCTTTAAGCTGGCCATACACAGTTAGAATGTTCAGCGCAGCGGAGTGCCAACAGGGCCAACCACTGATTGAAAGTCACTCAATGTATGGCCAGCTTTGTCTACCTTTCTGCCTAACAACCTAAAGATGAAATAACAGCACACAGGGAGTGTATTATACACTGTAAATTCTCTTTAAATAAAAGAGAGCTAGAAATTCTAAACTGTAACAGGTTTCTTTACTAAGCTAAAACACAATGAGAAAAAAGAAGCAACCCATAACAACCCACCATTGCTGAGCATCTGAAAGGAGCACAATGTCACTTTCTATGGGGCAAGGATGAAAGGCCAAAGAAACTGTAAAGCTATAGGATAAACTAAACTGTAAAAGTGATAATACAGGATTTATATAGTGTCAACAGTTTACGCAGCGATTTACAACATGAGGGTAGACAGTACAGTTACAATACATTTTAATACAAAAATTGTAGAAAATTATTATATCAAACTCTTATAAATAAACAGAAACCAGCTGATTTTCTTCAATCCAAACCTATAGCTAGTTCACATCCAGTTCTAATAATGTTCTGTAGCTGATTGTAAGCCCCTAAAGGATACACAACACCCACCCACCTACACAATTTAAATATCATTTTTTTTTTGGGGGGGGGGGGGGGTAACCTTTGGGTCTCAGCTCAGGCTTTGACAGCCCTGTTCAATAAATCCCACTGTGGGTGCAGGCTACATGGGAGTCCATCCTGTCTCCATACCTAATGTAAGAGTATTAAAAGTGTTTCAATCACTGTACATCATACAAAGCCATATGTCTTAAGGATAATAGCAGCCTCAGCAAACTCCGTCCAAGCCACAGCCCAACCAGTTTTTCCCCTCCTCGGGGCTTAATTATGGAGGTCATGATTAAGCCCTTGGGGTCATGGTGAAACCCGTTGGGTGCATGGCTTGGACGGAGTTTGCTGAGGCTGCTACTATCCCTACAACACGGTGTGCGGCAATTGAAACACTTCAAACACTTTAAAGAGGATGCGGCTGTCAGGAGAGTGAAAGAGCTGGTGTGACACCTTGCAAATACGAGGGTCTGGAGCCCCTCCGCCTTTAGCGCTGGTCTCTTCATTGCCCTCAGTACAAACAGAATATGATTTGATGGCTTTCTTGTGACAAAGGATTGGAGCAGATTCTCTAGAAGTGGAAATCGGCTTAAAGGAAAGGCTCACGGTGATGAGCTTCTTTCACATGCAGCCTAAACATTTCCCCGGATGATCCCTTCATTTGAGTAAGAAGGAGAGCTGGGAATGATTACACTCTAAAGGAGTATCTTGAGGCATTGATTCTACCTCTGGTGAGTGCATAAGTTGGTGGAGGCTCACATGCGGTGACCCTGTTAGTTACACCTTGGGAGGTGCATCGGCAGTCGTTTGCGGTTTATTTGTATGTTCTTGGTGAGTGCATAATAGAGCAGAGTTTCACATTGGGTGGAAGCTTGCACACACGGTGGATGTCTACCTGTATTTTGATTAAGGACTGTTTTATACAAATATCGGTACAATATAGGGACTTACACATATTTTGGAATTTTTTATATATATATATATATATATATATATACAGTATATATATATATATATATATATATATATATATATATATATATATATATATATATATATATATAAGTTTTTTCTTTTTCTTTTTCAGTTTATACATCACATAGCGCTGCACTTGTATAGTTTTGAAACACTTTAAATTATTTTACATAAAAACATTTTATTGGTAAATCATTTTTCATTTTAAAGTTTGAATAGTTTTAATAATTAAAAAGTAATAAATTAATAAATGTAATAATTTTAGCACTGTTTTATAATTTTAAATATTATTTGGTTTTAAAGATTTATTTTTGACCTGAATGGTCTTCTGCTCAGTCATTCAATAACAAATATCTACAAGTGATTTGATACATTTATTTAATACTGGTTGTTGGTTGACCCATTCTAGATTTTAACTAGATGTCAGTTTTAAATGCTAGAAGAACTTATGGTCACATAAACATATTTCTAAACTACTGGAAAACCTCTTTGCGACCAGACAACAAACATTTGCTTTTCCGTGAAAATATGGAAAACCATCCTTTCACTGCACTTGTGTACATGCTGACCATGTCAGGAATAGAAGGTAGGTCCAGGAGTTGGCCAGTGGGTGTGAGAACCAGATGACGTGACCTCTTGTTGGGTAGCTACAGCCAAATAGAAAAGTGTTGAGTTCCACTTCAACAGTACAGGTTCCTCAACACATAGATGTTCTTACCAGCAGATCCTCTAATGTAGTGGTTATGAGAGGAAGAAATCTCTTCCTAATTGTGACAGAGCGGATTAGAATTTTAGATATATGTAAAACTATCCTTCCGTAAAAGCTTTTTAAGTGACTTTTAAAACTCCATTATTTATCTGAGGTTTATCTAAAGCTATTATGAGGGATTAATATGTTTCCTAAATCTATCAAGGCCAATAAATGTCATCCTTGCCGCATCCACAAGGTTTGTATGTTTGTATGTATGTATGACCCTCTTTGTATTGTGCAGCTTGCCAGGGCAGGAACACTGACCTCCCTTATCCTGTGGGCAAGGACATCTCCCTACATGAAGTCACACACAACCATCCAACTTGTCATTCCTTCAGCTGTTCTACATCCCATCACAAGCAACCCCCACCACCACCACCCCCACCCGTACAGTAATCATCTTTTATCACACACATATCCTTCCATTCTCAGCACTCAATTTCCCCTTTGTCTCAGCATCCCCTCAATTTCCAGGGGAAGAAAACGCCTGCTTTGTTCACACACTGCGGACAGCAGATTCCAAGCATATTACTCAGATCTGGTCTATGTACACCCCCAGGACAACAGTCTGAAAACCAACATAGCAGACAGAAGGACAGAAAGCCAGTCAGTAATAGAAAATGATGACTGGGAAGAAGTAACAAAAAAAAAAGGAATTCGGAATCTGGAGTATACAGATACTGTCTGTGAATGTCACCATTCTCTGCCTTTGATCTAATACGCAGTAATTATGCTATTATCTTACTGATGCATATCTGCCAAGTGTTACCGATATCTAAGGACCATCCCACCCACACGTTTAAAGTTTTTTTTTTTATTTCCATAAATGCTTTTTTCCTGTATATTAGATTGGTTTTTTTTTTAAAAGAGTAAAATAAATAACAGTGGACAATTAACAAATTACATCTTAAAGTGTATCTCTAGTCAAAACATTTCCCTTAGTGTAGATAGATTTGGGAATGGTCAGGTTTCTTTTAGCAACATTATCACCAGGACACGGAGGGAGGGGAAACAGGGGCAAACAAGTAATTAAATACTTCTTGTTTGTAGGATGTGGAGGAAGGCTAGAACTTTCGTTTATTTTCCTGTCCCTACCAGGGATTCTGCACAGTGACAACACTGTTAACAGAACAGGAAGTGAAGAGAAATTTTCCCAATGAAACATAGACTGCAAAAAAGACTCTGACTGTTTCCTATCTAAACAAAGAAATTAAAAGGTTTTGGCTAGAAATACATTTAAATGATTAAAAGTCTTGAAAACAAGCAGCTCTTATTTGTGTCTTTTTAAAATTCTGCATAGTCTCCCAGATCTTTACGAGCTGTCATGTGCCCAAATTTATACAGGGTCACTGTGTGCATGGGAATCCATATCCCAGCTTGGGAAAAGGCATCTTGCAGAGTGTAGGAACTAAGCACGACTCCTACGTGGAAATATAGTTGACCAGGGCCTCCTACCTTAAAAGGACATCTAATCTGACCAGACTCTTTTTTCCCTTATGCACCGTATTACTGGTTAGTAAAGCCATTCCATCAGAGTGAAGGACCAGTGATAAAGGGCATTAAAAACTGATCAGTATTTGCACTATGTTGGCCATACACTATACAATCTCCTTCAGATTTACCAGAAACTATAATGCGAGGACATACCTAAATAATCCATTTAATTTGTATTGACTTAAGACAGGCCCTTGCACTATATCAGGGTACAATAATTTTTTAAGCTGTGTGTAAGGGTGGGGGGGGGGCAGTTTTCCAACTGGTCAGCAATGTAAGCGTGTCCTTCACTCATTGACTATTCATTTAAAGGGTCCTTCGCCCACAGACCACCAATGTATGGGACCACTTACACCAACTTCCAATATAAGAAGGCACTTTCCACTAATGTAAGGGGCACCACAATTTTCACCATTTGTGTTTCTTTTCTGGCCATTATTATTGTTTGTTCCATTTCATGATTGTTACTGAAACTATTTTATCTTCTAGAACAGGGGAGTGTTGAAAAAAAAAAAACTTTCTGCTCTGGGTGCCAAAAATGCTAGACATACGTTCTACTACAGTCTTTGTTCTTTTATTTATTATTATATTTACAACTTTCTGACCACACAAATGTGCTGTTATTTTAAGGGTTCCTCTGTATAAAAGGTTGTGAAAGGCTGCACTACATACTTGATGGTAGATCTAGAGACGATTGTAGTATCAGATCCTATAGTGTACGGTCACCGTCACAGTGCACCCCATGTTTTAGGTGTTCCTAAAACATGCGAATAAAATGCGAATAAAGCTCAGCAAAGTTACCTGATTTAAGAGCTTCTTTTTCATGGCTATCATGCTTGAGCCATTTCTTCCACCCAACTATCATCACACATGTAAGCATAACTTACAAAATAACTTGTAACTAAATATATCCAGTACTATAACATTAACACTTTATAAAAAGGGTCTTCAAACTATGGCCCTCCAGTTGTTCAAGAACTACAATTCCCATCATGCCTAGGAGGGCCGTAGTTTGAGGATCTCTGCTTTATAATCATCTCCTTTCCTGCAACACATAAACATTCGACACATAGTAAAAACATGGCCATGCATCAAGAATTCTTGGCTTTGCTAACTACAAATGATTAGCTCATAAACACCCTGGCACAACCACTGTTGCAATCTGACAAGTAATCTACCATACATAATTTTGCTATTAACAGATGACCGCCTCATGACCTTATTCTGAAAAGACTTTTACCTGGTAGCGGTCGGGATCAGCCCCTCCAGCCTGAGCCACGAAAAGCCCAGATCCATCCTCCAGTTCCATCTCATCAGGTGACCTCTCAAAACGAACCCTCTTCAGTTCATTACACTCCATGTACAGGGCAACCTCCTCTTCTTCCACACTGAGGGCAAAGCGTGTCCATTGGTTTGTCAGTGCTGGGACCTGGAAGGTGGCAGCAGGATAGGTCACTGTTGATCCAGGCTCGGTGTAGAAAAAAATGATCTGCTGCTTACCATCTTTGACTTCTGACAGCTTCACTCCAATGTACACAATAGACTGTGAAGCATCAGTGATGGAGAACAGCATTCCGGCCTTGGTAGTGGTAGGCTGTATGTGGAACAGAATAGAAAAGTCCCTAAACATGGGGCTAGGAAGGTGGTACTGTGCCACCTGTCCAGTGTTGGCATCTTCTCCAAATACATAGCCGGGAGTCCTATCAGGGCCAAAGATTTTAGTGATCTGTTCTGGCGGTGGATCTCCAATGAGCTGAAGGAGGCCAACCTCTATATTTCCCCGATCTGTAAATATGACAAAAAGAGGAAAAAGAGAGACCTGTTAGAAATGAAAAGCCACTGGCAATGTGCACAAGTACATAAACAGCATCTTTATTTCACCCAAAAAAAAAAATGTCCCTAACTTTTGTTGGCTTTTGATTAATCATCTAAAGAGTATTCATTACTTATCGTGTTCCAATCTGTATAGAATCATGAAGTATACATTATACCCATGGGAACCCATTCACATTTGTGCCAACTGTAGACACACAAAGATGTTTATTCAAACACTTCATAGTCAGCTGTAGCAGGCCTCCATCACAGCAGACAAAATTTGCACATTTCCTACACAAGCATACTTAGACACAATTAAAATAATTAGACAATTAATACTATTGACAGTGTATAATATTACACTGTTCTGCCTTAAAGCATAACTAAATTTTTGGACAGAGTGCTGTCTGTGCCCCCATTAGGGAAATTCCCCCTTTCTAAGGCTCCTTGCACGCAGGGTGGCCTTGTTCCCTGCTGAGCAGGCATCTGGTTGGTCCATGTCCTCTCCACTTATGCAAAGTGGACACAGACACAGCCCTCTGTCCTCTATGGGCGGTCAGATGAAAACAGACCGTCTGTCCGTTTACATCTGACTGCCACCCAATCTGAATCGCTAGGCAGATGGGAAATGGATTCCCATCCATCTGTTTTTAGTGGATATGATTGGATCGGATGTCGGCGAGTGTCAACGGACCTGATTGGTCCACTAGTGTGAAAGGAGCCTAATTGTCCCGTTGGCCATTATCATTTAAAGTGAAAGTAAAAGAAATTCCCAAGATTGTCCCCAGAAAAGTAATAGAGGGGAAATCTTCCATAGGGACACTAGTTCTGCTGACCTGGGGGGGCCCCAATGTATTCCCTTATTTTGCAGAGATTTCCTCTAACTTCCTGTTTGGCTATAAGACAGGAAGTGATGGTAAATCTCCACAATGGGACACAGATGGCACAAAACTTTTTTTTATTAGGGGTTATAACCCTCTTTTACTCTATCCAAAATGAAAAGAAAAACAATAAGTTTTGCCTATAGTTCCACTAGCTGGCCATACACCTTAAGATTTTTCTTGTTCAACAAACAAAATCACTCAATTCCCCTATCCGTAACCCTATCCGCAGCAGTCAGAATACCTGAACACCGTTTGCATCTGATTGGCTGCAGCCGCTGTTGAACAACAATTTTCTGTCTGGCTCCTTTGATTTTCAAAGAAAGGGGATGTTGGGCAGATGGATACTGACAATACCACCCAAATTTCACATGACGACATTCGCTCCTTGTATGGCCAGCTTTAGAATACCACTTCTGACATTAAGATTGAGGTAATCTGTAACCTGACAATAATAAATCTCACAATCTACAACTCAATACAAAATATAAAAGGTTGCACTGTCAATCAGATATCTGGGGCAATACAAAAAACTCACAGCCATGGACAATCCCAGGGGTTTATTAAAAAATGTAATAAAAACTTGCATATACCACATTGGAAGACTCTTGTTTACAGGTACTAGGGTTCAATAATGCCCCTGCAGTCTCTTCTCAACCTTTTCATCTTCTTTAATCGTCCTGATCACCAGGAATGAAAGTGATGGCAAATCTAAAATTCTGAGTTACCACCAGAACAGAAATAGTGAAAAATGTTCCAATGAGGACACTTGTTCCTTTGATAACTAGGAGGAGATATCCCTCATATTGTAAAGATATCCTCTCTCTTACTTCCTGGGGAATATTCCCAAAGAGACAAAGGTGACAAAACAAAAACTGACAGTGTGTAAACCCTTCCCTTACTCTACCTAATTTAAAAAAAAAAAAAAATGACTTATGATATACGGTACTTTAAAGCCCAACTCTAGCAACTTTATTATTTTTGAACAGAGTGGGGGAGAGGTAGTACCCATGTCAGGTTTTTATTGTGACCTTTGTCCCCATGACAATTCTGTGCTCTCCCTTATCCATCCACAACTGTCAGTGCCATGTTTGAGGAAGTGTCTCCTGCCACCAGTATCTTGCTTTGTCTATAGCCTGGCCAGTGATCGTGCAACTTGTGTGCATGTGACATTAAGTTGCACCATCTTGGCACTTTACACAATACACATACAGGAATTGAAAACGTAATTGTAAAAAGGAAAGGTTTGATCTTCCCAAGGCACCCCCCTTCTCCCTTTTCCTTCTATCTGCCTGTTGAATCTGGGGGGCATTTAAAGAATAAAGCACAATTCTCTGATACCTTTTTATCACATTACAAGTCTCTGAATTATTGCTAAGCTTATACAAAAAATAGACTTAACATGCACACTTATCAGAGTGCACCATTCATCAGTTCACAGTCTGCACAGTGCAGGGTGGGTGTCAGTTGGTTGCTATGTGTTATGAGATTTGCACGCTACTCTTTGCCTTGTTAAGTAAGTCCATGTGTCTGGCAGCTTTATTATATGGGCAGCCCCCAGCCAACAAAAATTGACATAGCACAACTGTTAGAAATTAAGACATTTGTTACAACCATGAATGTATGTCTTCTGGAGTGTTCAGATATGTTTTCCGTTAGGTATAGTGCCTCAAGCAACTCTAATCAGGAATGAAAATGGCAGCAGAAAAATATCTACAGATGCTTCTTTTCCCAGTATGATTTTTCCTCGACTTCTTTCCATTTGTCCCAGGAGATATGCCATTTATGGGGTCTTCATGGGAAAATTCCCTAGCAAGAGGAACAGCTGACGCTTTAGGGGCTCTTAGAACTCAATGCAACTTAAGTTGCATATAAAGGGCCCTTTACTTAGGCAGATGTGCTTTTTATGGTACATCCGCAGCTAATCGTAATATGCTCTCTGTAATCACTTAGTAATTTACTAATCAGTGCCAAATCCCTCACAGCTCACCAGTGCTTGCTTCTTCTCAGGGATTTAATGTCATGTTAGTAAGCTTAAAGAAGTAAGTTCACCCTCAACTCACCTTTCAATTTGTCTGGATGGTGGTTGGTGTATTGAGCACATGGGGTCTCCAGGGTTAAACACTTACATCTTGATTTTCAGCATGCTGACTTGCCTATGCGGGAGACTTGCACCCACCTTCGGGTTTTCTATTCATGCTGTACTCCACGGTGGTTGAGAGTAGGACTTCAGCAGGAAGGTCTCCCCACAGAAGTCCTCTAAATATTGGTTAAGTTGGTGAGTTTTTCAACACATCACAGTCAGTCCACCCACAAGTCAAATAAAACATTTTAGATGGTGTGACTTTTGATCCAGAGGGCTCTTGGGTGTCAACATGGCGATTGTTTTACAACAATTGCTCCCGAGCCTTCTACTACCTCCAGTGACTTCCTTTCATTTCATGATGCTGACAGCAAGAAGTATGAGTGAAACTACAGGACTTTGCACACCCAATGATGTTTAACATAGCAACATGCATGCACAAGAGACATTATATGGTTTTCAAAGAGGTGATCACCAATGGGGTGCTTTGTGTTGCTCCTTTAATGAATCACCAACTGAAATAAAATTCTTCATTACTATAATACATTTTAAAGTGCAAATGTCAATGTGACCTTTACATGGGGCTTCAAAAGTAAAGACACTGGCTGCCCCACCCTCTACTTACAAATAAATAGGCAAACTGCCTGGCCTGCTTCCTCTAGTTTCTAAAGCTAGTTAAAATAATTTTTTCAGAAAATGTTCATTTTCTAAACGTTCAATTTTCTAGTGGTAAATGGGGACAAATCGACAATTGTTTTTAACTGTAGTGCTGAGGAAAAATAGACGTCGAAGAATGGAAATTTTTTTTTGTTTCCTATCTGAATGAAAAAATTTCTTACTCTTATTGTGGTCCCACGTTGGTGGAAAGCATACTTATTTTATTGTGTCTGTGTTGGAAAATAGTTTCATTCAGAATTATAACTTTCATGGTCACCAATATTCAATCTTTTAAATGATTACGTATGGTATAAGGTTGTATGAAAGAACAATGCAAACAAAGGTTCATGTATAATGTATGCAAAATTGGATTTATAGGTAGATTCTAGTATATGTAGTATATCCACTACAACCCCATGGACTAATGAACATATAATGTATATATAAATATACTTCTAAATATACTATATACTTATACATTTAAATAAACGTTGCTTTACATTATGTTTCCTTGAGTTCGGCAATAAAAGAGACCTGTTTAATACATTTGGGAATCCATTCAAGTAGCAGGTCTAGCAATTTTTTTTAAAGAACTACTTGTTTCTGTCTAGGGGGATTGCAGAGCAGAGATATACTTACCTAATCCGCCGATCCTTCGAACCCAAGACCAGTCCTCGCTGCTCCTGCTCACCCGCACGCTAGCAGTCTTGTGGATGGACTGTTCCTGAGGTCACAGCCCCACTGCATAGGAGAACTTTTTTTTCCATGGAGTTCTGCTTTAAGGGCTTTTGAATGAAATTAGTTGACTGAATGGTGGAATTATCATTATGTATGGTTAGCTTAAGCCTTATAATTGGTGTGCCACTGGAATGGGCACCCTCACTCACCAATAGGAACTTGAAGGGGGTGCGGACAAGCTCTGACCCAGGTAGGTTGGGTCCAAATTTATATACCAGAGCACCTCAAGATATGGGTCATCCAGGTCATCATTAGGACAATTGTCCTGACATACAGGCACTCTGAGGTACCAGTACAGATCTGGATACTTTTTATAAAAACAAAAGAAAATTAAGTTCTCCAGAAAAAGTGTCCATAGTAACCACCAATCTTATATCTTATTTTGTTCCCTGAGAAAATAAAATATCTGACTGATGTTGGAAAATGTGTCTTCTGACTCAGATTCACATCATTTTATTGAATCTGGCAATCAGTGGCCAACAGAGACTTTATATTACACAAACAAGACAGTTCTGCCAATAATTCAGGACGTATGCTAAGCAGCACAGAGTATGACTGTCAGAACATACCCTTCGCTGGATAATAAATCCCATCTACATGACTGAAATAGTATAGTGATGGAAAACATCTGGAGATGGAGCAGGTACATGTTGACAGTTCAAGCATCAAGTAAATCACACTACCCCATCCTCCACACATACCATCTATATGTGATCTTATCCTTTCCCACAAGATAAAATGAACAGATTTCACATCATAAATCACAGTAATGGAAAATATATACCATATCGAGGAATTATTTTCACTTCTTTTTTCTCAGTATACAACTCACCAATATCAACATAGAGCTCTATGTTGACAGAATCTTATCAGAAAGAAAGAATCTCTACGTCATGTCTAGCAGAAAGTTTGGTGTAGACCTAAACCGTAGTCTAATATTTAAAGGGCACTCTACTCCAAACTGATATTTTGGGTTAAAATCACCTGCTTGAAGTTTACACCTTGCAGGTACTCCACCGTTATTTGCATTTCTGCACCTGTATTCCACATAGCAATGTAAGAACCTATGTCACAGGGATTTTGTTCAGCTAACATGGGTTTTGCACCTCCATACAAGTCTATGGCAATGCAAAACCCACTTGAGTAGGTTAATTGCAGTCCAGAAGGAGGTCCACTGCAGCTCAAATACATCTGTCAATGAGTTCTGAATGATCTCAGTGGCATCTCACACTGACGCCATCGGCACAAAAAACAAAGGCCCAAGGTGTCACCATCTTGATGCTGGATTCCCCAATTGCCACTTCAAAGGGGTGCTGTCACAGAATATACTGTAGCTTTCTATCACTTACTGTATGTATCTAAAACACTTTTTTCAATTTTGGATAGGGTAGGAAACAAACCCTGACAGGTTTTTTTTTTTTGCACCATTCAAGAATATTTCCTTTACTCCCTCCTGCCCTTTAAACGGAACAGAAAGTGGGAGAAAATTATCCAAAGTGAGGTAAATCTCCTCCTAGAAACTAGAACATAAATCTCCTCCTAGAAACTGGAACAAATGCCTCCATTGCAAAATTACCCATATATTTCTTCTATATCTGCTCAATTTTTTACCTTTTCCCTCAATTTCAGTCTCAATGCCAGTGCTCACAAGGACAAAAAGAGAAGGTACCTCCCTAGCAGGAACACAGACAGCATTAAAAACCAGACAGGTATTGTAACCACCTGACCACCCCGTCCAAAAAAAAAAAACATACAAAAATACTTTAGGTCTACTTTGTTAGCTTCTGAGTTGCTCAGGATCCACTAAATCTGTCTGCACTTCATAACAAGAAAGCCTTTATTAGGATCTTTGGTAATCCCACTTTCTAATAATGGTCTCTACAGAGAGGCGACCCTTCAACAGTGTGATGAAACATGATGTAGAAAAACCCAAATGCACACGAAATTGAGTCCTGCTTCTTACTAAATGCAGTGGGTTCAGGGCACCCTGGGCAGCAGAGAATTTCATTCAGACCCAGTTACAGGTACAAGGGGGCATTTTAAGGTGGTTGCTCCTAACCTGACCTTGTCTAAGATGTTTTTCCAGTAACAAGAGTACTAAAGTGCAGGAACATTATGGTACCTGAAACACCTGTGTTCATCCATCAGATCGATCTCTGTGCCCATATTGGATTTTTTATCTGGGCTGTACATGGGGCTTCTACTTCGGCCTGAGTTGAGAATCCTTTTGGTAATAAGCTCCTGCCGGTCAACTGCCAAATGCCAGGGACTTGATTATTTATTGAAGTTACCTCAAAGAAGTGCAGGCTACTAAACGGTGAACTGTAAGATTTAACTTTTTTTGTGTGTGTGTTATTTCTCTTGGTACTCCAATCAAAAAGTATTTCTTTTTTTCTTTTGATGTAGGTGTTCTTTCAAGGAGCACGTTACTGCTGTGCTTAAGCTTTAACTCATTTTACCTTTACCTGCAGTCTCTGTAATCCGCTGCAGAAAGAATCCTAAGATCACCTTACAAAGTATTAGAGAATGAACCTAATAAAGCCTGTGCTTTGTAACGTCCTCTGTCTGTGCTTATTGTATCACCAGTTGACTTCCATGGCAGCTTTAAAGGCTAAGTTCCCCTTTGTTCACCTTTTTTTTCTGAATTCCAGCTTCCCTATGTACCAATATAGCATTAATGTACTTCTTTTGCAAAAATAAAACAGATTTTCATTTATTTTACATACGCTTACCTCTCTGTCTTCATGGATGTTTAAAAACACTTCTCCATTACTTCTGCCTTACTTCCTGGACAGACTTTAGGTCATGACACAGGAAGGAGTTGTAGGTAGAAGTAATGATTAAGTGTTTTTAAACAGCCATGAAGACAGTGAGGTAAGCATGTGTAGAATAAATGGAAAGCTGTTTTCTTTTTGTGAAAGAAATACATGTAGTGCTATATTGGTACATAGGGGAGCTGGAATTTTGAAAAAAAAAAAAAAGGTAAACAAAGGTGAACTTAGCTTTTAACCACTAGACATCCGCGCTATGGCCGAATGACGGCCACAGCGCGGACCTGCATTCCCGGGAGGCCGTCATATGACGGCCTCCGCTGTGCACGCTCCTTGCGAGCGCCCTACAGGGCGCGCGCCGGGTGCGCTGTGATCACCGAGTCACTGAGACTCAGCTGATCACCGATCTAAGTAAGGGGCCGGTCCCGGCCCCTTACCATGTGATCAGCTGTCAGCCAATGACATCTGACCACATGATGTAAACAAAAGATCGGTAATCGTTTCTTTTTTTTACTCACGCTGACAGCGCAAGTAGAAAAAAAAGCCGATCACCGGCTCAGATGTCAGGGACATCGGTCCCGAAGTGGAAGCACAACATCTGCCTCATCAGTGCCACCTAACACTGCCCACAGTGCCACCTAACAGTGCCCACAGTGCCACCTAACAGTGCCCACAAGTGCCACCTATCAATGCCAACAAGTGCCACCTATCAATGCCCAAAAGTGCCACCTACCAATGCCCACCTGTAGCGCCAATCAGTGCCACCTGCCAGTGCTGCCCATCACTGCCACCCATCAGTGCCCATCACTGCCGCCTATCAGTGCCCATCACTGCCGCCTCATCAGCGTACATCAATGAAGGAGAAAAATTACCCGTTTTAAATTTTTTATAACAAAATATAAAAAAATAAAAACTATTTTTTTTTTTAAATTCATTTTTTTACATTTTTTTAACAAAAAGTAAAAACCGCAGAGGTGATCAAATACCACCAAAAGAAAGCTCTATTTGTGGTGAAAAAATGATAAAAATGTAATTTGGGTACAGTGTTGTATGACCGCGCGATTGTCATTCAAAGTGCGTCAGAGCTGAAAGCTGAAAATTGGTCTGGATAGGAGGGGGGTTTAAGTGCCCTGTAAGCAAGTGGTTAAATACAATCGGTGCCCTGTGAAACTGCTCACTTGATTTATTTTGCACTAGGCTTTCTATGTGGAAGAAACCGCAAGGAGTCTGTGGTGGGCGTGTTTTGGAACAGCTCTCCTACATTACAAGAGGGGTTCTCAGAATACCAGATTACAGGCAGAGGGACTGAGATGGACAACAGTGCTAGAAATAAAGACTGAAATATGGAGCTGGTGAGTTGTGGTCACTGTAAGCCTTTCAAGTGTTAATGTCCAATTGTAGCAGTTCAACTTTAATTTTCCTTTTGTCTGAAGACCTATCACAGCAAATTACAAAAAATGTGGGTATTGTAACATGTGCAAAGTGGTCTGATTTGACTATCCCCCCCGCCCTGATTTAACCCTATATGAACGTCATCAGCAGTAGTAACTAAGCATGGAAATGTTTAGAACTAGTTTGCATGATATTGCATGCATTAACAAAAAAGAAATAAAAATAGACATAAAAGACAAGCAGCTTCTATTCATAATCCTAAATTAAATTCTATGTGATGCTTCTATATTCACTTCATAATGACTCATCTTCTAGGAGAGTATCACATCACCCCGCATCTGTATAAATTCAGCAACACGGCTGAGAAAGCCCTTATCATTCCCTGGCTGAGCGCTCAGAATTCACACTCTTCAATGTAGATTAACAGATTTCAGATGACAATGCTGCTCTGTCCAACTTGTAAAGCGCAGTGGTGTACTGTACACATGGCATCAGCACAAGGTGGCTATTCCCAGAGGAAGAATCCCCAGCACATAACCAGCCATATCACTAACTCAACTAATTTGCCACGGGTAGGAAAAGACAGCTGCCCTGGATGGGAGGACAAAGCTGCTTAGCATGGAAACAAGTGTTTGCAACTGGATGGAGCCTATCTACAGCCAGCGATTGAAGACCTGAATAGTAGTACATAGTTCCAAATGAGAGGTACAGTATGAGAGTGTGAGGCAGAGGAGCCAGCCAGGCAGGCCGGTTCTCATGCCAGTATGTGGCAGTTAGAGGAATATTTGTGAAGCATTTTTTCCACTTTCCAGCCTCCAGCTGTTGTTAAATGTCAACCATTATAATACTGATAAATGTAGGAACAGATGAGGCAGCTCCAAAATCACTGTAAATACGATACTGTATATCGGAGGACACCAACTTTCCATAGCGCAAAAGTCATATCTAAAAACTAACAGGAAAAAGAAAAAATAGCATGTAAAACTTGTATTTAGTTTGCTACATAAAAAAGCATTATAAGCAACTGCCATTTTATAATGGAATACTTGCTTTCATCTCTTGTTCATCCTTTGTTATAGCTCTATGCTGTTGATCTACTGCATTCTCTTGAAGACCCTTCCCATCTACAATCATGCACTCCAGTGATGATTGGTTCCCTGATGGTGACACCAGTTGACTATACCTGCATAATGTTCATACAGATAGTGCCTTGTAGTCCCCAACAGAAGACCCTGTGACGGGATGACAACAAAGGAGCCCAATCCAGAGTCAGAACAAAGGCCTTCATGCCAGGATCACCACAAGTATTAATTTCACCTGATCTTAACACCGGAGGTGTTTCCTGGGCTTCCTGTACACATATATGTGGCAGCACGATGTTAAAGCCCACGGCTGTGCTGCCACATGTATGTGTACAGCCTGGCAGAAAGAAGTTAATGAAGGCTGCAGATTTAAGAAATACTAAAATTATATCTGAAATGACATTAGCATGTTAAAGCTTATAAGTGATTTTAGTGATTTGGTTTATACAGTATATACTTTAAAAATAACATTATGTAAACTATGCAGGTAAAAGCCTGGGTTCACACTAGGGCGATCTCAGAGATTGCATGTGATTCCCACCCGCACCGCAGGTGCCGATCTCATGCGATCTCCGAGCAATGCGAGTTCAGCCATACACTTGTATGGCTGAACTCACATTGGATTGGCACAGAAAATAGTGCAGGGACTTGTTTTTCCTTGCACTAGAATCGTTTTGCATGGGTGTTCTCATCTATGCGATCCGATTCCTGTGCGAGTTCACAGTTCGCACTGCGATCTGTGAACTAAACTGCGGGTGTCATGAACTTTGTTCATGACACCCGCAGCGGTTCGCACAAGGCAGTGTGAACAGGCCTGCGGGAGAGGAGCAATGCGGGAATCGGCGCTGTAATTGCGCTGGTTCCCATATCGCACTAGTGTGAACCTAGGGTAAGTCAGTAGCTGCAGTATTTATATCTGCTGACTTTTTTTTTTTTTTTTTTATTGTTAAGACTGAAGATCCTCTTTAACTGCATCAGCAAAGTTTATTGCAGCATATAGATTGATAATGAATACCCGCTGTTTCCTGAAGCAATTGATTAGAAGACAGTCGATGACCTTTGTAAAATAAGCTTTGAGATTGATTTACAGTTACGCATAATGAACAATTCAAATCATTTTTGACAACTCTATAAGTCTGATTACAGTAAGCTTTTGAAAATGTATTGCTTCATATAGATCAGGAGGTCTCCAAACTTTCTAAACGAAGGGCCAGTTTACTGTGCTTCAGACTTTAGGGGGCCGAATTAGGGCCAGTGGGAGTAGAAAATGTCCTTGCATCCAGTGGGAGTAAACAATGCCCTATCTTTGGTGTCAGTGGAAGGAATAGTGCCCCATCGTTGGTGTCAATGGAAGAAATTCTGCCCCATTGTTGGTGACAGTGGGAGGAATTGTGCCCTTTTGTTGGTGTCTGTGGGAGGAATTGTGCTTTTTTTTGGTGTCTGTGGGAGGAGTAGTGGCCCATTGCTGGTGTCAGCGAGAGGAATAGTGGCCCATCATTGGTGTCAGTGGAAGAAATTGTGCCCCATTGTTGGTGTCAATGGAAGGAATTGTGCCCCACCATTGGTGTCAGTGGGAGAAATTGGGCCCTTTTGATGGTGTCAGGGAGAGGAATAATGCCCCATTGATGATGTCAGCGACAGGAATTATTCCCCATTGTTGGTGATAGTGTATGAAATAGTACCCCAAGGGCTGGATAAAAACAATCAAAGGGCCGCATCCGACCCCCGGGCCACAGTTTGGAGACCACTGCTATAGATTATTGCATACCTCTCCACTCACCAAAATTTTGTAAAGTCAACTAATAAGTACTACTGAGAAATACACTGTGTTCTTGAAGTGGTTTCCTTTTTTCTGGGCTACATTGTACATCAGCCTAACTTGGGTTTCACACTCACATTGTGTTCACAAGATGCCCCTTGTAGCATTTTCTGAAAGGGGATGAGTATAATGCCGCGTACACACGGTCGGACTTTTCGTCTACAAAAGTCCAACGGACGCTGACGGACTAAAGCTGGCTGGTAATCCGATCGTGTGTGGGCTTCTCCGGACTTTCAACGGACTTTTTTAGCCTAAAATCCGACGGACTTTAGATTTGAAGCATGCTTCAAATCTTTACGTCGTAAGTACGACGGACCCCGAAGTCCGCTCGTCTGTATGCTAGTCCGACGGACAAAAACCCATGCTAGGGCAGCTATTGGCTACCGGCTATGAACTTCCTTATTTTAGTCCGGTGTACGTCATCACGTACGAATCCGTCGGACTTTTGTGTGGTCGTGTGTAGGCAAGTCCGTTCGTTAGAAAGTCTGCTGCAAGTCCGCTGAAAGTCCGCCGGAAGTCTGTCGGACAGGCTGTCGGACTTTTGTAGACGAAAAGTCCGACCGTGTGTACGCGGCATAATGGGGAGAAAGCATCTTTATTGAGACTTTGGCAGAGCCTTTATATAAATAATGAGTTCAGTTTTGGAAATTTATTATACAAATTTTAATTAAAATGCAGAATTAAAAAGTCATGTGTGACAATGGCTGAAGACAGGAAGATTGTTCCCCTATAGCAGGGATCCTCAAACTACGGCCCTCCAGCTGGAACTACACGTCCCATGAGGCATTGTAAAACCCTGACACTCACAGAGATGACTAGGCATGATGGGAATTGTAGTTCCTGAACAATTGGAGGGCCATAGTTTGAAGACCCCTTTCTGCTTACCCAAAACCTTTTATCTATCTTTCAGCAATCAAAATTTCTGAGCAATTAAATGTATCACATGCAATGCAAGCCTGGTTACTGCAAGTAATGTTCAGAGCTGTCATATCACTTGCAAACTCGGGCCATAAATGGTCAACCTGGGTCTGGGAGAATACTTCTGTTTTTTTGCCAAAGCACATTAATACTGTACATGATCTGGGCAATTTTTGAATTAAAGTTGAGAACAATTGTATGCCGTAAGGAACTGAAGAACACTGATGTACAGTATTTGTAGCACCCAATCAGTTTTCACTTTTGTTCCATTTCCAGCAGTCAGAGCAAAGAAAGTAGATAGGGTTTGGGTTAATGCACTTCCCACGCCCCAGCATGTTCTATTTTCCGGCAATAAATCTATTTAAGATTCAACAGGGAAAAACGTTAACTCAAAAGCAAGATATTGTTTGCTGTTGGTCTTTTTTTAAAGTTTTTCTAATTTATTTTCACCTGGAGATCCTGCCAGTAACACACTTCTGGTCCTAGGGTGACAACCCTCACTCTGTGTCCTTGATCTATGGTGTAGCAGCATTGTCATTTTTTAACAAGTGAGCTAGTTTTTTGTGAGAGTTTTTTTTTAAAACCTGCATCTCTACCCCTTCTGGCCAAAATAATAGTTTTACTATACTGTATGAGGCATCACCTAGGGTTGTCACCTCCTCCATAAAAACTGAACACATATAAATTATGCAGACTCTGGGGCTAATTAAATTCAGGTCAGGCAGCTACTGAAGCTTAAGCCAGCCATAAATTTTTCGAATCTCGTCTGGTTCAGCAGAGACTGGCTGAGATTTGATCCATGTATTGGAAGGCCAATACATCGATCAACTTGGATACAACCAGCATATTGGATTTCTAGCATGCGATTATTGCCAGCAGCTATAGCCCTTAGCAACAATCACTGTGTTCTCCCGGCATGGAGAACACAAAAGCTCCACAGGTTCCCCAATCAACACTGACCATGGTTGCAGGAAAGCAAACTGCATCGTCTATGGCTTGCCTAATTACCATCTTAAAGTGGTTCCAAAAACAGAAGTTTTTTTTTTTTTTTTATCTTAATGCATCGTATGCATAAAGAAAAACAAAAAAACTGTGTGAAGCTAGCAAGCTGCTTGCTCTGGAAGCACTAAGCAGGAGGGAGGAGCCAGGAGCACCAGCGAGGGAGCAGAAAAGAGGAGGATCTGGACTACTCTGCAAAAGCACCACACAGAGCAGGTAAGTATAACATCTTTGTTATTTTTAAACAAAAAAAAAAGACTTTAGTATCAGTTTAACCACTTGAATACCTTAGAAGTAGTGGATACTCCCTAAAACCTTTGAAAAAGTCTTTAGGTCATATCTTCTACACCCTGCTTCTCTACCCTGCTGGTATCATCAAAAAATCCTGGCTGTCAAAATGACAGCTGGGGCTTGCTATGTATCACATGACAGGAGTGGCTGTTAAAATGCAGCAGCTTCATAATAAGATGACTCTTGCAGACAGTCTGCAAATGTAATTGAGTACCACAACATAGCAATGGGGTTGATTTACTAAAGGTAAATAGTCTGTGCATTGCAAGTGCAGTTGCTCTAGTTCTGAAGGGAACATGATGCAAGGAAAATAAAAAACTGAATTTTTGCTTACACATGATTGGATGATAGAAATCAGCAGGGCTTCCCCTTATTTCAGAGCTTCCCCTCAGATCTAGAGCAACTGCATTTGCAGTGCACTTCTAGTGCACAGTATAGAGTAATACCTCGGATTGCGAGTAATGCGGTTAACAAGCGTTTCACAATATGGGCTATTATTTTTTCAAAATCCTGACTCGGTTTGCCTCACAAAACAAGCAGGATTCAAGCCTCTGCGGTGTGCAGTACTGCATTTGGCCAGAGGCGCGGAGGCGCCAGTGACACTTGGAAACAATCGGAAACACTCCATTCCCGAGTGTTTCCGAGCAGTTTCTGAGTGTTTCTGAGTGTCTCCGGCGCCCCCCCCCCCCACCTCTGGCCACATGCAGTACTGCATACAATAGAAGTCACTGTGGAACAAATTATCTGAGTTTCCATTGACTTCTATGGGGAAACTCGCTTTGATATACGAGTGCTTTGGATTACAAGCATTCTTCTGGAATGAATTATGCTTGTAATCCAAGGCACTGTATTTGACTTTAATAAATCAACCTCCCTGTATTGTTACATTGTATTTACCATTTCATTTATATGCTGCTCAAAAAGGTTACCTTTGGTCTCCATACGACATCAGTTAAGGAAACCTTTTTTTTTTTTTTACAATAAAACACATTGTTTTAAACCTTTAAACACATTTTTTTTCTTTTTTTGTCTCTAGCTTGCATAAAAGACAATATTGACCAAAAAAAAAAAAAAAAAGAATCTATGCAATACTTTGCCATTTTACGTTAGGACAAAGTTATCACCAAAGAAACAGGTCCATAGCAGAAATGTAAGAAGAGCTCTAGTTTATAAGTTGTATAATACAGGTACGAGAATTAAAGTGGTTACTACAGTCACAGCATTTAGATTTAAAGGAATCAAGTGGTAACTCTAAGCAATGAGGTGTGTGTACCTACCTATCATTCATTACATACCCATCTAGAACGGGTGGCACAGCGGTGTAGTGGTTAGCACTTTCGCCTAGCAGTAAGAAGGGTCGCTGGTTCGAATCCCAACCACGACACTACCTGCCTGGAGTTTGCATGTTCTCCCTGTGCCTGTGTGGGTTTCCTCCAGGTACTCCGGTTTCCTCCCACACTCCAAAGACATGCTGGTAGGTTAATTGGATCCTGTTTAAATTGCCACTAGTATGTATGAGAGTTAGGGACCTTAGATTGTAAGCTCCTTGAGGGTAGGGACTGATGTGAATGTACAATGTATATGTAAAGCGCTGCGTAAATTGACGGCACTATATAAGTAACTGAAATAAAATAAATAAATAAATACTACAAGCCATCCTGGTGGGAATGACCTGATATAGATGGATATGGTGAAACCTAGAACATTCCCATTATCTAGCCACAATATAGCATTTAATGCATGAGTGATCAACTGCCATGCCTGAATGACAAACATATTTAGAATATTGTGCTTAGAGTTTCAGGCATGCTGCCGGGGAGGTGTACAAGTGGAAGGGTAGGTACATGTACTTTATGCTCTATACCAGCCTTTCTCAACATTTCAACACAGGGGAACCCTTAAAATAACTTTCTGGACTCAGGGAACACTGGGATAAAAATGACTACAGTGGAACCCTGGATTGCAAGTAACGTGATTAACGAGCGTTTCGCAATACGAGCATTTTCTTTTTAAAATCCTGATTCGGTTTGCGAGTGTTGTCTCATAAAACGAGTAGGATTCAAGCTTCTGCGGTGTGCAGTACCGCATTAGACCAGAGGTGTGGGGGCGCCCTTGACACTCGGAGCGGTTCGGAGCCGTTTGGAAATACTCAGAAACTCTCAGAAATACTTGGAAACACTCAGAAATACTCAGTTCAAGTGTTTCCGAGCCTTTCCAATGGTTTCCGAGTGCAGCTGAGCGGTTTCCAAGTATTTCTGAGTCTCTCCGGCGCCCATGCCCCACCTCTGGCCACATGTGGTATTGCATGCAACAGAAGTCAATGCGGAACAAATTATCTTCTTTTCCAATGACTTCTATGGGAAAATTCTCTTTGATATGCAAGTGTTTTGGATTACAAGCATTCTCCTGGAACGGATTATGCTCATAATCCATGGTTCCACTGTATATCTACAACCCATGATACATACTGTAAGTAGTGTGATGGTCAGTGAGAAGAATGCTCCTTACACTTGTGGTCATTGGGAAGAATTACCCCTTTACAGATAGCTAAAAAAGATCAATGGTGTCAGTGAGAACTTATCTGAGAGGGAGAAACTATTCATTGCTCAAGGAACCCTTAGCAACCTCTGGAGGAACCCTATGGTTCAATGGAAGTCCGGTTGAGAAACCCTACTCTAAACAGTAAACTAAACCAGTTACTTTGCCCAGTATAAGCAAAGTTCAGGTTTGCTTTTATAGAAGCACACTGTACATGTATGGTTAGCAAACAATACTAAATCATGAATGCCAAAAGCAGTAAGATAAGCCAGATAAAAAAAATGTCAGTAACACATTATATCATCATATTGTAATATCCTATGTTTTATCATGTTTGCCAGTTTTTCCTTCTGTTTAATTTTTTTTTTTTCTGTTTAAAAATTGTTGGCACACAATGTATGAGTGATTTCTCAACCCATCACCACCGCCTTTACCTAAAGCACAGCAAACAGCCATTACTTTGATGTATAATCTCATGTTCCCTGGTTATCAGCCTCCAGGGTAGGCACAAACGCAAGAACACCTCCGCATATAAAAAAAAAGATCTGCCATGTGTTCAGATAAACGCAGGGGTTCCCGGAGGCTGTAGGCACACGTGATGCATCTGTCCTCTGAGCCAGCGATCGATCCCACGCTCACTCTTATTTAATCTTGTGCCAATAAAAACATAATAGTGAAATACAGGACACTGCAGCAATATCAGCTGGCAGATTCAGTTTAAGCCCCGTTGTATTAATATGAACTTTCTTTTACGTTTTCAACAGATCTCCCATCGGGGAGATTTGCCTTAATTTCCTGTGGGATCAACTGGACAGGACATTAGGAAGAAATTCCTCTGATTGTTAAAGAAAACAATAAATGTGCTAAATGCATAGAACCTGTAAGTTTGTTTTTTACTACTGCCTATGTCCCCCTTTGGTAGGATTTAATTTCCTTTGTGACCTCCAGGACAGGAGGTGAGAGGGAATCTCCCCAATAGGTACAAAGCCACCAACAAATAATAAGATACTCCCTACTCTGTCTAAGGCAGGCCATAGATGTTGCAAATTTGTTTCCTGCAACCTTGGGTTGCAGGTAAGACATTTGCACGATTCCCCCATCAACACAGTGTTGACAGGGGAATCCCTCTGCTGAGCAATTGTCTTCTCCTGGGGGGGGGCTTGGGGTGGGCAGGGGAAGCCGACCCTGCAGGGAGAAGACAGTGATTATCACTAGTGCCTATAGCAGCCGCCTACGATAATCGCAAGCAGAACCAGCAGGCTGGTTGTACCCTAGCTGATTGATCGATCAACTTGGTACATTCAGCCTGCCCATTAATGGTTCCAATCTCAGCCGGCTCCTGCTGACTCAGCCGAGATTCGAACCGTGTATGGCCGGCCTAAGCTAACGATGGCTGGAGTTCCACTTTAATAAACCTAAAGCTAAAACAAAACTATTTTACTTTTTTTTTTTTATTACAGGGATACAGTGCTATGCAGAATATGAGCTATTGCACATATTACACTGCTGGGCATATACAATGAAATAGTAGAGGTAGCACTGGTAATATGGTGTCATGTGTATAGTACTGTACCCCCTAACAATTCAGTTTATTTTAAGCTAGTATGCTCTTTTACATATTGTACTCAAGGCCTCTTCTGTACTATGATCATATAGTACATGGCAGCCATATGTCCCCGATTTCCAAAGATGCCCCCATTCCTGGAGAATTTCCTCCTACAATTGATTTTTTTTTTACTGGAAGAGCTTTAAAGCTGAAGTTTAGGGGTTTTTTTGTGTCTATAGCTTTAGTCATGTAACTTACCTCCAACAAAATGTATCCCGCGTCCTGCTGATCGCTCCTTGGTGTAGAAATCTAATCGCCAGTGATGACAGGTCCTCTTCACATCACTGAACTTCTGGCACTGTATTGCCCCATACACACGATTGGACTTTCAGAAACAAATGTTGGATGTGAGCTTGTTGTCGTAAAGTCCAACCAACCGTAAAGGCTCCGTAGAACATTTGCTGTCGGACTTTCCACCAACAAATGTTTGAGAGAAGGTTCTCAAATTTTCCGACAACAAAACTTGTTGTCGGAAATTCCGAGTGCGAGTGTACACCAGTCCGACACACAAAAGTCCACGCATGCTCGGAATCAAGCAGAAGAGCCGCACTGGCTATTGAACTTCATTTTTCTTGGCTCGTCGTACGTCTTGTACGTCACCGCATTCTTGACGTTCGGAATTTCCGACATTTGTGTGACCGTGTGTATGCAAGACAAGTTTGAGCCAACATCCTTCGGAAAAAAATCCATGGTTTTGTTGTCGGAATGTGCAATCGTGTGTACGCGGCATATGATTTAATTGCAAAACATTGAGGAAGTCCTGACAGCCACCCACCTTTTTCTGTTCTCTCCTTGATTCATTAAAGACTTGCCTTGGTTTCACAGAATTGCAACACATTGGGGTTGAGTTACTAAAACTGGAAAAGTATACAATCTGGAGCAGCTCTGCATAGAAACCAATCAGCTTCCAGGATTTTCTGTCAAAGCTTAAGTCAACAAGTTCAAGTTAGAAGCTGATTGGCTACCATGCAGAGCGGCACCAGATTTTTCACTCTCCAGTTTTAGTAAACCAACCCTTTCTGTGAATGGAGTGGGTGAATGAGGAGGTGGGTGAATGATAGGATCCTATCCCCTATTAACAGAACATGTTACATTAATATTTACCAACGATCCATTAATTTTTTTTTTTGACTGTATATTTTGCCATGTTTGTCATGTGTTTCTTTTTTATGTGCAAAAATTATTAATTTTTTGCCACATTTGGGGGTGTGATTATTGATGAATGTAAATGCAAATATGACAGGCATTTTTTTGCGTGTTTACGAATGGCTAAAATGGGAATACAGTCGTAGGGAGGGTTATGACCCCTGGATATTTCTTTTTTGCCATCTGTGTCTCATTGGGGAGATATCTCTTCACTTCCTGTCTCACAGCCAAAACAGGAAGTGAGAGGAAATCCCTGATTGTCATCAGAACTAGTGTCCCCATTGGAATATGTCTCCTTTATTCTTCTTCTGGTGACAACCCAAAATTTGGGATTTTCCTAAAGTATCAATCTCAGTGAACAGGAAACAGGACAAATAGAGAGGCTGAATCTCCTCAATGGGGTCACAGACAGCGATAAAAAACAGACAGGGGTTCTAATTCCTCTCCACTCCATCCAAAACTGAAAAAAACTGTTTTGCTTTTAGACTTTAAAGAACAACTCCAGTTTAGTTACTGTATTTGCTGAGAAGAATTGTGATATGCGCAGTCCTGTGAATTATCAGGTGTGAGCAGCCCATTGCATTAGGGTGTGCACCCCAAAGCTCAAACACACATTATTATATCAACATATAAAGAAATGTGTCTACATATATAAGAACAATGGTGGAAAATGTAGCGCATAACAGACATATGAAATTAACGTGATATCTGTGTAACACAAAAAGTCCATGAAATGTAAACATATGAAAAGAGTACACTAGACTGCATGAGTGACACACAAAAGTTCTGAATGACTGGTGTATTAATAAAATGGTGAATGTCCAACTGTGTGTGAACACACGAGCAACCGCTCAAAGTGATGGGTTTTCCAAATAGAGACACTGGATGTATGGATCCGTCCGTGTGAGCAGCATCAAAGGGAATGACAACAACAGATGAATGGTAGGTGGGTACGCTTACCAGATCTGGTGGACTCTAATGTCAGCGACATCGAGTCTTAACAGGCAATGTGCAACACGTGGCAGGTACAGGGGTGTCCAGGTGGTTAAGACCTCCGGTTGGAACCTTCAGGGCGAACTCCACAGGAACCGTGTGAGTAAACCGCTCAAGCCGAAACTGGAGACTGGAATCTTGTAAAGAGGATGAACTGGGTCTACCGGAACGGGGCACTCAACGACCTCAGGATGATATGTGGGGAAAAAAATTGTGCTTCCACAGCTAAAAAAGGGTGTTTTATTTCTAAAAAAACAGTAACATTAAAAGTGATCACATATAGAAATTGGGCAACATGGAAGGTGAAATAGCAGCCCGACGTGTTTCGACCTGCAGGTCTTCTACTGGGGCAGTAGAAGAACTGTTACTGTTTTTTTAGAAATAAAACTCCCTTTTTTACCTGCACTATGTGGAAGCATAATTGTTAAGACTCTATGTCGCTGACATTAGAGTCCACCAGATCTGGTAAGCGTACCCACCTACCATTCATCTGTTGTTGTCATTCCCTTTGATGCTGCTCACACGGACGGATCCATACATCCAGTGTCTCTATTTGGGAAACCCATCACTTTGAGCGGTTGCTCTTGTGTTCACACACAGTTGGACATTCACCATTTTATTAATACACCAGTCATTCAGAACTTTTGTGTGTCACTCATGCAGTCTAGTGTACTCTTTTCATATGTTTACATTTCATGGACTTTTTGTTTTACACAGATATCACGTTAATTTCATATGTCTGTTATGCACTACATTTTCCACCTTTGTTTTTATAGTTTTTGTCACACTGTATGTAGCTGCTTATTCGTTTATTTTAGTTAGCGCAGTGTTATCTCTCACATTTCTACATATATAAGACCTCGGCATATTGATCTCCCTCCCCAGAGAAAGAGCAATGGCAGAGCTAATAGGAGGGAGATCTTTTTAATATCCCTGCCTGTACATAGAGTGATAATGCTAATGGGTACGAGGTGATTAGGGTGTGCCCAGGCACACCGGGCGCACCCTGTGCGCACGCCTATGATTATCAGGTACACCACTTCAGCAGCACACTGTCCCTGGAAGTTGATTTAAAACAGTAATTTTCAACTTATGAGCTAAAGACGGCCTCAAATGTGGCCCCTGACCTCACCAAAGGGCCACACAGAATGTTCAGTTTTTGCAATGCTTGAGAGGTCTGTCAGAAACTGCAGACCTAATAGGGGAAATGAGGGTCTTGGCTGGGGATATGCTACAGAAGATGATATAAAACTGGGAACATGTTCCATGAGGCTAGTAGAGATCAATGTTATTACCTTAATCAATGTTCCCGCTACAAACTGCTGAGGTCTTGGGACCGCACATCATATACCAAAGGGCCATGCAGGTTGGGCATCAAGGATTTAAAATCCAGTAACTATAGATGTCACTGTCCCCACGTGGTGGTCTATTCTGACTATTTCTGAGAAGAGTCTGACTCCTCGCCTATTACCAGCAATCTAACCTTTATATACTATGTTTTAGGGCTTTGAGGTTTCTGTGCATATGGCGTATTTTTATATTTAGAGGTGTTATATTATTATTACATGACAGTTTTGGATGTGCATGAGAATAAATGACAAGGGTCTGAAATCAGCAGAGAAACGAATGTTGTAAATAGTTCAGCCATAATAACAGAACGGCGCTCAGCATTATATTTTACAATGTGTGTAATGTGGCGACGTGCTTTTATGTGGAGGAACAGGAATGAACTACAATCCCCGCCCAAAAACCAGCATCCCACATTACAAAGTCACCATCTGAAGCCTGATTCTTCCCATTGCTACAGTACAGTAAAAACCAGATGCCTATGCACTGAGAGGGAATCTCTTTAGGCTGCTTTCACACTGAGGCGGTTTTCAGGCGTTTTAGCCAGTGGTGGCTGGTGCTCAAAATTTTTGGGGGGGCACAAACAAACTGAAAAATACTGAACCCCCCCTCCCCATCAATTGCAGCCTCACTGTGCCCATCAAACGCAGCCACGTGTGCCCATCATATGCAGCCATTGTGCCCATCCAACGCAGCAACTTGTGCCCATCATATGCAGCCACTTGTGCCCATCCATATGCACCCACCTGTGCCCATCAAATGCCGTCACCTTTGCGGCTCTGGCTGCATTCCCCCCACCACCCGCGTGCGGATCATGGCCCTGGCACCCCCCCGCGCGGATCATGTGCACGGGGGTGCGGGTGGGTGGGTGTTTGATGCAGCCGAGGGGTCTTACCTCTCAGAGCAGCGGCGACCTCCGCACCAGCATGAGTCTCCTCGCTCCTCTTCCTAAGCGCCAGGCATCCAATAGGGTGGCCTGGCACTTTGTCCAATCAGGAAGCAGGTCTGACGTCCTGCCTCCTGATTGGCAGGGAGGAAGGTAAGTGTGAAAATAGCGAACATTTATTCGCTATGTTCACACAATTAGGTGAGATCAGGGTGCACGTTCTGCACCCCGAGCTCACCCTATTTTGAAGCCTATTAGAGCCTCTGGCTCTAATCAGGTGCTTCAAAAAAATACACCCATCCCACCTCTGCCATAAGAATAAAAGCGCCCGACGTCCTGAAAGGGGCTGAGCGCATGGATGGGGGGGGGGGCGGCGTCCGTGCGCCCACATTGCACGGGCCGCCACTGGTTTTAGCACTAGAAATAGCCTCTTACTAATGCCTGAAAAATCCCCCCCCCCCATTCATTTCAATGTGACTTTTCACACTGGGGCGGTGCGCTTGCGAGACATTCTGAAAAGTCCTGCAAGCAGCATCTTTGGTGTGGTTTAGGAGCGCTGTATACATCGCTCCTAAAACGCCCTGCCCATTGAAATGAATGGGCAGTGCTGCCGAAGCGCCAGAAAAGCACTTTGGCAGCGCCGCAACACGGGCGCTTTTAACCCTTTCTTCTTAAAAGCTTCCCGCTAGCGGCTGCAAAGCGATGCTAAAACAACGGTAAAGCCCGCTAAAACTGTAGCGTCGCTTTTTCTGTTTTCCTGACACCAAGAGAAAAATGGTGACAGGGGAGGGATCTCCAGCAGAGTGATGGCCTCAGCTCTGTTCCTGTGTGCTGTCTGGAGGGGGGGGGCCTTCCCTCCAATCAGCTCTCATAACTCTCCTCACTGAGTTCTGAAGGGTGTAATCTCGGCTCCCCGCACCCTTTTTTTCTGAACAGTCAAACAAGCTTTATAAATTCTGCATTTTGAACGTATGTAAAAAAGAGAAGACTGCAGATAAACAGGTACAACTTATGTAGGAGGATTTGTTTAATCTCTGTGTATCATCTGAGGCCAGTCACTTTACTAAGTATATGTAAGGGTTTACATCCACTTTAAACTCATGTCATTGACACAAACCCAAATGCCTGTCAATACAGGCCTTTATGGAGATTTCCTCTGACTTCCTGCTCCAGTGACAGGTGACCTCCGGGAGAGGAAGTGAGGAAAATCTTCCCAATGGGGTCACACACGGCTGTAAAATTTTACCAGAATGCTAACCCTTCCCCATTCAATCCAAAAGACAAAAAAAGGTTTTTCACTGGTGTTCTACTTTAAAAACCAGTGACATCCCTTAAAGTGTATGTATAAGCAAAACTTTTTAAGCTTGGTAACAAGGGCTAAATACATAAATGTTTCAAAAATATCCTGCAGTGCAGTACACAGATGTGAGCAGGTTCTATCTATAACATTGGCTTTGATGACCTGTGTGTTAAAACACTCCAACGCATGTGTTAAAACTTGAATGTGTGAACAGGGCCCCAAGATACATGTGCCTAAAACAAGTGTCCCCAATATAAGATTGTCCTTCATCCTGTTCTGGGGACAACCCTTACCCTTACTTTCTATCTAGATGACCATGGCGACCAGTACGAACAAAAGGGTGCATCTACCCAATAGGGACACAGATAACAATAAAAACTTGCCAGAGGGTCTAACCCTTTCCCACTAGATCCAATACTAAATAAAGTTATGCTTAGAGATACACTTTGAGCCCACTATTCAGGGGGGAAATGAGAGCTCAAGAGAGTGAGCAAAAGAGAGAGAGAGACATGGAGAACATAAGACAATAAGGGATTGATTTACTAAAAAAAACGAAAAAAACTGGAAGTGTAAAATCTGGTGCAGTTCAGCTTTCAGTTTTTTTTTGTCAAAGCCTAATTGAAAAAAGCTAAACTTAAGCTGGCCATACACCATACAATTTTCTTATTCCATTTTCTTTAGAATTACCTTCAACTATGTAGTAGAAGGGCCTGCCTGATTGCATACAAATTGAAAGTGTTTAGGTTTGACCTCCTATTATAGGGTTTTGGTAAATCTAAAGGAAAATAATACAAGAAGATTGTACAATGTATGGCCAGCCTTATAAGCTGATTGGCTACCATGCGCAGCTGCACCAAATTTTGCACTCTCAAGTTTTAGGAAATCAACCCCTAATGCTGGCCACACACTATACGAAAAATCGTTCAAACCCATTTTCGAAAAACGAACATTCGGCCGTGAGAGCAAATGATAGTACCATCATGTAATGACCAATAAATTGTTCAATGGACATAAATTAATCCTTTTTTTTGTTTTTTTTACATATACCTAGTGCAAACAGCTTGGACAGGAAACACATTAACCTTTTAATATATCGTTCGTTCGGTAGAAAATTTCCAAACTTCCAAACGAACGAACTGTCTAAATGACTGAATTTCGGACGATTTTTCGTATAGTGTATGGCCAGCATAAGTCTTTGTTCACACCTTTGTAGGTGCGATGATGCATGTGCTTTTTTTTTTTTCTGTGTGTTTCTGCGTGTTCCCACACGTCACAATTACGGCGGCCCAGTCATTTCGAGTGCCTGACCCATTTTAAAAATCTCCCGCACCAAAACGCATGGACTGCGCAGTCAGTAAGATACACGGGGGGCCATTACGACTTAACGACACCGGCATGAATCTGTAAAAGAGCGGCACGTTTTGTGTGTTGTGGGAAAGCACGTGATTTTGAATTCACTTCCGCAATACACAGGTTTAAATGAAGCACAACTCTAATAGCTGTGAAGACAGATGTTTTCCAACACACACCTGACTTCCTATCTAACATCCCATCACAGTTTTTTTTTTTTCCTATTAAGCCTCTTTATGCCTAATGTGACTGTCAATGTAATACGTAGTTCAAGTTTTGCTCATAGGTGAAACATAGGTGTTGAGTTATTATAACTGGAGAGTGCAAAATCTGGTGCAGCTGTGCTCGGTAGCCAATAAGCTTCCTGGTGTTTTTTGTCAAAGCTTAATTGAACAAGCTGAAGTTAGAAGCTGATTGGTTATCATGCACAGCTGACCACATTTTGCACTCTCCAGTTTTAGTAAATCCCCCCCATATTGTTACTGGTAGCTTTTTACGTAACCATACCTCCCAACATTTTGAGATGGGAATGAGGGACACCTACTATCAAATGTATGTAGGCATAGGACACACCCCCTGCCACACCCCCTTAAAGGAGAATTAACCAAAAAAAAGGTTAATTAAATCCACAAGGACTTTTTCTTTACCACTACTATTCCTTTATATTGGCTTTTATATGTACAAATGCAGCAATTTAGAAATTAGATGAAAGGTTTAGCACTGGGAAACTCTTTTTGAAAGATACAAAGTGCATTTTATATACAACTATATGGATCAGAGCAAAATGAGGGACAAATGAGGAGGAATGAGGGACAGAGGGACATTGCTCCAAATCAGGGACAGTCCCTCGAAATCAGGGACAGTCCCTCGAAATCAGGGACAGTTGAGAGCTATGCGTAACAATTACCTTTTAAAAGACCGTGTTCTACTGACATTTAACAGTTGACACTTCACTTACCTTCCCACTCTGAAGATTTGGAAACCTCGAGGGTCTCCGAACCTGTGAAAAAATGAACATACACACAAGAAGCCCCCGAATCGTCCTCAGGGAGAGCATCACATGACACGGGGAGACCTGCTCCCTCCACAAGGTCCCAGCAGGCATCCTGTAGGGCCTTACAGTACCCCCGGCATGGCACCGGTGGAGGCACCGAGGAGGAAGTATTACACCTTGGCACCAGTAACAAACAAAAAAACCACTCCAGGTAGCGGTGACAATGAGATTTAAGAAGCCCCTCCCAATCATGCAAAGCAGCCTCAACTTCCAGCACACTGGTATGATTCAGATAATTGGGCAGCATAAAAGTTTCAATCCCCAATTTGTGGCAGAAAGGCAGATTGGTCGGGACAGGCAAGCAATGAGCGACTGATGGAGTCAATTTAGGTAAATCTAAAGCAGTCTCTGTGCGATTATTTCTAGAAGCTGTAGAGGTAGAAGCTTTAGTGCTGGTTAGTAAATCAGGATCTGATTGATTGGCATTATGATGTCCCTTTGAATGGACTACATGTGTATTAGGAGCGGGAGCAATGACAGCAGTGGCAGCTATCCCAGAATGTTTAGGGAGCCCAATTTTCTCATCATTAGATTGATCTGGCTCAGCTATAGGATTACTCACATCTTTCTTATGTAACAGTGAATCTGAGGAATTTATCACATAATGGGATAGGCCACTGGCAAGAGAACCTGTCATTTTCATTGAAACGGCACTGCGCATGCTGCCTGTGTGACCCGTGTGCGTGTTCAGTGAGTCCAATAGGGTTGGGGGGGAGGATGGTCCTTTTAATTCCAGATTGCTGGTCTTGGGTAAAGACTCTGAATTCTGGACTCCCTCCTTGAGGTTTCCTGAAATAGATTGGTTGGGTAATGGTGTAGGCTCAGCCTCCACTGCAGGGAAGACTGGATAAGAAGCAATACCTGGTTGAGCAGACGTAACGTTTCTTGAAGGCACCTGCATGACGTTTAAGGTCTGGTTATTGGAAAGGGCCAATTGACTACGTGCATGTGTTTCTGTGGTGTTTCTGCTGTTGGCCTGCCCCATGCCATACTGACTTAAGTTGCCACTTTGACTTGTAGGAAGCGTTATGTTGATTAGTTCTCCTAACCCTTGTTCAGCAGGTGAATTGTCAGTAGGAGTCAGCAAGTCCTTTGCTTTCTCTTCCCAACCATTCATGAAATTTCTAATATTTTCAGCCACATTTAAGATCTCAGCACCCACGCCAGCAATATTTTTATCTTCGGTCTTATGAGTGGTTGAGGCTTCAGGCGGAGAGGTGGATACATTCTTTGATGTAGGTGTTGCAGACTGAACATCAGAACCACTGCTTAGCTCCTCTCCCTGAACCTGAAAAATACTGAATATCTGATTTTCTGGAGGCTTTTTAATGGTCTCAGGGGATTCTGGAATTCGCAGCTGACGGTTCAAAGAGGCTTCTGTAGTCCCAGTGCCAACGGGCTGTTTCTGTATGGTTAATGTGTTTGGATTTGTCTTTGCAGCTGCAGGGATAGAAGTCTGGTTAGATGGAGAAGATACACCTGCAGATAAAGATGCTGTAGCTGCAGGCTGTGAAGATGGAGAAGTTGCAGGTGTGAGGTCCTTTTCATCTCGCCCTGTAGAAGAAGTCTCCTTGTCTACAACTGTCACTGCTGCAGGAAGGCTGCTTTCTTCGGGAGATGATGTAGCAGAGGAATGAGGTGCTGCAGTAGTAGCCGACTCTGTGGTTATCTTCACGGCAGGGGTAGCAGGAATCGTTGGCTTTGCACCCCAGCCGAGCCAGTTAAGGAACTGTGCGTGAGACAGTGCAGGTGAGATCACCAGGAGAACAGCCAGCACTGGCCAAAGCCGTGTCAGAGCCATGGCAGACAGGTTCTGAACTCTTACACAAACTTTGCCTGTTCACATTGATTTGTCCTCTACAGCTAGCAAACTACACATTTACCCTTCACACGAGAGCTGAACTAGTAGAGGTGTGGCTATACAAATACCAAAACCATGCCTCCTTATCACAAGCCGGCCCCACAGCATGTGGAAAAGCTGAAACAACTGCAAAATGCTACACAACTGACTTCACTCTTGACGGACTAAAAAAAAAAAAAAAAAAAGTTTCAAAGGATGACAAAAGGCACATTGTTGAGAAAATAAGTGCACAGCTGTAAGGAGTGTCCGTACACAGAGTAATCCTTCAGCAACTTGCTGCTGGACAGATGCTGAGAAGCTGGCATCTCCCACATGCTCTACCTGGTGTGCTGAGACTTTTAGTTCCACAGCAGCTTCAAAGTTGCAAGTTAGACCTCTCAACGTTTAGGGAACCCTTAGGGTCGGTTCACACTGGGGCAACACGACTTCAGCGCGACTTTGCACGGCGGCTTCGACGCGACTTTGACGCGACTTCGACGCGACTTCGACGCGACTTTAGCAAATTACAAGGCGACTTGAAGTCGCCTCCATGACAGGCGACTTCGCCTGTGGCCAATCAGCTCTCTGGGAGGGAGGGGTTTTCCCTGCAAAGTCACTTGACTTTACAGAGAGATCCGACTTGGAGGCGACTTCCATTGATTTCTATGGTACAGGTCGCCTACCAAGTCGGATCAAAGTAATACAGGGAGTACGCTCTGAAGTCGGAGCGACTTCAGTAGCGTCTATTAAGACGCTAGCGTTAACTCCCATTCAAACTATTTCTGGGGCGACTTGGGGCGACTTGAGGGCGTACAAGTCGGATCCCAAGTCGCCCCAGTGTGAACCGAGCCTTAGATCTTGTTTGATGCTTTGGGGTTGATTTACTAAAGGCAAACAGACTGTGCACTTTGCAACGTGCAGTTGCATTATGTAAGAGCATTTGCTCCAGAGCTTAGTACATGAGCAGAAGCTCTGCTGACTTCCATCATCCAATCATGTACAAGCAAAAATGCATTTTTTTTATTTTCCTTGCATGTGATTGGGTATTCTTTGCAAAGTGAATCTTTACCTCATTTACTAAATCCTGGAGCAACTGCACTTGCAGAGGGCAACTGCACTTTGTAAAGTGCACAATCTATTTGCCTTTAGTAAATCAACCCCTTTTTTTCTAAGGTCTACAAGGAAAAAGGTTTTACAAAATAACAGTGGGGGAGATCTACTAAAACTGGTGCACACAAAATCTGGTGCAGCTGTGCAGCTTCTAACCTGAGCTTGTTCAATCAAACTTTAACAATTAGCCCTGGTTAAGGCAGGCCATACACGGGTCGAAATTTCGAAAGAATTTTCTTTTGAAAATCTTATCTAAGAATTTTTCTTTCGTATTTTGCACCATTAGTGGGCTACAGCAATAGCCGATTTTTGTGCGGCCATCTAATTTGAGTAATCGGACATGTTGGAAAGTTTTTGAAAAAAGAACGATATTCTAATCAATGATGGGAGAATCGTGCGAGAAATGTAACCGAAAAAGAAATGCGCTTGTGCAAGAAAAGAAAATTCCCGGAAAGAAAAGAAGATTCCCAGCCACGAAAATTTTTTTCTGTAGCAACATGAGGTGAAATTGAAGGCTTGGGTTGGCCGAATTTCGAAATCAATGGTGGTGCCATTGGATCACAAAACGCACTAATTTTCTGATTTTCAAAAGAAAATTCTTTCGAAATTCGACCATGTATGGCCAGCCTAAAACTGGCAGGGGGAATGAAATTGCACAAGTTCAGCTGAACTCACACAATTTCATTCCCGCATGTCAGTCCAGACTTCGGGGGCGATTTCAGAGACATCTGTGAGGGTTGCTGCACATATGTCAATGGAAATCGCACCCCGAAATCGCCAAAAGAAACTACAGAAACTACTTTTGGGAACCGGTGCGGGGCCGCAAAAGTGGCGTCACACCGATTCGGACAGTGCCATTGGCGGCAATTGCCAATGATTATGTCAAATCGCATGCCAAATCGCATCAATGTGAACCAGGGCTAAAACCTAGAAGTTGATTGATTACTATGCACAGCTGCACCAGATTCTGTGTGCTCCTGATTTATGGCCCATACACAGGATCAGAAAATGGTACGAAAATTACTACTTTCCAAGCGATCGAACAATAATCTGATTGTTAGTACACAGCTTTCAAGAGCTGATCACGACAGTTCATCTGATGGGATCCAATAGGACAAGCAAGAAAACTTTCCTCGTACGATAACAGATTGTACAATTTTAGTTTAAACAAGTACAGTCGTCGTTCAAAAATACAATACAAATACATTACAACACATCACATTACTGCCGAATTTTTATTCTGTCATATGAGAATTTGGATAATTTTAGTAAAGTCTTCATTTTCGATATGAGATTAGCATGCAAAAAAAAAAATGGATGATTATTCGTCCGATAATCTAATCGTGTGTACCAGGCATAAGTAAATCTCCTTCAGTGTGTGTGACCAATGACATACAGGGGTTGATTTACTAAAGGCAAATAGGCTGTACACTTTGTCCTCTGCAAGTGCAGTTGCTCCAGAGCCCAGTAAATGAGGCTTCACTTTGTAAAGAATACCCAATTATATGCAAGAAAAAAAAACTGCATTTTTGCTTGCACATGACTGGATGATGGAATCAGGAGAGTTTCTGCTCATTTACTAAGCTCTGGAGCAACTGCACTTTGCAAAGTGCACAGTCTTTTTCCCTTTAGTAAATCAACCCCACAGTGTGCTCCCGATTCGCACTCGAATGTAGCGTAGGTAGGCGATTTAGGCTTTTTCTGTTTTTGAGCCTTTTTGTGCATGATGTGCCATACGGGAACTTCTTTGGGGCAGGATCGCCTATTTTTGGACCACAGATATTTATCATGGCAGAGTATAAAAGACATTCATAACACAAGTCATTGGGGCCAGAAGTGCTCCATTCTGCTTCAAAAGTTGCTCATGTACCTTTTCCAGGTTCAAGGGTTGAGCTACAGGTGTTTGGACGATCAAATGTGAACAGGAACAATTGAAAAGCATAGGGTTTTGCTTGTTGTATTTTTGCATGTGAATGGGGGGGCTAAAGCCAGACATACATTTATTTTATTTATTTAATACAAGTACTTACATAGCGCCATCAATTTACACAGCGCTTTACGTATAGTATACAGTCACATCAGTCCCTGCCCCCAAGGAGCAATCTAAGGTCCCTAACCCACATTCATACAGACACGTACTAGAGCCAATTAACCCGGAGAAAAGCCACGGAGGTACAGGGAGAACATACAAAATCCAGGCAGGTAGTGCTGTGGTTGGAATTCGAATTGATGACCCTAGTGCTGCTAGGTGGAAGTGCTAACCACTTAGCCACAATGGCTCGAAGTTCAGATAGTTCATGAGGGACCGGCTGAATTTCTGATCATGTTTATGCAGGGAGGTTGTACAGGTAAAATCAAATATGAGATCAAATACCTGACTAGGAGTTCTGCTTTTACTTATAATAAGCACTGGAAAAATAGAATCTGGGATCTGATTGGTTGCAATAGGAAACATACAAGTTTTTATAGAATCTTTATACCGTGCCAGACACGGATGTCAAATTCTGAGCTACTGAATATAAATGTATTGGAGTTTGGGAATCACAGCAGTCAGAATTGGTCTTAAATTAAAAATAGATTAGATCTGAAGTAAAAGTTAACAAGCGGAGAGAGGGAGGCAGTGTCTGGGTCAAAGGTCTCTTCTGCTCCACTGACCACAGAGTCTTATGCTGAGCCCCCCATCTAACACAGGAGGGGGAGGATGGGGGTGCTGACTCTTAACCCATGACCTTCCAGTTATTTCTTACTGGAAACAACTCAGAAAAATGATATTGCAGAAAAAGACGAAACGTAATGATTGGAGGAAGAATGTGACATATGCACTGTTACACTTTTATTTTGACTACAGACTTTTCAATTTGCTAGTCAATGTGAGCCTTTGGGTACATTAAGGTCCACTATAGTGAAAAATATGATATTCTAGTATTGGTTAGTATAGTAGTCAGCATGTGAATATGATAGTACTCAGTATATGAATTTCGTTTTTGTGCTTACAGTGGTCAGTTTTATACATTTTGGTTTAACGTGTTAGCTAGAGCGGCCCTTTTTAACCAGGGTGCCTTCAGATTTCTTCAGGGGCGCCTTGGCAAAATGTCTAAAAATTGCCCAAAAAGTGTATACAAGCCTAGCCTGCCTTTTAGTTACACAAAGCCATAGATTTTCATTGCGCACCATTACAACCTTCCAGCTGCTAGCATCCTAACAACCAAAGACATCGACCATTGATAAGGAGGGTGTCAGGCAGTGGCGGTGGGTCCATAAGGGCGCACGGGCGCCGCCCCCTCTCTCCAGCCACCCCTCTATCACCAATAGATAGATTCATGCATTGCATGAATCTATCTATGGCCGCCGCTGCCACCCCCTATTCAGGCGCCCGCCCCCTTTTCGGGAGCCGGGCGCCTGAATTACAGTGGTGAGGTATTTTTTGAAGCACCTGATTAGAGCCATAGGCTCTAATAGTCGTCAAAAAAGGTAAACAGCGAGTGCCATGCTTGGCGCTCGCAGTTCACTCAGCTGTGTTAGAAAAGCGAATGAATATTTACTTTCCTAACACTGAACCGCCTCTCTGCCAATCAGGTGCTCAGGTCTGTTACCTGTCACCTGATTGGCTGAAACAACAGGCGCTGTGATTGGACGCCTATCAGGCATTCAATCATAGGAGAGGACGGGAGGAGCAGATGGGAGAAGACATGAAGGAAACCGCTCGCCGCCGTCTCCCGCTGCCCCACCGAGACAGGGTAAGTGCCGGGCAGGCGGGGGGGCACAGTGGCAGCATTTGATGGGCACAGTGGGGGCATTCGATGGGCACAGTGGGAGCATTTGATGGGCACAGTGGGAGCGTTTGATGGTGATGGCACAGTGGGAGCATTTGATGGCACAGTGGCAGCGTCTGATGGGCACAGTGGCAGCGTTTGATGGGCACAGTGGCAGCGTTTAATGGCACAGTGGCAGCATTTGATGGCACAGTGGGAGCGTTTGATGGGCACAGTGGCAGCGTTTGATGGGCACAGTGGCAGCGTTTGATGGCACAGTGGCAGCATTTGATGGCACAGTGGCAGGAATTGATAGGCACAGTGGCTGCGTTTGATGGTACAGTGAGGCTGCAATTGATGGGATTGATGGGGGGGTTTCAGTTTGTTCGCGCCCCCTCCCCCCCAAAAAAAAATTTTGAACACCAGCCGCCACTGGTGTCAATCGGCTTTGTTAGACCCTCTTCTCCTCTATCAGCATTGGGGTAATGTTAGCATTGGGGTAATGTTAGCTGAGCAAGGGAGAGAAACTGAGGGAGAAAAGAAACATTGGAATACTATTCAGTACCAGTGTGCAAAGGTGTATTTGCTTTGAAAGAATAAATTGCCTTTAACGTTGGGTGTCCTACGTCTGTGGATGTTGCTGTGATATGTAAAACCTTTCCTTTTGCTTGTTTTACATTTTAGAATGGGGTGCCTTAGGGTTTTGCAAAATTTTCAAGGGTGCCTTGATTGAAAACAGGTTGAGAAACACTGAGCGAGAGTGACCACAACTTTACTGCAGAATGAAAGACGTTGTCACCCTGTTAAAAAAGTGTAAAGCTAAGGGCTCTACTGGAAGGTTCAACAGGTAATAAAATCATATTATTAGGAGACCAAGGCAAAGTTAATGCTAATTATAGACATATATATATATATATATATAAAAATAGGGTGGGTTACTTCCTCTGTTCCTCTATTTCTTTTGTTAGAGATCAGTGTCAGGGTGGACTTCCAACATTCCACCAATATCCAATAGAAAAAAACGACAGGACACGTTCTCCAATGCAAAATTGTGTTTATATCAAATGCTCCTCAAGGCATAACAATGAATACATGCATGTATTTATTGTTATGCCTTGGGAAGCATTTGATATAAACACAATTTTGCATTGGAGAACGTGTCCCGTCGTTTTTTATATATATTTATATAGCTGGGAATGACTATAGCTTAGTCTCTGATATTTTACATCTCGCTGGAAAACCTCTCCAACAAATACTACTGCTGTGTAGATATAGAATGGAATACAAAGGTTTGTGGGAGCTGCAGAACCTTGACAATCAAGTGCTTTGTCATCCTTCGGTTGGCAAAGAAAAAAATGGCAACTAGTTTGATTGGGTTGTGCAGGGTTTGCCTAGGGACCAATGGCAAGAAATTCCAAGCATCAGAAGCACTGGTTATCAAACACATAGAATTTTCTAACATTTTGGGAAATATCCAATTGGCAGTCAATTGTTCACTTCTGCCCACAGAAATTACACATTTTACTGCATATGTGCCATGCTATAACACTGGAGACCATTGTGATGAGTGCCCTAACAGTGATGAGCAGAGAGGAACCCACCCATCTATGGCCACCTTGTAGCTTCTCATTGACTTCAGAGGCTGCTTATTCTTCCACTGATGTCAATCAGACCGCATAGCCCCCCCAAAAATTGAAACAAAATAAAAACTTTGTCTTAAATAGACACCATTGGATGAAATTTATTTTTTTCATCAGATTGATTGTTTGCAAATTGAAGGGCTTATCAACACTTTTATAGCCAAAAGTGGCCATAGGCTGGACATACACTACACAATCTGATTTTACAATCTCTTTTGAATCCACTGAAAACTATGCAGTGTAGGGGCTTGCCTGCTTGGATACAAACTGAATGGGCTGTTTGGGTATGCCCTGTTATTACTTAGCTTTAGCTGGCCATACATGCTTCAGTACTTATTTATTTTTTGTTCGACTAGTGGTCTAAACAAAAAAACTGAATCAATTCCCCCATCTACACATTTGATGTGAAGCCTTTATGCTCAGTGTCTGTTTTGCATCCAAGTACTGGTGTAGTGCAGCATTCCACCTTGCTGTCTTTTGTTGGAAATCTGGTGATCTGAGAACCCCTGCGTATGATGCAGGATAGTTATTCTCAAATACACCCACTGCAGCATCCTTGCTGTCTCTCTTCCATAAAAAATACCTGACGTTAAAAAATGTTAGAAGAGTATGAGGGATGAATGTAAGGCAATTATGACCCTACAAAGATACCATCCTACATAAAACAATTACCGAATGAGAACAAAAATGGGGTGGGACTTTACATGTACCTTGCAAGGTCTAATAAATACACATACCAAAAAGGCTTAAAAAATAAACAAATCTTTAATTTCAATATACAAATGGTTAGATTTTAAAAAATTGAATACAACTGGTTAAAACCACAGTTACTGTAAATCTATCTAGGATGTGCTGGTCAAAGCTACTTATTCAAAGTTTCATTAAAACTAAAATGGAAGTGAGAGGGAGAGAAAGAAAAGAAAAGAAAAAGAAACAGAAAAGAAAAAGAAACAGAAAAGAAAAAGAAAACGAAAAAAAAAGAAAAAAAGAAAGAAAGAAAGAAAGAAAGAAAGAAAGAAAGAAAGAAAGAAAGAAAGAGAAAAAGAGAGATATAGCAGGAGAGAGACATACATACAGACAGAGAAAGAGACAGAGGCAGACATAGAAAGAGAGAGAGAAACAGACATAAAAAACATAGAAAGGGGGAGAGAGAGAGGGAAAGAGAGAGACACACAGAGACAAACAGAAAGATAGAGAGAGAGAAAAAAACATAGAAAGAAAGAAAGAGGGAGAGAGACAGACAGAGAAGAGAGAGGCAAACATAGAAAGAGAGAGAGACAGACAGAGAAAGCACATAAAAAGAGAGAGCGAGACAGAGAAAGTGAGAGAAGAGACTGACACAGAAAGAAGGAGACAAAGACAGGCATAGAAAGAGAGACAGAAATAGAAAGACAGAGAACGAGTGAGGGAGAGAGAGAGAGAGAGAGGGAGGCAGACAGAGAGAAATCAAGAAAGATTGAGAAGGAAAAAGACATTGCTTGTTTTAAGAAGTACACTACACTCCCAATGAATTTCTATAGACCTGCATAAAAGCTGGCTTCAGTTTTAGCACAGCTGCAAGATCTGCTGGACAGCATTAGTAAACCCACTTATTATCGGCAACTGCTCTTTAAAATGATTTCCCATGACTCTACTATTGAGCCAACAGATCTTAGCCAAATTATTGTCTCAAAGGAGGATGGAATGTTCCATTATTTATTATATTAATGTTGATTCTTTAACTTGTAAAGCAGCAGAATACAGAATTCTAAGAGCAGAAGCTGCATTCTAAAGGTCTTCAAAATAAGAGGGATGCCTTTAGGGACAAAACAAATGACAAATGTTTAACATTTGACTCTGCCCCTACAGATCAGATTGCTGCAACTATAAAGAAGTTTAAGTAATATTCCCTTCCATATAAAAGGTCTTATTTAGCTTCTGCTCTAACACTGAGAAGGATTTTTGTATCCCAAGAGCATGCAGGGTTATGCACGTCTTTTCCTTGTTACTGACGAGCAAGTACAATACAGTATTGGCTAAAATGTTCCAGCCTGGCCAGTTAAACAGATCCCAACACTGGAATAGACTGGACCACTCTTGTGGTCACCCAGACACTGTCCAGTTGTTATCTGGTCCTGGCTCAGTGATGGACAACCAGTAGTCCTCCAGCTGTTGGAGAACTACAAGTACCAGAAAACCTTGTCAGCTTTTTTGTTTGACTTATTTATGGGCTTTCTGGCATATCACGCTGAGACTTGTAGTTCATCAAGTGGAAATGTGCTGGCTGCCTAATACTGCCATAACTTGTTGAAACTGTTGAGTAATATTTTTCTCCTCAGTTATCATTTGAAATGATCAGTATTTAGCACTAATCACCCTAATGCAGAGCCCCTGGTCCTGTTTAACATCTGGCTTGTAATAGCTGTCATTCAAGGTATCTATTCACAGTCCTCTTACACCAAAAAAAAACATCTTGAATTCTCTCCTTCTTAGATAAGGCTCAAGTCAGAGTTCAGACAAACTTTTCCTTTCTTTATTATTCTTTGTCAAACTCGATATTACCTGCTTCCCCTTTTGTGTTTTCTAATGAAAGTTTGGGAAAACTTGCCGTAACAAGACTACAACCGATGCCAGGAATTCCCAGTGTTTGTTCTTGTTTTTAGGGTTTGACCACAAGCCAATCAAATAAAAAGGATGACTGCAAGAGGTTGGCATGTGGAAGCAGAAGACATGTAAAGATAGGAGCTAGCAGCTATGGTGGATTCACATAACTTGGTGCCGGTGAGGAAATCAGATTTAAAGTGAACCTGTCACAAGCAAAACCACTGGAAAGCTTGGCATATGGTCAAAGCAGCCATACCCTCACCCATGTAGGCACTTACCAATTTAATGCAAGTGGTTAAAAATGTTGCTGTCTCAAAAGTATCCAATTTGTTTTTTATACTATAAAAGCAGCAAACAATTTCTCCTAAAAATCAGCATTATCACTTTACATTAAAGAAAACCCGTGCTTAGGAAGTATGGAGACTGCCAATGCTGGCCTTCCTCCAGAAAACACTAGATTCCTGGCTGATATGCCAATCCCATGTACTAACCTAGTCTGGGTTTTTCTCTACTAGCCTGGTGAGGAATCTAAAAGATTCTTTCATGCACGCTAAAAAGCATGGATAGAGGCTATTGTATTCAAACAGCCATCATCCACAGCTGTCTGGATGCTCAAACAATAACTACATCTGATTGGGTGCAGTGACTGTTTGCCCGACCATTTTTCACCTGGCTCCTTCTATCTTTCAGTCTTTCCCCGCACTGCAATGGAAAGCGGTATGTTTGTTAAAGTGATTATAACATCTATTTTTTTTTTAAAAATAACAAACATGATAGCAGGGGCGGACTGATAACTCATGGGGCCCCCGGGCAATAGGAGATTATGGGGCCCCCAGGCAATCAGAGATTATGGGGCCACACAGTATACACACACACAGTATACAATCACACAGTATACACATACATGTACACACAGTATACACAGACAGATGTAAAAAAAACACAGATTTATACATACTGTCCCTGGTTTTACTGAGGCTGGCAACCCTGATGGGGCCCCCTAGTGGCCCAGGGCCCTCGGGCAGTGCCCTAATCGCTCAATGGTCAGTCTGCCCCTGCATGATAGACTTACCCGCACTGTACAATTCAATTGGCCCCTCCTCTTCTCGAGTCCTCGGCCAGCACTCCTAGCTCCTCCTCTGCTGAGTGTGCCCTTGTAGCAAGCCGCTTGCTATGGAGGCATACCTGTGGGCTTGCTCCAAAGCTGTGCTGCCTGCGTCCATAGACATCAACCGTGCAACTCGGCCCTGCCCCCTGCTCCCTCATCACAGGATTTGACTGACAGCATCAGAAGCCAATAGCTCCCACTGCCTCAGCAAAGCCTGTTGGATGGGGAAGTGAGGGGAGAGTGCTGCTACAGACAGGCACAGCACTGGATCGAGTGAGGACTCAGGTAAGTATAAGTGTGGGGGGGGGGGAGGACGATACTGCTACCTAAACATTTTTTAACCAAAATGTATGAAATGCATTAATGTAAAATAATGTTTAGGCTTTAGAATCACTTTAGCTCTAGGAGATACTGAATGAGATGTAATACTTGCCTTACTCCTTGCTCTGGAAGCCTCTAGCACTCTCTTGTGCTCCAGCTTGTGGGTGGTCCCTTGACATCCTCATGTACTACTCAGGACTTTTGGCCCTGCATTGTACTTGATGACGTCATTGTGTCACCACCAGCCGTAGCATCTTATAGAAGAGGCTACAGGGGACAGTGGAACAGATGGAGGGAAACTGCTGGACGGGGAATAAGATACTTATTACCCCTCTTTTTAATCCTCTAGTATTAATGAGCTTTTAACCTTTGCAGTGCAGGAGGTTCTACTACCAGGGTATTTTTTTGTAGTTCCATAGTTGTGCTTTAAAGGGTTAGTTCACCTTTACCAAATAAACTGCATATGCAGGTAAGGGGCACCTGTAGATGAAAAAACTGTGCAGCTTTGACCAAAGTAAATAATGCCTTTGCTTTAAATGTAGGTCATGTACATACCTCCCAACACCTGACTGAAGAGCTCTCAGAGTTGGCATCATCCTGTCCTGCCTTGTTGCTAAAATGATGCTAAGACATTCCCAGCTGATATAAACCACTTTGCATGCACTCTCTCCTCCATAGCAATAGCTCAGGTCAGCAATGCTGCAATGGTGTATTAATATCATTATATTCACGTTATCCTGTGTGATTCATAGTTCTTTGCGCCCATTTGTTTATTATTTAATGCTGCAATGGTAGAGACAGTGGACCACGCATGTGCAGGGCTTTGAGAGCTCACTTTTGTTGTCTTAGCTACAAGGCAGGATGGGAGGATGCTATCTTTGGGAGTTTTTCCCCTAATCCTCTGGAGCTATGTCAATGGCCTACACCTAAAGCAACCAGAGCACTGAAGAGCGGGGAGAAGCCACCAGTGAGGTTTTCCTATACTTACAGGGAGGTCTAACAGTTATAAGATCCTGGGAAGTGTGCAGCTACGTACAGACCTGGAGCCTTATTTAAGGCTTTGGATAGCGCTCTCAGACCAAAAAAATCCATAGATCTTGCTCTACCAACCTGCTATACTTTACTCCCTGTGATCATCAGGCAAACAAATATAGGTAAATTCCTGTTCCTAAAACACTATCGTTATGGTTGGCGCCCATCTACACCCCTGTTGGCAGGGGTGTAGATGGTAACAATCCTTTTTTGTCATATATATCATGTAACTCATTGTTTTCTGTTTTCTTTATGATGTTTTGTATAATATAATATTTTCTTATGTCTTTTTAATATCGGTCATTATATGATCAAATGTTTTTATGTACATTCAATAAAAATATACCCTTTTTGACAATATATATGTGTCTGTTGCCTACAAAGTCCCAATGAAGGGGGATAGCTTTTTCTTAATACACCTAAAGCAAGGATCCAATTTTAGTTAAAGCTACACCATTTGTTTTTATCTACAGACACTCACTAGCTGCATAGGCAATTTTTGGTAAAGCTGAACCCCTTAAAAATCCTCAATCACTTTGCTTACAGAACAATCTTTGCTCCTTAAAGTGATATTAAAGTCTTATTTTTTTTTTGTTTTGTTTATTTAAATAACAAGCATGTTATATTTACCTGCTCTGTGCAGTTGGTTTTGCACAGAGCAGCCCAGATCCTCCTCTTCTCGGGTCCCCCGCCGTCGTTACTGGCCCCTCCCTCCTGCAAGCAGCTCGCTATGGGGGCACCCGAGTTGAGCCGCTGCTCTGTGTGTCCATTCAGACATGGAGTCATGAATCGGCCCCACCCCCTTTCTCTCCTCATTGGTTTACTGACTTTGTATTTATAGCAGTGGGAGCCAATGGCGCCCGCTGCTGTCTTAGCCAATGGGAAGGGAGAGTCCTGGACAGCCAAGGCTCTCATGCAACATCGCTGGATCGAGATGGGGTTTAGATAAATATTAGGGGGCTGAGGGTGGCTGCGCCACACAGAAGGTTTTTTTACCTTCATGCATAGAATGCATCAAGATAAAAAAAACTTCTGCCTTTAGAACCACTTTAAATAATATGAATATAAAGTTTGGTATAGATTGTCTCAGTACTGTTCTACACATATTTGTGAATGGGATAGATGAAATCTTTAGATTTTAGGTAAGTACAGTGGAACCTTGGATTATGAGTATAATCCGTTCCAGGAAAATGCTCGTAATCCAAAGTACTTGCATATCAAAATGAGTTTACCCATAGAAGTCAATGGAAACTAAAATAATTTGTTCCGCATTGACTTCAAATGACATGCAATACCGCATGCGGCCAGAGGTGGGGGGGGTGCCGGAGAGCCTCGGAAACGGCCTGAAAGGCCCGAGGAGACACTTCGGCAAACCTCAGAAAGACTCCGTTCCCGAGGTTTGCCGAGGTCAGCCGAGCTGTCCTCGGGCCTTTCCGTGCATTTCCGAATGGTGCCGATCGGTTGCGATCAGCGCTGCTTGGCTCCAATGCCCCTCCACCTCAGGCCAAACGCGGTACTGCACACGCTTTGGCCTGATTCATGCTCGTTTTGCGAGTCAACACTCGCAAACCAAATTACGATTTTTTAAAATACAGTGCTCGTATTGCGAAACGCTCGTTAACCGTGTTACTCGCAATCCAAGGTTCCACTGTATCCAATCTGTTGGAATGTATGGTAATCTCAGACACTCCCTATGCATTATCATCAGTGCCTTTGTAGGACGTTTGCCTATTCCAGCTCTAATAAAAGTCGTACTAAAACTGCGTTCATCTGATGAGAAGGAATTTGGAGTATTGGGAAAGCTCTACAAAGCAGGAAGACCAAATCCCTAGATTACAAAGTGGTTTGGATGCAAGCACTCAAAGGAAATGGAAATTGATATCCAGCGTTTAGATTTACACTGTCAGCAGGATTATACTACAGAGAATTGTGTGATCATGTAATACGGCGTCTCCGGGGTCGGGTATCCCCACTGTCCAACTTTATTTTCCAAACAGTAACGGGAAACTCAAGTCGAACAAATCCCACATGCTGAACCTTCTCAGAGCCATCCTCTGGGTACTGGAGACTCAAGTTTCCTGGGAAAATAAGCCACAATGAAAATCATCCAGATGCTTTGGCAACTCCCAATGGAACGGACACAGATTGCCCCATTGTCATTATAGCCTATAACTGACATTCTCTAGGTTTTTACAAGTTCCCAGCTGACTTTTCCAGAGCAAGGAGCAGCAAAATGTCATGATTTGTATAGACATTCAGTCAGGTCCCGCATGTCCTATTTATCAGACATAAAGATAGATCTATGTTTAGAGAGTTTTCTTCCCTGAGAAAGCTCCGACGTGGTTTCGTCAGTACAGCTGTATATACCAACCCTCGTCACTGACAAGTTTAATCTTTGTAATATGGTTCCACTTTACAAGTCACATTTCCCTTTAATTCTTGACGCGGGACACTAAAGTCAATTAGAGTAATGGTCAACAAACAAAGACTTTCTCATCTTTGGTTTATTATTTTATTATTTCAACAGAAAATCCAGAGATAAGGTTAAAATAATAAAAGGGTTTAAACAAATGGGAGGATAAATCACAGTCAGCAAATGACTTGACTTTATAGGCCTTGGCATCAGAGAAGTTCAAGTTTTGTTAAGGAATATGTTACCCTATCATTTCATATTCCCAATACTGTTTGTGCCTGCTGTACTATGTACTTGTATGGAAAATGATCTTGTTCTCTTTGTATTGCTTCCTTTGTGTGAAATCCCTGGTGTTCCTGCCAGTCCCTCTGCTTTCATATTAAAAACTGGCCACACAAGGCAGGACAGCACAGCGTGGTTAGTTTTCTAGTTATAATGGGAACTCAGCCTGCTCTCCTCCAATGATCAGACTTTTGGTGACATGCCCCTCACTCATATAACCTTCACTGGGAAACATGCCCCCCCTGGCACCACCATCTTGACTAAGGGAAACTGTCAGTCAAGCCTTGCAGCGTCACAGCCATCTTCCTACTGCACATGTGTGGAGCACGCTGCCCTTTGTGAATGGGCCAGCTATGGGGGAAGTAGATTACATTACAAGTACATTCTTCTGACTCAGTTCACTGCGGGTAACTGAGTCGAAAGTGGGAGAGGGTACCTGTCAAAACTAGGTACACACCCCCCCTCCCCCCCAAAAGGTTCCACCAAATGTGGCAGCGGAGGAGGTAGACAAGTGGAGTTTCCCCTTTTGGGTGGAGTTCCGCTTTAAAATGTAACACCAGCCAAAACATTTTTTTTAGGTTTTAAAACAAGTGAGAAAAATTTAAAGAGAATAAAAGTCTCTGTCAGATATTTTAATGCTGTGTCTCTATAGGGGAAGATTTTCTGTACTTCCTGTTTCTAAAATCACAACAGGAAGTTCTCTAGGATTTGGAGAAATCTTACATTGGACAGTTGTTACTGAAGCAAGTACCTCCACTGAAATATATCTCCTCTAGTCCTGTTCTGGTAACAGCTATAAACATCTGGATTCCATCTCACTTTTACTTATGGTTTCCAGGAAAAAAATTGTAAGGTTAGATTTCCCCAATGGGAGACACAAACATCAATAAAAAACAACAGAGGCTCTAACCCTACCCCACTTTATCCAAAACCAGAAAAAGGTATTGGCTAGAGTTTAAAGCTGTATTAAACCCAAAAACAAATATTTGTTATTTATTACCCCTTACCAGCTCTTAGATGTGGTGGCTGCATTTTCTGTTTTAGGCTTTTTTCTTCTGGTGATCCAGCCTTTAAGTCTGTTATTTTTCAGCCCCCTTTAACAAACCAAGCTGTCCAGCAAAAGTGTCAGTTTGAGAGCTAAGAGAAACCAATAGACGGGTGCTTACAATGATCAGCTTTAATTCATTTATGTAAAACCTTTGTCCCCAAAGAAAAAAAAATCTTTTGTTCTAACTGCTTAAAAGGTGTTAGCTGGAGTACAGTACAGTTCTGTTCATGAAGATATAGAAAAGAAGCCTTAAAAGAAAAAAATGAATGCATCTACCACATCTAGGGATTGGTAAGCTGCCTGCAATATATTACATTTTTGTTTTTGGATTTAATACCGCATTAGGATTTGGTACGTGTAGGCTTATGTTACAGCGCTAGGAATATTACACCTTTCCAGGGCAAGAAATGACATGAGCAATTCAAATTATTGTAGAAAATGTCAGATATAGCTATTAGATTGTAAGCTCTTAGGAGCAGGGCCCCCCTAACATTCTTGTATTAAATTATATTGTAACTGGGCCGTTTCTCTTTATTTTCTAAAGTACCATACAAACTGTTGGGCTATATACAGTAAATCCTGTATAATAATAGCAGAAATAAAACATTTAGTTAGACGACTTCAATTACAGTAGTTTACATGTAAAATTAATAAATTATTTATTAAATGGGGGACTGTAAAGGAAATTTGTAAGTTCTGTATATAATTGTATTCTATTTTGTATGTATTGCACACTTCCCTCACTGTGCGCACGGCACTAATAATGTTTTGATTACATGTTTGCATTCTTTCGAGTCCTGATTAGAATTAGTCTGCCCATGTTACGCCCCTTGTTACCATAAACGTACAACTGTAATATTATTGTGATACCTACGTAATCATGTGTATAAAAACCTTCAATTGCGTCATAATAAAGCAGAACAGTTATTTAGAAAGATGTGGAGTGTATCTTTTGTGTCTGTTCCCTACTGCAGTAGTTATTAATAATTTGGAACCACTAATCAATATGAGGATAGGAGTTGCCTATCTATAAATTTCCATGTCAGGGACAATAAAAATACTATTCATATTTGGAAGACTATTATTGCATTCCTTTATTTCAGAAAATTATGGATAATTTGTTTTCAAAAGATGAACTCCATCAGTCGATCTGCATCCAGTACACCATACAATTAGTTACAATAAGGATTGTAGGTGGGAGATTTAATTAAACTTGAATGCTCAGAATCTGGTGCAGCTGTGCATGGTTTCCAATCAGCTTCAATTAAGCTTTGACAATAAAACCTGGAAACTGATTGGCTTCTGTGCAAAGCTGTACCAGATTTTGCTCTCTCGAGTTTTAGTAAATCCCCTACAATGAGTTGCACAACTAGTAGTAAAAAAAAAAGCTGTTTACGGGAACCAGCAGTGAATTTATTTCCTGAAAATAACCTGTGAACTAATTAGCATTCATGTAAAAGAAAAGCAATGAAACAAAGCATGTGATATAGTAAAGTTGATGACAGATCACCTTGACTGCCCTGCACATTAGTGTTGCCAACATTCCTACTTCAAAGCAAATTACAAGAACGGTGGAGACTGGGCCATCGGTTCACAACCTCAAAATGTGACTGCAACCAAAACATTTTTTTTTCCAGCTATTCGTGGGAGAATTAGGGCCTCTGAAAAAGTTCTTATTCCTGTTTGTGTCCTTGTTTACTTCCTGTACTTGTTACGGGTGTCACTAGAACAGGAAGTGAGAAGAAATGCTGGCAAGAGAGTCACAGACATCAGTAAAAACCCTTTTAGGCTTGTAAGTCCCTGGTGCAGAACATGCACCCATTGAGTACTTTTTATGAGGTGCTCAGGCCCTGGCAGGAATTAGTGTTATCTCTGCCTCAGTGATAATTTACGTCCAGCAAAGGAAAATATGCATAAAATGGCTTTTACTAGTTGAAATGTATTTATTGTCCAAACATTGTTTGCTGTCTGTATATCATTGGTGACATTTCCTTTCACTTCTCATCTTAAGAGATGCAAAAGGAAGTTAAAGGAAATCTCCCAAAGCCAGGGGAGACAGATGTCCCCATTAGGGATCTTCCGATGGGGACAACTCTCCCTCTTAGACAGTTGTTCCCAGAACAGGTGTCCCCATTGGAAGATCTCCTCTTATGTTTTGTTCTGGGGACAAGTCTATAGTGGTCACCAGTACAAATAATGGGCGAATCTCTCCAATGGGGACACAGCAATAAAGGCTTGATAGAGGGTCTAACCCTTCCCCACTCTATCCCATTTCTCTATCTTTTCTGTATCTTTAATTATAGATTTGGTGACAGGAATATGAAATGTGGTGTTGGTAATTTTTAACGGCATTGAAAGCAGCAAAAATGTACAAGAATTAATTTGTAAAGGGTCTGTACTGACAGTGATCTCTAGTTTCCCCCTCCCCTTGTCACCCACATTTGTTGCAGTAACCCACCACAAGGCGACACTGCTGTGTAAATGGAGAATAACTGTCTCCTTCAGCATATCCTTAGTCTCCAACCACTCCTGTGATAGGCCTTCAGTATCTGACCATCAACTGTAGTATGCCCACTGTCTCTGGCCATCTTCTATAGAATTCTTGCAGTCTCTGTCCATCTCCTGTAGCATTCCCACAGTCTCTGACCATCTCCTGTAGCATACCCACAGTCTCTGACCATCTCCTGTAGCATACCCACAGTCTCTGACCATCTCCTGTAGCATGCCCTCAGTCTCTGACCATCTCTTGTAGCATGCCCACAGTCTCTGACCATCTCCTGTAGCATGCCTGCAGTCTCTGACCATCTCCTGTAGCATGCCTGCAGTCTCTGACCATCTCTTGTAGCATGCTTGCAGTCTCTAACCATCTCCTGTAGCATGCCCACAGTCTCTGACCATCTCCTGCAGCATGCCCTCAGTCTCTGACCATCTCTTGTAGCATGCCCACAGTCTCTGACCATCTCCTGTAGCATGCCTGCAGTCTCTGACCATCTCCTGTAGCATGCCTGCAGTCTCTGACCATCTCTTGTAGCATGCTTGCAGTCTCTAACCATCTCCTGTAGCATGCCCACAGTCTCTGACCATCTCCTGCAGCATGCCCACAGTTTCTTACCATCTCCTGCAGCATGTCCACAGTTTCTTACCATCTCCTGCAGCATGCCCACAGTTTCTTACCATCTTCCAAAGAATGTTTGCAGTCTCTGACCATCTCCTGTAGCATGCCCACAGTCTCTGACCATCTCCTGCAGCATGCCCACAGTCTCTGACCATCTCCTGCAGCATGCCCACAGTCTCTGACCATCTCCTGCAGCATGCCCACAGTTTCTTACCATCTTCCAAAGATTGTTTGCAGTCTCTGACTATCTCCTGTAGCATGCCCACAGTCTCTGAACATCTCCTGTAGCATGCCCACAGTCTATGATCAACTCTTATAGAATGCCCACAGCCTCTGACCATCTCCTGTAGCATGCCCATAGTCTCTGACCATCTCTTGTAGCATGTCCACAGTCTTGGACCAGCTACTGTAGCATGCCCGCAGTCTACAACCACCCCTGTTGTATGCCTCCTATCTCTGACCATCTCCTGTTGGATACCTGCAGTCTCTGATCATCTACTGAACTATTTCTACAGTCACCAACAGTTCTCTGTTGCTCTGTATTATTTCTACTGAATATTATGTGCCGTTCCTTTGGTTATATCAGGTAAGTTGACCAACACTGTTCTCACCCTACCAATCTCCATCCAATACTTTTTTTTTTACAAAGTTAATTTTCATTAAGCTCATGGAATAATGTAAAGCTGTGCAGATTTCAAATCATATGCAGCAATAAAATCCTTGTATATAAAAAATTGTTCTTACACATAATTTGCATTTTTTGCAAAGTGAATTTTCAGTTAGATTCACTTCATTCAATGAGCTATGTGAAATTTGAATTGTGAAGTGAACACACCCTACTCCTTGACATCATCCTTTGTCACAAAAAAAGTCAAGTGCATCAGAAAGACAAAGCTAAAGCTGTGATGGGACATTGTGAGCCTTGTCCACAAATGGACAGAGACTGCTAAGTGGAGAGATAAAGCTGTACTTATAATCTAGGGAAGAATTCCTCCATAGAAGTGTGTCTGTTGTCAGCACTATAAGCAGAAAGAGAGAAGAGAAGCAGACACGCAATACATTAATAGGGTCTTTCTTCTAGGACCACACATAATGTAGTAAAAAATCGTTTTACTACATTAGACATTTTTGGCAGCGGAGACATCACTGGCTGCATTGTGAAACTTTTGTTCCCTGATAAAATTCTCCTACATACAACATACCAGTGGAAGCACAGAAAATATGGTGTCAGCACAACTGTGCAGAAGTGCCTCAATAAAACAATTTACCAGAAGCGGCTTTGCCTTTTGGGGGACTTCTTTTTTTTAATGAATCAAAAATCACACACACTGCAGAGATCCCAGAGTAGCTTTACATAAAATGACTATTGTGGTGTACCCACTGTGCCCAAGCACACTTCACCCCAAAGTCTTATTTGTTTCTATAGCACGAATGCTATGTACTGTGTACCACTTGGAAGGGGGTGGGCTGGGGCAAAAATTAGTTGGGCTCCAGAATGGTACCCATTGATGTGATCACTAACCATGCCTGGCCCAGAACACTCATAGATCACTGAGCACTCACAGAGCACAGGCAGAAATCACTGTGGTCTGGCTGGCACAGGGGGTGACATAGGCAGATCAGTGGACGGGTGTGGGGGGGTTGGGGGGGGGGGGTGGAGTGGAGGCAATCTTACTTGGGCACTGTACAAGGCAGCCATGCCTGGTGTAGTATACCCTTACTCTTTTATACTGCAGAATTCATTGACCCTGATTTACTCGGGTGATATACAGAGATTAAACAAATCCTCCTACATAAGTTGCACCTGTTTATCTGCAGTATTCTCATCTCTACATCTGTGCAGAATTTATAAAGCTTGTGTGAGCTTTCAGAAAACAGGGGTGGAGAGCTGAAGTTACACACCGCAGAGCTCAGTAAGAAGAGCTCTGAGAGCTGATTAGAGGGAAGAGCCACACCCCCTTCACACAGGAACAGAGCTGAGGCTGTCAATCAGCTGGAGCTTCCTCCCCTGTCACCTTTTTTCTCATGGTGTCAGGAAAACTTGTCAGAAGTGATTCATGCAGATAGGAGGAAGCAGCAGGCAGAAATAACAGTGCTCTGGACTGAGACAAGCACACACTATAGATGGAAATGCTTTGCTCATTTCATGTCTGAGGTTTACAACCACTTTAATGCTCCAAAGTGAATTTATTTATGTTTCAACTTTGCAAAGAATACCCAATAATATGCAAAAAAAGTAAAAAAAAAAAAAAAGTTTTTTTCTTGTACAAGATTGGATAATTGAAATTAGGACAACTTCACCTCATTCACTAAGCTAAGTGAATTTTATCTTTGCAAAGTGAATTTTTACCCAGCTCAGTAAATTAAGTGAAATTGTCTTGACTTCAATTATCCAATCACGTGCGAGCAAAAATTCATTTTTTGATTCATTTTCCTTGTACAAGATTGGGTATTTTCTTGCAAAGTAAATTTTCACATTGTTTCACTTAGATGAAAATAAAGAAGTAGAATGTAAATGCTCTATATCAACCCCACGCCATGCATATAACATGATTACTCCACATCTGTATTCATCATGATCAAACCAAACTGTGATTGCAGCATAACCTCCATCTAAATAACTCTATTGGTAACTCCAGTGTATATGTGATTAGCAACACTCAACATACCAAGGATGATTATACTCTGGTCTATGTGATCTCAATTTTTATACAAAGTATGTCACTACTAGAATTTTAGATACATAAATATAGTTATATGTATGGTGAAGTCACTGCTTGGTGAACACATGGTAATGGCAGTGACACACAAAAGGGTGCGTGCCAGTTCAAATTCTCATTACACTGCCTTGTGCTATGCACAGCAGTACGCAAAATACAGTATTATAACTCCTGATGCCCAACCAGCAACTCTAGGGCCACATGCGGAACTTTGGTACATATCATGCCGCTCTTGGACCACAGCATAAGGTAGGCTGTTCCATTGGCATGGGTTAATACGAGTTTAGGCTAGGGGTGGGTATTTACCTTATTCTTCACTTTCACAGGCTCCCTCCTAGCTGGAACACCGACCCCCTTCTATGCTCCACCAGATACAGGCTTTCTGACGTCATCACGCACCATGCAGGACCAACAGTCCAGCATTGTAAGTCAGGCAGCAAAGGCCCATCACCATCCAGGAGCATCAGATGGTGCCAGCTGCTTGGCGAGCAATAAACTCCAGAGGGAGTCCCCACTGCAAAGGTCAGATTTCAGATTCAAATCTCACTTTACTATTTCCAGTAAGATTTTCTCTAGCATTACATCCATTGGATATTATGTGTGACCCTTTGGTGATGCCAAGGGGTCATACTTGAAGCCCCCCCCCATATAAACTAGTTTAACCACCACTGATGTTGCATGTGCGTCTTTAAGTATTTTCCATTTAGCTGTTCTTATAAATACTTCTTTTACTGAAGGCTTCAGGTTTCTTTTCAGCCATGGATAACTGTACATTTCTGTAAACACAACCAAAAGAGCAACTGACATCTGCTCATTTATATGTCTCCAGGAATCATTGATAGTATAAAAATTAGTATACTTAATACAATGTAATTATTACTTCTATTGACAAAAACAATAAAATATGTACAGTACATCCCATGGTTTTTATAGATTCAGGGGAACAAGAAGGTGACAACCATGACAAAATGTACACTTGGGTGGCACACATAAAACCTTTTGTGGGTGGCAGAAATGAGGGGTTGTATTTTTTTGCCAACTGTTTTGTCACAATGGTTTACAGTACAATTGTTTGTAAGGAAATTATTGGGAAAAGGAGACAGCTGTTGCATGACTTTACAACACTCAACAAGAAACAGCAACATCATCCCAATGGTCCTACCATAATGAGAGGAAACACATTCCAATTTAGGAAATCACATTTACTATGGAGGAAAATACACTTTTGTAAATTATAAATTGACTTCATTCTCTTAATGGGTTACAATGGAGTGGTATAAATAGCATATATTTCCTATTAGATAAACCACTTCCTTCTGCAAGCAGAAAACTGTATGGCAGAGGAAAGCTGATGATATAGGGGGCATTCAGATTATTTACGGTACTTGCTAACCAATCCAAGACTTTTTTCACATGCCAGCCAATTCTGTGGTAACAACGGAGAACAGAAAACATTTGTCCAATCTGACCAAGTTGCTAACTTGATGTCCCAATCTTATCGGCAATCTGCATACAAACTGACCAATTATCATACAAAGGCACCAATACCATTCGTTCCAAACAGCAGTCTTGCTTTGACATTTGTTTTTTTAAATGTAATAACTGGATTACTTTATGAATATGCCAATGGCCTTGAAAGTTCAATACTAGCTTTATAAACTTGTAAAGTCAAATCTCAAAATACAAACCTGTTTGTTCTCTTCATTCCTCCCAAGACTTCCTGCTCTCTAGCTCCATTGTCACCTCATTCCATTCTCGCCTCCAGGACTTTTCCCAAGTCTCTACCATCCTAAATTACACCCTAACCCAATCTGTCCAACTATCTCCTACTCTGTTTGCTTTTAGATGATCCCTGAAAACCCTTCTCTTCAGAGAAGCCTATTCTGCCCCTACCTAACAACTGTACTTTTATTTTCTTCATCAGAACATCCCCCACAGTTATTACCATTGGTATCACTTGACCCTCCTTCCTAGATTGTAAGCTCTAATGTGCAGGGCTCTCTGATTCCTCCTGTATTGAATTGTATTGCAACTGTACTGTCTCCCCTTGTGTTGTAAAGGGCTGTGCAAACTGTTGGCGCTATATAAATCCTGTATAATAATAATAGTAATAATAAAGGGCCAACACCATTCAACATTGGTTGAAACTATAGCTTTTGTGGTTCTTGGTGGGATAAATAACCGTCCATATTCCCATCGCACATGTTCCTGGAAAAGGCTCTAAGATACTAGGTGCTGCAGCAACCACCAGCTGGAAACTGGATCTGACATGACACAGCACAACCAAGAGAGTGTAACGTTTTGGAGTCACGCAGGACCCCTTTGTCTCATCAGGCATGTGATCACAGGCTCAACTTAAAGATCTGTGGTGTGTTGTTATCTACACTTGGTGAGATAAAGCTTCTTGTGTCCTAATTTTTATTGGCTATAGATACACTAAATATTAGTATAGGACCTGTATATGGCACTGGTCTGTCTGTTAGTCCAGGATAGGGATGAGACACCAGCTAAGGAGGTACAGTACAACATCACTGGTGACTTAGCAATTAAGTTTTATGGAACTGGCTAATGCTCTGTGAAGTTCTGATGAACAAGGGACATATGCAATGACAGGTGGAGTGGGCCTTAATGCCAAGTCATTGCACATATGCATCCAGAGTAGTCTGAGGTTGTGTCCTGAGGGTGCTTTCATCGCACATTGACTGAGCTGTCCCCATCGGATCTTGGTCATGGCTTTAGAACAGGAACCAGTGGAATGGGCTCCCGATCATGTGACTGCTGTGAGAGCCAAATCATTCCCGTGATTGGGAAGCTGCACCGCCTCCCTGCTTTTAAGCTTATTTAAAGGGCTGCTGGGAGGCGATGTGAAGGGGTTAGTAAGGTTAATGTCCAATTTACTTATATAGAAACATTGGTTCTTGAGAGAAATTGTAATTATGGACCACTTTCTTAGACCCTCCTGTATGGTTGTTACTATATATTATAATAGAAAGTCTTCTCTTTTCAAGTTACACCACTTGCCAAGCACTTAATCTTAACGGGTAATGAAATGTTCGTGCCTATTACATGTCCTCTTTAGTATGCCGGGTGTGTGCAGTCGCACACCAGTGAACAAAGTTAAAACAGAAACAGGCAACTTAATTTTACTGTTCTCTCAGCCCAAAAGTGCAAATTCTTTCCCAAGTCTCCAAGGCAAGTTATCCCACACCGGTTCACTGGCACTAATGAAATTCCAAAAGGGGAGAAAATCAGCAGTGTAGATCATTTACATTTGACAGTTTACCAAGTGGAACACATGCAATAAATCTGCAGTTCTTCAGCTCTTTACGTCTGAGAATTTACTGGGCTCTGCCCACTGAATGCTGACAATGTCCCCCAGGGTATGCGTTAACGTTTTCCATCAATGGACCTTTAACAGGGTCATTCACAGTCAATTAAAAAAACTTTTTGCAATGTGCACCCAAAACAATAAGGACACAACAAATTACGTTTTTTCTTAATAAAGAAACTTTTTTTTAAAATGTTGTCTCTCTGCAGACGTTTGAAACTTTTTGATATGTTTGATATTATTTTAGTTTAAATGTCCTTATTAAAGCCTAATTGAAGTCACAGCAATACAAATGCAGCAAGATAGACTTTGTACTAACAGCCTCCGTTTTCATAATTTATTCTTCACTCTATTGGTATAGCAGCAAGGCAAGATGTTTAAATAAGACTGCAGTAGTTAAATAGGCACCAGGAAAGCTGGCCACACACTAGAAGATTTCTCTCATTCAGCACCACAGGCTAAACAAAACAAAAAACCATTTGATTTCCCTGTCTACGTGAAACAGCTTTGAAGGAGGAATCTTTCTCCTGTCGGCTATTGTATTCTGACAGCCACCACCCATGGCTGTCAGAATACCCAAATAGGGACTGCATCTAATTGACTGTGGATGCTGTTTGGCCAATAGTTTTCTGTGCTCTCCTTTGATTTTCAGATTAAAGGATGTCAGGTGGGAGAGGGCCACCCACTAACTGAATTTGGAACCAACCAAAATTAATCAGGTTTTTGAACCAGCCATGTTCATCAGGAACCAGCCAAAATTTGCTCAGTGCATAGCCAGCTATAGGTACAGTGCACCCAGTTACCAAGCCTTGTGGTACACTGCAACACATGTGAATTGGTGCTGCATTGCCTAAGTGCATTGGAATGCCATTCAAAATGAATGACACCCCAATGCACTAAGGCAAGGGAGATTCCTCCATCCATTTAAAATTAAAGGCATCACAACCCATGTAACGTTACTGCAACACACTGAGCAATTCAGCCTTTGACTTCACTTAGGCTTTATCCAATAAGATTTAATTTCGCCATTACACAAAATAGCCATTCTTCAAAAATGCATTATTAATATCTAAGATGAGATATTTTCTTAATCCTAATTTTGCATTCCTTTAAGTGAAAGGTTTTAAGGAGCCATTATGTGCAAGTGCTGTATAGAATCTGTTCAGGACTTCTGACAATTTAATTTTGCTGTGATGTCTACCAAACGCTCCAACTCACCATTTCATTAAGTTGAACGTCTTCTTTCCTTTCATGGCAGACCATTGCCATAACTGACCAACACAGCCAACTCAGGCAATGGATGTGGCCATAAACTGAAGGTTAAAAAGGGCTCTTACACTACATGTGTGAGTTATTACTTGATTCCAGTGGTCACTGGTGTCCCACTTTTTTCCTCTGCTGGATAAAAGTGACCATCTGCTTCCACATCTAGCTTTTGTGCTGTCTCTGCTATATATCTACTATTGATGGAAGAGGTGAATGCAGTTATCAGAAGATTCATTTGACCATAATTCCAGAAGATTCATGGACCACAAGACCAAAAAGATTCATGGACCACAAGACCAGAAGATTCATGGACCACAAGACCAGAAGATTCATGAACCACAAGACCAGAAGATTCATGAACCACAAGACCAGATGATTCATGAACCACAAGACCAGAAGATTCATGAACCACAAGACCAGAATTCATGGGTCTTAAGACCAGAAGATTCATGGACCAGAAGACAAGAAGATTCATGGACCATAAGATCAGAAGATTCATGGGACATAAGACCAGATGGTTTATGGACCACAAGACCAGAAGATTCATGGACCACAAGATCAGAAGATTCCTGGACCATGTAATTAATGATAGGGGTATTCCGTTAAATTCCCCCTATCATTAGTTTGATGGTGCAAGGTTCAGAATTTAATTTTCTCAGTAGTTTTAAATGGATACCTAAGAATCACACCAAATGCAAGGCATAAAAACATGGGTTCCACAGTCTGCCTGATCTTGATGTAGAATCCCAAGTGATACGATCTCCATAATAAATCAGTAGTCCAATGTTCTTGTTTAAAAGAACAATAAAATAGTTATCTTACTATCTTTATAAAGTTTGAACAGTTGTATTATGTTCTCTGTCAATATAAGTGAAGTCCTCGAGATAGACATCTCAAGTTGCATGTTAAGTTTGCCCAAAACTGCCAGATGCTGCAGATGTTCTTTTAGCAAAACCACATCATTTATTGAAACATCCTGATGCTGCACAAACAAATTAACCAAAGAAAAATAATGTGTTAAAAGCTGTAGACAAGACGGCAGCAGAGCTGTGTCCTTTCCAATGGCAAAACAAACAGATGGGATGTGTATTTAGCTTGCAGTTCTCTGTGATGTACAGCATCAGATAATTGTGGACGTCAGTAACATGCATTTGCTTTCTCAGACACATAGACAATAAAGTTCATTAACTTTACTCACTATACATTCATTGTGCAAAAACATCACAATTACAGGCTAGCTGGATCTAAAATGCTAGCCATATACTGATAGAATAAAAAGACTTCACAGGAGTGTATAAACTCAAGATTGCAATTTACTAATCTTAAGATGTGGTGGTTGCTTTGGGTTTTCTTTTTTTCGAGTTTGATTTTTTGTAATTTTTACCAGGTGATCCTGCCAGTAACACATTTCCTGGCCTAAAACCTCATGTACACTGCTGCTGGTAAATGGACGTTTAGGGGCAGTTGGGCATTTTTTTTCAACTGCTCCTGAACTCTTCTCTATGTTATCTTATCAGTACATGTACACAGGGTCGTTTATGTTTCTAGGAAGTTGAGTTTAGAGGGTTTTTTTGGAATGCAAAAAAATGGGTTCAGAAGCTGTGTTTAGAGGCATTTCAAGTGCCAAACACTTCTAAACATGGCTAAACGTGGTTACTCGCGTTTAGCCATGTTTCGTTTACAGGCATTTTTCATTTTTGGCTATTTTGAAAAAAAAAATATTATTTTTCTAATTGCTTCTAAACGCAAACGCGGCAAAATGCCACTAAACGTGGCATGTAAGCGTGGCAAAACCGATGTTTTAAACGTGGGTTACTATATGTCAAGTTAAATTGTTCGCAAGAGGTTGTAAAAATGTCCCATGTAAATAAAGCCTAAGGTGACAACTCTACTTCACCGCACTGTACAGGCATACCCCACTTTTAAGTACACAATGGGGTTTTTTTTTACCAAAGCTGGAAAGTGCAAAATCAGGCTCACTTCTACATAGAAACCAATGAGCTTCCAACCCCAGCTTGTTCAATTAATCTTTGGTAATAAAACCTAGAAGCTCATTGGTTTCTATGCAGAAGTGAGCCTGATTTTGCACTTTCCAGCTTTGGTAAATATATATATGGAGGAGCAGTGTTGTCACTCTAGGAACAGAAGTGTGTAAGGACTACAGAACACTTCCCACTGTCTCATTTCCATAATATTGAAGGGAGGTGTTCTGTAGTTAGAACTTAGAAGGGACCTAGGAACAATAATAATCAATGCCGCAGATGCAAAGTGCACAGTAAATTATCACACCCAAGATTTCTGACAGATTTACAGTAACTGGTATTTTGGAGTAGTCAAAGTTTATCGTTAAAGTTTTCTATACACTAGCTCCCCGCACCAGAGTATAAAGAAAGCACCATGCTTGCACAGTGCACAATGCTTGTATAAGTTCTTTTCTTAGAAAGACTTTACATTCAGATGTTAGGAATTTCCCAATGTTCTAGAAGACTTTTGTTATAGGTTTTATTGCCTAGTAAAGCTCCACTTTTGCATTTCTATCTAAGGGTGTTCATATATTGTACATGTACGACCCAGTTTACGCACAGATTGTAAAAATGTTCCATTTCACTGCATGCTGCAGGCTGTCCATGTATTAGTAAACCAAAACTTCAGTGACCCCAGAGATAGGAAACATTTACCAGGTGGTCTGGGATTGATAAGCTCTAATGAGCAGAGCCCTCTGATTCCTCTTGTACCAAACTGTAATGTAACTTTAATGTCTGCCTTCATTTTGTTAAGCGCTATATAAATCCTGTATAATAATAATAATAATTTCCATTTCATATGTACTGCCACCTGTTTGTCAAATCTGGCATTACACGGTGCACCAACAAGGAGTAGTGGAACTTCAGCCCTCACAGCACTGTACTCAACAGCAGCAGAAGGGTTTCCCATCCTTGCTGATGAGAGGACTATTAGAGGAGAAGCCCTTAGTCCTCATGCACACTGGGTGTTTGCCCAGCTCTTGTAAATGCCTTTCTCCTGGCAGGAGAAAAGCTGCATCAAAAACGCGCCTGAAGCTAAGAGCTTCAGGCGCTTGTGCGGAGCATGTATTCATTTCATTGCCTAGAATATTCATTTATTTTGACCATTGCAATTAATGAATGCTCAAGACTTGATGCTCCTAGCTCTTAAGCATGTTTAGACGTGGTTATAGGTGTTTAGATGTGGCAAGCGTTTTTTTTTTCTGCCAAAATGCTGCTGCTCCTGAATGCACTGACAGCGTTTTGTTTTTCTGACTCTATATACCTGCAAACACCCTATGGCAGGGATATGCAATTAGCAGACCCCCAGCTGTTGCAAAACTACAAGTCCCATCATGCCTCTGCCTTTGGGTGTCATGCTTGTGGTTGTCAGAGTCTTGCTCTGCCTTATGGGACTTGTAGTTATGCAACAGCTGGAGGTCCGCTAATTGCAGATCCCTGCCCTATGGGGTTGACTTAATAAAATCCAAATAGACTGTGCACTGTGCAAGTGCAGTTACTCCAGACCTTAATAAATGAGCAGAAGCTCTGCTGACTTCCATCATCCAATCATGTGCAAGCAAAAATGCTGTTTTTTTTTTTTTATTTTCCTTGCACGTGATTGGGTATTCTTAGCAAAGTGAAACTTTACCTCATTTACTAAACTCTGGAGCAACTGCAACAGTCTATTTGCCTTTAGTAAATCCACCCCCTATGTGTGCATGGACACATAGGCTAACATTGAGGGGTGTTTAGAGGCAGAGAAAAAAAACGCAAGATGCATCTAAATGTGACATTTAATACGCTCAGTGTGCATGAGGCCTTATTGTTAATACATCTTTAGAAGTTGGAAAGAATCTTTTTATTTCATTTCGAAAACCCACAGAGAACACAATGGCTTCCTATCCACTTCTCTGAATACAATTCCAGCAAGTTTAGCTCAGTGTTCACAAAAAAAAAAAAAAAATATTTGGCCCAGAAAAACCAAATACTGCCTCTCCTACTGAGGATCTGCTGCCAGAAATATCAGACCACTGTTCTGATGGACCCTTTCATTAAAATAGTATTGTATGTAATATTTCCTATATCACAAGCTACGATATGCTTGTGTGATTTTCACATTCCGCAGGATGATAAACAGCTCTATTGTTCTCCTATTCTCTGAGGGTTTGCTTGGCTCCTTTCCCTATATTGTACCCTCAATTTCCAGACTTGAAACTGAGCGGACATGAATACTATCCAAGTATTTATTATTTTAATGGAGTATTAATTAAAAATAATGACCAACTTTAAAGGATCTGGTTTATAGACAATTTGGTTAGTTTTCAAGTGCGAACAAGCTATACAATGCAACAGGAACTATGCTATAACATGGTTAAAAGTATTGAAAAAAAAAAAAAAATATATATATATATATATATATATATATACACACTGTATGTATTTTTATTTAATTAACACAGAAAGTAATTGTTTATTGCTTCCCTTAAAGTTGGAATATTTCAGTTTATCAATCCTCGAATGTGGTGGCCACATTTGTTTTCCTTTTTTTTTGTCTTTTTTCCCCCTTTTTTTGCACCAGGTGATCAGGCCAGTAACACATTACCCGTCTTTGGAGGAGCAATCGAGACACCTTTGCACATCAGTTACAGCAACCGTTTTTTCCCTTTGGGATAAAGGTTATACATAAGCAAATTAAAGCTGACCATTGTAAGCAGTGTTAAATGGATTGTCTCCACCTTCTAACTGCCATGTTTGATGGACTATCCAGCGAACGAAGTTAAAAAAAAAAAATCAGACTTACTGACTGGATTAGCAAGTTAAAAGAAAAAGAAAAAAGCTTAAAAAGAAAGAAAACGAATGGAGCCATCACATCTAAAAATTGGTAATCTGCAAAACAACACAATTTTGCTTTTTGGTTTAATATCTCTTTAAAGAGGAACTAAACCCCTTAATTTAACTGTTGGTATGCAAGGAATGAGAACTGTCGCAGGTGTTTGTGCTTTCAACTGAACAGTCAAGCCATGAAATGGCTGGTGTAAATACTGATCACATGTACAACACCATGGCAACTGCAGATCACACAGGAGCAAAGATGGCAATTTCCTTGGCTGTAAAGCATAGAAGGGTTTAGTTCCACTTTTGGTTCTAAGTTGTGGCTCAGCCAGTTTCAATGGAAAAGGGAGGGGGCAAATGTAAGCTTGGAACTACCTGGAAGTGGGTGTGGCTAAACCATTGAGGGGCGTGGCTTACAAACATGCTGTAAGTCCCTGGGTCTGTTTTTATCATATAGGAATACTTTTTTTTTCTATATGCCAAGTCTAATTACCTGGGTCACAATGGGGGAGATTTACTGAAACTGGTGTACACAGAATCTGGTGCAGCTGTGCATAGTAACCAAAATTAATAATACATTTTAGGCACCTTTCACACCAGCGGACCGAAAAACAGACAGGTGGACCCGATCGGACCACCTATTGGTCTTTATGGGATGGCAGATGTCAGTGGACATGTGTCCGCTGTCACCCGCTGGCATCTGATCAGATTTTGCCCCGTGTGAAAGGGGCCTTTTTGTCAAAGCTTAATTGAACAAGCTGATTGGATACTATGCACAGCTGCACAGATTCTTGCTCAGCCAATGTCTTGCTAAGCTGCCTATAGACTGTTCAGACTCATGCTCCCCAAGGTCATGATATTGTTTGCATCCTTAAAAAAGGTTGCAGTACCATACAATGAGTTAATAACACCATTAGGATACAACCATTCCTACTCTACCATGCCTGGTGAGAGAGTGCTCTGTTAGGGCATTTTACACTGAGTCCATATCAGAAAGAGAAAGAACCAGTCGACAAACTATCCTGGTTGTGAATGATTACCCAGCCACGGACTGCTCTGTCATTGGGACCAATATCACTGTCTGCCTCGTTATTGGTTACGTAGAGAAGATTACTGCTTACCCTTCTGAAGTTGCACTGGGAGTTTCTCATTAGCTGACCTTCCCAGCTGTTCCCTGGCTTTAATATATGATTTCTAATATCCAGTGGTGGCTGGTGCTCAAAATTTTTGGGGGGCGCAAACAAACTGAAAAATTCTGAAACAAACCCCATCAATTGCAGCCTCACTGTACCATCAATCGCAGCCACTGTGCCATCAATAGCAGCCACTGTGCCCATCAATCGCTGCCACTGTGCCATCAAACGCAGTCACTGTGCCATTAAACGCAGCCACTGTGCCCATCAATTGCTCCCACTGTGCCTATAAATTGCTGCCACTGTGCCCATCAATTGCCACCACTGTGTCCATCAATTCCTCCCACTGTGCCCCATCAAACGCAGCCACTGTGCCATATCAAATGCTGCCAGTGTGCCCCCCATCGTCTGCACTTACCTGTCTCAGTGGGACACCGCCTCGATGTCTTCTCCCGTCCTCTCTTCCCATCCTCTGCTATGATTGGATGCCTGGCGTCCAATCACAGTGCCTGTCGTTTCAGGTGACGGGTAACAGATCCGAGCACCTGATTGGTGGAGAGGCGGTTTAGTGTTAGGAAAGCGAATATGCATTTGCTTTTCTAACACAGCTGAGTGACTTGCGTGCGCCCAGCATGGCACTCGCAGGTCACCTTTTTTGACGCCTATTAGAGCCTATGGCTCTAATCAGGTGCTTCAAAAACACCCCCGCCGCTGTAATTCAGGCGCCCTGCGCCTGAAAAACGGCCAGGCGCCTGAATAGGGGGTGGCAGCGGCGGCCATAGATAGATTTATGCAATGCATGAATCTATCTATGGTGATATTTGGGGGTGGCAGGAGAGAGGGGGTGGCGCCCATGCGCTCTTATGGACGCATCACCACTGCTAATATCACTTCTGGGGGACTGGGAACGGCAGCTCAAAGATGGGATCCCTGTTTGCTTTGCTCAATTAAAAGTCATTGACATTACTGTGCAGAGCAATGAGGAAGATTCACTGAAAAAGTGGGAGTCTCCGGTCCAATTTTCAGTTTGTGGCATACAACACAAATATGAAGCACACAACCCCACCTGTGTGCCTTCCAAATTTGAAATCTAAAACCAGGACAATTTTAGCAGGGCTGCTTAACTACTAAGCATGGCTCCTTGTGGCTTTATCCAGACTAGAAGTTAATCCTAGCTTTAGATGTTGGTCAAATTTAGCATTGCAGCATGGCCATAGAACTCAATGATCTGTAAAAATAACTATAATCCACTTTTGGCTGGACTGGGCAACCATCAGGTCTGTCGGTCCCTTGCTTAAAGTATAACTAAAGGCAAAACTTAAAAAAAAATTTTAAAAAATTGCCAGAGTGGAACATCTTTCAGGTTTGGATTGACATCTGTGTCCTTGGTATAGAGTTTCACCCTCTCTACTAGTCCTGTTTATCATTATCATTGAAAGTAAAAGGAAATTTTTAATTTTGGGTTGACCTCAGAAAAATAAATCTTTCATTGGGGACACTAGTTCTAGTGACCTGGGGATCCCCAATGAATTTGTAGGGATTTCCTCTCACTTCCTGTTTTAGCTGAGGGGCAGGAAGTGAAGGGGATTCTCCCCAAAACGACGTAGATGGCAAGAAAAAAAAAATCTGACAGGGGTTATAACCCTTACATGCTCTATCAAAAATTAAAAAAAAAAGGTTTGCCTATAGCTCTATTTTAACTTCTGTACAATAAAAAAAAAAAAAAAAAAAAAACATTCTCCACCCTCCACCCTTCACCCTCCTTAGTTTAGTCCAACTTCTACTTAGTCAATATAAAGGAAAATGTATGAATTCTGCAATTTTTTAGGTCCAGTTGGATGGTGTTCTACCCATTGCTTACATCAGGTAGAGGTGCCATTTGTAAATTGTTTACTAGTTACCAATCTGGATAATAAATAAATGAACTGTGCCATAGATAGGTGTATATGTCCGTATAGACAGCCTGCAGCTTTTTTTACATATATGCTTAGATTTGTTCCAGTCAATTGCATTACCTTATGCAGCGTACACACGGGCGGACTTTTCGACCGGACTGGTCCGACGGTCTATCCGACGGACTTTCGGCGGATTTTCCGAACAAACGGACTTTCCTATACACGATTACACCAAAGTCCGATGGATTCGTACGTGATGACGTACGAATGGACTAAAATAAGGAAGTTGATAGCCAGTAGCCAATAGTTGCCCTAGCGTTGGTTTTCGTCCGTCGGACTAGCATACAGATGAGCGGACTTTTCGATAGGAACTGGGTCCGGCAGAGTTCCGACGTAAAGATTTGAAACATGTTCCAAATCTAAAGTCCGTCAGATTTTCGACCGAAAAAGTCCGCTGCAGGTCCGATGAAGCCCACACGGGATCGGATTGTCCACCTGGACTCGGTCCGTCGGACCAGTCCGGTCGAAAAGTCCGCTCGTGTGTACGCGGCATTAGTATTTTATTACACCTTTTTTCCAAATCTGTGGCATTTTTAACAGCAAAGCATAGCCTAATTTTTTTTATTATAAAGTTAAGCTGAAATCCAGGAAACATGCACGGTCTTGTCCGCGACCATTATATGAGGGCCCATTCGCCATTTGTCTGGATTCCCAGGCCTGAGCTCTACAATTAGAATGCACATTCCAGTCCTCCTCTATAATCACTCTTCAAATAAGTACAGGTCTCTGAAAACATTCCACTTCCTAACCTGACATGTACATTAGTAAAGTAGGAAGGACGTAGTATTCCCCTGTGGTTATTCGCTGTAGGAATCTCTGAGATTATACAATTAAACTGCCCATTTTGTGGAAGAAAAAGATACGTTGTAGAGGTGGGTAGGTTAAATACCACACCTTATTTATAGTAAGTCGAATCATTGGAACCAGATACAAAAAATGATGCTCAGGAAAATTATGCAGGAAAATTTGTTACAAGTAGCTGTCAAAAGTAATGGCGGCGATCAGTGATTTTTATGACTGCGACATTATGGCGGACACGTCAGACAATTTTGACACATTTTTGGGACCATTGGCATTAATACAGCGATCAGTGCGATTAAAAATGCATCGATTACTGTAAAAATGTCACTGGCAGTGAAGGGGTTAACACTAGGGGGCAGTGAAGGGGTTAAGGGGGATGTGGACTGTGCAGGGAAACTAACAGATCGCCTGTTCATAGGCTGTATGAACAGAGGATCTGTCAGTTCTCCCCTCAGAGAACCAGAAACTGTGTGTTTACACACACAGATCCTGGTTCTTTGTGTGCCTCGAGCGATCGCGGGAGCCTGGCGGTGATCGAGACCGTTGGGCACTCGCATCAGCTCGGGGGGCACGCACGTGCCCCGTAGTGGCTATCTATGGTACTGACGTACCATGACAGCGATTTGCCTGCCTGTGCCATTTTGCCGCAGTATAACTGCGGTGGACGGTCGGCAATCGGTTAAAAAAAATCAATTTTTTTCATTTGTAAATAACTTTTCAATGCTTTGTACCACTGCTGACAGCTGAAGTTAAAACAAAACAGTTGTGGTAGGTATCGGTAATTGGTATTGGCGAGTACTAAAAAAAAAAATCGGTACTTCTACTCATTGTAGAAAAAATGGTATCGGTGCATCCCTACTTTACAGCCAAGGAAGCTGCTTCTGTTCGATCTGCAACTGCCATAGTGCTTCACATGTGATCATTTATGAGCCCAGCCATTTGATGGTTTGACAGTTTGGTTGAGGACACAAGCAAATGTGACAGTTAGTAATTCGGAATTCCAGGAATGTAACTTTTTTGAAAAACTGTTAAATTGATGGGTTTAGTTCCGTTTTATGATTTACCGCTGTTCAGGGGCTCTGAGCTTCAGCAAAATGGCACCTCCAATAAGAAGAAACAGGAGCAATACTAGAGACAATTTACAGCACACACTCATTTTGGTAACATAATTATTAATGTGAAATGTATGTTCCTTTCTAAAGAACATTATTTTTTTAATCAATTTGTTATGGGTAAAGTTCCGCTTTAAATGTTTTTTTATTTCTGCCGCAGTGTCAATGCGCCACCAGGACAAACAGAAGGGTGAATCTACCCAGTGGAAACCCACAGAAATAACAGACATTGGCAAAGTTGACGCGGCTAGCACACTCGCGTATAGTTAATTGCTTCTACATGCTGGCAATGTAGCTTACACCACAGGGAGTCCTTTGTTACATCTGTTCAGTGACAAACTGTTGCTGTTAGCAATTAATCGCCAGTTATTTTAACAATGCGTCTGAGCTGCTAAAAATCCTCAGGCAAGCTTCCAGGAGGACGAGAGCCCAGCAATGACCATTCCCCGCCCAATGCGAGGCAAGAAGGTGACAAAATCAGAGAGCTGCAGATATGTAGGAGTGGTGTTAACCTCTAGGTAAGTAGTGCTGCAAGGTTGTACAAATCACAAGAGCGGTTGAAAGAATTAGGAATCAGATCACATCTAGGTGCTTTATCTGGAGCTTGGCTGTAGTTCCATCTAAGAAATTGACAATATCAAACATTGTCTTCCGCCATCCTTCTTGTTTCCAGCTATGTTCCAATACTGCAGCGGCAAGTAAAGTGTTAACATGAACATCTGTAAAATAGGAATGATGCATTTCTCATGCTGGAAACAATGTATCACAAGCAGGAACTTGTACATAGGGTAAGGCCTGACATGATCATTCAACAAAATATTTAAAAACTGCAAGCTTGGTGTTAAAATGCAATGTCTGGAATCTGTAGGAAGATTATAGGGTCATATTTACTTAAAGAGCCCCGCAGGAGGTGCCTTGATATGGTAGAGCGGGGCTAACGTCACGGCACCACATCACCACTTCATTATTGATGCTATGGATTCATTTTACATAACATTAACATACGGCTTGAACCATCAGAATGCAGCGTTCTTTTTACAGATACCCTCTGGCAATGTCAAAGTTTGTGTCTGAGATCAGAATTTACTATAAGAAAGGAATGCTTTATACAGTGATAAGGGAAGCCATTCACGATTACAGGCACAACAAGTGAAGGTGCTACAACCCTTTGAACCCTCCAGTGAAAGGCCTACAACCCTTCACCTCCTTGTTCTTTTGGTTATTCTTCCCCAAGAGAGGTGATCTCAGCGGGGGGGGGGGGGCATTGATAGTTTTAAGAAACTATTAGATAAGCACCTGAAGGACTGCAACATACAGGGATATACAATGTAAAGGCAGAGGAAAGAGCTGAAAAAACGTAAAGCAGTATGATGGTCTCAGTACTGATAGACAAGACATTTCATCCCCATCTGTCAAAAGATCAGTTCTTCCATAGACTGTGCACCTATGTTTTATCCTGTAAAGAACCTTAAAGTAGAACTCCAGACAAATTGCTAATTACATACTGTAGTTAATATACTGTTTTATCTATCTGTAGGATTCATTTTGGCTCGCCATACTATGCTAATGTAAAATTACTGATTCAACATAACTGCTACCTAGGTCAGCAACTGGCAACACTGAAAAGAGGTGATGATGCGGATTTACTGTCCCATGAGAAGACCAGAGGGGTGACATAGGAGGCAGAATTGCCGAAATCAGGGAGATTAATAAATGTAATTAACACAGTCATGTTGTGTAGTGGTAAAAAAAATGTGTAAATCCCAAGACTGGTGGTACAGAAAAAAAAAAAAAAAAAGAAATTTATATATATATATATATATATATATATATATATATATATATATATATATATATATTTTATACACACACACAATATATATATTAAATAAATATATATATATATATATATATATATATATATATATATATATATATATATATATATATATATATATTGCTTTCAAAGGTTTGGCCTTTGCCTGGTGTTTCCATTTACCTTTCACAAGCGGAATGTGAGGTCAGATAAGGGATCTATGTAAGCTAACGCCATAATGCTAGCTATACACAGGTGGATCCTGCAGCTGGCCATGTGCACTAAGTATCAGGATACATTATACCTATTGTAGTCAACAGGATGGGAATATGATGATCAGGCACTTAGCTTTACAATCTCACTTTGTGTTATCATGCATAAATAAGATGAACGCGGCTAAACCTAAAGTAGAACTATAGGCAACACTTAAAAAAAAAAAAAAAATTGGATAGAGAAAGGGAGGGTTATAACCCCGTCAAATTTTTCTTTTGCCATTTGTGTCTCATTAGGAAGATTTACCTTCACTTCCTGTTCTATAGGCAAAACAGGAAGTGAGAGGAAATCCATGCAAATTAAGGGAATTCTTTGGGCCCCCCCAGGTCGCCAGAACTAGTGTCCCCATTAGAGATGTAAAATTTCTGGAAATTTTGAAGCTCGGAAAAAAAACTTTTTTTTCCGTTTTTTTGGGAAAAATTTTTCGGAAACATTGAAAAAAATGCTACATTAGCACTTTTTTGTCTTTTTAAGATTGAAAGTCATTCTGTTACTTTAGGAACATAAAATATGACTATGGACAATTTGACTTGGCATAAAAATATCACAACTAGCATATTAAAAATATAGTGCAGCCAAACAATTATCACAAACAGAATTTACTTTTTTATAATATTTATTTGTAACAAAGGGAGCAACAATCTCCTGAACTGCTTCCTAGTTTATGTGGAACAGCCAAAAAGCCTCCACAAAACTATTTTCAAAACCAAAAGTAACAAGTTTTTCATATTTCCTCTCCACAGTATTAAATAAAAATAAAAACCCCATTCTCATAAAAAGAATTGAAGATGGGGAAGTGTTAAGAAGAGAGTGGGACTAAGTTTCAATGGACAATCAGATTTATTTTCTGAGCTGAAATTGTCAGTATCTGTCTCTGCTTCTGCAGCTACTCTTTTTTTGTCCGTCATCACAATTAGGAACTTCTAAAAACTTAAAGTGGAGGTGCACCCTAAAAAAGGAAATGGCATTAAAATTCATAAAAAAATAAAAAAAAAAAACATTTGAAAAAAAAAATTTTTTAACTTACCTGAAACCCCTGTTGCTAGGCAGTCTTCCTAATCTGCCTCTTCCTATTCCGCGGCGCTTCCTCCTCCTAAGGTGAGCGGCCCCCTTGCCTTCTGTGACATGTGTGTGTCCCAGGAAACAACGGGGCCATTCACAGAGCGTCACGCCGCTCGCGCATGTGCAGTAGGAAACTGGCAGTGAAGCCGCAAGGCTCCACTGCCTGTTTTCCCTTAGTTAGGGAGGGGGGGGGGGGCGACATCGAGGGCTCGCTGGACAGGTAAGTGTCCTTATTAACCCCTTCCCGCCGACCGAACGCATATATGCGTACTCGGCTTTCCGGGTTTATACCGGGATGATGCCCGCAGCTGCAGGCATCATCCCGGTACCGTTGTTTTCAGCGGGCGATCGGCTACCCGAGTATAACAACCGATGCGGCTAAAAGCCGCTCGGTTGTTATACCGGAGGAGCGGGAGGGGACATCCCCCCCCTCCCGCCGCTGTTACTGGGCCTCCCGTGCGATCGGGAGGCCCGGTGTCCGTTCGGCTGCCTTCGGCGGCTGGGGGCGGACTGGAACGAAGCTGCGAGCGGCTTCGTTCCAGCCTTCTTCTTGTAAATGCGGAAGCGACGTCATGACGTCACTTCCCTTTTACTCGGCTGCCAATGGCGCCGAATTTAAAAAAGTACACAGTATTCAGAATCGCCATTTTCGGCGATCTGAATACTTTGAAGTGTAAAGGAGGGATGGGGGGTCTTTTAGACCCCCCATCCCTCCATAAAGAGTACCTGTCACCACCTATTACTGTCACAAGGGATGTTTACATTGCTTGTGACAGCAATAAAAGTAAAAAAAAAAAAAAAAAAAAAATTTAAATACAATTTATAAAGTACAAAAATAAATAAAATAAATAAAAAAAAAAAAAAAAAAATTTTTTTAAAGTGCCCCTGTCCCCGCGAGCTCGCGCAGCGAAGAAAACGCATATGGAAGTCGCGCCCGCATATGTAAACGGTGTTCAAACCACACATGTGAGGTATCGCCGCGATCGTCAGAGCGAGAGCAATAATTCTAGCCCTAGACCTCCTCTGTAGCTCAAACATGGTAACCGTAAAAATTTTTTAAAGTGTCGCCTATGGAAATTCAAAGGTACCGTAGTTCGTCGCCATTGCACGAGTGCGTGCAATTATAAAGGGTGACATGTTTGGTATCTATTTACTCGGCGTAACATCATCTTTCACATTATACAAAAAAATTGGGGTAACTTTACTGTTTGGATTTTTTAAAATTCATGAAAGTGTCACTTTTCCAAAAATTTGCGTTTAAAACACCGCTGCTCAAATACCGTGTGATAAAAAATTTGCAACAATCGTCATTTTATTCTCTAGATTCTCTGCTAAAAAAATATATATAATGTTTGGGGGTTCTAAGTAATTTTCTAGCAAAAAATACGGATTTTAACTTGTAAACACCAAATTTCAAAAATAGGCTTAGTCATGAAAGGGTTAAAAGTCAGCAGCTACAGTGTTTGTAGCTGCTGACTTTAAAAAAAAAAATGTCCGGAACCCTGCTTTAAGGTGAACACCCTGTCTTAAAATATTTTATTCATTATGTTAAAATAAAATATTCCACAAATTTTTTTTTCTTTTTTCAATTTTTTGGAAAAAAACAAAAAAGCCTTCAGGAAAAAAACAGAAAAAAAAATGTTTTTTTTTTTCCGAATTTTTCCGTTTTTTTTCCGGGCCTTCACATCTCTAGTCCCCATTGGAAGATTTCCCCTCTATTACTTTTCTGGGGACAACCCAAAGTTCGGGATTTTCTTTAGCTTTCACATTTTAATGATAATCAAGAGGAAATCCTTCCAAAGTGAGGGAATTGCTTGTTGTCACCAGGATTATTTATTACCACATTTGTACAAACTCTGCAACCAGAGAAAAACTTAGCAGACATATGGAATATGGTGTCTGGAGAATTTCCATAGAAAGCAACACACAAGTGTAGATAACAGCCTGCTGTATTCCACAATCATGTGTAGAAGACAAATCAATCAAAATGGCAAATACATAGGAGTTTGCATGCTGTGCTATGGCTTTCATAAATCTGCTTTTTATTAAAAAGTAGGGAATGGTTAAAGCCCTGTCAGCAAAAAAATACACTGGGGGTTATTTACAAAAGGCAAATCTACTTTGCACTACAAGTGCAAACTACACTTGAAATTGCACTGAAAGTGCACTTGGAAGTGCAGTCGCTATAAATCTAAGGGGTAGATCGGAAATTAGGGGAAGCTCTGCTGATTTATTATCCAGTCATGTGCAAGCTAAAATGCTGTTTTTTATTTTCCTTGCATGTCCCCCTCGGATCTACAGCAACTGCCCTTCCAAGTGCACTTTGCACTTGTAGTTTGCACTTGTAGTGTAAAGTGGGTTTGCCTTTTCGTAAATAACCCCCGTTATCTATGTTCCACTGGGGAGATTTCCCCCCATGTCCTGTGCTGTAGAAAAAACAGGAAGTGAGAGAAAATCTCACTAAGAGGGAAATCCCCCCTTAGACAGCAGTCATAGGAACAAGTGCCCTCATTGGAATATGTTTCCTATACTTTTCCTCTGTTCTTAGTTTTAACATTTAGTTTTAACATTTTAGAAAAAATGACCCCATTCTCCCGTCCACACATTTCAGGTGGATGGAGGAATCGCTCCCACTGAGTGAGTAATTGTGTTCTGACGGTATGGAGCCTTCCCCGCCATCAGAATACACTGATCAGTGTCACCAGCTACTGATCGTTCAGGAAGAACCTAACGGTCTGGTTGTACAGATGTCGATCATTAGATCAACATCTGGACAACCAGCCTTCTCCTACATGGGTCGAAATTTGGCCAGTGCCTGCTGAACCGGCCAAATTTGGACCCATGTATGTTTGCCTTACCATGCATTGTAGGCCCTAAAATCTCCCTAATGGGGACACAAAGGCAATAAAAACTTGACACAGGTTCTAACACCTCATCACTATCCCAGACAAAAAGTAATTAATTTAATTGTACATTTGCTTTTTCAACAATATTTTAATGTATTAACTTATATTATGCTAGCCATATAGTGTTCACATGCACTATATTACCAAAAGTATTGGGACACCTGGATTTACTTGCACATGAACTTTAATGGCATCCCAGTCTTAGTCCGTAGGGATCAATGTGGAATTGGCCCACCCTTTGCAGCTATTAAAGCTTCAACTCAACAGGCTGTCCACAAAGTTTAGGAGTGTCTCTATGGGAATGTTTGACCATTCTTCCAGAAGCGCATTTGTGAGGTCAGGCACTTATGTGGGCCAGAAGGCCTGGCTCACAGTCTCTGCCCTAATCATTGCAAAAGTGTTCTATCGGGTTGAGGTCAGGACTCTGTGCTGGTCAGTCAAGTTTCTCCACCCCAAACTTACTCATCCTTGTCTTTAAGGGCCTTGCTTTGTACACTGGTCCAAATCATTTAGTGGAGGGGGATTATGGTGTGGGGTTGTTTTTCAGGGGTTGGGTTTGGCCCCCTAGTTCCAGTGAAGGGAACTCTTAAGGCGTCAGCATACCAAGACATTTTGGACAATTTTATGCTCCCAAATTTGTGGGAAAAGTTTGGAGATGGCCCCTTCCTGTTACAACATGACTGCGCACCAATGCACAAAGCAAGGTCCATAAAGACATGGATGAACAAGTTTGGGGTGGAGGAACTTGACTAGCCTACACAGAGTCCAGATTTCAACCCGATAGAACACCTTTGAGACGCATTAGAGTGGAGACTGTGAGCCAGGCCTTTTCGTCCAACATCAGTGCCTGACTTCACAAATGCGCTTCTGGAAGAATGTTCAGACATTCCCATAGACACACTCCTAAACCTTGTGGACAGCCTTCCCAGAAGAGTTGAAGCTGTTATAGCTGCAAAGGGTGGGCCAACTCAATATTGAACCCTATGGACGAAGACTGGGATAACATTAAAGTTCATGTGTGTGTAAACGCAGGTGTCCCAGAACTTTTGGTAATATAGTGTATATCTTGAAGACTCTGTAGGTTCAATTCACACAGCTAACACACACACAAGGATATGTATCTTTGTTTTCAACAAGAAGGGCTTATGCACACTGGACATTTTTCCAGCTGCTGTTAGGGGCGTCTGACGTCTTTTTTAACTGCTTCTAAATGCCCCTCCATGTCAGCCTATGTGTCCATGCACACATAAACTGTCAGAGGCGTTTGGAGGCATAAGTGTTTAGGGCAGGGGTCTCAAACTGGTGGTCCTCCAGCTGTTGTGACACTACAGGTTCCATCACGCCTCTGCCTTCTGGGAGTCATGCTTGTAACAGTCAGTTTTGCAATGCCTTATGGGACTTGTAGTTTTGCAACAGCTGGAGGGCCGCCAGTTTGAGATCCCTGGTTTAGGGGCAGTAGGAAAAAAAAAAACGACAGCCTTTGCTTCCAGGAGCAGTAAAAACAAGCTGTAAAAACGAAAAACGCCCCTAAACGCTGCTAAATACTGTAACAAGCTGTCAACCACATTTTACATTATAGGGAGTGTTTTTATTGAAAAATGCAAAAAAAACGCTAACGCCAAAAAACGCAGCTAATAGCACATTTTTAACGCTGCTTTTTCCTGGCAGCAGTGCTGGCGTTTTTTTAAACGTACTGTGTGCATGAGGCCGAACAATTGAGTACTGTCCATGATACTTTATTTTTATTTGCAATTGCATTAACACAGCTACAATCACCTCAAGCCTTATGTTCAAAAAAAGTGAGTTATTTTCAGTTTAGTCCAATAAAATTTTAAATCACACTTAGGTGGCCTAAGATAGAGTGCCTCAGGCTTGCGGTAACAGTTTGTGAATTGAACCACCTATGTTGAATAAAGATTGTTGACGAAGGGTGGTGGTGTGCTTGAAATGTCATTGCTTCTGTTTCACAGTACTGACAACAATAAATATGTCTGCATGGTGTGGCTGAGCTGTAAACCATATTTTTTTTTCAGGTTTTAGTTCATACAATTTGGCTTCCTCGGGGCAGCCTGCGTTGTCATTCTCCATCATTCTCATGAGCGTCCAGCTGTGCACCTGGGTCATCCTTGCTGACCCTCTCCCCTTCTTTTTGATGTTCTAATTCTCTCTCTGTCAGAATTCAGACTGTCACATGATCGCCACTTGCCTCCATCTGTCAGCGCGCAATTGTGTGCAATTTCTTACTAATTCAGCACGGACATCCTGGGGTAGTTGTCAGAAAGAAAAGGGAATTATTTTGGAAATTATAGAAAATGTATTCTGTATAGGAAGACTTCTAATCTCTCCATGAGGTGAATATACGACTGCTGGAGCAAAGTGAAAATAAGGCAACGGCCTACAAAAAACAATCAGGTTTAATATTATATTCACAACACTTCACAGAGAAAATAAGAGTGTCTGATTCATGAGTGAACCCAACTCAAGCCTCCTTCATAGCAGGAACCAGATGTAGCTGTCAGTCATTGTGGCACAAAAGCACCCCCCTCCAACATGCATTTTTTTATAAACACAATAGTAGATTCTATGAAATCAAAACAGGCCGGCACTCCGCAACAGAAAACTCCATGGTACTCGAACCCAGTGGTTCTCAACCCTGTCCTCAACTACCCCCAACAGGCCATGTTTTGGGAAGTTCTCTTAAATAAAATAGCTGTCCAAAATGCCAAGCCATTGACTGATTTAAAGTGGTTGTAAACCCAAGAAAAAAAAAAAAAAAAACCTGCAAGATAAAGGCATAATGAGCTAGTATACATAGCATACTAGCTCATTATGTATTACTTACCTTAGATTGAAGCCCCCGCAGCAGTCCTTGTTCACCGTTTCGGCCACGACATTGCTCCCGGAGTTACTTCCGGGTATCGCGGGCTCCGGCAATGTGACTGGCCAGAGCCGCCATGACGTCACTCCTGCGCATGCGCGCGTGAGCCGCTGGTAATGGCACAGTCTAACTCTAAAGTTTACTTCAGTGTGCATGTGTCGATGATGTCGGCACATGCAAATACAGGGGATACCTCATAAACCATGCAAGTTGAGGAGATATCCGGGGTGGCTACAGGTAAGCCTTATTATAGGCTTACCTGTAGCAAAAAGTGTGTTGTAAGGACCACTATAAAGCACCTGTGCAAGATAAAGGAAAACCTGCAAACATGGTCTGTTGGGGGTACTTGAGGACAGGGTAGAGATCCACTGCTCTAACCCACAACCTCAGTAAAACAAAGTGGTCTGGTGAGGAGAGAGAGCAGAACTATCTATAGTAGCGGGTGCCAATACTTGGTAAAGGATAAAGTGATACTAAACACACACTGTTTAATTTACATCATCCCTTCTATTTCTGTATGTGGATGATGGCACTGTCATTATTTCAACCCCTTAGAGCCGGTGCATGCCGGCCCTTTAAGGAGTTTAGAATGCCGGGAAGTGGGGGAGGGCTTATCGTCATGTGCTCGCCGTTATAGGCTGTCACATGATCGGAAAGCTCCCGATCACAAGATGCAAACAGGTGCTTTTAATTAGCCGCCGATAACTGTGCCAGAAGTGCAACTTTGGCACAACTCTATTGACACTATTGCACACAAATATGCGGCCGCACGGCACCAAGGCCCGATTGCCAAAAGGCCGCATATTTGCAAGCACTCAGCAACAAGGAGATTTTTAAAAAAAAGTATCTTTTTTGGGTCACATGACCCAGCTCTTTCTGTTTGCAGAGAAACATAAGCAGGTGGAGCTTCTAGTCCTCTGCTGCTGGTCATATGTTCAATAGAAAAAACAGCCTTTGGAATACAGAGTAAAGTGAAATAATTAATATCAATAAACTGTTTTAAATTGTCATACAAATATATATTTGAAATAAAATCGTTATTTTTTTTTGGCAATAACATGGTGTGGGTGGATTCCTGTCAGTCACAGGCTGTGCCAGGCCCCTCCAGCCTGTGTCTTAGAATAAGAGGGAGGTGAAGTCTCCATCAATCTACATGTAATATCCAGCCCAATTTTGTTTAGCTGGTTAGTGCGCATGGTGGAGGTGGAGGGAGTGGGCTGTCATTTACCACTGTGTATACAGCCACATGTGTGACTCTATATTCACATGGACTGCTCAGATGTGATAGGGAGGAAATGCTCAGCATAGAAACTCACTGAAAACCGAGCATGTGCAGAGCTGCCAATTCTGCTCTGCAAAATCCCTAGCTGCATTTGGGACATGGACAGAAGGGGAGACAGAGAAGAGGATCAACCAGGTTTTTTGCAGACTACAAAAACACAATTTATTGATATTTTTTTTTTATGATGTGGGTTTAGTGACACTTTAATAATGATGCTATAAGGACTACAACCAACGATTTCTCCTCTTGGCTAAAGTCTGATCAGGATTAGAAATATCTTCCCTTTGGGATTATTAAAGTATTCTGAATCCAAATCTTAAGGGCTTTGGCTTTGTTGGAACTCCTATTATGTACAGATCAAAATGACAAACCCTAAAGCTGGCCATTCAATCTAGTGTCTAGAATAAATGAAAAATTTAGCCAATAAAATGTTTACACACCTGCGTTTCTAAACGCCATACCCTGTAAATGCACATAAAAGCAAACAATTACACAAAGCGCACATTTTTTATAAGCTGTATTTTTCTGCCAGCTCCGCGATTAGCCCCAATGCATGAGATCCCGGCAATATCTACTGCATCATAATGTTTGCCTCAACCCTTAATCATGCAATAAAAATATACGTGGATGCCAAGTGTTTGGTGATGTGATGAAGATTGTCAGAAGAAATTAGGTCTGCTACATTCAGGCCAAGCATAGAGGTATCAGGAAAGGATAAGTCACCATTACATACCTCCTAACATTTTGTGATTGGAATGAGGGACACCTACTAACAAATGTATGTAGGCATAGGACACACCCCCTGCCACACCCCCTTAAAGGAGAATTAACCAAAAAAAGAAGGTTAATTAAATCCACAGGGACTTTTTTTTTTACCACTACTATTACTTTATATTGGCTTTTAAAATGTACAAATGCAGCCATTTAGAAATTGGATGAAAGGTTTAGCACTGGAAAACACTTTCTGAAAGATAAAAAGTGCATTTTATATACAACTATATAGATCAGACCAAAATGAGGGACAAATGAGGAGGAATGAGGGACAGAGGGACATTGCTCCAAATCAGGGACAGTCCCTCCAAATCAGGAACAGTTGGGAGCTATGCCATTACAACAATTGGAGTCAAAATAAGCATATACATTAGCATGGTAGTATATTAAAGACATTTTTTTTTGTCACTGCCCCTCATCTCCACCTCGTCCAAGCAGAGGATGCCTTGCATTCATACAGAAGATGCAAAGCATTCACTGAATGACGCCCATGACGAGCCACAACCTCCTGTGTTCAGTAAGCAGAAGAGCAGCCGCTGGGCACTGGACCTGGAAGCAAATGGAGATCACTGGAGTAGCTGTGTCCAGCTTCCAGGGACACCGGCCAGGTATGGTGTATACTGTACATAGTTACATTGGTCCAAACTGGACCAATGTAACTACGTATAAAATATCCATACCTGGAATTCCTCTTTAAAGCATGCAGAGGTGTGATATATATATATATATCTTCCTTTTGCCCACAATATGCCTCTGTGTGGCACATAAAACAAAGCAGAAGTGTTGGGTGTGGGCACAGGCTCCTTTGCCAGCCAAAACCTGAGAATTAGAAAGTGGAGGTATAAAACAGCCCAAAATCGCACTTCAAGGTCATTCATGTCTCAGCAGGCAGCTGTGCTGATTAAAGAGAAACAAGTTCTACCTTGCAATCCTATGAATGGAAACCTTTCTGCATCTCCCAAGCTTTGCTGAATAACTACTTCCATTGTGTTGAGCTTTTGGACAAGAATACATTTGCAATGCTGTGATCACCGATGTATTTTGATGGAGCGCCAATCTTAAGGAATGTTTAGAAGATGAGGACACCAAATTGCCTCTCATAAAAATAAAGAATAAATATGAACTTTACAAAATACAATACTGTACTCAAAACTAATGAAAAGTAAACAAAATCAACTCTAGTTTTTTTTTTTTTTATATAAAATTGTGCAAGTTTAACTACTTCAGCCCCGGAAGGATTTAACCCCTTCCTAACCAGAGCACTTTTTGTGATTCGGCACTGCGTCGCTTTAACTGACAATTGCGCGGACATGTGACGTTGCACCCAAACAAAATTGACGTCCTTTTTTCACAAATAGAGCTTTCTTTTGGTGGTATTTGATCACCTCTGCGGTTTTTATTTTTTGCGCTATAAACAGAAAGGAGTGACAATTTGGAAAAAAAAGGCAATATTTTTAACTATTTGCTATAATAAATATCCCCCAAAAATATATAAAAAAACCCAAATTTTTTCCTCAGTTTAGGCCGATATGTATTCTACATATTTTTGGTAAAAAAAAAATAAAAAATCGCAATAAGCGTATATTGATTGCTTTGGGCAAAAGTTATAGCGTCTACAAAATAGGGGATAGATTTATGGCACTTTTATTATTCATTTTTTTTATTAGTAATGGCGGCGATCTGCGATTTTTATCGTGACTGTGACATTTCGGACACTTTTGACACTATTTTGGGACCATTGTCATTTATACTGCGATCAGTGCTATAAAAATGCACTGATTACTGTGTAAATGACACTGGCAGGGAAGGGGTTAAACACTAGGGGGGGATCAAGGGGTTAAGTGTGTCCTAGGGAGTGATTCTAACTGTGGGGGATGGGCTTACAAGGACATGACAGCGATCACTGCTCCCGATAACAGGGAGCAATGATCTCTGTCATGTCACTAGGCAGAAAGGGGAAATGCCTTGTTTACATAGGCATCTCCCCATTCTTCTGCTCCGTGACACGATCGCGGGCACTTGACCTGTAGTCACGCGCGCCCACAATACCACATCTTAAAGGGGATGTACCTGTACACCCATTTGCCCAGCTGTGCCATTGTGCCAATCGTCATGCACTGGTTGTTAATCCCCACAAAGTGTTTGCCTATATTTTCAGCTAAATGCCTAGTGTGATGGTCTGGATCAGGATTGTAGACTGAGTCACATATGCTCGGGAGAAGTTTGTGAGGAGGAAGGTAAAAAAACTTTTATTTCAGGAAAGTCATGCTATTCCTGCTTGCAAATTTTGCATTTTTATTATTGTTGAGAGGTACCATATGCATACCCGTATATCTGCTGTATCCATTTTTCACTTCCTCCTCCCTGGCCGCGGCCCATCACATCATTTCCTGTTTGCAATGCCTTCTGGGAAGGGGCGGCAACTTCCTCTGACACAGCTGTTGCCATGGAAACCTGACCTGAAACCTATTACGCTACTTGTGCTGCACTGAGCATGTGCGAGATCTGCAAGGATGAGATCCAGGAAGAAATACAGTCTGGCTTCAGATGCCCAGACTTAAGATGGCCACGGCCTGCTGTAAGTTTATAAAATAACAAACTACTGCTATAAACTAACAAAACAGACCTTAGTTTACAGACTAACTTTATTAGAATACATTAAGCTTGTGTATTATAGGGGTATTTTTATTTAAAAAGTATAATTTTGGCCGGAATACCACTTTAACTACTTCCAGCCTTTTCTGGCACTTTTTGATCACATGTAACAATCAGTATTTTGTTTTGATAGAAAATTACTTAGAACCTCCAAACATTATATATTTTTTAAAGTAGGGGCCCTAGAGAATAAATTGGTAGGCTTTGCAATTTTTTATGTCACACAGAATTTACGCAGCAGTTTTTTGAAACGCAATTTTTTGGGAAAAAATAAACACTTTTTAGAATTTTAATGATAACCTAATTTTTGTGTAAAATATAAAAGAGATGAAGTTACGCCGAGTAAATAGACACCAAACATGCCATGCTTTAAAGTGGTTGTAAACCCTTAACGACCACTTTCACCTACAGGTAAGCCTAGATTAAGGCTTACCTGTAGATGCTTGTAATATCTCCTAAACCTACACGGTTTAGGAGATATTTACTATTTCCCCGTACGATGAGTTCTTCTGCGCATGCGCACTCTTGAAAGGGCACGCTGTGCTGTTTCAAGCTGGCGGCTCCCGCGTGCATGTGCGGGAGTGATGTCACGCGACTGCGGCCAGTCACAGAGCTAGAGTTCGCAGCCCCGGAAGGAAGAGGGGTGAAGAATGGACGCTCGCTGCCAGTGAGGAAATCGGGGACATCACAGGCTCCTGTGTCAGGTAAGTGACACATAATGGGTTACTATGCGATGCATAGTAGCCCATTATGCTTTACCTTTGCAGGGAAACAAAGAGGAAGTAAAGCCCATCAGGGTTTACTTTCTCTTTAAAGGCGACGCTTTAAAAGCCTTTATAGGTTATCACTTTAAATTTAGAGGAGGTCTGGTGCTGGAATTACTGCCTGTGATCTGATGTTACCTTACATGTGTGGGACAATCGCTGTTTGAGGGTGCATGGGACCAAGGGGGAAGCACAGGAGGATGGGAGCACATTACATTTTTTTTTTTTAATCATTCTTTTTTTATTCTACACCGTTTTTTCACTAAATATTTTTTTGGATTACTTTTATCGCAAAATTAAACATTCTTGTGACAGCAATAGGCATGTGACAAGTCCTCTTTATGGAGAAATCTGGGGTCAAATCCCTTCTCTGTACTGAAAGGCATTCACAACACCAAGATTTTGATTTTGGCACCAATGGTTTCCGAGTAAACCGGAAGTGATGTCATATCATTGCTTATAGTTTACTATTACGAACGGCCGATCTATGCCATTCCTTGCTTTGTTTGGCTGTCCGGTCAGCCGATGGATGCGCTGGCTGGTCGCTTGGGTCTGCTGGTGGCACAAGAGAGCCCAAGAGAGCCGCGGGCAGCGAGAGGGGATGATTGCTATTACAAGAGAGCTGAATGATGGCTCTAAAAAAAAAAAAAGGGCACTGGGGTGATGCCTGCAGGACGGGAAATGGATAAAGCGTATTTCCACTTTTGCAGTTAAATTTGAGAAAACCCGACTATAATTGCTTATTATGTGTTCCCATTCACACAGCATGCCTACATTGTTTTCTTCTTACCTTAGCATGTTACCTGTTAAGGTGAGCCTGTTCCAAGTCTGTCCTCATTAACATACAGTGCAAGAAGCCCGTTGTTCGTACAGACAGTTTTCAAATCGAACTACAAATGATAATGAAGATCTGTCTGCCAGTACACCCAGGGTTGATTATGGCAAAAACTGCTGCCCAGCCAACCCACAGCATAAACATTACCTAGGATTTTCTTTGCTGGAGTAATGCTATGTGAATGGGGACATGTAACAAATATAAAGTAGGTGTTATCCCAATTTGGCTGCAAAAGTGAAAATACACTTTTAATGTCTGTTGAATAAAGGCTAAAAAAAGTATGGGATTTTTTTTTTCTAGAATCATACTTACCTAGCTGGATGCAGCATTGGTCGGATGCTGCATCTGTCCCCCACCAGCATCAAGCGTGAGAACAGAGCTCCGTGAGCAGAGAGCTGGTGACTATCAGTCATCTGCTCTCTACTCTGCCCCCCTGAGCTCATTGGAGCGCTGAACTGTGTAGGGGGCGGGGCGTCTCGCTGAGAGACCCTATGACGTCAGCCGACGCCGCTGTCTGCTGAAAATGGGTCACAGGAGTGCAAAACAAACTGCACTCCTGTAATCCACAGGAAAAATGCAACCAAACCAGCTTTGGCTGTACTTCTTTAACTAGATGGAACAAATGCCCCCCTATGGTTTATATCACAACATCCTCACAAAATACCGCATTTGGCCAGTAGATGGCACTATGTATCATTGGAATTTCCTATTACACCTTGCATCATCTAGTGGTCAAATGTGGTATTTTCCATTTTAAATGAATGAAAACATTTATTAACAGGACATTGCCTGCTAACATTTGCTTTTTTTTTGTCCCATTCGCACAGATTGAATGTACTTTTGCTGGACATATAACTATGCAAGTTTTTTAAATAAATACAACTCTTTGTATAGGGGCGGCAAAAAAAAAAAAAAAAAGGGTCATGTTGGAGCGTTTTGTCCAAAATAGAGATTTAAGAGCCCTTTCACACTGAGGAGCTTCTAAACTGCCCTTAAAACACTGAGAGCTTTTGCGGCACTATTCAGACATTTGCGGTGCGCTTTTAAAAGCACACGTGACTCAAAAACTGTTTCAAAAAGCACTTTTCCTTCATTTCAATGGCGAGAGATGTTTTTGAGGCACTTTTTTTAACTTTCCAAACATGCTCCAAAGATGCCGCATGCCGGATTTTTTTCACCACACTGCCAGAGCACCGCGCCAGTGTGAAAGCATTCATTGATTTTAATGGGAAGCATTTTTCATGAGCTTTTCAGGTGCTTTTTTTTTAACACCAAAGCACTTCAAAAATTCCTCAGTGTGAAAGAGCTCTAAACATTCTGGTGTTTGCCTTTAAAGTAAATATGAGATGTTTTTGCTGTTTGGTATAGCAAAACTCTGATCACTTGCCTCCTAAATAAAATGAACTGACAGCTAAATTGTTACACGGTATCTGCACATACACATACTGTATGACTCATGCTTTATGTGCAAGGGCTGCTTTTTTGTTCCAACTATATGAAAAGTAAAGCCCATCTATTGTAATAGACCGGTTAATAATGCAAAGACTAAAAGGACTACAAAATCACTTACTGTTTTATAATGCTATAAATCACTCTAAAATTACACAGGATAAAATGAGGAAAACTCAAAAAACTTTAACCTATTACTCTAGGTGATGTTATGAAATTAAATGCCTATTTGGTTTATCTAAAGCTTTATTATAACACTAAATTGCTTTAATGGGTAGTCTGAGCCTGAGGCAGTCAAACTGAGCAGTGACGAAGAAGGAATGAGTTTTTGCTACTTTACTGCCACCTAGTGGTGCAGAAACAGAACTAACATGAAATGTGTCACCATTGATATCTAATGCTGGAGCCTGCTTAACTACTTAAGGATCAGCCTCGTTTTGGATTTTAGGTGTTTACATGTTTAACACAGTTTTTTTTTTTGCTAGAAAATTACTTAGAACTCCCAAACATTATATATGTTTTTTTTTTTCTAACACCCTAGAGAATAAAATGGCGTCATTGCAATACTTTTTTTTGCACCGTATTTGCACAGTGGTCTTATAAGCGCACTTTTTTGGGAAAAAAAATCACTTTTTTGAATGAAAAAATAAGATAACAGTAAAGTTAGCCCATTTTTTTTTTTTATATTGTGAAATATAATGTTACGCCAAGTAAATTGATATCCAACATGTCACGCTTCAAAATTGCGCCCACTCGTGGAATGGCGTCAAAATTTTACCCTCAAAAATCTCCATAGGCGACGTTTAAAAAATTCTACAGGTTGCATGTTTTGCGTTACAGAGGAGGTCTAGGGCTCTCGCTCTACCAGTCGCAGTGTTCACATGTGTGGGTTGACCACCGTTTTCATATGCGAGCGCTACTCGCGTATGCGTTGGCTTCTGCACGCAAGTTCGTCAGGACGGGGTTTTAAAAAAAAAAAAAAAAAAAAATTATTTTTATTATTTATTTTACATTATTTTATTTATTTTTACACTGTTTAAAAAAAAATTAAAATTGTGTCACTTTTATTCCTATTACAAGGGATGTAAACATCCCTTGTAATAGAAAAAAGCATGACAGGTCCTCTTAAATATGAGATCTGGGGTCAAATCTCATATTTACACTAAAATGCAATAAAAAAAAAAAAAAAGTAATTTAAAAAAATGACATTGAAAAAAATATGCCTTTAAGAGGCGTGGGCGGAAGTGACATTTTGACGTCGCTTCCGCCCAGCAGTGTCATGGAGACGAGTGGGCGCCATCTTAGCCTCACTTGTCTCCAGGCACAGAAGAGAGAAGGACGCGATCGCCTCCGCCGCTAACAACAGCAGCAGAGGGCACCGGATCGCGGTGGGAGGGGGGGGCCTCTCCCGCCACCGATAAAAGTGATCTTGCGGCGAAGCCGCAGCAGGGACCACTTTTATCAGAAAGCCGGCCGCCGCACGAAAACGGGGATACCGGGGTTATGGCAGCTAGCTGCTGCCATAACAACGATATCCACCATCAAAGTTTGGACGTACATCGGCGTGCGGCGGTCCGGAAGTGGTTAAAGTGTTTGTTAGCCCAACATTTCATATTTCGGATATGTGCCTGTTGTACCGTGTACTTGTGTTAAAAAAGTATCTTGTTCTCTTTGTATTTCTTTTCCTTTGTGTAAAATACCAGCCTCCCCCATAGTTTCCTATTTTAAACTGACCACGCGAAGCACATCCACTCCAGTGTGGTAAGTTTTCTGGCTGTGCTGGGAGCCTAGCCTACCTGTACTTTAATGGCCAAACTTGTGCTGTCACCCCCCCCCCCCCCCCCCGTACAGCCATTCACTGGGATGATCAATGTATTTCCCTTTTCTCTGCATTCTGCTGACACAGGAGGCTCTTATATGTGTCCGACCACAGAATATGTGATCATTTATTAAGAAAAAGAACAAAAAAATATATATTTATAATGTTTTTGAAACAGACGCACAAATGTTTTCCCTTTCATTTCTCATTTAAACTGAATTGTTGTTTTACAAGGTGGGGGGTTCACCTAAAAAAATGTAGTGAGAGAGAACGCAAATTGCCATACCTGACTTCTTTTTGTGAAAATGCTCGTTCCCTGGCTGTCATGCAATGAGCGCACTCTCAGCACAGACACCTTGGCCGTCCACACATACGTGCAACACGTGTGTGACATGTGTGTTAAAGCCCACCCTCTTCCAGCTGCATATATGCATTATGTGGGTGGTGGGACGTTAAAAATATATAAATATATGATTATCTGATAAAATAAAATTTTATAAAAATGTAATAAACAATACAAAAGTCTTAGCCCCCATTCACATTAGAACATGAGCGTATCCAGGCAGTTTTGATTATTATTATTTTTTTTTTTTTTGCGCATTTCGTACATGCAAACGCATGTTTATGAATCGCATTGCGCCTGTTTTCCAGTTTCTGGTGTTTTTGTTAAGGCCAATGGAAAGCAACAGCTTCTGTGACATTATATGTCGTCCTCCTTGTATCTGCCAGACCAGCAAAAACAGGCTAAAATACTTATGTCACATGTTTTCAGGTACTCCTTACAAGGCTAAAAATGTGCCAAAAAAGCCGTCTGCTCCTTTTTTGCACTAAGTGAAACAACATTCACTTGTGAGCGGGACCATTGAAAATAATGAGATTCTTCGTGTTCAAGTGGTATTAATCCAAAACCTGAAAATGTAATCTATTGCAGCTCAGCAATCATTAGATGTGGTGGCTGCATTCGTTTTCTGTTTTTAGGTTTTTTTCCCCTCTGGTCTTCTGGCCAGGAACACACCTCCTGTATTAGAGCGCCCCCATTCTGAATGCAGGAGCAACACAGATACCTTTGGACAACACCAACAAACTGAAGCCAGACTCCATCAAACACTTTATAAGCAGTTACAGAAAACAGTTTTTTTCCCTTTGGAATAAGGGCTCTACATAAATAAACAAAAGCTGACCCAGCATGGATCACCAGGTGAAAATAAAGAGAAGAAAGCCTAAAAAAGAAAACAAATGCAGCCACCACATCTAAGATTTGGTAACATGCAATATCATTTGGATTTAATACTGCTTTAACCACATGCCGACCAGCCGCCTCAGTTGTACTGCGGCAGAAAGGCGCGGCTGGGCGAAAAGACGTTATGTAACGCCGCCTCGCCCTGTGGCCACACAGTTTACAGGTCTCTGAGGGGAGAAGAGAAAGATCGTCTTACAGAGTATGAACATACAGAGTATGAACAGCGATCTGTCATCTCCCCTACACAGGCCCCCCCCCCCCCCCCTTCAGTTAGAACACACACTAGGGAACACAATTAACTCCTTGATCGCCCCCTAGTGTTAACCCCTTCCATGCCAGTGACATTTTTACAGTAATCAATGCATTTTTATAGCACTGATCGCTGTATAAATGCCAATGGTCCCAAAAATGTGTAAAAATTATTCGATGTGTCCACCATGTCGCAGTCCCGATAAAAATCGCAGATCGCCGCCATTACTAATTAAAAAAAAAAGAATAATAAAAATGCCATAAATCTATCCCCTATTTGTAGACGCTATAACTTTTGCACAGACCAATCAATATACGCTTATTGCAATTTTTTTTTTTACCAAAAATATGTAGAAGAATACATATGGGCCTAAACTGAGGGAAAAAACTGTTTTTTTTTATATATTTTTGGGGGATATTTATTATAGCAAAAAGTAAAAAAAATAATGCTTTTTTTTCAAAAATACCAAATACCAAATATCAAATACCACCAAAAGAAAGCTCTATTTGTGGGAAAAAAAGGACGTTGATTTTGTTTAGGTGCAACGTCGCACGACCGCGCAATTGTCATTTAAAGCGACGCAGTGCCGAATTGCAAGAAGTGCTCTGGTCAGGAAGGGGGTAAAATCTTCCAGGGCTGTTTTCACCAGGTGATCCTGCCAGTAACATGCCTTGGGGTTGATTTACTAAAGACAAATTGACTGTGCACTCTGCAAGTGCGTTTGCTCCAGAGCTTAGTAAATGAGGGGAAGCTCTGCTGACTTCCGTCATCCAATCGTTTGCAAACATGCAGTCTTTTTATTTTCCTTGCGTGTGGTTAAGCTTCACCTCATTTACTAAGTTCTGTAGTAAGTGCCCTTGCAATGTGCAGTCTATTTGCTTTTAGTAAATCAACCCCCTTGCGTATCAGAGTGCCCCCACTCTGGATGAAGGAGCACAGGGGCACCTTTGGGCAGCAGCATTGTTAATCTGTGGGCCGGGGAGTGTTGGATGTATTAGCAGATTTAGATACACTAGCAAATTGAAGCTAATGATTTATAGGAAGTTACAGCAAACAGTTTTGTTCCTTTTGGAATAAAGGTTTTACATGAATAAATAAAAGCTGACCATTATAAGCACCCCTGTCAGAGGAAAATCTGCTACATCTGCTGGACAGCTGGTTCTGCTGAAAAACAACAGACTTACTGGATGGATCTCCAGGTGAAAATAAAGCCTAAAAAAGTCAACTATTACAGCCAGTACATCTGAGAATTGGTAAGCTGTAATATAGTCAGGCTCCATGCACACTGGAGTTCATAAACGTCCGTTTTTGGAGTTTGGGCATTTTTTTTTAACAGCCCATAAACTCCACTTTATGTTATCCTATGTGTCATTCCTATGTGTCCACACATGGAGGTTTTTTAGCTTTTATCAGCAGTGGCGTTTATGGGCTGTTCCCTGAACGCCATAAAATCGCGTTCAAAGTGACGCTTTTCTGACCACAAAAAACGCTAAAAAACGCCAAAAGCAATAAACGCGCGTTACTTAGCGTTCAGCGTTCTATTTTTTTCAATGCATTGTGGGATTTTTGAAGTGTCCTCTGTGTATTTTTATTAAGAATGCCCATAAACGCTAACGCTAAAAAACGCGCATAAACGCTAGTACAAAACGCTGTTGTAATTGCGTTTTTCAACCAGAGTTTTCTGCCAGCAATCTGGTGTCCAGAAAAAGCTTTTTTGAGCTCCAGTGTGCACGGAGCCTAAATGTTCGCTTTAGTGTAACACCACTTGGTTGTGATTCTCTGACATGAACACAGCTTATCCCTCTAAGTGTGTGCTTGTCACAGTCCAGAGCACTAAGGGTCATTTCTGTCTGTTGCCTCGTTCCTCTGCTATCTGTAGTCACTTCTGCCAAGTTTTCCTGACACCAAGAGAAGAAATGTGACAGGAAAGGGGCCCCCAGCACACAGCCTGTGACTGACAGCTTCAGCTCTGTTTCTGTGTGCTGTGTGAAGGGGGTGGGGGGGGGGGTGTCCCTTCCCTCCAATCAGCTCTCACTGAACTTTAAAGAGTGTAACTTCATCTCTCCACCCCCTGCTTTCTGGAATCTATATAAAATTCTGGACTGAGAATGGATTTAGAGAAGAGAAGACTGCAGATAAACAGGTACAACATATATAGGAGGATTTATTTCATCCCTGTGTATAATCTGAGGCCAGTCACTTCACTGGGTGTATGGAAGGGTTTACAACTACTTTAAGAATTGGCACGCTTCGGAATAAAAGGCCAAGATGTGAATTAGGGACCTAAAGAGGAGGTCCAGCCTGGGTGAAAAACATTAAAAGTCAGCAGCTACAAATACTGTTGACTTTTAGAGTTGAAAATGTTTTTATTGTTATAAAGCAACAAAAGAAGTAATACAATTGACATAAAATATGACATATTGAGAGAACAACCAGCGAGCAAAATGGCTATCGCCCACAGCTAAGCTGATAGTTATTAAGTAAATTATAACAAAGATAAATCATGTCAAGTATCAGGATGAAAGGTCAGTAAAAAAAAAATACTGTTGACTTTTAATATTAGGGCACTTATCTGTCCAGGGAGCCCACGATGTCGGCACCCCAGCCGATCTTCGGATCGATTCCCAGGTGATGCCACCGCCATTCCTGGTAAGGGAACCCGGTAATTAAGCCTTTCGGCTTCACAGCGGGTTCCCTACTGCACATGCGCAAAGCGTGCTGCTCTTTCTAATTGGCCCGGCGGTGGGGGAGGAGGAGGGGGGCCGAACTTCCAGGAGATCGGGCCGTGGCCTGTTTCTGGAAGTGGGGAAGGGGACCTGTCGAAGACAGGTCACCGTTCTCCCCTCCCCCCTGAAAGGTGCCAAATGTGGCACCGGGGGGGGGCGTAAAAGCGAGAGTTCCACTTTTGGGTGGAGCTCCGCTTTAAACATGATAAAGATAACAAAAAGACAAATACAAATGCCAGTTGGTGAATTGGAAGACAAAGATTATGGTACTTGTGATATTTTCTTAACAGGGATAACATTTTTAGCATTTACTAGTCGAGATTTTCCTACAGAAACAAAGAAAAAACACTTATTGTGTTAGATGATAATAATATTAATAATTTGGAAATGGAATATGGTGGTGACTACTTTTCACACATTTCCATAGTGATGTTTATATAGTTAAAGTGTAAGTAAACCCTCCTATCATTTTCAACCAAGGAAGCTGCCATCTTTGCCTCTGTTTAACCGCTTCAGCCCTGGAAGATTTTACCCCCTTCCTGACCAGAGCACTTTTTGTGATTCGGCGCTGCGTCGATTTAACTGACAATTGCGCGGTCGTGCGACGTTGTACCCAAACAAAATTGACGTCCTTTTTTTCCCACAAATAGAGCTTTCTTTGGTGGCATTTGATCACCTCTGCGGTTTTTATTTTTTGCGCTATAAACAAAAAAAAAACGACAATTTTCAAAAAAATGCAATATTTTTTACTATTTGCTATAATAAATATCACCCAAAAATATATTAAAAAAAAGTATTTTTTTCCTCAGTTTAGGCCGATATGTATTCTTCTACATATTTTTGGTAAAAAAAAAAAAAAAATCGCAATAAGCGTATATTGATTGGTCTGCGCAAAAGTTATAGCATTTACAAAATAGGGGATAGTTTTATGGCATTTCTTTAATTATTTTTTTTTTATTAGTAATGGAGACGATCTGCGATTTTTATCCGGACTGCGACATTATGGCGGACACATCGGACACTTTTGACACTATTTTGGGAGCATTCACATTTATACAGCGATCAGTGCTATAAAAATGCACCGATTACTGTGTAAATGACACTGGAAGGGAAGGGGTTAACCACTAGGGGGTGATGAAGGGGTTAAGTGTGTCCTAGGGAGTGATTCTAACTGTGGGGGGGTGGGCTTCCAGTCACATGACAGCGATCACTTCTCCCGATGACAGGAACGGGGAAATTCCTTGTTTACACTTCCCCATTCTGCGGCTCCATGATTGACAAGAGACCAGCAGACATCGAGTCCGCGGTCCCGTTCACGCTGAACTCTGCTGCCTCTTAAAGGGGACGTACAGGTACGCCCATTTGCCCACCGCTGCCATTGTGCAGACGCATATCGGCAAGTGGTTAATCTACAACTGCACATGTGATTAGTTATGACAGCAGCCATTGGATGGTTTGACAGTTTGGTTGAGAGCACAACCAATGGGAGTGCTACATTTCCAGCACGTGCCATAAATGAAACTGTTTTATGGATGGGTTTACTTCCGCTTTAATGGTATCCAATCAATGTGGACATAAGACCCCCATCAAGTGCCTGTTTCTTCTATCTTTCATATGTATATATAACAGTTCTGATTCAGCAGTTACATTTCCAGAGACACATTCGGACATTGATATGGATTCTGAAATTTAAACAACTCTTCATTTACTTAAGAGATTTTTTTCCTATAGATTAAACATTTGCTTTCCATTAGCCAAGTCTACGTGTATTTTCCCATAGCTCGCTATCAATGATTAATGTCCTTCCCTTCCAGTTAGACAAAAAATAAATATAAAACTTTGGAAAGGGCAGACAGAAGTGTCCATGGTGAAAGGAAGGATTAGAGCGTGGAGGGATCACCTCCCCACCGATGGGCTCTCTGTGCTCCACACTGATCAATGCTCACGTTGGTCTTCTCATTCTGCTCAATGATATGCTTCTCATCTCAGGGGTTTGGTTCTGTCAATATTGGAGGCCCGCTCTGCTGTCCTCTAATACTGAGGTTTGATCCATGTCAATTACAGATTATACACTGCGCCCTTCTCCCCCCCTATTCCTAGAAGTAATCATTCACCTAGAGAATCCGCTATTGTTCCAGTGTCAGGCCTGCATTTCAAAAGTATTTTTTCAAATGAATATTCAGCCTTAGAGGGGAAAAATATATTAAAATTGTATCTAAAGCCAAAACCTTGATTTTTTTTTAGCTTTGGAAAGAGTAGGGGGATGGGTAAACCCTTTTTAGTGGCTGTGCCCTATAAGTAAGATTTCCCTTTACTTCAAGTACAACAGAAAATTGGGGGAAATCCCTTTGAGGCTCCATACACACTAGCATTTTCTTAAGCTCCTAGAAGCTGTTATTAGCATTTTTTTCTGCTCCTAGAAGCTAAATAGTGTTATCCTATGTGTGTCCATGCACGCTACTTTAGGCTATTAGCGCTTTTTGAGCTTCAGCGTCTGGGTGCAGAAAAAAAAAAGTTTTTGTAGAATTTCCTGGAGCGTTTTCCCAGCAGAAATGCTCCTCAATGCTGCGTAAAGTGGTTGTAAATTCTCAATAAAAAAACAAGAAAAAAAAAAAAGACAACCTGTAAGACAAAGTCATAATGAGCTAGTATGCATCTAGTATATCTAGCATCTAGTCATAATGAGCTAGTATGCATCTAGTATGCCGTTTCTTCAGTGCGATGACGTGTCGATGACGTCGGCATATGCAGATACAGTGAATATCTTCTAAATAGTGCAAGTTTAGGAGATATTCACGGTACCTACAGGTAAGCCTTATGGTCGCGACGCATGGGGGGCTGAGCCCGGCGGCAAATTCAAAAAGTACAAAACGCATAACACATACAGTACACTGTAATCTTACAGATTACATTACTGTATCAAATCATTTTACCTCCCTTTTGTCCCCAGTGCTTTGTCCGGTGCCCTGCATGCAGTTTTATATGATATATACTGTTCTTTCTGCCTGGAAACTTGAGATTGTCCATAGCAACCAAAAAGTGTCCCTTTACGTCAAAAGTGGTTTTAGACCAACTAGAAAACAGCGATAGTAAATTAGAACACTTGCAGAATAGAGTGATAGTGATTTGTGGGGAAATTCATTTTATTATTATTATATTATTATTTTTTATAATTATTTATAGTTATTTATTATATTATAATTTATGATTTTGTGTTTCAAACTTCATCATACCCGAGATATCTACTACACTCTTGTTTGGACAGATTTAAGTGAGTTATTACTAAGAATTACAGGCCTACAATATAAAATGCCAAATTTCCATGCAAAACAATTTTACCGCTTTGAGATTCAAAAATCTGACATAATCATACCGCCAGGGAGGTTACTGCTCCTAAACAAAACTCTTGCCAGCATTTTTCATCCAGTGATTTTTCGAGTGTTTTTTTAGCTTAAAAAAAAAAACCGCTAGCGTGCATGGAGTCTTAAACAGCTGTCACTGGTACATGTGTCACCACTGGATGATTTTCTCACATTTCCTGTTATTGTGACAACAGTAAGAATTTTAGATTATCCATCACCTGTAGTTACCAGGACAAATAGAGCGGGTGATTTCCATCAGTGGGGACAGGGACAGCAAAAAATACATATTAAAGAAAACATTGAATTGAATTTCCGAAATATAATATGATTATAATGATTTTATAAAAACTGAAGAACTGCGGTTATGTTTTGCTCTTAAAGTGGAGTTCCACCCAAAAATGGAACTTCCGCTTTAAGGGAGGTGACCCCCTGACATGACACATTTGGCATGTCATTTTCTTTGGGGGGGGATGCCCTCCCAGTTCCCACTTCCTCCTGGCGCACCGCGGCACTGGAAGGGAGATCACCTCTCCCCCCTCCCTCTCGGCAATCATCTGGGACACGTCACAGGTCCCAGATGATTGCCCAGCCAGTCACAGCGTGCGCAGTGGGTGCTCGGCTGTAAAGCCACACCCGGGCGCCCATAGTGACAATGCTGGTGCCGCAGAGAGGAGGGGGAGACGAGTGGGGCTTCATTCCCCGCATCACTGGACCCTGGGACAGGTAAGTGTCCGGTTATTAAAAGTCAGCAGCTGCAGTATTTGTAGCTGCTGACTTTTATATATTTTTTTTTTTTAAGCAGAACTCCGCTTTAAAGTGGAACTTCACTCTCTCAATTGACATTGACTATTTGTAATACTTTTGCTGCTAGTTTCAGTAAATAGATTGGAAAGTATATCATATTTACTTGTTTTAAAACTTTATTTCTACATTTCTTCTATTACTTCCTGGTTTCCAGGCCTAGGCAAATTGATGTCATACATCCCAGGAGTCTCCAGAAGGGGAGGAGGGGTTTTCTCAGCTAAGCACACCCTCATCATGTCCAAAAGGACCAGCAGTCCTGTATTGTTATGCCCCGTACACACGGTCGGATTTTCCGATTGAAAATGTCCGATCGGAGCGTGTTTTCGGATATTCCGACCGTGTGTGGGCTCCATCGGACATTTTCCATCGGATTTTCTGACACACAAAGTTGGAGAGCAGGAGATAAAATTTTCCGACAACAAAATCCGTTGTCGGAAATTCCGATCGTGTGTACACAACTCCGACGGACAAAGTGCCACGCATGCTCAGAATAAATAAAGAGATGAAAGCTATTGGCCACTGCCCCGTTTATAGTCCAGACGTACATGTTTTACGTCACCGCGTTTAAAACGATCGGATTTTCCGACAACTTTGTGTGACCGTGTGTATGCAAGACAAGTTTGAGCCAACATCCATCGGAAAAAATCCATGGATTTTGTTGTCGGAATGTCCGAACAAAGTCCGACCGTGTGTACGGGGCATAAGTGAGGATGTTGAGGGCTCATCCACACCCTGATGGGGTCAGAGTGAATAGCAGAGTACCAGTTGCCAGGGATGGGGGTGGGGGGGTTTGATGGAGAACTTTAGTAAAAGGTGCCACACAGAAAAAAAACGAGCATTTGAGCCTCCAGTGTAGGGAGAGCCACACTGTGAGGATTATTTGGACATTTTCCCAGAGTACAACTTTTGATAATGGATACATTGACAATATTGATACATGTCATAGTGTCCACCTATTGACTCTCCTTCTGAAGTTCCATGGTGGTGTATGCCATTATTACACCCAACCACTCTATTAACAAACAAGAGCAATCTGACCACAGCTCATCCCACAAATATGAGTGTCTGTCAGGTAACAGGAATTAATGTAATAAAAAGCACCAACCAAACACAAAGTAACCCTTTCCATACTAAACTTGTTTCAGAACTGACACTTTTTTTTTGTAACAAGCAGTGGGGAAAAATGTGGGGTAAGCTTTGGATGGGAAGTTATTTTGGACAATGCTGAAACCATATATCTACTGCGTGAACTTTTCAATGCTTTTTGATTGAAAGCGTAGCTCCAGCCCCCCAACCAAATAATTAATACTGTAGCTGCTGACGTTTACCATTAGGACACTTACCGGATCCTGTGGTGTCCTCACCCAAGCCGATTCTTGAATCAGCTCTCGGGTACTGGCACCGCCATCTTGGGTAAGGGAAACCGGCTGTGAAGCCTTGCGGCTTCACAGTCAGTTTCCTACTGCACATGTGCGAATTGAGCTGCGCTCTCTCAATTGGCTAGCTGCGGCAAGGGCTGAACATCCTGGCAAACTCAGCAGGAATTGGGAGCTGATACATGTCAAAAACAGGTACCCGCTCCCCCGTCCCCCCACAAAGTGCCAAATGTGACACCGGAGGGGGGGTAGACAAGTGGAGCTTCCACTTTTGGATGAAGCTCCGCTTAAGATCAGATCCCAGCATGTAAATGCTTCTAAAAAAGGTATTCCGGGTATAGTTTGTATGGCATTGTTACATTGATAGAGCTTGGACCAATGTAAGCATACACATTCTATACCTGCATGAATGCTGCAGAAATAGAGAATCACTGTAGTAGTCGCTGTTGCTACAGTGTTCGCTGCGGCCAGCATAACCGCCATTCAGAGCTGTCATTCATATCTTAGTAAATGCAAAATGTTCTCTGTTTAGATGGAGTGAAGATCACGACTTTAGTTACTGCCCAACCTCTCCACCATGTCCAATCAGAGAATGTTCATTAGTTGAGGAAAATTCAAGGTGAATGGCGGCCGCCATTGTTTCCGCAGATGGCCCACCCCATCAAACACCAACTGGCCACAATGCTTTGCTTCATGATAGTGGCAGGAATTATTCTCTGCACAAAATTGACCCATTCAAGTGAATGGGGCTGAGCTACAACCAACTTGAAACTATGCACAACCTACATGGTTGCGGCACAGTAGTTTACCATTTTGTTTTTCCCCTTTCAAATGTTCTCTAAAGAACGAACATGGATCGCACTTCAGGGAGCAAAGCAAGTGTAAACGAGGCCTTCATGAGGCCGCGTACATAAGGCCTAACGCTGATGCAGTTTATTATATTTATTTATGACTACATTTTATTTTTATGACTCATGCTTTAAATACACGGCACTTATATTTATGTCTACTATGATGGCACTTGACTAAAGAGGACTTTTCCGTGTATCCAGCCCACCTGTATGAGGTGACAAAGTATACACAGACCACCCTGAGAAACAGTTGTGCAGCTCCACATGAAAGCTGCCCTCAAGTTTACGATTTTTCCCAGGCATGTTCCATCCTATCACTACTTTATAATTCTAGGCCAGGAACTGCTACAAAGCCATGTGTGGGAAAAATATATAAACGAAAGATAATAAGTAAAAGGCCTATTGGCCTCAATTCGCTCCGGGCCTTCACAAACACTATGCAATTGTGAGGGTGCAAGATAAAAGAGAGGAGATAGCGCTGGAATGTAACCTTTCAGTCCCTCGCCATAAATACCTCTGCAATCCTCTCACTGACACCTTTTATATGGAAGCCCTGGTACTGAGGAGACTCACAACTACCATCAGGATTGACGTCTGTTATGAGATCCAGTCATTAGGTTTACCTGGAAGATGAATACAGCCACATGGAAGATTAACACAGCCACATGGAGGATGAATATAGGCACGTGGAGGAAGAATACAGTCACGTGGAAGATGAATACAGGCACATGGAATATAAATACAGCTAGCTGCACTTTTTTTCCCCGCATCCAATTCGCATAGCAGCTCTCTATGGAGCTGGTTCACACGTCTCGGGGGCAGCTGCGGAGAGCACTGCACAGAAATTGTGCATCTTTGCTTCTGTTTCAGGACCGAATTCAGGCACAGACTCTGCCCTGATTCGTCCCTGAAATGGAGAACAGGGACGGACAGCATTGCTGTGCGATCCGCGGCTGGTTTAGGTGTGAACGGAGCCTTAAACTGAGCTGCAGCACAGTGGCCAAGACCATAGAGCGGTTTAACAGGACAGGTTCCACTCAGAACAGGCCTCACCATGGTCGACCAAAGAAGTTGAGTGCAGGTGCTCAGCATCATATCCAGAGGTTGTCTTTGGGAAATAGACGTATGAGTGCTGCCAGCATTGCTGCAGAGGTTGAAGGGGTGGGGGGTCAGCCTGTCAGTGCTCAGACCATACACCGCACACTGCATCAAATTGGTCTGCATGGCTGTCATCCCAGAAGGAAGCCTCTTCCAAAGATGATGCCCTAGAAAGCCAGCAAACAGTTTGCTGAAGACAAGCAGACTAAGGACATGGATTACTGGAACCATGTCCTGTGGTCTGATGAGACCAAGAGGAACTTATTTGGGTCAGATGGTGTCAAGCATGAGTGGCGGCAACCAAGTGAGGAGTACAAAGACAAGTGTCTTGCTTACAGTCAAGCATGGTGGTGGGAGTGTCATGGTCTGGGGCTGCATGAGTGCTGCCGGCACTAGAGAGCTACAGTTCATTGAGGGAACCATGAATGCCAACATGTGCTGTGACATACTGAAGCAGAGCATCATTCTCTCCCTTCAGAGACTGGGCCGCAGGGCAGTATTTCAACATGATAACGACCCCAAACACACCTCCAAGATGACCACTGCCTTGCTAAAGAAGCTGAGAGTAAAAATGACGGACTGGCCAAGCATTTCTCCAGACCTAAACCCTATTGAGCATCTGTGGGGCATCCTCAAATGGAAGGTGGAGGAGCGCAAGGTCACTAACATCCAATCCACCAGCTCCGTGATGTCGTCATGGAGGAGTGGAAGAGGACTCCAGTGGCAACCTGTGAAGCTCTGGTGAACTCCATGCCCAAGAGGGTTAAGGCAAAATAATGGTGGCCACACAAAATATTGACACTTTGGGTCCAATTTAGACATTTTCACTTAGGGGTGTGTTGAGTTATTTTGAGGGGACAGAAAATTGACACTGTTATACAAGCTGTGCACTCACTAATTTAAAGTGTCATTTCTTCAGTGTTGTCTCATGAAAAGATATAATAAAATATTTACAAAAATGTGAGGGGTGTACTCACTTTTGTGAGATATTGTACATGCATTTTTAAGCATTGCATGCTTTTTGTGTAGCAAGACACATTATTTTAATACTTCACAGTGCTTGAGTTTGGACTTTTCAAAGAGGAAGCAATGTAAGCGGAAACCATTTAAAAAAAAAATTGTTAGTCATTTAATGCAAACCCAATGGAAGCGTTGACATCTGCACCCCCGTTCTTGAACACTCCTCTGCACAGGGGTCCCACACTAACTATACACTAACCAGTCATAAATCTATGACCACTGACAAGTTAAGTGAATAACACTGAATATTTCATTACAACGGCATCTAAACGTTGGTGGGAAAGTTCAGCAGGAACCGGCAGCCGAGATTCGAGATGCTAATGAGCAAGCTGAATGTAACAAATTGATCGATCGGCCAACTTGGGAACAACCAGCCTGCCGGATTCTCTTGTGATTATCGCAGGTGGCTGCTATAGCCACTAGCTATAATCACTGTCTTCTCCCGGCAAGATGGTTTCCCCTGCCTGCCCCCCCCCCCGGGAGAAGAGAATGGCCTGGCAGGAGGGATTCCTGCATCAACACTGTCTGTGTTAATGTGGGAATCAAACAAATTTCTTGCAGGAAAGAAATTTGCTCCATGTATAGCTGGCCATAGGCAGCAGGTAAACATGCTGTCCATGAAGTTGATGTGCTGAAAGCAGAAAAAATTGGCATCGCAGTATCTTGTGTACAGGGCTGAGTAGCCGCAGACTGGTCAGGATGTCCATGCTGACTCGTGTCCACAGCCAAATGGGCATGTGAGCATCAGAACTGGACCACGGAGCAATGGAAGAAGGTGGCCTGGTCTGATGAATCACGTTTTCTTTTACATCATGTGGACAGCCTTAGCCAAGTTCATATGTGTCATTTACCAGGATGCAGTATGGGAAGAAAGCAAGCCAGTGGAGGCAGTGTGATGCTTTGTGCAATGTTCTGCTGGGAAATGTTGGGTCCTGCCATTCATGTGGATGTTACCTGACACATACCACCTATCTAAACAATGTTGCTTACCAAGTACACCCCTTCATGGAAACAGTATTCCCTGATGGCAGTGGCCACTTAAGCAGAATAATGCATTTTGCCACACTGCAAAAATGGTTCAACAATGGTTTGAGGAAGAAAACAACGGGGTTGAGATGTTGACTTGGCCTTCAAATTCTCCAGATCTCAATCCATCAAGCATCTGTGGGATGTGCTGAATAAACAAGTCCAATCCATGAAGGTCCCACCTTGCAACGTACAGGACATAAAGGATCTACTATTGATGGCTTGGTGCCAGATACCACAGCATACCGTCAGAGGTCTAGTGGCATCCATGTCTCGACGAGTCCGGGCTTTTTTGGCGCCAAAAGGGGGAGCTACTTAATATTAGGTGGGTAGTCATAAAGTTGTAGATTTCATGGAAATCCCAGGTATTCTTTCATTTTTATTGCACTTGCCCTGCATTCTACACGAATTCTGGAATATAAATTTCCCATAATAAAGAATATTAAAGGTTTATTACATCTGAGGATATTGCCATCCACCTGGTTGTTTAGATATACTTTATGTGATCAGAGGCCTGTTATTATCATGTCTGACACAGAACCTTGCACTTTTGCGCTCTACAATTAGGATTTACACAAACGGTTATTTGTTTTACAAACTGCTTTAACTGCCACTTCAATCCAAGTAATAACCATACCTCCAGCAAGCATACCTATAATTAATGTAAATGACACCCTAATGAACACCGTCTTGTCATCATCACAAATGCTGTGTAAGGTGTCCATATTCAATTCATAAAGGAGAACCATCATCATCAGAGTTACTGAAAAGGTTACCACAAATACTTGATATGACAATCTCTAGCTTGCTGTGTTGTATAATTGTAAATACATTTCATATACAGATGTGTAAGGTCTCCCTCTAGTGGCTATTTATATGTTACACACTATGGACCTCACCCTTGCTCAATGACTGTAGAACATCACAAACCTGACTTTTCCTACAGCAAGATGCATAGCTGCTTCCCTTCATTCAGCCCGCCAACTGTAACCATCTGAAGAGGACTAAATGTAAACTTATAGTCACATACTGAACTTTCTTTTCTAACTCATTCCAGTAAACAGTGGATTAACTGAACCCTGACCCAGGACTGCTTCTCACTTATAGGCCCCCCCACTAGTGTAAACAGACTCAAATAATGGTCAAGGTTTTTACATGGCTGAACCATCAGGTTTTTTTGGACTTCTTAGGCTTAATGTACACGGGACGTTTTTACAACCTCTCCTGAACGATTTAACTTGACAGATAATAACCCACGTTTAAAACGTTAGTTTGTCCGCGTTTACATGCCGCATTTAGCAGCATTTTGCGTTTAGAAGCGTTTGAAAAAAATATATATATATTTTTTTTAAAATAGCCAAAAATGAAAAATGGCTGTAAACGAAACACGGCCAAATGCGAGTTATTGCGTTTAGCCGCATTTAGCGTCTGAAACGTTGGAAACTTCAGCGTCAGAACTCATTTTTTTGCCTTCAAAGAAAAGCCTATAAATGCAACTGCCTAAAAACGACATTCAATGAACCTGTGTACATGTACACACAAGATAACATTGGATGAGTTCAGGGGCAGTTGAAAAAAGCATCCAACTGCCTCTGAACGTCCGTTTACCAGCAGCAGTGTACACGAGGCTTTAAACAGATATAAAAAAAATGTTTTCAGTGGTGTATTTAACAGGCCGAAAAAATGAAATCAATGTTATGGTTTAACTACACTTTAAAGCGCAACTAAATCCTCTTATCCTTCTCAGCCAAGGAGGCTGCCGTCTTTGCCTCTGTTTGATCTGCAACAGCCATGGTGCTGCACATGTGATCAGTTATGACTCCAGCCATTGGATGGTTTGACAGTTTGGTTAAAAGCACAAGCAAATGTGACAGTTAGCATTCCTGGCATTCTGGGAATGTAACAGCTTTTTTTTAAAACCATTAAATGGGTTTAGTACCGCTTTAATGAAAAATATAACTGCTATGGCTGACCTTCTGAAAATCATAGTTGCCTGGCTGCTATACTGATCCTCTGCCTTCAATACTTTGAGTGGAACTGGTAAGGGCTCATTTAGGGCTAGTTTACACTTGCTTCAAAACAAGGCTTCGGACATGCTTTGTTAAAGCTCTCTGAACGCCAGTCAAAGCCTCTGTCACTAAATAAAATGGTTAGCTTACAGTTCTGTTTACACCTTGTTTTTGCTTGGTGCTTCAATGAGCCTTTGAAGAGGCTTCAGTGGGGCATCGATGAGGCATTGGTGGGGCTTTGTGGGGTTTCGATGAGGCTTCAGTGGGGCTTCAGTGGGACGTCAAGCGAGCTTTGCCATAGACTTCTTTGGAGGCTTTAAAGACACTTTGAAACACCACGGAAGCTACATGGGGTATCATTTTTGAAGCAAAGCCGAAGCAAAGCAAAGCAAAAGCAAAGTGTAAACAGGACTGTGAGCTAACCATTTTATTTAGTGACACGAGCTTTGACTGGTGTTCAATGAACTTTAAGAAAGCCTGTCCGAAGCCTTGTTGAAGCCAAAGCAAGTGTAAATGAACCCTTACACTTGGGCTTCAACGCACATTAAAGCTCCTACTACTACAACAAGCTTTTATGATGTGTTTTTGATGCTTTGTGGTGCTTTGATGGGGCTTCGGTAGTGCTTCAATAAGGCTTTGGTGGTGCTTCGATGAGGCTTTGGTGGTGCTTCAATGAGGCTTCAGTGGTGCTTCAATAAGGCTTTGGTGGTGCTTCAATGAGGCTTCGGTGGTGCTTCAATGAGGCTTCAGTGGTGCTTCAATAAGGCTTTGGTGGTGCTTCGATGAGGCTTTGGTGGTGCTTCAATGAGGCTTCAGTGGTGCTTCAATAAGGCTTTGGTGGTGCTTCAATGAGGCTTCGGTGGTGCTCTTTTGAAGCTTTGTTGAAGCTTGGCGGATGCACTGTGTGTGTGTTGATATTTCATACCTGCAATTTCTCCAAAACAAAGCGAAGCTAAAGCTGAATTAAAGCCTCTCAAAAGTCACAGGTGCTTCAAACGAGCATTGTCTTAGAGCTCTATGGAGTCTTTGAAGATGCTTTGAAGCACCACTAAAGCTACATGGGGTATCATTTTTGAAGCAAAGCAAAGACAAGGTGTAAACGAACCATTTTATTTAGTCACGGGGGGGGGGCTTTGACTGGCATTCAGAGAGCTTTAACAAAGCGTGTCCGAAGCCTTATTTTGAAGCAAGTGTAAACTAGCAGATTGGACAAGGCTGAAGCTCTTATCTGCATACTTGTCCTGGGTCATTGCTTACAGTACAGCGTCAGCATGACAGGCAGACAACCAGCCTTTTAGGCTGGCCATAGATGCCTTGGTTTTTTTAATGTTTTTTTTATCAGACAGAGAACTGATCGAAAAAAAAACAGATTCCCACATCCACACAAGGGAGGTGGATGGAGGATTCCTCCCTGCTGCGCCATAGTATTCTGACAGTGGGACTCATAAACTATCAAAATACATTGAACAGCAGCTGCAGCCAGCTGTTTTTCCCACAGTCTCGTTAGACAAAGTTTGATCACTGAATTGACTTTTGTTGAGCAGGAACAGTCCATAGATGGATCAAAATTTGACCAGTCCCTTCTGAACCGGACGAATTTCGATGGCCATCTATGGGCAGCTTTAGAAGTAGAGATCAGCAAAGGCAGCCTCTGCTTTCCTCTTTAATTCATAGCCAATTTCACTCTAAATTCAATCGGAATAAAGGCAGGCAGACACACCCAGGGTACAGCCATTGGAATTGTTTGCAGCCTTTTGAAGCCACTTTAACACTTTGCAGCCTTTTGCTGAATAATCCAGAGAACCTTCAGATTTATGCCGGTTCTTATGTCATAATGTCATCATTATCTACATATATGGTCCTTTGGATATTTCTGCAGTCTGTAAAACCATAGCGGTGCAAGACATGTATTTATTACTTATAGCGAGCCTTATTATTTGTCTGTCCCATCTTACAATGCCACATTCAATGACAAGCTGCAATTACACTTCAAGTACTCCTTCTCAGACAGCAGGGTCTTTGGTATAAAGAGAACAAATATACCGAGCATTTTTTATATACAGTGAAGTTACAAGTACAAGTTCAGCTTTTCATCCGTACAATAAAAAATCTCTGGAAAAAAAATCAGTATAATTATGGAAACATAAAAAAAAAAAAATAGTTCTGCTTGCAGTTTTATTCAGAGCCAATACCCATCTCACAGAACAATGAGTCTATTACGCAAGCCTCCCTGATTACTTTGTCAGATGAAGAGTATTACCATTGTAAGGCTTCCAAGCAGGCAAGTGAAGGCTTGTGTAGGCTGCAGCCACATCCGCGCAGTAACGTGATACAACGGCCCACATAACCCAGGAGAGACCAAACCACAGAAAAGACAGAAATAACAAGGGTATATGATAACCGATCATTAGTATGAATATATATTACATTGCACCTATCTATATCTATGCCTAAAACACGGATATCAAATGATGATTATACGAGTCAGCATATAAATCCTGGATTTTATTACAGATTTTCATTATTGATTTCAATACTGGTCTTTTACCACTAGAGGGCCTCAGTTTTGCAGTAGAGTTGACCAATAAGTAAATTCTGGAAAAGGCCACAATGTATCGTTTTGAAAGATCCTCTACTTTTTGCCTATAAACTACCTATTCATTGTAATGCTTGTACAGGTTTGAGTTGCCTGTAAAAGTTATACATAGATGATCTTTAAGCAGTGAATGATGAAAACCAGAGATGTAAAAAAAAAAAAAAAAATTAATTATACAATTATCAGGAAAATATATAAGGATGTAACGTTTCTGCAAACAAAAAATACTGCAAAACAAAGAAGATATGAAATCTATGTGGGTGAATTTGGTATTTTTTTGCAAAAGGTGGAATTAGCTTCCAACCTGGTGACAGAGTCACTTTAATGCCAAAATGCTGCAACAGAGATTAAATACATACATGGGAACTATTTTAACCTGGCAAAGCATTTCTAATTTTTTTCAACATGTTTTGAAATCCTTGTCAGCCTGAAAAGATCCCTGCCCTGCAGCTGAGCAATAAAGCCTGGTCCAGAGCCCTTCCCAGACAGCCTATTGGATAATGAAGGATTAGCAGCACACAGGTGAGGTCATACCTTACTGTTCACTATAAGTAGCCGTCCCCTATCCTTTCCACCCCCTATACGCAGTGGATAGATTCATGCATAGCATCAATCAATCCATGGCCGCCCCCTATTCATGTGTCTGGCCCCTTTCGGGTCACTGGGCATATGTATTATAGCAGCCAGGTTTTTTTTTTTGAAGAACCTGATTAGAGCCAAAGGCTCTAATAGGCTTCAAAATAGGGTGGACTGGGATCGCAGAGCATTGTGTCTGGAGCCCACCCAGGTGTGTTGCAACAGCGAATGAAAATTCGCTGTTGCAACACTGATCCTCCTCTCTGCCAATCGGCAAGCAGGTTTGAAACCTGTTTCCCAATTGGCCAAAATGTCAGTCAATTCTATAGGACGCCTAGTGCTGGGAGGAGGAGAGAAGAGACACCGCGGAAGCTGCTCCGGGAGAGGACATCGGTCACCGGAGCAGCTTTCCCTGAGCCCGCCACACTCTCACTGCCCGCATCCAGGGTAAGGACAGCGGGTGGTGGTGGGGGCGCTGTGTTAGTGCCGCGAGGGGTGGTAGAGCCGCAGGGGGGGTAGTGCCACTCCACCGGCAGCCCGCAGATTGTACTACAGTAGTACCTTGGATTACAAGCATAATCCATTTCAGAAGAATGCTTGTAATCCAAAGCACTCGTATATCAAAGCGATGAATCAATGGAAACCCAGATAATTAGTTCCAGTGTCACTGCTAATGTATGCAGTACCGCATGTAGCCAGAGGTCGGGGGGCGCTGGTGACACACGGAAACACTCAGAAAAGCTTGGAGTCCACTCGGAGATGCTAGGAGACACTCGGAAACGGAGTGTTTCCAAGTGTTTCCGACTGTCTCCGAGCATCACCGGCGCCCCCACACCTCAGGCCAAATGTGGTACTGCACACCCCAGAGGCTTAAATGCTGCTCGTCTTGCGAGACAATGCTCGCAAACTGAGTCAGGATTTAAAAAATAAAAAGCTCGTATTGCGAAACGCTCGTAAACTGTGTTACTCGCAATCCGAGGTTTTACCGCATATTGGTTTTCATCGTGTTTCCTTAAACATTGAGCTAACAAGATCCAATTATTGTGGGGAAAAGGCTACGCATACGGTTACAGATTTAGTAACACAAATCTGTATTTTACTGCCTGTGACATTTGCATGTTATGTCTATCCAGAATTTTCACCGATACCCTTTTTCGAAATAGCCCAAATAAAATAAACATCTGAGAACTTGAAGAAAAAAGCTTGTTCCAAGCCGGCAGCTCCCCTTGTCAATTCATTTCTTCTATTTGTGGCTGTTACTGGGCTCTCTGTGTAGCTGAAGAAAGACGTTAATTGCCTTTGCATAGCAACTCCGCTATACGTTGCCAAGCAGGGCTGCTCCGTGAAACAATACAGTTGTGTAATGTACATAAGGAAAAGCAGATGTCTGTCCCCAGTCCTTCCTCTGTCACTACCACTCAATTCCTTCCTAATTAAATGCCATTTACTATTCTTCTCTATGAAAAGCCCAGGTTTATTTGGGGATCTTCCAGTTGCCTCTAAATTTATGGCAAACACAGATGCTGAGTGCACATGCTCTGCTCCATCTGACACCCACACCGCACTTTCATATTTGGACTGTGCTGCTGTTATTTCATTTTCTTGTCTCGTCTGTCAGCAAGTTTTCTTGGTTCTATTCATTAGAGCTTCTTCCATTAAGGAACAGGCCCGCTCTGATGGCCCAGGGAGGGGGAAACCTGTTCTTTCTTCCGAAGCAGCTTTCTATTCACAAATTTGTAAAACAGAAGCCATTGAGCACAGAGCAAACATCTCTGAAGTTGTTAGATAGTTGACGGCCTCAGAGGATAGGCTGGATGTATGCGCATATTCAGAATACTAATCTCCATCAGAGCTGGGAAATGTATTCAACTAGGGGCCATTAATCTCTTCGGATCACTAATTAACAGGTAATTAACGGTCCGTGTCGCTAAGCAATAAGCTTAGGCATGTAAACTAGGCCCAAGATCTAAGATTGCATAAGAACAAATTGGAATTTGTAATTACAACTAAACTTGATTTGTTGTCTCTTTTGACATGATAGAAAGCTTATCAATTTTTGGAACTATGATATATGCCTTTCCTGGAAACATTTACCACTAATTGCTACAGCAATCCCTTTAGGTTTGCATCGTGCAGAGAACAATCACATAATCAATTTCAAAGATCAGTTTTGTTGGTCTACCTTTACACCAGCTATCGTCCCCTTCAGTCTATCATGAACGCTCCTGCTGGGCTCATCCACCTTACCAACCACTGAAAGTCCACCACCCTTCTCTGCAAATCCCTACATTGACTTTTGTTCACCCAATGAATAAAATTCAAAATACTAACAACAAACAAAGCCACAGCTCTGCCCCAAGCTACATCACCAACCTCATCTCTCAAATATCACCCACTGTCCTCCTCCAAAGACCACCTGCTCTCTCTCCTCACCTCCTCCCATGCTCACCTCCAGGACTTCTCCAGAGCCTCTCCTATCCTCTAAATCTCCTTGCCCCAATCTGTTCAGCTTTATCCTACTCTGTCTTTAGGTGATCCCTGAAAACTCATACCTTGAAAGAAGCCTATCCTGCCTCCATATAATAAACTGTATTTTTACTTTCTCAGTGAACTCATTCCTCACATTTATTTTTTATCACAAGCTTCTCCCTTTTAGAATGTAGACTCCCATGAGAAGGGCCCTCCTCATTTTCTTCTTGAATTGTATTGTAACTCTACTGTTTTCTTTACTTTGTAACATGCTGCATAAACGGCTATATAAATCATGTATAGTAAAAATAATAATAACTTTTCATAGTTTTGGGAGAACTCTGAAAACAGCCACCATGTTTGGTACTGGCTGTGCTCGAACTCTAGACTGCATAAGATTTCCTAGTTCCGCATGGTTAAAGAAAATTACTATATGGACAGCCATTCAGCTTAAGGCCCCTTTTACACTTTTGCACCCTCCGCAAGTGGATCCGCCTGCTCAGCAGGGGATCTCTCCTTGCTGATCCCTGCTGAACAGCAGAGCGGACACGGACATAACCCACTTTCCTGTATGGGTGGACCACCCGCTCGTTTACATCTGACTGTCATCTGATCCGATCCACCAGACCTATGGGGAACGTCTCCCCTATCCGTCTGTTCTTAGCTGACAGGATCAGATGTCGCCGGGTGTCAGCAGACATATGTCTGTTGACACCCGCCACTCCATAGAGGACAATGGATGGTCTGATCAGGTCCACCTAAAAAACTGAAAGGCAGACCTAATTGGTCCTCCTGTGTGAGAGGGGCCTAAAAAATCTGCCTATACATGTGTGGATCTGAAAACCACAGAAAACTTACCACTATTTTGACCATAACTCAAGCAACCTACTCTTATGGGTCTATTTATTAATGTTTTCACCCAAGATTTACACAATGTTCACATTTTTCTAATAAATCTTATGTGAAAATGAGTGAATCTTGGGTAAAACGTGTGTGGACTTTGGGTGAAAACGCTGATAAATAGACCATTAGTGAATTAAGTATTTTCCTTTTGGAGGAGAAAAAGATGCTTTGGCAACCTCAGAAAGTTTCCAAGTTCATAGAGGCTTTGAATCTTGATATTGAAATAAGTATGAGTGTAATCTCATGTGTGGTTGTTCAGTCAAGGAATGGGTCTCATTGTGGTAGGAGTGCTGCTCAGAAGTCCACAGAAACATCACAGGTTCCTTAAAGTGACACAAGGTACACATCCATATGTGTATCTCTATTGTGGAAAGAGAGGTAGGAGCAATAATCTGAAAGAATTCACCTGGTCCGTTGGCTAGATGTTACCATTGCCATTTGCCATAAATGCTTTAGATAAATTGGCTGTCACCAACATTATACCTAGACCCTGGACTGACCCAGCATGGAAACAAAGTCGATCTGTTTGGAATAAGGGTGTTCAGTGGGTGCATGCATAGGACAGGATCGGCACCCTTTAGTGCATTGATCTGTACTAAGATACAAGTTGTTGCAAAGTACAACAGAGCTCACTTTAGTGTCTGGCTATGCATGACTACAGTGAAAAAATATTGCTATTTTAAAAAAGGAATGAAACCTTCATTGCCTCAAGGTCTGAACGATTCCAAACATTTTGCTGTTTTTTTTTCTTTACTGGCAGCAGGCAAATTGCTAGGACATGAGAAAACTCATTATTTTCAGTACAGTTTGTTCACACCAAGATACAATTTGTAGTATTTGTACGTTCTACCCACATTTTTGTTGGTTTTCTACCAGGTGCTGTGGTTTCCTCCTACAACTCAAATGCAAAATGGGAGGTTTATTTGGCTTTCAGTCAAATTTGTCCCTAATGTTTGCATGACTGCAGAATGTAAGTAATGCCCTGTACGCACGATCGGAATGTCCGTCAGAAAAAACTTGGATGGTTTTTCAGACGGAATTCCGCTAAGCTAGCCTTGCATACACACAGTCACAAAAAAGTTCTCTGAACTTTCGACCGTCAAAAACGTGGTGATGTACAACATTACGACGAGCTGAGAAAATGAAGCTCAATGCTTCCGAGCATGCGTCGAATTGTTTCTAAGCATGCGTGATTTTTTGCGCGTCCGAATTGCATACAGACGAACAGATGGGAACTTTTCCCGACCAAAAAATGAATATGATTAAGAACATGCCCCCAATCTTTTGCTGGCTGGAATTCCGCCAGCAAAAGACCGATGGAGCATACACACGGTCACATTTTCCGACAAAAAGCTCTCATCTGAGTTTTGTTGGCGGCATTTCCGATCGTGTGTACGCGGCATAAGATTCTAAACGTCTTCAGGTGCAGATGCTGATTTGAATCGTTCTAATTTTTCTCTAAAGTACCAAATAATTTATCGGCACTATAAAGGAAAGTAAAATAAAGTTAATACAGTTAAATAAGATTAAAACTGAACTCCAGGGATGATCTTAATACTTAAATTGGTCCAGCTTACTACAGTGATAGCCACGATCTTCTAAATCCTTAAATTGGTCCAGCTCACTACAGTGAAAGCCACGATCTTCTAAATCCTTAAATTGGTCCAGCTCACTACAGTGAAAGCCACGATCTTCTAAATCCTTAAATTGGTCCAGCTCACTACAGTGAAAGCCACGATCTTCTGGCTTCCTTGCCGATCGGCTTCCCCTCTGCAGCCTGACCACAGGGGCTCGCTTGCTCGGCATTGCCAACATTCACAGAACGCCCTGTATTTTTTAAGGAATTAATACAAGAAATTCTCTGATTGAAGAAGGTGGAGCGGAGGGACAGTGGCATCGCAATCTCTGCCTCCTCAATCAAAATATGCTTGGGCCTGTGAATGACAGCAGTCCTGAATTAGTGACCCACTGAGGTCAGTGTTCAGAAGGGAAGCTCCTTGGCCCAGGGCCTGGAAGATCATGGATGTCACTGTGGTAGCGCCGATTACTACCCTGATTGCCAACTTCCCCAGCAGCCCTTCAGCTATGAGATATGCATACTTTCATTGGTCAACGCTGGATCAATGCAAGTACACAATATTATGTCTGTGTCCTTGCTGGGAAGATTCTTCCTCTCTATTTGTCCTGGTGATTGTTACTGGACAAACAGTGACAATTTTACTACTGTCCTGGGAGGTAAGGGGAAATCACCCAATTGGGACAACTGTTTGGGGACAAACTGGGATATCCCCACACTTTGGAGAGATTTCCTCTCACTTCCTATTGTGTTGCTGAGGCAGTAAGTAAATGGGAATCTCCCCAATGGGATATATGCAGCAAAATATGACCCTGATCTTGACTATTAAACTACTTTAATACTCCGCATAAACTTTAATACTAGTCTTTTGTGATCAGCTGTGACTTGTATGGGATTACATAACTATCAGAACTGATTCTTGGCTGCAGTGGTGTTACCTGTGCAGGGACTATTGCCAGTTTACTAATGCATAGATTGTCCTCTTTATATATTGGTAACTAGTTCTACATGTGTTCACCTGGCAGATTTACAAATGACATCCTCAGCAACATATCAAAGTGCTAAAGTTGTGAAAGGCATTTAGCTCTTGGCCTGAATGGCTCTGTTTACTGGGCGTGGTGGCAAAGAATATTCCTTAAGGCAAGTCTTTTTCAACCGGAATGTTCAGTCATTGTTAGAAAGACACAGCCCTGAGCTGCTGTTCTGCTCAGTACATGTTACCTGTTCCTTCCGTATGAAAGAACCGCACACCTGAGTTTTACATACCACTTGCAGAGGTTTGTTATTAACATACCTGTCTGTAAGTTACCGATCTACCAAACACCGATTTGGCTTCTGGGGCATATAGAATGACACCTGACAGACCATGTGCTGGAATGCAAACACCACGACAGTAGACCACCAGAGTGATGTCTAGCAAGAACATAATTGTAAAACTGGCCTAATACGGGCCTAGGGTTTAGATTAGTAGATACTTACTTTGGATTCCCTAAAGTGAATCTTCATTCAAAAAAATGACTTTGCCCCAGGTAAGTTTTGGGAAATGTTCTGCAGATGATTTTTGTTTTTCAACTTTTTATTTAGTGTTGTTTATATGGGGGTGGGTGCTCCAGATAAGTAGGGGGGTACTGAGATGGGCTTGTAGAGGGAAAAAGCTCAGGGTCAGCGTTACCAGCGTGATAATATTCACTAACAAACAGGGGTCAAACCTTACCAAAAATAACAATACGACTCAGCAGATAAAGATCATTCTAATACCTAATTCAAACAAAAAACAGCTGACAGTAAACAATGGTATATTTTCTTTGACAGGAGCAATACAGCTGAGTTGTCATTGGCACAATTATTTGTAATGCAACAGTTAACAAATGTGTTGCGGCACAGGATATGGTAGTAACCTCTATTAACCCTTTTCATACTCTAAATCTGCTTTGTTTTACAAATTGGAGCTATGTATAAATCCATGTGCGGCCTGACCCTCCGAGTTACTTCCTGCTTGGTGATACTTTATACACTGTGCTAAGCCCCCAAATGTACTTTCCAGACACCACAGCCATCCTTCTCATAAATGAGTCAAGTGTGAAAGCAATACATTAAAAGTGTGACTAAACGAATGACAGAAAAGACTTAGTACCAACATTTATATATATATATATATATATATATATATATATATATATATATATATATATATATATATATATGTATATACACTATATTGTCAAAGGTATTGGGACGCCTACCTTTACACGCACATGAACTTTAATGGTATCCCAGTCTAATGCCCCGTACACACGGTCGGACATTGATCAGACATTCCGACAACAAAATCCTAGGATTTTTTCCGACGGATGTTGGCTCAAACTTGTCTTGCATACACACGGTCACACAAAGTTGTCGGAAAATCCGATCATTCTGAACGCGGTGACGTAAAACACGTACGTCGGGACCATAAACGAGGCAGTAGCCAATAGCTTTCATCTCTTTATTTATTCTGAGCATGCGTGGCACTTTGTGCGTCGGATTTGTGTACACACGATCAGAAATTCCGACAGCGGATTTTGTTGTCGGAAAATTTTATAGAATGCTCTCAAACTTTGTGTGTCGGAAAATCCGATGGAAAATGTGTGATGGAGACTACACACAGTCGGAATTTCCGACAACAAGGTCCTATCACACATTTTCCGTCGGAAAATCCGACCGTGTATATGGGGCATTAGTCTGTAGGGTTCAATATTGAGTTGGCCCACCCTTTGCCACTATAACAGCTTGAACTCTTTTGGGAAGGCTGTCCACAAGGTTTAGGAGTGTGTCTATGGGAATCTTTGACCATTCTTCCAGAAGCACATTTGTGAGGTCAGGCACTGATGTTGTACGAGAAAACCTGGCTCGCAGTCTCCGTTCTAATTCATCCCAAAGGTGTTCTATCGGGTTGAGGTGCAGGCCAGTCAAGTTCCTTCACCCCAAACTTGCTCATCCATGTCTTTATGGACCTTGCTTTGTGCGCTGGTCCAAATAATATGGCAGAGGGGGGATTATGGTGTGGGGTTGTTTTTCAGGGGTTGGGCTCCTTATTTCCAGTGAAGGGAACTCTTAAGGCGTCAGCATACCAAGACATTTTGGCCAATTTCATGCTCCCAACTTTGTGGGAGCGATTTTGCGATGGCCCCTTCCTGTTCCACAATGACTGCGCACCAGTGCACCAGTGTATGGGCAGGGTGAATGTACCCAAGTTGATTGAACAACTTGGGTACATTCACCCTGCCCATACACTGGTGCGCAGTCATGATTTTTCTGTTATAGCCGCTAGCAATAATCACTGTGGGGGGCAGGGGAAGATGTCCCCACCAGGAGAACACAATGGCTCTGCAGGAGGGTTTACCCTGTCAAAACAGTCTACCCATGGTTGCAGGAAAGTAAGTTTCTCTTTCTATGGCCGGCAGAAAAAACCCCCACTGCCAGCGCATTCAGGAGCAGCCGCACTTTTGGCAAAAAATTGCATCTAAATGTGAGTTAACGCTAGGTGTGTTTAGCTTTTGAGCATTAATTAATTTAAATGGGCAGAATAAATCATTTTTCTGGCCACCTAAATGCGACTAAACGCCTTTACAAAAACTCGTCTTTGATGCTGCTTTTCTCTTGCCAGGAGAAAGGCGTTCAGGAAAGCCGGAAAATGTTCTGGAAAATGTTCAAATGTTCTTAGATCTGATGCAGTCACTTCCTACATCTCTGGCTGTACTAAATACATTGTCTCTTGATAATGGTTCCATAAAGGAGTACAATCTGTACAATCTTTTATGAAGATAATTAACATCTGCAAGTGCTGCATTTTTTGGGATGTTGCAGGAAGCTTCTTTGGTCAACAGGACTTCATTCTGCTCATTCAGGACCCCTCTTGTCCCTGAAACCTGCATTAGCCATATAGGCTGCTAGTTCAACGCTTTTTCATTGCACATAAAAAGTCTAAAATAACAGTCTCTTGAGATTTTTGGGCCGTTCCAATTTTTAGTAACTGAAGTAATTACCCACCATTCTTGCACAATTGCACATGAGCATGATGTTGATCAAAAAACCTTTACAGTTCAACCTTTAGAAAAAGACACCCATAGTCACCAGCCACAGACATTGTTTCGTGGAAGGTTTTATATTAACTGAAAGTTATTGGTTAATTTTGTTAAACATGCACCATAATTAACAATCACCACCTACTGTGGCCATGCTGTATCTCAGGTATGTTGACTCCTACAGTATATGTTCCCATGGCAATGACCAGAACATGTGTAATCTTTTCATGGTGCACAAAAGAATGTCCTGAGCTTTGGACTTCATTCCTATGAATACGCCATTCTTCATGCACTGACAACTGTGGTAGGAGTATATTACACATATTTTAGGAATGCAGGGTGGTGAAGATATTTCACAAGGGACAAGACAGTATCTGTGGCTGACCAATTCTACATTCACGGTTATAAATTTCACCCAACGGCAATCTGGTATGCAAACGCAGTCCATTTGTTTTGCCCTGATGGGCATATAGTGAGTAAACTGACAGGAGCTCTGAAAAAGACTAATGCATCAGTGTATTGTTTAGAGGCCGGGATGTGAAGATGCATATTCAGAGTCCCTCGCAGACACAAGCGCAAGTCACATAGATCTGTCACACAGACAAACCAGTGGGGACACAAAGGATTAGGCAGAGGCTAAATGACACTGCCAGGACAACAATTCACAGGGAGGGGTGGGAAGAGTTGCTTAGAGGGGGGAAATTAACACCTCAAAGTGTTTTTTTTCCCCCCAAGGAGAAAGTATTTTCTAACACTCCAGCACAGGAATTAAAAAGTATAGCTTTTGTTCACATTCTTTGGCTGACTTGCAAGAAAGAGGCTCCGAATCTCAGTCTGTGCGACCTACAAGTCCCACCTGTCATGAACGAGAAGCTCCACTCATCTTTACACTAATAACTCGCAATAAGCTAATTGCCACTTAGGCCCCTTTCTCACTGATGTGGTTCGGTTTGACTGCGCCACAGGTTTAGCATATTAAACCTGCGGGTTGGCTGCGCTTTTCCATAGAGATCTAGTATGTCACCTAAAATCATGAGACATAATAGAAGTCTATAGGAAAGCGCAGCTAACGGGTACATCGCGCTGTACCCGCAATGCGGTCAAACCGAACCTCATCAGTTTGAAAGGGTCCTTACTGACGAGAGAACACAACGCCCTTATTGTAATCAGTCACAAACATTTTGACTTACTAATGGTAGGATGTTCCATGTACCCGCTCGCCTACGTTATCAGTTATGGTGGTGTGTGCTGAATATAGTACTGCAAGCACTACTTTTTTTCAGGGCATGTTGTGATGCAAACTACGGCATCGTAAGACACCCCACCCCCACTGCATACCAGCGTACACCCATGTACAGACGAACACAGCCATTTATGTCTATGGGTGGTTATAAGCAGCACCTGGGCTTCCCAGAACCAGAAAAAAGCCAACATTTTCATTTGTATGCCCCTAATGTGCCCGTGTGCATTAGGCAGGCCATGAACGGTTCGAAATCAGCAGGAAGCGGACGAGATTTGAATCATTAGAGGGCAGGCTGAATGCACCAAGTTGATCGATCAATCAACTTGGGTATAACTAGCCTGCCGGATTTACCAGCTTAAGATTATCGGCTGCTATAGGAGCCGTCAGGAGAAGACAATGGCCCGTCTGTCAGTGTTGATGGGGGAATCAAGCAAATTTGGTTGCAGGAAAAAAGTTTGCTCTGTGTATGGCTGGACTTAGGCCAAATGCTGATCATTCTGTAGTCTCAAGATAAGAACTGGGAGGGCTAATTACTCTCTTTGAGATAACAGGAAGTGTGCACTGGACAAAGGACAGCTTTAAATTTCTCACATGACCAACAGGTATTCTTTTGCACTTTTATAGATATATATAAATATATATTTATATTTAGATATAACAAAATAGTGCCAAATGTATATATTTGATTTACCAAAAGGAAGCTAATATGTGAAGTTAACTGTAATGCCCCGTACACACGGTCGGACATTGATCGGACATTCCAACAACAAAATTCTAGGATTTTTTCCGACGGATGTTTGCATACACACGGTCACACAAAGTTGTCGGAAAATCCGATCATTCTGAACGCGGTGACGTAAAACACGTACGTCGGGACTATAAATGGGGCAGTAGCCAATAGCTTTCATCTCTTTATTTATTCTGAGCATGCGTGGCACTTTGTGCGTCGGATGTATGTACACACGATCGGCAATTCCGACAACGGATTTTGTTGTCGGAAAATTTTATAGCCTGCTCTCAAACTTTGTGTGTCGGAAAATCCGATGGAAAATGTGTGATGGAGCCCACACACGATCGGAATTTCCGTCAACAAGGTCCTATCACACATTTTCTGTCGGAAAATCCGACCGTGTGTACGGGGCATTAAGGTTTTCATACACCTTAACTACTAAATGACTGTATTGGCCAGGTGACCTTACTGCAATAGCATATCACTGCATATGTCATATGAGTGGGGGAGGGTGAAGTTCTGGAAAAAAAAACAGGATTATGGTGATCAGACACAGGAGAATCTGATCATTTGGTAATAAGTCATAGTCTCAGATGAACCTCCCCTTTCACCTGACATGCACATCTGCTGTTCAGCGAATGCAGGGACATCTTTTCACTAGTACCTATGAAGCAGTAACTTGGAGTTTCAGGTTTTGTCTACTCATCTCTGCCTTATCAGCAAAGGCAAGTGTTTTTTTTTGGCAAAAATGCTACCTGTTTGGTCTGCTAGTAACATCATACAGACTTCATAAATAAAGAGGACACAACACATCTAATAGCCTATAAACCTAAGCCCTGACGTCGAAGCATATCCAGAACCTAGAGCTTCAGCTCAATTTTCATATGCTCCACCGACGTTACGCTCTCCTCCTCATCCAATCAGAGAATGCTTTGTATTCATTAAGTAAATAAAAAGCATTCTCTGATTGGAGCCTGTGCCGAGTGGCCAACCTCAGCAGGGCACAGGACTCGGAAGCTAGTTAAGATCACTGTAGTAGTGGTGCCTACTACAGTGATTTCCAGCTTCTAGAGGGATCCCATAGGTATGGTATAAACATAGTTACATTTATCTGGACCAGGGGTCTCCAAACTTTTGAAACAAAGAGCCAGTTTACAGCCCTTCAAACTTCAGTGGGGCTGGCAGTAGAAAATGCCCTGGCATCAATGAAGTAAACAATGCCATAGACTTAGTGGTCAGTGTGAGTAAAAAAAAAAAATAACTTAATTGATGTCAGTGGGAGGAATAGTGTTCCATAACTGGTGGCAGTGGGAGAATTAGCTCCCCATCTCTGATGTCAGTAGGAGGAATAGTACCCCATTATTGGTGTCAGTGGGAGGAGTAGAGCCCTGTGTTTGGTGTCAGTGGAAGGAATTGCACCCTAAGGGCTGAATAAAGGCAAGCAAAGAGCCACATCCAGCCCACAGGCCATATTTTGATGACTCCTGGTCTGAACCAACATAACTATTTACAAAAAAATTAATATCTGGAATTCTTCTTTAAGTGCGGCTATCCTTTAATGTATTTAATATTATGAAAGTTGCAACAGAAGAAATGGGAGAACCCAATGCTTCAAGGCAGGTGGGAACCTAGCCCGAAACGGAAGCACAAAGATCTGGCTACTCGACACAGACATAAAGGAAGCCAGCAGGTGACCTAGTCTCCACCAGATATCAACTGTAACTGAAATATTTTTTGGTAGACTGCCCCTATTTTTTTTTTCTTTTTCAGAATCGACACATACTGTACATTGTATATATATATATATATATATATATATATATATATATATATATATATATATATATATAATTTTTCCGGTATGCACTATTTATATTTGATATCCTCTTAGCATACTCCACATTGTCAATGAGCTACGTCGGCAGAAGTATACAGTTGATATACTGGATGCCAGTGGTGGCAGACTGCAGGGAGTCACTGTGTCTAGCATATGAAGTCTGTCTAATGTTACATTGTAACCACAGAGCATGCAGAACATGTGCAGTAGTAAGCACAGTGTGTGGGGGCAGCCATGCACCCGGCCCTCTCTGGTTACCTCTTGTTTTACTTTTTTACCTACCGGTAGTTCTCTTCCATTGTTCAAAGCTCATAAAGCTGACCTTTGCCTTACATCTGAAAATCAAGCAGTGCTTGACTCAGGAAGGGAATCAGGTTGTTGCCATTATAGACTAGTATTGTAGTGCAAACATTTCTCAATGCTTGCTTTTAAAATGCAGTGCTAACAATAGAGAAACATACAGTCAGGGATTATAGACACCAAACTTTCTTACAATGTTATTAAAGCGATGAAGAAACAAGGTAACATAATGCCAATTGTCTGCTATAATGCTGTTAATACTACTTTTTATATGTCTTAAAAATACATTATAAAACATGTTTGGCTAAATGTTTACACCCTAAAGAATCTCACTGAAAAAGTATAGTGTTGGAAATATATTATACACCAAAAAAAAACAAAAAAAAAAACAGCATACAGTTCTTTAACTCTAGTGGCAAAGTTTGCATATCCTAATAGAAGTAATAATAAACTTTTGCCATCTTTTTGGATTATAGAGGTTGTGGTGGTTGAAGGGGGGGGGGGGGGGGGGGCGTTGTATAGGGCATGAAGGTTCACAATCAGGCTGGGTTCAAACTGGACTCCACCAGCTGTAATGCATGTGCGTTATCAGATACAACACACACAGCACTGCTAAAATGAATAAATATAGGTAGCTTGTCCATTGATTGTCCACAGCAAAGATACATACAACCTAGAAACAAAACCTAGCCTGTCCTGCTCTAACTACAACACCAAAAGCTCTAACAGGAAAATACAACCTGTGTTCACATCCTCTAAAACAACAGTTCTTACTTGTCCAAACTGCCACCACACAGTATCTCTCTGCAGAGCAACATGCTCTGACCCCCCAAGGTTTGAAAAAAAAATTTAATGAGCCATGTAAGCGCAGCTGCCTCTTCTAGTTAGAACAATCATAGCAGTGGCATTACTGGATCTGATTACTTGAGTTCCTCAGGTAAAACAAACAAAGACAACCTACAGGACTTTAAAAAGTACATCAACTTTGATATGGCAACTTCTATATGTTTTTATTACCATTATAATACAGGATTCAAATAGTGCCAACAGTTTCTGCAGCCCTTTACAACATGAGGGCAAACAGTACAGTTACAATACAATTCAATACAGGAGGAATCAGAAGGCCCTGCTTGTTAGAGCTTACAAATTAAAAATACTTGAGTTTTAGCTATACATTAGCTACAGAAAAACAGCAGATAATTTAAACTATACATTTTCAGTGTGTATTAGTTTGTACCTTGTACCTTTGTTTTGACCTGTTATAATCCACCAAGTACCATATAGTTTGTACCATTGCAGCGCTGTCACATTTTTCATTTCTTTTGTTGTTATCTATGGGAGCACATTAGTGACAGCTGCAGCAATTTTAGGTCTATTATTATTAGTTTAATTATCCAATCATTTCTGCATATTAGTGCACCACTACATTAATTGTAATCCACCAGGTAGGCCATGATGCAACTTTCACAAAGGTCCACAAGGCAGAAGAAGCTTCTCAAAGTATTTTGTGAACAAAAGATAATATCATCAGGAGTAGATGACATTGATAATATTGATCAACCAGAACTAAAAGACATACAAACATTGAAAAAGGCAGCACCAAAAAGGAGGCCCCAGGGACTGCGGGGAACTGGAAACACCAGAAAAGAAGAGGCAGGTCAAGTGATAAGACAATTTCCAAACTGTGGTCCTTAATGCTCTCCTCAATCACCCGTTTCAGTTGATCTCCTCTCTTTGGTTCCTTATTGAATCAGTTTTTCAGTTATACAACGCACCCCATCCTGGCCAAACTTCCCTTCCCAGTGCCATCAAGACACACAAGAGGCCATTCTGAGGAAGAGCTTCTATGATCCTCCCAATGCCTTTCTCACAATATAAATAATCACAATCAACTCATGTACCAGATTGTTGACATGTCCTGTACATATTGTGGACATTTTGGAGAATCGCTTCCACGATCATCCCAATGCCTTTCTCACAATATGAATTATCACAATCAACTCATGCACCAAAATATGGACATGTGCTGCCTACCCTACAAATTATAATACCACTGATCACATCCTCTTTTATATAACATTTTAAATATGTGTTTAGTTATCATCACATCTTTACTTATCAACTTGTCTGTAATAAAAACGAATGACTGTGTATTTCACCACAGATGTTGTTTCATTTCATTGACAAGAAGAATTATAGACAGTCCTTATTTAAGACAGGTTGATAAGGCCAATGGTGCCTAGAGCAGTTTACAGTTACTTATGATGATCGACCAGATTCGGATTTCAACAGTACCGTGCAATGGGAATAGTTGAGATGATTTCTGACTGGTTGGTTTTAAATCTTCAAGAAATGTAGGTCCCCTTTATGTTTCTAACAAAGCCAACAGCTGTACTTCTTGAGCAAATACCGAGTTCAAAGCTTAACAAGTACAATATATTATTTCAAAATGACAGACGGAACAAACACTGACTGTACATGGACTCTTAACTGACTGCATTTTACACAATGCCATTGTACTCTCAAGGGGCTTTAGCTGACTGTGAAGGGAATTCATATTTAACTGACAACTTTTATGCTGAGTGAAGTGTATTATATGTATTCTGTTTTGCTCTTGTAAGCAGCCAGTCTATTACCATTTGTTTTACAGTATATAAAATACGCTGCAGCTTTTATCCTTTATACATATGAGGTAAGACATAGTTAAAATAATACACACACACGCATGCAATTTGAAAGCAAATTGGAGCTTTGTGCAACAGGTTCACTCATGCACACAGGACATTTTTACAGCTGCTGTTAGGGGCGTCTGAATTTTTTTTGTAAACTGCCTCTAAACATGCTAACCTATGTGTCCATGTACACATAAACTTTCAGAGACGTTTAGAGGCATAAGCGTTTAGGGGCAGAAGAAAAAAACGACAGCCTGTGCATCCAGAAGCAAAGGCTGTTGAGCTGGAAAAACGCAAAATGCCAAAAAACGCGGCTAAATGCTGTAACAAGCATTTAGCCACGTTTGGCGTTCTTACATTACGGGGATCGTTATTACTGAAAAAACACCAAAAAACGCTAACGCCAACAAACGCTCATAAACGCTATTCAAAAACGTGGCTAACAGCGCGTTTTTTAATGCTGCTTTTTCCAGGCAGCAGCGCTGGTGTTTGTTAAACATCCTGTGTGCATGAGGCCTAAGCGGTGGCCCCCTCAGCAGCACTTTCCCTTTGCTCCCCACCTGCTCTATTCAGTCACTTGGGTAAAAAAATGTAAAAAATAGCCGGTACTTCCAGGGTTAGGGGAGTCTGTGACCCACTCCTCATCCTCCCATGTGACAATGCTTGTGCTTGGTGACTGGCTGTACAGGCACCCAGCTCTGTCACAAGGGCATGGGAGAAGAATCATCAGCACTGTGTAGTCCTGACTTACACTGGGCTTGCACAGGGCTTTACATACTGGTGAAAGAAATGAGTGGTAGGTGAGAGAAGGAAAGGGAAGACTAGACAACTTTATTTCACATATTTATTTAGTTCCAACATGGTATACAATGCTTTGCATACTACCTAAAACTACTCCAGTCCCTGCCCCTGTAGGAGCTTACAGTCTACTTCAACTAGCATACTCAAACACAAGTAAACCACCTCTATGCTTTTGGAATTGCAAACGCAAGCCGAGTACTCTGACAGCTTGGAAGATGCGTGATGATGTCAAGGGGGTGTGGCTCCACCCTCAGATGTTACGCCCCAGAGGTAGGGCTTCATCAGAGGGGGACATTTTTTACAACTTTTATGGCATTTATTGTTACATTGATTTAATACTGTTAAGCACTGTACAATTTATATGATTTTTTTTTAAATAAGAGTACCTGAACAAAAGCATTGCAGCACAGGAAAAACCTACAAATAACGTGCAGACAGAGTCAGTGGTAAGATTTTAAATCCAGGACCCAAAGTTGCAAAATTGAAACACAATGTGCTCAATTTCCTAAAAAGGAATGCAAAAGGGGAAAGGAAAAAAAAATCACAGTGACTACTGTGTTTAGAGTTTCCATCAGATTGGAGACATCCACGTGCCCTGCTAATGCAATCCCTTAAAGAAGTGTTTCTTAAACTATGGGTCAGAACCCAAGTTGAGTTGCACACATGTTTGTGATGGGTCGCCACTTGACTGTAGCCTAGTTTGTCCAAGTGTGAAATCAATGGATCAGTGGCAAGTGACATAGCACATTGACTGTGATGACAGCACAGACACATATTGGGAACTAGAGTACATGTGAGGCAGAGGCTGTGTGGTGGTATTATACAGACAAGGTCTGAGCTCTTCTGTACAGGGATTGAAAAACGCCAATGCTGAGTTTAGAATACTTACACGGCCTGCAAAAAAAATCTCGACATGTACTGAATTTAAACCTTCATTCATTTATATACATTATTACTGCCTGAAGATCCACCCTAAATAATATTTTAGAGATATTCTTACGACTAGGTAGGTGAAGAAAAATGTAAAGGCACCACATTCCTCTATAACTGAAGTATCAAGCAAAAAAGGAATGGGATTTTACATGTTCCAAACAGTGACCCGGATTGATACAGTTAAGTATCCAATATTTATTTAAATCCATATTAAAAACAAAAGGAAATGTTCATGTTCATAGACATATTATTTAATGGGTGTTGTTCCGATGTATTTAGATCCCAATTACTTGTATGTACTTGCTTCTACATGTTTCACCAATGTTGGCTTCTTCAGGAAATATTCGAGTGCAGGAATACAGCAAACACCTCCATAAACCCAACCTCACAGAGACAACGAATGGAATATGGCCAAGCAAGGAGCACAGCCCCAAAGGGCTAAAAGATGGTGAATAATGGGTCCACAGGCCTACGCCGACGGCCTACACCTCGTACTGGGTCAGCCATAGAGGAGGCATAATGACTCAAGGCAAAACAATTAAAATTACTGTGTAGACAGATCCCATGTGCGATGTGGGTACAGCTGAGTCATCCACTAACTGGGTGTTAAAATCTTTTCCAGTCAATGCTCGCTGTTGGCTGCCACAACACAGATTCCCGAAAGGCTCTGGCCACACAAGCTCACCTCAAGGAATTGGTCTACACAGTGTTTTTAAACATTTTGCTTCCTCTACGGTTGACCCAATATGGGATGTAGGCCACTGACATAGACCTGTGGGTTCATTCTTCACCATCTTTTAGTCCCTTTGGGGCTGTGCTCCTTGGCCAAACTCCATCTGTTGTCTCTTGGAAGCTAGGTTTATGGATGTGTTTGTTTTATTTCTGCACTTGAATATTTCCTGAAGAAGCCATCACTGGCGAAACATGTAGAAGCAAGTGTGTACAAAGAATTGGAATGCATTGTAACAACACCCATTATATATTATGTGCCTGATTATGAACTTTTCCTATTGTTTTTATACCATTTAATATGGATTTAAATAAATACTAGATATTTTAACTGTAATAATCCGGGTCACTCTCACAGCTTAATACTCTCTGTCCTAAATAATATTTGTATAAGTATGACCATCTACATTGGAATAACACACTATTTTTGGTTTGGAATCATGGCTATTGTTTAATTAACAATTAACATTTCTGCTAAACAAATGAGAAAACATTAAGAGCTATACTTGAATGGAAACAAAAAAAATTCTCTAAAGCAAGGGAAATTCCCCTCTTAGACAGTAGTCATCAGAACAGGATTTATTTATTGGAAGATTTCCCCTCTCCTCCTGGCTTTGCATATACTTTATTTGCTGATGAATACACTAATGTTTCGTTCATATCTTGCAGTCCCCATTTGTAGAGTGTATTAAACATTGTAATAACGTTTTTAATGCATTTAAACCAACTGCTATCTCTTGCATGCTTTTAATAAAGACTATACAAAAGCAATAAAAGACTGAAATGGTGGCCCCATATTCTAAACATAATGACCCATTGCACACATTGTCAGCATTTGTGCCTATATTATAATGCTGGTTTTGTTGTTGAAATGTATAGACAATATTCTATAGGAGTGGGAGTATTTTGGAACTAAATGTAAAAAGGAATGCAGTATTGAAGGAAAAAGCACCCTCATCAGCTGTTAACTCCTGTAAACATGCACTTCATACCAAGATGTAATGAACGTCTAGCTTTGTCCATGACTGTGGCAGTCTTAATAACCGAGACATAGTTACACCTGTCCGAACCCACCAAAATAGAATGAAAATGACTTTCTTGGTTAATAGGCTTTAGAACACATCTCAAAACTTTTACAGTTACACAGTCCTCAAACACAAAGGGGCTCTTATTTAACTAAGCATCTGTTTTTGATATATCAAAATTAAAATCAGAATCACTATCAGCTTTTAGTTATGGAGGGAGTGGAAAAGGATTAGACCTTTTTTAGACCTTTTTTATGGTTGTTTGCTCTTTGAGGATATTTCCCTTGACTCTTGACTCTAAATTTCTGTGACAAAAGACAGAAATTTAGAATCATTTGGATAGATGGTGGAAGCCAGCAATCATCTGTCTGATCTGCTTATCTCAGGGAGGGTAAAAGTAACTGGAGCTGATTTTATTTTCTGACCAGTCAATGTTTGCCCTTAGAATGGTCATCCAGTGGGGCATCTGCCTCTACCCATTGACATGAGATCTCCTGCTCCAGCCAAAAACATTCAGATTGGGCAACTGCCATCTAAAGCTGTGAGCATCTCAAGGTAAAATTTTGTATTTAAACAGGAAAGGCAGCAATTAGTATTACCATTGCCATACCAATCTACACGTGTTTGTACAAGAATAACAACTGTAAGATATCATTGTCAGTTTCGTGTTGCTAGGTTAAATATTAGGAAGGTTTATAAAAAGGTTTTGAACTCGACACATGTGTTTTTCATCAGGGTAAAACAACTCAAATTTCTCATAATTATATTATTCAACAGACCGGATGTAGAGACCTTTATTATCTGTTGACCCATGGGAGGCAGTGGTGGATAATATCTTTTGCTTAGTGTTCCTATAGAAATATGTCTCTGAAAAAGCAAGTTTCTTAAACTATTTCACATTCATGTGTCTTCTGACAGATCAATTCTGAAATCCCATATCATAAAAACATCTATATAGAATATGGGCTATACTCATCTATCATCGAGAATCAATAGCATGGGCGGCACAGTGGTGTAGTGGGTAGCACTCTCGCCTAGCAGTAAGAAGGGTCGCTGGTTCAAATCCCAACCAACGACACTACCTGCCTGGAGTTTGTATGTTCTCCCTGTGCCTGTGTGGGTTTCCTCCAGGTACTCCGGTTTCCTCCCACACTCCAAAGACATGCTGGTAGGTTAATTGGATCCTGTCTAAATTGTCCCTAGTATGTATGAATGTGAGTGTGGGACCTTAGATTGTAAGCTCCTTGAGGGTAGGGACTGATGTGAAAGCAAAATGTATATGTAAAGCACTGCATAAATTGACAGCGCTATATAAGTACCTTAAATAAATAAAAAAATAGCTGTTTAGAATGAAGGGGTCTTGATGGAAAATCTTCTCTTCTCTAGCTTGCATTAGCTAGAATACAGTCCATTTCAGAATTGCATCTTAGCTGTCAAAAACCCTCAAACTCAGTCGTTTGTCTGTGTAGTCAGATCTGCTAATGATTAGATTTCTTAAACTAGGTTCAATGGTTTCAGCTTATATTTTATGGGCATTTTAGGGCCAGCGTATATCCTCAGGTTGAGCCTTTTTATTAGCCTTTATTAGAAAATTCTCTCATTTGTCCTCTAGTTTTCTAGTACCTAACCCAGGGATGTCCAAACTTTTTTCAAACAGGGCCAGATTTGATGAAGTGAACATGCGTGAGGGCCGACCATTTTGCCTGACATTCTTTGAACCATTAAAATTTGTTCTAAGTGTGTTCATCTGAGCACTAATACACTGCCCAACAAGAATTCTCTTGCCTTTGTGGCTGCGTGTGGTGAAGAGATGAGCTCGGGCGTGTTATTTGGATATATATATTTATATCTTTTGTGGCCCCCAACGAATCCCCGAGCGGCTCTCAGGACTAAGGATGAGCTTGGGCATGTTATTTGGATATACCGTATTTATCGGCGTCTAACACGCACCTTCATTTTATGAAGGAAGTTTCAGGAAAAAAAAATTACATTTTAAATAAATAACTTTGAAGCAAAATAGGGGTCACAGTACATCAATGCAGCCTTATCAGTGCCTATCAGCAGCCTCTCCATTGCCCATTAATGCAGTCTGCACAGTGCCCATCAGCAGCACCACCATTGCAAATTAATGCAGTCTGCACAGTGCCCGTCAGCAGCCTCTCCATTGCCCATTAATGCAGTCTGCACAGTGCCCATCAGCAGCCTCACCATTGCAAATTAAAGCCACCCAAAGTGCAGAAATTATAAAGCTTATCTGAGCTTCCAGAAAGCAGGGGGCGGACAGCTCAGTGAGGATAGCTGAGAGCTGATGGGAGGGAATGGACACACCCCCTCCCTTTACACAGCACATAGGAACAGCTGAGGCTCTAAATCACAAGCTGTGTGCTTAAGCTTACCCCTCTGTCCACTTTTTTGCTCTTGTTGTCAGGAAAATCTGCCAGAAGTGATTCGTGCTGATAGCAGAGGAACAAGACAGCAGAGAGAAATAACACTTAGTGCTCTGGATTGAGACAAGTACACACTACTGAGGTTTACAGCCACTTTAAATTTTGATTGCTTCCAACAAACCTTTTTTTTCCTTACTTCCAGCCTTGATAAAAAGTCTATTACTATAGAGTTTTACAGGGAACGTCTGAATACACCTGTTCTGTGAACAGCTAATCCGTTTGAAGGTAAAATAAAAATTGGTACCCGCTGTTTTTGGCAGCTGGCATTCAAGTGGTTAATCAGATGATAACACATAGGAACAGTAATATATCACTTCAACATAAGAGGCTCTTTAGAGAACACTTCGCTCAGCACAGAGAGATTCAGTGCACATATTGTACCTTTGTAGGAAGTAGAAAAAAGTGCGGCTGATCAAATACAATGAAATGTTCAAAATATAAAAGGAGCTTTGAAGAAGTTCAAGGGTTTGCCTGTGACTAGTTCCAGTTTTTATTTGTGTTACTGTGCTGAACAGCATAATATAGATATCTAGATCTCTAGATATCTATATATCTAGATATCTATAGCTACACACACACTGTACATAACACAGACTGTACTTTATGCAAGGGACATGAACAGCCATATAACTGTACACTTGCTTAGATGCTCTACAGTACATAGTATTGTGCATTCTAATGTACATTACTGTATATTGTATGCAATATAGATACAGACAGCTATCTTCTGTACCAATCAGCCAATCAGCCTACATACGTAGGAATACGGGCACATTCTTAATGACAGCTCACCTGCCATTGTTACAGAATCCAGATGCCATCTTGGGAAAGTTCACTTTTTTCAAATTTGGCTTTTATATATAAAAATTTAGACTTTGATTGCTGCAACATTACTTGCTGGTCACCAGCTAATGTAAAGCTTAGGCCCCTTGCACTCTAGGTGTCTGGCATTTTAGTGTGGCCAGGGGGCACAGGTGCAGCATCCAGCCCCACTGCCTGCAGCCTGTCAAAGTCTATGGCAGGCTAAAAATATACTACTAAATATAGTACTAACAATAATTTACAAAGCCATCCATAACTCTGCCCCCAGCTACATCACTAACCTAGTCTCAAAATACCAACCAAGCTGCTCTCTTTGGTCCTCCAAGACCTCCTGCTCTCTAGCTCCCTTGTCACCTCCTCTCATGCTCGCCTCCAGGATTTCTCCAGAGCTTCTCCCATCCCTTGGAACTGCCTACCCCAATCTGTCCGATTGTCCCCTAATCTATCCATCTTTAGACGATCCCTGAAAACCCTTCTCTTTGACCTCCATAGCGGTATTCCCGAGTGTGGCTCGGGGTAGATATTCTGCACCAAAAGCGGTAACCCCGAGCCACACTCGGGATCACATCGCAGGATCCAGGCAAAGTTACTTACCTTGTCCCCAGGATCCCGCGATGTCTCCTGCTCTGTGTGCGAGCCGTCCTCTGCCGGATCTGTCACAGTGCTGAGCTCCGTTCCCTGCGAGCCAAATTGCGAGCCGTTCCCTGCGGCGCCAAATTCAAAAAGTAAAAAACACATAACACATACAGTAATGTAATCTGTAAGATTACAGTGTACTGTATCAATTTATTTCACCTCCCTTTTGTCCCTAGTGGTTCTTCCAGTGCCCTGCATGCAGTTTTATATTATAAATACTGTTCTTTCTGCCTGGAAACTGGAGATTGTCCATAGCAACCAAAAAGTGTCCCTTTACATCAAAAGCAGTTTTAGACCAGCTAGAAAACAGCGATAATAAATGAGAACACTTGCAGAATTGAGCGATAGTGATTTGCGGGGAAATCCGTCATCACACACTGAAAGTAATGACAGCGACAATTCTGCAACTGAGCAAATTTCAGTGTTTTTGATTTGATTACATTATTGAATAATTTTTATTATTATTATATTATTTGTTATAATTATTTATAGATATTTATTATATTATAATTTATGATTTCATGTTTCAAACTTTATCATACCCGGGATGTCTACTAGACTCTTGTTTGGACAGATTTAGGTGAGTTATTCCTAAGAATTACAGGTCTACAATATAAAACGCCAAATTTCCATGCAAAACATTGTACCTCCTTGAGCGTCAAAAATCTGAAATAATCATACCGCCAGGGAGGTTAAAGAGGGAGCCCACCTAAAAAAAAAAAATATTAAAAGCCAGCAGCTACAAATACTGCAGCTGCTGACTTTTAATAAATGGACACTTACCTGTCCTGGAGTCCAGCGATGTCTGCAGCCGAAGCCGATCAATCACTCAGCTCTCGGCTGCTGCCGCCTCCATTCTCTGTGAGGGAATCAGGAAGTGAAGCGTAGCGGCTTCACTTGCCGGTTCCCTACTGCGCGAGTTGTGCTGCGCGTCCTAAGTGGTCCCCGCTATCTCCTGGGACTTGTGTGTTTCCCAGGAGACAGCGGGGGGGCAGGGTGCGGGAAGGGGCGTGACTCCCGCGGGAGTCTTTTCCAGGAAGTGGGTGCAGATACCTGTATTATACAGGTATCTGCGCCCCCCTCCCCCCCTGAAAGGTGCCAATTGTGGCACCGGAGGGGGGGGGGGCAATCAGATGAGCGGAAGTTTCACTTTTGGGTGGAACTCCGCTTTAAAGAAGCCTATCCTGCTTCTAACACTGTTTTACTTCCTCCATCAGCTCATCCCCCACAGCTATTACCTTTTTTATCAATTGACCCTGCCTTTTAGATTGTAAGCTCTAATGAGCAGGGCCCTCTGATTCCTCTTTTACCAAATTGTAATATAACTGTATATCTGCCTTTATTTTGTTAAGCGCTGCGCAAACTGTTGGCGATATATAAAACCTATATAATAATAATACTACGGCTTGATGGGGCTGAACGCTGTACTGAATGGTTCTAACAGGGCCCAATATGTTCAAGGCCCAATGCCCGAAATTCAGAATACCTGTGTTGAAGGGGTTTTATTTTCTATTACTATTTTGATCATTAAGTCTTAATTTCAACCTGAGGGTTGAAGTTTCCAGGGAGGAAAAAAACACTTAACCTTGTGTAATCTTTACTTACGATAACTACAGGATAATAGCTCCTTGTGCAGACACTTTCTGTTATAGGGTGACAGTGCTCTGATTATCTCTGCAGATTGTTCTTCTGTGTTGTTGTGTCAAAAGCTCTTCCAATGGAAACTGCAAGCGGCCATGCCGACACATATTACCCAGGCATGGTCCATTGTTGTTATTATCAAGAAACATGCTCTGAGAAGTGCCCTGCAGCTATCATGCATGCACGCAAAAAGGAAGTGGCTGTAGAGGCTGCAAGAGATCAACAACACTGAGATGCAAGAAAAGTACTGAAAGTAATGTACAATGCTACATAGTAAGAGGCTATGAATGCCATATTTATAACTCGAAAAACAAAAGTCAAATATAGTATCCTGTCTTTTTTCCCCTTCTGCATCTAAGGAACCAGTTGGAACATGCGAACACTTGTAGGTGTATAGTACGCACAAGGCTGCCTTAATGCTTACTTCAGCAAATTTCCTAACTCACAAAGTTAACAAGCATTCTTTCTCTGCTCCCATGTCAGGCTAATCAAGAGAAAAATGCTATTTGTTATCTCGCCGCACCATTGCCTAAGAAACATACCAGGACACAATGACTCATCAGTGAAGTTTTCCACGCCAGACTGGCAACAACTTAAAAGAAAAATCTGATGCAAGGTGCAAAGGTGCATTTTATACAAGGAACTGTGCTTGTAGATTCTCACAGTAGTTATCCTAATGTACCATAACATAAAAATGAGATTAGAACGCTTAGTTACAAGAAAATCCCACATTTTTCGGAGAACGTAAGGGAGGGCAATATGAAAAAAATGAAAAAAACAAAACAGACATCACCCATGTACCATGTCTCTGTTGCAACTATTCACTGATCTCAAAGTCTTGGGTAAAGTTTTTCTCTTCTAAAGCTCACCATGCTTCTATTGAACTCAACCTGGCATGCTAAAAATATTAGACAATAATTGCATTATTTTTCTCATAAGCTGCCATTCCCTGGCTGTTATACTTATCTTATGACTTTGGTTGCTTAGTGAGTTACTGGCCCAGAACAAGCATGCAGGTCAAGACTTCTAACGCTACTGGCTGCATGCTTGTACCAGCTCAGTACCAGTTGGTGTAAGAAAAGAATAAACTCCCCCCTTGGTTTCAGGTTGAAAAGCAGATTTAATGGTCAAAATAAAAACACAAAATAAGCATCAGCTTAGAGAAATATAACAATTTGAAAGTTGAATTAAAAAATTATTACTGAAAAATGCTAAATTGTAAAGATTCATTTTACAGCGTTACTATTTAAAGATATCATCTGGGTTCCATCGTAATATGGTGGGTAGCAGAGCATGTGCAATGCATAAATGTTCCTTATAGGCGCGGGATCTCATATTTAAGGACAACACTTGTATTACTGAGCACATGCAGTAGAAAGTGGCAGTCATGAAATATGTCAACGATAATACACACATGTGTAGTAGCATGTACAGGCTGCTTTCCTGACCACACACTGATGCGTTTACTATAACAGCCATCATGATAAATTAAGGAAAATATAGATCTGCTGACAGCTGAATAGGAAGGGAGCCCAGCATTTTTGTACAGGCTGTGCGGCTGAAGAGCAATATGATTTGATCCTTCATACACCTCTCTGTGGCTGGTTCTGGTGGCTGGTTGTACTAATTGGGGTGATTTACTAAAACTGGAGTGTGCAAAATCTGGTGCAGCTGTGCATGGTTGTCAATCAGCTTCTAACTTCAGCTTGGTCATTTAAGCTTTGACAATAAAACCTGGAAGCTGATTGGTTTCTATGCAGAGCTGGATCAGATTTTGCGCTCTCCAGTTTTAGTAAATCAACCCCATTGTGTCTGCTTCACCTCAGTATGCTGCTCCTCTGCCAGCCACTTTACCCATGTTCCATATGATTCCCTACCAGCCACTTCACCCTGCTACTTGCCACTGCACCAGTGTGTGATACCTCAATTGTGACCACTTGACAGACGTGCAATACCGCACTCACTGCTATTACACCAACACACAATACCCCACTCATCACCATACTGCTTCTGCAGTCACCCGCACTGCAGCTACACATATTTCTAGATATGCTGCCATTGCATCAACGCACTCTTCTGATCTTGTTGTCACTGCAATAAAGCACTTCTGCACTTGGCACCATGGAACCTGCTGCACTTGCTGTCAGCGCACTAACGTTCACTCTGTACCTGCCACCACTGCACGGCTGGATCTGACTTCATCCTCCCTCTCTACACCCACTCTGCAGTCACCACCAGTGCATAGACACACACTCCTGCATTTAGGGGACAAGGGGTGGGCGGGAGGGATGGCTGCCCTGGGCGCAATGGTTTACTGTAGGGGTGGGGGCGCCTTCCTTCTGTTACAAGGCTGACAGGAGTAGTGACAGGAGCATCACTACTGTCAGCCCAGTGCTGGGAGCAGTGAGGAGAGAGCTGGGAAGAGGTGCAGGTTGTGTTCTCTCTCCCCCTCCTCCTTCCTGCCAGTGCAGTGCTCCTGTATTCAGAAGCTGGCAGCAGTAATCACACTCAGGAGCTCTGCACTGGCAGAAAAGGAGAGGGAGCACAGCCGAGTGCAGAAATGTCTTAGAGAAAGTCGGGAGGAGACGAGGCTTTGCCTTCTCTCTCCCTCCAGCTCCTCTCTCCTGTTAGTATAGTGCTCCTGTAGCCTGTAAACACAGCTGCCCGCTTCTGCATACTGGTACACAGACAGCTAGGGACTGTTTCTTCTGTTCCTTCTGCACACTGAGGGTGCAGTTTGGCATCTTTGCCCTGGGCACTGGATGACCTTATCCCGGCACTGTCTGCACTTGCCACCACTGCATCTATGTCCATCCTACCCCGATCTCACCATCTCTCCTGCCAGCCTGCACTATATTGCACCAAAATGCATTTTGGAACTGCCCGCAATGCCATCAATGTGCCCTTCTGTATTCAGCCAATACAATCACAGGGCACACTTTTGCTAGTATTTTTTTAAACAAAAAATGATCTAATAATTTGTTTTTATCAATTGAAATGAAGTTGAACACAGGTGTGCATTGCCAGTATTATGCCTCAGACAGCGTCATTCATCTCAGCTGTCCATGCTTCCAATTACGGGTGTACAAGTTTAAAATACATTTTTGGTTTGCTTTTCATTCAGTAACAATAATATGACATTGTTACTGCGAAATCGGCCAAACTAGCAGAGCCCTGAATTCCTGTACACCTGCATGAGCTGGTGGTGTGACTGTCTTGTCTATATTTTATCTCCCTGCGTAAGCCCTTACAAATGTAAACACTAATGAAGGTTGGAAGCGCAGACATTTGCATGCCCACAGTGAAAGTTCCTCACCAGCAAATCGAGCAACAATAAAATAAGCTGTTAACAAGATTATCCTGGGGGCCCTAGATAGTTTCATTGTAAATTGTGGCTGGAAAACTGAAATAAAAATTCTATGCAGTGAAAGATTGTAAAAACAATACACATGGGTTCTTTGCTAGTTTTAGGATACACTTTATCAAAGCAGTCTGATACTTTTGTAATTAACTCAAGTCGTTTACTAACTTTGGAATAGTGGGCACAAACATACTGATCCTGAGTGTTCCTATGGGCCACTATGCGCCTTTTATGTGTATTTATATCTAAAACTTTTTTTTTTTTTTTTTTTGTTAGATAGAGTAGAGAAAGGTTAAAACCCTTGCCCTGTAATTTTTTGTTGTCTGTGTACCATTAGTAAAATTTCCCTTCACTTCCGGTCCCAGAGACACAACAGGAAGTTAGAGAGAATCTCCCAAAACAAGGGGAGCTCCCCTCTTAGCAAGTCCTCCCAGAAACAGGAATATTATTCCTACCTTTTGTTTTGGGGAACCACTGAAAAAATTTGGATTAACCCTCGATGCCGGCTGACATTCGGCCCATGTGTACTAGGCTTTAGGGGTCGATTTACTAAAACTGGAGAGTGCAACATCTGGTGCAGCTGTGCATGGTAGCCAATCAGCTTCTAACTTCATCTTGTTCAATTAAAGAGGAAGTAAACCCCGATGGGTTTTACTTCCTCTTTTGCTCCCCGCAAGGCCTGCAAATGAAAAGCATAATGGGTTAGTATGCATCGCATACTAGCCCATTATATGACACTTACCTGCAAACGAAGCCCGCGCTATCCCCTGAGCAGGCCGCGTCCATCTTCGCCCCTCTTGCTTCCAGGGCCACAGACTCCGGCTCTGTGACTGGCCTAGGTCGCGTGACGTCACTCCTGCACATGCACGCGGGAGCCGTCAGTCACGGCACACGCTGGGGGAAGAAACAGCATGGTGGTCCTTTTCTTCACAGCGTATGTGCCGATGACGACATCGGCGCACTACAAGTGAAATATCTCCTAAACGGTGCAAGTTTAGGAGATATTTCCACTACCTATAGGTAAGCCTTATTCTAGGCTTACCTATAGGTAAAAGTCACCAAAAAGGATTTACAACCACTTTAAAGCGGAGCTCCACCCGATTTTTCTACACTAGCTGCAGCTGATTACCGCAATGTCCTAATGACAAAACGGCACTTTTTTTTTTTCTGGCTGTACCTTTCTTGTAGAAGATCTCTTTCTTTTTTGCAGGAAGCACAGGCTGCGGTTAGGGGCGTGTTTAGAGCGGCTAATTAGTCACTTCCTGTTAGCCGCACTGGCTCCTGGGAGCTTGTGTCATTGTTCCCAGGAGTCAGTGCGGCGGCCTGTTACAAGAGTCATCTCGAGATTTCCATAGTGGGAGTGACGTCAACAGCTCCGTTGCCATCACAACGGGGTGGTACCTCCTACGACGCTGCTCGTTGTGATGGCAACCGGAGCTGTTGATGGCGCTCCGATTTCTGTGTAATGCGCATGCGCGAGATCAGGAAAAGAACGGGAGTTGCATGCTGGTCAATCAGCAGCACCTTATCCCGGAAGAGGATGCCTGTGGGCTTCACATGCCCACAGGCAAGATGACAACCATGTACATTTCATTATCTAAGTTCATTTATTAGGCAAAAACAGACAGCAATGTCACTGAAAAACGGAACAAGTGAGTTCCCTATTGCTATATCATAATCATTGTCATTTGGCCAAAAAAAAAAAAAAATTGATCGGAGAGAGTGGAACCCCACTTTAAGCTTTGACAAAAAAACAACCTGGAAGCTGGTTCTGGTTTCTATGCAGAGCTGCACCCGATTTTGCACTCTCTAGTTTTAGTAAATCAACCCCTTAGAGTACCACTAAATTGCAAAACTGAAATGTATAGAACCATGAACATCTTTAGGTGTCAGTCTTTTGGGCTACTGTGCCACCACTACCCCCAACCCTAAGTGGAAACTCACCAACACCTGACTGTACCAAGGTATGCCAACCAAGGCTGCTACAGAACAGGCCTTGATTGGCTGTACTATATACCTGGAGTACAACAAAACTGTCATACTGAAATGTACAGAACAATGAAATGTCAGTCTCTTGGGCAGCTGTGCCACCACAACTGGCATTTTCTGAAGGACAGGTCCACAGCAGCATCCCCATTTATTTCTCATAATGGGCTTCAGCACTTATTGCTCCAAAGTTTTTATTGTACTCAAAGATAATTCTCTGCTAGGAAAGAGTTGGAAATGCTGCTGTCCTGTTATTATTAAAGCACATATTTTTTTCAGATTACAGCCTATAGCCCAAAGCACCACAAATCATCATGAAACCAGACAATCAACTCTTAATGTTAAAGAATTGCCGGGTAATTACACTACATTTTGAGATACGCTGTCATGACATCTCTGACTGTGAATTCCTTGTGCATGACTAAAAATCAAATTAGAATTGCTGTCCCGCCAGCTGCACTTTTAGGAATTAGTAAACTCCGAGGTGACTTATTATATATATTATTTATATATATTATATAGGTTGAATTTTTTTTTTTTTACAATTTGCTGGGGAGAGGGGGGATTCCTCTATTTTCTTATACATATTAGATAATCGGGCCTGCCCAATCGGACCCTCCAGTCTCCACTATGGAGCCACGGGTGTCAACAGACATATGTCAGTTGACATACGCCAACATCCGATCCTACTAGCTAAAAACAGATGGATAGGGCCGCCCCATCCATCTGGTGGATCGGATCAGGTGGGGTGTAAAGGACAGGACAGTCTGTTTACTGCCAACTGCCCATAGAGGAGAGCGGGATATATCTGCTCAGATTCCTCGCTGACCAGGCGGACTGCAATGGAGCCAACCCTGTGTGTAAGGGACCTAAGGCATATGACCAGCCTAAATGTGTTTTTTTTTTTGCCTGGGTCCCTGTTGAAGAGATTTCCCATCACTTCCTGCCCTGACAGGAAGTGAGGTGTAGTCTCCCATGTAGGGCCATAGACAGCAATAAAAAAATAAAAGAAACTCACCAAGGCTCTAACCTACTCCTGGCCTATTCAAAATAAAATAAAACATTTTCACTGGAGTTGGGCTTAAAAATAAATAAATAAAAATAATTAATTCAATGGGGTAGATTTACTATAACGGAAGAGTGCAAAATCTGGTACAACTCTGCATGGTAGCCAATCAACTTCTAACTTCAGCTTGTTCAATTAAGCTTTGACAAAAAAATGGAAGCTGATTGGTTTCACATTTGCACCACATTTTGCACTCTCCAGTTTTAGTAAATCAACCCCTATATTTTTGAAATACTGCTGGAATAATGACTTCAGTAGGGGCTAATGACTTTGGTGGTACATGGCACTTTGAAGAACGCTCACTGTTTTTGATTTGCACCATAGATAACAGATATTTTGTTCAGCCAATAAACAAAGGCCTCAGTACTATGAAGCCGTTGATACAGATTAACTAAGCCTTCGTACATCTAACTGGGTCAGGATGTTGAACAGTACAATAGCATTTTGTAAGTCTTGCTAGGTCTTATTTATGTGATATACTTGACGCTGCTTGTTACCCAAAATTAACCCTATAGTCCCGACCCTCACCCTCATTTCCAAGAAGTGAAATCTGTTGTAAAGGAATTCGCTGAGACTAGTAAGGTCAGATCACCTGCTTTAATAAACCATTGTGAGAAGGACCAGACAGACTTGTGATTTACCCAGCAACCAAATAAACAAAGGATCCATTCATCGCAGGGACAATGTCAGCCTTTTCCATCATGTAGAAAGTAGCTGAATGAAGATTATTAGCACAGTGTTGCTCATTGGGATAGATGAACACTTCGAATTTTATTTAACTCTCACTCACCAGAGACAAATGACTCAGAGAGAAGCAAGGAATAGAAAGAACAGATTGTATGACTCCAGTTCTAAGAAAATGAGCTTTTTTTTCCCATTAGGTATTCTTACAGTTTTCAAAAGGCAAATGGAAGAGCTGAAACATCAATGCACTGCATCATAGATATGCAGGAAAATAAAGTACACATTTTAAAATACTGTTGGCCAATCATGTTGTGACTTTAGGTTGCTCTGGATTTTCCTGTTCTGTCATAGATAGCTGCATTACTGTGATAATAATTTAGATGATACTTTTCATGGTCATGGCAGTGACCATGCTTTGGGATTTAACTGGGGCTCCATCAACTTTCTCTAATAAACCACCTGCTAAGTATCCTAACTTAGAACTATAAAGGCCAGGAACAACCTCTGGCCAATTCATGGCCTCAACTGGCCCATTCATGGCCTCAACTGGCCCATTCATGACCTCAACTGGCCCAAGGAGGCTGCTAAGGCCAGTCAGAATGGCTATACTCAGGAGCAAATGTATACTATGCCATGATGTACTATATTATTGGCAAATAAGTTCATAATTTTTTTTTTTAGATGTGAAACTTAACCACTTCAGCCCCGGAAGATTTGGCTGCTCAATGACCAGGCCATTTTTTATAATACGGCACTGCATCGCTTTAACTGACAATTGTGCGGTCGTGCAACATTGTAATCAAACAAAATTGGTGTCTTTTATCCCCCGCAAATAGAGCTTTCTTTTGGTGGTATTTGATAATCTCTGTGGATTTTATTTTTTGCGCTATAAACAAAAAAAGAGCAACAATTTTGAAAAAAAAAAACACAATATTTTGTACTTTTTGCTATAATAAATACCCTCATGTTTTTTTTAAAAAAAGCTAATTTTTTCCTCAGTTTAGGCCGATATGTATTCTTCTACATATTTTTGGTAATAAAAATCACAATAAGCGTATATTGATTGGTTTGCCCAAAACTTAAAGCGTCTACAAAATAGGGGATAAATTTATGGCATTTTTATTTATTTATTTATTTTTTACTAGTAATGGCAGCGATCTGCGATTTTTATTGTGACTGCGACATTATGGCAGACACATCGGACACTTTTGACACATTTTTGGGACCATCGACAATTATACAGCGATCAGTGCTATAAATATGCACTGATTACTGTGTAAATGTCACTGGCAGGGATGGAGTTAACACTAGGGGACAATCAAGGGGTTAACTGTGTTCCCTCAGTGTGTTCTAACTGTAGGGCGATGGGAATGACTGGAGGAAATGACAGATCGTTGTTCCTAGCGAGTAGGAACTCACGATCTGTCTCTCCTCACCTCACAGAACAGGGATTTGTGTGTACCTTTGGTATAAAGGTTTTACATAAAGTCATACAAGCGGATCATTGTAAGCACCCCTGCCAGTGGTGAATACTTTGTCTCAACTCTCTAAGGCTTCATGTACACTAACTAAACACTGGCAGCCCCTAAACATGAGTTTAGGAGCTTTTGGCATTTGTTTTGCCAAAGTTTCTAAACTGAACTCCATAAAAGCCTATATGGTTGATTTACTAAAGGCAAATAGGCTGTGCAATTGCTCCAGCGCTTAGTAAATGAGGTAAAGCCTCACTTTGCAAAGAATACCTAATCACATGCAAGAAAAATGAAAAAATAAATCAGCATTTTTGCTTGCTCATGACCGGATGACGGAAGTCAGCAGAGCTGCTGCTCATTTACTGAGCTCTGGAGCAACTGCTCTTGCAAAGTGCACAGCCTTTAGTAAATCAACCCCTATGTGTTAATGTACATATAGGCTTTTATCTCCCTCTCCTGAATACGGAAGAACCTCATTCAGGATAGGAACGTTTTGACCGACAGCTGCGGGAAAATGCGCAAAAATCAGCAAAATCGCGGCACGGTTCCCGCAGCTGCAGTAAATGTAGGCCAGCACACATGAAGCCTTAACCCCGGTTCACACAGGGGCGGCAAGACTTGCAGGTCGCCTCACCGAGGCGACCTGCACACGACTTCCACAGCGACTTGCAAAAAGACTTCTGTATAGAAGTCTATGCAAGTCGCCTCAAGTCGCCCCCAAAGTAGTACAGGAACCTTTTTCTAAGTCGGAGCAACTTGCGTCGCTCCCCTTAGAACGGTTCCATTTTACAGAACAGGAGGCGACTTGTCAGGCGGCTAGGTCGCCTGACAAGTTGCCCCTGTGTGAACCGGCAGTTACTGTTGTATGTGCAGGGCAGCTTATTCTGATGAAAAAAAAACAGACTTAGTGGACAGATTACCAGGTGAAAATAAAGGAAAGAAAAACAAAAAACAAATGCAGCCACCACATCTGAACTGGTAAGCTGCTGAATAATAAAATGTTTGCTCTTGGGTTTAACCGCTTGCCAACCAGTGCAAGACGATATATGTTGGCACAATGGCACGGCTGCTCAAATGGGCATACGTCCCCTTTAAGAAGCAGCATTGTGGGTGTGCGCCGCCGGCGGGGCGTGCGCACGCCCGCCGCATGCTCCGTGACCTTGCCCTTGGACCCGCAGACTCGTTGTCCGCCAGGGTCCCACGGTCGTGTCACGGAGCGGCTAAACGGGGAGATGCCTATGTAAACAAGGCATTTTACTGTTCTGCCTAGTGACAAGACAGAGATCTACTGCTCCCTGTCATCGGGAGCAGTGATCGCTGTCATTTCCTAGGTAGCCCACCCCCCCACAGTAAGAATCACTCCCTAGGACACACTTAACCCCTTGATCGCCCCCTAGTGGTTAACCCCTTCCCTGCCAGTGTCATTTACACAGTAATCAGTGCATTTTTATAGCACTGATCGCTGTATACATGACAATGGTCCCAAAATAGTGTCAAAAGTGTCCGATGTGTCCGCCATAATGTCGCAGTCACGATAAAAATCGCAGATCGCCACTATTACTAATAAAAAAAAAGTTTAATAAAAATGCCATAAAACTATGCCCTTTTTTGTGGACGCTATACCTTTTGTAGGCGCAAACCAATCAACATACGCTTATTGCGTTTTTTTTTTACCAAAAAATATGTAGAAGAATACATATCGGCCTAAACTGAGGAAAAAATTTGGGTTTTTTTAGATATTTTTTGGGGATATTTATTATAGCAAAAAATAAAAAATATTGTTTTTTTTCAAAATAGTCGCTCTTTTTTTGTTTATAGCACAAAAAATAAAAACCGCAGAGGTGATCAAATACCACCAAAAGAAAGCTCTATTTGTAGGGAAAAAAGGACGTCAATTTTGTTTGGGTATAACATCGCACGACCGCGCAAGTGTCAGTTAAAGCGACACAGTTCCGTATTGCAAAAAGTGCTCTGGTCAGGAAGGGGGTAAATTCTTCCGGGGTTGAAGTGGTTAATACCACTTTAGGACAGGAAAACAAACCCATTTCACAAGTAAGGCTCCCTTCACACAGGTGGTGTCTGCTCAGTATCAGCACAGGATCCTAGACTGATCCCTTGCTCAGTCGGATCAGAATGGTACAGATGTCACAAAACTTTTAAATTATCCTCCACTTAAAAAAACTGATCAATTTAATTCTTGTGGGTGGACAGATGTAAGATGTTTGTGTCCCGAGTCCACTTATAACTGCCCACCTCCAGTCCAGTTTAGAAAAAACAGACCAGAACGCAAACTTCTTTCCAGTCCGAGGAACCTGAATGGTCTCGGAGGTGAACAAATGTAAGCAGAAGCAAGTCCACGTACATCCGTCCACCCATAGGGAAGAATTTCTGCCCTGTTGATCCATGTAATCACCCATGTGAAAAGGGCCTAAATCTCTTATGTATTTCAATGGTGTATTTAGCTGTTAGACTCCAAATGATGTGTAATTGTACATTTTATACAGGATGCAGTAACAAATAAAAACCTTGCTAATCCAAATCAGTCAAGTATTGCTAGACTTTGATTTTTCTTGACATTTATTAGCAACAGAACTTATAGCAAAAGAACTTATAACTTGCATATGATAACATTTCATATTTAGGAACATTTTGACAATGGTTACAGCAGTTTTCATCCATTAACAGCTTAGAGTGTTTTTATGTGGGCGAAGGTGTGATATAAATTAGGTTACAAATGTAGAAATACTTTATGAAAGGATGTGCCTGGAAGAGCAAACAATTATCCTACACCTCAGATGCCAATTCTGTTAATTCTGACGACCAGCCTTTTTAATTGCATGTTTGTGCTTGAGGTAGTGAAATCACCATCTAAAATATTTCCCAAATAAAAAGCTTTTTGACATCTGCTGAGGCTTTGACTGGTGTCGCCCACCACAAAAAAAAAAAAAAAAAACACATCCAAGCTTATCTTTGCCTCAAGTCAGATCAGTAACTAAATATATGGTGGCCTCAAAGATATCGGACATATTGCGAAGAACAAAAAGCTTTGAGTTCAACATTCTTTGACATGAGAACACATAGCTGTCTCTTCCCAGACTGAAAAACATTAGCCAATTATGGAGGATAGAATGGAGGATAGAAATCCAACACCTTTCAGAACATTCTGCCTGTCACTTGACCTACTCTAATCTCTTCTTTGTGATACATTCTGAGAGGGTTTAGGCTGCCAGAGAGATATGGAGAACACCATTGTTATTGTCTTTATTAAATAGCACCTGCATATCTGTAAATTGTATAGAGATAGCCCAAGATCTCTTTTCCATTAGATTGTTTCCACAAACTTCAAAAACAAGGCCATCTATCAGAGGAATAATAAATTACATGAATTGTTTGGACATATGGTTAATGCTCTGGAGCACCGAGAAGGACAAGAAGAATGATCAAGGTGAGCGTTACCATGTTTCAAACCAATTTTGGAGAAATATGGTGAACCAGATTCACTGCGAAAGAGGAATGGGGTGTGCCCCGCCAACAGTAGAGAACCAGCCTAAAGCCTAGTACACACAGGCTGAATGTCGGCTGGCATCGGCCGGTTCAATAGAAACTGTCCTTCATTCGGCCCGCCAGTCAGACAGAAGGCAGCCGATTCTGTCGGAAGGCTCATGACCAAAAAAAGTCTGCCGATTGGCTCCTGATCAGTGCTCTCAGCCAATAGCTGGGAGCACTGATCGGAGTGTTCTAGCGGGGGGCCATCCCCCTGCTGAGCTATTGTGTTCTGCAATTTCTCCAAAATTGGTTTGAAACATGGTATCGCTCACCTTGATTGTTCTTCTTGTCCTTCTCGGTGCTCCAGAGCATTAACCATATGTCCAAACAATTCATGTAATTTATTATTCCTCTGATAGCTGGCCTTGTTTTTGAAGTTTGTGGAAACAATCTAATGGAAAAGAGATCTTAGACTATCTCTATACAATTTACAGATATGCAGGTGCTATTTAATAAAGACAATAACAATGGTGTTCTCCATATCTCTCTGGCAGCCTAAACCCTCTCAGTCAGTTTTTTTTCATTCAAACATGTGGTGTGCAAGAGGCTTAAGGGCCATGGTACATTAGTGATGTTGACGCTAGGCAAGGCAAGAGGATCGCTTTTTTGGGGCAGGGAAATATACTTCTGCTTCTATATATCACTCCCTTGCTGGCTTTGTTTATTTCGTTGACTAAAATATTTTCATTGACAAAATTAACACTATTTTAATCAACTAAATTAGGACTAATTTTTTTTTTTCCTTTTTGTGTGTTGTCTGTTTGTTGTTTGATTTGTTAATTTGTTTGTTCTGTTAGTAATGTTAAATTGGTATCCCGGAGATTATCTGTAATTAGGGAGAGGTAGTGTAAAGTAGTAACGTGTATAATCTGCAGATAATGCATTTTGTCTTGTTGATCAGCTGTAATGTTTGATAGCTTTAATAAATAATGAAGATTAAAAAAAAAGAAGATAAAGGGAAAAAAAATTAGGACTAAAACTAAAAACAATTCAAATGACTAAGATATGACTAAAACTAAACTGACATTTTAGTCAAAAGACTATGACTAAAACGAAATTGAAATTTGACGTCCAAATTAACACTGATTATATATAACAACGGCTAAACCTGTGTCTGTAGTGCATGTTCAAACCTTAATACCATAAATACTGTAATAACAAAATATTAGCTTTTTACTCCAGGAGTATATAATGAGTTTGGAAATTCTAGAGAAATGCTCAAATAATGCATCACAAATGAACTAAACCCATTAGATTTTAGTCAACTAAAATTATTTTAATTGAATAAAATGTACTGGTGATTTTAGTTGACTAAAATATGACTAAAACAACTCAGATGACTAAAATATGACTGAAACTAAAATGCCATTTTAGTCAAAAGACTATGACTAAAACTAAATCGACATTTGACGTCAAAATTAACACTGCTTGCTGGCCCAAATGAGCGAGGCATCACTTTGTACTGTTGATTGACATTTTACAGTATTTCACATCATCAATGGAATGATGACTCGCTCATCCATCCAGTGAGCAAGCAACACATGGAAACAGGTGACACTAGTGACAGTATCACCAGTGCATTATGAGCCTAAAGCTGCAACAGATTTGTCGGTACAAATTAATGGCCAGATCTGACCAATATGAACAGCTGGCAGCCATAATAAATGCCCATAAACATAGGGAGAGTTCATTCATTAGAGCATATACTAGATGTATCAATGAGGTCCTTACACAGCCGCACCATTCTCCACAGGCGCTTGCTATTAAAGAACATATCTGTCAATCTTGATAGACCAACTATAATATTACACTATATTATATTTTAGTCAAATGCCTCATGGTATTTACTCTTCATGTGGAATTGTTCGGTCATAACATTGCCTTAAAACATTTCTTGGGAATAATAAAAGGAATGTGTAACCTGCTTGGCATTTCCGATTGTATAACAAAATGAGAATTTCTGAAAGGTCTCTAATGGGGTTATATGTCAATCATGAGTGCCTAACCCACAAGGTTCTTATCAGAAAACTAATAAAGGATAAGACAGAGTATGGGGAGGTAAAAAAGGAAGAGAATTTGCAGAGTTCTCAATGACTTAACAGAAAGTAGGCAAAACATTACAAATGGAAATGACTAAAATTCAGTTCCCAAGCAATAAATTCAACAAATTCAAGTTCAACAGACATTTTAATGTGAAAGACTGCCGATATACCAAAAAGAACATAAAGACACGGAAACCTCTTTGTATTACATTTATTACTGTACTTGTTACTTGTACTACAATTCAATCCCATGTATTTTGTACTGTAGTATGTTGCTCTTGGCAATTAAAGGATTAAATGTGTTTGGTCTGGGACTGTGCTCAGATAACCCATAAAAAGTAAATGTTTTTTGTATTCTCACCAGACATAGGCCCCTTGGTACAATTGTTGAGATTAAACACTTCGACAAAATTACAGACTAAGACCTCATGATTTTGTGTGTTTTTGTCTTTTTGAGAAACAAGTGAAAAGATTTGCTGAAAATGCATCCCAGCCCAAGTGCTAAATAAATGGTGTAGGTGACGCTAAAAGGCTATTTTATAAGCGTTGTAATTTCACAACTGAAATCCTTGTATTTTTTATACTAAAGAGTGTTGCTGTTGGTCATCAAAAGGGTTACCTGGGTCCAGGACTATGGAAAGGTAAACCTCAAAAAGTGTTTGTTTTTCGTTACCTCGAATATATCCTTATATTAACTTCACATCCCTGCAAGCCAGCTGGAATGCCAAATCAGACTGACAGCCGGAATCAGATTAATTATCTCATATCTGCATATAAAACAAACAATATAAACCATGTGCTGTAGGTTTGGGGGGGGGGGGGGGTTCTGGCTGCCTTGGGATAGAGACTCAGGTCAAAACATTGCAAAAAGGCAGATCTAAAGATGCCTTCTCTCCCCCCCACCCCAGCCCAGCCCTGAATGACCTTTCTCAGGGGTCAACTTGATTAGGAATGGTAAGACTGCCAAAGACATTAGAGGACAGTCAGACATGCACCCACAAGCATCTTCTAGTGGGGTCCTGTTAAGAGAGGCAAGGGAGATATGCTGAAGAGGAAGAAATAAATGACAGCATGTCTGATCACTTGTCCTACCAACAAGCTTCCTTCATAGCCATCCTTCCAGATACTTTACAAACATGAGATAGGACAATCTGGCCATCTTTCACCACATTGAACATCTGGCATCCTCCATCTGGGTACATCTAGAAAACTTTACCTGATTCTATTACTTCTCCCTAGAGAAACTACTCCCTAGATTCCTGTGTTTGCATTTCCCTCCCAACCTCTTCCAAATCCTAAACAGGTATTCTGCAACCAGAGTGTTCCTGTTTAGGACAAAGAACATTGTGAGACAGCTGGATCGTGCATGCATGTTGGAACGTTCACTGATGTCTATGATGGATCCAGACAATATTAACCTCAACAAAATATATATGTGGTCCTTTGTCTACAGTTATATGGAATGAAGCAAAAAAATGAATAAAAAATGTAAACAACTGTAGGCGCCCTGTGATACGGGATAGGTGATGTCCACTTATGCACTTTCTGGATATAGTAATGTAATGGTCAAGTACTCTTTTCTTGGGGAAATTTCCTTTTCTTATTATACGCTTTAGTGCAGCAATAATTAAATTCGTATGCTCAATCTAGACATGCATAAGTGTGTTTAATTCATGAGTTTATAAAAGAAACTACACTGTCAGGATATTAGTGGGTGGTCAAGATGAAGATTTTGTATATAAAGCTGTGCAGTATGACTATATATACACACACACACACTAATTCCTATACTGTTTCCAAGTGATATAATAAATTTATGTTGCAGTGACTGAGCACAGATCACACATACTGTATATCCACAGCTTTATCCTTTTACATAAAAGCACTTGAGAGTTCTCAGTGACTCAGAGGGATGTCGAGGAATCTGTTTGACTGTATCATTCAATCAATCCTGGATGTTACATAATTCTACACTTTCTTCTAAGTCTACACCTCCCACACAGATAACTGAAAATGTCCACAATTCCTTCTATTATGTTGCAATTATGCTCTGATTTTAAATATAAGCTCATACAAGAACAAAGCAGTTTCACTAATACGTGTTTTGTAGATCAGTATCCAGGCCCATGATTTGCTCACATCCACCTGTTTTAGCTGGTCCTACTTTAGGATGAGTATATATGAGTGAATCTGACATCAAATATAATGTTCTTTTTTATGTTATGTAATGCATAAAGCTGGGCAAAGACAGAGAGAATTTCAAGATGTGGGTGGCCCTATGGGCATCATCTGGGCCGACATCCTTTAAACTGAAAATCAAAGGAGGAGGGTGAACATTGTTGGCCGAACAGGAGCTTTATCTAATCAGATGCAGCCACTGTTCGGGTAAAATGACAGCCGTGGGTGCAGGCAGTCAGAATACAATAGCTGGCAGAAGAGATTCATCCACCTGTGCTGTTTAGCATGACTGGAGGAATCAAGTGATTTCTCTTATGCAGCCTGCAGGGCTAAACAAGAGAAATCTTAAAGTGTTAATAAACCCAGGACCCTGCATTCACTATATCTGGTCTCCCACAGTATACAGAACATGGAAATGCAAAATCCCTGCATCCACATTTATTCAACCCACTGGTTGAATGAAAAAAAAACTGTCTATGTATATCCTGCTTTACAGTGTATAACCGGCTTAAGGCCTCATGCACACTGGACATAAAAAAGGCAGTAATGTTAGCTGTAGAAAGCTGCAGGGAGTTTTTTAGCATTTTTGTAGTAGTGTTTTTCAGAGTTTTGTGGCGTTTTTTAGTTGCAGCGTTTTTTAGCAAAACTATACTCTCATATAAGCTTATGGCTCAAAAACGCTGATAAATGCAGAATAGCCACGCTTTTCAGCATTTTTTTTAAGCTGTTTTCAGCTTTTTTCAGAGTTAGAGCGTTTTTACAGCTGAAAAACTCCTCTCAAAACCCACTAGTTCTGGGGGTTTTTGCCAGCTAGAAAACACCCCTGCCAAAAACTGCTGATAATAGCCTGTGTGTGCATGGACACATAGGATATCATGATGGGTTTATTGACTGCAAAAAAAAAACATCTGAAGCCTAAAACAGCAGCTGTAAAAACGTCCAGTGTTAACTGGAATATCTGCTAAATAGACATTTGCATAACTGGAATATCTGCTAAATAGTGGCTATTGGCTGAAAGTAGATCTTGTTGTCATTATTCTCACCACATTGAATGTACTAATTTATTGTATTGTAATGCCGCGTACACACGGTCAGATTTTCCGATGGGAAATGTTGAATGTGAGCTAGTTGTCGGAAAGTCCAACCGTATGTATGCTCCATCGAACATTTGCTGTTGGACTTTCCGCCAACAAATGTTTGCTAGCAGGTTCTCAAATTTCCCACCAACAGAACTTTATTGTCGGAAAGTCCGTCGCGCAAAAGTTCACGCATGCTCGGAATCAAGCAGAAGGAGCTGCTATTGAACTTCCTTTTTCTCGGCTCCTCATACGTCTTGTACTTCACCGCGTTCTCACGTTCGTAATTGTTGGCCAAAATTTGTGTGACCCTGTGTACGCAAGACAAGTTTGAGCCAACAACCTTTGAACAAAAATCCACGGTTTTATTGGCGGAAAGTCCGATCGTGGGTACGGGACATTAGTGTAGGCTGACTGCAGTTTACTAAATTCTTTTTACTAAGAACAGGTACTGTTTTTTTTTTTTTTTAATTGAAAATTGCTAAGTTCCTGAAAGATCCCCTTTACATTTGGTAGCCATAGTATGCCTACCCAAACAGGGACATTTTGATCCAGGTAGTCAAAGAAACATGTGATATTTGAACCAGAGACCCAGGTTTTAAAGAGATCTTACACTTTCGGAGAGAAAACCTGAATATTTTTTTATAAACACTCCCCTCATCCTGACCAGTAGGGGTTCCCAAGTTTTTTTTTGTTTTACAGTGCGATCAAGACAATGCTATATCTGCTCAGAAATGCTTGCTGGCTCCTTCTGGGTATCACAGCCAACCTACAGAAACCCATCACTTTCCAGTTTAGGCTGATGCAGTGCAGCCACAAAAATCCACTAAAAAGAAATGGCTTTCCTTGGTTAATTGAAGACCCAATTTGTTCAGCAGGACTTGTGAAAAAGCTGATCAGTGTGGAGGAGGGGTTCTGTGCTACACAACCAATGTTTGCCATCAAGAGAGGGAAGGCAAAAAAAATATTACAAAGTGCACCCAGGAATCAAAGCACAATATGAGTAAGGCAAGCCATAATTGATTAGATTTTCTTTTCACCGCAGGTGCAAGGAAAGAAAATCGCTCAATTCAGTGTTAGTGTAGATGGGGGCATCCCTCCCGCGGTGCTATTGAGATCTGTCGGCAGGGAGCCTTCCCGGCTGGCAGAAGACAATGATTACTGCCAGTGGCTATAGCCACCGGTAGTAATCACATGTAAAAAATCTGACAAACAGGTTGTACTCAAGTCGATCGACTGATTGACTTGGGTGCAACCAGCCAGCCTATAGATCAGCCATTATCAACCAGGGTTCCTCCAGAGGTGGCTAGGGGTTAGGCTCGGTTCACACGGGGGCGACTTGTCAGGCGACCTAGCCGCCTGACAAGTCGCCTCCCGTTCTGTACAATGGAACATTTCTAATCGGAGCGACGCAAGTCGCTCCGACTTAGAAGAAAGGTTCCTGTACTACTTTGGGGGCGACTTGCATAGACTTCTATACAGAAGTCGTCTTGCAAGTCGCCCCGGCAGTCGTGTGCAGGTCGCCTCGGTGAGGCGACCTGCAAGTCGTGCCGCGTCTAGTGTGAATCGGCACTTACCTGAGCTGTGGCTGATTTACCTCCTGTTTGATGGTGCCTACATAGTTCTGAGCCAATGTCACTTGGAGGAGCCAGTGGTATGACACCAATGATCTTTATAGCTCTCTGTAAGGGGGCCATTCTTACCACCATTGTAAAAAAGGGCATTCTTCTCACTGACCACCAAAGTAAGGGGCATTGTTCTCACTGGCCCCCAATGAATGGGTTTTATCAGAGGTTCCCCTGATACCTGAAAATTATTTTAAGGGTTCCCCTGGGGTAAAAAGGTTGAGAAAGGCTGCTATAGATGGATCAAATCTTGGCCGGTCCCTGCTGAACCAGCCGAGATTTGATCAATCTATGGCTGGATTTACACTGAGCCTTAGGAATATCAGTTTCATACTTAAAATCCATATGGCCCTCTCTGAACGTTCAATTCAGTTTGAGCTTTTGTTTTATTTTTGCTTCCCTAGGTCATGGAGAGCTGTATTTAATCTGCTATGCAACATCTTGGTGCAATTCTAAAAGAAGGCTATACTTTTTGTAGTCATTCACAGAAGTTAAGAAGCCAAACATTTACCTAATCTGGATTTCCCTACTTCTTCAACAGGGACACAAAACTAAAGCTGGCCATAAACTATTCCATTTTCAAATTAATGTTTGGAAAAATATTTGTACGAAAATTCTCAGTAGATTAGATGACTTGACGAATGTCATTAGAAAGAACTTAAAACTTGAATTTGCCTTTAAGGTTCAATTTTGAAATGAATAGACTTTCCAAAACAAAATTCACACAAATTTTGTTATTCAAGAAACATTTTCCATCCTGCTCCTTCAGGTTTTCCTGTCACTGCAGTGGAAAACTGCCGATTTGACACCTCTAACAATTAGAAAATCAAACAAACATTAAAAGGAAAATTTCAAACTAAATTTTACTAGTGTTTGGCTGATTTAGGAAACACAAGTTTTGGCTTAAGTTGAGTTATGATATTATTTTCAGACCAATTTTACAACAGCTTATGGAAGACATGCCCAATTTCAAATTGCCATGAGAAACTTTTCACTCTTATGCCCCGTACACACGACTTTCCGACAACAAGCTCACATCCAACACTTGTTGTCGGAAAATCCGATCGTGTGTACGGGGCATAACATCTCCATATAATGAGATCCAACAACTCGACAACAGAAAATGATTCAAGACATCCCATCTTGGATGACGCTGCAGTTTTGTTATACTGTACTCTGTGAGAAACATCACTGGATTAAAGATGCTTTCTGCAATCAACATCTGTATTTGTGCTCAGCACAAAAGGCTGACAATGTGTGTGGTCTCCAATTAAACATCATTCTCATGCTAACTTCAAAAGAAAATCAGTATTTCTTTTGTTCATATTAGATTCAGTTGCTCCAAGAGTTATTTGTGAGATGTCCCACAGGCAACTCATCTGATCAATCAAGAAAATCCCATCAATAAATACAGAAGGATTTGTTATCCTAGTTGCATCACAAAATGACGCACAGGTTTTTTTCTTCGCCTGTGCATACTGTGGCTTCATACACCGCACGGCAACAGCTACAGTATTTGTAACCTGACAGTAGAAGACTTTCTAGATACAGTTATCTGTATGGTTAGTCATCTGACAAGCCTTTATCAAATATGAATGAGTAGAGCCAATAATCTCATAACAGACAGGAAACATTTCATCAAGCCATTTAATAAATCATACATTTATTGCATTATAAAAAATATTGATAGTTCATTCTCAAGTGGAACGAATAAAAGAAATGAAAAAAAAAAAAAAAAGCAATTCAATTAAAGCGGCAGCTAAGTAGCTGGAAACAAAGTATCTGCTTTTACATGCTTCTCTTTGCCTCCTCAACCACCCATAGCCTAGGTCAGGGGTAGGCAACCTCAGCCCTCCAGCTGTGGTGAAACTACAAATTCCATCATGCCTCTGCCTCTAATGCTCCGTACACACGATTGGATTTTCCAACAACAAATGTTGGATGTGAGCTTGTTGGCGGAAAGTCCGACTGTGTGTATGCTCCATCGAACATTTGTCGGACTTTCCGCCAACAAATGTTGGCTAGTAGGTTCTCAAATTTTCCGCCAACAAATATTTGTTGTCGGACTTTCTGATCGTATGTACACAAGTCCGTTGGACAAAAGACCACACATGCTCGGAATCAAGTACGAGCCGGAAGCGCTCGGTCTTGTAAAACTAGCATTCGTTATGGAGATATCACGTACATCTTGTACGTCACATTGTACGTACATTCGTAATTGTTGGCCAACATTTGTGTGACAGTGTGTATGCAAGACAAGTTGGATCCAACATCCTTCGAACAAAAATCCACTGTTTTGTTGTCGGAAAGTCTGATCATGTGTACGGGGCATGAGTCATGCCTCTTATTGTCAGGATCTTGCAATGTCTCATGGGACTTGTATTTTCACTACAGCTGGAGGCCCGAGGTTGCCTATCCCTGGCCTAGGTGAATATGACTCTCAAAAAGTCAGAATTTGCATATGGCTAAAATCAACCCCTTCCCCAACATCATAACTGCCCATTCAGACACCAAGCATTGCATTTTGGATCGCAAAAGCAGGACTGGCAGGACTCTGGTGGTAGCTCAGAGTAGGGAAGAAAAATGGAGAAGGCACCTTATGAGGTCTGCTATCACTTTCATTTGCTTGGGAATAGAAGCACTTTGGGCAATGTTATGGTACACATGCAGTAGACAGAAAAGTAGGATGATAGAGTTTGAATAGCCAATCCATAGGTTCACACCTATGCATTTTTGCGGGGCCTGTTTGCGCCAGAACGGCAGCCCGTTCAAATGAATGGACTGCTGTTCTTGCACTTCCGCAAAAAAAGGAGCATGCGCCTTTTCAAAAATGCGGCTGTAGGAAAATCGCATGGCCTTTCTGACCATGTGATTTCCCTGTGGATCCTGGACACACGCACTGCAACTTCACATGCATCAGGGTGCCATTCAGAAGGATTGGCAGCCCTGCATGTTTTCGCAAAGCAGTGCGTTTTCACCTAAAGTGGTTGTGGGTTCGGGAATTGCTGTGATTCCCGCACCCACATACAGAGGTGTGAACCTAGCCTTAGTCACTGACTGACTATCGCTACTACCAAAGACTATGCACAGTTAGATCTCTAATCCAGATATCCTCATCTACTGAGGCAAAACATAAGACACACACTAAAGGGCCATTATTGGCAGACAAAATTCCTTGTCTGATTATCCAACCAAGCTTGGCCAAATCACTTGCAGGATCAGGCTGCCTGTGTTCCGACCTGTCAGATTTTGTAACGGAAGTGACGTTCCGTCGCCGCCATCTTGCTACACCCCACACTCATCCACAGTAAGGATAAAGCAGTGAGAAGGCGGCAAGCGGACATCTTGTTACACCCACCGGAGTTTAGCATTTCACACTTATTTTACCAGTAAACTGAGCTTATATAGTATAATACAGTATTTAAAAATCCGTCTGACTGTTTAGATGTTGAATTTTAAAAGCAAGCCTGCTGATCTCACAAGTTTATTATTATGACAGAACACCGCTGCTTTGAAAAATTAACATCAAAACAGTCAGACGGATTTCAAAATACAGAATTTCACAATATGAGCTGGGTTTACTATTAAAAATAAATATGAAATGCAAGACTCCAATGGGTGTAAAAAGACTTCCACTTGCCGCCTTCTCACTGTATCCTTACTGTGGACGAGTGCGGGGTGTAGCAAGATGGCGGCTACGGAACATCACTTCTGTTACAATATCTGACGGGTCGCCTAATCTGACGAAACACCTGTAACAGAGTAGAAAAATTTGATGGACTCATCAGCCTTTGTATGGAGAGTCTTACCTATGTTTCTGCAAGTAAAAAACAGAAGACAGCTTGCATGTATATGAAAAAAATGTATTGTGACTTGTATATGCTGAAATTGATTTGGTCATTGGCAAAGAGCTAATTTAACAATTAATAATAATACATATTATTACCTAAGAAAACAAGTGTATTGTGGCATAAGCCGGTATGATCGCTCTGGGCGTGTATAGCTTGCCACTGGTGTTTCATTTAAGCATGATACAGAACACTGAATACCGATTAAAAATTTAGAAAAACAAAAACCACAAAATGAAAGCATTTCCTTTGGCCAATCTGAACTTGTTTTTAACATTACAGTATCATTTATATTAATAGCATCTGTCTCTCTTCCAACGAAAAATATCACTATCTAAACAGATCACTGTCCTCTGTCTCTTTTTAAAGTTTTAGTGTCATAAAAAAAGTAGCTATTTACTTTGATGACAATTTATGTAGTTTCCTTTAATGATGGAAAACTGTTTGCTAAAAATAAAATTAAACAAATAAATTTTCCACATCCATGGGAACATGCAATTCCAGAAGAATAAAAATTCCCCGGCCTGTTCGCTATAAATACAAGAAGAATGACTGGGACCATCCTGTGAGTGACTCATCTATCTCAGGGGCTCTTAACCTATCTTGGATGCGGCCCAGATTATGGCTGTGAATCAGCTTTGCTTGCTGTCTAAAGAATAATGGAGTTCTTTTAGCTGCACAAAGAAGAGTTGCAGTGAAAAGCTGTCAATGGAGTGGCTGGGCAAGCCAAAGAAGTCATCTAATCCTTTACCTCCACTGCCTGTGTAACATGTCCAAACCGACACAGGTCAGGATGAATGACCGAGGAGCCATTCTGTATCTGGATCGAACTGCTGGATGAAATGGACCAGATCAGAAACTGTTTTCAGGACCAGATGTGCCTCTAGGTGCACTATTTTAAGTCAGAAAAACAAGAACAAAGGTATGTGTACAAAAGCATAGGAAAGCCAAAGGTGGCTTGCCTACAGGGTCCGGTGGTAGAACTTCATCCCTCCGTGATTGTATGATAACGAAAAAGTCCTTCATATGACCCTCATAATTAAAAAACCTGATAGGGGTTCTAATCCTTCCCTACTCAATCTAAAAGAAAGCAAAAAAAATTGCAATACAGATGTCCAGATTTTAAAGCGGGGTTCCACTATCTCAGAGATTTTTTTTTTTGGCAAAATGACAATGAACATGCTCTATGAATATAGAACTCACTTGTTCGTTTTTTAAAGATGAGTGCTGTCCGTTTTCTCCTAATAAAGAAACTTATAAACTACGATCCAGACGGTTGTCATCTTGCCTGTGGGCATGTGAAGCTAACAGGCATCCTCTTCCGGGATACGGTGCTGCTGATCAACCAGCATGCACCGCCCGTTCTGTTCCCGATCTCGCGCATGCGCAGTAGATTGCCATTGCAGCGCCGTCAACAGCTCCAGTTGCCATCACAACGAGCGGCGTCATAGGAAGTCGCGCCCCGTTGTGATGGCAATGACGTCACTCCCAGGATTGAAATCCCGAGATAACTCTCGCAACAGGCTGCCGCACTGACTCCTGGGAACAATGACACAAGCTCCCAGGAGCCAGTGCGGCTAAGAGGAAGTGACGATTTAGCCGCAGAAAACACGCCCCTATCCGCAGCCTGTACATCCTGGAAGACACAGATACTATCAACAACATAGGTACAGTATAAAAAAAAAAAAAAAAGTGCCGTTTTGTCATTAGGACATTGCGGTAATCCTGTGCAGCTAGTGTTGTAAAATTGGGTGGAGATCCGCTTTAAGTACGTCACTTGAAGAACCTATTTAATGCAAAAAACACATTTCATTTTCTTTCTCGTTTTGCTACATTACGCTGAAATCCTATACTGCCCAGAAGTGTTATTATGGTTCAAACTGGGGGGGGAATATGGACAACGTTAACATAAAACATTGTGCACAAATATCGATCCACATCGATCCTGCTCATACTGTTTCTTGGTATTATCTCCTGGCTTGATGGTATGATTTATATTCTAAACTTCTCCCTTCTTAATGGAAGGGACAGGTTTTCAATTCTTGACATTCTTTACTCTCCAGGCCTTGTCACAGCCTGTACCTCTAGGAATGCTTACTCAGGAATCTGACTTGATAATTGCAGATTAACAAAAAAGGAAAAACTACATCAAAAGAATAGGGATTCTCAAGTGAGCATATCTGTGTGTGGACTCAATCACTTCCGAAACCTTTTACCCTCACCCACCAATCACACAGAGCTATTGTGGCAAATAAATGGAGGACAAAACATTACGCAGCACGGGGCATACCAAAAACAATCAGCCTGAGATTAGTATGGGCCTGGGAACACGTTGATGTGTTTGGTTTTATTATACAGCTGTGTAGCTGGCAGACATAATGCATAACAACTACTGGGAATTAATTAATGCTAATTCAGAGCTTACAAGGCTGCAGCCTGTCTGTACTGTGTACAGATCTTCTACATACAATAGAAGGAGTCTTTTTGTGATGTGAACTAATAATCTTCACAATGCAATAGACTTAAAGCCAAATCTTTAACAAGTGGGTGAAATGAAAATGTCTGTGCTGATCATAAAGCAAGGACATTGTGCTGGCATCCACTGAAAGTTAGAAAATATAACGAAGCATTTTATTGATTGCCACATCTACAGATACACGAATGTTCATAGGCATGCGCACAGGGTGTGCCAGGTGTGCCTGGGCACACCCTAATCATCTAGTGCACATTAGCATTATTGCTCTGTGTGCCAGTGGGGAGATAGGAATAATCTCCCTCTTACCCGCTCTGCCATAAGAAAAGTGCTTCTCTTTCAGGGAGATTAAAGTGGTTGTAAACCCTTACAGACCACTTTCATCTACAGGTAAGCCTAGATTAAGGTTTACCTGTAGGTGCTTGAAATATCTCCTAAACCTACACGGTTTAGGAGATATTTACTATTCCCCCAAATTAAGCTGTCTTCTGCACATGCGCTGACGTTTTTGGCGAATGCGCAGTCTTGAATGGGCACGCTGTGCCGTTTCAAGCTGGGATTATGCTGTGACTGGCGGCTCCCACGCGCATGCGGGACGTCACGCAACTCCGGCCAGTCACAGAGCCGGAGTTCGCAGCCCCGGAAGGAAGAGGGGTGAAGAATGGACGCTTGCTGCCAGTGAGGAAATCGGTGACATCGCAGGCTCCTGTGTCAGGTAAGCCCATTATGCTTTACCTTTGCAGGGAAACAAAGAGGAAGTAAAACCCACCAGGGTTTACTTCCTCTTTAAAGTGGTTGTTAAGCCACTCTAACCTGTATACACCATCAGCACTGCCTCCTATTGTAGTATTCCCCTTGGTATGTGATGTATAAAAATAAATACAGCAAATACCTAATTTCACTGCTGAGATTGTGATTACATGACTGGCCAGCTTTCTCCTTTCCTCCTCTGAGAGATGCAGCGGGCGGGGCTGAGACTCCTCTGCTGATGTCAGTCTGGAGGGGAGGAGGAGAGAGCTGGCTGGTCATGTGATTGCAATCTCGGGTCTTAAATGAGGTATTTACAGCATTTATATTTATAAATCATTCACAGAGGGGGACACTGCAATAAGAGGCAGAGGCAGTGCTGATGGTGTATACAGTTATCAATTGCAGCCACTGTGCCATCAAACACACCCACTGTGCCCATCAAATGCCGCCACTGTGCCCATCAAATGCAGCCACTGTGCCCATCAAATGCTGCCACTGTGCCATTGAATGCCACCACTGTGACACCCCCACCTGCTGTCTGCCCGGCACTTACCCTGTCTCAGTGGGGCAGCGGGTGACGGTGGCTAGTGGTGTCCTCCATGCGTCTCTTCCCGTCCTTTCCTCCCGATAGGTGTGCAATCACAGCGCCTGTTGTTTCAGCCAATCAGGTGATGGGTAACAGACCCGAGCACCTGATTGGTGGAGAGGTGGTTCAGTATTAGGAAAGTGAATATTCATTCGCCGTTCTAACACACCTGGGTGAACTGCGAGCGCCAAGCATGGTGCTCGCAGGTCACCTTTTTTGACGCCTTTTAAAGTCTATGGCTCTAATCAGGTACTTCAAAAACACCCCCCCCCCCCCCGCCGCTGTAATTTAGGCGCCCGGCACCCGAAAAGGGGGTGGCAGCAGCAGCCGTGGATAGATTCATGCTATGCATGAATCTATCCATTGGTCATAGAGGGGGTGGCTAGAGGGAGGGGGCTGCGCCCGTGCACCCTTATGGACGCACTGCCACTGGGGGCGACTCACACACAGACGGAGAGGGTAGGGGGGAGGAGGACACAGGAGCGGAGAGCAGATAGCAGGCACGTAAAATGGCCACAGTGTCTGGTCTCAGCAGCCATGATACACCGTGGTCAGCTTACAGAGGGATGGGGAGAAACTGGCAGGATCAGCCAGGTTTTTTAGGTGTTACAGGGGGCCAAATGACATGCACTGTGATATAACATTCATTAAGGGAGCAGGATCCATTTTTTTTTTTTTGAGTTAGCAAATGCTTTAATGTACTGGGACAATATACATGCAGAGCTTTGGGGTGCACACCCTAATGCAATAGGCTGCGCACACCTATGTGAATGTTGTTAAGATTGTCAAATTAGAGTTAGTTAAAATTACAAAATACCCATCTCTTTTGAGGACATATAGAAAAATCACTGCATGTACCTTTTAGTCATTCCTAGGATTGTCACCTGTAAGGGATTTTACTGGAATGGCTGGTAAAAATGGTGCTTGTTGCCGTGTTATTATTAGGAAAAAAACAGAGTAAGACTGATATTCTTTTCCTAAAAAACCTTGGGGCAACCTTTCATACACACATCTACCATTTTTGTTATATCTAAAGTCAAAACCTTTTTCTTTATTAGCTTTGAATAGAGTAGGAAATAAATAAAACCCTATTGGGGGGGATATCCTTACACTTTCTGTACTGAATATACAACTGGATGTAAGAGAAAATCTCTGAAAAGTGAAGAGAAATGCTTTCCTAGGGCCCAGTCGCACCTGATCACAGTGTTCTTCAACAAAATAAATAAGCTGCAATGCATGAAAAATAGTGCAGGGTACAATTTTTCACACTCAATGTCACCATACAGGACACTGTCTATTGCGGTGCACGGAGGTGTGTTGCGGAGCACACAAGGTGCATTGGGGTGTCTTTCAAAATGAATGGCACTGCAATGTACCAACACATGTAATGTATGGCACCACATCACGGATGGGCCCAGCGATGATTGGCAGAAACAGGGGTCCCCACTGGAATATTTTTCATGACTTCCAACCTAGGGGACATGGCCAGCATTTTGGATATACCATCACTTTCTGGCTAGTAATAATACTCACAAGGACAAGCACAGGGGTGACACAGATATTAATAAAAACACGAACAACGTTAAACCTTCCAAACTCTTTCTAAAACTAGAAAAATTTGGCTAGAGATTCACTTTGAAGCAAAGAAGGTAATGCAGAAGTACTATGGGATTTTTTGCTTTCAGCAATAGCTCTACTGAGTATTACCCCCAGTGTATCCCACAATGTAATGCAGTGTGTTTCTTAAAAGGATTTTGAGGTTCTTTGCATTATGGGATCCACTGGGGTTTTCTCAGCACTGACTTTTTGAAGAGTCTTTTTGAAGAGTCAACTTTTGCATATTTGGAGGGCTTTCAGTGTGCCATGCAGTAATGTATCTTCCAGAAATGAATGTCAAATCATGTTGCCCAATATTCACATGGGGGTTATATTCTACCTGACACTGATATGTGTGTATTAATGCATGAGTATGTGTGATCGGACCCTTAAGGAAACTTGCCATGAAAGAAAAATGCTGCTTTGCCTGTAAAGATCTTGTACTGAAAATATTGAATACCTGCACACAGATCCAAGGGAATCAATACTTTACCCAGGAACAAGTATTACAGGAGTTCTGACCTCTTTCTGACTTTACTGGCTGTATACTTGCTTCAGGGTGGTCACCCAGCAAGTATTTGATGTTAGAGAATCAAAACATAATATTCAGGTCACTATCATATTTAGGAGTAGGAATAACAAAGGACATCCACCTATTTCTCCAATGCCAGGTTTCCTTAAACATCACCCAACTCAAAAATTTGACCTGGTGCCAGCAGTCATACTAATTGCAACCTGAACAAAAAATGGTAAGATAGGAAAAAGTTACGGATCTTCCCTTGTCCTTTCTTCGTGTCTATGGTAATACTTCCACCTATAAGGCTCCATTCACACTAGCGCGTTTTTTGATGCATTTTGCATTTTGCAGAAATGCATGGGAATTTTTTAACATGGGTTCCTATGGAACATGTTCACATCAATGCTTTTTTGTATCTCTGCGTTTTTGGAAAGGGTCGGGGACTTTTTTTCATGCAAAAAGCAGCGTTTTGCATGTAATGGATTTCAATGGACAAGCATCAAAAACGCAAGTGCACCGTTTTTGCAGCGTTTTTGGTGCGTTTTTGGTGCGTTTTTGCCGTTTTTTTTTTTTTTTTTGTAATTTTTTTTTTAAGACTGTAAAAAAAAATGAAAAAAAAAAAAAAGTGCAAAACACAAATCGCGGCAAAAACGCGGCAAAAACGCTACAAAAACGCTGCTCAAAAACGTGCCAAGCATGAAAAAAAAACCTCCAAAAACGCTCAAAAGCAACATGCATAGGTGTGAATCGAGCCTTACACTATGTTTAAATAGGCATATATGCATCAGAACAGTATTCTGCAACAATTATGGGCAGAGAAGAACAAACCGGATAGCCATTCATAGCTATCACAATTACAAAAGTACACTTTTGTGAACAAACTCATAAAACCAGATTGCTAAGTCTGCAATGGCCACTCCTTAATCACCAGAAGGTTTGACTTTTACTTCCAGATGACTTGTTCAATGAGTAAGACACTAAAGAAGTTCGTGCTCCCAATGCCACAAAGGTTTTAAATCAGACAAAATTACTGCTGATAAATCATGATCCGTGGGTGGTGCTGCAAATCCTTTGTTCATTCTTCTGCTAATTTTACATCTATTCAACCGTTTTATGGACCAATTTCGAACACTGAGCTGTTTTATGCATCCAGTTTAGATCTACCTGTAAAAATCAATAAGTCCCGCCGAGTTGTGCAATTACTATGCTGGTAGCCCATTTAGGCAGCAATGATCAGTGTGTTTATTTGTAAAGTGAAAGAAATAGAATATATATGCTACAACAATATCACCAAGAAGTCTTCAGCAGACCAGGAATTAAAAGGTCTTCTCTTTATAGGTTTCTTTATTTTTATAATTTATTAAAAACACAAAACAGTATTTCCATGATACTGAATTTACAATTTATGAGAACATAAGCAGGAGTAACTAAGCCATGGGCTCAACCTTTCTTGTAAAGTGCCTCTCCCTACCACAGTCCACAGAGCAGACAACACAAGGTGCCTGCCTGCATGATTGCATTATCTTTAGACCCTGGAAATACTTAATTGGTTTCTTGAAGTGGCCTTCCTGGCGACTGCTTCATTTTCACGTCCACATAGGGCAGGTTCTGTTTGAGCCCGGTGGGCTGCACAGGCAAAGGTAGTCAATTGGCTGCCTTGGCAACAGCGGCACTGCAGATGTGAGGCTAAAGTAGTTGAAGGAGCCACTCCACGAACCCTGTAAGTACTTCATGGTTATAAATGTGAGTTTTATTATGGGTGTACCAAGGTATACCAATGTACTTTACGTTAATCCTTTCACTTTAAGTTACTTTTATTATATGCATAGTGATTTCAACAACTCTTGTAGTTTACTGCTGAAGTCATCTGGACTGGAAAATTTATGGAGACCATCAGCCACCAAATGACAGTTTGGATTTCTATTATGGAGAAGGGCTTAGACAGATGAGATAACAGTTCAGGAATAATTGTAGGGAGATTTAATTTAGCAAGGAATGTTTGAAAGTCCAGTGTATTGGGAGATGGAGTTTCAAAATGAGAAGCAAGTTTGTATAATTCAGCTTATTATTGTGCAAACTGATATGGTACGTGCTGAGGATTAATAATTTTAGTGCCATTGCTATCAAGAAAATAAGTACTTTTAGATCTAGATGAATTTGACTGAATTTGCTCCTGATTTCAACAACTTTAATTTAAAGCAAGAATTTAATACTACATGAAAGGGATCGGAAGCTGTTAAATCCAACAGGTACTGGAAAGGCAGTAGATCATAAATATTTCCATCTCATTTCACAATGCAATCTTTTAATTGATGTATCTAAACACAAGAACAAAAATGGAATGCTTAGCTGGTTACCAGGCCTTAGGTGTGGTGGCTGATTTCATCGTTCAGGATTTCCCCCTTTATTTTCATAATTTGATCCTGCCAGTTACATAATCCCTGTCCTACGGTCACAATGAATATTTTTTCTCAGGGTTCTATAGCCCTCTTTCACCCTAATGCAACAAACTGCACCAATATTAGAGCAATTTGCCAAATTCTGATAAAGGGCATGTCTAACTTTGGAATTCCATTACCAAAGGATAGCAGCTCCAAGTGCTGCTGTTTAAATGATAAAGAAGTACTGATTAGCAGATTTCTGAATAACCTTTCCTCACTGGGGCACAAGCAAAGGGTTTTCCACTCACTGGGGACAGGGAAAAATCATTTAAAAAATACTCTGTCAAGTCAATTTACAAGCTGAAGCATACGGACATCAGACTGTCTAATGAAAACACGTTCTGCCTATTTCAGTCATTTTTACACGGATACTTTAATTTACAAGTCAACAAAACTCTCCAGATCGTATCTTACACTGCAAGAAACATTAAACGTCAGCCATTGTGACAATCTAGTCACACATCTTTCAGCCCTCATTCTCTACCTGAAACCTACACTTATGTTCTTCTGTAGCAACTGACGGTAATGGTTCAGCAATACAAAGCAGCAATTTAAAAAATAAAAAATTGGCAAAGTGAAAACCTGTGGAAAATGTGGTTGCCCCTACTTGCTACTTGTTTATATGCACAATAAATGACAACTGACTTAGAGTGACCTTCTATTCCAAGGGTTCTCAGCCTTTTTGAGACCAGGGCCCAGTAAATTATTTCAAAACCTTCCATGCCCCTACAGAGAATAAAGCTTATACTCACACAATAAAAGTATGGGAATGTAAAACATGCATTGAAATGATGGAAGGCTCTGAATGGGGCTGGGTGCATCTGTTGGGGTTATGGAGGGGTATCTGCAGCTGACTTGATGGCCCTGTAGGGGATGAGGCTTCTGGAGGGGCTGGGGAGCACTGTGGGGAGTTGAGGGGCACTAAGACAGGCTGAAGGCTTTGCAGCAGGTGGTGGGTGGCACTTTAAGATGCTGGGTGGCACTGTGGGAGGTTGGCAGACACTGTGGGAGGTGAGTGTTCTCAACGGGCCTGGGAGCATTTTGGGCCACTATGCAAGGTTTGGACGCATTATGGGAGCTGGGAGGCTCACAATACTGTAAGTATAAATGAGCAGAAAACAAACCCTGTGTATGTAAAAAGCAAATATGTTTTACCAATGTACAGTATCTCACAGAAGTGAGTACAACCCTCACATTTTTGTAAATATTTTATTATATCTTTTCATGTGACAACACTGAAGAAATGACACTTTGCTACAATGAAAAGTAGTGAGTGTACAGCTTGTATAACAGTGTAAATTTGCTGTCCCCTCAAATTAACTCAACACACAGTCATTAATGCCTAAACTGCTGGCAACAACCTTTGTTAAAAAAAAAAGGCAACAAAATTGAGTAAACTCCTGAGTGAAAATGTCCAAATTGGGCCCAATTAGCCATTTTCCCTCCCCGGTGTCATGTGACTTGATAGTTTTACAAGGTCTCAAAAGTGTTGCTTACATAAAGATGGCCTAGGCTATAAGAAGATTGCCAAGATCCTGAAACTCAGCTGCAGCACGGTGGCCAAGACCATACAGCAGTTTAACAGGTCAGGTTCTACTCAGAATAGGCCTCGCCATGGTTGACCAAAGTAGTTGAGTGCACGTGTTCAGCATCATATCTAGAGGTTGTCTTTGGGAAATAGACGTATAAGTGCTGCCAGCATTGCTGCAGAGGTTGAAGGGGTGGGGGGTCAGCCTGTCAGTGCTCAGACCATATGCCGCACACTGCATCAAATTGGTCTGCATGGCTTTCGTCCCAGAAGGAAACCTCTTCTAAAGATGATGCATAAGAAAGTCGGAAACAGTTTGCTGAAGACAAGTAGACTAAGGACATAGACTACTGGAACCATGTCCTGTGGTGTGATGAGACCAAGATAAACTTACTTGGTTCAGATGGTGTCAAGCATGTGTGGCGGCAACCAGGTGAGAAGTACAAAGACAAGTGTGTCTTGCCTACAGTCAAGCATGGTGGTGGGAGTGTCATGGTCTGGGGCTGCATGAGTGCTGCCGGCACTGGGGAGCTACAGTTCATTGAGGGAACCATGAGTGCCAACATGTACTGTGACATACTAAAGCAGAGCATGATCCCCTCCTCCGGAGACCGGGCCGAAGGGCAGTATTCCAACATGACCCCAAACACACCTTCAAGATGGCCACTGCCTTGCTAAAGAAGCTGAGGGTAAAGGTGATGGACTGGCCAAGTATGTCTCCAGACCTAAACCCTATTGAGCATCTGGGGGGCATCCTCAAACAGAAGGTGGAAGAGCACAAAGTCTCTAACATCCACCAGCTCCGTGATGTCGTCATGGAGGAGTGGAAGAGGACTCCAGTGGCAACCTGTGAAGCTCTGGTGAACTCCATGCCCAAGAGGGTTAAGGCAGTGCTGGAAAATAATGGTGGCCACACAAAATATTGACACTTTGGGCACAATTTGGACATCTTCACTTAGGGGTGTACTCACGTTTGTTGCCAGCGGTTTAGACATTAATGGCTGTGTGTTGAGTCATTTTGAGGGGACAGCAAATTTACACGGTTATACAAACTGTACACTCACTACTTTACATTGTAGCAAAGTCTAATTTCTTCAGTGTTGTCACATGAAAAGATATAATAAGATATTTACAAAAATGTGAGGGGTGTACTCACTTTTGTGAGATACTGTATATAAACAATTACAAATTATACATAGAAACCTCTTTCTTTTTAAACCATGAGCACGTGCTGATAAAATGATTTACACGAGCCCATATCTAATATAAAAATAAACTAAAATTCTTCTTAAAAGCGTAAATCTATTCAATTGAGAATTCCAGTCAAAGCTTTTTTATTATTTGGAACAGATTCCTCCATCAACGCTAACAATGCAGATGGATGAATCCCCTCTACTGGGCTATTGTATGCCGACCAGATGAAGCCGATGTCTGGACAGCAATTTCTTCAATTTTTTTAATTTAATGATGACAGGCAGGAGGGGGTAGAAAGGGCCATGACATGAACCAGCAGAATTTCGCACATGGCCAGCTTTACAGCCTCTGACAGGTTTTTACTACTATCTGTATCCCTGTCTGGGAGGGGGGGGGGGTGTTTCCTCACTTTCACACCTATGACAGTTGTCTTGTGAAGCAGGTGTGCTCATTGGAAGATGTTCCCTTTTTTTCTATCTCAGGGGCAAATGAAAAATTTTGGATTTCCCCTCTCTTTCCCTCCTGGTGACAAATAATGAGGGTGGACACAAATAGCAATTACAACTCAAAGGAGGTTCTAACCCTTCTACGCTATTTAAAATAAGAGGAAAAAGCTTTGGCTGGAGTAATAATTTAATGAATCCAAACAGAACAACCATTTATGTTGTTGCCCATTCTACTCCTTCCTTTGAAGGACAAGACACAGCACTGATCGTCATTATGATTGATCTACACTCGTGAGTGTACAACTAGCTGTTATGGGTCACTGCAATTACTATGATGTCATTGCTCATTCTAAAGTCTTATTTCATAAGTCTGATAGACTTACTCACAACTGGAGAAAGATGTATGTGTGGTCCAATGCACCCATAGAAAACATGACATTACCACTAACATCATGAAGTAATAGTAAGAACACTAGCGTTCCAAGTCAAATATAGATATTTCAGGTTAACACATACCATTAAAGGGTGAGGGCAAAAGCATAAATGGATAAAGAGGCTCTGCTCTGTATGGGGATTTCCCATGTGCAAGAGGAAAGCTGGGAACCACTTCACTACCAGGCCGAAGATGAACTCACATTAGCCCACAATATACAGTACATTAGTTCCAACATATACACTCTTGCATTTCTCTTGTTTACCTATAGATTACGCCATTTACACAGTTTCTTGCCTGCCTGACAATACGGGGCTCAAATTTTGTCAGATTTCTGTGAATATTTCAAAATCCAAGGTGTGGGTGGCCCTGCAGACACCACCTGGCCCAATAAACTTCAATTAAGAAAACAAAGGAGACGGAAGGAAAAAAGTTAGCAACCAATTGGAGTCACTGTTTTTGTATTCTGACAGCCACGGTTGCTGACTGTCAGAAAACAATAGATGTCAGCGTTAGATTCATCCAAACCCAATGTTTATCTTGGATGGGGAACTCTATAGATTTCCCTTCTTCAGCTTAACACGTATGGCGAGTTTTACTCACCTAAAAAGGGAAGTTTCACTTTATGTCCCCTCTCCCCTTCTACTTTTGGAAAAATAAATTTGGGGAGCTGGTTACTAGTTTTTTCAGATACCGGCTCCCACTTCCACTGGAATCGTCTAGGTGATTCCAAAAAAAGTTCTCCACCAACCCCAACCCACACCCAGCCTGCACCTTCCTGAAACATGTTACAGGTCCCAGGAGTCTGTGGGCCTATTCACAAAGTACAGCATAGCTCGAGCATGTGAAATGGGGAGCAGGCTGTGTAGCTGCAAGGAGTCACAAGCAGCTTCCCACAGTAAACATATTGGCGAAGTGGACCCAAAGACCGGCGAAGAACCAGCCCGTGCGAGAACAGCGCTGGATCCCTGGGCAGGTAAGTGTCCTTTTATTAAAAGTCAGCAGCTGCAATAGTTGTAACTTCTGACTTTTCTTTTTTTAAATGACTGAAAAACCTCTTTAAACTCTTATTTGCCTACTAAAGCTGGACATACACTGATCTACTGGCTCCATCCACACCTAAGCGTACTACAGCGACACCTGCTACAACGCTTTTTCTGTGCCTTTTTGAAGCGGCTCCATTTATTCGAATGGGCCTCCCTCTGCTCCAAAAACACGCCAAAGAAGCTCATGTACTAAAATATGGTACAGAGCCAGGCACATTTGGTGGCAAAATCGCACCGCGTTTGGGGGTGCCATTAAAAAATAATGGCATTGCAAACCCATCCCACGTTTTGCTGCAATTCTGGAATCGCGGTAAGAATCACGTGATTTTGCCCGCAATTCCAAAACGCTTAGGTGTGAACAGAGCTTTACATCTACAAAACACTGCTGTCCTCAGCCAGCAAAGGTGTCATACCAATTTCCAGATCTTGGACATTTTGGTCTGCACTTATTTACAAAAACACCTTTTTATAAGTGTTTTAAGCCTACGGAAGTTGAAGTTGAATGAGAGATGGAAAGCCACAAATCACCAACAGTCTTGCCTTACAGCAAAATTCTCCATTACTGCTCAGAGAAAAGCCGGTAATATCTGTCTGCAGGGGGCTGTTCACAAACTCCGATATTGGCTTTGCAGATGGAATATCAAGTTTAACACATTTTGGGAGCAAGACCAAGCATGTTTGAAACACACAGGCTATAACTAAATTATGTCAGTCTTATGGATGGTTTGATAGCTAATTCATACAAAAGTCATGCTGATACATAAAGGCGAAAAAAAAAATGTAATACTATTAGACTTGATTCACATCTATGCATTTTTAGTGCTTTTGCATTTTGCAGATTTGCTCTACAGAACGTGTTCCATAGGAACTCATGTTAAATGGGCTGTAGTGCAAATCTGCAAAATGCAAAAAGCACAAAAAATGCATAGGGATCATTCTACTCAGGTCACACTTCTGAAGAAAGCATAATACAATAAAACTACAAGGTTGATTTACTAAAGGCAAATAGACTGTGGACTTTTGAAAGTGCAGTTGCTACAGAGCTTAGTAAATTAGGTAAAACCTCACCTTCACTTTACAAAGAACATCCCATCACATGCAAGAAAAAAAAAAGCATTTTTGCTTGCCCATGATTGGATGATGGAAGTCAGCAGAGCTCTCTCTCATTTACTAAGCTCTGGAGCAACTGAGTTCAATTGCACTTGCAAAAGGGCACAGTCTATTTGCCTTTAGTAAATCAACCCCAATGCATAATAGCAGGAGAACAGCAAGTACATACAAACATTTATATTAATTAAAAAGTAAATTCTAAAAAACATTTTCTGTTAATATATAAAAACATCTTCAATAAGCAAAAAAAGAAAACACTAAGGCAACAATTACACTAGCTTCAAAAGCAGGAGTTTCAATGGTGTTTTTCAAAGCTCCACGAACGCCTGTCAAAATAGTGTGCATTGCAACAGCCAGTGTTGTTGATATTGTTGCATTTGTGTTGCTTTGCGTCACGCCAAAATTGACCCAATACGTCTTGTTTGGCAGGCTTTAACGCTCTCCAAATACCAAATGTAAACGCACTGAAAATGCACCGTAAACACGCCACAAATGCCCCAATTTCATTTACAGTGTGATTGAGATACAATTAGAAAGCATTTACTTGCCAAGATGATAGAACAAAAACCCATACAAAAGAAAACCAACACAGAGGAGGTATCTGGAAACCATTATTTAATGCAACACAAATTAGTTTAAAACACATCATAAAAGCATTAAATATGCATCTTAACGCAATAGGGGCATAATGGGCATTCGAGTTTCAATGAGGCATTACCATAGGCAAAATATAGCACTTAGTGAAAAGACAAAGGCAAATGTGTAGCAAAGACCTAAAAGGTATTATTGTTGGTGTCTTTTGGCATAGCTTTTCTTGAGTTTTGCTGCTGTTACCAATAGGAATTCATTTTGGCCCTTGCTTGTTGGCTTTGAGTCTGAAGGTTACTATTGCTGACTTCTTCAGGAAATGCTAGTTACTTGGCTGTCATGCTGATCCTCTAGCTTCAATGCTGTCTGCAGTACTGCCTAAAAATGAATACGCTGGAATGCTGTTCTGATTTCACTTGTTAAAGCGGGGTTCCACCCAAATTTTGAACAATATCTGTATGTATTCTCTTCCTTGCCTAGATGCTGACATGCCGTTTAAAAAAAATTAAATCGTAATTACCTTTTATTTTTCTATTCTTCTTAGCACTTCCTGGTTCTCCTCCCGTGGGAGTAGGCGTGTTTCTAGCCTCTCCCAGACTCCTGGGAGCTAGTCTCAGGCTTCCCAGGATGCCACTGAGCATGTGCGGGAACGAGCGGTGAATGCTGGGAGCACAGCATTCACCACATCCAGGAAATAAATGCTTGTGGGCTTCAAATGCCCACAATGAAGATGGAAACCGCCTGCAGTGAATAATATAAGTTATTCTTTCCGACGAAATCTGACACAGGCGGACATATTACACACAATATGTGAGTATGTAATGCTGAGAAGAAAAGTTTGTGAATGAACTCAAAAAAAAAAAAACGATAGATAGGTGGACCCCCGCTTTAAACACTTGATGTAGGTCCAGAAACTCAAAGTACTAAAATCTCTGACAATCAACATGACAACCAGAGAAGACCAGAGACAACCAAATCAACATGACAACCAGAGAACTCGTATTTTCAAAGAAAAGCCAGCAGTGAAAGCCAATTAATTTTTCTCACAACAGATTTCCTTTAATTTATACTTTTGATGACCATGCTTTTTTATTCTACCTACTCTACCCTAAGTGATGAGAGCTTCAGTCTGATTGGCTTTGGATTACAGCATCCTGATGTACTTTGTCTGTTTCTTCACCTGCTGTGCCGTTACCCGGCGGCTCCCGTGCGCATGCGGCTCTGGCCAATCACAGCGCTCGAGCCCGCGATACCTGGAAATAACTCTGGGAGACATGTTGCCGGCCACAGTGGTGTTCCGGGACCGCTCTGGGGGCTTCGATCTAAGGTAAGTAGTTCATAATAAGCTAGTATGCTGTGCATACTAGCTCATTATGCCTTTGCCTTGCAGATTTTTTTTTTCCATGGGTTTACCACTTTAAGTCATAAGACCATGTACAAGTGTAAAGGGAAGAAAGTCAAATAGAGGTCAGAATTCCTGGCCTGCAAAGTTGTTCAGGTCAGTACCTCAAAAATATTGAGGATAGGCTCAGTATTTCGGCTGCTAGAATTTTTAGGAGAGGACAGTAACGGCAGCCTCCATATTCTCTTACTGTAATTTTGTCTAGAAATAACAATGTGCTAATAGTACTTATCCTAAAGGCTTGGTTTCTATTGCAATGTGTATAGGTCTTTGTGAACACCAAAGTTCAAAATAAATAAATAAAATGTGGTTGTAGTCTCTAGACAAGCCAACCTCAACCAGCGTTTCATGGAACCCTAGGATTCCATAAGAGCAGCCTTTCTCAAACTTTTCAACACAGAGGAACCATTAAAATGACTTTCCGGTCTCAGGGAACCCCTGCTAAAAATGATTATATCTCCAGCTCATTATACATTAGTTTGATGGTCATTGGGAAGAATGCTCCTTACACTTGTGGTCACTGGGAAGAATTACCAGCTTACTGATAGTTAAAAAGATCAAAGGTGTCAGTGGGAACTTATCTGAGAGGCAGAAATTGCTCATTGCTCAAGAAACCCCTAGCAACCTTTAGAGGAACCCTATGGTTGCATAGAACCCTGGTTGCGAAACCCTAGCCGGAGGTGCCTTGAGCTTTGGCTAATTGAGCTCCCATTCAATTGTACCTGCATAGTTCCAGGTTCAACACTGTCATTTTTAGCTGGCTGGAAAGGTGACATTTTGGCAACCACTGTAAAGAGGGCATTCTTCCCACTGGCCACCAATATAAGGGGCATTTTCCTAAAACCTGGTACAGAAGGGGCAAATATTGGCCGGTATCGGCAGGTTCAACAGAAACCCGGGTGACATTCGCCATGTGTGTAGAGCAGCCTGTCCGACAGAAGCCGAACATTCGGCATGCCAGAAAAACATCTGTTGATCGGCATTTGATCAGTGCTCACAGGCAATGGCTGCAAGCACCGACCTGTGACCCGGGCAGTCCCCCTGTCGCAACACAATAGTTCAATGAAGAGATTGCAGTACTAACATTGGATAGTTAGTACGGCAAGCTCCTCAGTTTTTTTTTTTTCGTTCAGCCCACTGGATTAAACAAGAAAAAAAACTGATGGTGTGTACCAGGCTTAATTCTCCAGATCAGCCATTCTCAACCAGGGTTCCGTGGAACCCTAGGGTTTTTCAAGAGGTGGCTAAGGGTTCCATGAGCTGTGGCTAACTGACCTATCATGTGATGGTGCCTGCTTAGTTCCAGGTAAAACACCACTTGACAGAGCCAAAGCCATGTCTGTAAAGGGAGCATTCTTCCCACTGTCCACCACCAACAGAGGGGGCAAGTTCCCAAAGACCACCACTGGACTACTTTTAGCAGGGGTTCCCTGAAACCTGAAAATGATTACAAGGGTTCCTTTGAGGTAAAAAGGTCGAGAAAGGCTGCTCCAGATGATGTAATCTTAGGAAGGGTCTCCTGAGACCTGACACATGGGCACTTCAAACACTTCAATAGAGATTGCTCCACTTTGCCACTATGCTTTCTTTGTAAACTTTGGTAACGTATAAGGGCTGTATTCTCATGTATTTATTTTTCAAATCCTTCCCCTCTCTATCCAAAAAAAAAAAAAAAAAAAGAAAGAATTGACTTGACATATATTTTCATTCTTAGACACAAAAAATGAACACATTCTACAGATTTCCTCTTCTTTCTTTTCCATAAATAACTCCAGAAAAAGAACCTGACCATGGAAAATGTCCATCATCTTCCTGGTCATGAAAATTACTAGTTCAGCTCAGGGTCACAAACACAGACATATACAATCCATAAAGGTTAATGTTTGCTAACACCAAACTTGTTGAAGGTGCATAGAACAAGTAAAAATTCCAGCCAGCACAACAGGGGAAGGAGCGTAGCTGGGGGAGTGCAGCCATGGAAGGGGCATCACATGAGTGTCACCCCACCCCCACCACTCTTTTCAATGTCCCACACCATTACCTCCCCTAATCCCTAAATAACTCCTTGAAGTTTCAATGTACTTCAGCAGCAGAAGGGAACAAAAAAATTAGAACAGCAAGTGAATGAAACTTATTCTGAGTCTGGGTGAGCTGGATCCTCTTACCTTTCTCTTGGCAGTAGGCAGTAAGGGCCAGATAGGAAACATAGAGCAGCAGGATCCCCCTATACCTGTAACATAATATTTATATAATATGCATGATACATAATATAATACATAAAATGATACATAAAATGTACATAACATACATAAAACATATTGTAATACACAAGATGATCGTATTTACATAATATAAATAAAACACATAACATAATACCTAATACACATGATGCATAATATACACAATACATATGGTACATAAAACATACCTTTTACATAATATAAATTATACATAAAACATAATTCATAGGTAACATAATACATAACATACATAAAACCTAATCTATAAACTAATATGATACATAATATACATAAAACATTATATAATACATAACTAACATGATACATAACATACATAAAACACAATCTACATAATGGTGGCCACATCATCCAATGAATCAAAATGATCAAACTAGCAAACAATTGAATAGCAATGACATCCCTTCCGATTGATATAGACAAAATTTTAATTGGATCTGATTAAAATGAGTGGATCGACCACTGTGGAATATTTTCAATCATTTTGCATCAACCAGCAGCACCAAGATATGAATGTGATCATAGATTAAATCGATCAGATTATGCGATTACGTGGTGCAAACACAGTTGCTATCAATAACCTACAGTCATAAATTCTGATTCTATCCGAACTATTGATCGAACGCCACTTCCCTGTGTGTAGCAATTCAATTGAATGGGCTGTCTACTATAGACTGAATATTTCTTTTGGTAGAGAGATTGATCAGAAAAGTAATTGATAATTTATCGAAGTATGTATGGCCACCACAAAACATATTATTAACAAGATTGCCTATTCCTATCAGAAGAAAATTGATCAGAAAAGTAATTGATCATTGATCGAAGTGTGTATGGCCACCACAAAACATATTATTAACAAGATTGCCTATTCCTATCAGAAGAAATTGATCAGAAAAGTAATTGATCATTAATCGAAGTGTGTATGGCCACCACAAAACATATTATTAACAAGATTGCCTATTCCTATCAGAAGAAATTGATCAGAAAAGTAATTGATCATTGATCGAAGTGTGTATGGCCACCACAAAACATATTATTAACAAGATTGCCTATTCCTATCAGAAGAAATTGATCAGAAAAGTAATTGATCATTGATCAAAGTGTGTATGGCGGCCACAAGATATAATATTAACAAGATCTACAGTATAAAACAAGTCCTACACTCAATGCACCCTACTAATACAATGATCTGAAGAGGGGAGGGGAGCAGACAAAAGAGCCAGGCGATCTGATTAAATAAATCGCTGCACTTTTCTGTACAACCTGTGAATGGGTCGCAGAAACCTGTACAAAAGCTTGCAAGATACAGAAACTTTAACAAGCGATTGTTAGCATAAGTTGCAAAACTTTTCCTTGCAGCAGAATGAGCACAGCACAGAAGTTTTAAAGGTAAAGACACAACTTTTAGGAGTAGATCTCAGGATCCCAGGTCACCATGCAAAAGTGGGAGGCAGAGATCCATTGTGAAGATTGTAAAGTGAAGGGAATGGTCTTACCTGAGAATCATGTCCAGCCTGGGTCTGATCAGAGGGGAAGCTCTGTGCACTCACTCACACACACTATTAGCAATGCACACACACTCACACCCGGCTCTTCTCTGCTTTGTGATAAGAAGTCTGCAGAGGGTGCTGGGCGCTCCGCTCTGGCTCCGCGGGGTCCTAGTGCGCACCCCCGCCTTTCTGCACACTCCTGATCTTTCTCCTTAGCGATCGGTAAAGTTCACAGCGCTGTCAGAAAATTCCACAACTGTGTTTCGGGCTGATGTGTCAGGAAAGGCCGGCAATAAGAGCTGAGCCCAGACTAAACAGGATATGATCTGAACAAAGTGACAAGAAGTGACTATTGTGAGCACCTGCCAGGAGCCTGACCCTTCCCTGCCGGGAGAGTACAACCTGGATGGGCCCTTCTGCCTACACTTTCATTGCCTGGGGGGGGGGGGGGGGGGTGCAATACAATGAATGCAGCTATGTTCCCTCCTTGTACAGATCAGTAGGTGCTTGGTGCATTGTACAACCACAGCCATTTCATCTACATACCTCCCAATTGTCCTTGAATTCGAGGGACTGTCCCTGATTTGGAGCTCTGTCCCTCTTTCCTCCTCATTTGACCCTCATTTTGGTCTGATCTATATAGATGTATATAAAATGCACTTTTTTATCAATCAAAAAGTGTTTCCCAGTGCTAAAACTTTCATTTGATTTCTAAATTGATGCATTTGTAGATTCCAAAAGCCAAAATAAAGGAATAGTAGTGGTAAAAAAAACTCTCGTTGGTTTAACTAATCTTATTTTTTTGGAAAATTCTCCTTTAAGGGGTGTGGCAAGGGGTGTGTCCTATGTCTGCATACTTTTGCTGATAGGTGTCCCTCATTCCCATCTCAGAATGTTGGGAGGTATGTCTATAAGGCTCCATTCACACTTGTGCAACCCCATCATTTTCAGTTCTAACCAGTGGCTTCACTAGGGTTCAGTGCTGGGACAAGGTTATCTAGGCGAACATGCCAAACTGCACCCCCCCCCCAAGATGTATTAACATTATATGTCAGCAAAATTCCCCCTCCACAAAAACACTGAGCACTAATCTGCATGCTTACCCCCTAAGCAAAAATCCCCCCTCCTCCCAGTACAAATCCACCCTCTTGCTGAAATCCCCCCTCTCAGCATAATTCTTTGCCCCCCCATTCCTCAAATCTGCCCAGCTCAAATATAAAAAATCTCCCCTCCGAGCACAAATACTTTACCCCTAAAATCTCCCCTCCTAGTACACATCTTCTCCCCCCCCCCGCACTTCAAATCCCTTCCTTCCTAGCACAAATTCCCCCCAAATCCCCTCTCCTACCACAAATCTTCTCCCCCCACAACACAAATCCACCTAGATCACCACTCTTAGCACACCCCCCCAAATTTCCCCTCATAGAACAATGCCCCCTGCCTCCCCCCAAATCCCCCCTTCCAACACAAATCTTCTCCCCCCAATCTCCTTGTAACGTCCCCCCCACCTCACCTGATATCACAGTGCCCAGGGCACTCCCCTCCTGCCCACCCTTTGTCTCGGCCCTGCTAGGGTTGTCACCTGATGTGGTAAAACATGGTGTCACCCCCCCCCCGCAATAAGCAGGCTAGTGTGTCGGTGTGGCTGTGCCCATTAACCTGCCACAATGGATAGAGTCGGGATGGGATTGGGGCGGGTAGCTGGATGGAGTCGGGATGGGATCGGGGTGGTGGATAGAGCCGGAATGGGATCTGGGGAATGGAGCTAGGATGGGATCGGGGGGATGGATGGAGCCAGAAGGGGATTGGGGGAATGGATGGAGCTTGAATGGGATTGGGGGAATGGATGGAGCTCGAATGGGATCGGGGGTATGGATGGAACCAGGATGGGATCGAGGGGTGGATGGAGCCAGGATGGGATCAGGAGAATGGATGGAGCCGGGATGGGATTGGGGGAATGGATGGAGCCAGGATGGGATCGGAGGCATGGATAGAGCCAGGATGGAATTGGGGGGTGAATGGAGCCAGGATGGGATCCAGCAAATGGATGGAGCTGAAATGGGATCGGGGAACGGATGGAGCTGGGATGAAATCGGGGTGATGTATGGTACTGGGATGGGACCAGGGGAATGGATGGAGCCAGGATTGGATGGGGGGTGGATGGAGCTGGGATGGGATAGGGGTGTTGGATGGAGCCAGGATGGGATGGGGGTGTTGGATGGAGCCAGGATGGGATCAGGGGTGGATGGAGCCAGGATGGTTTTGAGGGGGTGGATGGATCCGGAATGGGATCGGGGGGGCTGTGGATGGAGCCGGGATGGGATTGGGATTTTGGATGGAGCCAGGAATGGATCGGGGTGTTGGATGGAGCCCGGATGGGATAGGTGGGGGGGGTGGATGGAGCCGGAATGGGATCGGGGGGATGGATCGAGCGGGGATGGGATTGGGGGTGTGTGTGGATGGAGCCGGATTGGGATCGGAGGGATGGATGGAGCTGGGATGGGATCAGGAGGTGGATGGAGCCGGGATGGGATGGGGGGGCTATGGATGGAGCAGGGATGGGATCAGGGTATGGGATGGAGCCAGGATGGGATCGGGGTGTTGGATGGAGCCGGGATGGGATCTGGGGGGTGGATGGAGCCAGAATTGGATGGGATCTTTGATTTGGGGAGGGTTAAAGGATATGTGCTAGGGGGTGCTTTGTGAGGGGAGAGGAATTTTGCTAGGGGGGGTTAAACTTCAAATATGCACCCCTCCTTCTACTTCTAGCACAAGTAATTTCTAACCCAAAACAAAGCACACGTTAGTACATATCCTCAACCCCCCCTCCCTAAAATTACTCATCATGTCCCCTCCTCTGCAATACCCATATTATTACATACATCGGTGCTGTAGCGCAGTGTCCTTCTTCCTCCTCCTTGGCTCTTCCTCCCGGCCTGTGTACTTGAAACATCAGAGCCGAGGAGGAGGCGGGTGCAGCAAGCAGGGAGAGAAATAAGATTGCAGTGTGTGGTACAGGCGGTAGGACCCCGGGCACCTCTGTCTCTGCCTCACGAGTCACTCCCTCTTCCCCCACTCTCCCCGCAACATCGTGTGCATCTGAGAAGATCCCGGAAAGGCTGGAAGGGAAGGAGGGAGCCACGGCGCTGGTGCCATTCTGAGCCTGGTGTCACCCTCTGACGGGTGTCACCCGGGTGCGGGACGCACCCCAAGCACCCCCCTAGCAAATGCCACTGGTTATAACCGGTCAAATATATGCGACTTACAGTCACAGTGACTTTGAAAAGAATTTTGCACTACTTTGGTCTGACTTTCATGCGACTTGGGTGCCATAGACTGCAATGTACACCCCCAAAAGTCTCACCTGAATGTTATACTTGCAACAGCTGTGCAACACTTGTCCATTATCATTGGTCAAAGCCAAAGTTGCATCGAAGTTGCACCCATCCGGAAGTTGCATTGAAGTTGCATCAAACTTGCACTCCAAAGTACAAATGGAGCCTAAGGCCACATATACACTGGGCATTTGCACAGCTCTTCTCAATGCTTTTTCTCCTAGCACGAGAAAGCAGCCTAAAGCCATGTTTCAAAATGTGTTTAGGTGCATCAAACGTTTATTCATTTTTTTCTGGCCATTGAAATGAAAGTGCTAAAGGCGTCTAGCGTTCTACTGGAACACTCCTCTCCATGCAAGTGATCTTTTTTCTGCCTCTAAACATCTGTGAATGCCGATGTGTGCGTGGCCACATAGGCTAACATGGAGAGGCATTTAGGGGCAGAAAAAAATCAATCACCCTTAGGCCTCATGCACACAGGGTGTTTTTCCTGACGCTTTTAGGAGTGACAGGTGTTTTTTTTTACAGCCTAAAAATGCCTCTCCGTGTTATTCTATGTGTCCACAAATAGGCTTTTTTTATGAGCTGTAAGTGGCATAGTCATTTTTTTAGCTGCAGAAAAAACCAGGGCCACCGTGTTCCAGAGCAGTTATTCCCTCTCCACAAAAACACTGAGCACTAATCTGCATGCTTACCCCCTAAGCAAAAATCCCCCCTCCTCCCAGTACAAATCCACCCCCCTGCTGAAATCTCCCCTCTCAGCATAATTCTTTGCCCACCCATTCTAAATACTGTATTTCACTATATAAGCTCAGTTTACTGATAAAAATAAGTGTGAAACACAAAACTCCGGTGGGTGTAAAAAGATGTCTGCTTGCCGCCTTCTCACTGTATCCTTACTGTGGCCGAGTGTGGGGTATACCAAGATGGCCGTGATGGAACATCTTTTCCGTTACAAAAACTGACAGGTCACCTAATCTGACGGACCACAGGCAGTTACTGGAGGGCAGGAAGAATGTACTACGAAAGCGCTCACCAGTGCCCTCACAGGTCATTGAGAACTACAAGTTGTCTGCCGCTGTGGAAGATGGTACTTGTAGTTCATTCATTCATATATCGCTGTGAATGAATGATGCAGTCATCTGGATGGAGCCCTGCACATGCACAGCCCCCTTCCTTTTAAATTGTGACAGTGGGTGGGGGGAGAAGATCCCCCACCCACTGTTACAGTGGGGGATCGGAGGGGCACAGGCAGGTGCTCTTTGGTAACATGTTACATGTTATACCTGGCCGTAACATGTAACATGTTACCAAAGGTGAACTTATTCTTTAAATGTTGCGTTTTTGAAGCCCAGTGTGTGTATCAGGGTGATAGTAAATTCAAGAGTGTTTGTTAAGGCTTTATTCACACTTGAACGATCTGCAGCGAGAGCTGCAGCCACTCGTTTCTTTGAGCTTTTCCTTGTTTTTTACTTGAGCGTTTTTGGAGTGTCACCATTCATTTGAATGGGCCTCCCTCCACTCCAAAAACGCTCAAAAAGAAGCTCATGTACCAAATTTTGGCACAGAGCCAGGAGCATTTGCGGTCGTAATTTTACCGCGATTTGTCGTTCGACAATTGCGGCAAAATCACCCTGCATTTGAGGTGCCATTAATAAATAATGGCATCGCAAATGTGTTCAGCGTTTTGGCACGACCCTGGAATCACGCGCAGAATTGCGGCGATTCCGCCCGTGATCTGGATTGCTCAGGTGTAAACGGAGCTTTAGGGTTTTTGTAGCTTAGCCTCTTTTCAAATTTCAGCATTTTTCTGCTCATTTTCCTACAGTAGGCTTGACTTTACATAGAATCCCATTCTTTCAAATGCTGCATTCACACCTAGGCAATTTGAAAATGCAGGCAGAATTGCGTGTTTCTTCCCGCGCCTTTGGAAACATTCTTAGCACGCGGCAAAAAGCACAATGTGCTTGCAGTGTCATTATCTCTTAATTTATAACACAAGAGGGTGCAGCGCTAATAGCGTTATCCTAAAGTATTAAAAAGATGAGTTCAATTGAAAAGGAGTCCAGAAAAATGTGAATTCCGAATGATGATAAAGCAATCTTGTGAGGAGTCCTCCAACAATGGAAAAACGCACACTGCCTCTTACCGTTAGCTGTGGACCACCAGATATAGCGGTCACTTGCGCTTGTTACAAATCTGATCGCTAAGATGTCAAACACCAGGGCTCCTTCCACATCAGATAGACTCCGCTTTACAGGGTGTCAGGAAAAGCCTTCTTGCAAGCGTTCCAGCAATAGAAAGTTTAAAAGAATGCCTGTGCACAGAAGCGCTACCCGGCGCACGCGCATGCGCAATGGCGCCAATAGCGGCACACGGGCGCGCGCAGGTGGCACTTGGCGCCAAAGATGGGCTATTCAAAGGGGACTGTTCCATTGCTGCCTTGCTGTCCGGTCTACAGCGTTCCTGAAGACCCCTACTGCCTTGTTACCCGTATTCTGTACTTGCTACCTGCTACCTGTTGGACTGTTCTTGACTACCCTGTTTGCTGCCTGCCCTGATCTCGGCTCTGGACTTTGACTATTCTCTTGGATTTATCTTCTGTACCTGATCTGCCTGCCTGTGTTTGACCCGGCCTGCCTGTACCCTGCTGTCTGCATCCTGCTGCTGGACTACAAGACACCTCCCTGCTGTCTACATCCTGCTGCTGGACTACAAGACACCTCCCTGCTGTCTACATCCTGCTGCTGAACTGCCCCTTCGCACTCTCGAGCCCCTGTCATCACTACCAGGGGTTCCCGAGTCGGAGGTATACGAGAGGCCGTTCCCTGCATTCCGGGCTCTACCTACCAGGTACGTGACAGTACCGGACAGCCATGTCCGAGCCCACGCAGGGGACGTCGCCCATGGAGGACTTATGTCAGCTATGAGTAAGCACTCAGTTCCGAGTGTGAAACGCGTCAGCTGATCCTGTACATCTTGCATGATTGTCTTGTATTTCTGATGGTCCTATTTCTACAATAAAGTAGACTCTCAAATGATCTACTAATATAAATAAACTCTCAAATGATCTACTAATGGCTAAAGCCAATGGACACTATTCTGTACTACTTCTCCTGGATCTCTCTGCTGCCTTTGACACAGTGGACCACCCCCTCCTCCTCAAAAAACTCCACTCCTTCGGTCTCCGTGACTGTACTCTTCGCTGGTTCTCATCCTACCTATCCCACCGCTCCTCCAGTGTCACTTACAACTCTACTTCCTCCTCTCCTCTTCCTTTTTCCCTTGGGTTCCCCGAAGGTTCTGTTCTTGGACCTCTCCTTTTCTCAATCTACACCACCTCCTTGGGTCAGTTGATTGCCTCCCACGGCTTTAAATATCATCTCTACGCTGATGACACCCAAATCTATCTCTCCACCCCCCAGCTCTCTCCATCTGTCTCCTCACGCATTACCAACTTACTAGCAGACATATCAGCCTGGATGTCACATCACTTTCTCAAACTCAACCTATCCAAAACTGAGCTCATGATATTTCCTCCCTCAGGTGCCACTTCCCCTGATTTCCCTGTCAAGATCAACGGCTCAACTATCAACCCATCTCCCCACGCCAAGGTCCTAGGTGTAATCCTGGACTCTGAACTAACCTTTCGACCCCACATTCTATCACTATCCAAAGCTTGCCGCCTCAGTCTTCGCAACATCTCCAAGATACGCCCCTTCCTAACCAATGACACCACAAAGCTTCTAATCCACTCCCTGGTCATCTCCCGCCTCGATTACTGCAACTCCCTCCTCATTGGTTTACCTCTAAATAGGCTATCCCCACTTCAGTCCATCATGAATGCTGCTGCCAGGCTCATCCACCACACAAACCGCTCAGCGTCTGCCACACCCCCCTGCCAATCTCTCCATTGGCTGCCACTCAGTCACCGAATTAAATTCAAGATACTAACTATAACTTACAAAGCCATCCACAACCTGGCCCCCAGCTACATCTCTAACCTAGTCACAAAATACCAACCTAATCGTTCTCTTCGCTCCTCCCAAGACCTCCTGCTCTCAAACTCCCTTGTCACCTCATCCCATGCTTGCCTTCAGGACTTCTCCAGAGCCTCCCCCATCCTCTGGAATGCTCTACCCCAATCCGTCCGATTTTCTCCTACTTTATCCACTTTCAGACGATCCCTGAAAACTCATCTCTTCAGAGAAGCCTATCTGGCCCCCACCTAACAACTGTACATTTATCTTCTCAATCAGCACATCACCCATAGTTATTACCTCTTGTATCTCTTGACCTTCCCTCTTAGATTGTAAGCTCTAAGGAGCAGGGCCCTCTGATTCCTACTGTATCAAATTGTATTGTATTTGTACTGTTTACCCTCAAGTTGTAAAGCGCTACGTAAACTGTTGGCGCTATATAAATACTGTATAATAATAATAATAATAATAATAAAGACAAGTTTTCTATTTCATCCGGTGTGCGGCATCCAGATCTTTCCATTCAACACATTGCCCTATTCAGCATTTAGCCAGCACCTGGGACTCTTCAACTCTGAAGGCTTCACATTAATCTCACACCTGGGATTAGATCTACCTGAGCGGTGAAACACTTTCTTTGCTTCTACTGCATCTAAGGATACATGGAGGACTTATGCCGTCATCTAGCTGGACTCACGCAAGCTGTCAAGGACTTACAAGATGGTTATAAACAACTAGAAGAGCGTGTCCAAGTTCTCTCCACCCCAGCTCCGGGTCCACCCACTGCTCTTTCAGTGGTCATGTTGCCTCCTGAACCCAAAGTGCCCACACCAGAAAGGTTCTCCGGGGACCGCAGCAAGTATAGGGCATTCTGTAATGCCTGTGAACTTTTCTTTGCATTGCAACCCAGAACTTTTTCCTTAGAAACCACTAAGGTGGGGTTCGTCATTTCTCTCCTACTGGGCGAACCCCAGGCATGGGCCCAACGCCTTTTGGAGCAGAGGAATAATTGCCTCAACCGTTTGGATACTTTCTTCCAAGCCATGGCTCTCCTATATGAAGATCCACAACAAGCAGCTACCACAGAAGCAGCACTATTCTCACTTCAGCAGGGCCGTAGGGCAGCAGAGGACTATGCATTTGAATTCAGACTTTGGAGTTCCGACACAAACTGGAACGACGCCGCCCTACGTTACCAGTTTCGCATGGGACTTTCTGAACCATTAAAAGATGAATTGGCCCGGGTTGGCATTCCGGCTACACTTGAAGAACTTATCAACCTATCGATCCAAATTGACAGGCGCCTAAGAGAACGTAGGGCAGAACGTGCAGCTGGTCCCTCTCGCCCGGTGTGGATGTTATCACGTGTGCCAAATCCTCCTGCGCACACCCCTACCGATATTTCTGAACCAATGCAACTTGGCCTGATCCGTCCTTCACTCTCCCCTGAAGAGCGACAACGCCGGCGGGCTAACAACCTCTGCCTTTATTGCGGGGAATCTGGACACTACGTGAGGACTTGTCCTGCAAAGACCTGTAAGCACACTACCTTCTCCTCTACTTCCTTATCTGCTGTGTTTAACAATACCACTCACTTGGCTGTTCCCATTTCTCTACAGCTTCCAGGAGGGAACATCCGGGCAACTGCTATAATTGATTCCAGAGCCTGTAGCGGATTTATGGACTTTTATTTTTTGCTCACAAGTTCCAGATCCCTCTACGACTCAGAGCACAGGGATTGTCTGTACACCTGGCCGACGGATCGGCTATTAAATCTGGGCCTGTAACACAAGAGACAGTTCCTTTAGACACCACCATTTCCGGCAACCACCGGGAACTACTCCGTCTTGACATCATTGAGTCACCCTTGTTTCCCATCATACTGGGTATGTCCTGGCTCAAAGCTCACAACCCACGAATTGAATGGTCTACTGGAAACATCAGTTTTCCCTCTCCTTACTGCCGTCAGCATTGCCTACAGGGATCTACTGACGTTCCATCTTCCCTGCTGTGTCTGGAAACCGATGCTGAAACCTGCCAAACCGTTCCAGAAGCGTACCATGATTTCCTGGATGTGTTCAGTCGGAAAGGGGCGTGTCCACTTCCCCCACACAGACCCTATGACTGCCCAATTGAACTTGGGGGAACTCCTGGGGCAGAGGTCCCCTTTGGGAGAATTTTTCCCTTAACCGAACTGGAGCTTGGTACGCTTAAAACTTACATCGACGAGAATCTGGAAAAAGGGTTCATACGGCCTTCCACCGCTCCGGCCGGAGCAGGAATCTTCTTCGTGGAGAAAAAAGATCATTCCCTACGCCCTTGCATAGACTACCGGGAACTTAATAAAATTACAAACAAAAACCGGTACCCCCTACCTTTGGTACCCGAACTATTTCAGAGGCTTGGAACTGCATCTATATTCACCAAACTTGATCTTCGGGGAGCATACAACTTAGTCCGGATCCGGAGCGGGGACGAATGGAAGACTGCCTTCTGAACCCGCTTCGGACACTTTGAATACCTTGTGATGTCCTTTGGGTTATGTAATGCTCCTGCCACTTTCCCGCATTTCGTGAATGATATTTTTAGAGACTACCTTGATCTGTTCATCATAGTATATCTGGACGACATCCTGATCTTCTCCTCTTCCCTATCTATGCACCGAGAGCATGTCAAGAAAGTTCTAACCCGGCTCCGCCAACATGGCCTATACGCCAAACCTGAAAAGTGCGATTTTGAATGCCAAAGCATTCAGTTTCTGGGTCTGATCATCTCCATAGATGGTACCAAGATGGATCCACAGAAGGTCTCTGCCATCTTGGATTGGCCTCCGACGGACAAGAAAGGAGTACAGCGCTTTGTGGGATTTGCAAATTTCTATCGCAAATTCATCAAGGGATTTTCCTCCATCATCACCCCCATCACAAGATTGACTCGGCAAGGCACCCGGTTCCAATGGTCCCCTGAGGCTCAAGCTGCTTTTACTTCCTTGAAAGACCAATTTGTGTCAGCCTCCGTCCTGAAGCACCCCGATCCAGCTTTACCCCAGCTGACTACCAGATCCAGCCCTCTGCTCTAGCTTTCCAGTCAGGCACTTGTGCCCCTTCGCACTCTCGAGCCCCTGTCATCACTACCAGGGGTTCCAGAGTCGGAGGTATACTAGAGGCCGTTCCCTGCATTCCGGGCTCTACCTACCAGGTACGAGACACAGGGGCTCCGCCAGATATAAAATACCAACAAAGCAGAGAGACATCTCATGGTGCAGTATATCCAATAAAAAGGGGTTTATTAAAAGCCAGATCTAAAGTACACACTCACCATGTGTGAGAAGAAAACTTGCATGCACAATAGTAATAAAATTAGAATGTTTCCAACCCACAAAATGGCCAACTGTGTGTGGCGACATCACGTGATCCTAGCTCCTTCCAACGCGTTTCGTCATAAGAATGCATCGGGGATCCTAGCTCTACTCAATGCCCCCATTAGGGGCATTCTTGTGATGAAACGCGTTGGAGGAGAACTTGGGGAGAACCTTTATAGCAATGTTAAACCCAAAACAAAAAATGTAATATATTGCAGATTACTAATCTGTAGATGTGGTGGCTGCATTTGTTTTCTTTTTTAGGCTTTTCCCCTCTGATTTCACCTGGTAATCTGGCCAATAACACACCTCCTGTGCATTTTTTTTTTAAACTGACAGTTTTAATTCATTTTTCAATAGTAAACACATAAGGGTACAAGACATTTAGTTTGATAAAAGCCAAAAAGTGCCAATTTACAGAGCATACAATGGGAAAGCTAAATTAGGGTAAACAGATCCCAAAGATGGATATAACATTAATTAAGATCAAGCCTAGTAATAACAGAACACCAGTATCTCAACTAAGCCCCAGCCACACAGTTGTGCACAAGCAGATGGTAAAAGGCACTGTATTATGCAAAATAGTAAAAAAAAAAAAAACAAAAAGATACAGGAGAAGAAGAAAGAGAGAGAGAGAGAGAAAGGGTAGAGGGTAGTATAGGACATGATCCACCTGTATCTGGACCCCACAAAAGTCAGAAGTCGCTATCCACTCACTAATTTAGGGAAACAACCCACAATTTCCATACCTGGTTATGAGCCACAGGAGGAACCTTTGGACAGCAGCATTGTCAGTCTGGGGGGAAGGGAGTTAGATGGACTAGCAGATTTAGATACACTACCAAATCGAAGTCAAACTCCAGCTTACATTTTATAAGCAGTTACAGCTGTTTTTTTGGGGGGATAAAGGTTTTACATGAATGAATAAAAGCTGACTATTATAAGCACCCCTGTCAGTGGTAATTGAGTTGTCTCAGCCATCTAACTGCTACATCTGCAGGACAGTTCAGTTAAAAAATAGACTTACTGGCCATGTCACCAGGTGAAAATTAATAAAAGGAAAGCCTAAAAAATAAAACAAATGCAGCCATTACATCCAAGAATTGGTAAGCTGCAATATAATAAAAGTTTGTTTTGGGTTTAAAGTGGTTGTAAACCATTACAATTCACTTTTTACTACAGGTAAGCCTATAATAAGGCTTACCTGTACCTACCGGATATCTCCTAAACCTGCACGGTTTAGGAGATATCCCCTGTATCAGCATGTGCCGATGTCATTGGCACATGCGCACTGAAGAAATGACACGTTCCTGTTGTTGCTTCAGCTAGAGTGCCGTTTCCGGTGGCTCCCGCGCACATGTGCGGGAGTGACGTAATTGCGGCTCCGGCCAATTACAGCGCCCAGTACCTGGAAATGATTCCGGGAGGGATGTTGCCGGCCAGAGCTGTGTACTGGGATCGCTGCGGGGGCTTCGATCTAAGGTGAACATTTCTTTGTCTTGTCTTGTAGGTTTCTTTTTTTTAATTGTGGGTTTACAACCACTTTAATACCGTTTTGAAGTAGAACTTTAGGCAAAACTTTTTTTTTATTTTGGATAGAGCAAAGGAGGGATATAACCCCTGTAAGATAATCTGTGTCCCATTTGGGAGATTTTCTTTCACTTCCTGTCCCGTGGCCAAACAGGAAATGAGAAGAAATCCCTGAAAATTAAGGGAATACCTTGGGGACCCTCAGGTCACTAGAACTAGTGTCCCCATTCGAAGATTTCCCCACTAATACTTTTCTGGGGACAATGCAACATTTGGGATTTTCTTTTACTTTACTTTCAATGATAATGGTAAGCAGGACAAATAGAGAGGGTGAATCTCCCCAACAGGGACACAGACAGCAATAAAATTTGACAAGCATTCTAATCCCTCTGCACTCTATCCAAAACTGAAAAAAAGTTTTGTCATTAGTTATTATTCTTATTATTATTATTCACGATTTATATAGCGCCAACAGTTTACGCAGCGCTTTACAATGTAGAGGGGGGACAACACGATTACAGTACAATTCAATACAGAAGGGACAGGAGGGTCCTGCTCGTAGAGTTTACATTCTAAAGGGAGGGGGTGGTGGTACAAAAGGTAATAGATGCAGGGAATGATTTGATGGGGTTATTAGGTGGGTGTGGGATAGGCTTCCCTGAATAAGTGAGTTTTCAGGGATCTCCTAAAGGTGGACAGGTTAGGGGCTGATCGGATATACCGGGGCAGGGAATTCCAGAGTACGGGAGAGGCTCTGGAGAAGTCCTGAAGATGAGCATGAGAGGAGGTGACAAGGGAGCTAGAGAGCAGTTCACAAATGACATATATCTGTAATGCTGCGTACACACGGTCGGACTTTTCGTCTACAAAAGTCTGACGGACGCCGACGGACCAAATCCGGCGGACAATTCGACCGTGTGTGGGCTTCATCGGACCTACAGCGGACTTTTTCGGTTGAAAATCTGACGGACTTTAGATTTGGAACATGCTTCAAATCTTTCCGACGGACTCGAGTCCGGTCGAAAAATCCGCTCGTCTGTATGCTAGTCCGACGGAGAAAAAACAACGCTAGGGCAGCTATTGGCTACTGGCTATCAACTTCCTTATTTTAGTCCGTTCGTATGTCATCACGTACGAATCCGTCGGACTTTGGTGTGATCGTGTGTAGGCAAGTCCGGTCATTAGAAAGTCAGTCGAAAGTCTGCCAAAAGTCCGTCAAAAGTCTGTCAGACAGGCTGTCAGACTTCTGTAGCTGAAAAGTCCGACCATGTGTACGTGGCATAAGAGTACATACACTTATGATCCGTGCACCTCCATGCCTGGATCCATGCCTGGGCACACCCTAATCACCCCATGCGCACTAGCATTATGGCTCTGTGTGCCTGCAGGAAGATGGGAAATTTCTCCCTCTTACCCGCTCTGCCATAAGAGAAGTGTGTACAAAGTTCTCTTTCACTGTGCCAGCGGGGAGATCAATTTGTCGGGGTCATTTATATGTAGACATATATTTGAGCTTTAGGGTGCACACCCTAATGCATAAGCTGTGCACACCGAAGTCTGCTACATAACACTTTTCAGAATTTTCAGTTTTGCAGTGCTTTTCCTGGCCCTCCAGATATAAATGAGCCTTAAAGAGGAAGTAAAGTCTTCCTGTTTAATTGTACCTATAGGTAAGCCTATAATAACCTGTACAGTACCTATAGGTACTGTAAATATCTCCTAAACTTGCACCGTTTAGGAAATATTTACTATATACGCCGCCAACGTCATCGGCACATGCGCTCTGAAGGAACGCCCGCTCATGCCATTTCTTCAAGACACTGTGCCGTGACTGGCGGCTCCCACGCGCATGCGCAGGAGTGACATCATCTTGGCTACGACCAATCACAGCGCCGGAACCATTATGTCTTACAGAATTTTTTTTTTAGGGTTCTTTAGCACATGCAGTGAGGGGCCAGCTCCACTGCAAGGGAGGATTTTCTCCCAGAGATAGACTAAATTGTATTTATGGAGTAGGGAATTGTTAAAATCTCGGTCTGGTTTTTTTTTTTTTTTTTTACTGTTTCTGCCCTATTGAAGATATTCCTTTTACTTCTTGTTCTGTCTAAGATAGTTGTCACTGAAACAAGTGTTGCTACATCCGTTGTGCAAAAACCCGCAGAGTGAAAACGAATGGTGCCCATAGATGGACAGATTTTCCCCAAGTATTTTAAGGTGAGAGATATCTGCTTACCCTTGAGCGAGACATCAGAACTCTAGAACTCGCTGTGACTCTCATGATGGTGAAAGCAGCACAAAGCCAGTATTGTCTTCCTTCGCTCTTATGCACAGTAAATAGATCAGACCCACTGATTGGAGATTAGCTGTGTGAGGAGTACCTGTGATCACCGCCTAGGAAATACCAGATTATTTAATGTTCAAAATCAGGAATAGTGCTTTCTATTAATGTATAGATTGTGAGCAGAAAGGTTTATATAAGTCCCTTTTTAAAGTTTTGAATAGAGTGAGGGAAGAGTTAAGACCTCTATCAGTTTCTTTCTGCTCACTCTGGGGGAGATTTATTAAAACTGGTAACCAATCAGCTTCTAGGTTTTATTGTCAAAGCTTAATTGAACAATCTGAAGTAAGAAGCTGATTAGTTACTATGCACAGTGGCACAAGAAGTAAGAAGCTGATTGGTTAGTATTGCACAGCTGCACTAGATTTCTCTGTGCACCAGTTTTAGTAAATCCCCCCCACTGTCAGCAGGGCAAATTTAGCCTTGGTTCCTGTTCCAGAAAATAAGAAGACAGTTACAGGAAATCTCACCTTTATTAAATGCCACTGTAACAGATATACTCTTTAGGATATTTTTCCTCACTTCCTGTGACAACCGCAAAATTTTCTTTTCACATTCTGTTACTGTGATCTCTGTTACCAGGACTGATAGTAATGAGACATGGACAGCCAATAAACCTGCAAGAGAATCTAACCTTTTTTCATGCTTTCCATGTTATCTGCAGCCCTCTCTTCTCTACAACTGTTCAAAGTACACACATCAAAGGCAGGAGCTGGGGATCTGATGTCACACACTGCACAGTAAGGAACAGGGACTTAAGTGTAATCTGAGACCCGAGTGGAGGGAAAGGACACTCCGCCCCCTCCCTCTACACAGTCTCATGAGGAAACATGCACAGTTAAGGCTGTCAATCAGTTTCTATCTGTATGTCTATGGTCCTTCCACATGAATGGCCCAATCAGATCCACCTGTCAATTCTTTAAGTAGATCTGATCTGAATCTCAATGCTAGCCTATGAGCAGGATGGAAGTAAATGGACACGCGTCTGTCTGCATTCAATTACTCTGAGACCTGGTCCAACAAAAATAAAGGAAAAGGTTTGTGTCCTTTTTGTTTTGTTTTTTTTAGCACGCCGGCGGTTAAACCGGCAAGTCAGTTAGTGGGCCGGCGGATCAGTCAGCGTGCCTGCAGGTAAGCGGCCGAACAGGCCAGTCAGCAGGTGAGCGGGCAGGCGAGGGAACAGAGAGATGACATCATCTCTCACCGCCCGCCCTGCAACACCACTCTCCTGCCCTCACTGTTCAGGCCACGGGCAGCAGAGAGATTACATCATCTCTCTGCTGCCTGCCTTCACGCTGGGACACAGCAAGTGAGAATCTGCACCGTGTAGCAGGCAAGTGACAGAGCAAGTGACAATCTGCATCTGGTGGCAAGGTAACGTGGCAAGTGACAATCTGCACCTTGTAGCAGGCAAGTGACACAGCAAGTGACAATCTGCAATGTATGGCAGGTGACATGGCAAGTGACAGTCCGCAACTTGTGGCAGGTGACGTGGCAAGGGACAATCTGCAACTTGCGGCAGGTGATGTGGCAAGGGACAATCAGCAACTTGTGGCAGGTGACGCGGCAAATGACAATCCGCAACTTGTGGCAGGTGAAGTGGCAAGTTACAATTCGCAACTTGTGGCAGGTGAAGTGGCAAGTGACAATCTGCAACTTGTGGCAGGTGAAGTGGCAAGTGACAATCTGCAACTTGTGGCAGGTGACATGGCAAATGACAATCTGCATCTGGTGACAGGTGACGTGGCAAGTGACAATTCACAACGTGTAGCAGGTGATGTGGCAAGTGACAAGCCGCAACTTGTAGCAGGCAAGTGACACAGCAAATGACAATCCGCAACTTGTGGCAGGTGACGTGGTAAGTGACAATCTGCAGGTGACGTGGCAAGGGACAATCCGCAACTTGTGGCAGGTGACGTGGCAAGTGACAATCAGCGTCTGGTGACAGGTGACGTGACAATCAGCATCTGGTGGCAGGTGACGTGACAATCAGCATCTGGTGGCAGGTGACGTGGCAAGTGACAATCTGCATCTGGTGGCAGGCGACGTGGCAAGTGACACACTTGGGGCTCCCACTGATTCTGCATTAGGGTGAGTTGAACTATTTTTTTTATATTCCAATGTAACAATAGAAATAATGTGCTTCAATCATCCTGACCATATCAACCATGGCCCTGTGATGATTGAAGCTCCAACACCAGCCATTTCCCCAATAAATTGCCTTCAAAAAAACATATTTTCTGGCAGTGCCCCTCCCGAGACCAGCCTCTGGATCCACCCCTGGCAGGTGATCAGTTCATGGATCCCTTGCTGATCGGAAATAGGAATAACTTCCAAAAGAGGCCTTAGGCTACCTATACAGGGGCAGACTAGTTAAGTCCTATTAGGTAAGTAATTTGGCCTTGCATGTTATCCAGACAATTGACCTACTATAGAGCTGACTGCTCAAGTTGTGCCACACAGCTAAAATTCTGTTTTCAATTCTTTTTCAAATAGCCTTTTATTAGAAATGTGTAAGTCACAGTGTTTAAAAATCATATAATTCATCTCTATGATTCCCAAGCACTAAAAGGATTAGCTTTGACAGAAGCAGAATACAAGATGGATGGTTGTGGATATAGTCTAAGATCCAGAGCTGTAGAAGACCCGGTAATCCCCAGCTTAACCATTGTTCTAGAAGATCCTTCTATGTCATTTGAACTGATGTGGCTTTTAACAGTATCCAAAATTGCTTAAAACTGATTCAAACTTAATATTTCTAAGTACATTGTTGTAGTGAGCCTCTGTTTCAATGGTGGATTCTGTTCAGGTAGATTCTGCTCATAGCTCATAAAGTATATGTAAATCCTTACCTTGTAGAACAACCATTCAGTTTAAAATAGAAATGAAAGGAAAAACATTTGTGTATAGATATAAAAAACATTATAAATACCATTTCCCCCCCCCTTTTTTTTAAGTGATCACATAATTTCTGTTCTCAGCTGCATAAGGTGCTCAGAGAGCTTGAGGAAGAGAAACAGCAGTGCGCTAGTCTTTCCAGTGAATGGGTGTGCATGGGGTAGCAATGTCAGCAAAAGTCCAATCAGCGGAGGAGAGCACTGACCAAGCTGTGCTCTCATGCCTACTGTGGTCAGTTTTTGAGAGTAAAGCAGAGGGACTGGCAGAAACACCAGGGATTTCTCAGGATATACAAAGAGAACAGGATACTTTCCCATACAAGTACATGGTACAGCAGGCACACATGAAGAATATGAAATGTTGGGTTTACCTATTTTTAAAGTGTGTGCAATATCTACAAATAAACTTCTCCTATTTGGCCCTTTTGGTCTTTTAAAATGTAACCACTTCCCGCCCGCCGTATGCAGAATGACGGCCTCGGGGTGGTTGTATTATGCTGACTGGGCATCATATAAGGTCCAGCAGGATAAGCCGCTCGTGCGCGCCCCCCGGGGGGCCAGGAAGTGCCGTTTATCGGCTTTCCTCCATTCACACTGACCAGCGGCTCTCCTGACATGGGGGGTCTGCACTCATATTCAGCGCATTGCTTATCAGTGCAGACCCATCAGCAATGCCCACCAGTGCCCACCAGTGATGCCCATCAGTGCCCCACCAGTGATGCTCACCTGTATCCACATGTGAGCCCAATCAGTGCACACCTGTACCACAATGTGATAGCAATCAGTGCTCATAAAGCATGCCAATCAGTGCCCATCAGTAATGCCTGTCAGTGCCTCCTCATCAGTGCTGCCTATCAGAGCCATCTATCAGTGCCGCCCATAGGTGACACCCATCAGTGCCCATCAGAGCCCGTCATTGCCATCCATCAGTGCCGCCTATCAGTGCCACCTATCAGTGCCCATCAGTGCCACCTATCAGTGCCCATCAGTGCTGCATATCAGTGCCACCTATCAGTGCCCATCAGTGCTGCATATCAGTGCCGCCTATCAGTGCCATTCAGTGCTGAATATTAGTGCCACCTCATCAGTGCTGCCTCATCAGTGCTTATCAGTGCTGCCTCATCAGTGCCCGTCAGTGAAGGAGAAAACATACTTATTAACGTTTTATAACAGAAGCAAAGAAAAACAAAAAGAAACAAAAGAAAAACAAAAGATAAAAACAAAAGATAAACAAAAGAAAAGGCCAGTAGTGATCAAATACTGACAAAAAAAAGCTCTATTTGTGGGGGATGAATATTTTAATTTGGGTACAGTGTCGCATGACCGCGCAATTGTCATTGAAAGTGCGACAGTGCTGAAAGCTGAAAATTCGCCTGGTCAGGAAGGGGGTAAAAGTGTCCTGTATTGAAGTGGTTAAAAGTATTCGATAAGTGTAAAAAGATACCTTAGAGGCATAGGAAGTAGAACATTGCACCCAATATGACGTGTTTTGCCCTAAATGGAGTGAACTAAGGCTGCTACTATCTTTCTGATACACGGCTTGGTATGGTGTGCGATCACCGGAACACTTGCTATGATTCTATAGTATGCTTTGACTCTGTTCCAGCGTGCACTCTCCAGTGAAACCCACCGAACGAGACCTGGGAAGCATTAGTGGGGATCCTAATGTGCATTTAGGTCCACTGTAAAAACATTGTTTGCATTACGATACCCACAGTTGTCGTTTTCCTTACTCCTCAATGGTGCAGTTCAGATCTGTGTGCAAGCATCGTTTTACAGTGTGCTAGCTTTAAGTCAGAATGTCAAGTTCGGCAGGCATTGTGCCTGCTAAATGCAACCCAAAGCGAAATACATCTATAGTGGTTGCTGCATGGTGTTTCAAAATCCCCCCCGGGATAGAAAAACAGGCAGTATTGCCTTCTGTCCATCTGCAGACCAGTTCTAACTGGCATTGTGGATTTCTTTTCAGAGCCTGCCGCCCAAATGATTGAAGCCTTAAGCCTCGTACACACAATCAGATTTTCAGACGACCGTTCGTCCGTTTTTTGTTGCACGCTAGTCTCATGTTGAAAGTGAAGAGGTTACTAACCATACAAAGATTTTCATATGACAGAATTCAACTTCAGAAGTGGCGTAATGTTTTGAATAGTTTTGTATGTACTCTTTCGTTTCTGAGCGTGCGTAGTCTTGCTCCTAGCATTTTTTCAGATGAAAACCGTACAAATTAAACAAAAATCGGACATTGAGTTCACGTACAACAAAAATGTTGTAGTCTGCACATCCAGCTTTTGTCAGATGAAAAACCGGAATTGGCTGTCGAAAGCACGAAAGCAATCGGTGGATCGTTCGTCGGACAAAATTTTACTTTCGATTTTTTTTATCGTGTGTACGGGCCTTTACTGTGTTATCTTGAAAGAGGAGCTTCGCTGCAAAATACAACTTTACATGAACATAATCTTTTTAAACTTTTAAGGCTTGTTAACTTTTTTTTTTTAATTATTCTTGATCCAGCATGCCCCTGACTCCGTTCCCGTCTAGATGAAAATGACATCAGCTGAATGCTGCAGCCTCCTGGGATATCTCCATCAGATACTCTAGAAAGCATTAGCTGAGGAATCACACAGCTAAGGACCTTGTCATCAGGGGGCCAGTTGCAGGAAGCTTGAAAAGGACTCTATATGATAAGGCCCTAGTAGGGGGCAAAACATGCTGGCTGGAGGATCCTGGGTGGAGTGTCTGTGCTTGTGCTGAACAATAAAGTACATTTTATCCTCTGGAAGTGGTGTGCAGCGCCACAACTTTGCTGAATTGTGTAGAGAAGAATGGATCCTGAAAGCTGGATCTTAGAAGCTCCTTCACCTTCAGAGGTGACAACTGACTCCTGATGACACCAGAGATGGCAATGACAGCAAAGGACCCAGCATGTATCAGCTCAGCAGCAGATCATAACAGATCAATCCTGGATTCACTAGATGTATGAGTATGTTTCTTGAGGATAAATAAATAGAAAAAAGGCAAGAGGGATTAAAACGATTAAAAATAAATTCCTTTTTAAGGATACTAATTATCCCTCACAGTTCTTATTTTGAACTACAGGTTAATTAGTGTCTATTTTGTAGCGATGAGTAGAAAAAGGTTTCAGTAATTTAGCAAAGAACAACTGGACAGGGCTGACACCAGTTCACAGAAATGATTTGTGTTGTCTTTTTTACAGAAATGCTGTGTGTTGTCTGCTTACAACCGGGAATGAGGAGCGGAGTGCATTGCTGGCAGATCAACAGATACTTTGTAATTCTTTAAAGAGTAACAAATGAGGAAACATATTACAATAATGTACTGCATATACTTTGTTTGTTGTACCACACAATTTAAGGGGTTTATTTATAAAGGGTCCAATACCAGATTTTTTTGTCTTTCACAATGTTATATATTATGGCTTAAATTAGGAAAACTGCAAATAACTGATTCATAGTTTGTGGGAAAGTATGTCCAACATTAGTATGATAAAGAGACATTCACTAACATCTTGATTTAGGCCTAAGTAAGTAACATTTGCCTTATTTATTACTTGGTGAGAGTGCACTGAACAATAGTCGTGACTCTTCAAGTATTAAAGCCATTGGATTGACCGCCAGGCAATCAGCATTTACAGAAGTTGAAGTCAGCAGCAATGGTGGCCCATTGGTTCTTCTCAGTAGATTTAAAAAGTAGAAAAGTAGATTTAAAAAGAAAAAGTTTCTGCACTTTTTTATATTTAATAGAGTTTAAAAAATGTCAGAAACTTTTTGAAGAACCCTAGTACATTGTGAGACCTTCTCAGAACTAAAGGAAATGGAACATATTCTCCTGTTCAATCAGGCACTTCTGTCCAGCAGAGATGAACGATAACCTATCTGATCTTCTTAGTGAGCTCTACTCCCAGAGTAATGAAGAGAATTTTGCATTGTCATGCCACGGAACAGGAAAAAGCTCCTGCATTTGTAAGCCCCAACGTCTGTCTATCCTAGCTTTGTTCTTCTGAGTCCTATTCAACATCTTAATGAACTGACTGGGTTAGGAGAATAGGATAAAATGGGTGCAGCCTGGTGTGTTCAGACACTGATCGTGGTATAAAGCTGTCCTGAATGTGAATGGTGGCTCATTGCTAATATGACTAAGAACAAAGATGGTGTTAATCTTTAGAGCTGAACTCCAGGCATACAACACAACTAACAGGAAATAGCCTGGTGCTAAAGGTAAATACGTTCTTATACCATTTAAAAATAAAATCTTAAATACTTGTTAAACTTGGTTCTCATGATTCTTTAGTCCATCAGCTGATTTGGAAAAGTCAGTATTGTTACCACATAACTGCTTTCAAACTTCATCTCCCAACATGCATTATTCCAGTACTATGTCGAGAGATATCCAGAGTGCCGTGGCAGGGATTGAAACTGATGGCCCTAGTGCTAATAGACGGAAGTGATAACCACATAAAGAGGATCTTCACAGCATCTGAGCGCCACAAACCAAAGACACTATTTGATTCATTTTTAATATTCAAAGCAAACTCGCCCATCCACTCATGTCTCCATGCATTAATTTGTTGAGAAATCACTATGGAAAAACACCCCCTACCATTTCTGGCCATGGTATGTATCCGTTATGGTGAGGTTGGATTTAGTGAATGATTTTAAGATCATCCTGTGGCACATCTCTATGAGAGGGATTTGAGGCATTGCGGCTTAGAAGCTAAGTAAATTGGAGCCATCCATCCATTCATCCATGTGGGATTCTGTATCATCTTAATGCGAGTTTAGACCTCTTTAATGTGGCGTCTAAGCTTTTGGTAAGTGGCCTTTTTTTTCACATGGTGGCTGGTGCACTTTTGGATGAATCAAGATTGTTCATTCACGGTGGACTTTTTTTGGTCAATATTTGGATATTTAGTTAATTATTAGTTTTTTGTAACTGTGGAATTTTTTGTGACATTTATCTTTCAGGACATAGCATAGGCATGCATACAGGAGAGTGTGCTTAGCTGAGAGAAAAAAAGTTTAAAACAATTAAATATCATATACTTTCCTATTTATTTGGAATAAATGAAAAAAGGGAGCTGACTGATCAATCTAGTGATAAATTATTCATTTCATAAAAATTCCAAAACATCAGTGTATAGTCAAAATAAATATCCCCAAAAAAATGTGAAAGGTCAACAAAATATAAGATATGTAAGAAGGCCAAAACAAAAAATTAAATAAAATAAATAATGTGATATGAGTAGTAACAGTTCAATGTATAAACTCCAACACCGTGGTTCAGTGAAGTAAAGTGCTTCTAAACAAAGAAATGGTGCTCTATCCAAAGTGAGATGTTCAAATGCGCTCACCAGATAAATTCAGCCAGCAAGTGACCATCAGGCATGGATAAGATGAGTATGAATTCCCTTCAATCGATTGAAGCTTTTTATTGTGGTGATCATACCTATCGATTGAAGGGAATTCATACTCATCTTATCCATGCCTGATGGTCACTTGCTGGTCGAATTTATCTGAGCCTTTGATAGGAAGAGGGGATAGAAGTGTTTTATTATGGTGATCATATGTATCTCCTCTTCCTACCAAAGGCTCAGATAAATTTGGCCAGCAAGGCACCATCAGGCATAGATAAGGTAAATATGAATTCCCTTCAATGGATAGATATGATCACCACAATATAAGCTTCTATCTCCTCTTCCAATCAAAAGCTCTGCAAGGATGGCTCCACCAAATGAGCCACAAAGAGGCAGGTGATAGTGTAATACTGCTTTATTTAAAATGATACGCTGCACTTACATACAATCCTGGTAAGTCATCAGCACGTTTGCATCTCTGGGGTCTGTGAAATCAGATGCGTCCGCTCTATGACAAGCGGCTTGTGGCGTGCGTTTCAAATAACCTAGTTGAAGTAAAGAGCTCCTGTGGGTTTGCGTCTCAAGACTATTCATTTACTAATGCTAGCAGCATGAGGATTAAAAATAATCAATGTTGACTGGGAGAGTGAAGTTGCACTTTAACCACTGTGCATCCGAAAAAAAACATAGTTATTTTAATTTACCCAAAAGCTTAACAAACCAGTACATCTCGCATATCTGTAGGAACGATTATGAGTAAGTATTATATAAGTAAAAGTGACTGTATCTCTGCAAATCACAAATTATTAAGCATTTTTTTAGGCTGGCCATAGATGGTTTGAATCTTGGCCGGTTCAACAGGAACCGCCAGAGATTCTAACTGTGTATGGGCATGCTGAATGTACCAAGTTGATCAATTAATCAAATTGGGTACAACCAGCCTGCCAGATTTTACGTGGAATTATCGCTAGCAGCTGCTACAGCCGCTAGCAAAAATCACTGTCTTCTCCCAGCAGGAACGGCTTTCCCCTCCCCCGCCGGGAGAATACAATATCTCAGCAGGAAGGATTCCCCTGTCTGCACTGTCTGTGATGATGGGGGAAACCTGTGGTTGCAAGAAATAAATTTGCACCATCTATGGCCTACCTTAGACTAGCCATTAAACTTAGGTTATCTAAAGGATAATCTAAAGACAATGATATTTTACCAGCCTTCCAAAAAAAGGTCTTGACTGAAGAACAGTTGTCTACCAATTGGTAAACAGAACCTGGCTAGTATAATTATTCGGCCAGCCACAGATGGATACAAATCTTGGCCCGGTTCAGCAGGAACCAGCTGAGATTCAAACCATGTATGGGCAGGCTGAATGTGCCAAGTTGATCGATTGACTGCCAGATTCACCAGCCTGCCAGATTTTATGTGCGATTATTGCTGGTGGCTGCTACCGGGAGAATACAATGTCTCGGCAGGAGGGATTCTCCTGTCAGTACTGTCTGTGTTGATGGGGGAATTGTGCAAAATTTCTTTCCTGCAACCCATGGTTTGCACCATCTATGGCCTGCCTTACAGATAAAATGGGGAAAGGCTTTACAGGCCTTTTGCAGGCTACTCTAAGAAGAATAACTGCATTATAGTGCATTTATTCTTAAACAAATGCTATACCCTTACCATTTGTGATATTCAGGCAGTGTAATAGGGCGTACACACGGTCGGACTTTGTTCGGACATTCCGACAACAAAATCCTAGGATTTTTTCCGACGGATGTTGGCTCAAACTTGTCTTGCATACACACGGTCACACAAAGTTGTTGGAAAATCCGATCGTTTTAAACGCGGTGACGTAAAACATGTACGTCGGAACTATAAACGGGGCAGTGGCCAATAGCTTTCATCTCTTTATTTATTCTGAGCATGCGTGGCACTTTGTCCGTCGGAGTTGTGTACACACGATCGGAATTTCCGACAACGGATTTTGTTGTCGGAAAATTTTATCTCCTGCTCTCCAACTTTGTGTGTCAGAAACTCCGATGGAAAATGTCCAATGGAGCCCGACCGTGTGTACGGGGCATAAGAATAACACTTCGGCAACAAAGAACACTTTCAAACATCAGGCATGCTTGTTGTTGCTTGCAAAAATATTCACAATTTCCAATTTGTCAACATCCCTGTGACAGATGAACAAATGCTTCCTTTACTCCATAGGAAAGGCAAACACCCTGTTGTGGCATGTGCGCTACTTGTTGCCTGAGCCACGTAGAACGTTTTTGTAGGATTTGGGAGTCTGCCCTTAATTCCAGGATAGCAATGAAAAAAAAAAAACATTTTATCTGTAGATATTTTGCCTTAGCATGGGTTGCAGCTAATGTTGATTGCCCTTTCAGATAACACAAGCTTCTTGCTTTTCAAATAAGTGTTGTGGTAGTCCACGCAGGTACAGTGGGGAAAGTAATCATTCCAACAGTTGTCTCCTTCTCGCCAAGCTTCTTGATGATGGTCTTGTAGCCCATTCCAGCCCTGTGCAGGTTCACAATCTTGTCCCTGACGTATTTTGACAGCTGTTTGGTCTTGCCCGTGATCATGAGGCTTGAATGGAAGAAAGAGATTCTGTGCACAGGTGTCTTTTATACACATAACGAGTTGACGTTAGGAGCACCTTCTTAAATTGATAGGACTAATCTGCGGGAGCCAGAATTATTGTTGGTTGGATCATATACTTATTTTACTCACTGAACTTCAACTCAATGTATAACATTTGTATCATGTGTTTTTTTCTGGATTTTTGGTTGTTATTCTGTCTTTATCATTTAAAATACACCTACGGTAACAATTATAGACTCTTCATTTCTTTGTAAGTGGGCAAACTTATTCTTCTCACTGTATATGCCAAGGTGGTGCTGTGAAAGCCAGGCAGACAGATATTTCTGACCCTCGACACACTAATGAATTGTACACATTTGTTGTACAAGGGGAAGAGAGGAGGGTTTAATAAACAATGTGTAGAAGGAGGTAATGAGAGAAATCAAAAGGGGGGTGAGTCAGTGGGGAGGAGAAGACATGGTCCAGTGCACACTCCAACACTGAAGATCAAATGTAACCTTAGCCAACATGAACTGATGTAAATTTCCAGCCTGGAAACAAGTGCAGAATGAAGTGGAATTTAGTGCACAATGAATAAATGTCAGGATCCAACCGAACTGTGAAAAAAACCATAGAAACAAAAGGGCTGTACTATATTGTTCTGCCAGTTTAAGGTTCAAGCAGCACTAATTCACATGGTCCATGGTTACAACATTGTTGTACGACTGTTGTTAAAGCTGAACTCCAGATAATAAAGACCATTATTTATTCAAGTTACATATTTCTTTGAAAACTCATTATATACACACAACTTGTATAAGTATTTCTATCTGTCTTTATATTAAAATCACGTAATCCCTTGCAGCAAAATGTAGACTGAAGCCAGTCACTTCAGAAGAGCACAGTGCCACTAATTTGAGACTTGAGAGTTTGACAGAAGACCAGAGTGTGCAGAGTGATGGCTTTATCAGCGCGGCAATGTTTCTTCATTTAAATAAATAAATAATAAAACAGCACTAGCACTAAAAAATATGAAATGTAAATTGCACTTTTCAGTCTATTTACAATATCATATAAACTTCAAAAAACATAATACCATAAAGTGTCCAGTGCTCAAAAGTGACAAAACAGTGTAAGCAATATTACACTTAAGGTGACATGTGCTTTCAACAGATTTCATACTCCATTTCTTATCCCACATAAAGTGTCTAGTGTAAAATAAAGTTATTTTTATATAAAAATATATTAAAGTGTCCAGTGTCAAAAATATATTAAAAATGTGCAAGAAGATTTTTAATTGCCAGCTCCACCACAACCAGATGACCACAGGAGCTTGCAATACAGGAGCTTGGAACTGGCGTGCGTTCCACAAACCGGAGCTCCGCAACCAAAAATGACGTGAGTGCCTACCAAGCCCCAGGCGGTTCCAAGCTCCTGTATTGCAACCAAGCTGTTCTGGCTTATACACTTGACTGCGTCAAGTGGTTGTTTTTAAAACTTTATATTTGAATTTTAATAAAACCATCCGGATTTACACTACGAAGTACCCATCTTTTTTGTCCATGAGGGTAATCTGTGGTTTACCACGGAGGAGGTAACTACTATAACCTAACCTATCGGGAACGGCTTATTCCCGGAGGAGTACAGGGATCTGGATATCCCATTACGTGTGGAGCTAAGGAGGAGGTGGATGCCCTGAGGACTGTCACTACACTCACTGCATGCGATTTACCCCTGCAGGGGTGCAGGGATTTAGTGAGTGGGGAACTGAAGGGGAGCACGGAAGTCACCTAAACTGCTACATAGGCACGAGTCACTTTTGGACAAGCACAAGTCACTTCAAACCGGATAAAATCTGATCACAATTGCTGATTGGGTGTGAACATCCTTTATTACACTAAGCACATTCACTTTATATTGCAGGCTGACACAGCAGCTTTCAATCAGCGTCACCATTAGGGATCTTTATTTTATTTTGTATAAACCTGTCTCAAAAACAAGGTGAGAACACACGCCATAACATTTATCTTGTGTGGGAACAACCACACTACTCAGCACCCACCACTTAAAAGAGTGATTCATTGTGGAGGTTTACCCTCAGGTGATGGCAGTATCTCTTCACCTATTTATTGCACATTCACCTGGGAAGAGTGACCCATTGGAGGAGCACTCTTCAGGTGATGGGCAGCGCCACCCATCCCTATTTTTATACACTTTTACTATTGGTACTCCGCTTGGAGCCCCTTGGGGGGGGGGGGGGGCAGCAGCCTAACTTACACCTAAGTGTGGAATTTAACAAGTATTATACCTGGGGCAATTGCCCAGCATCTCTTGCAGGGTGCCTGGGTTCATCCCTTCTGTGGCAGCCAGCATAATTTTGATTTGGGGGGAGGTGTCACGTCCTTAGGTCTGAGGGGTTCATGCTGGGACTTGTAGTCCTTCACTTTTGGGAGTCACATCCCCAAAAGTGAAGGACTATAAGTACCAGCATGAACCCACGAGTTCTAAGGCTATGACCCCCCCAAAAGTTAAGGACTATAAGTCCCAGCATAAACCCCTGGAATCTAAGGATGTGACTCCTTAGATCTCAGGGGTTCGTGCTGGGACTTGTAATCCTTTACTAGTTGGGGGGGTGTCATGTCCTCAGCTATGAAGGGTTCACACTGGGACTTGTATTCATTCACTTTTAGAGGGGTCACATCCCCCAAAAGTGAAGGACTACAAGTCCCAGCATGGACCTCTGAGATCTAAGGATGTGACCTCCTCTTCCCCTTTCTATCCCTCCCTCCTCTATCTTCCAGCACCAACTCAGCTGCCATCCTCTCTGTCCCTACATCTCTGCCCAGCTCCCTCACGACAGCTCAACAGGTTCCATCCCCAGCCTCACCTCAGACTCTCAAATTCAATTCCCTTCTCTTTCTGAGCAGGGGGCCACTGCTGCATGGGCTGGAGGTGGGTGGGGCTAATTACTAGGAGGAGGAGGACGTTACATCCTCCTCCACTCAGAATGCTGGGGCCTCTCTCTGCATTACATAATGTCACTGGTTGCTAGACACCAGGCGGTCCTAGCACTCAGACAGTGGGCAGTGCAGGCCAGCAGTAGAACCAGCAGAACCAGGTCTCGGCTGGGACAAGTACTGTGAGTGAAGCGGCTGCCTTTTTTTTAAGCATGAGTGCTGCCTGGGGGGCAATTGCCACTCTCCGTCCGGCCCAGTCCACACCTGACATGCGGCCTGGTGGGCCCTATGACCAGTCCAGTCCTGCCTGGCAGTATCACTTGGCTCATATAATAGAAAATAGAACGCTCATACCATGAACCAGCGGAAGGGAAGAGAGAAGAAAGCTTTCATAGTGTAAAACTGTTTAATAAAAAAAAATCCACCAAACACTTACAATCATCAGTGCCGCTAATTGCACTAGAAAGCAGTGTGATCTGTATTCTCACAGGATCCAGCCACTACTCCTGGCTGCGATCATGGACATGAATATTGTGGTGACATCACATCCACAGCCCAGCTCTAGGAAGACATCAGTAGATGAAACGCGTAGGGAGGGGCTGTGGATGTGACATCACCAGGCTACCTGTGCTTGTAGCCTTCACTGGACAATCATCAGGTGGGGAACAAGTCAGTGACTAAGTTGTATTCCTCAAGAACAGTGCACAATACTGATTCCATAGACCTGGGTATGCTGTCCTCTAGGGCTGTCTGGAACACAAGCTTATCTGAACAGAATCTTTTGACAAGTACCATAGTTCTACTGTGAATTAAACTGTTGGCCTGGAGTTCAGCTTTCATAATACAGCCGAACACACAAAAAAATATCCGAAATTATTTTAAGCTACACTCTATTTTGGCTGTGTAATGACATTAGCTTTAAAGTGGTTCTTGCCCTCACGTGACCACCTGCTGCACCCTCTTCTGATCTGACAGCTACAGGGGGAGGGGCTGGGAATCCCCCACTGACGTCAGCTGGGAGGAGGAGAGGAGGAGACCGGTGGGTGGTAACATGAGTGCCGAGCAGTGCTATGAAATGAGGTACACAGCAGCATTTAAAAAAAACACATACACTGGGGACATTATTTAATGTAACAGACGGGATTTTAGGAATGTCATTGAGTTATGATAGTAGCAGGAGGGGAGCAGATCGGCACTGACACAGCTGACAGGCAGGGAGGGGAGGGAGAGGACAGAGGAGAGCTGCAGATGACAGAGGCACGTAAACTGACCACAGTGTCAGGGCTCAGCAGCCATAATAAACTGTGATCAGTTTACAGGGGGGAGGGCAGAACCAGGCAGGATCAGCCAGGTATTTTAGGTGATAGAAAGAGCCAAATTACACAGCACAAGCACTGTGCTGTTATGTATGCTTTAAAGGAACAGAATCCATTTTTTTTTTTAGGGTTACAATCACTTTAAAGTAAACCTATAATGGGAAATTAGATACACTGAACAATAGATTGTAGAATGTTGAATGGCACCTAGCTATTCCAAAGAACCTGGAAGGATGACTTTAAGGGTCAGCTTTGAGGAGCTTCTATAGGACAGTTATAAACAGATATCGTAAATACTGGTAGTATATGGTACATACACTTATAATATAGATTTTGTATTTCTTTTTTCATATTTTCTTTAAGAGTGAAATCCATTTTATGTATAATATCCACCTTTTAGTAAAATAGCTATTTGTAACTGTGGTTCAGATGTCTACTCTTGGTCTGGTTGACCACCAGCATCCACTGATCCCACAAAGCCTGTCAGGCTCTACTACAAACAGTCATCCATGCAAGACAAGATGCTAGTCCCAGGAGAAAGGCCTTATAAAAACAGATGCCTGGCTAATGAGGATTTTATAGTCTTTGAAACTCGTCTACATTCTTTTGATAATCTGGGAAAAGTTTGTTTAATAAACAAGTCCAATGAAATACTTTAAAAAGAGTCAGATCTTTTATCCTTTCAGCAAGAAAACAGTTCTTTTTAAATTATTCTATTTACCATGATAAAGAGATGTTTCACTGCAGTAAGACACCGCAAATGTAATGCAAATGTGCTTTGCATAATGATTAAGTGCGGAGACATCCAAAATATCGCTTTTACATTTTATGACTGTTGTAGCTCAAGATCTTATTAAGTCTACTGGATAACATAGTACATGCTAACCTGTTTCATATTTAACATGGATATTATAGGCTTACATTTCTACAGCTATAACAAATAGTTATTACATGAGAGGAATCAGAACAAAGCCCTGACATTGACAAAGCCAACAGCAGTCACTGGTGTTCATTTACCAAAGGCAAATAGGATGTTCACTTTGCTAGGGAAGTTGTATTTTTCAAGGGCATTATTCCTAGAGTTTAGTGAATGCGGTGAAGTTTCAGTTTGCAAAGAATATCCAATCACATATAAAGAAAAAAAAAAAAAACAGCACTTTGCTTGCACATGATTGGATGATGGAAGCCAACGGAACCTCACCATATTCACTAAACTCTAATGCCCTGTACACACAATAGGATTTTCCGATGGAAAATGTGTGATAGGACCTTGTTGTCGGAAATTCCGACCGTGTGTAGGGTCCATCACACATTTTCCATAGGAATTTCCGACACACAAAGTTTGAGAGCTTGCTATAAAATTTTCCGACAATAAAATCCGTTGTCGGAAATTGTGTGTACACAAATCTGACGCACAAGTGCCACGCATGCTCAGAATAAATTAAGAAAGGAAAGCTATTGGCTACTGCCCCGTTTATAGTCCCGATGTACGTGTTTTATGTCACCACGTTCAGAACGATCGGATTTTCCGACAACTTTGTGTGACCGTGTGTATGCAAGACAAGTTCGAGCCACCATCCGTCGGAAAAAATCCATGGAGTTTGTTGTCGGAAAGTCCGATCAATGTCCGACCGTGTGTACAGGGCATAAGGAAATGCCCTTGCAAAGTGAACAGTCTATTTGCCTTTAACCGGTTCCCGACCGGCTTGTGTACATATACTGCGGCACAATGGCACCGCTGCGTGAAACCCGTATATAGACGGGGTTGCTTTAAGAGCCGTCAGAGGGCACGAGCCACTAGAGGGGTGCGCGCACACCCGCTACACGGCGGGTGGACCCGATGATGTCAGAAGAGAGGAGACATATCGTTTGTTCCTAGTAAGTAGGAACAGCGAAATGTCTCCTCTCCTACTCAGTCCTATCCCCATACAGTTAGAACATATTGAGAAACCACACATTTAACTCCTTGATCGCCCACTAGTGTTAACCCCTTCCCTACCAGTGTCATTTACACAGTAATCAGTGCATTTTTATAGCACTGATCGCTGCATAAATGTCAATGGTTCCAAAAATTTGTCAAAAGTGTCCAATCTGTCTGCTGCAATATCGCAATACCGCTAAAAATCACAGATCACCGCCATTACTAGCAAAAAAAAATAAAATAATAAAGATGCCAAACAAATGCCATAAATCTTTCCCATAGTTTGTAGACGCTATAACTTTTGCTCAAACCAATCAATATACGCTTATTGCGATTTTTTTTTAACCAAAAATATGTAGAATATATATTGGCCTAAACTGATGAAGAAATTTGTTTTTTAAAAACATTTTGGGGGATATTTATTATAGCAAAAAGTAAAAAATATTGTTTTTTTTTTTTCAAAATTATCGCTATTTTTTTGTGTATAGCGCAAAAAATAAAAAACGCAAAGGTGATCAAATTGTAAATCAGTGCCAAATTGTAAAACGTGCTTCAGGAAGAACGTGGTCAGGAAGGGGATAAAACCTTCCGGGGCTGAAGTGCTTAACCCACTGTTCTGCGTTAGACTTTTTGTGAAATGATCTTGGTGGATCCAACCCAGATTAAATTCTGGCAAATTATTAAAGGGTAACTCAACTTTCATAGAGGAAAAAAATTGCAAATAAAGAAAAAATAATATAGCGTATACAATTGGCACACAAGTGATATTGTAAATGAATGTTATTAAAAATTACCTTTCCTTTTCAATCGGCAGCTCAGTAATTTTCTGAAAATGAAATGCAATATTGCTACCTGGAGGTTTCTGTACACAGAATGTGACCACTATCCAGAAACATCATGAAACACAATGTCATTTTTGGTGAGATACTCCCAATAGGGACATGTCTAAAGGGATGCAAGCCCAGCAGATTTTCTTATTAGAGCCCTGAAGCAGCAGCAGCTGGTTGATAATTATGAACCCACTCCCATTAGATTCACATACCACATGGGCATAGAGGAAAACACAGGGATTTCTTCAGAATAACACAAGGCAGGAATCTGCAACGTTTGTTAAAATCTTTGTAATGTACACACATGATCACACAGAGGGAAATGTTTTTTTTCTCAACAAAAGAGGAGTTACACTTTAACTAATGTGTTTTGGGTCACTTATGAGGATTTTTAGTGGAGTTTCCTTTTAAGTGTATGTTTGGTGGTGGTAGACATATACAACACATGTACATTTCACCATGTTTTGTCTCTTTAACCACTTGCCCACTTGCTTTCAGCGCTGTCACACTTTGAATGACAGTTCAGCGGTCATGCTAAACTGTACCCAAATTAATATTTATTTATTTGTTTCACACAAAAAGAGCTTTCTTTGGGTGGTATTTAATCACTACTGTTTTTTTTTTTTTTTTTTTTTTTTTAACAAACAAAAAAAGACCAAAAAAAAAAAACAAACAGTTTTAAAAGTTTGTTATAAAATTTTGCAAACAGGTAATTCTTCTCCTTCATTGATGTGCGCTGATGAGGCTGCACTGATGGGCACTGATAGGCAATGATAGGCTGCACTGATGGGCACTGATCAGGTGACACTGGTGGGCACCGATGAGGTGGCACTAATAGTTGGCACTGATGGGCAGCACTAAAGGGTACTGATGGGTGGCACTGAAGGGCACTAATAGGTGGCACTGATAGGTAGCACTGATAGGTGGCACTGATGGGCACTGATAGTTGGCACTGATAGGCACTGGTAGGTGACACTGATAGGCAGCACTGATGATGAGGCACTGATGGGCACTGATAGGTGGCATTGGTGGGCACTGGTAGGTGGCACTGGTGGGCACTAATAGGCAGCATTAATTTGCAATGGTAGGTGGCACTGGTGGGCACTGACAGGTGGTACTGGTGGGCACAGATGAGGTGGCAGTGGCTCTCCATGTACGGGACCGATGTCCCTCTGACAGAAGCCGGTGATTGTTTTTTTTTTCTTCTTACGCTGTCAGTGTGAGCAAAAAAAAAAGCTGATTACATCAATAGCTGTTTACATCACGTGATCAGCTGTCATTGGCTGACAGCTGATCACGTTGTAAGGGGTCGGGCTCATGCACGGGAGGATGTACATGGATGCCCTCCCGGCAATTTAGGCCCGCGCTGTAGCCGTATTTGGGCTATAGAGTGGAAAAAAACTGAAAATAACAATTCCCCTTGGGATTTGGACTTTACAGGCACTTAGATAGATATAACATCATATTAGAGTAAAAAATGTGTTTATTGAAAATACATTATTAAAACATGTAACATGGAGTATATGTTACAATAGCAACTGATAGTACAACTTATGCAAAAGTGATGGTATGCATGACATATCCTTCACCCAACGCGTTTCAGAGTCTGTTATAGACACGCCTTCCTCAGGAGTAGGTAAGATATCAAGTCTCTACAATATAAGTACAGAGAATTAATACTTGTACATAAATATATACCATAGTTCAGTATGTATATTTTTGCATTTCAAATTTACAGTTGTTACAGTTGAATACATGCAGTAACTCCATGTAGGTTAAAAGCAAAAACACAGCGCAGCCATAGGGATTTGCCACCCCTCTCGGCCCCATCAAACAAATGTAGGTTCAGTTTTATATAAAGTGGACATCAATATTCCAGACTTCATAGGGAGCCCCGAAGGAAACTCCCTAGATGTGAAAGAGAATCCAGACCCACTGAGGCCCAAAGATGGAATCCTAAAATTGAATACAGTGGTAGGTAATATATGTGTTGGCAGAAATGAATGCAGCCTGTCTAGGTGTACATATGTACTGCAAGAAACATACCTTGGGATTGGAGACTCAACAGTAGACGGACGTGGGGTGTACAGGGGACACTAAAGGGTTGAAAGTATATATGCATAGGTGAGCTCACTAACATTGGGCTATAGCATGGGCACAATGGGGTTAAAAAATGTTGCAAGTACCTGTTAATTTTTTAGGCAGGTGCAGTCTACTTTCTCAACAGCGGGTGATGTTCAAGCGCAGAGGAGAGGAAGTCAAGTGGAACATGGTTCCTTTATGGTTTCTACGGTCACTGGGGAAGCTATCCAATTATATGCTGCTGCCCCATGTGTTTTTAGCAGCCATCGTGGGTCAGGCAGAGCCCATTGAAGGCCTTGGATTCCAGGTTCGGCTTGAATTTGCATTTAGGTAGTGTAGGGACAGATCACCTGTCTGTCAGGGATAGTGATTTGCGTCAGGGAAAGGTTCCAAACAAGAAGGGAAAGCTTAGGGCCCACAATCTCTTTGGACATCTTCCCATTTGGGTATGAGATGACCAGGCCACATTCTGCCCCTCTAGATAGACACTATCAGGTCAGCTGATACCTGCTCCATTACATGCTGTTGGCACTCGTGAGTGTTTCCGGTTGGTCTTTTTCCCACCCGGTTTATTGTAAACTGTTTTTGCCTTTACTATGATACAAGTTCTTCAAATTGCTTTTGGACTTTGTGTGAATTATTTGCCCGCAGCAAGCTACACCCACCTACAATCCTGTCAGAAATCCAATGAGCTCCTAACCTCAAGTAATGAATTTTCCTTGTCAAAAGAAGTTTATTGAGTATACAATATTATAAAGATGCATAAAGTAAGTTTACAAGGATCTATAAAGTAAGCTCATTGTTTTACAGTAGGGTTTATATAGGTAAATATCATGAAATTTCAAATATTAAACATTGGGTTCACGTAAACCTAAATTAAAGATTTATATAATTTCCTTAGTCACTTTTGTAGGTATTTAAATGATTTATACCTACTATACATATTGTTTACAGGTAGAGTGTATATAGGTAAAATAAATTCTGATAATGAGCTTTAATCGTAAGGTGGAGAAAAGGAAAGAGAAAGAAGAAAAAGGGTAGAAAGGTAGAGGTATGGTCCACAAGGTTGTCCCGCTCGTCAGTTTATTATTCTTTTTAGTTCTCTTTGAAGCCTTAGAATGGGTGTCTCTGTAAGTCATTTAATCTGTTACCATGGCAACAGGACAGAGTCATTGAAGTTTGACAGGAACTGTTGTTTTATCCAAGGATGCCAAAGTTTTTCAAATTTTGGAATTTGATTTTGATCGATGGCTACCATCTTAGCATGGGACATTGTATTATTCATTCTGTGAATTGTTTCTGCTAGTACCAATGTAGGAGATTTCCATGCCTTGGCCACTGTTTGTTTTGCAGCCGTTATTAGTTGGATCATAAGTTTGAATTGAGAGAGTGTTAACCATTCCGGTTTTAGATTAAGTAAAGTTATATATGGATCTGGTTGTATTATTTTTTTAAATATTTTAGATGCAATCACGAAGACTTCCTTCCAGAAGGTTTGGATTACTGGGCACGTCCACCATATGTGTAAATGTGTGCCTATTTCTGGGCATCCTCGAAAACAAAGAGCTGAGCTATTAGGTGAATATTTTGCCACTCTAGCGGGTACAAGGTACCAGCGAGTTAGGACTTTATAATTTGTCTCCAGTGCTAAGATGTTGGGTGAAGATGACTTAGATGTGAGCCATATGTTAGACCAGTCCGTGTCTTCTAAAGTTCGTCCCAGGTCCTCCTCCCACCTCTGAACGTAAGAGGGTCTATTAAGATTTGCTACTCAATATAATTGATTATAAAGTGATGAAATTGTACCTTTAGCAAATGGATCTTTTGTACAGATTGATTCAAAAATGGATAATTGGGATAATGGTGTATCCCCCTTTAGGAATGGTGTATAGAAATTTTTGATTTGGAGATATCTAAATATCTCAGAGTTTGGTAGATCATATTTTTCTCTAAGCGATGGGAATGAAAGGAATGATTTAGATGCTATGAAGTCATTTAGTGTCTGAATGCCTGATGTTGTCCAAGCTTTAAAAGAATTTGGGAAGATCCATGCCGGATAAAAGGCCGGATTTCTGATAAAAGAAAGGAGAGGATTGTGTGGAGATTGTAACTGATATTTGGTTTTTAGTTTATCCCAGAGAGATAAGAAGTGTTTAGTTATGGGATTATGAATTTTAAAGCGGTCTTTAGGATCAAGCCATAATAAGTTTGATATTAATAGAGGGTCATTTTCTGAAGCCTCTATAAATACCCATAATGGGATTTCCTGTTTTGCATGGTATTTGGACAGACTGGCCAAATGTGCTGCTCTGTAGTAGTTAGTAAAATTAGGGTATCCCAGGCCTCCTTTATTTTTGGGAAGATGTAGTGTGTGTATAGGTATACGTGGTTTAGAAGAGCCCCATATAAACAAAGTTGCTCTTTTTTGTACTATTCTCAAAAAATAGGAAGGAATTGGAATAGGGAGGACTCTGAATAGATAAAGCAATTTGGGTAGAATAGTCATTTTGATTGCATTAATCTTCCCTATCCAGGATAAAGGAAGTTGCGACCATTGTTTTATTAGATTTGTGATCTGTCTTAATACAGGAGGATAATTGGTTGAGAATAAGTCAGAATGAGATGCTGTTAAATGAATTCCAAGATATGGGATTGATTTTTCTGCCCATGTGAATGGGAGTGCAGACCTAGCCAGGATCAATTCCATGTTTGTGAGTGAAATATTAAGCACTAGGCATTTCTTAGGATTAATCATAAGGCCGGATAGGGCTGCAAATCCATCAAGAGCTGGTATTAAGTTAGGACCAGAGACCTGTGGTGATGATAGAAAAAGTAATATATCGTCTGCAAATATACATAATTTGTGTGTAATACCTCCTACTTCAATGCCAGTTATAGTTTGGTTTGTTCTGATGTATTGGGCCATGGGTTCGAGTATAAGGGCAAATAATAAGGGAGATAATGGGCAACCCTGTCGGGTACCTCTTTCAATATTAAAGGCATCAGATTTGTATCCAGCATATTTTATATAGGCTTTGGGTTTATTATATAATGCTTTGATCCATGTTAAAAAGTGGGGTCCAAAACCCCATTTTTGTAATGAATATTGCATATATTGCCATGATACTGTGTCAAATGCCCTCTTAATATCGAGAGATAGAAAACAAAAAGGGATTTTCCGTTTTTTAGCAATATGTGCCAATAACACTGCTCTGCGTATATTATCGCCTGCCTGTCTATTTGGCATGAAGCCTACTTGATCTCTATGTATTAATTTTCCTATAATGCTATTGAGGCGTTTTGCTATTATTTTTGCTAATAATTTAATATCAAGGTTTAACAGAGAGATAGGCCGATAATTCACACAGGAAGTATCATCAGAAAGGGGTTTTGGGATCATACAAACAATTGCCATTAGTGTTTCTTGCCGAAAAGAATGTCCATCTAGAAGTTTGTTAAAAGTTTCAGTGAGAATGGGAGAGAGTATTTCTGAGAATGTTTTATAGTATAAAGCCGAGTAGCCATCTGGGCCTGGTCTTTTGTTAAGTTTTAGGTCTTTTATGGCGTTAGCAACTTCATCTATAGTTATAGGCTCATCCAAACTGCTTTTTTGATTCAGATAACTCAGGTAAGGTTATTTTTGAGAAGAAGGATTCAGCCTCTGTAGGATTAAATTCATTGTTTGTCTTGTATAAAGTTGCGAGATGTGAGTGAAATTTATGGACTATTTTAACTGGATTACAAGTATAAACATTTTTTGATAATTTCAAACGTATTGGTTTGAAAGATTTGTTAGTTGAATTTAATGCCCGAGCCAAATATGTACCTGGTTTGTTTGTATTCATGTAGAAATTGTGTTTGGAGCTTTTGAGGGATTTATCAACTGACTCAGTGAGAAATAGATCGTATTCCAATCTAGATTTTTCCAGATGAGATTTTGTACTCTGAGATGGATTATCTTGGAATGATATGTAGGCTGCATTAAAATTGAGTTCTAGTTTTTTTGCTAGATTTTTGCGTTCCCGTTTAAATAGTGCCATTTGTCTTTGTATTGTACCACGCAAGACAGGCTTATGAGCTTCCCACAGTGTTATTGGGGAGATGTCTGTTGTATTATTAATTGATATGTATTCCTTTAAAGCTTGTTCAATGGCCATCTGATGTAGTGGGTGTTTGAGCATTATGTCCGGTAAGTACCACGTTGGGTCATGCGCTTTTGGTATGGCTGAGGATATAGTAGTGTATACTGCATTATGGTCAGACCACGGAATCGGAATTATATCTGATGCAATAATTTCTGGTATCATTCCTATTGTTAGAAAAATATGATCTATTCTGGTGAAGGTTGGATGAGGGTGCGAGAAATAAGTGAATTTCTTTTTCATTGGGTTACTTTCTCTCCACGAATCTACCAGATTGTATTTGGAAAGAAGTTGAGAAAAAGGTAATCTAGAGGTTATTTTGGATGGTGTAAAAGGTGATTTATCTAGAAATGGGAGGAGGACCTGGTTCAAATCCCCACACATTATCACTGTTCCTATTTTGTGTGTATTAATCACTTGTAATATATGTGAGAGGAATGGTGTAGGTTGTTTGTTAGGAGCGTAGTAGGAAATCACCGTGATTGCTGTATCCATTGTATAACCCATGAGTATCAGGTATCTACCTTCTGGGTCTTTAATTTCTGATGATAAGGTGAATGGTGTGGATCGGTGAAATGCAATTAGAGTTCCCCTTTGCTTGGTACAGGCAGAAGCTGTGTAAATTTGTTGATAAAAAGGAGAAATATATTTTGGAGTAGAATCTTTGGTGAAGTGTGTTTCTTGGAGGCATACTATGTGAGCCTTCTTGTTATGGAAAGTACGGAAGGCTTTGGTCCTTTTTTGAGGGACATTTATTCCCTGAACATTCAGCGAAATTATATTCAGTGGTGCCATGGCAACAGATCAAATAGTTTTGACTTACTTTTTGTTATGCAGAGCTGACTGCGCAGATCAACCTGTGTGGACTGAAGAGATGAAAAGATAGAAAAGAAACCAGTGAATTCTGGAGTAGAGAGTAAACAAAAAACATATGAGATTAGATGATACATTGTATAAATTATTTTTTGCAAGTAATCACAATTTACCCGTGAAAGAGAATAAATATCTCTCTCAGGGGAATAAGTGCTTTCGTCACACTCCCACATAATATGGTTGGGAGAATGAGGAGGGCTAATGGGGGTACGCGGATCTTCCGCTTACAGGAGAGAAGTGCTATGTCAAAAGACATCAAAATGATGTTTCATTAATTGGAGTGCAGAATATAGTTTTTGTTGAAATTATTTATTCCAGGGTGGTTGTATATGGTTAGTCTTGCCCTAGGCTAAATAATTCAGTTAGAAAGGTCCTGTTAATAACTTTGGTATTGATGAAGATAGTTTGAATTATTTTGGGATTTTAACCCTTTTAGAGTAAACAATTACATATTTTATTCATATGTAACTGTTTAGATATGTTAACTCATAAAATTGAGGTTGTATTGCTTCAGATTAGAATAAACAAAAACATAATTCTAGGAACTAGTTAGGTAATAATATATTTGTTTTAAGAAAAGAAAGAAAAAGCTTCCATTACTTCTGGATTATTGAACATATTTGTCCTAAAAAGTAATAAATCTATTGTTATTACCTGATAATATATAACTGAACAAGAATTTCCTTATTTCACTTATATATTCTAAGGCTATATGAATCAGAAGTAATAAGAAATATAACTGGAATGTAACATGATCCCACACAGTGTGTGACTATCAGAATGCAGTTACATTCAGTTATAAATATAGGTTTTTTTTTATAGAGAACCATCTCTTAGTATAATAAATGAAGAGATAACAGGAATTAGGATGTCAGTCCATTGAATCTTCTTGGTCCATGGATGATGTGGCATAACGGCCTCTTTTGTGAGAATGATGATTCCCATTTTGTTCTGAAATTTTCTGGGTGCTGCCTGAAGGTGAAGATGATGCCATTCTTCTGCGTGTGGGAGAGTTGCTGCTTGTGGGTTCTGTCAGATTTAATTTTAAAAGGGTTTGTTGTAGTTCATCTGCTGATCTGCTTCTGTAAATTGTACCTTGGTAGTTAAATCTGACTGAAAAGGGGAAGCCCCATTGATACATAATGTTGTGGCGTTGCAGTTCCATTAGTTGGAGTTTCATGGATCGTCTTTTAGTAATAGTAAGTTGGGATAGGTCAGCAAAAATTTGATAATTGTGTCCTTGAAAATTAATTTCCTTTTTTTCTCTTGCAGCAATTAGTATTTGTTCTTTCGTTCTGTAATAATGAAATTTTGTGATTATATCACGTGGGGGTCCATCTTTCTTTTTGGCTGTGAGGGCTCTGTGTACTCTGTCCAGTTCTAAACGTTCAATAGGGATATCTGGCTTTAGTTCTTGTAATAGAGCAGTAATAGTAGATTGCAGGTCTGTCACAGTTTCAGGTATTCCCCTTATGCGCAAGTTTGAACGTCTGGCTCTATTTTCGTAATCTTCGAGCTTAGTTTGAAGTATTAAATTCTCTTCTTTTAATTGTTCCAATTCTGTTATATTTTCTTGGGTTGTAATTTCAATTTCATCTATTTTTATTTCTAAGGCTGCGGTGCGGTTTCCCAGCTCTCTTATTTCTTTGGTTAGGCTTTTTGTTATTTGGTCTGAGGTTTGTTTTAAAGCCTTATGAAGCATCTTTTCAAATTGTAATAATATTACTGGGGATGCTGAGGAGGCTTGTGGAGAAGTTTGTGAGAGGATTTGTTCTGTATCTGACTCAAATGGAGAGTCTTGCTGTGACATTTTCTGTCTGTGAGAGCGCCCTGATGCTGTGTCTTGTGAGGTGACTGGAGCTGCTTCAGCTGCAGTGAGTGCCTGTGAGCTCTTTGTGAGGTGATTTTTATTTCTGCCACGGTTTCCTCCCAGTACCATATTTCCTGCCCAAACTTTCACAGTTTGTTCCCTGGGGCAAAAAGGTTCAAATGGATACCTTTTGAGCCTGCAGGCTCCGCTTTGTCCTTCTCTTCTCTCCTCAGCGGTGTGGAGCTCTAACAATGCATGTCTGCTCTGCTAGGCTCCGCCCATCTCCCCCCCAAGTAATGAATTTTCAACACTGCTTCTGCTGTACTTGCATGTCAAGCAGTGTTGTCAGCCCTGCCTGAGCTCTCTCTTGCTGGACTTCAGAACACCTCCCTCTTCCTCATCATAATAACGTATGTTGTACAGTACAGAAATACTGTACAACTGGTTCAGTAAATTTGAATCACCCATTCAATCAACTCAACTCACCCATGCCTGAAGTCCACCTCTCGCTGGCATGTTTCACTGTTATGTGCTTGGGCAGCCCATGCATGCTTAAAGTGATTGTAAAGTCTCGTTTTTTTTCTATAAAAATAACAAACATGTTATACTTACCTGCTCTGTGCAGTGGATTTGCACAGAGAAACCTCAATCCTCTCTTGGGTCCCTCTTCAGTGCTCTTCACCCCTCCCTTCTGTCGAGTGCCCCCACAGCAAACAGCTTGGGACAGCCCAGCCCCCCTCTCTCCTGATTGGCTAACTTACTGGATTGACAGCAGCAGGAGCCAATGGCGCCACTGCTTTTTCTCAGCCAATCAGGAGGGAGAGTCTCGGACTCGTGGACATCGCTGGACAGAGAGGGGATTCAGGTAAGTAGTAGGGGGGCTAAAGGCACTTCTACACACAGAAGGCTTTTTAATTAATGCATAGAATGCAATAAGATAAAAAAAAAAAACTTCTGGCTTTACAACCTCTTTAATTTTTTTTCCGTTCAACCCGCTGGTTAAACAGAAAAAAAAATTATCCAATTCCTCCACCCACACACTCGATGTGGATGGCGGAAATCACTCCTGCTGAGTTATTGTGTTCTGATATCAGGGAGACTTCCTCGCCATCAGAATACACCAATCAGTGCTGCCAGCTACAACAGACAGTGCTGATCGATCAGAAAAACACGACAATCTGGATGTATATATAAGTCGATCGATAGAATTGTATTGTAACCATACTGTCTCCCTTTATTTTGTAAAGTGCCACGCAAACTGTTTACACATAAATGCTGTATAATAATAATCATAATGCACAATACAATAGATTTTTGATCAAATTGTTCCCCCAAGCTAACTAAATATCTATACAAAAAACAATAATTAATACTGTGCTCTCTATTAAACCATCAAAAACATGTGAACATAAACAAACCAATAATTAATAATAAAGTGAAAAGTATGAATTTCTATGTCTAATGTCCATATACCACCACCAGATATCTCCAATGCAGTGAAAAAGTGGTGTCTTCATAAATCATCTGCACCATAGGATGTGAAAAACAAAATGTGTCTTCTTCCACCAGTCCTTAGGCAAACATTCTACTCACCAAACATACATGACACCCATCACAGGTAGTCATAATGAGCATATGGAGCAGAAATGTATCCTCCGAGTAAAGGGAAGCGGACCACCGGAATGTATACCTTCTTGGTAAGGATAATATGCCACATGTATCAAGAGGAAGAAAAAAGGCTTCTCATTTGATTTTGTCAGCAACGTCTGACTTCATCGGGGGTCATGTGGTATATGACCCCTGATGACGTCAGACATTGCTGACGAAAAGTGTCGGGGTTGGTCTTGGAATGCAGGTGGAAAGCGATCGGCGTCCCTGCTTGGTTTTATGGGCTCTTACTGATCGGCAATATTGTAAGTGTTACTCTTTAGTGAAATAAATGATCAAACTGCACTATGAGAAGCCTTTTTTCTTATTGGTATATGTGGCATATTATCCTTAACCAGGGTGGGTGTGCATTCCGGTGGTCCGCTTCCCTGTCCTCTGAGGATACATTTCTGCTCCATATGCTCATTATGACTACCTGAGATGGGCGTCATGTATGTTTGGTGAGTAGGATGTTTACCTGGGGACTGGTGGAAGAAGACACATTTTATTTTTCACATCCTATGGTGTGGATGATTTATGAAGACACCACTTTTTAACTGCATTGGAGATATCTGGTGGTGGTGTATGGACATTATACATAGACATTCATACTTTTCACTGTATTATTATATATTGGCTTGTTTATGTTCACATGTTTTTTTGATGATTTAATAGAGAGAGCGCTATTAATTATTGTTTTTTATATGCATTAGGCCTCACTACGGGCTGCTCCACGTTATTTTCATTTTTTTATTATACACCTGTTTTCCTAGGTTGATCCAGAGTGCGCAGGTAGAGGTCCATTGTCCCTTATCCCCTTTTCTTCCTAGCTAAATATCTAGATGCGATCATTTCTGTATTGCCATGAATATGCTTACTTGGTAGACCTGTGCCTGCATGTTTATGGAAAGATCTTTAATAGGAAGCTTATTGAGTATACATAGCGTGTCCACACATCTAAGCACCCTCTGATGTCAATGGCAGCTTTAAACTTAGCTTTGCTGTGATGCAAAATGAACGCACTGTATATACTTGGTGATGTACAGCAGAAGCTATTTACATTTTTTCAGCCAGCTATGTCCCCATGACTTGTACAAACGGATATCTCTGGCTGGGATTTACTCTTCAAACACATTCACTGCATCGAATACGTAGCATGTTGATTTTTCTTAGATAGGGTGCAGAACATGACTGTCATTATTATAGGAAAAAAAAAACACGAGCTCGTTTTGGCTGATCTTAGCTCTGTGCATGATAAGGACAGGATCAGACAGAGCTGCTTTACGCAGACCATCTGTCTGTGCGGATTCCTATAAATACTGTCTCTCAAGGATATTCTCCCCTGAGCTCATGGCCAGATATAGATTAACTCTGTATGGAATCTTTACTGTACATCGGATGTGAATGTGTTCCTTAATGACTGGTCCTATCCATGATTATTAGGTCGATCAGAAATGAAATCCACTATGTATATAGGTTGAAAGTGATAACAAACCATCTGTTTTCGTAAGCACTTTAAGTAGCTGATTTAATCACTTACTGAGTATACATCTTCTTTATCTTTTAATCCTTGCCAAAGTTCCCTTTTAAGTTGGTGCCATGATCACTTTCCCAAGTTTTCTATTTCAGGGTGGCTCCTCTCTCTTGCAGCATCCTATGGACACCCTTGCATGCGGGGACTAGAGTTGCGTCTACCTTCCAGGAATGAGACAAGGAGGGAGGGCAACTGCCCCAGGCACTGTGGTATCATGTGAGGTGTGTGTGTGGGGGGGTGCCATATAGTAAGTTCCTGCCACTACAAGATGACAGGAGTAGTGACAGCAACATCACTACTCCTATCAGCTTAGTACTGGAAGTGGTAAGCCAAAACTTTGTGTTTGAGGGGAGGAAGGGGAATTGTACAGTACTAGGTACACAGTTTGGGGGAGGGTGGGGATGAGGGGATGGGGGATTTGTGCCAGTAGGAGTGATTTGGGGGGGATTTGTGCTAGAAGTGGGGATTTGGAAGGGGGGGATGTGTGCTTGATGGGGAAATGGGGGGGGCGATTTGTGCTAGGAAGGTGGCCAGGGGTTGGTTGTGCTAGTAGTGGGGGTTGGAGGGAGGATTTTGTGCTAGGAGGGAAAATTTTGGGGGAAAAGACTTGTACTGAAAGGGAGAATTTAAGCAGAGGGATTTGTACTAGGAGGAGAGGGAATTTTCATCTGTGGAGGGGTAGGCGTGCAGATTAGTGCTGAATTTTTGAGGGGGGGAGAGGGAGGGAATTTTTGCTGACACATGAAGCTCATACATTTTGGGAGGGGGAAGGTCAGTTTGGCATCTTCACCCTGGTTCTAGATGACCTTGTTCCAGCACTGCTCCCTACACTGTAAGCATCAATACAAACACACACTCCTCCCTACTCCACAGACTGACTTTAGACTGCACTGTCCACTGTTAACTCTTTCATGTGAAGACTGGAACTTTATGGAAGCAACACTTTTGCCCCGTACACACGATAGGATTTTCCGACGGAAAATGATCTATAGGAGCTTGTTGTCGGAAATTCCGACCGTGTGTAGGCTCCAACGAACATTTTCCATCGGAATTTCTGTCACACGAAATTTGAGAGCTGGTTCTCAAATTTTCCGACAACAAAATCCGTTGTCGTAAATTCCGATCGTGTGTACACAATTCCGACGCACAAAGTTCCATGCATGCTTGGAATCAAGTAGAAGAGCCGCACTGGCTAGTGAACTTCATTTTTCTCGGCTCGTCGTACGTGTTGTACATCACCGACGTTCTTGAACGTCACCGACATTCACCGACGTTCTTGACGTTCGGAATTTCCGACAAGATTTGTGTGACCGTGTGTTTGCAAGACAAGTTTGAGCCAACATCCGTTGGAAAAAAACCATAGATTTTGTTGTCGGAAAATCCTATTGTGTGTACAGGGCATAAGAGAGCAGGAGCCAGCAGCACTGAACGTTGTAAGTGCCTGGGTAAGAATTTTAACAAATAATTTACTGGTAAATAGTTATTGTGTTGTGCCCTGTGTATTAAACTAAAAAACGCTCAGGGCTTAAGACTACTTTAAATCCTGCTGGCCTTTCGCACAAACATGTATTATGAAAGGGCTGAATGAAGACTGATTCATAGCCTCTATATTTCCATTTCAAGGGGCATTTGAAAAACCCGGTAAGTTTTGATTTGTGCATATCTGAAGCCTATACATGCAGAATCTTGTGCACCTTTCCTGCTGTGACTATACGTTTGCGTGGCTGTAGTTACCTAAGCAAAAGTGTACCTTTGTTGTATATACCTCGATTCGCAGGACCAGAATTCGGATGCAGTCTTGTCTAGGCCATTTGTATTGTCTCTTACTTATGGCTGTAGTTCTATAAAGGCTGCCAGTTCCCAGAAATTTGTTTCAGATAGTTTTACATCATGTATAATTTAAAAGGGAAATTGTATGATTTATGCTAAGCTAGGATTGATATTTAAAGTGACTCTAAACTCTGGTTAAAAAAAGATTCTATTCAAGTATGCATTCTGAACTCAGAAAAAATACCTTCTATTGTTCTCATCCTCCTTCAAATCTCCAATGGATCAGGTTACTTTTCCATGTATTTGGGCATGGAGGTGATGTGATATATATCATAATGCTGCATAACACTATTGGAGACCTCCTCATGTTCATAGGTGCTCACTCTCCTGGATTTTCTGGGACAGTCTCACATGTTGGTCCTCTTTCCTGATGATGCTGTGTCCCAGGCTGTGTTCCAGCATCACAGCATGACCCTGTAAGTGCAGGCACATCCCCCATGTTTCCCACCTCTTTGGGCGCCAAGCAAGGGTCACATAAGAGACCTACCTCGTGGTGGGTTCTTCTGGGCTACACTAGGTACTTGGTTACAGGCAGAGGCGTAGCTTGAAGCTTGTGGGCCCCGATGCAAAAGTTGACCTGGCCCCCCCCCCAACTACCACCCACCACTTCCACCATGTGTGCAGATACACCCACCGCACGCCAAGATACTCAAAGTGGCTTAAGAGTTTTGAGTTCCCAGAGCTCCTCTTTACATTAGAAGACAGGGATCACCCTTGGAGAATCAGAGGACAGGGATCACAGAATCCCAGCTAGTGACTAGAAGACACTGAGCGGTGTCTTACCTCACCAGTGACATCGGTCCCATCGTGGCTACAGGACAGCACTCTTTTCCTCTTAAGTCTCTGAGCTTGGTTACCATTTCACGTTGTCAGCACACAGCACAGACACTTCCCCATCCTGGGCTGTTCTCCCCCCGTGCACATGCACATGTGGTACCTTTACTTTGTCTTGTTTTTTCCATACCTTGCGACAAGTCTGAGGCTGCCATGAGGGAATACCCAATCTTAAAGAGGTTGTAAACCTCCAAAAGAAAATCTCCCCCAAAAAAACCTGCAAGACAAAGGCATAATGAGCTAGTATGCATCAGAGGCCTTCAGAGGGAGCAGACAGTTCTGAGTGTGTAGCCTGTTACTATCCAGTATTCCAGCCACTCGGCACCCTCCTGGTGACGTCACATCTGCCCGAGCATTCCAGGCTGATTTGGCGTGGACTTCCTTCACACCACAGGAACTTTCTTCCACCTCCACTGCTTCCCAGGGAACCTGAACCTGGCGTACCATGCAGGAGTAAGGACTCAGGACCTTCTGGCGAACAAACCAGTTTAAGATAAGCCTTCTAATATCTTACTTGTTGTAAGTGTTTTTAACCATTGTTTTAATAAGCCCCCTGTGATACTAGCTTATTATGAAATACTTACCACAGAATGATGGTAAGTATTTCATAATGTTTACCGGAGTTACTTCCAGGTTCGCGGGCTCCATCGCTGTAATTAGCCAGAGCCGCGATTACATTACTCACGCGCATGCGCGCAGGTGCCACTGGTCACAGCACAGGCCCTAAAGAAACGGCACGAGCGGGCCGTTCCTTCAGTGCACATGCGTTGATGACATCGGTGGCAGCGTTTATAGTAAATATATCCTAACGGTGCAAGTTTAGGAGATAGTTACAGTACCTACAGGTAAGCCTTATTATAGGCTTACCAATTAAAGAGGAAGACATTACTTCCTCTTTAAGGCGGGTTTTTACACTTAGTGATGAACATACACCATGTACACTGTGCTACAACTGTTCTCCAGTTAACTCTCGGTTACTCGTGTCAATGCAAAACTTTCACAGTAACTTACATTTTGGAGGGACATGCTGAGCCAATGTCCACAACCACCTGCCCAGCATTTTTCACTACAACTCCTCAGTAGCAGGGTGGGCCCTGCTGTGCACTCAACCAAACTTCTGTACCTCTGTACAGGATGGGGAACCTCTGCAGTGCAATCCACTCCCGTTGCTCTGGGAGACAGACTGCTCCGATGCAACACATATATCAGTACAAGTGTGTAGAACATGGGATGAAACAGTTTACGGAGGAACTCTGTATTTTGGACACCTTAATGTTTGATTCTTCCCATGACCGCAGCCCACTCTGGTCCTGGGCATTGGTGAGCACACCCTCAGACGAAGTGTTACCACACATGTAAGGTTTAGCGACCCGGTTCATCTCCTGACGTAGCCTAAAGAACCCCTGGGGGTGTACAACTCGGAGTAGACAGTACAGGTACATCACACCTTTCTTTTTAAACCACGGCCCCCTCCCCCTCCCCTCCACACACATACACACAATGGATAAATTAAGGGCAGGTTTGCCTGGAGGGAGCCAACTCCTCCTTCAAGGCACGGGGACACACTGGACACCTAGCAAATGTGCAGTGGCAGCTGAAGGCATCCAATGTGTCCCCACACCAAATCAGCAAACAAAAGATGGCAACCACCCCGATTTATAACTAGCCTTTGCAATCAGGTACACACGGAAGAGCAATGAACAAATAGTTATCCATCATGCCATATTATCAGGGAGTCATGTGATTGGCCCCACAATTACTTTTGCAGCATGACAATGACCCCAAACATGCAACCAATGTAATTAATGTGTTACTAAACTCAGGACCCTGCATTCACTATATCTGGTATCCCACAGTACATAGAACATGGTAATGCAATTAGTTTAGTAAATATAAATTGCTTTTCTCATTAGTAGTATATAGCAGTCTTGTGACTTGAAGCTTGTAGGAGGAATTTTTCATTCCACTCTGATTGTCCTATGGGGCTACAGGACCCCGACCCTCTGTCTGGACAGCGCTGATTGGCCCTGTGCTAATCACATGCACCCTCCCAAGAAAAAACTCTCTAGCAATACACACCAAACTGAGCATGTGTAGAGTGACTCCAAAGGCTCTGTCTTATCAGGAGATAGATTGGGGACAGTGGAAGAAGGGGGATCAGAGAATACAGGATCAAACAACCTTTTCACACAATGCGGAGAATTACCTCCTTAGGTTCCACACTGAGTATTACTGCATATACAAACTGATTTTACTGTTGTGGGTTTAGTAACACTTTAAGGACTATCTGCAGCATAAAGGAGAACAAGACTTGGAAGTGATGGTTGGCCCCCACTGAGTCCTGATCTCAAGATCATCGAGTCTGTCTGGGAGTACATGAAGAGACAGAAGGATTTGATGCAGCCTACATCCACAGAAAATCTGTTGTTAGTTCTCCAAGATGCTTGGAAGAACTTACCTTCAAAGTCCCTTCAAAAACTTCTCCATTGGCTCCCACTGCTGTCAGTCTAACCCAGTGAGCAGAGAGTGGGGCTGAGCGACACTGTGTGTGTCTATAGACACACAGGTCTGGCACAGGAGCAAGCCCGCACATCTGCCCTATAGCAAGTGCTTTCTGTTGGAAGACACTGAAGAGAAGGAACGAAGAACGCTGGAGGGGGACCCCAGTAAAGGAAGATCGGGGCTGCTCTGTATCAAGGCAGATAGGCATGACATGTTTGCTATTAAAAAGCAAAACAAAACCTTTACAATCACTATAATTACTTTTTTTTTTTTAAGATGAGTAAATCTTTGGCAAAGCAGGGAAAAAATATAGAAAATAAAATCTATTTTAAAAGAGTCTGGGAAACCAGACAAAAATAACCTAAAACACTTTGCAAGGTTCCCATCACAGTTACTCATTTATTTTATTTTCATTTATTGTTGACATTCAGCAGCCTAAAGTGCCATGCCCAAGGCCAACTCTTTCTGGGCACAGCAAATCTTTTTTTGCCCCTTTTGAAGATAAAAAACGACATTGTGCTCTGACCCCCAAGACTCCTCTCATCTAAAAGCGAATGGAAAAACTCAATTTACAGTCTCCATGGACCATTCATGTAAGATGCCCAACCAATGTCAAATAGTTTTCCTAAATAATTGAAAAGTCGGTTTTAAGACAGAATTCTTATTAGACAAATATTTAGTTGTTTCACTTAAATTTAGTTTAATGCAGGGGTAGGCATCCTTGGCATACCAGCTGAGGTGCAACTACTAATCCCATCATGCCTCTGGCAACCACGGGAATAACAACAGCAGGAGTTCCCAGGTTGCCTACCCTTGGTTTAAGTGCTAGCATAATAAATACATATAAATATATATAAAAGTTACCCTATCCCTACAGACTAGGAATACCTATAGTGTTTCAGATACTGGATATACAGTATCTGAAACCTTGTAAAAGTATTCACCCTCTTGGCTTTTTACCTGCTTTGTTACATTACAACCTTTAGGTCAATGTTTTTTAATCTGAAATATATGTGATGGATCAGAACACAATAGTCTAAGTTGGTGAAGTAAAATTAGAACAATACATACATAAAACTATTTTTCAGAAATAAAAAACTGATAATTGGCATGTGCGTATGTATTCACCCCCTTTGTTATGAAGCCCATAAAAAGCTCTGGTGCTACCAATTACCTTCAGAAGTCACATAATTAGTGAAATGATGTCCACCTGTGTGCAATCTAAGTGTCACATGATCTATCATTGCATATACACACTTTTTTGAAAGGCCCCAGAGGCTGCAACACCTAAGCAAGAGGCACCACTAACCAATCACTTCCATGAAGACCGAGGAACTCTCCAAACAAGTAAGGGACAATATTGGTGATAAGTACAAGTCAGGGTTAGGTTATAAACAAATATCCAAATCTTTGATGATCCCTAGGAGCACCATCAAATCTATCATAACCAAATGGAAAGAACATAGAACAACAGCAAACCTGCCAACTCACGGACTGGGCAAGGAGGACATTAATCAGAGAGGCAGCACAGAGACATAAGGTAACCCTGGAGGAGCTACAGAGTTCCACAGCAGTGACTGGAGTCTCTGTACATAGGACGACAATAAGCCGTACGCTCCATAGAGTTGGGCTTTATGGCAGAGTGGCCAGAAGAAAGCCATTACTTTCAGCAAAAAAAAAATTGCACGTTTTGAGTTTGCAAAAAAGGCATGTGGAAGACTCCCAAAATGTATGGAGGAAGGTGCTCTGGTCTGATGAGACTAAAATTGAACTTTTTGGCCAGCAAAGAAAACGCTATGTCTGGCGCAAACCCAACACATCACATCACTCAAAGAATACCATCCGAAACATGGTGTGGCAGCATCATGCTGTAGGGATGTTTTTCAGAAGTCAGGACTGGGAAACTAGTCAGAGTTGAGGGAAAGATGGATGGTGCTAAATACAGGGATATTCGTAAGCGAAGCCTGTACCACTCTGTGTGTGATTTGAGGCTACGACGGAGGTTCACCTTCCAGCAGGACAATGACCCCAAACACACTGCTAAAGCAACACTTGAGTGGTTTAAGGGGAAACATGTAAATGTGTTTGAATGGCCTAGTCAAAGCCCAGACCTCAATCCAATAGAAAATCTGTGGTCAGACTTAAAGATTGCTGTTCACAAGCACAAACCATCCAACTTGGAGGAGCTGGAGCAGTTTTGCAAGGAGGAATGGGCAAAAATCCCAGTGGAAAGGTGTGGCAAGCTCATAGAAACTTGTCCAAAGTGACTTAGAGCTGTGATAGCCGCAAAAGGTGGCTCTACAAAGTATTGACCTTAGGGGGGTGAAAAGTTATGCACATTGACTTTTTCTGTTATTTTGTCCTATTTGTTGTTGCAGTTATGGGCATGTTCTGTAAATTAAATGATGCAAATCCCCAAACAATCCATGTTAATTCCAGGTTGTGAGGTAACAAAACACAAAAAATGCCAAGGGGGGTGAATACTTTTGCAAGGCACTGTACAGTAAATCCATCCCAGTAATAGAGAGGCTATTCTCTTGTCTCAGCTGACACTTGGCATTCACCACACTTAGCCTAGTAGCTTTCTATTTTTGAAAATGCATTACAATTCTGAACATATATGTAAAAAACGTATGTGAATGCGTATGTGTAATCATCTCTTATTCCTATTTATGATAATTCTGTCAACACAGTAAAGCTGAACTTCCAGAAAAAAAACTGCATACACAGATGAATTACATATAAGGAAGCTGTTTTACCTTACCTTACCTTGTATTTCTGTCTATCCAGTTCAGAGATTTACAGAATTCTACCACACAGCAAAGCCAGGCCAATGACAGCACTTTTTCTGTTACAGTTAAAGAGGACGTAAACCCTGATGGGTTTACTTCCTCTTTGTTTCCCTGCAAAGGTAAAGCATAATGGGCTACTATGCATCGCATAGTAGCCCATTATGTGTCACTTACCTGACACAGGAGCCTGCGATGTCACCGCTGTCCCCTCTGCTACGGAGCGTCCATCTTCTTTCCGGGTATCGTGGCTCCACGATTTGTGATGACGTCACTCCCGCGCATGCGCACGGGAGCTGCCACTAATGGCATATCGCCATTAGCAGCAGCATGCTCAGTGCGCCTGCGCGCTGCTGTCTACGGCGCATGCGCCATAGACAGCGGTGCCTGTCTTTTTGCAAATATCTCCTAAACCGTGTACGAGATATTTCTTGGACTTACAGGTAATCCTTAACCTAGGCTTACCTGTAGGTCAAAGTGGTCTGTAAGGGTTTACAACCATTTTAAAGCGTAGCTTTACTCATAACAGTTTAAAAACAATGACCGTTCTTTAACAAAAGAACATACATTCCAGATTAATAATTATGCTACCAAAATTAATGTGTTTTGTAAATTGTCTCTAGCATTGCTCCTGTTTCTTCTTGCTGGAGGCCGACATTTTCTTGAAGCCCAGAGCAGTCACTTCATACTGAGAGCTCACCCCTTCTCCTTGGTCTCAAAATTTATATATCACTTTCTTCAATTAAAATATGTACATTTCCAACCGTGATTGTATGTCTTGGCTTAGCTAGAGAGGGAGGCTGACAGAAGCTTTACATTGCTGAAGAAACACTACAAAAACTATTTTTTTCTCCTAGATGCCGAAGCTCAAAAAAAAAGAAAAATAAGCCTAAAGCAGTGTGCATGAACACAAATAATAACACTATTTATTTATTTTATTTCAGGTACTTATATAGCGCTGTCAATTTACGTAGCGCTTTACATATACATTGTACATTCACATCAGTCCCTACCCTCAAGGAGCTTACAATCTAAGGTCCCTAACTCACATTCATATAATAGGGACAATTTAGACAGGATCCAATTAACCTAGTAGCATGTCTTTGGAGTTAGCTTCTAGGAGCAGAGAAAAAGCTAGTGTGCATGGAGCCTACAGTAACTCTTCTGTGTCAAAGTGATATGTGGTAGGGGGCACTAATAAAGAGCTAACCAAAATATTATTATTAGATAATATACATTGTAATTATCCATGAATAAGATTCATAACACAAGAAATTACTAATAGACTTTGGACTAATTGATTGTTTGATTTATGAATTTATCACCATTATTATGAATTATTATATTATTTTTTTATTTTGATTTATCATTCAGCACGATGCACTTTAATATATTTTGATTCATCACCAATGTATATTATCTAATAATAATATCTTTATTAGTGCCGCCTACCACATATCACTTTAACATTTAAGTCAGCACATTGCACTTTCAGGGGAGCAACTCCAATATTAATTTAATTTAGCATTTCTAATTTCATAGCGTGAGGTTCCTAGCACAATCACAACTCTTCTGTGTCGCCTTGTCAACTCCACTGCTTTTCTTTTATACCTCCCTTATCTCTGTTCCCTCCACACAGTCTTTGTCATTCCTGTTGCTTTCTTCACTCTTTAGTAACAGTTAAGCCTGATACACAGGCTGGGTTGCATGAAAAAAAACTGACAGCTCCAGTCGGGAGCCGCTGTACTAACCATGCAAGGTTAGTCCAGCGATCTCACTCGCTGAGCTATTGTGTTCTGACAGGGGGGTGCCCCGCCCGCCAGAACACTCCGGTTAGCGCTTTCTGCTATTGGCTGAGAGCACTGATCGGGAGTCGGCCGACTGCTGGTTTTCCAGCATGCACGTCCGACAAAAGCCGGAAAGACCGACGTACACACAGGCAGAATGTCAGCTGGTATTTTTTTGTACCGGCAAATGTCTCCTGACATTCTTCCTGTGTGTATGGGGCTTAAATCTTAAAGCTGATAGCAGATCTGTCTCTAGTAGGTCTGATTATAGGTACAATGCCAAGAATAGCAAATGAGCATGGGCAGAACAGGGTGACATTGTGCATTACTGAATTTTACACAGCATAGGAATTTAAAGTTTTACATAACTGCAAAAGGAACCAGTAATCTATCAGGATTTAATTTTCAGACTAAAGTTCCACTTTAAGGAATACAGAGGTGTAATTTCCCTACCCCTAGTGACTGGACAGTAAAAAAAGACTGATGAAGTCAGCTTTCTGTACACTCTGCTTTCTCCTCCTGTCAGCATGTTCTTTGCCAGCTTATTTGCATGTAGCCTGCGATTGTCTGCTTGCCCTGCCTCTCCCTCGCTCAGTCTGAGTTCTGTTCTACAGGGGGTTGCAAGATGCTGATATCAAGCCAAATTTAGGTATTAACAATAGTTGCTTTTAAAAACAACTTTCTTGATTAGATCTCTGCCAAAAACTCTTTAGACACTTGCCATTGATGACAAACCTTCTATATTCTGAATGGGGTGAGGCTGTGATTAAGCCAGAATTCATTGACACGAAAGATGCCCAGCTAACATAGATTTGAAATTCCCAGCAGTGGTTGTGAGCGGGTTAATGAAAAGTTCAGCAGTAGTAATCTCATGCCACTGGAATTCCTGGCAATAACTAGACCTATATTAAAAATATGTCAACGAATATAAATAGTCCAGTTTTCAAGAGAAAACAACTCTTCTTTTGTAATCATGCTGTCTCTTGCTGAGAATGTCATGAACATAATAGATTGCCAACCATCCTTTGTAATATGGGAATCTCTCTTCAAACCAATTCCTTCCATGGCATCTCTTGAACAGTTTTGATTATTAGACATGTGCATTCGTTTTCGTCTGAATTTCGGGTATTTTCGTGATCGTTTTAACAAACGATAACGAAAGTGCAAAATCCGAAAAACGAAAAATCCGACATAAACAAATGCTTTATTTTCACTTTCGTTGCTACAACAGTTCGATATAGATAGGAGATTCGACATGAGGCTGACAATAGCGATCTGTGTCCATCAAACCTGTGGTCGAATGTGCCTAACCTTAACTCTATTAGTCCAAGATTATTCTACATAGAGAGAAAAGATTTGACATAGACAGAAAAGATTCGACGTAGGGGAGAAAAGATAAATAAAAATAATGATGATGATGAATGTTATTGGCTGACTGTAACCAAAGAGGAGGAGCAGTAAAATAGCTAGAACTAAGTACACACGTACTTAGGCTTATGGTGTCTGTTGAAAGTTCTAAGAAGATTCGACGGAGCAGGTAAACTATACGGCGTCATACAGTTTAGCTGCTCCACTGAATCTTCTTTGAACATTCGACAGACACCATAAGCCTTCAATGACAGATTCAATCCTAATTTGGATTTTCGGACTAATGCAATTTTTAATGAAAAATAAAATAAATAAAAACGAATTTTGGGAGTAACTAAATAAATTTATTTTTCGGACGAAAACTAAATTCCGAAATGAAATATTTCAGTGTGCACATGTCTATTAATTATAGCCCTGACGATTCAAATGGAGCTGAAAAATGAGACACACCAATTGATAAACCTTTGAGGATATGCATATGGGAGGTAACTGTGCTACTGTGTTACTATGTACATATTAAATATTATAATACTATGTATTATTTAAAGATTCAAGATTCGGTTCTGCCATCTTTATCTTGGGTTCACTACTAGATAGTTACTGTCCTGGAACAGAATAAAACTTTAAAAGGATATCCAAACCCCCAAAACATTTCTTTCATATTCGATAGAAAATAGACAAGTTTCAAACCTTGATGATGATATGACACTCGCCCTTCTCTCTATCCTACCAGGGATTGCCTCAGCCAAGAAAGGCCTTCTCAGGGTCTTCCTCATTGCCACCTGGGCAGTCATACCCAGGCACTGGAAATCCATCATCTCTTCATCACTGAAGGAATTGGTGAAAGAAATGCAATGTATGGAGCATCTGATGGCATTTTTACACTACAGTAATGCCCTGTACACACGGTCGGATTTTCCGATGGAAAATGTGTGATAGGACCTTGTTGTCGGAAATTCTGACCGTGTGTAGGCTCCATCACACATTTTCCATCAGATTTTCCAACACACAAAGTTTGAGAGCAGGATATAAAATTTTCCGACAACAAAATCCTTTGTCGGAAATTCCGATCGTGTGTACACAAATCCGACGGACAAAGTGCCACGCATGCTCAGAATAAATAAAGAGATGAAAGCTATTGGCCACTGCCCCGTTTATAGTCCCGACGTACGTGTTTTACGTCACCGCGTTTAGAATGATCGGATTTTCCAACAACTTTGTGTGACCGTGTGTATGCAAGACAAGTTTGAGCCAACATCCGTAGGAAAAAATCCTAGGATTTCGTTGTCGGAATGTCCGATCAATGTCCGACCGTGTGTACGGGGCATAAGATTTTGAACATTAACAACCATGTAACATGGTGATTTCATTCTACTTGTTGAACTATCATCATAATAATGAAGGTGCCCTCCCATCCAGTTGGTAATCCCCCTCCCCTTCACCCCCTCTCCCTTTCCTCTTCTCCTTACTCCACACCTTGTTCCACCTGAAACCTATCAAATGGCCCAATCTCTTTATTTTTCTTTCCACTAGAGCAGGAGTGACTGCCTTGTGAGTACCCAACTCTATATCAAGCTATGAAACCACCAAGCTACTCATTCACTCCCTTGTTATCTCTTGCCTTGACTATTGAAACTCCCGTCTCATAGGCCTACCTCTCCATCTCCTCTTCAGTCTATCATGAATGCTGCTGCCAAACTCATCTATCTTACCAACTGCTTAGTGTCCACCACCCCTCTCTAGCAATCCCTCCACTGGCTTCCAGTTGCCCAGCTAATTAAACTCAAAATGCTAACAACAACATACAAAGCCGTTCACAACTCTGCCTTGAGCTATATCACCAGTCTTGTCTCCAATTATCACCCAAACCGTCCTCTCCGCTCCTCTTAAGACCTGCTGCTCTCAAGCTCCCTTGTCCCCTCCTCCCATGCTCATCTCCAGGACTTCTCCAGAGCCTTTCACACCGTCTGGAACTCTTTATCTCAATCTGTCCAGCTATCTCCTACTCTGGCTGCCCTTAGGTGATCCCTGAAAATGTATCTCTTCAGGGAAGCCTATTACAAACTGGTGGCGCTACATCAATCATGTACTAAATAATAATAGTAATAATATCACATCAGTGCCTTTTCTGCAGAACACCATGCTCATTTTCAAAATCTTACGTCCTGTGTTCTGTGTTGTTTGAATTTAACATTGTTCTCTACGTAAAACTTTAAATAAATATATTCCTGAAAATAGAAAGGATTAAAGTTAAACTGCAGGAATATTAAAAATGTTTCCTTGCTGTGAGGGTACCATTACACTGCAAGTGTAAATGCTTTTTTTTTTTTACCAGAAAAAAAATGCATTTTAATTTACCTCATCCCTCTCTTCACTGACAGTCAGTGCTCAACTCTTCTCTCATACACTCCAGCTTGTGGGTGGGTCCTCAGTATCCTCACTTACAATACAGGACTGATGGTTCTGCACTGTGCATGATGATGTCACAGCTGTGACCACTGGCCGGAGCAACAAAGAGGCTGTGGGGGTTGTATGGAAGGAGGAGCCTGCAGGAGTGAGGGATAAGGTTAGTAAATGTGTTTTCACTGGTAGGCCCTAGACAAAAGTAAAAATGTAACCCTTGTAGTGCAAGGAGAGACCCACTGCAAGGGTATTTTTCATTACCTGGGTGATCAGCTTAAAAACTCCAGTTTATTTTTTTGTTTTTAATTTTTTACTTTCTGTTTCTCAAAAGTAAACAACACCCTATATTAGACAGTCTGCAGCAAGTGTTCTCAGTAGCAGAACTCTGCTCAATTCATAGGCGTGTGCAAGGGGTGTGCCGGATGTGCCTGGGCACACTCTAATCACTGCGCATTAGCATTGTCATTCTGTTTGCCAGCAGGGAGATGGAAAAGATCTCCCCCTGACCGACTCTGCCACAAGCGAAAGGTTTCTGCACTTCTTTTTCACTGTGCCAGAAGGGAGATGGGCAAGATCTCCTACTGACCGGCTCTGCCATGAGTGTGTGTATGTGTATATATATCTATATATATATATATATATATATATATAGATATATATATATATACCCACTCACACGCACACACGTGTGCAAGTGAGTGCACGCCTGCCCACGTGTGTTTAAGCTTTGGATGCACAACCTAATGCAATAGGCTGCGCACACCTATGGCTCAATTCCTGTTGTAACAACAACCAAAAATTTGGGATTTTGCCTCACTTTCAGCCCCAATGTCAATAGTCACTAGGACACATAAACAGGCTGACACAGACAGCAATACAAACTTGACATGTTTGCTAACCCTGTCCTGAAAAAAAAGTGTAGGCTTTAGAATGATAAACTTTAAGAATGCAATCTAGTGAATTAGGATTGTGATGACAGTACTAGAACTTGCACCCCTTAGAAACAAACCAGCAATGGCAGCTCCCATGTTACTTTTCTCTCAAGTTCACTTTAATGAAGAGAATAATAAAGAATGTCTTTGTTAGCTCAGGTAACAGACGTCTACAGACTAGCAGATCAATACTATTCTCCTATTTAGCTTTTCTGAGAGAACATCACATCATAATTTGCCAACTGACATTCAGCATTCTTCATCTGATAAATTGTTATTTCAGCGGGATTGGATTACAAATAGGCTGCATACATAGTTAGTGAAAAGCAAACCTCTGAAGCCATCCTTGTGAGTAATTTGCAGTGTAAAAAAAAGCTGTTAGTCATATTGTTAATTCATATTCATAAGCCTTTTTCTTATGTAAGGAACAAGGACATGTTTCTAGGCATAACGATCGCCAGGGCTGCTGTTAGAAATTTCCGAGCCCCCTACAGCCTACCTCACAGGCCCCAAATATCAACATAAGAGTTTCACTAAAAATACAGTAATACCATTATTAGCAGACACAAACACAACATAACTTACACAATTCCTGCTCAATCTAAAGGCTAAAACCGTGTTGAGTTAATGAATAAAGTTCTGCGAGTAAATGAGGTCTCAGGGCTCATTAACCACTTCAGCCCCGGAAAGATTTACCCCCTTCTTGACCAGAGCATTTTTTGCGATTCGGCACTGCGTTGTTTTAGCTGACAATTGTGCAGTCGTGCGACGTTGTACCCAAACAAAATTGACGTCCTTTTTTTTCCACAAATAGAGCTTTCTTTTGGTGGTATTTGATCACCTCTGAGGTTTTTATTTTTTGCTCTATAAACAAAAAAAGAGCAACAATTTTGAAAAAAAAGCAATATTTTTTACTTTTTGCTATAATAAATATCCCCAAAAAATATATAAAAAAAACAAATTTTTTCCTCAGTTTAGGCCGATATGTATTCTTCTACATATTTTTAGTAAAAAAATTCCAATAAGCGTATATTGATTAGTTTTTTCACAAAAGTTATAGCGTCTACAAAATAGGGGATAGATTTATGGCATTTTTATTATTTTTTTTTTTTACTAGTAAGAGCAGCGATCTGCAATTTTTATCGGGACTGCGACATTATGGTGGACACTTCAGGCACTTTTGACACTATTTTGTGACCATTGTCATTTATACAGCAATCAGTGCTATAAATAGCCACTGATTACTGTATAAATGACACTGGCAGGGAAGGGGTTAACCACTAGGGGGCGATGAAGGGGTTTAGTGTGTCCTAGAGTGTGATTCTAACTGTGGGGGGATGTGCTACCACTGACATGACAGCGATCACTGCTCCTGCTGACAGGGAGCAGTAGATCCCTGTCATGTCACAAGGCAGAACAGGGAAATGCCTTGTTTACATAGGTATGTCCCCATTCTGCCGCTCCATCTCACCATCACAGGCCTCCGGCAAACATCGAGTTTGTGGGACCCGCGGGTCCGCTCCCACGTACAGGTACGCCCATTTGCCTGTACGAGCCATTCTGCCGACGTATATGTGTGTGTGCGGGCGGCAAGTGGTTAACATCAGGGCGTTGGCCTGTACAATGTAAATCAACAGTTTGTTTATGTGGCTGGAGTAGGGTTGCCACCTTTTCTTCAAGCCCAACCCGAACACTTTAGCGGCACAGGGCACACTCTCCTTTGTAATATATACTATAGGATTATAAAAGACCTGGGACATCTTTGGGTGCCCCAAGGAGAGTGGTAATGCAGTGCGCTGCGGAAAACAATGGATGTGGCCAAACTGCTCTTACTGACATCATCGTGCCCACCCCCCCAGTGACCCAATGATTCCAAACTTGCCCCCAGACCCCGTCCTGCAGCTCACGGATGACAACAGATTTTTGTGTGACTATTTCAGTTACTTAGCGAAAATAGCGAAAATTCAGAAAATAGCGAAAATTCATTTGCTATGGCACCCTATTTCAAAGCCTTTTAGAACCTCTGGCTTTGATCAGGTGGTTCAAAAAACACACCCCTGCCCACCCCCGCCATAGGAATCCATGTGCCCGGCATCCTGAAAGGGGCCGGGCACATGTATAGGGAGGTGTTGGGGGGGCGGCGCCCGTGCGCCCACAATGCACGTGCTGCCCCTGTTCAGATGTAAGGTCGGTGGGGCGACGAAAAAAAACACCACAGTTGCAATATGCTTTAAACAACCCCCCCTCCCCCGACCTCTACCCCCTTTACCTGCAGAGGCAGCACCTGGGGGTGTACACATCCTGCATCTGAGCTTTACTTCACAGCCGCAGCATGAATTATACCCCTGTCAAGCGTGACCTATATAAGTTAATGGTGCTGCTTTGCAAACACCTGACAACAGTGTGCAATGCACATGGATGCGGTATGCTAGTAGGGGATTGATGGAGTCGAAGCATTCGGTGATGAGGTGATATTATGCCTCCTTGCTGCCTGTCAAATGGTCTTTGAAGAGCGATCTGAAAGCCAATTGCTCTTCAGAGACCAAAGCATGTGTGAACAAACACTTAAATATTTTTTCATTATTTTTTGCTATTTTATTTTTACAGTTTTTAGAATTCTGTTTATTTTTTTACATTTTTGACAGTCCTGTTGGGGGACTTTGGGGAAATATCAGAGGTCTAAACAGACCCCTGATGTCTCAATTTTAAGACATAGATTCCTCTGTCTTTTTTTCTATTGCACTGGACAGTGAATGAACAGAAAGTGCTCTGTACAAAGTGGCTTCCTGTTCATTCACGTCACTCACTGTTTTCAATCTGGGAAGGAAGGGGCCAGTAAATATGACCCCCCCCCCCCCCGTGTGTGCACTGCAGCAGCCAATGGGAGAGCATTGGAGGGAAGTCAGCAGCACTGTGGGGGTGGGATAATCTGAGCTACAGCCTGCAAGGGGGGGGGTGGTAGAAAGTGAAGGGGGGTGGCACACCTAAAACTGACCCCCCTGTGTGGCCTTTCCTACAGCAGCTGCAGCCGGCAGAAGGGAGAAGAGGGGAACTGGCAGCGCTGAGTGGTGGGGGGGGGGGGCACATGGGGGAATTGAAGTGGAGAGGGGGTGGCAGACTTGTGGTAATCAGAGAGGCAGTGGAGGGGGCTGGGTGCAAATACTGGAACCCATAAGTGCAGCCAGTGGAAGGGAGAGGAGGAGAAGCCAGGATTGGAGCAGATAGAGATTAGTGGAGTCAGGTGCTAAAGTGATTTTCAGCAATGGCTCCCAGGATTCAGCCTGAATTGGTGCAACGCCGGGATTTCTTTGAAATCCTGGGAAAGTCCTGCCCATTCTGTTGGGAGGTAGGGGGTAGGAGAGAGATTAGCAGCATTATGCAGGCTAGGGGATAATGGTGGGCTGGATATCGGACAGGACATAGAGACTAATATTTCTGTTCCTGGCTTGGCTGTCAGGTTGGTTAGAGAAGCAGGGAGCAGAGGTCAGTTAGCAGAAGCAGAAGCCACTGTCTACAGAGGGGCAGGCAATGTTATGTGTATCTAGGGAGTCAGCCTACCAATACCTCTCATGCTACTGACACCCATATCATGCCTGGGCTAGTAATACGTCTTCCTCGCAGGCACAGTACTGTGCACTAAGAAACAGGGGGTGGGTCTACTGTGTGTAATTCTGCCCAGCATGCAGGAGCTCAGCTTCCAGCCATCTCCTTCAATATATGAATTCACTCCATGGTGTGCTCTATGTCCGCAGTGGCAGTAAGCAAGGTGGACTGCGCCCCCCCTGATAAAAAACACTTGTGCCCCTCCTGCCCAACCCCCCTTCCCTGTCTGGGCCCTGTGAGTCCCCTCAGCTTATGGAATGGGAGCAGCTGGATGCGGAGTTGGGGGGTGGACCTGTGCCCACCTGCAATGCACCATTGGTTGCTAGGACACAGGCAGTCCTAGCAACCAATGACTGAAAAGAAGAGGAAGGGGGGTGGCAGAGGCAAAGAGCTCAAGTTTGCCCTGCCAACACAAATCCTCATGGGGTGCAGTGTGTAAGAGCACATATTGCACCCATTGATGATACCCCCTCTGAGTGGAGCTTGGCACAGATACATGAATGAATCGCCCTGCAGCGCAGCCAAAGGGAGAGGAGGAGAATGGGCAGTGCTGCAGTGGGAGCCACAGTAGGAACAGAAAGGTGGTACAGCTGTCTCTCCTGCTTGGCAGATGCCCAGGCCCCTCTTTGATAGGGCTGGGCCTGGTACAAGAGCTTAAATTTCTTATCAGTGGCCCTGGCCAAAGTATAACTGTGATGGAAATCTGGCAAACGTTTTAAAATTATGTTGTCTGGTTTCCCAGGCTAACTATTCTAAGATTTTCTTTCTATATTCTTTCTCTGCTTCAGTAAAGGTTTATTTGTCTTAAAAATGTGATCAAATACACAACATTTGACACTGAATAAGTAGTATTTATTTATTTCTCTTCCATGCAGGTAGTTGAAGTGAGTCTTTAAAGAATATGCAAACCCAACATTTCATATTCATTGACATGTGCCTGCTGTACCACGTACTTGTAAAAAAAAGTATCCTGTTCTCTTTGTAATGCTTCCTTTGTGTGAAATACCTGCTGTTCCCACTATTCCCTGTGCTTTCCTATTGAAAGTAACCACACTAGGCATGAGAGCACAGCATGGTCAGTTTTCTAACTGTGCTGAGAACTCAGCCGGCTCTCCTCCAATTATCAGACTCGTGTTGACACTGCCTGCACAGCTATTCACTGGGAGGATGAGTGTGCTGCCGTCTGTCCTCCCCTAGCTCTCTGAGCTCCTTATGCAGCTGAGAGCAAAGGGTATGTGATCACTTATATAAAAGGGAAAGAAAGGTATTTATAACTTTTTTTTATATGTATACACAAATATTTTGCCTTTTACTTCTATTTTAAACTGAATGGGTTGTTTTACAAGATGAGGAGTTACATAAACTTTAATAGGGTTCATTTACAAAAAGAGTAGAGCATTTTTATTTTACACACTGAATTCTCACTAAGTGAAATGAAGTGAAACTAAGTGAAAATTCTCTTTGCAAAGGATACCCAACCGTCTGCAAAGGAAAATTAAAAACTAGATATTTGTTTGCACATAATTGTATGATAGAAGTCTGTACAACTTCAACGTATTCAATAAGCTATTTGAAAATTCACTTTGCAACGCAAACATACTTTGCTACTTAGTAAATCATTCACAATGTCTTCTTCCCAGGGACTCGAAGATCAGAGTAGCTGATACATTTTACAGAGTTTGATATACTATGTTATGTAAGAAATATTTACTGAATATTCCATATGTAGAACAATGTAAGAGAATTCAAGGAAAAACCCTAAAGGCCCTGGGGTGCATTCTTAAAAAAATTCCAAGACAATTTGTATATTAATTACAGTAATCATAATGTGTTGAGCAACAGAAAGAATAGCTATATAAAAGGAAAGCTTATACAAGGATGCCGGAAAGACAGAAAATGTGGAACAATAAAATGGTGTAGAATGTGCGTGAACCCGCACATCAAAATCCACACAGAAAGACAGACTTTATTAGACAAATGCAGCAAGTAACACTTACATGTTTTAGACAAACTTGTCCTTAGTCATAGAGTATGTAATGCTTTCAAAACAGATTGAATAAATACATCTGGTGTCCAGGCTCACTCACGAAATGGAATGTGTCACTCTTCTTTCTTTACTATTAACATGGTTTCTGACTATCCTTGTTGAGCGTCTAATGAGCTTGATGTATGTATATACAGTATATATATATATATATATATTTATATATATATATATATATATATATATATATATATATATATATATATATATATATATATATATATATATGTACAGTTGTGCTCATAAGTTTACATACCCTGGCAGAATTTCTGATTTCTTGGCCATTTTTCAGAGAATATGAATGATAACACAAAAACTTTTCTTTCACTCATGGTTAGTGTTTGGCTGAAGCCATTTATTATCAATCAACCCTGTTTACTCTTTTAAAATCATAATCACAACAGAAACTACTCAAATGACCCTGATCAAAAGTTTACATACCCCAGTTCTTAATACCGTGTATTGCCCCCTTAAACATGAATGACAGCTTGAAGTCTTTTGTGGTATTTGTGAATGAGGCTCTTTATCTTCTCAGATGGTAAAGCTGCCCATTCCGCTTGGCAAAAAGCCTCCAGTTTCTGTAAATTCTTGGGCTGTCTTGCATGAACTGTACGTTTGAGATCTCCCCAGAGTGGCTCAATGATATGGTGAGGAGACTGAGATGGCCACTGCAGAACCTTCATTTTATTCTGCTGTAGCCAATGACAGGTCGACTTGGCCTTGTATTTTTGTAAATTTTTTATTATACCTTTTCATGTGGCAACACTGAAGAAATGACACTTTGCTACAATGTAAAGTAGTGAGTGTACAGCTTGTATAACAGTGTAAATTTGCTGTCCCCTCAAAATAACTCAACACGCAGCCGTTGATGTCTAAACCACTGGCAACAAAAGTGAGTACACTTCTGAATGAAAATGTCCAAATTGGACTCAAATATTGTGTCAATATTTTTTGTGGCCACCATTATTTTACAGCACTGCCTTAACCCTCTTGGACATGGAATTCACCAGAGCTTCACAGGTTGCCGTTGGAGTTCTCTTCCACTCCTCCATGACGACATCACGGAGCTGGTGGATGTTAGAGACCTTACGCCCCTCCACCTTCCATTTGAGGATGCCCCACAGATGCTCAATAGGGTTTAGGTCTGGAGACATGCTTGGCCAGTCATCACCTTTACCTTCAGCTTCTTTAGCAAGGCAGTGGTCATCTTGGAGGTGTGTTTGGGGTCGCTATCTTGTTGGAATACTGCCCTGCGGCCCAGTCTCCGAAGTGAGGGGGTCATGCTCTGCTTCAGTATGTCACAGTACGTGTTGGCATTCATGTTTCCCTCAGTGAACTGTAGCTCGACAGTAACGGCAGCACTCATGAAGCCCCAGACCATGACACTTCCACCACTATGCTTGACTGTAAGCAAGACACTTGTCTTTGTACTCCTCACCTGGTTGCCACCACACGTGCTTGACACCATTTGAACCAAATAAGTTTATCTTGGTCTCATCAGACTACAGGACATGGCTCTAGTAATCCATGTCCTTAGTCTGCTTGTGTTCAGCAAACTGTTTGCAAGCTTTCTTGTTCATCATCTTTAGAAGAGGCTTCCTTCTGGGACGACGGCCATGCAGACCAATTTGATGCAGTGTGTGGTGTATGGTCTGAGAACTGACAGGCTGACTGCCCACTCCTTCAACCTCTGCAGCAATGCTGGCAGCACTCATATGTCTATTTCCCAAAGACAACCTCTGGATATGACGCTGAGCTTAGGGGTGTACTCACTTTTGTCACCAGTGGTTTAGACATTAATGGCTATGTGTTAATTTATTTTGAGGGGACAGCAAATTTACACTGTTATACAAGCTGTACACTCACTACTTTACATTGTAGAAAAGTGTAATTTCTTTTGTCACATGAAAAGATATAATCAAATATTTACAAAAATGTGAGGGGTGTACTCACTTTTGTGATAATACTGTATATATACAGTGATGGGCACTGATGGGTGGCAGTAATGGGCACTGATGGGTGGCAATAATGGCCACTGATTGCCTACACTGATGGCAGCACTGCTAGGTGGCACTGATTGGCACCACTGGTGGGCATTGATAGGTGGCACTTGTGGGCATTGATAGGTGGCACTGCTGGGCACTGTGGGCACTGGCAGGTGGCAATGGCAGGTGGCACTGGCAGGCACAGATCAGGCATATGTGCCTCCTTCCTCTTCGGATGTCCCTGATCGGCTTTTTTTTCTCCTCACGCTGTCAGCGTGAGGAGGAAAAAAAAACAATTACCGAGCTTTTGTTTACATCACGTGATCAGCTGTCATTGGCTGACAGCTGATCACATGGTAAGGGGCCGGGATCGGCCCCTTACTCGGATCTGTGATCATCTGAGTCTCCGTGACTCGGTGATCACAGCGCGCACACAGGGGAGGACGTCCCATGACGGCCTCCCGGAAATTGAGGTCCACGCTGTGGCCGTCATTCGGCTCTGGCCCGGACCTCAAGTGGTTAAAGTGAAACAATAAATTGAAACATTCCTTTAAATTTTGAACCTGGGGGGGTGTCTAAAGTATGCCTGTAAAGTGGCAAATTTTTACAGTGTTTAAAGCAGTCCCTGCACAAAATTACATTTCTAAAGGAAAAAAGTAATTTAAAATTACTTGCGGCTATAATGAATTGTTGGGTCCCGGCAATACAGATAAAAGTCATTGAAAAAAATGGCATGGGATCCCCCCCAGCCCATTACCAGGCCCTTTGGGTCTGGTATTATTATTATTTCAGTTACTTATATAGCGCCGTCAATTTTACGCAGCGCTTTACATATACATTGTACATTCACATCAGGCCCTACCCTCAAGGAGCTTACAATCTAAGGTCCCTAACTCACATTCATACATACTAGGGACAATTTAGACAGGATCTAATTAACCTACCAGCATGTCTTTGGAGTGAGGGAGGAAACCCACGCAGGCACAGGGAGGGAACATGCAAACTCCAGGCAGGTAGTGTCATGGTTGGAATTCAAACCAGCGACCCTTCTTACTGCTAGGTGAAAATGCTACCCACTACACCAAAATATTTACGTACCCGGGTGGCCCCCGCCCCCTCTGACACCGCTGGGAAGCTATTGGGAAGTTCCTGTGCGTCAGCGGGGGGCAGGGGTCACCCGGGTACGTCACCGTGTGGCTGTCATCGGGACTTTTATCTGTATTGCGGAGACCCGACAATTCATTATAGCTGGGAGTAGTTTTAAATTACTTTTTCTCTAGTCCCTGCACAAATGTCATTTTGTGCAGGGACTGTTCTAAACAGGGGAAAAATGCGCCACTTTACAGGCATACTATAGACACCCCCCAGGTACGAAATTTAAAGGAATATTTCACTTTTATTTTTTTACTTTAAGCATTATTAAAATCACTGCTCCCGAAAAAACGGCCTTTTTTAAAACTTTTTTGCATTGATACATGTCCCCTGGGGCAGGACCCAGGTCCCCAAACACTTTTTATGGCAATAACTTGCATATTAACCCTTAACCCTTAAATTAGCACGTTTGATTTTTCATGTCCGTGTCCCATAGACTTTAATGGTGTTTGCGTGCTCGAACAAATTTTTTGCCTGTTCTACTGCAAACTGGGGGTGTTTGGCTCACTCATCCCTAATATATATATATATATATATATATATATATATATATATATATACTATGTATGTATACAGTATATTTTTTAAATTTTTTGTAGTTTGGTTGCGCTGTCTGTTAAATGTTATTGTTCTATTTCAGTGTATTATTTCAAATAGATAATAAGGATGAGCTCAGGCGTGTTTGCAAGTCCACATGCCTGCACCCGCTAGGAAGCTCCACGACTGCACAGATCGGGAAATGTCTCACTACCTGAGATTACCGCTGTGGAGTGTCAGCTTCCTGGCGGGCGTGGGCACGTGGACTTGCGAACACACCTGAGCGCATCCTTAATAGATAAATAGAAAGTGGCTGCACACCACCATGGAACTAATGCAAAATAATTCCTTTAATGTCTACACAGTCAGGGAAGCAAAACAGGACAAACTGTTGATGCGTTTTAAACTTAGATCATATGCTTAATCATTAAGCACGTGATCTAAGTGTGAAACGCATCAACAGTTTGCCCCGTTTTGCTTTCCTGACTGTGTAGACATTAAAGGAATTATTTTGCATCTGCTCTATGGTGGTATGCAGCCAATTTCTCTTTATGTCTGATGTCTGCAGTGGCAAGCTGGGGCAGGCACCCACACTGAACTGTAATTAAGTACTCACCTGAGAGGTATACATACCTCACTTGGATGTAATTTTATATCGCTAGGATTGTTTTTAAAATATTTCAGATTTTCTTGATATTATCTGTATCATATTCTTGATTCACTACATATTTTCAAGTATTTTGTTGTGCCTGGTAGTGACATTGCTTGTTCACCTATCTAGTCATCTACACTTAAAGTGGTTCTAAAGGCTGAAGGCCTTTTACCTTCATGCATTCTATGCATGAAGGTAAAAAACCTTCAGTGTTCAGCTGTCCCCTCAGCCCCCCTAATACTTAACTAAGCCCGTTCTCGAGCCAGTGATGTGCACAAGAGCATCGTCTCTCCCTTCTCATTGCCTAAGATGCAGCAGCAGGAGCCAATGGCTCTCGTTGCTGTCGATCACAGCCAGTGAGGAGGGAGGGGGGCAGGGCTGAGCCATGCTCTCTGTGTCTTATGAACACAGACAGCTGGCTTGGGAGCGAGCACATGCAAATTGCTGACATCATGTACTAAAACGAATTTATTTTATAAGAGTTTTACTTATAAAGCGTACATATGGAACTTTTCGCAGCCTGGAACCAGACAACCTGCCATGCCAACAAGGTCAGCTCCTCACCCAAAGCCGACTCTGTGAATTCCGTGACACAGCAGTGCCTACTCACAGGGCATAGTGAATACGTGTCACAGAATTTAAGGAAGTAAATATGTGGGGATCTACACAAAGTAAGTTTGCAAATGTCCAGACTGTTCAGATTAATAGGAGTAGGCTATAAACAATTGCAATACGATGTGAAAATTAAAATATATATATTTTTATTTTGACTATAGATACATTCTAACGAAATTACTATAGCTATTTTGAGAAATTATATTTTGCAATGAGAATTTTGACAAACATTTCAACACCTGTCCAAGTGTATAGGGACTATAGAACCAACCATAAAATAAAAATAAAAAATAATAAAATAGCATTGTAAATTCTCATATTTAACAAACTCGCACCATGATCTGGCAGGCTGACAAGCCTAGGCTTGGTTTGGTTGGATTACTCAGTTGACCTGGATTAAAGTCTACTCCAGTACATTTAAGGTTTATTCAATTTCTTTGAAATTAATTTTACAGCTAAAGACAGATGCATATCTAGAAACTTGATTTATTTTTTGAGACATGAACGAGTGCATTTCAGGTTCTTCAGACTTACTTATTATAAATTCTGGCAGGAGTCCATTCTGACTTTTTTTTATATCCCCGTAAAACCTCTGCTGATTTTTAGTATACTATATTTTGTAATTAAAAATAATCTAAAACAAGGCAGAATACCTGAAGTCCAGGTTGGAAAATGCCACTCCTTTACTTGTGAAATGCATATTAGAAGCAGGCAATGACCTCACTTTCATTAAATTGCATGTCTGCTCAGGTTATGGACATTTAATTATTTACAGATCCCTAATATGCAGTATAATAGCTTCAAAATAAGCCCTCACTTGACTCTCTAGCTGCATGTACTGTGAATTAATTAATTATCAAAAAGCATAACAAAGGTTCTGAAGTCAGTTTCTAACAGTTTAGAAATGTCTACTGTGTGTTTAAATTAGTAGTCCAAAACTCTGTATCTAGAGAAAGTAAAGGGGTATATCTGTTATTTCAGTGCCTCAGTTTTGAACTTTAAAAATGAATTTCACCACAATACTTATAGCTGCAGGGGTGAATGCAGGCTTGTTTGGAATGTGTAATTACTTTAAAGTAGACGTAAACCCTGAATTAAAAAAGAAGTATGGGTTTTTGCTTTTTATTTGATAATCATACTTACTGGTGCCTCTAAGACAGCAGATTGCTCGGTTCTCACAGATCAGTCACCGGTGCTCTGATCTGCCCCCCCCCCCCACTCACTGGAGCGCTGGGCTGTGAAGGGGGCAGGAGCGCCCACCTCAGCCTCTCAGCAGCTCGCCAAGATGCTAAACTGGGTGCCGATAGGGTTGCCATATCATCCCTTTAATCCAGGACACACATTAATTACACAGGTTCTGTGGCTAATAAAGGTGGTACTTAAACTCAGTGCCTTATGTGCATTATATTAGCCTCAGAACCCGTGTAAATAATATGTGTCCTGGATTAAAGGGATGATGTGGCAACCCTAGGTGCTGGTCCAGGCATGTGGGCATATCCCGACTCAATTGTCATGATCTTCCCCGAGTGTCACGTACCTGAAGGGAGACTGAAATGACGAGGTCGGCCTCCCTTGTATCTCTAGACCAGGTCCTGCTGAGAGTAAAATAGAAGGAGCTGAAGGACAGGAGGCACACGAGTGCCTGCAGATGGAGACCCGGAAACCTGTAGCAGGAAGTAGCAGCTGATCGCAGGACTGTTGCAGAGCAGAAAGTCGCAGCTGGTCGCTGAACTGTGGTTGCAGAGCAGGAAGTCGCAGCTGGTCGCAGGCCTGTAGGTGCAGACACTCGGGTACTTGTGCTGAGCCGAGCAAGGCACCAGAGCAAAGTCACAGGAATAGCTGGGTTCGTCAACAGGTGGGCTGCAGGGTACTGGAACATCAGGCAGAGACAGGTTAGATGGGAAGCCGGGTTCGTCAACGGGCGCGCAGTAGGGTACTGGAACATCAGGCAGAGACGGGTCAGATGGGAAGCCGGGATCAGGAACCAGAGATCAGATATAGAGTCCAGAGCAAGGTCAACAGGAGCCAAGGTCAGCAACGGGAAATCAGAAAGGACAACACAGGTTTCAGGATAACAAGAACACAGCTGAAGATCAGTCAGCACAGATCATTTGCTGGGCCCCCCTTTAAATAGGTCGACTGGCGCCAACTGGCGATGTACTGGCCGGTGTACTCCGGGCGCATGCGCATAAGCGCGCAAAGGCATTTGTAGTCACCCATATGCGCGTGCATGAGCACCAGCGTGCACCAGGCGATTTCCACTGGTTTCCTTACACTGAGCCTGGATCGGCTCTGTGACATCAGCAAACAGTGGATTTTAGCCCGCTGTCTGCTGAAAACAGGTCACAGGAGTGCAGTACGAACTCACAGGAGTTGATCCACAGGAGAATTACAGCCAAATGAGCTTTGAAATGTCTTCTCCTTTAAAGGCATTTAGTTTGCTAAAATACTGTGCATCATAAACAATTGACAATTTAAATGGAATTCAGTTTTCACCTTTTGTAGCATCTTAAGCTGACCATACATGAGTCATTTTTTTTCCGATCAGCCAGCGGGCCAGTCCCTGCTGAACCAGATGAATTTCGATCCATCTATAGCCAGTTTTAGTGATGTTGATCTCCTACAGCCTCTTTGCAGTCACACCTTGTTTATATGCACTTCAGAAAAAGCTGTATGGCATTTCTTAAACACAGGAGCACAATTGGAAGACAGAATGTTTACAGGTATATGCCCAATACACGTGTATATTAGATTCTCCCTGAGTCAACGCATTTCACTTAAATTTTCTTAATCAGGACGCATGGAAGATCAGAGCAGTTGTCTATAAGAGAAAAAATATTGTGATTAAACATAAAAGTAGGTACTCATGTGTTACCATCTCAATCAGTAGCACAAAAAAAAAAAAACGCTCACTGGAATCATCTGTATTATTTTATTTTAAATCTACAGATTACCAAATATTAAAAATGACATAAAATTACCATAACACTTTAAAGCTTATATGAGATTTTAATGATTGCATTTATATGTTCTTACTACCTAGAATTATTATGAAACCCATGAATCTGGAAATGGCTGCTTTCATCGGGGGCTTATGAGACAATCATTTTATTTCAGTCTATTCCTTTAAAAAAAAACTGTCATGAGTAAGTATGGAGGTTGAAATTGCTGAGCTTTCCATCTGAAAATACTAGTTCCCTGGCTCTCATTGTGTAGGAGGGGTTTCAGCAAAGGCAGCCTCTGTATTTAGTAATGATATCCCATAGCCCTTTTCTTTTCAAAACCAGGTTATGTCAATGCTGTATCCAAGCCTAGGCCAACAAGGCCCAGGCCTAGGGCAGCACTTTGCAGGGGGGCAGCACAGAAAGAGTTCCTGCCAGCTTGTGCTACACTGTTAGTGTAGCACCAGTCTTATAGGGCGGACTGGGCTGAGAGGCAAGTTAGTCTAGCTCCCCCACAAAGTGGCTTCACTGCTTCCGGTATGCGAGCGGCTGGCATTCCGCAACTGGGGGGGGGGGCGCCGCTTGTAATTCTGACTGTCCTCTCATCCTAGACCACAAACCTTCCTCACTGTACTTTATGTTTTCTGCTGCACCATTAGCATGGTTATATCTTCTTGGTCCTCTCCATAAAATTATCAGAAATTTGTGCTTAAAGTAGTGCTATAGGCAACACTTTCTTTTTCATTTTTGAAAGCATAAGGGAGGGTTATAGCCCCTGTCAGTTTATTTTTTACCATCCCTGTCCCATTGCAGAGATTTCCCTTCACTTCCTGCCCCATAATCAAACAGGAAGTGAGAGGATATCTATGCAAGATAAGGGAATGCATTGCCCCACCCACCAGGCCCTCCGAACTAGTGTACCCACTCAAAAATTTCAGGGTGGGTCTTATATAACAAGGGGTGTGGTGTTGAAAGGAAGGGGGTGGGTCATATTTAAATTAGGGGGTGCGCGAGTTTAGTCAGGCCTAGGGCAGCACAAAACCTAAATACACTACTGGGTTATGTAATTTATACTAGCTCATCTTGGAGCACACCCTACTATAATAACAAATATCAATAATGTAACCGAACCCAATTACAAAAAAAAATCATGTAAACTAAATTTGCAGCTTTCATTAAAATAATGATATATAATAATCTGGTGATGATAATAATCTGGTAAGCTTGTCATGAAAGACTATGTCCATGTTTCCTATGACAAATGTGGGTCCAGCTTGACCCATCATTCTGCTGCTATCAGCCCAGTGTCATACTGTAGTAGCATCAGCTGTGTTCGGTAGCAGTACAGATGATTTCCTGTCTGCTGCCAGAATGAAATTGATCTGGGATGAGTGCTTCTCAGCCATTCAGAGAAAGTCTTATATTTTTTTATCAATGAATACAAGGCTTCCTCTGATTGGCCAAGGTGGAGAGATGGGTGGATGAAATAAAAATTTCCATTTTGACCAATTAGAGGAAGCCATGTATTAATTCCTAATAATACAAGACTTCCTCTTAATGGTGGAGAAGCACTTAGCCTAACCTAATTTTGTTCTGGCATCAGATTGGAAATCACCAGTGATGCTGCCGGAAAATAATGCTACATACTATATGGAGCTAAGGCTACTACAGTACGATACAGCACTGACAGCAGCAGAATAGCTTATTTACATTTGGGCCATCTTGGCCTAAACAAACTATTTCAAGTGAAAGGAAACATGAACTTAGACTTGAAGGTCTTTACCCAGGTACTTTCTATAATGGGGCGACAATTATCTGCATTGTCACCCTGTCACATGCAGTTGTTGGAGGGCGGGGTCATCTGCACTCATGCACGTGGAAGTACCTCTCACGTGGAGTGTGTTAATCAATGCGAGGTGAAGACTGCGGTCATGTGAGGAATCTAACTTTAAGGCAGTTTCCAGACTTAGAGATGAACTTTCACTTAGTACAATAATAAAGTGCAAAGTTCCTCTGAAAAGTGACTTGTCCCATGTCACTGCACACTGTAATTCACATGTTTGCATTAGGAGGGGCGTTCTGAGTCTGCGCCCGCTCCATCACTCCAGCGTACCTCTGTTACCCCATACCCAGTAACAGAATTGGGTCCTGCTGAGCAACTAGCGTGGACCTCATGGTTGCTTGTACCTTATTTATGGATACCTATAGCAACTACACTCCTCTTCTTGTCCTTGCCAAGTTAAAGCGGGGGTCCACCTATCTATCGTTTTTTTTTTTTTTAGTTCATTCACAAACTTTTCTTCTCAACATTACATACTCACATATTGTGTGTAATATGTCCACCTGTGTCAGATTTCGTCGGAAAGAATAACTTATATTATTCACTGCAGGCGGTTTCCATCTTCATTGTGGGCATTTGAAGCCCACAAGCATTTATTTCCTGAATGTGGTGAATGCTGTGCTCCCAGCATTCACCGCACATTCCCGCATATGCTCAGTGGCATCCTGGGAAGCCTGAGACTAGCTCCCAGGAGTCTGGGAGAGGCTAGAAACACGCCTACTCCCACGGGAGGAGAACCAGGAAGTGCAAAGAAGAATAGAAAAAAAAAAGGTAATTACGGCGATTTAAATTTTTTTAAACGGCATGTCAGCATCTAGGCAAGGAAGAGAATACATACAGATATTGTTCAAAATTTGGGTGGAACCCCGCTTTAACCCTCTGTGGTAATGTTACTTCATAACCCACATGTGCTTTACAGACCCATGTTCTTTGGAATACACCAGAATCAACATGCACCTTTTTGAATAACTTCAGACCTTCTTTAAATATAACAAACATGTTATACTTACCTGCTCTGTACAATGGTTTTGCAGAACAGCCACAATCCTCCTCTTCTCAGGTACCCTTCCCTCCTGCTGAGTGCCCCCACAGCAAGCAACTTGCTATGGGGGCACCCGAGCCACAGCTCTGTGTGTCCATTCAGACACAGAGCTGCTGTTTGGTCCCGCCCCTATATCTCCTGATTGGCTAACTGACTTTGATTGACAGCAGCAGGAGCCAATGGCACCATTGCTGTGTCTCAGCCATTCAGGAGGGAGAGTCCCGGACGGCTGAGGCACTCCTGCACATTTCTGGATGGAGATGGGGATAAGGTAAGTATTAGGGGGGTCTGAGGGGGGCTGCTGCACACAGAAGGTTTATTATCTTATTGCATAGAATGCATTAAGATAAAGAAAACTTCTGCCTTTACAATCACTTTAATATAACTTTATTAAAAGATGATGCTGCATACAGTTCAATATAAATGTGTCCATAATCCTAACTTGTGTAAGTGACCCTTTGTCTATTAGGGGAACAGGGTGACCGTGAACCCCAGTCTGATCTGTACTAATCGGACTCACTGTACAACCACACTGTATATATATATATATATATATATATATATATATATATATATATATATATATATTGTATATTGTCTCATACTATGGTGTGCTCTGTGTTGGGTCATTTGGGGTGTGGTTGTATTCCATTGTTCTATTGTGTCTGTCTGCCTTGGGAGAAACCTATTATGGGATGTATATGTCTCTGTGGATTAGCTGTGAGAGGGGAGGGGGGATTTCTCCAGCAGCCCCTCCCAAAGACAGTCTACTGATGAGAAGTTTGAATCCACCTGTGTCATGCTACTGGTGGAGGTAAAGTCTACCCCGCCCTGTTTCATTATGCAAAGGAGGGGGGATTGTCACCTATGTACCTGTGTATAAATAAACAGTTCATGTTCCAGCTTTGTAACTGAGCTAGTCTAGTCTGGTTCTTGGTTACAATATTCGACTGTAAAATATGGTATCTAAAGATCCAGATTGGAGGAAGCAGTGTACTGACGGAAGCACTTAAGCGGAGTGTGGGATGGGATCCGTCACAGTAAATATACAGCTTGTATTACAGTGTAAATTTCCTGTCTCCTCAAAATAACTCAACACACAGCCATTAATATCTAAACCGCTGGCAACAAAAGTGAGTACACCCCTAAGTAAAAACGTCCAAATTGGGCAAAATTAGTCATTTTTTGTCATGTGACTCGTTAGTGTTACAAGGTCTAAGGTGTAAATGGGGAGCAGGTGTGTTAAATTTGGCTTTATCGCTCTCACTCTCTCATACTGGTCACTGGAAGTTCAACATGGCACCTCATGGCAAAGAACTCTTTGAGGATCTGAAAAGAAGAATTGTTGCTCTACATAAAGATGGCCTAGGCTAAGACCATACAGCGGTTTAACAGGACAGGTTCCACTCAGGACAGGCCTCGCCATGGTCGACTAGAGAAGTTGAGTGCACATGCTCAGTGTCATATCCAGAGGTTGTCTTTGGGAAATAGACGTATAAGTGCTGCCAGCATTGCTGCAAAGGTTGAAGGAGTGGGGGGTCAGCCTGTCAGTGCTCAGACCATACGCCGCACACTGCTTCAAATTAGTCTGCATGGCTGTCATCCCAGAAGGAAGCCTCTTCTGAAGATGATGCACAAGAAAGCCTGCAAACAGTTTGCTGAAGACAAGCAGACTAAGGACATAGATTACTGGAACCATGTCCTGTGGTCTGATGAGACCAAGATAAACTTATTTGGTTCAGATGATGTCAAGTGTGTGTGGTGGCAACCAGGTAAGAAGTACAAAGACAAGTGTGTCTTGCATACAGTGAAGCATGGTGGTGGGAGTATCATGGTCTGGGGCTGCATGAGTGCTGCTGGCACTGTGGAGCTACAGTTCATTGAGGGAACTATGAATGTCAACATGTACTGTGACATACTGAAGCAGAAGATGATCCCTTCACTTCAGAGACTGGGCCGCAGGGCAGTATTCCAACATGATAACAACCCCAAACACACCTCCAAGACGACCACTGCCTTGCTAAAGAAGCTGAAGGTAAAGGCGATGGACTGGCCAATCATGTCTCCAGACCTAAACCCTATTGAGCATCTGTGGGACATCCTCAAATGGAAGGTGGAGGAGTGCAAGGTCTCTAACATCCACCAGCTCCGTGATGTCGTTATGGAGGAGTGGAAGAGGACTCCAGTGGCAACCTGTGAAGCTCTGGTGATCTCCATGCCCAAGATGGTTAAGGCAGTACTGTAAAATAATGGTGGCCACACAAAATATTGACACTTTGGGCCTAATTTGAACATTTTCACTTAGGAGTGTACTCACTTTTGTTGCCAGCGGTTTAGACATTATTGGCTGTGTGTTGAGTTATTTTGAGGGGACAACAAATTTACACTGTTATACAAGCTGTACACTCACTACTTTACATTGTAACAAAGTGTAATTTCTTCAGTGTTGTTACATGAAAAGATATAATAAAATATTAACAAAAATGTGAGGGGGGTACTCACTTTTGTGAGATACTGTATCTCCCTTGCTGAGCTATTGTGTTCTGATAGGGGGATGTCCCCTCTGCCAGAACACTCTAGCCAGCGCTTTCAGCCATTGACTGATCAGGAGATGGTCGGCAGACCTTTTTCAATCATGAGCCTTCGACGTGAGCCTTTAGACCTATGAACCTTCAACAGAAGCTGGCTGAACAGCCTGCTTCTGTCGGACCAGCTGCCGTACACACGGGCCAAATGTCGGATGTTTTTTGTTGAACCGGCCAATGCCAGCCAAAATTTGGGACGTGTGTACTGGACTTTAGCCATTTCCCCAGCCTGGGCCAGTTGCTGGATAACTAACTGTGTACATTTTTCAACCTGCCTACACACTTGTGTTGGTACTACAAGCAACTGTGCCAACACATATATTGTGTAGGCATGGTCTACCACTTTCATCATAAGTAAACCAGTCCAGGGCAATGATATGCAGCCAATAGAGCAAGTGCATGAAGGAAGTAGCTGAAAAGGGCTGGCAGAGATCTCAAGCATTAAGATCCATAAAAGGATGAACAAACAGTTTAAACTGTATTTATGGGAAAAAGCAATTATTATTTATGATACAACGTGCTTTAGGAATACAAAATGTAATTCAAGTAGGGTTTAGATCTGTTTTATGTTTTGCTATATGGTGTAGTAATTTGCTGTTCACAGCAAGACAAAGAGAGAATTCTTCTCCTCTCATTTCCTGATGAGATGACATATAGTTGTTAACCTTCAATATGCCTCAAATGAACTATGACGGCAGTTTCACTCAACACGCTGACTAATAATTATTCAGTTTTACAAACATAGGTTAGGAGCAGGTAGCATTGGGTGAAATTGTGGTTAGGACTTACTAAGCTGCATGGACTACACGTTAACAACGTTTGAGGGTGAGATGATGGAAGGTTAGTAGAAATTCCTAATTGGAGGATAAGAAGGCTTATGATTAATGAAGTACGATGTAGGTAGGGATGACTGACCTGAGAGGTTTGGGTATATCTAACTATTAGCAGATGAGTTTACACCAAGAGTTGAATTCCCATGATATCTCTGCTTGGTCAACCTCTCCCCTACATGTGTTGCTCTTGTTTCAACAGGTGTTCTTATTAAATTAAAGTGGAATACCTAATCTCTCTTACAAAATATTGTTATTAGAGAAATTCAGGGGCTTTTATTGAACATCCCCTTCTAGTAATTCTAGTTTTGTCATGCTGTCATGCTCACCCTCTGGCTTCAATTCGCTATGAGTGACTGAACCAGAACCAGTATGTAGATCTCAAACTGTGACCTCATAATGAATTTGGCATGATGCATGCCTGTACTGGGTCTGTGGCTTAGAAAGTACTAATGTCAGAGACAGCCAGGCATCTCTCAATTAATGTAAAGAATTCTGTTTTTGGATGAGGTACAGAGGTGGAGCAGTGATGTCACAATTTCCACCTTGTTCAATCAGAGAACACTTTACACTCATTTTGAAAATGAAAAGTGTTCTATAAATGGCACCCAAGCCAAGTGAGTAACCTCCTGGGTTCAGTAAACTGCAAAGCAGCAGCTTGGCATGGCACAGGGAGTAGTGGAGATAAATGTAGTAGCAGCACCTACTACGGTGATTTCCAGCTTCCACACAGGGATCCTACAGATATGGCACATGCATACTTACAGTGGTCAAGCTGAACCACTTATTATTATTATTCAGGATGTATATAGCACCAGCCATTTGTTTAGTGTTTTACAACGTAAAGAGAGATAGTACAGTTACAATACAATTCAGTAAAGGAGGGTTGCATGCAATCCATTAATGTAACTGTAAAAATTGCCTTCTTTAAAGTGGTTGTAATCCCTAACACCTGCCTGCCTTTAGACGAACATGAACTTTAAAGGCATCCTAGTCCGTAGGGTTCAATATTGAGTTGGCCCACCCTTTGCAGCTATAACAGCTTCAACTCTTCTGGGAAGGCTGTCCACAAGGTTTAGGAGTGTGTCTATGGAAATATTTGTCCTTTCTTCCAGAAGTGCATTTGTAAAGGTCAGGCACTGATGTGGACTAGAAGGCCTGGCTCACAGTCTCCACTCTAATTCACTTATTCATCCCATAGGTGTTCTATCGTGTTGAGGTCAGGACTCTGTGCAGGCCAGTCATGTTCCTCCACCCCAAACTCGCTCATCCATGTCTTTATGGACCTTGCTTTGTGCACTGGTGCACAGTCATGTTGGAACAGGAACCAAATACAGAGAAAATTTCCCCTAATTGTGGACTTTAAAGGCACACGTATAAAGGCATAGAGCCCTTGCACACTGGGGCGGTTTGCAGGCGCTATTGCGCTAATAATAGCGCCTGCAAACCGCCCCGAAAGTGCCGCTGCTTGTATTCCAGTGTGAAAGCCCCGAGGGCTTGCACACTGGAGCGATGCGCTGGCAGGACGGTAAAAAAAGTCCTGCCAGCAGCATCTTCGGAGCGGTGAAGGAGCGGTGTGTATACCGCTCCTTTACCGCTCCTGCCCATTGAAATCAATGGGACGGTGCGGCTATACCGCCGGCAAAGCGCCTCTGCAGAGGCGCTTTGCGGTGGTATTTAACCCTTTCTCGGCCGCTAGCGGGGGGTAAAACCGCCCCGCTAGCGGCCGCATACCGACGGTAAAACGCCGCTAATAATAGCGGCATTTTACCGCCGACGCCGCCCCCGCCCCAGTGTGCAAGGGCTCATAGGGAGAGTGTATGATACATAGACAATAGTTTATTCATTTCAAAACATAATAAAAACATCGATGGACAATATAACAAGCATGGTGAGGAATGCAATTCATGCACTAGTACACAGATAAGATGTTGGTACCAATATATTTGCACCCGACGCGTTTCAGAGTTAATTAGCCTCCTTCCTCGGGGGTGGGTGTAGGTTTACAAAGGTTTATTGGCACTGTGTAAGCTGGCTTAGCATTCCAGAATGATTGAAAAAAAAAAAGGCACTGACACTGTCTGTCTATCCAGCGTATTCCCGGTTGTGGTAAATGTAGGTTAATTAACGTATTCAAAATGTTGTTACTTCATACATAGCGATGAAGGATTTATTGTATGTAGATGTAAAGAAGTAATTTAATTCCTCAAAAGATTGAAGGAAAGCCCAAAGATGGAGGGCATATAAAAGTATAAAACCTGAAGCTCCACTGAGGCCGAATGCGGGTCCTGATAGGGCTACTGTAGAAAGTTCAAAGGAATACATAGAGAGTAACTGATATAGGCTTGATATGTCTTGGATGGTTTTCACATAGAGTAGCTGGACATCTGCTCAGGCCGAAAGCGTCCTGCAGACTGCACTGCACTTTTTATTATGTTTTGAAATGAATAAACTATTGTCTATATATCATACACTCTCCCTATGCCTTTATACATGTGCCTTTAAAGTCCACAATTAAGGGGAATTATCTCTGTATTTGGTTGTTATACTTTAGGACGTGGCACAATCATGCAGTTAATTGCCGACCTATAATTTTTGCTGTTGGAACAGGAAGGGACCATCCCCAAACTGTTCCAAAAAAGTTGAGAGCATGAAATTGTCCAAAATGTCTTGGTATGTTGACACCTTAAGAGTTCCCTTCACCGGAATTAAGGGGCCAAGCCCAACCTCTGAAAAACAACCCCACACTGTAATCCCCCCCTCCACCAAATGATTCGGACCAGTGCACAAAGCAAGGTCCATAAAGACATGGATGAGCGAGTTTGGGGTGGATGAACTTGACTGGCCTGCACAGAGCCCTGACCTCAACCCGATAGAACACCTTTGGGATGAATTAGAGTGGAGACTGCGAGCCTGGTCTTCTTATCCAACATCAGTGCCTGACCTCACAAATGCGCTTCTCGAAGAATGGTCAAACATTCCCATAGACACACTCCTAAACCTTATGGACAGCCTTCCCAGAAGAGTTGAAGCTGTTATAGTTGCAAAGTGTGGGCCAACTCAATATTGAACCCTACAGACTAAGACCGGGATGCCATTAAACGTGTAAAGGTAGGTAATACTTTTGACAATATAGTGTATACTCAGTGAAGTTACTGGCCTCAGGTGATACACAGAAATAAAATAAATCCTCCTACATAAGTTGTACCTGTTTATCTGCAGTCTTCTCTTCTCTGCATTCATTCAAAGTCCAGAATTGATAAAGCTTGTATGTGCAGTCAGAAAAGAGGAGACAGAGAGCTGAAGTTACACTCTGCAAAGCTCAGTAAGGAGAGCTGTGACAGTTGATGGGAGGTAAGGGAACATCCCACTTCACACAGCACACAGGAACAGAGCTGAGGCTGCCAATCTGCTGGAGCTCCCTCCTTTGTCACCTCTTTTCTCTTGGTGTCAGGAAAATGTGTCAGAAGTGATTCACACTGATAGCTGTGGAACGAAGTAGCAGACAGAAATGACACTTAGTGCTCTTAATTGAGACAAGTACACGCTATAGAGGGATATGCTTTGTTCATATTTCATGTCTGAGGTTTACAACCACTTTAAACTTATGAACTCCGAAAACTGTAACCATAGTCATAGAATCTGTGTTTTCCCTAACAGCTAAAGGGTTCATATTGCTGTTTTTCACTGTATGTAATTAATAAAGCTCCTAGATGTCCCCAGAGTGTCTACTTCTATAACTCTTACTCAGAGGGGTTGATTTACTAAAGAATTGCACTGTTCAGTGTGTAAAGTGAATGTACACACATTTGTGAATAAGTAAGTGCACCCACCCACCTCCCATCTCCTGGTGCATTGCAGGCACTCTCAGGCAGAATGTTTTCCTGCTTAATGGTTCCTGCGTAGTTCCAGTGATGACATTAGGGGGCCTTTCCTGTGCCAAATAAGTAAACACTGATGCCAAAATAATGGGACACTTAATCACTGACACCCTTGTAAAGGATACTTCACCATTGACCACCAATATAATGAAAGACAGAGCACTGATCACCAATGTAACAGGGGCACTACACTGAACACCAAGTAATGGGGGGGGGGGGGCACCACACTGAACACCAATGTAACAGGAGGCACTTCGTTGGCCACCAGTGAATCAAGGAGCACAATGTTGGCCTCCAATGTACTACACTACAGTGAGTTCTAATATAATGAGGGGCACTTCGCTAGGGACCAATGTAAGGGGGTGCACAACAATGGCCAACAATGTAACGGGACACTACACTGGCGGACAATGCAATGGGGGTATCATGTTAAACACTAATGTAACAGGGGGCAGTACACTGATCATTAACATAAAGGGGGCACTATAACAGAAAGACCTATTGGTAATGGGGAACTTATATGTACAAATACAGGCATACCCCACTTTTAAGTACACAATGGGGTTTATTTACTTAAGCTGGAAAGTGCAAAATCAGGCTCACTTCTGCATAGAAACCAATGAGCTTCTAACCTTGGCTTGTTCAATTAAGCTTTGGTAATAAAACCTGGAAGCCCGTTGGTTTCTATGCAGAAGTGAGCCTGATTTTGCACTTTCCAGCTTTAGTAAATAAACCCCATTGTGTACTTAAAAGTGAGGTATGCCTGTATCATTTAAATGCATATTGCATTTCCTAGCAGGTTTCCTGGAGCAATGACCATTTCTTGTATGTCCGGTGTACCCTGAGAAATGCCATGCAGCCATTGCTGGGGTGCTTTCATGTGGACATGAAATGGTTGCAAAGATGCTGAAGGAGATCATCAGCACTGAGATAAATATTAAAAAAAAGGTAAAAGAAAAAAAAGGCAACTGTTTATGATATACAGTGCCTTAGTAAACTAAACTAGATTCAGAAAAATGGTTTAAATTGGCTTTAACTGTCTTATAGCTTGTACAACACAAAATAACCAAAATGTGTACCATCCTGTCCTATATCTATGGCTCCTGTTACCCTTATTTTACCTTATAATGTTTCATCAGTCAGTCAGGAACTATTCGTTTAAATTTTAATTAACAGAGGTATTAATTTTCTGTTTACCTTTTTTGTATCAAGAATGTACTTTATGAACATATTGGAACTGTGTGAGGTAAGATTGTTTTAAAAAGTTGCACTTTTGTCTTCTCCACTTTTGGAATGGTGTTTTATAATGCAGAATGAGGATATTATGGCTGAAGACATGGCAGCTATGGTCAATACTATAGAACAGAACACCACATGATAAATTATGGAATGTGAAAACATTGATTTAGTCACATGATTACTGAATATTTATGTCTCAACAAACATTATTTTAGATTTTTTTAAAAAAATCCCAGTATCAGAAGTACATATTTTCTTTTGCTGAGTGGTATTTAGCGAGTATGATGAATAATGCCTGTCAGCTAATGGATGTGAAGCTTGAGAATTCCCATGATTGGCTTCCATGCTGTACAACTCCCTTCAGTACCACCTCCACAAACATTAAGGTATCTGGAACCATTAGCATTACTTGACAGGTCTCTGGAGGGTACTCAGTAATAAGAAAATATATTTGCTAAATTATTTTATTGTGGGAGTTTGAGAATGAAACCAGAATCTCTTCTTAATCTCCCTCAAACCCTCTCTGCCAGGACACAGTTTAAAAAAAAGGAAGGAAGATATTGCACATCAAAAAAAAAAATCTGCATTTCTGTAAAAGAGCTTCCAATAGCAATTTATGTATATCCCATTCTTGTACAGAAAGCTGTATTGTTATAATTTATGCAACTTTTCTGTGCAGGACAATCCATCATCAATTTAATTATATTCCAGAAACTTTCTCAGATTTATCCATGTATGGTATATACCAATTTATACCAAGATTTAAATGATCTTTAATCACATTTTAATTCTTTGACATTTCACAATATTAAATAAAATACACTCATTAAAAATCTTGGGCTACTGTTCCCCTTACCAAGCCATAGGTTTTGGTTCCTAGTGAGTCACTGACCTTAAACAAGAATGGATCAAATGAAGCTGCATATTTATCACGTTAATAACCAATAAATAAATGGAAGTGGAGGAGCAGGATGACAGGCAGGCAATTAGCATCTTCGGAAGGTAGATAGAAATGAGAAGTGAACAGGGGTTTTAGTCTTCACCTACTCTACTTTTTTTTTTAAATCGATCTGTATTGCTGTTGGGGAATTCCCCACTTTATATCTATTTCTTAACAGACTGTAAATGAAGAGAAACCTCTTTAACTGAGCCTTAGATACCTATTAGAATTAGATTTTCAAAATAAAATTTGAGGACACCCTATTGACCACACCACTTTTAAACCACACGCCAAAACCACACACATCTCCATTTGTAGCCATACCAACAAAATCACGCCCTATTTTAAACACTTCTTAAAACAATTGGTCACAGACTTTCAGAACAAGAAGCAATATATTCAAGACAAAAAACCTGGGGCATAATAAACAGAGGAACATTGCACCACAATGGCAAATTGTGGATGTGGCCAAATTGAAGTAGCAATGGAAAAAGCTCAAAGGGGTATGGTTAAATAAAACTTAATATTATGCTACTATGGGCCATGAATGTGTAATGTACAAAGTGCAGGGGTCAGGCATAAGTAACACACATTGTACAGAGGCCAGCAGTAAGGAATGCATGGACTACAGAGGTCAGGATTAAGTAACGCACAGATTGCATGACGTTGGAGTAAGTAACATATATTTTGCAGGAGTTGGGAGTAATGCATACATTGCAGAAGTAAGTAACAAACAGAGTGCAGGAGTCAGAAGTAAGTAACATCCTGACGGCAGGGGTCAGAAGTAAGTAATGCACAGAATGCAGAGCTCAGGAGGAGTAAATCATGCACAGATTGCAGTGGGCAGACATAACACATTGAGAACAGATGTCATAAATAAATAACACATGGAGCAGAGGTTAAGAGCAAATGAGACAGGTTAAGAGTAAGTAATGCAAAAAGTGCAGGGATCAAGAGCAAGTAACGCACAAAATTCATGGGTCAGGAGGAAGTAATCCACAGGGTGGAGAGATCTGAAGTAAGTAATGCACAGATTGAAGCAGTCAGATGTAAGACAAAGAAAACACAAGTCAAGAATAAGTAACACAAAAAGTGCAGGTGCCAAGAGTAAGTAAATCACAGAGAGCAGAGGTCAGGAGCAAGTAACTCACAGAGAGCAGGTCAGGAGAAAGTAACTCACAGAGAGCAGGAGTCAGGAGCAAATAACTCACAGAGAGCAGAGGTCAGGAGCAAGTAACTCACAGAGAGCAGAGGTCAGGAGCAAGTAACTCACAGAGAACAGAGGTCAGGAGCAAGTAACTCACAGAGAGCAGAGGTCAGGAGCAAGTAACTCACAGAATGCATAGGGAGCTGACATCAGCTGCAAGTAATGCAGAATGCAGGGGTGAGGGCTAGGTAACAATTGCAGGGTACAAGATAAGTGCAGCTGCAATACCTTTAAAATGTACAACACCTTTTCCTTTGTCTTGCTGGTTTTCCCCACTGAAAGCCCAGTGTCCATTCATTACCTTCTGTCTGTATTGCAAGCACCCCCAGCATCATCCCAAGAAGCCTGGCAGCTTAGCATAAACCTTACATTGTGCAGGCATCAAATCATTAGCGGGCTGTTACAAGTGTCAATGGAAAATAGCAGCATTGTTGGTGCCCCTATATGAGCCGAAACATAGATTGTCGCTCAGATTTTTAAACATACCCACTGCAACATAAAAACAGTTACCCTGTGTGGACAATCTGCAATGTGAGACCATGCTACCTACCTACTATTCCACCACTTGCAGCCTCCTGTATGTTCAGAATTTTGGCAAATGAAGAACACTTGCCTGCCATGCAATAAATAGGCAGCAAGTGTTGTGATATCTTTCTCCACTAAATAAGCCATTCCATACATATCTGACTCCACACAGGTAACGCTCATCACTTTTGGCATCCCTTGAGTTCAATGACAACCTTTGTTGCATAAGGAAGATGTGTAAACCAACATTTAGCACAGTAAAGCCTTCCTAGAACAGAAGGTATTTACACGTCTCATTTCATCACATGTCCCCAAAGTAAGAGGATTTTTCCTTATTTCAGGACAGTGGATGGGCCCATCCTAGGGTCCACTACCTAGCGGCGCACTTCCGACTCCTACAGAGTGCATCTGTCACCTGGTCACAGGTGACCTGACATGTATGTTGTAGTAGAAAAAAAACATCCACTTCTTTATAGCTTTCTGCAGCCCAGGGAATCCTCTGAAAAACTATAAATGAAACAGAGAATGCTCTGGCCTAAGGTAAGAACCTCAAAAAAATCTTTAATTGTTAAAATAAATATATTGTACGCACAAAAGCGATAAAAAGACACGCTTCTCTAATGTCCATAAGGAACTTCTCATTGACAAATGAATGCACTCATCCATCAATTAGTATTTTATTCAAAGACCAATCTCTTTTCTTTTTTTTCAGTTTTTCAGTCTGCAGTGTGGTGGGTAAAAAAATAAACACCAAAAGTGTTATATAGTGTATGTATATATCATAGTGTGACATACAATAGAGAATATGGGACTCTGCTATGTTTTGCATAAGTACTGCAAACCCTATTACTTATAAAATCTCTTAGATTGTAAGCTCTAAGGAGCAGGGCCCTCTGATTCCTACTGTATTAAAGTGTATTGTATTTGTACTGTCTACCCTCAAGTTGTAAAGCGCCGCGTAAACTGTTGCCGCTCTATAAATCCTGTATAATAATCATGATAACGGGAATTGTGTAATGTAAAACTGTATAATATAACAATTCATGCTTCTCCAATATTGTATTGCCATGTGTAATGCTAAATTGGTGTGTTTCCGGTCTTCCCATGAACATGGTGGGGGTCCAGCCCCCATCCCATCTCCAAGTTGAGCTTGGAAATCACTTGAACCTGTAATTATAGCTAATATGCTATGCTGTACCTTGACAGCTGCAAAAATACATATTGTCTGCCAACCTGTGTGTCTTCAGCTGCTGTGAAACTATAACATATTCCTTTAGATTTAGAGATTAGAGCAGGTCTGTTTACCTAAATCATAAGTGACCTATACAGATTCTCTGAAAGAACATCCATTTTGCTATTAATCCTCTCTAGAGTGTACCTAAATCCGGGATCGGATTTAGCATAAAGCAGAACAGAATGGGGAAGCTTGGAAAAAGAGTTGGAGTTATTTCCTGCACAGCTCCTACCTCTCTAACAGGTTGAAAAATCTTCCCAGACAGCAACCAAGAAATAATATATCTCAGTGTACGCCATACAGTGTGCAGATTTGAAACTTTGGCGGTACGGAACTAGTGAATAGACATATAGCACTGTTATCCATAAACTTCAAGAGTATTATTTAAAGCAGCATTTCTCAAAATTTTTACTCCAGAGGAACCCTTAAAATAATTTTCAGGTCTCAAGGAACCCCTGTTAAAACTAATTTATTTTGGACAAAACAATGTATACCCAAAGAGCACAAAATTGGAGTTTTAAGGTGCAGAAAAATTAATCAAAAGCAAATTTTACAAAAAATATAGAAAATTTTATTACATAAATATTATAAAACAATTTGTAAAATTTAGGCCATATCGACCCAATGGTCAAGGTACAAAAGTGTTATTACCTCTACATGTTTCACTTTTGTAGCTTTTGTAGCTTTTGTAGAACCTTTTTATTTAATACAGGCGGTCCCCTACTTACAAACATCCGACTTACAAACGACTCCAACTTACAAACGGAAGGAGACAACAGGAAGTGAGAGGAAATCTACCCCATAGGAAGGGAAATTCTCTCCTGTAAGAGCTAATATGGGAAAAAGGTGTCTCCCCACTGATGCTTTACCACCAATCCCTTTTTCCCTAATAACCCAAAAATTTTCAAAATCCAATTGTCATTGGGACAGAAAGTGAGGTGAAATCTTCTGAACAGGGGCATAGACAGCAAAACAAATGTTACAGGGGTGATAATGTCATCCAAAAAGCTTAGAGATAGATTTTTTGGCTGGAGCTACACTTAAAAAAATGTACCTGTTCCAACCTACAAACAGATTTAACTTAAGAACAAGCCTACAGTCCCTGTTTTGTTTGTAACCCAGGGACCGCCTGTATTTGCCACCTTTCAAAATTATCTTTGTTCCAAATGATCCCCTGAACCCATCAAGAGGTTTTATGTGGAACGTCTGTTCCAAAAAAGAGGAAAAAGAGGCAATGCCCTGTACAGCACCTAGTGTTTCAAGGAGTTTCAATGAATGGATCGATCAATGTTTCAATCCCTTTCCATATATAAACTTCCTCTGATGCCAGCAAATTTACAGGGTAATTATGCCATCTGAGCACTTCCCTCTTTCAGTTTGCCACTGTTCCTTGGCTCAGTGTCAGCGCGACACCTCTTTAACCAGTGAAGATTAAAAAACTTATTTCAATCTATCACAAGGGATAAACCCTTTTAAACAGGTTAAGAGCCTAACTAGTAACAGTGTGGATGGCCACAGCTGGCTGATTAATCGATTAATTAAAACTCCTTGAAACACTAGGTGCTGTACAGGGCAATGCCTCTTTTTCCTCTTTTTTGGCACAGATGTTCCCCATAAAACCTCTTGATGGGTCCAGGGGATCATTTGGAACCAAGATCATTTTGAAAGGTGGCAAATATTAAATAACAAGGTTCTACAAAAGCTCCAGAAGAAGCCACATTTGTGGTAAAACATGTAGAGGCAATCACACTTTTGTACCTTAACCATTCAGGTCGATATGGCCTAAATTTTACAAATTGCTTTATAATATTTATGTAATAAAATTTTCTATATTTTTTGTAAATTTTGCTTTTGATTGATTTTTCTGCACCTTAATACTCCAATTTTGTGCTCTTTGGGTATACATTGTTTTGTCATATTTAAAGGAGGTGGTGCATTTATTAGAGTCTCCCAGCTCCAATAACAATTTGATGAATTTATTTTGGAGTTCATTGGGAAAATGTCCGGTTGCAAACAGGTAAAAAAAATCATTGGTGTCATACTGCTGGTTTTGCCAAATGGCATTGAACTCAGACCTATGCAAGTACCATCAGATGTGAGGTCAGTCAGCCACAGCTCATGGAACCCCTAGCAAATTTTGGAGGAACCCTAGGTTTCCATGGAACCCTGGTTGAGAATGTCTACTTTAATTAATCATCAGCACATCATGGCAAGTCAAAGGGAAAACATTTATTCTTGTCACAAGGAAAAAGTGTGATGTTTCAAGGCCTCAGGGGACCCCTTTATCATGATAAAAGTTGCTGTTTCATAATCCTTTACTGCAGACATTTGGAGAATGGCCCTATGCAAGTATATGGGGACAGGCAAGACCGGTACTGGGAAGGATTTTCTCCCTAAGGATGGATTCACACATGTGCGGTGCGAATTCCAGCTCTGTTTTCTCTGCGAAGAGGAAAAACAGATGTTCAGCGGTTCCTTTCCGTTGTAGCTGTGGATCAGTGAGCAGGGAGAAGGGGGAGGTGTATTGAGGAGAAGGAGTGAATTTGTGTTCATAACAGAATGCATCTACGAATCAGATGTGTTCCCATAGAAGATAATGTGCTTGTAATTCGCACCGCAATGCCCAGAAAATGCACACGTTTTTTGGGCAATGTGCAGTGCGAATGCAACACACATATGTGAACCAGATGCATTCAAATGAATCTATTTTAAAATGTCCTGCGAATTGGATGCGGTGTAAGTCACGTCTAATTTGCACAGGTGTGAACGGGGCCTTAAGGAGATAATCAGAGTAGGAAGTAGTTGGATGCCATGCTTAGGTCATTAAAATGTATCTACGACTAAAACTTTTTTTTTGTTTTGGATAGAGTTGGGAAGGATTAAAACTAGTGTCAAATTTTACTACCGTCAGAGGGTCTGTTAGATTCCTTCACTTCCAGTCTAGTAAAAATGTTGTCAGAACAGGAAATGAGGGGAAATCTCCCTAATGGCAACACAGACAGAAATACAACTGCTTTTTTAAAAGTTAAAAACCTTTAGAACCTCTGTAAGCTTTTTATTTTTACCTGTTTCCACGTTGCAGATTTTCCTACACTTCCTGTCTGGTCATTGAACAAAGGAAATTTACACAGAGCTATATATTGCCAACATTCCTACATAAACCTTGAATTTCTTCAACTCCCATGGGACTTTTTAGACAAACACATCTAACAGTGCAGTATAAAAAATCATATTATTCTTTATTAATACAAAATTAAAATGAATCTGTAAAAACTGGTATGGCTGATACATTGCGCATCACCAGAGCAAATTATTCTGAATGACAGCAATACCCAAATTACACTTCTGTATAAAAATATACTTGTTGTATCAATCCTGCAAATTATGCCGTACAACCAGGATGACCCAACGCGTTTTGATTTCTCTTTATATCTCTTCCTCATGGGTAGTAAGCCCGTCTAATTTTGTATTAAAAAAAATATGATTTTATCTATACTGAACTGTTATACATGTTTGTCTAAAAAGTCCCACGGGAGTTGTAGAAATTTTTGCATTCAACACTTCCTTTTTGGTAAAAGTTTGTCCCCCAAAACAGAAAGTGAGGAGAAATCTCTCTAACCAAGCCCTTGATAGCAGTTAAACTTGACAGCAGTTTTATCCATTCTATGTAGTCCAAAACTAAAAGAAAAAAATGGGAACATAGATAAACTTTACACTTACTGTCTGGGACAATTTTATAACTTTTAAACACGTTAAAATCAGCATTTTGTGCTAGAAAATTACTTAGAACCCACAAAAAATATATATTTTCTGAAAGCAGCAGCCCAGGAGAATAAAATGGTGGCTGCTGCAATGTTTTGTGTCATACAGTATTTGTACAGTCTTCTAACAAACACCAATTTTCAGGAAAAATTTACTAAAATTAATTTTAGAGCAGGGCCCTCTGATTCCTCCTGTATGGAATTGTATTGTAATTGTACTGTTGCCTTAATGTTGTAAATACCCCCCAAATGACCCATTTTCTGTAAAGTCTGAGTTTTTTTGTCACAATATTTTGAAAAATTAGGAAAATAAATACATTTTGTAAGCTGTCATTTTAACCCCTTCCCGCCTAAGGGCAAAACAAATGTTAATGCCTTAGCACAATTTTGCAACTTTGACATGCATTAGTAAAACTGTACATATAATCACAGCTATTTTGTGCATCCAAGTGGATTATACCTTGTTTTTTTCAGGACAAATTGGGCTTTCATTTGGCAGTAAATGGTCATCAATATCTCCTCATTTTTTTGTTTTATTATCAAAGGAAAACTTGCCCAAAATAGTAAAAAATATAAAAATAATGTATTTTAAATTTAGCTGTATATTTCTTCATACTACCATAACCTACCACCAAAGATCAACCCCAGTGTATGTTAGTTGTTGCTTGTACCCATAGTATGGCCCAGAAACAATGGTGTGCATTTTGCTTTCTTTTTATCCTACCTAAAACACACTAATGCCCTGTACACACGGTCAGATTTTCAGACGGAAAATATGTGATAGGACCTTGTTGTCGGAAATTCCGATCGTGTGTAGGCTCCATCACACATTTTCCATCGGATTTTCAGACACACAAAGTTTGAGAGCTTGCTATAAAATTTTCCGACAACAAAATCCGTTGTCGGAATTTCCGATCGTGTGTACACAAATCCGACGCACAAAGTGCCACGCATGCTCAGAATAAATAAAGAGATGAAAGCTATTGGCTGCTGCCCCGTTTAGAGTCCCGACATACGTGTTTTACGTCACCGCGTTCAGAACGATCGGATTTTCCGACAACTTTGTGTGACCGTGTGTATGCAAGACAAGTTTGAGCCAACATCCGTCGGAAAAAATCCTAGGATTTTGTTGTCGGAATGTCCGATCAATGTCCGACCGTGTGTACGGGGCATAACACTAACTGACTGATACTAATTTAAAAAAATGTTTTAAAAAAATAAAATCCTGCCCAAAAAACTGTCCCTGACCTTTGATCCTTACTTGACCCAAACACTGTGATAGCCAATCAAAGGCAATCACAGCGATCAGGTGACCCGGAACCAGGAGTTCCATGACCTGATCAGCAGACAACAGTATTTATTTATAATAGTAAATACTAAATGGCAAAACCCCCTTTACATTTTACATTACACCGCCCCCTGCACATTAAATAGCCCCCTGCACATTACTCAGCCCCCCTGCACAATCCACAGCCCTCTGCATATTAAACAGCCCCCTTTACATTCCCCAGCCCCCCCTGCACATTACAAAGCCCCCTTTACATTATACAGCCGCCCTGCAGATTATGCAGCCCCCCTTTACATTTTACATTACACTGCCCCCTGCACATTAAATAGCCCTCTGCACATTACTCAGCCCCCCTGCACAATCCACAGCCCTCTGCATATTAAACAGCCCCCTTTACATTCCCCAGCCCCCCTGCACATTACACAGCCCCCTTTACATTATACAGCCGCCCTGCAGATTATGCAGCCCCCCTTTACATTACACAGCCACCTTTACATTACACAGCCCCCCTGCACATTCCACAGTCCCCCTGCATATTAAACAGCCCTCTTTACATTCCACAGCCCCCCTGCACATTACACAGACCCCATACACATTACACATACCCCTTTACATTACACAGCCCCCTTTACATTATACAGCCCCCCTGCACATTATGCAGCCCCCTTTACATTACACAACCCCCCCTTTACACTGCACTCCCAGGAGACCCCCAGTCGCCTAGGACACCCCTGCCAGCGTACGATAAAGTTAAAAACAAAATCACTGCCAGCCCCTCTGTTTCATGGATCCTTCCTAATCTGTGAAAGTGTCAATGAAAACCGATGCCTGTAAATACCTTATTATCCCCATTCTTTCATGGTCAGTCACGTGACCGCTCTTTGATCTTTCATGGCTGGTCACGTGACCGCTCTCCTCCGACCTTTCATGGCTTATTATCTCCGTTCTTTCATGGCTGGTCACGTGACCGCCATGGAGGAGAGCGGCTGGCAGAAGTCACATGACCAGCCATGAAGGAATGTATTATGTCATTCTCTGCATTGATGCAGAATCTTTCAAGGCTGCATCATGATTCAATAATTCCATGATTATTTTCAACACCCCTAGCATACTATATATGCGGCCCCACGAAAAAAAAAAGCCCAGTCCAGTGAGGGCGCATATATGTATACTGTTAGCAGGAAGGGGTTAATAAGTTATCTCTCACACATGGCATGGGCATATAGTGAGGGGGAAAAAAGATATTTGATCCCCTGTTAATTTTGTACATTTGCCCACTGACATAGAATCGATCAGTCTATAATTTTAATGGAAGGTTTATTTTAACAGCGAAAGACAGAATAACAACAAAAAAAATCCAGAAAAACGCATTTAAAAAAGTTATAAATTAATTTGCATTTTACGCAGCGAAATAAGTATTTGACCCCTTCGCAAAACATGACTTAGTACTTGGTGGCAAAACTCTTATTGACAATCACAGAGGTCAGACATTTCTTGTAGTTGGCCACCAGGTTTGTACACATCTCAGGAGGGATTTTGTCCCACTCCTCTTTTGCAGATCCTCTCCAAGTCATTAAGGTTTCGAGGCTGACGTTTGACAACTCAAACCTTCAGCTCCCTCCACGTGTCTTCTATAAGATTAAGGTCTGGAGACTGGCTAGGCCACTCCAGGGCCTTAATGTGCTTCTTCTTGAGCCACTCCTTTGTTGCCTTGGCTGTGTGTTTGGGTCATACCAAAATAAAAAAAAGCCAGCGTGTGGTCCCCCCCTAAAATCTAGGCCCTTCGGGTCTAGTATGGATTTTAGGGGGAACTCCATGCCAAAATAAAGAAAAACATGTGGGGTGGGGATCTGGGGGCCCCCTTGTTAAAGGGGGCTTCCAGATTCCGATAAGCCCCCCAAACACAGACCCCAAAAACCCTGGCCATTGGGCACCCCAAAGCATCCTCCTTATGTTGAGGGCAAGTGGCCTGGAATGGTTCAGGAGGGGGCACTCACTTGCCCCCCCCTTTCCTGGCTTGCCAGGCTGATTGCTCAGATAAGGGTCTGGTATGGATTTTGGGGGGACCCCACGCCAATTTTTTAAAAAATTTTGGCGTGAAGTTCCCCTAAAATCTATACCAGACCCAAAGGGCCCCATGCCTTTTTTTTCTTAATTCTGTCATAGGGTTCCCCTTAACCACTTCAATGCACTGTATTATATACTCTGCACTATATATATATATATATATATATATATATATATACTAGACTGTCTGCACTGTATATATACCCTACACTAGCTCAAGTTCTCTCAATCTCTCCACATTATCACACCCTGTTAGCAGCCTTATATAGTGTGGGGCATGGACTTGGCCCCCTGAGCCATGATTGGCCAAACGCACGTTTGATTCAAACATCAGGACCATCCCTAGTGGTGAAGTTGTCCTGTCCCCTTAGCAGAAAAACACCCCCAAAGCATAATGTTTTCACCTCCATGTTTGACGGTGGGGATGGTGTTCTTGGGGTCATAGGCAGCATTCCTCCTCCTCCAAACATGGTGAGTTGAGTTGATGCCAAACAGCTTGATTTTGGCATCTGACCACAACACTTTCACCCAGTTCTCCTGTGAATCATTCAGATGTTCATTAGTAAACATCAGACGGGCCTGTACATGTGCTATCTTGAGCAGGGGAACCTTGTGGGCATGGCAATATTTCAGTCCTTCACAGCATAGTATGTTGCCAATTGTTTTCTTGGTGACTTTGGTCCCATAGTCATTGACAAGATTCTCCCATGTAGTTCTGGGCTAATTCCTTGCCGTTCTCATGATCATTGAAACTCCGCGAGATGAGATCTTGCATGGAGCCCCAGACCGAAGGAGATTGACAGTTATTTTGTGTTTCTTCCATTTGCGAAAAATCACACCAACTGTTGTCACCCTTTCACCAAGCTGCTTGGCGATGGTCTTGTAGCCCATTCCAGCCTTGTGTAGGTCTACAATCTTGTTCCTGACAGCTCTTTGGTCTTGGCCACGGTGGAGAGATTGGAATCTGATTAATTGATTGCTTCTTTGGACAGGTATCTTTTATACATGTAACAAGCTGAGGTTAGGAGCACTCCCTTTAGGATAGTGCTCCTAATCTCAGCTCGTTATCTGTATAGAAGACACCCGGGAGCCAGAAATCTTGCTGATTTATGGGGGATCAAATATTTATTTCACTCATTAAAATGCAAATCAATTTATAACTTTTTTGAAATGTGTTTTTCTGGATATTTTTGTTATTCTGTCTCTCACTGTTAACATAAACCTACCATTAAAATTATAGACCAATAATTTCGTTGTCAGTGGGCAAAAGTACAAAATCAGCAGGGGATCAAATTCTTTTTTCCCTCACTGTACTTACAATTAAACCCCAAAACACCTTCTGCTATGCTTCCTGAGTATGGGGATAGCACATGTGTGAGACTTTTTCACAACCTAGATGCATAGAGGGGCCCACAATCTATGGAGCCCCTTCAGGCGTTCCAATTTCTTGACTACCTATCACATTTTTGGAGGCCCTAGAGCACCAGGACAATGGAAGCGAAATTACCCCATTTTGGAACGCAAATACTCCACACTTTTCTGAAAGGCATAATGAGTTCTTTTGAAAATGTCATTTTTTGCCACAAGTATTTTAAAAAAATGAAGGAAAGAAAACTACATTTTTTTTTTTTAGGTAAAAGATATTTCTAACACATCATAGACATACTTAGAAATACACCCCACAACACATTCTGCTATTCCACCTGAGTGTGGCAATACCACATGCATGAGACTTTTTCACAGCCTAGTCACATAGAGGGACCCAAAATTCAAGACTTTCAGACTTTTTAGGGGCATAAATCACACATCCAATTTCCTGACCAACTAATACATTTTTGGAGGCCCTAGAGCACCAGGACAGTGGAAAAACCCATACAATGACCACGTTTTGGAGAGTAAACACTGCAAGGTATTTTAAAAGGCATGGTGAGTCTTTTGAAGACTTCATTTGTTTTGCCAAAAGTTTTTGGAAAATGCAAAAAGAAAATGACATTTCCTACACACAGCATGGGCATACTTAGAATTACAACCCAAAACACATTCTACTGCCCCGTACACACGGTCGGATTTTCCGATGGACAATGTCCGATCGGAGCGTGTTGTCGGAAATTCCGACCGTGTGTGGGCGCCATCGGACATTTTCCATCGGATTTTCCGACACACAAAGTTGGACAGCAGGAGATAAAATTTTCCGACAACAAAATCCGATCGCGTCAATTCCGACCGTGTGTGGCCTGTTCCGACGCACAAAGTGCCACGCATGCTCTGAAGAAATTCCGACACGGGACAGCTCGTTCTGGTAAACTTAGCGTTCGCAATGGATACACCACTTTCGTCACGCTGCAATGTAAAAAATGGTTTAATACAGCGCACTCTCTTCTTCTTTATAATGTGACAAGAATTAAGTGGTTTTGCTGCTCATATTCACACACACTTCTCACAAAGTTTGATTTGTGTTTTTTTAGTGGGATTCCCTCAATATATTGTTATTAGTTGTCACATCTGACAGTTTTATATTTTTTTTATATTTTTTTTTTGGTTTTTAAGCCGGAGAGCCGGAGCAGTACCGAAAGATCCGGAGAGTGCTGCAAAAAAGTAAGTAGTTGTGCTGTGTTTATATTCTTTCTGGCTTTATTCCGTTCGTTCTGCTCCATATGCTTTTATTAATTGTAACGTTTAAAAAGGTCAACTTTAATGTTCATGGGCCCATTATTCGTTCGTATCAAACATTTTTCGTTCGGCCTCTAGAACACCATTGTTTAGGCCATATGCATTTTCCCACATTTTTTTGGGGCCTACTTGGATGCCAAATATTTGTTTAGGTAGATGGGTTTGTTACTAGAATGAAATGCAAACTAGATTGTGTGTAAGGAGAGGACACTGAGCAGCTGTTTTCACATCTGGACACTGGAGCACTAGTGTGGGACACAAGAACACCATTTTTATTAGGGGGGGCACACAGGTGCTCCAGTGTATACTATAGGGGGGGTTACATGTGTGAAGCTTGTACCAAACAGGTAAAGTATTGCAGCTTGACAAAGGGCAATAAAAAAAAGACATCTTTGAACTCGGCTAAAATAGACAATTGTACCCCACTTCCAAGCAATGTTTCCTATTTCTATAGTTCTGCCATCAAATATCTGTGTGCTAAGTATACCATTTTTGTTTTACATAGGGGAGAAAAGACTCGGACACCCCTCATCCCAGGAGAACACAGACCCCCCCCCTCTGGAAGAAGGGGAACTACCCCAAACCCAAGATGCTGAGCAGGAGGAAGAAGAAGATGTAGTGGAGATTGGCACCACAAGAGGTGAGTGTCTGCGACCACAGACTCAGGTAAAAGAGATGGCTGGTGGCAGATTTTTGAGACCTTTTTTTTTGTTCTTTATCTCTTTTTAGGTGATCGTGATGTTGTGGATCCAGAACGCTTTACTTCTGAAAGTGCCCAGATACTGATAGGGGAGATCATGGGGTGTAATCTCCAATTGCAAAACATCCAGCAACAAATACGTGATGTTATTACAAAAAATAATAACATCATTGATGTTTTGGGGCGAATTTAAACCCCACAAAATGACCGGTTTTCAGTATTTTCAATTTTAACAATGTTTTGAAAAGCCAAATTTGGAGGATGCACACAGTGTGCCAACATGTGCTATCTGCCATCACGGGAGATCAATGGACGCGTTTTGGGGGGGCAACCCCTTCCTCAATTATAAAGTAGCGTTGAGGAAGGGCTTGCTCCCCCAAAACACGTCCCTTGATCCCCCCTGATGGCAGATAGCACATGTTGACATTCATAAATTGGTGTGCATCTTCCAAATTTGGCTTTTCCAGGGGTGATTTCCCCCCATCTGAACGCTATATCAAACCCAGTTCCTAAATACTGATGTCTGATATAGCCTTCAGGTTTTACCTAATGTGAACTTTGTAAGTTCTAGTTTTTTGGCTTTCTTGTTGGTTTTACACAGGCCTGTTTTATCTGAAATGGATATTTTGATTATTCATAATGCTACTGCAAACATTTTATACTACAAACATGTTGGTTTGTTTTAAAAACCTTTGGTAAATGCACATTTTGATTGTGCAGGTATAAAAAAGTGCCTTACTCAAGAATGTGTGGATTATTGTCTCAACACTACAACAACACTTTTGGGGTGATGTAATTGTTGTTTTATGCACAAATGGGGGTTATTTCCTAAGGGCAAATACACTTTGCACTACAAGTGCAGGTTCAGTGCAGTTGCAAGTGCACTTGAAGTGAAATGTGTTTTTGCATTTAGGAAGTACCAGCCAACACTGTTTTTTATAAGGTTACCCAATCACGACATTTTCTGCACTCAACACATTTCTGTCAGGGTCAGCTAAAACAAACACAAGCAGTAAATGTCCACCAAGAATTGCTTTTGGTTGTTTTTTATTTAAAAAAGGTGTCACATATTGTCTGGCATATTGATAGCCCCCCTACCCACAAAGAACTCCAGGTATCGTAACCGGACATCACGGGCATTCAGGGAGGGCAAGCCAGGACGGCCGCTTTCAAGTGCCGTCATTGTGGAAGTATTTGGGATTCCGGCCTCAGGCCCAACTGAGCCAGCATAGTTGGCTGATTGTTTTCTTAAAAAATTTTGGAAAACACAGCACGCCAGTATAATATGGTTCAGTTTATACTCCGCCATATGGATGGGTGTCAGAAATAGTCGGAACCGGCTGGCCAGGATTCCAAATGTGTTCTCCACCACTCTTCGGGCTCTGGCCAGCCGGTAATTAAAAACCCTCTGTTCCGGGGTGAGGGTCCTCATCGGGAATGGCCGCATCAGGTGGTCCCCCAGCGCAAATGCTTCATCAGCAACGAACACAAATGGGAGACCTTCAACATTGTCCTCTGGAGGTGGCAAGTCCAAACTGCCATTCTGGAGACGCCTGTAGAACTCCGTCTGGGCGATGACTCCACCATCGGACATCCGGCCATTCTTCCCCACGTCCACATACAAGAACTCGTAATTAGCCGACACCACCGCCAACATCACTATACTATTAAACCCCTTGTAGTTATAATAGTACGACCCCGAGTTGGGTGGTGGGACGATGTGGACGTGTTTCCCATCAATTGCCCCTCCGCAGTTAGGAAAGTCCCACCGCTGGGCAAAGTGGGAGGCCACAGTCTGCCATTCCTGTGGCGTGGAAGGAAACTGTTGAGGAAAAAAAAAAAAACATTACTATTTTTTCACAGAAACCTGGCAAGCAGATTAGACACAAACATTATGGATCAACCTCCAGATAGCATTTATTAAGGGGAATTTAACAACAACAAAGTATAAGGTACACCTATCATATTCCCCCTCCCCCCCTCTCATGGGCCATTTCTAACATTATAGGGGGGGGGGGGACTCTTGGACAGGTAACCCTCTTCACTTCATTGAGAGATGAATGCCTAAATACAGGGTATTACTTGGAACAGCCCCTCCTTTGTTACACTATTGGCAGCCCACTGGACAGGTAAGAAGTGTCATAATACAAAGATATAAATACACACTGTACACATTTGAGCACATCTGGACATTCTGCTATTACCTATCAAGATAATAATAGGATACAAAAACTTTAAACAGTACCATTGGAAAGTATACAGGCAGGCCCTTGCACTACATGCTTTGGGGAATTCATCCATAAATCTGACCAGTAAAGAGATGGGTATAGTGTGTATGGGTTTGGCAAAGTCAGCAGATAGATGATTGAGGATAGAGAATTGGGATCAGCTGACTTAGCAGTTGGGGGGAGGGAGGGTTAACAAAAATTTGGGGACACCACAAAAAAAAGCCTCTGGCCCTCTGCCTGAATTTAAATCCAAAATAATATTTCCAAACATTTTAGGGGGTGTTTGGGGTAAAGCACTACTATGGAGCTGATAAAATACATTGTTAAGTGACTACATGAGGTGAATATAGGGGCAGGAGACACCATGCTGGAGAGGTTATTGAAGGGGAAATATGTATGAAGGACATAAAATAATAATTACATAAAAATCCAGCATGCATGAGGACAAAGGGGACATTCACAGCATAATACAATCATGGTAATTAGGGAATGAGGAAAGAAATACAATATATTAGCAAACATTCAATACAATAAAATGTGATATAAAAGGAAAAAAATCTTACCTTCATATACTCCTTCTGCAGGACCTGTATGATGGCAGAACAGGTCTCTGGGATAATGATCCCCAGAGCCTGGGGGGAGATGCCTGTCGAGAACTTGAGGTCCTGCAGGCTTCTCCCTGTGGCCAAATACCGCAAGGTAGCGACCAACCTCTGCTCCGGAGTGATGGCTTGCCTCATGCAGGTATCCTGCCTGCTGATATAGGGGGTCAGCGAAGCCAACAAAAGGTGAAACACGGGGTCCATCATCCGGAGAAAGTTCCTGAAAATCATCAGGATTATTCTCACGGATCTCACGGAGCAAAGGCATATGACAGAACTGGTCACGCTGAAGCAACCAATTCTTGGTCCATGAACTCCTCCCCACCCTGTTCATGGACTGGACTTGTGTCAAGGTCAGGACCCCAACACTAAGCCCCCGCACAGCACGAACTCTACGAGGAGTACGCATACGAAACATGGCTATAAAACGGTCGGCTGCTCAGAACGAAGTAACAGAACGCACTGAAGAACAGCAAGGCCTGTGAAGAGCGACCTGAAAACCAGTAACGAACGAACAAGAATACAGTGACTAAAGTCACGCGGAACTTGCTTGCACGCACTGAAGAGCAGATACAAACCCACAAGCACAAACTGAACGGCAGAAAACGATCTGAAAGCCATGAGTCTGAAAAAGCGCGAATCGTCTCTCACCAAACTTTTACTAACACGAGATTAGCAAAAGGAGCCCAAAGGGTGCTGCGCTTGGTTCTGAACCGGCCTTTTCTAGTCTCGTCGTACGTGCTTGACGTCACAGCGTTCTTGGCGATCGGAAATTCCGGCAACTTTGTGCGACCGTGTGTAGGCAAAACAAGTTTGAGCCAACATCCGTAGGAAAAAATCCGAGGATTTTGTTGTCGGAATGTCCGATCAATGTCCGACCGTGTGTACGGAGCATACCACTCCTCCTAAGTATGATGATACCAAATGCGTGAGACTTTTTTGGTATCTGGACTGAATATATACCAGACATTGTATCTTGTAGATCACACAAATCAACCAATTGTGTCAAAACCAATTTGTTATAATAGTCGCCTCTATATGAGGGGTCAGGGAATTTAGTTTAGTGTAGTGTCACCTATAACAGTCCCAGTTCTTATGAGCCAATCAAGCCTAGTCTTCTTGTACGTGACTGCCCCCAGAAATGCCATGTTCATTGACCAAAAAGTAGGCTAAAGAAAGGAAGAGCAAAAGAGTTACCAATATAACTGGTGTGGTGGTGAACAGGGACACTTGTCCCATATGGAAATACCCTTATGTCCTCTGGTTTAAAGTGAAGGTTCACACCAAAATGGAACCTCCACTTTTCTGAACCCTCCCCCCCTCCGGTGTCACATTTGGCACCTTTCAGGGGGGAGGGGGGATGCATAATATAGGTATCTGCACCCACTTCCGGGAATAGACTCCGGTGGGAGTCACGCCCCCTCCCGCACCCCCCCCAGCTGTCTCCTGGGAAACACACAGGTTCCAGGAGATAGCGTGGACCTGTTAAGACGTGCAGCGCAACTCGCGCATGCGCAGTAGGGAACCGGGAAGTGAAGCCGCAATGCTTCACTTCCTGATTCCCTCACCGAGAATGGCAGCGGCAGCTGCCGAGAGCCGAGCGATTGATCGGCTTTAGCTGCCGACATCGCTGGACTCCAGGACAGGTAAGTGTCCGTTTATTAAAAGTCAGCATCTGCAGTTTTTGTAGCTGCTGGCCTTTAATATTTTTTTTGTAGGTGGACTCCCTCTTTAAGTGGTACTACCAGGGTCATGGCTGCAACTGTGGCCTGGTACAGGGATCAGTGTTCCAAAGGACACAGCGGGCACAGCTTGTGCCATTGGGAGGTAAAAATTATTATTAGATTTGCAATATCCTTTAACCACTTGCTGACCGGCTCACGCCGATATATGTCGGCAAAATGGCACGGGTGGGCAAAACAACATTGTTCCCTTTAAGAGCTGCCGGAGGCGTGCACGCTGCATGGCGGGGGGACCCGATGCACGTGGCTGGTGGGCGCGATCGCGGGCACAAGAGCCAGAATGGGGATTTGTGTGTGTAAACACACAAATCCCTGTTTTGTCAGGGGAGAGGAGACAGATCGTTTGTTCCTAGTAAGTAGGAACAGAGATATGTCTCCTCCTCCAGTCAGTCCCATCCCCATACAGTAAGAAATACACCTAGGGAACACATTTAACCTCTTGATCACCCCTAGTTTTAACCCCTTCCCTACCAGTGACATTTACACAGTAATCAGTGCATTTTTACAGCACTGATCGCTGTATAAATGTCAATGGCCAAAAGTGTCTTATTTGTCCGCCGCAATGTTGCAGTACCGCTAAAAATCGCAGATCACTGCCATTACTAGTAAAAAAAATAACAATAATAAAAATGCCATAAATCTTTCCCATAGTTTGTAGACGCTATAACTTTTGCGCAAACCAATCAATATACGCTTATTGCGATTTTTTTTTTACCAAACATATGTAGAAGAACATATATTGGCCTAAACTGATGAAGAAATTTGTTTTTTAAAAACATTTTTGGGGATATTTATTATAGCAAAAAGTAAAAAATATAGTTTTTTTCTCAAAATTGACGCTCTTTTTTTGTGTATAGCGCAAAAAATAACCGCAAAGGTGATTAAATAACACCAAAAGAAAGCTCTATTTGTGGGAAAAAAAAGGACACAAATTTTGTTTGGGTACATCATTGCATGACCGCGCAATTACCAGTTAAAGCAAAGCAATGACAAATTGTAAAAGTGCTCTGGTCAGGAAGGGGGTAAAATCTTCTGGGGCTGAAGTGGTTAATCTGGGACATATTCAACAAGGAGAGGGGTAGCCCGTTCAACTTTATAGCTATGGTGCAAACACGGTTCTTGACAGGGCACCAACAGGATAGCGACTCAAATGCCTGTTTGAACATGCAGTTTCCAGGCAGCTTCAACAGGGTGATATGTCTGCATCTGGGTTCCAATATTATACTGTATTATATTCACAAGGGGGGGTCATGTGGGTGGAACAGATAAAAGTGCAGTTATCCTTTAAGGCCATGTTTATTGTATTTATGATGGCTATTAGTGATAAAGTCATCTCTTGACTCTCTGCAAAGGGCATAATAACATTAATGAGAACTGGAAAACATTATTTGTCTGTTTCTCATTTCAGAATTATTTAAATGCACTTTTCCTACAATGCCAAGTTTTGATATCAGTAAAATATATAATGCCAGAACAAGCACCATTAGTTGTATAAAAACAAACCTCCTATGCTCAGAATTAATACTGACAGCCTCTGACGTGTAAATAAATAGTATGGGTCTCTAGAGTCTGTAAATGTATGAATGGTTTGAGGAAATATAATGTTTTTGGATGTTACTGAATATATGGCATGAAAATCTGATCTAAAGACATGTAGATGGTGGGGTCCTGCTAACCCTGGGGCAGACCTCACATAGACATAAAGGAGCAGCATTCACGAGAGCAAAGGGAGCATGAATTGCACACTTATATTGGTCAAGCATGCATTATTAAATACCATGTGGGCACCCGTGGAGATGACCTTCTGCGGAAAAAATTTAGTTTCGTTCATCGGTTCTTCCTGTGAGGTTGGTTAATCATACATCACATCACAAACATTTATTTTCAATTTATTTAGATGTACTGCCCTTAAAGTGATATTAAACCCTCAGTTTCTAAAGTAATTTTTTAAAAATGTAAATAATAAACATGTTGCTTTTTAAAGTGATATTGCACAGAGCAGCCCTGAACCTCCTCTTCTAGGGTTCTGCGCCACACTGCCCCGCCCCCACATTCTAAGACTAACCTATCCAGCCCTGTAAAGAAGAAATCTCATATACATACCTTTTATGAAGCTGCTCTGGTCCGGACCCATGCTGAGCTGTCAGCGGTAGCTTCTGTGTATGGGAGTGTGCAGGAGAGGCAGCCAACAAACGATAACTCTAAGGGTGACGTCACTTCCCAGGCATTTCCAAGCCGTTGTCAGCTGTCTCCTGCACACAGCATCCACAGCTGGAGAACGGACCAGATTGGCTTCAGAAAAGGTATGTATAGCGATTTTTGCTTTACAGGGTTAGATAGGTTAGTCTTATGTCCCGTACACACGATCGAACATTGATCGGACTTCCGACAACAAAATCCATGGATTTTTTCCGACGGATGTTGGCTCAAACTTGTTTTGCATGCACACGGTCGCACAAAGTTGTCGGAATTTCCGATCGCCAAGAACGCGGTCACGTACACCACGTACGACGAGACTAGAAAAGCGCAGGTCCAAACCAAGCGCGGCACCCTTTGGGCTCCTTTTACTAATCTCGTGTTAGTAAAAGTTTAGTGAGAGACGATTCGCGCTTTTTCAGACTCGTGGTTTTCAGATCGTTTTCTGCTGTTCAGTTTGTGCTTGTGGGTTTGTGTCTGCTCTTCAGTGCATGCAGTCAGTTCGTATTGGAGTTCTCTGTGCGATCTTGTCCACTCGTTGCTGTTTTTCAGGTCGCTCTTCACAGGCCTTGCTGTTCTTCAGTGCGTTCTGTTACTTCGTTCTGAGCAGCCGACCGTTTTCTAGCCATGTTGCGTATGCGTACTCCTCGTAGAGTTCGTGCTGTGCGGGCGCTTGGTGTTGGGGTCCTTACCTTGACACAAGTCCAGTCCATGAACAAGGTGGGGAGGAGTTCATGGACCAAGAATTGGTTGCTTCAGCGTGACCAGTTCTGTCATATGCCTTTGCTCCGTGAGATCCGTGAGAATAATCCTGACGATTTCAGGAACTTTCTCAGGATGACGGACCCCATATTTCACCGTTTGTTGGCTTTGCTGACCCCCTATATCAGCAGGCAGGAAACCTGCATAAGGCAAGCCATCACTCCGGAGCAGAGGCTAGTCGCCACCCTGCGGTACTTGGCGACGGGGAGAAGCCTGCAGGACTTGAAGTTCTCGACAGGCATCTCCCCCCAGGCTCTGGGGATCATTATCCCAGAGACCTGTTCTGCCATCATACAGGTCCTGCAGAAGGAGTATATTAAGGTAAGATTTTTATCCTTTAATATCACATTTTATTGTATTTAATGTTTGATAATATATTGTATTTCTTTCCTTATTCCCTAATTACCATGATTGTAATATGCTGTGAATGTCCCCTTTGTCCTCATGCATGCTGGATTTTTATGTAATTATTTTTTTTATCCTTAATACATATTTGCCTTCACTTACCTCCCCAGCGTGCTCTCCTGGCCCTATATTCACCTCATGTAGTCACTTAACAATGTATTTTATCAGCTCCATAGTAGTGCTTTACCCTAAATACCCCCTAAAATGTTTACAAATGTGATGTGTGCTTTAAATTCAGGCAGAGTGCCAGAGGCTTTTTTTTGGGGTCCCCAAATCATTTGGAACCCTCCCTCCCCCCAACTGCTAAGTCAGCTGATACCAATTCTCTATCTATCCTCAAAAAGAAACACAAGCAGTAAATGTCACCAAAGATTTTAGTAGTTAAAATGATTTTTTTATTTGAAAAATGTTTCAGACATTGTCTGGCATATTGATGGCCCCCCTACCCACAAAGTATTCAAGGTATCTAAGACGGACCTCACGGGCACTCAGGGGGGGCAAGCCAAGACGGCCACTTTCAAGCGCCCTCAGGGTTGGCTCATTAGGAATTCCGGCCCCAGGCCCAACTGAGCCAGCATAGTTGGCAGAATTTTGCCGTAAAAAGTTGTTTAGAACACAGCACACCAGGATGATATGATTCAGTTTGTACTCCGCCATGTGTATGGGTGTAAGAAATAGACGGAACCGGCTGGCCATGATTCCAAATGTGTTCTCCACTACTCTTCTGGCTCTGGTCAGCTGGTAATTAAAAACCCTCTGGTCCGGGGTGAGGGTCCTCATCGGGAATGGCCGCATAAGATGGTCCCCCAGCGCAAACGCTTCATCAGCAACGAAGACGAATGGGAGTCCTTCCACATTGTCTTCTGGAGGTGGCAAGTCCAAGCTGCCATTCTGGAGACGCCTGTAGAACTCCGTCTGGGCGATGACTCCACCATCAGACATCCAGCCATTTTTCCCCACGTCCACATACAGGAACTCGTAAGTAGCCGACACCACTGCCAACATCACAATACTATTGAACCCCTTATAATTATAATAGTATGACCCTGAGTTGGGATGATGTGGACTTGTTTCCCATCAATTGCCCCTCTGCAGTTAGGAAAGTCTCACCGCTGGGCAAAGTGGGAGGCCACAGTCTGCCATTCCTGTGGGTTGGAAGGAAACTGTGGAGTCAAACAAGAAAAAAAAAATAATCATTTTGCACATAAACAGGGAAAGCAGATTAGACAAAACATTCTTGCCCAACATCAGTATAACATTTATTTTAGGGAGTTTTGAAAGACCAAGGTATAAGGTCCACCTATCAGATCCCCCCCCCCCCATGGGCCATTTCTAACATTATGGGGGGGAGCTCTTGGACAGGTAACCCTCTCCACTTTATTGAGAGATAAATGCCTAAATAATGGGTATTACTTTGGCCAGCCCCTCCTTAGTTACACTATTGACAGCCCACTGGACAGGTAAGAAGTGTCATAATACAAAGATATAAATACACATTGTACACATTTGAGCACATTTGGAAATGCTGCTATTACCTATCAAGATAATAATAGGATACAAACACTTTAAACAGTACCATATGAAAGTATACAGGCAGGCCCTTGCACTACATGCCATAGAAATTTGTAGATCACAAAAACCATAAAAAAGGGAAGGTATTTGGAGGGGTTTTAAACTCTCCTTAAAACATCAGTGATGTTCTTCATTTTTTTTTGAACATCATTGATGTTTTTCTGGGTGTTTTCCAAGCCCCTATTACACCCCATGATCTCCCCGATCAGGATCTGTGCACTTTCAGAGGTGAAATGATCTGGATCCACAACATCACGGTCACCTAAAAAGATAGAAACAAAAACACACCATTTATTATAAATATGCCGGCATCCATCTCTTACCTGAGCCTGTGGTCGCAGACACTCACCTGATGTGGTGACTATTTCCATCACGTCTCCTTCCTCCTCCTCCTCCTGTTGGCTTTGTCGGATTTCCCCTTCTTCCAGAGGTGGGGGGTCTGTTGTCTCCTCGGATGAGGGGTGTCCTCCGAGTCTTTTCTCCCCTATGTTAAAAAAAATAGGTATACTTAGCACACAGATATTTCATGGCAGAAATAGAAATATGAAACATTGCTTGGAAGTGGGGTACAATTGTCTGTTATGGCAGAGTTCCAAGATGAAGAAATATTTTGTCCTTTGTCAAGCTTGAATACTTACTTGTTTTGTACAAGCTTCACAGATGGAGACACCCCTATAGTATACACTGGAGCACCTGTGTGGGACCCCCTAATAAAAAGGGTGTTCTTGTGTCCCACACTAGCGTCCAGATATGAAAACTGCTACTGAGTGTCCTGTCCTTACACAGAATCTAGTTTGCATTTCATTCTAGTTACAAACCCATCTACACAACCAAATTTTTATAAGAGAAGTAGGCCATAAAAAATGTATTTGGCATATGGCCAAAACAATGCTGTTTTCTAGGCTGAACGAACAATGTTTCATACGAACGAATAATGTGCCCATGAACATGAAAGTTGCCATTTTAAACTGTACAACAGTTAAGAAAAGCACATGGAGCAGCACAAACGTAATAACCATAAAGAATAGGAACACAGCATAACTACTTACTTTTTTGCAGCACTCTCCTGATCCTTCTATACTGATTGTGCTCCCTTAACTTCAGGTCCGACCACCGCTTCCTGAGCTGATCCTTGGATCGCCGTACCCCGAAATTCCAGTGCAGACTCTTGACCATTTTCGCCATGATCTTGGCCTTTCTGACATTGGGGTTGGGGTAAGGTCCATACTTCCCGTCATAGTCGGCCTTCTTCAGGATGTCGACCATCTCCAACATCTCCCCAAAGGACATATTTGAGGCCTTAAATCGTCTCTTCCGGGATCGGGACGTTTCTGGCTCCGGGCTTTCCTCCTCCTCCTCCTCATTGGTGTAATTATCAGACACCTGCTCTGTCTCCACCATGTGCTCTTCCCCCACTGCGACGAACGAGAAGGGGCGGGGAATAGACTAGCAAAATCGTCAGGGGTGGGCGGAGTTTAACGCATGCGCAGTGTCTATAAAGCGTAACACGCGTGCGTAGTACATACGATCTGTGAGCGGAGGAAGGAGTAACGGAGGCGCCGATCGTGATAGCGAAGGTAAGATTTAACATTGGGCCTATACTGCTTCTAGATTGAGGCCTGTATTTGCACAAGTTTAGAAGACTTTAGGCTGACATTAGGGTTTGTCTTGTGTTGTGTCTTGCAGTTAAAATGGATATCTTGAAGGATCATGACTTTATGCCAATCTTCATAGATATGTTCAGGGAGCTGCCTTGTCTATGGCAGATAAACCACCCTGAATATAAGAACCAAACAAAGAGAAAGGCAGCACTGGATAAATTGCTGGAATTTGTGAAGCCGGTGATCCCCACGGCAGACATCACCTATTTGAAGATCCTAATTGGTGGCCTGAGGAGCACTTATCTAAGGCCCCTTTCACACTGGGGCGGGGGCGTTGTCGGCGGTAAAGCGCCGCTATTGTAAGCGGTGCTTTACTGTCGGTATTGGGCCGCTAGCGGGGCGGTTTTACCCCCCTGCTAGCGGCCGAGAAGGGGTTAAAACCACCGCAAAGCGCCTCTGCAGAGGCGCTTTGCCGGCAGTATAACCGCGTCATCCCATTGATTTCAATGGGCAGGAGCGGTGGAGGAGCGGTATACACTCTGCTCCTTCACCGCTCAGAAGATGCTGCTGGGAGGACTTTTTTTCCCGTCCTGCCAGCACACCGCTCCAGTGTGAAAGCCCTCGGGGCTTTCACACTGGAATTAAAGCAGCGGCACTTTCGGGTCGGTTTGCAGGTGCTATTATTAGCGCAATAGCGCCTGCAAACCGCCCCAGTGTGAAAGGACCCTAAGTGAGCGCAAGAAGGTCCAGGATTCCCAGAGATCAGAAGCTGCAGATGACATTTATGTCCCCAGGCTGTGGTACTATGACAGGCTGCATTTTCTGGCAGGTCAGACTGAACCCAGGCCAGCACTCTCCACTCTTCCTTCCATGCTTCCTTCCCCCTCAGCTGAGGCTTCTGACGCCCAACCTGGGCCTTCCAGGCAGCAACATATGGAGGAGCCCAGCTTGAGCCAGGTATAGCATTCTTCAAAATATTTCTGGTTGTCCAATCAATGATGTTAAATAGATGTTAGTTTGGAGTACTAATTTATGATTGTGATTGATGAAGCAAAAACTAAAACCATGTCCCTTTTTCATACACAGGGAAGTCTCAGCCAGGAGGTGGCCGGGCCAAGCAGGCTGCCTGATATCCAGGTCCCTCCCGTCCACCTTCAAAGACAAAGTGGCAGGAAGAGGAGTAACCTGGAGGAGGCAGCAATAGGCCTATTTTGGAAGGCTACTGAGGCCCTCAGAACACCCCACAGTGTGGAGGAGGACTTTGCTGACATAACTGCATGCAAAATGATGCAGATGGAGGAGGGCCAATGACTCCTATGTGAGTTTGTAATTTTGGAAGCTCTAAATAAGGGGTCGAGGGGCCAACTCACATGTGCAACCCACATTTGTCACCTCACCCATGGTCCTCCTCCTCCTCCAGGTCCTACTCCTCCTCCTCCTCCTCCAGGTCCTACTCCTACTCCTGCCACACCTCCAACACCAGAGCCACAGCCGGGAAGGAAGTGTGGAAGGAAGACCAGAGAGTGATGGCCCTGAGTTCAGTCTGGTCTGACAAAATATGCAGCCTCTTGTAGTACCACAGCCTGGGAACATACATGTCATCTGCTGCTTTCATTATCTCTTGGACTTCTGGACCAGACTGCACTCCCTTAGATATGGACTCCTCAGGCCACCAATTTTGCTGTAAAATAATTGATGTGTGCCCTGGGGATCAAAGGCTTCGCCAATATATGATGTTTATCCAGCGTTGCCTCCCTCTTTGTTTGGTTCTGAGCCCTTAATAAAGGAATTTTTGGTTCAATTATACTTGCCTATGTGTGTTCTCCTTCAAAAAGGACAGTTTGTTTGTGAGGAGGCAGGTACATTTCAAAAATACAATGTGAAATTAACAAGAGACACCAACACCAAACAACCTCCTTGAGATTAAATAATACAAGATAATAATGGTGTTGTGGTAACTTGACACACAAAACACACACAAAAATATTCTGGAGTAAAAAAAAAAACTAAAAAAAAAAACATCAGCCTTGAAAAAAATACAAACCAAAAAAAAAATCAGGCTTGAAAAAAATACAAACCAAAAAAAAAAAAAATATATAGAATTTTGGTCAGATGTGACAATATATCGTATGGCCGTATATTGAGTGAATCACGAGAAATAATAAAGAAAGAAGTTTGTGAGAAGTCTGTTTGAATATGAGCAGCAAAACTATTTCATTCTTCTAGCATTATAAAGAAGAGAGTGCGCTGCATTAAACAATTTTAAACATTGCAGCCTGACGAAAGTGCTATATCCATTCCGAACGCTAATTTTACCAGACCGAGCTGTTCCGTCTCGGAATTTCCTCTGAGCATTTTGTGCGTCGGAATTGTCCACACACGGTCGGAATTGACGTGATCAGATTTTGTTGTCGGAAAATTCTATAGCCTGCTCTCAAACTTTGTGCGTCGGAAAATCCGATGGAAAAAGTCCGATCGCACATTTTCCGTCGGAAAATCCGACCATGTGTACAGGGCATAAGAATGTGGCTGCGAGTATATTTAGAGGTAGTTCGTTTTAGGCTGAACTTCCACATTAATGCAGCGAATGCAGTAAGGTAAAAAACATACATAGCTTTAGAACCACTTTAAGCACTTTCAGCAGCAGATTTAAAGATTTACTGAGTATGCAGCTTCTTGAGCCTTCAATCCATGCCTATGTTCCAGTTTAAGCTGGTGCCATAAGCATTGCCCCAGGTTTCCTGTTTCAGGGGGGCTCTTTTGAAGTGTTCTATGGGATGCTAGCTTGTGTTAAATTAATATAAAAATCCAACCATCCTCCTCCATCTCCCTTCTCCAAACTAACAGACTGCACTGACCTCTGTCAACTCTTTCCTGGTGCAGGGAAGCAGCACCAAAAGAGTAGCAGCACTGAAAGTTGTAAACTGCAAGTGTGGGTAAGACTGTAACAAATAGTTTACTAAGGAATGTTTTTTTTTTTTTTTATTGTGTTCAGTGTGTTAAGCTAAAAAATGCTGAGGGTTTAATACTATTTCTGAAGCCCTAGTATCCATATGGTTATTAAATGAGAAGTAGAAGAATGCATTACCTATTTTCCCATACATATTAATAATTAAAAAAATTCTAGTGGGGTCCCTAGTTTATGCAGTGGGGACATTAAAGGTTATGCCGTGGGACCAATAAAACTTTTTTTGTCCTTTCTTTAAAAAACTTGAAGAATTCTGAGGCCTTTCCTCGCCTTTGGTCTACTGATGCTTTACATTTTTGAAATACTGTGCAATTATATGGTAAAGTATCAAGAAAAACGTTGCTTGTCGGTGTAATTCCTTCAGATAAAAATGTCAGGATGGTTGGCAACTTAGAGATAGATTAGCAGGTCACCTTTCTAAAAGAACACGTAAATCAATCTGTGGATATATGTTCCTTTTTATCATGTGTACCAGGTGCTCCAAAAGGATTAATGTGGGTGATTGATGAGGCCAAGGTGAATGTAAAGAATTTATTTTCCTCCAGGGCTTCCAGCAACCGTTCAACAATTCGTACTAGGTGGCACATTATGTCATATATAAATAACAGGCAAGACTGTCTGGGTTTTTGCACTTTGGTACTTCCCTGATGTGCAAAGTACATTAACTTATATAGAACACTCAATTTTAGGTGATCAGATACTTGTCACGGACGGTTTAAAGATGACCATTTTACAATAACTGAATTACTTAAAGCAACTAACGCTAAAACTAAATTAGACTTTAGTAAAAGTGAGTTAATAAAAAAATTGAATTATTCTGTTTCACTAAATACTTAGGAACTCTGTTCTAATTAAAATGTAGGGCATATATATAGCTAGCTGTGTGTACTAGGCTCTACTCTATCCAAAATGAAAAAAAACAAAAAAACCTGAAAATTGTATCATATTTACCGTAATTTTCTTAGTGCCTATCCATGGCAGCATACCCATGACAAGCTCCGCCTTGGCTTCCCCCTCAGGATCAGTGAATATCTTTAAAAGAGAGGGTTAGAGACCCCCCAGCATTCTTACGTAATATAGCATACCATGGGTGGGTTTGTATGCGGCCATGGATAGACACCAGGAAAAGAAAATTACTGAAAGTATGATACAATTTTCTGTTTTCTTGATGCCTCCATGGTAACATACCCATGACAAATAACTAGCTAGACGGGTGGGATAATGCTTAGAAAGGAATTTATTTAGAAGAGAGCATTTGATAGTATTGATTGCCGCTTCACCTATGAAGTCTGCTGAGAGCTTTAGTTCTGCTAGAGCCTTCACTATTTCTTCCTTAGGAATATCCTGTCGAATTGCCGTTTCTACATTCTCTGTCCATGCCTGCAATCACTGGTTTACATGCTTTGCCTGCCATTTAGTACGCTCTTTCAAGTCAAGGTCTATTCGCCTGTCCAGAGGATCTTTGAAAGAAGTTGAATCATCCATGGGGAGAGTAGTATTCTTCGCTAGACGAACCACAGCCACATCTACAGCAGACAGACCGTCTAAGATCGCTGAGTCTCTGACATAGGATAGAGTTTCCCCAAACGGTTGAGGGAAAAATCTCTTTTCGGTCTTCTTCCTCTCATCTTCTAAAACATCCTTAATTTCTTCCATCAGGGGAAAAAGGGATATTTATTTCTTAAAAAAAGGAAAATAGCTATTCGATTTTTTAGAGGTAGTCTCAGCTTCCTCCCATCCTATGGCTGACTTTACAGTTTGTATATATGGCTGAACCAAAGAAAAGCTGAAACCGGAGGGGTCCTGGTCATCCGAGGAATCCCCTGAGCCATCAGACTGTTCCTGTGTGACCAGGATGTTCCCTTTGGGGATGGAGGGATCCGCTGATGATGGCCCAGGAACTGGGGGCTCTGTAGGAGGTTGAGCTGAAGGCTGTATGGTATTTACCACTGTAGCTCTGCTATAGAGTCCTTGACCACTTTTTTAAGAAGGTCAGCCACTTGTTGGCTTTCTGACTCTCTATCTGCTGCATATTCTCTGAAGCAGGATCTACAGACCAATTTGTCTGGCAGCGGAGTGGCCCCACAAGCTTCACATTTTGAACTCCTTGAGCTTGGAGAATGCGATGAGCGATATCTTTTTGCGGCTGGGCCCTCTGAGTGAGTATGATATCTTGATCTTGAAGATCTACTCTGGTTAGGTCTTTAATGGTATTCATCGTGATGCCTTGAGGTTGAGGATTTCTTAGACTTCTTCTGGCGTACAGGGCTGAAATACAGTAGGGCAAAAAAGTATTTAGTCAGCCACCAATTGTGCAGTTCTCCCACTTAAAAAGATGAGAGAGGCCTTTAATTGTCATCATAGGTATACCTCAACTATGAGAGACAAAATGTGGAAACTAATCCAGACAATCACATTGTCTGATTTTTGAAAGAATTTATTTGCAAATTATGGTGGAAAATAAGTATTTGGTCAATATCAAAAGTTCATCTCAATACTTTGTTATATATCCTTTGTTGGCAGTGACAGAGGTCAAACGTTTTCTGTAAGTCTTCACAAGGTTATCACACACTGTTGCTGGTATGTTGGCCCATTCCTCCATGCAGATCTCCTCTAGAGCAGTGATGTTTTGGGGATGTCGCTGGGCAACACGGACTTTCAACTCCCTCCAAAGGTTTTCTATGGAGTTGAGATCTGCAGACTGGCTAGGTCACTCCAGGACCTTGAAATGCTTCTTACGAAGCCACTTCTTCGTTGCCCAGGTGATGTGTTTGGGATCATTGTCATGCTGAAAGACCCAGCCACGTTTCATCTTCAATGCCCTTGCTGATGGGAGGAGGTTTGCACTCAAAATCTCACGATACATGGCCCCATTCATTCTTTCATGTACACGGATCAGTCGTCCTGTTCCCTTTGCAGTGAAACAGCCCCAAAGCATGATGTTGCCCCCCCAATGCTTCACAGTGATATGGTGTTCTTTGGTTGTAACTCAGCATTCTTTCTCCTCCAAACACGACGAGTTGTGTTTCTACCAAACAGTTCTACTTTGGTTTCATCTGACCATATGACATTCTCCCAATCCTCTTCTGGATAATCCAAATGCTCTCTAGCAAACCTCAGACGGGCCCGGACATGTACTGTCTTAAGCAGGGGGACACGTCTGGCACTGCAGCATCTGAGTCCCTGGTGGCGTAGTGTGTTACTGAGGGTAGCCTTTGTTACGTTGGTCCCAGCTCTCTGCAGGTCATTCACTAGGTCCCCCTGTGTGGTTCTGGGATTTTTGCTCACCGTTCTTGTGATCATTTTGACCCCATGGGGTGAGATCTTGCGTGGAGCCCCAGATCGAGGGAGATTATCAGTGGTCTTGTATGTCTTCCATTTTCTAATTATTGCTCCCACAGTTGATTTCTTCACACCAAGCTGCTTGCCTATTGCAGATTCAGTCTTCCCAGCCTGGTGCAGGTCTACAATTTTGTTTCTGGTGTCCTTTGATACCTCTTTGGTCTTCACCATAGTGGAGTTTGGAGTGTGACTGTTTGAGCTTGTGGACAGGTGTCTTTTATCCTGATAACAAGTTCAAACAGGTGCCATTAATATAGGTAATGAGTGGAGGTAAGTTTTTGGAACTTACCTGGATGATGGTCCTTAACTTAAATGTTGTTGAAGGTCTTGAGAGGGCGGTGAGCAGCTCATTTTGGGCGGCAGACAGAAAAAGCAGCTAGAGAAAAAAATATACTTTAATGATTTGGTTTTAACAGGCTAGGTAAGATACTGTGAAAGGTTAAAAAGGAGAGAAAAAAAAAAGTTCAAAACTACCGTGATCAAAGAACTGATATGCCCCCATACACACGGTCAGATTTTCCGACGGAAAATGTGTGATAGGACCTTGTTGTCGGAAATTCCGACCGTGTGTGGGCTCCATCACACATTTTCCATCGGATTTTCCGACACACAAAGTTTGAGAGCAGGATATAAAATTTTCTGAGAACAAAATCCGTTGTTGGAAATTCCGATCGTGTGTACACAAATCCAATGCACAAAGTGCCACGCATGCTCAGAATAAATAAAGAGATGAAAGCTATTGGCCACTGCCCCGTTTATAGTCCCGACGTATGTGTTTTACGTCACCGCGTTTAGAACGATCGGATTTTCTGTCAACTTTGTGTGACCGTGTGTATGCAAGACAAGTTTGAGCCAACATCCGTAGGAAAAAATCCATGGATTTTGTTGTCGGAATGTCCGAACAAAGTCCGACCGTGTGTACGGGGCAGTAGACTTCTAGGAGCTTCTAAACAGGCAACCCACTGTGGACCCAGCAGGAAGCCTTACTGAGGCTTCCAGGTTAAATAGAGTATAGGGGAGGAGTTTTGCTGAAAATCAATTCCTCCCAGGCATTAACTTGTGAGTAGGGGGTAAAGAATTACACAGTTTCCCTTGAGCAAGATGGCCGCCAAAGCTTAACACCATACCATTCATGTGCAGAGGGACGCTGAGGACTCCCGAAAAGCCAGTGCGAGGCATGTGCCACGCCCAAAGAGAGACCGCAAACAAAAAGAAAAGAGAAGAGGAAGCAGGCTGTCAGGAAGGGAGGAGAGAGAAAGGAAGAAGGGGAAAGAAAAAAAAATGCATCTGGAAGAGGCTAAAACCAGATGGAAGCTGCAGAATGCAGAGGTAAAACCATCATTCATTGTCCATAAGGTATGAGGAAAAAAAGGATGCTGGGGGGTCTCTAACCCTCTCTTTTAAAGATATTCACTGATCCTGAGGGAGGAGCCAAGGTGGAGCTTGTCATGGGTATGCTTCCATGGAGGCACCAGGAAAAAGTTTTGCCTATAGTTTGAAATGTGATCAGTGTAATTGCATTGAATGATAATTGCATTGAATGATAATATGGATGCATGTGTGATCACAATTACCCACCTTCAACAGCCCCTCACAATTTTCTGTTGGACCCCATATTAATATAAACAGGCCAACAAGAAAGTGCAGCAGGTAGCTGCACTGGTCAGCCCTGGACGCTGCTTGAAATTTACATATGAGAGTGTCCTGTGAAATGGGACTCCCTGGATACAAGGTTTGCTATAGCTTTATTTAACAGGTTTTAGAAGCAGGAATACTTTAACTGCTATCTTGTATCTTCCAGTGCACAGAAATAACATCAGTCAGTTAACTTGGGTGCGGTTGATTTTATGTTTCCCCTCCTGTGATGGAAGCCTGAGGACATGTTCCAGGTGCCTGTGATTTAAAAATCACCCTAAACTGGAAAGAAGACTTCGACTTTCTGTATTGGAAAAGACCTGGAGGCTAGAGTCCCACGTGTAGACAGAACGAGTTCCAGGGATGAGGTCAGATCTTCGCCTGGACATGCCTTGTCAATGAAGGTGCTTCTTCTTCCTGCCTTGTATAGTCTACTGTGAATGACAACATTAACTGATCAACCCTGTCTGAAATGTATAAAGCAAATATAAGGGTTTAGAGCTGACAAGTAAGTCGCTTCGGTAGCCTTCGGAATTTTCTTCGAAGTGGATTGTTACTTCTGGTTGAATAGACCCTTCTTTACATAACAAAGAGGATTATGGTCAGTGACCCTCAGCTGATCCCACAGTGCTAGCTCATTGAAAGAGAACTCTCAGCATTAGCTAAGCTAATAATAAAGTCCATCCTATACGGCCCCACACACGCTTTCTTTACCTATTTCCTTTTCCACTACAAAATATCAGGCTTCAAAGAAGAAAGGGTCAAAGACTAAGACGATATGGCATAAGAGCTGTTGTTTTTCTCAGACTTGTTTATGAGATGGAAATCCTGACCCTCCAGGAGCAGAATATCGTATAGTCATATTTGTATCTAAGCATCTTTATTTACATTCAAATAAAAGCTTGTTTGAAGCCTTATGAGACTGGAAACTTGAAGGATTTAACTCCTCTTATGAAACGCATTTTGATAAGGCTTGCATGCACATCTGTACATTTGTACAGTATATGATACATTTGTTCTTGGCACCTGGAGTCTGGTATTGGAGCAAATGAAAAATCTGCAGCCACCGCAATGTCAAACGTGCTCCCTTTTCATTTAAATTGTATTTAAACCCCCAAAACAAAAAATGTGTCTACTGCAATCCTTGGATGTGTTAGCTACATTCATTTTCTTTCTTAAGGCTTTTATTTCCTTTATTTTCACTTGGCAATTCTACCAGTAGCACACTTGCAGTTCTAAGATTACAATGCTTATTCACCCTTCCCTATAAGGACAACAGAAACAAGATGGGACTACAGAAATTAACCCCTCTTAAGCTCTCTATAACATAGAGGGCAAGGTTCTGTAGCCTTAAACTGGGTACACATGAGCCGAATGTCAGGAGACAACGGCCAGGTCTAAAAAAAACACAGACAACATTCGGCCCGTGTGTTTGTTGGTCTGTCCAACAGAAGCCGGCCGTTTGCCTGGCTTTTATCAGACGTGAATGCTGGAAAAACAGCATCCAACACACTCTCGATCATCGATCTCAGCCAATGACAGAGAGCGCTGATTACAGTGTTCTGGGGGGGGGGGGGGGGCGTTTCCCTGTTAGAACACAACAGCTCAGCACGGGAGATTGCTGTACTAACCTTGCATGATTAGTACAGTGGCTCCGACTGGAGCTGGCAGTTTTCATTTTTGTTCAACTAATAGTGTGTACCTGGTTTTAGAGATACAGTACCTGAGAACAACGTAACTGAAACCAGCCAGAACAAGCATAAAGCACAAAAATGTATCAGCTTACAATCCTTCCTGTAAGAGCAACAGATTTTTTTCAAAGCATCGAACAGATAAGCCAAAGCCCCTTCAATGACATATTTAAGAAGCCACAAGGGACCTAATAAACTAAACTTGTTATAAGTTTGTTGTTAGGATTTATGTTGTTTAGGTCAAACACAACTCCTGACAAACTTTTTATCTTTTAATAGGAAGAGTCATTGCATGAAAGAGTATTTACACATTAGCAACCTTCAGCTAAGATTTTATAAGCAGTTACATTAACAGTTCTACTATCTTTTGGGATAAAGGTTTTACATGGATGAATAAAAGCTGACAATTGTAAGCAGGGTTCAATGGTAAATGGTTTGTTTCAACCCTCTAACTGACACTTTTGTTGGAGAGCTTGGTCTGTTAAAGGAAATTGAAAAATTACAGACATATTGGTGTGATCAGCAGATGAAAATAAAGAAAAATATTGCTTGAAGGCACAGAAACGTGTGTAGCACTCTCTACTTTAGGTAGGTGCTAGAAGTAGGTTTTTTCGTAGTGCAGGTAAATTTAATCAATTCTAGCTGTAAGGCTGGCAGACTGGGAGAGTGCAATCTGAGATGGATGTAGAGCCAGCAGGAGAGACTGTGATATCATGGTCATTGGGATCGGGCAGCTGCAGCCAGGAGGCTGCAAATGACAGTTGACCACGAGTCAGAGTTGGGCCTACCATGTGCTAGCTGTACCAGGAACCAAGTATTGTACAAGAGAGAGAAACAGTCTACAAATAAGCATTGTGCTGGTGGAGACTGGGGCTCTAGAAGTGTAAATACAGTAGAGGTTCCATCTGATCATCTTATTGATTCCATTATTGATCCTGGGCATCCCATCATTTCCCTTACCCTATCCAAGTTCAATATCCCTCAATAAAATACAAAACAAACATACGGACTGTTCATTGTCTCAAGAGTGACTGGGAAGTGGATGTTGGGCTCGGCAGGGTGACAGGTGGACCACAATATCCAGCAGCCCTGTACGGGGGTACCGCTACACATGCAACACACAGGCTCCAGTGAAAAACCTGCGCAACACCTAAAAGCTACCCATACTCCTATAATGAGCTCTTACCTTCACTATCCTTCCTTAAACCTAAACCTAAACCTTAACCGGTTTATTCTTAAAATCCCTAAACCAAAAATGTACCCTTAACATTTAACCTCCCTAATGCCCTGTACACACAATAGGAAATTTCCGATGGAAAATGTGTGATAGGACCTTGTTGCCGGAAATTCCGACCATGTGTAGGCTCCATCACACATTTTCCATAGGAATTTCCGACACACAAAGTTTGAGAGCTTGCTATAAAATTTTCCGACAACAAAATCCGTTGTCGGAAATTCCGATCGTGTGTACACAAATCCGACGCACAAAGTGCCACGCATGCTCAGAATAAATTAAGAGACGAAAGCTATTGGCTACTGCCCCGTTTATAGTCCCGACGTACGTGTTTTACGTCACTGCGTTCAGAACGATCGTATTTTCCAACAACTTTGTGTGACCGTGTGTATGCAAGACAAGTTTGAGCCAACATCCGTCTGAAAAAATCCATGGATTTTGTTGTTGGAATGTCCGATCAATGTCCGACTGTGTGTACAGGGAAACCTCTAAGCATTGAATAAGCCTAACACAACCCAACCTTGTTGGCCTGTTGGTACATTCCTGCCTGACATCTGTTGACATGAAAATTGATGGAGCCGAGTGGAAAATTGTTGGTGGAGGCAACCACTGTTCGTGTACTCTGATAACTGCTATCAGAATACCATTGCTGGCCATAGAGATTGGTCCATTTATGCTGTTTAGTGTGGATAGGGAAATTTTGAGATTTCTTTCATTCAGCACTGTGCATAGCAAGCTGAAGGCTTAAAATGATTTTAAAGTCTCGTTTTTTTTGTTTAAAAATAACAAACATGTTATACTTACCTCCTCTGTGCATTTGAATTTGCACAGGGCAGCCTGGATCCTTCTCTTTGAGGGTCCCTCTTTGCTGCTCCTGACCCCTACCTCCTGTCGAGTGCCCCCACAGTAAGCAGCTTTCTATAGGGGCACCCAAGCTGAGCTGCAGTTTGGACACGGAGCTGTGGTTCAGCCTTGCCCCCTCTTTCTCCTGATTACCTCACTGATTTTGATGGACAGCAGTGGGAGCCAATGGGGCCTCTGCTGTGTCTCAGCCAATCAGGAGGGAGAAACTGACTGAGGGACTCATGGACATCGCTGGATAAAGAGGGGGCTCAGGTAAGTACTAGGGGGGCTGAGGGGGGCTGCTGCACACAGAACATTTTTAATCCTAATGCATAGAATGCATTAAGATAAAAAAAACGTCTGCCTTTACAACCACTTTAAGACTAATTAACCTTTAAGCCTGGTACACACTTTACATTTTTTTCGTTCAACCCAGCAGGCTGAACAAAAAAACCCTGAGGCCGTGTACACACGAGCGGAATGTCCGACAGAAAAAGTCCGATGGGAGCTTTTCATCGTATATTCCGATCGTGTGTATGCCCCATCGGACTTTTTATGAAAATTCTGACGGACCTAGAAAGAGAACATGTTCTAAATTTTTCCAACGGAACCAATTCCTATCGGGAAAACCGATCGTCTGTATGCTGTTCCGATGTACCAAAAACGACGCATCCTCGGAAGCAAGTACGAGACGGTAGCTATTGGCTACTGGCTACTGAACTTCCGTTTTCTAGTCCTGTCGTACGTGTTGTACATCACCGCGTTCTGGACGGTCGGAATTTGGTGTGACCGTGTGTATGCAAGACAGCTTGAGCGGAATTCCGTCGAAACTCTGTCGGAAAAATCTTCAGAGTTTATTCTGACGGGAAAACCGGTTGTGTGTACAGGACATCAGAGATCGCTGAGCAGGTTAATGTTAGGGTAACCTTGTTTTTAGAAATAATTTGTAAACATGTATGTTGGGCAGCCATTTTTGCTTACTACATGTGTGGACAGTTCTTGTTTTTAGCATTTGCAGTGATTGTTCTCTACTGTTCCTCTGTCTTTCAGGGCAAGGTAATCATTCTAATTAGAAAACGATAGATTATTCTATTGGGCAGGTTCAAGAAAGCTGTAAAAATATAAAAACAATACTGGAGAGTCCATAGCAAGCTACCAGATCTGAGCAGACATCGGAAGATGTACTTTTACATTGCACCTAGATAATGAAAAGGACAGATGCCAATAATTACTTTGGAGATGAAAAAGAAGTGATATTGTGCAGTGTTAGTGCACACATACGAACAGTACTGGGAATTATGTTTAACTTGCAAGACAAGACACTTTCTACTATGCAGCATCCATGTACTCGAATAAGTACAGACAGTGAGAATTACATTCAGCGTGCAGGGCAAGAGAAGTGCTATACTGGGCAGAATCCATATACTGTATACAAATAGGAAAAGATACTGGGAATTACACCCATTATCAGGACCATCAATAGTAGGGATACAGCCAGTCTTCTGTACTGGGCTCAGGCCCCAGCAGACAGGCCCGGGGCCTCGGTTTATCTTGTGCAGTACATGGTTGTCTAGGTACGGAGACTCCAGGCTCCAGGAAATAGCAGGAATTGGGCAGTCCTAGATCTGTCAATTGGAACCCTACAGTACCCAAATACTTGAGATGTGCCTTTGACCAATGAGAGTGTTATGAGCATGGCTGGAAGGAGCAAGTAGCTCACACAAGGGTCCATGTGGAGATCAGGTGGAGACCAGGGTGGTGTGTACTATTGTAATGGAAGTGGATGAAAAGGCAGTGTGGTGGTGGTGGTGGTGGTGTGGGGGGGGGGGGGGTGGATGTGGTTGGGGGGGAGCAGCAGGATGTACAAGGGCCTTGGCTCTAAAGACAGGTCCTCAGTGTTATACAAGGGTTGGCATTTTTTGACATCTATAATGCAGATGTGCGTGTACTTCTGACCTCTGCACTCTGCATTAAGTACTACTGTACCTGCATAAGTAAGAACAAATACTGGGAGTTACACCCAGTACATAGAAGATGTAAATTAGTTTGGTGTCCTATTTACAAAAAAAATGCAAAAACATAGTATTGTATTCAGTACATATAACAAAAGTAATACTATGCATTGCCCATAGTAACTAAACCAGAAACATACACATATACTGCATTTAAACATATGAAAATACCGGGAGTGCCTTGCAAAAAGTGAGACATCTGACCATTATGCAGGGACAAGGCCTGGGTCAGGTTACTGTAAAATGAGAGGCAGACTTGTACCATATGCAGGGAGACCAGGTGAGTGGAGTAGGATAGAGGGTGATTTTGGGGTTGGAAAAAACCTGACATGAGGTTGGTTATGCGTCTGAAAGTTGTACTGGTAAGAAGACTCTGAGATAAATAGAGCTGATTATTTTCATCTGAGGTCTCTAATTGTTTTTTTTATTATTCACATCCCCATAGTCTGCCCTTCTTCTTCTTTGCGTGTTTGTCCTACTATGAAGTCTACTGAAATGACTGCCCTGTCCTAATCTATGAAGCAATTGGGGTTATTTACTCTAAAGGCTTTTCATGCTGGTGTTATTTATCCTGTGGATAGTAATCAGTATATTTACTTTTGCAGGGAAGTAAGGAATGTGCTCACAAAACACATCCCAGGATCAAAGCTTCTCTAAAGATGTCCCATCTTCTGCCCTCCCATCCACTAAGATGTCATGTTCCAACACTAAACAACTTTGTTAAAGCCCAACTCCAATGAATGAATGAATGATGAATACCAAAGAGCTTCTGTTCACAGAATACATGGTTCACAAAATACATGTCTGCGTCCAGAGCCAATCATTGCAGGTGATCGCTGCATGATTGAGTTCATGTGACCGGCTGTGATTAGCTGCAAGAACTGTGATTTGTATAAATCACACAAATATGAAACATAAGGGGAATACAAAGGCACTGAATTTCAAAAGAGCCAACTTCCCTAAACTACGAACCTTGCTAGAAGGCATAAATTGGGATAAAATCTTAGGAACAAAGAACAGGGAGGTGAGATGGGTTCGCTTTAAGAGCATATTAAATAAGGGCATTAGCCAGTGCATCCCATTGGGTAGTAAATTTAAAAGAGCGAACAAAAGTCTTGGATGGCTTAACTCCAATGTAAAAATGCATATAAAAGCAAAGGAGAAGGCCTTCAAAAAATACAAGCTTGAGGGATCATCACCAGCATTCAGACTTTATAAAGAACGCAACAAGAAATGTAAGGGTGCAATTAGGGAGGCTAAGATAGAACAAGAAAGACACATAGCGGAGGAGAGCAAAAAAAAATCCCAAGAAATTGTTTAAGTATGTAAACAGTAAAAAAGGGAGGAGAGACCATATTGGCCCCATAAAGAATGAGGAAGGACATCTGGTTACAAAGGATGGGGAAATGGTGAAGGTATTGAATTTATTCTTCTCCTCAGTCTTCATGAGGGAATCAGGGGGTTTTAGTAACCAAAACTGCAGTGCTTATCCTCATGACACGTCACAGGAAGCACCCTCATGGCTAACAGAGGATAGAATTAGAATTAGACTTGGGAAACTTAACATTAATAAATCACCGGGACAAGGTGGCTTGCACTCAAGGATACTTATGGAACGCAGTCAAGTAATTGCCAGACCATTGTTCCTAATTTTTACTGACAGTCTACTGACTGGAATGGTACCAGCTGATTGGAGAAAAGCCAATGTAGCACCAATATTTAAAAAGGGCCCAAAATACATCCCTGAGAATTACAGACCAGTTAGCCTAACATCAATAGTATGCAAGCTCTTGGAGGGGATGATAACGGACTATATACAAGATTTTAGTAATTGAAAACGGTATTATTAGCAGTAATCAGCATGGATTCATGAAGAATTATTCTTGCCAAACCAATCTATTAACCTTCTATGAAGAAGTGAGTTGCCATCTAGATAAAGGAAGGCCCGTAGACGTGGTGTATCTGGATTTTGCAAAAGCATTTGACACAGTTCCCCATAAACGTTTACTGTACAAAATAAGGTCCGTTGGCATGGAGCATAGGGTGAGTACATGGATTAAAACCTGGCTACAAGGGCGAGTTCAGAGGGTGGTGATAAATGGGGAATACTCGGAATGGTCATGGGTGGGTAGTGGGGTCCCACAGGGTTCTGTGCTAGGACCAATCCTATTTAATTTACTCATAAACGACCTGGAGGATGGGGTACAGTTGAATCTCTGTATTTGTGGACGATACTAAGCTAAGCAGAGCAATCATTTCTCCGAAGGATGTGGAAACCTTGCAAGAAGATCTGAACAAATTAATCGGGTGGGCAACTATATGGCAAATGAGGTTTAATGTAGAAAAATGTAAAATAATGCATTTGGGTGGCAAAAATATGAATGCAATCTATACACTAGGGGGAGAACCTCTGGGGAAATCTAGGATTGAAAAGGACCTGGGGGTCCTAGTAGATGATAGACACAGCAATGACATGCAATGCCAAGCTGCTGCTAACAAAGCAAACAGAATATTGGCATGCATTAAAAATTGTATTAACTCCAGGGATAAAGTGATAATTCTCCCTCTCTACAAGACTGGTCCGGCCGCACCTAGAGTATGCTGTCCAGTTCCGGGCACCAGTCCTCAGGAAGGATGTACTGGAAATGGAACGAGTACAAAGAAGGGCAACAAAGGTAATAGAGGGTCTGGAGGGTATCAGTGGAAAGGTTGTGAGCACTGAACTTATTCTCTCTGGAGAAGAGACGCTTGAGAGGGGATATGATTTCAATTTACAAACACCGTACCAGTGACCCCCAAATAGGGATAAAACTTTTTTGCGGAAGGGAGTTTAACAAGATACGTGGCCACTCATTAAAATTAGAAGAAAAGAGGTTTAACCATAAACTACGTAGAGGGTTCCTTACTGTAAGAGCGGTAAGCATGTGTAATTCCCTTCCCCAGGCGGTGGTGTCAGCGGGGGGGCATCGATTGTTTCAAAAAACTATTAGATAAACACCTGAACGACCACAGCATACAAGGATATACAAGGTAATACTGACTTATAATCACACACACAGGTTGGACTTGATGCACTTATTTTCAACCTCACCTACTATGTAACTATGTCAGCCACCCATTGCTTTCAATGGGGCTGGAGCCCACAGCTAATCACTGGGAACCCCCTTTGGGTCTTGTGCATGTAATCGGTAAAGGCCTCATTTGGAAGTCTGAATGGAGCCTAATGGACAAAACACAAAAAGAGATAGCTTCAGGTGTCTGTCCAAACTACAACTCAAAAAATTTTGCAACTGAAACATTTTTGAAGTCATAGTTTACACGGAGACCTGAAGCTTTCCCTTTTTGTGTTTTATACATTATGCTCCATTCAGACTTGCGAGCAGATATAAAAGACCCAAATGAATGTAGTTCTGTGATTATTAATATACGGTATCCTTACATATATTTTTTGCAATGTAGGTAAGGTAGGTGCCTGACTATGGCTTTGTATCAGCCTCTTGCAGTCCCTGTATAGCAGGGCTTAGAGAGGGGGAAGGAGAAGAATATGCTGATAGGAGAAAAACAACAGAGTGATGAGCTCATCAATGTACTGCTTCTCCTTTTACTGTCAGATGGAGAAGAGACCAGTAAGAGAAAGTGAAACTGCAACAGAGCAAGATCAGGTCCCCATCCCTGCTAAGCAGGACTGTGCTTTGTGGCAAAACTGTTTAAGTCTCAGGACTGGGTGGACAAGTAATGCAGCCCTTACACATGTATTTGATTCGTAGATTTAGCTTTCTCCTTAATAACTAAGCTCAAAAATTGATTGACTGTCCTATTTTGTTTTTCCAGTGAGGAAACCTAGCTTTTGGGGAATACATAATAGAAGTGGATTCCTATCCACCTACAAGTTTGTATTTATTTGCCCTCAATAAATCTCTCTGTTAAAAAGGCCAGCGAACCAACGATCTGAGTCATAATGTCATCTTTCCATTGCAGAGGAGGAAATAAGGAAAGGTCATTCTCAGAATCCCAGCAAATTATTAATCTAAAAGCCAGAACAATTTGGACTCCTACTGCAAAAGCAAAATGGAGACAAAACTCAACTGTTAACTTTTTGACTTTTTTCTTGCCTTAGGAAACAAAGGTATCCCTATTGGTCAAAACTACTTAATGAGTTTAAAGATGTACTATTTCCAGATGGTAGACTTATTTTGCAGTGGTTTGGCTGGAGCTGGGACTTTACAAACTGTTCACCTTTTATATTCACTTATAAATTGCTTTGCATATGAATTCTATCTAAAGACCAGTAAGCAGGGTAGATATCGTTTCTCGAAGGTGTTTTTGAATCACAAAGCCAGAAATATAGAATGACACTGAAAGCAGAAATAGGAACAAGTTTGGATCATTGTCGGCTGCTGCTGAAAGCTGAAAACATGATGATAAAGCAGAACGAAGGCAGACTGAGGGAAATGTACAGGGAGGCTTTGAGGACAACTGGAGTCTACTGCCTAGGGTACCATAAATGTAAGGAATTCCCCTGGAGCGTCTAATAAAGTCAATTATATGCAAATGCTTCATGATTTCATTTTAAATGAACATGAATAGAGTGTGATGAGTTTATGTGGAATGTAATTTCTCCAGGACAAGGTCATCTAGAGCCCAGGATGAACATGCCAAATTGTGCCACCCCCCCTCCTGCAAGATGTATAAGCATCATGTGTCAGAGAAAATCCCCTTCCTCAAAAAACAAATATTAATCTGTATGTTCATCCCCCTGGGCAAAAATTTGCCCTCCTCCCAGTACAAATCTGTCCCCTGCTGAAATCCCCCTCCCAGCACAAATTTTTCCCCCTACCCCCTCCCCAGTTCAAATTCCCTCTTTCTGTTTATTCTCCCAGCAAAAACCTCCCACCCCCACAAAAAAAAAAAATCCCCCTCCTATCACAAATCCTCTACCCCTCAAATCTCCCCTCCAAGCACAAATCCTTTCCCCCTACTCCAAATCCTCCCCTTCAAACACAGATTCTTCTCCCCCAATCCCCCATCCTATCACATATCTCCCACAAATTTCCCATCCTATCAAAAATACCTCCAAATTGTCCCTACTAGCACAAATCCCCCCCCCCCCCCCCCAAAAATATATTCCCTCTACCATATTAGTTTTATAGCACAAACTCCTCAAATCCCCCTCCTAGCACAAATCCTCGTCCCCCATCCCCCCTCCCAACACAAATCCCCCCAAATCACCACCAAATTTACCCTCCTAAAAGAATTCTTACTTCTTGCCACTCCCCAAATTCCCCTTCTCAAAACAAACCCCCTACCCAATCTCCTTGTGGTGCCCCCCCACCTCACATGATACCACAGTGCCCAGGGCTGCCGCCCCTCCTGCCCACCACTTGTCCCGCCCTGAGTACAAGTACAGGTAAGAGGTCATATCCTACCTTGGCAAGCCTTAAAAAAACACTCAACTAAGCATTTTTTGTATATGTAATACTCTGTTCACTCAAATTTACCCATAAAGCAAAACATTTTATTTAGTTTTGGATAGAATGGAGATTGATTAAAATGCCTGTCAGGTTTTTATTGCTGTCTGTGTCCCCCTTAAAGCGGAGTTTCAGGCAAAAATGTAACTCTGTTTGAAACCAAGATACACCACACCCCTAATACATTAAAGGAAAATACAGCGCTGTGTAAAATATAGGTATAAACAGCAGCCAACACAGCTATAGACCCAAGCAGTAAATGTGAATATGAAAGTGTAGTGCTATAAACCTAAATAAACACTAACTTAAAAATAATGAAACCAGTGTTAGAATCCCAATATCAAGGGATATAGAGACAAAAATAAATACATCCTAAAATAATCAAGGGATATACGTAGACATGATATAGTCATACCCTGTGCAAAATATATATTACAGTATATATGTGCATGCTAGTGATACAAATTTATAGATAGGAAAGAGGTAACCAGTTTGAATTAAAGTGCCAATATACACAACAACATTTTTTTTTAAATAAAGGCGGCAGTCATATGTTAGTAAAAACTAATATATGTTAAAGTCCAAAGATGTAAAGGAAATCCTCGAACACCAGGACCAGTATTCATAAACATCAACGCTTTAGGGGAGACTAGGATAGTAAGGGAGCCACCACCAAGGATCTTAGGAGGCTTACCAGATGATGGTGACTTGGGGAGGCTTATACCACCCAAGTCGCAAAGGCTTTTAAACCAGCTGGCTGGAGGGGTACATCTCCTTGGACAGCCACAATGGATCCTAGATCAGGACAGCAGCTTGGTACGATCACAGACATGCCCCAATGGGCGGCCCCAAACCAATGTTCACATACCATGTTAAAAGTCATCAAGGGTGTATACAAGAACAAAAAGCGGTATATGAAGTGGGTCCACCCGATGCGTTTCTGCTAAAAAACATCATCTGGCAACTTTGCACTAAACTTTCCTGGACATAATTCCTAAATCCCCATCCAAGTTTAATCTCCCTCAAATAAACAAAACAAAGCAATGGACTGGTTTCTGTTTCTGAGTGACTGGGATGGATGTCTGACTGGGCAGGGTGACGGGTGAACCACTACACACAGCAACCCTTAAGGGGGCATGGCTGCAAACAGAAAGCTAGCTTATTGCATTACTGGTGTGGTGGCCACTCCTCATTTTCACTATGTCACAGATGAGTAGGTTTGGAGTAGGATTTCCAAACTCCCTTGATGTAATAAGACATTTCTTATTTGCCCTATGTAAATCAGAAATATTTTTTCCTATTAAAACAGAATTAAACTGTATCTGAGCATCAGAAACTGAAAAAGCTGTTTAATTAATTTTTAATATTCAAAACAAATTACTGATCCAGCCATGTCCCCATGCCCTAATTTGTTTGAAAATAAATTACTTTGAAACCCCCCCACACCTTTCTTGAGTGAGGGCACATTATTTGTGTAGTGTTTACTTCCTGGAGTCCCTCTGCCCTTAGCTAAGGCATGCAGGCAAGAGGGTATGCTTGGTTGATAAATCTCCTCATACCCTCCTACAGATGAAATAAAAACAAATACCATGAAGACTTCTGGAATGTATGACATCATTTTGGCCTGGGCCAGAGTCTGGGGAGCAATTGAAGCAATGTAAAAAAGAAAATGTTTAACCACTTAAGCCCCGGAAGGATTTGCCCCCTTCCTGACCAGGCCATTTTTTGAGATACGGCACTGCACCACTTTAACTGACAATTGCGCGGTCATGCCACGATGTACCCAAACAAAATGAATGTCCTTTTGGGGTACCCAGAGGATGTCATTTATAATGAAACGATCACCGGTATAGCTACGTACACACGCTGCGGCACTTGCACGATCGCTGCTTGAAGCTCACAAGGATTTGATCTGTTTAATCTGTTGATTGTGACATGATCATAGCTTGGACTTTTATGTAAGTGTACTGCTTAATAAACGGGATGTTGAGACAGTATCACACTATGTGGAGTCCTTTTGTTTCCTAAACATTCTGATATCGAGGCTTCCTACACTGCATCTTGCATCCTGAGTTGCTGTGAACCTCCTGGTGTATACCATCCACAGCCATAAGAGAGGAATGTCCGGACTTCTTTCTCAGTGGATCAGAGATCCAACCAAGAGCTGTGTGACCTCTCTGAGTAAGAGGGGTCGCTGGCTTTCCAGTAAGCCTCCATTTTTGTTATGGTGATGGGAGTCACGCCTTCAGGTGTATGATCGTCATTTCCAAACAAATTTCCAAACTTCTTCCATGAGACTTTCTTTGATGGAATCCAGCTTTATATGAATTTTTTGTTTGCACAATTGCACTTTATTCACATGTGATGTAATTTAGCATACGTAAACTAAAATAAGTAAAGAACCGCGCTATGTGCATAAATGTGAAAAACCTAAAATAAGTGAATCGTGAGTGACCAAATTTGAAAAAAATCCTGCTGCTAAACACTATAACCTCGATATAAGGCAAAGATCAAATACATAACAATCAGTGTAGCGCTGGACATAAATAATGTGACTAGTGACTAAAAATTAGTGCACACTCTCTAATGTTACCAACATATGATGCCAAGATAAACAATATAAATACACATAGACTATTTTTCAAGGCCTATATCTAAATATGATACATGTGAAATTCTCATATGTGATATTCCTTACAAGTGTGGAAGGAATATCACATATGAGAATTTCACATGTATCATATTTAGATATAGGCCTTGAAAAATAGTCTATGTGTATTTATATTGTTTATCTTGGCATCATATGTTGGTAACATTAGAGAGTGTGCACTAATTTTTAGTCACTAGTCACATTATTTATGTCCAGCGCTACACTGATTGTTATGAATTTAGCATACGTGCCTTCAAGCTTTATTCACAGTAATTATTGTTTATATACTGTTGATTATCTGCACATTCGTATATTTTGATATTTGTCTGTATTCGCACAAATGCACTTTATTGTTTAGCGCTGCAGCCTTTTTACATAGGTTGAAAAGTGTGTACAGTTTAATTGACCAGCAACTGGCCCAAGCTGGGGAAGGAGTTAAGTGTTTTAGCTTAGTTCCCTGGCATTGGGTCCTAGCCAGCCCACTTATGCTATAAAAAGAGGGAACAGTTAAGGTCTGATGTGCACGGAGATGTGCACTTGCTAATAGAAATTCTCGAGTGACAACTAGAGGTTCTCTAACTTGCTCGCGTATCCGCACACATGCGCATTAGCGTGAGTGTGCATGAATATTTGGCGCTCTTTTGTTTGTTTAAAGTGGCTCCATAGACCAGAAGATTGCTGAGTGGTCGTCAGCTTCTACCATCTGTTACCTGATCCTGTGTCTGTTCCTTTGTATACCTGGCCTGTTTGACTCTGCTCGTTCCTGCTACCTTATTGCTGACCCGTCTTGTGACTCGATTTTGCCTTTTGCCTACCATTCTGGTGCCTTCTCTGCTCACCTGATACCGACCCTGGCTTATCCCTGACCCTGCTCTGGTCCGATTCTGTACCTCTGCTGCTTGGCTGTTACTGACTTCTGCCTGCCTGATCATCCGGGATCCTGCATCTGCCTGCTCTCCAGCTTGGTTGCTGCCCGCTGTTCTGCATCTGTTGCTGTGTACCTGCACCTGCCAGTCCACCATTCTGTCTGCTGCTCTGCACCGGTTGGCGTGTATCCGCATCTGCCAGTCCACGAGCCTGTCTGCTACTTGGCACCTGCTACAAATACCTTCCGACCAGGGTCTCCAACCAGGCACCCATGCCACTCTGTGCACTGTTACATCCTGTCACCACCTTCAGGAGAAACAGAACAGGAGGTGTAAGTGAAAGCCCTCCTGTCAGCTCGAACTTAACCAGATATGCGACAGTCTGAGGCTGCTGGAGTGGGAACGAGAATGTGACCATCTGTGAGTTTAAGTGTTGCAGGCTCTTTGTGGAGCTGCTGAAGGAACCAAAAATACCGGAGGACATTCAAGCAATGGACAGTGCCATAATAGGGTCTCACCTCATGGAGGTACACCTGGGCCACTACATTATCCCAGTTAGCATCAGGGAAAGGACATACAGAACTGTATGCAGCATCATGTTCAGTAAAGTTATATTAACCATTATGAGCCTGGTCTGAAGTTACTCAAAGGGGTGCATGTTGGTTCTGGCATATTCCAAATATACTATAAACTACTACAAAATGTTAAATAAGCAAGAAAAGAAACGGAGTGTAGTTTTTAGGGGCAACCAAGTGAAGGAATAGGCTACAAGCATCAAAACGTTAAGCATGGTACCTGGTAAGATTACAGGTCCTTCAGTAGCGAAGGGGTTGGCTCCCTCCCTAGTAGTCGGTCATGAGGTACAGAAAGAAAAGGGTTAAATGGGAGCATGCATGAGGTCTACACTAGGTGCAGGACTCCATTTTGTTACTGGGAGTGAGGTAACAGAGGTAGGCTGGACTGGTGGAGTGGGCGCAGGCTCAGCACGTCCCTCCTAACATACAAGCTACAGTGTGTAGTGACATGGGACAGGTCGCTTTTCACAGGAACTCGGCACTTTATTGCTGCACACAGTGAAGGCTCATCTCTAAGTCAGGGAACTGCCTTAATGTTAGTTTCTTCAACTGAAGAATTAAAAATAGTTAATGTTGATTGACAGAATTCACTTCTGCTTTAATCGCTTCTGGTTCGCCCAACGCATATATACTGCGGTACAATATTTTGTGTGCACGATCTGCGGCGCGCCGCTGGAGCTCCACTCCCGCTGTGATTGGACACAGCAGGAGCCAAATAGCGGGTTCGGCGGCCGCAATGTGTATTGGTGTCACTGGTCCCCAAAAAGTGTCACTTAGTGTCAGATTTGTCTGCCACAATGTCGCAGTCCCGCTAAAAATCGCTGATAAGAATACATGGATCAGCGAACTATCAATACACAATGAAGAGAAATACAGACAATATGATCTCATAATTGTCAAAATATAGAATATTATAGAACATTACCAGTAAAAACAATAAAAAAAATTAAAAAGTCCAAAAATCTATCCCATAGTTTGTAGACGCTATAACTATTGCGCAAACCAATCAATATACGTTTATTGGGATTTTTTTTTACCAAAAACATGTAGCAGAATACATATTGGCCTAAAATAATGAAAACACCCTCAGGGATCTGGGTGTGCCACACCTAATGAAATATTGCCCCAACTAGTGCTTCATTTGCTTCAAATAAATGCTTCTCAATTGCTCAACATGCCAGCCAACCCAGATCTTTGAAGGCTCATTTGGCTGGTAACCAGGTATAGACGATCTGTATCTGAATACTAAATGTGGTTTATGCTCACCATGACCATCACTACGTTCTTTTTTTTTGGTAGTCAAATTTTTCCTCCAAGATTTAGTATTCAGTCCTTTCAAATGTGTATTATTAAAGGCTTACAAAAATAGGTGATTTTCTATGCTATGACGGTATACATTCTATGGATTTCTACAAATCCCAGAATTACCTGCGTCCTAATCCTACTAAAATAATTTGTTTTAACCAAAATACAATCTTCTCTGCATCATTATGTACCTCAACATAAATCTGATCCTGATTACACTTAATTTGAATTTTTTGTGCAAAAATGTTGACACTGTGAAAGGTCATGATACTAGTATATTTAATACATTACATTTGAATCCCTTGAAAATACCCTATATAAATCAATAGGAACTGATCTAAACAAGTAATTTGATATCTTGAAATGGCAAGTATGGTAAAACCTTGGTTTGAAAGTAACTTGGTTTAAGAGCGGTTTGCAAGACAAGCAAAATTTTTAAATAATTTTTTACTTGATATACAAGCGATGTCTTGATATACAAGTAGTGTCATGTCACAACTGAGTATAAAAGAGAAGACAGGCGCCTCTAAGTGTATCAATATGGTTACATTTAATGAAGGTACAACATTTAGAAACTTACATGGTTGATGATTAAAACAGGCATATCTAAGTATGTGGGTAAAGATGTCCACATAGACCATCCTCCTCACTGCCTTTGATGTCGTCCCTTCTAAGCTGCGCTCCACGAACGGTTCAAGCCTCGCTTTCATATCGCTCTACTTCAGGGTAGTCTTCCTGGTTACGATTGCAGACAACTTTACCCCGGATGCCTGCATACTTAGATGTGCCTCTTTTAATCATCAATCTTGTGAGTTGCTAAACGTTGTACCTTCGTTAAAAGTAACCATATTTCTACACTTTTTTATACTCTGTAGCTCCTGCTGGATTTTGCTTCTAATCCCCTTGCGGAGGCTTTTTTTTTTGTGGATGGACATTTTATGGTTACACAACCCATCACATTGCTATGATCTTTTTATATGAACTATAAACTGAAGGACCTATGAATAAATGGTTGTGGAATGAATCATTTGAGTTTCCATTATTTCTTATGGGGAAATTCGCTTTGCTATACAAGTGCTTTGGATTACAAGCATGTTTCTGGAACGAATTATGCTCGCAATCCAAGGTTTTACTGTATCTAAAAAATACATCATTGGCCAAAGCCACCTAAAAGATGATGCTCAGGTGGTACCCTGTCCCCATCAGAGTTGTAAAATTGGGGGTTTCCATCTGAAGGCAGCATGATGCATACAGTATATTTTCAGATGATCCCAAGGGTAGGCTTATTTCTCAGGATTATGAATAATGACAAATGAATGAGTATCTTAAATGGCACTTAAAACTGTTGGAACAAACATGGCAACCCTGGATACAATACAACTCCATTAAATGACCTATTTATCAGGCATATGGCTATGGAGTTAATTGACTCCTTTCTATTCTTTTCCTTTTTCCTTTCCACCTGTTCTTGTTTTTATTTTTATTTTCATTGACTACTTGTTTACAAGTGACTTGTCTTAAAATAAATAGCTTGAGCTGATATGTAAGCTCACCACTTGAGTTTGGATCTACCTACGCAATGTTTCTTGTTTAAGTCAGAGATTTGGGTTGTCAGGCTAGTGACCGCTAAGTAGCTATGGCAAATAGGACTTAATATTTGCCATGGCAACACCCAATTATAAGCTACAAGTTTAGAACTAGGACTGGGCAAGTTTTTATAACCATAGTTTGTCAGTCAAAACAACATTCTCTATTTTGACACTTATGAGATCATTTTGTCTGTATTTCTCTTCATTGTGTATTGATATCTCACTGATCCATGTATTCTTATGCATACATTGTTTCAAACTGACCTCTTATTTCGTCCCTAAAATGAATAAAAAAGATTGCAATCTAAATTAGATGTAAACACAGTAACTAAAATCTCATATAATCCTCCTGTTAATATAGTTTCAAAAGTCACTTTCAGTTTTTTTAAAATCTACTGATTTTTGTTTTTAAATAAGACCGGGTGATCTTGCCATTAAGGTTCTTGCTCAGGCAACCTTTGTTTTTGGATTACAATATTCTGTCTCTGTCTGTTAATTATGCTCCTCTGCTGTTAACCTGTTACATGGGCTTCCGGTGAAGACTATAGGCGGCCATGCCAGGTATGGTCCACTGCTGTCACCATCATGAAATCTGCCAAAATCAGTGATATGTCATGTAGAGTTCATGTAGACACAAGGGGTTTGATTTACTAAAAGCAAATAGGCTTTTCATTTTGTAAGGGCATTTTCCCCAGGCTTAGTGAATGTAGTGAGGATTAATTTTGCAAAGATTACCCAATCACTTGCAAGGAAAAAAAAAAATGTTTGCTTGCACATTATTGGTTGATGGAAGTCAGTAGAGCTTCATCTCATTTATTAAGCTTAGGTTAAATTCCCTTGCGAAGTGAATAACCTATTTGCCTTGGTAAATCAACCCCAAAGTATCTGCAGAGAGGCTACACTGAGTTTTAGTGGAGTGTCCTCTGCTCTCATTTAGCCGTCCTCGAGGCCTCACTCTCACTGACACCACCAGAACACCTTGTATGAGAACATCCGGCAGACGTGCAAGAAATATACACACCACCCTTTAAAAGGATAGGCAGATTGTGTTGGCAGATTAAAGTCACAAAAATAACAAAGCAGGTTAGTACATAAAAAATCAGTGCACATGAACACAACAGTGAAGGGTACAGTGTACTCCGCAGAGCTAAAGTCAAACCCAGCTTATGCTGTAATAAAAGGAGCATAAACAGTAGCTCTCCGCATAAGAGATTTCACCTCAAGTGACCATACAGAATTACAAAGAGATGACTTGAGAGCTCTCAGACAAAGGGTCTAGGCTTAAGCCTTCATTTTTTAACTCTGTCCCATTAACCCAGTTCTGCCCCTAGGAAAGGAGTGACTTAGGAATGTCTTTATGGTGATCTTCTTCTGGCTACTATATTGGGGCCCTTTAAAACAGTTGGTGCACAAGGTGATGAAGATGGATCAGAGAGTGGCGTTCAACGGCAGTCTAGTATATAGATTGGGTTCAGTAGATACATAAACTCCTTTATTGCAGCAATGCAGAAAGTGGGGCAAGCCCAAAGGTAGCAGTAGGGGTATAACAGGCTAGAATATTATGCATCAATGGGAGTCAGGTGGAAAGCAGATCAAGGTCAGCGTTCTGGAGTACTAATGGCCTTTTGCTGTACGTATGGCTTTGATGGCCATGGTTTAGTGATGGATGCAGCAGCAGGTGTGATGAATTGCTTGATGAAGAATGTCAGTGGAAAGGAAATGGCTCATAATAAGTTTAGGCTAGAGAAAAGGTTAACAGGTCAGGTCAAAGACCTTCCCACTGAATTCTTCTTTAACCACTTGCCGCCCACCATATAGCAAAATGACGGCGACAAAGTGGTTTCAACACCCTGACCGGACTCATATGACATGATCAGGATATTAAGCTGCTGCGCGCCCCCGGGGGCACGCATGGCGCGATCGTTGTTGCGGTGTGTCAGTCTGACACACCGCAACTCCGATCTAGGTAGAGTCTCTGACGGAGACTCTTTACCATGTGATCAGCTGTGTCCAATCACGGCTGATCACGATGTAAATAGGAAGAGCCGGTGATCGGCTTTTCCTCACTCGCATCTGACAGACGCGAGTTGAGGAGAGCCGATCTGCTGCTCTCCTGACAGGGGGGAGTCTGATTGTTTATAAGCACAGCCCCCCCTCGGACCCCACCCAGGACCACCAGGGAAGCAGCCCAGGACCACCAGGATGGCCATCCACACTGGACCACCAGGTATGCCCCCTAGACCAACAGGGAAATACTAATCTGTGTCCAGGCAGCTGCCAATCAATGCCCAGGCAGCTGCCAATCAGTGCCCACTCACAATGCCTACCACTGCCAGTGCCACCAGGGATGCCTACCAGTGCCTCATATCAGTGCCGTGTATCAGTGCCCATCAGTGCCACGTATCAGTGCCCAGCAGTGCTGCCTATCAGTGCCCATCAGTGCCGCCTATCAGTGCCCATCAATGCCGCCTATCAGTGCCACCCAAAAGAACCCATCTTTGCAGCTGTTTAGTGCCCATCACTGTCGCCTATCAGTGCCCACCAGTGCCACCCATGAGTGCCCATCAGTGCTGCCTATCAATGCCCATCAGTGCTGCATATCAGTGCCACCCATCAGTGCCACCTACCAGTGCCCATCAGTGCCGCATATCAGTGCCCATCGTCAGTGCCGCTCATTGGTGCCACCTTATCAGTGCCGCCTTATCAGTGCCTGTCAGTGCCACCTTATCAGTGCCCATTAGTGGAAGAGAAAACTTGTTTATTTACAACATTTTTTTACAGAAACAAAAAGCAAAACTTTAACTTTTTTCAAAATTTTTGGTCTTTTTTTATTTGTTTAGCAAAAAATAAAAACCGTAGAGGTGATCAAATACCACCAAAAGAAAGCTCTATTTGTGGGAACATAATGATAAAAATTTAGTTTGGGTACAGTGTAGCATGACTACGACAATTGTCATTCAAACTGCGACAGTGCTGAAAGCTGAAAATTGGTCTGGGCAGGAAGGTGAATAAGTGCCCTGTATTGAAGTGGTTAAGGAGTCCCCTGGTGACAACAAGTGCTCGGTATGGTGCGAAGTTCCCTTATTCATCGATACAGCAAACAGCAGATGATGCGATGGCGACTCTGATGCAAATGTTCTGGGTCACCAGTATTGCTACAGTCCCCAATCGGTTCAGCCTCCTGGTTCCAGTGTCCAGCATAGCAACCCACTCTCTCTATGGCACTGCACAGCTCACTTTCTTCTGGGTGGCGAGCTTAACTCCACCTGACTCAGCTCTTCCCGGGGTTTTGCTTTTATCTTACCCCTCCTTCTCCCAGGTGCTTATGGGCCTTGTAGTTGCAGCCCAGGGACAGCTATAATTGGAATCCTTCAAGACTACATCTCCAAAATTGCTCCTGTGCAACCTGTACAAAGCCAGTCATAGCTAGGCAAGGCATAATTGGCAATGCCATCTTGTGGACAAAGAAAGTTCAGCAATTCAGTAACATGGCCCATTGTTACAGGAGGATGAAAGAAATGTAAAACAGTATTCTATAAAAAAATAAAAATAAATAAAAATGGTCATTATTCATGATTTAGCAAATTAAACTGTGTTGTAAATAGTCAAGAAGACTAAAGATACCATTTAAATTTACAATCACCCCTTCATTCATGGTGGGTAGATTATTTAGAATTTCTCCTATTGTTGTTTACCAGTTATCTTGATCATCATTGATGAGGACCAAATGAACTAGGCCACTTATAACTGGTAAATATCTCAGGAGGTTGGATAATTGACAGTGGACTGCTAGCTAAGAATAAACTGGCTAAGAGGTCCCAATGAATCCTTAGCAGGCTGCTTCCATGTTCCACAACTAGGACAAACATGGGTCCGAGTTAAAATTGAATGTAATCATATTTTCTGGTTCTTATTACTTCTTTCCTTTATTCTTGGTCATGCCTTCTGCCAGTGCTATCCCATTTCATCAACATCTGTTGTCAACTACATTTTCTTCTCTAACATAAGAAAGAGTCTAGCTGGGAGACTAGTTGTGTTCATTTATTATAATATCACAATTACAGTTACATATTATTGGTCTATTTTAAAAATGATCATTAGATTTTCTCAGCCCACCTAATAATAGAGGATTGTTAGCTACCATATGCACCGCCTAGAGAACGGAGTCCTATCCAAACATATAACTATTACGCCCCATTGAGGGATCTCCGAGACACAGATAGAGACGGTGGATTTTACTATGACTACCAATACGAACAAGGTCAGAATAGATCTTTTTTAGAGAGAGGTATGGAACATCATCCCCCGAGAAGAACGGAAGAAACGAGGAGAACAAGCCCCACAAGAAAAGAGGCTGTAGAGCAGGAAAGAGAAAACAAACGAAAAAGGGAGACCTAGGAGAAGGCATTTTTAATCTCACAGATATACCACTAACCCAGGAAGAACTAGTAGTGCTTGATAAGGGGTTAAAATACGCACTGGTGAAGAATCTTGATAAATTTGAAACGTATATAAGTATACAAAAATACATAAGAAAATTGAATATCAAAAAATACTTGTTGGAAAAACCCATTAATGTCAGCACGACGCAAGAAGATTCAGTGTTACACAGTAATCTGAGAAATAGATCGATTTAAAACCCGAAGCTGAAGGACAATACCCACATAGAAGTCTTCAAGAATCTTGTGACGGAAGAAATTAAGAATTTAACCTACAAAATAAGAGAAGAACCAAGAAATATCAGGATTGGCATTCAAAAACTCACCAAAAGAAAGAATCTTGTTATTAGGCCGTCAGACAAAGGCGGTGGAATCGTGATTCTTACCACCGAACAATATCATAATGGCATGATGAAACTACTAGAAGATCAGAATACATATTGTACACTTCCCAATAATCCCATATTTAAATGGAAAAAAGAACTTGAACAAGTAGTTCAACTGGGCCTTAAAAAGGGCATTCTTAATAAAAAAGAATCCAAGTACCTGGTCCCAGAGGCCTGTAGAACTCCGATTATCTACGCATTACCTAAAATCCATAAGGACAGAACAGATCCCCCTCTAAGACCGATCGTTAATGGCATAGAATCAATCACAGCGAGATTGGGTGAATATATTGATAAATACCTCCAACCAGCAGTACAAAGTACAAAGGCTTATCTACGCGACACGAAACAAATGCTCCAGACACTTGAACAAAGAGTAGACATCGGCACTGTATGGATGGCAACAGCTGACGTTTCGTCACTGTATACGATCATACCCCACTTTGCGGCATGTGAGGCCGCGAAGTGGGGTCTGAGAAAATATACCGAACTTCCCCGTTTCCAGAAGAAATTTCTCGTTAAGTGCCTCGATTTCTGTCTGAAACACAGCCATTTTTGGTACTGTAAACAATTTTACCATCAGAAAACAGGAGTAGCTATGGGGGCTAAATTTGCCCCCAGTGTCGCAGGGCTATTCATGTCCCAATGGGAAGAGGAAGTGGTGTTTACAGATCCCCCGAAGAACTACGACTGTATAAAAGATACATCGATGACATTTTTATTATATGGGTAGGAGATTGTGAACTCCTAACCTCTTTTTTTCTCAAACTAAACAATAACATCAAAAACATCGTATTAACCTGGCAGATTGAGGAACAGTCCATTTCTTTCCTCGATCTAGAGATCTCACGTATTAACAATCAATACACCACTAAAACACTCTTTAAAAATGTCGATCGTAACAGTTATTTACCTCTAAGTAGTTGCCATCACAGTAACTGGCTATTTAACATCCCTAAAGGCCAGTTAATGCGACTAAGACGCAATTGTACTTTGGAAGAAGACTTTTATATGCAAGCCAGAATGATTGGAGAGAGATTTACCAGCAAAGGATACGATCAAGAGTTTATAAAAGATAAAATAGTAGAAGTCGGACAAATGCAAAGAAAAGAACTGCTTGAAGATAAAACACCCATGTGCCAGCAAGACCAGGTACCCCTGGTGTTTGATTACAACTTTCAACACAAAAAGATTGAAAGCATTATATCTCGCCATTGGCATATTCTAAAATCCGATACTGGCCTAAGAGAGGTACTACCAGATAGACCAAAGTTCATCTATAAAAGGGCACCCACCCTGAGAGATCGGCTAGTGAAAAGCGTGATTGATCCCCCAAAAAAACAATTTTCTTTCTTTACGGGTAAAGGGTTTTACCCTTGTAAACGCTGTTATGCCTGTACCCGCACCAAACGTCCGAATTAAAAAGTATTCTCTTTTAAATCAAACAGTAATGGCACCCAATATGATGTCAACGAGTTCATCGGGTGCAACACCGAGGGAGCGGTCTATGTATTGGAGTGCAGCTGTGGCCTCCAGTATGTGGGTCGCACCAAAAGGCTATTGAGAATCCGTATTAAGGAGCATGTGCAAAACATCCAAAAGGGTTTCGACAAACACAATGTGTCCAGGCATTTCGACAAATACCATAAAAGGGACCCCAGTCATTTGAAATTTTGGGGTATCGTACCCTACGCCAGACCATGGCGTGGGGGACACAAAGTAAGGATTTTGAGTCAACTCGAGTCCAAATGGATTTTTTCCATGGACACCCTTGTGCCGAAGGGACTCAACATCGAGTTTGACGTAAATTGTTTCCTTAGCGACTTTTAGGCTTCAATATTCTTCTTAGTGTTCTTCCTCGGTTAGTGGTTCCTTTCCTTTCATCAAGTCAACCACTCTCTGTTTCTAGTTGCACTAGTTTACTAGATCACATTGGTTGTAATGTTATATATTTATACATATTTTTATATTTGTATTTTCGTACATTTTTATTATTCATTTAGTAGGTCTGTGACATGTCCCGAGCTCCAGCTTCCTCTTCTTTCTTTTTTCTTTTTTCTTACATTGGGTCGTTTTTTCAGTTTTTTCCGTATTCCCCGTCGTGCTATTTTCATTCTTTATTCTTACTTTATTTTTTATTTTTATTTTATTTTATTATTTTTTCTTTTTATTTTCACTCACTTTTTTTTTTTTTTCTATTTTTACTTTACTTTATTTTTATTTTTATCTTTTTTTTTAATTTTTATTTTATTATTTTCATTTTCATTTTATTTCATTTTTATTTGTATATTTAATTTTATTTTTTTCATCATCTATATATTTTTTTTTTTTCATTTTTTTACACTTTTTTTCATTTTATATATTTTTTATTTAATTTGTATCCATTTTTATTTACGCTTTTGTTTTCCGCATACCTCACATGTTATGCATTTTCAGTACAATTCCATTTATGTGATAGTGCGTCTTGGTAGGGCGTTGCATTGTGGTTTTTATTTTTCGGTTTCTAAAATCAAGTTTGAGATTATGTTCTAGCTGATCTGGTCTGTGGCTAAGTACATTCTTTCCAACCTCACCTGTTAGAGCCATCCTGACAACAGGCAACAGCACTGTGTGCTATCCTTTGTATTGATGGGCTTTGAAAAAATGGCCGCCGGGCACCCATTAACATAAGAGCGGGCTTCGGGAAAATGGCCGCCGTGCGCCCATTACAAGGGGACGATATATAAGCATTGGCTTTCTATCCTGTGTTATCCTCTGAAGAAGTCACGTGACGTGACGATATGCATTAGGATTGGAGCACGGGACGCTGCCATAGACAAACAACAGGAGACGAGCTCGGCGCTCGTAGTTACTACACACTGCAGCATTGTTTTAAATGTAAGTTGATTGGACTTGTTTTATTAAATAAATATACCTTTTATATGGGATCACGCTATGTGCGTCTCTTTCCCCCTCACACTGTACATCACTACTCTACCTGACGAACACTGAGGAGAGAGGCACGGGGACATATTACAGTTTCCAGGCACGGGGACAGATTCCAGATTGGTGACACTCCTGGAGGCATACGAGCTTGGCGCTCGTGGATTGATGCCCACACTCACTTCATGAAAGTGAGTGCAACCTCCCCCTGTGTGTGTCTTGCCCCCCCTCCACTGTGGTCGTTGCAGAGTTATTTTACATGCTGTATACTTTTTATTTTTTATATTTCGCTTGGCATGTTCATCATTGTCACTGCCTGTATACACGGAACGTCTACACCTGCGGGTCATTTGCAACACAGGCTGTACACCTTACAGCTGTAAGGTAAGCGGCTTGCAAACACGGAGGTGTCCTCACTGAAGATCCCCCCTCCCTTCACGATTGGACTTGTTTTGTGTTTCTCATCACGTGTTTTTGCTTTTTAGACTGGATGATAGAACTAATATTCATGTTTGTCCTAGGGATTTGTCACTTGTAGTTCACCAGGATCTGGCACGTTTTTGCTAATGGGGCACTAGCCCACATATATTTTTCTTGCATTATATATATATATATATTTTTTTTTTTTTGCATTGTGTCATTATTCACCCTATTTGTGTTGGTATATGCATTTTTGTTTTGCTATATTCAAGCAGTCACTGTTTCATGATTACCTTTATATATTAGGCTTTGTCTGCCCGCAACATGTCATGTTGATCAGCTACGTTGCACTCCACTGCATCCCCACCATGTTCTTTTAGCATGTAGGATCTATTCATGCATTGGCCTGTTTCTGCTTTTTTAGTTCACTTTGCCACTTTAGTCATCTTTGTAGCTCCCCCCCCCCCCCCCCCCTTCATCACAGCGCAACTACCATCTTCCCCCACTTTTGTCCCATTTGTCCTGCCTTGGATCAGTACTTAGGTGTTGCAGCAGTGTCCTTTTAGCATAGCCCCCCCGACCCCCGCCAGGGCAGGAGTTTCCACTTTCACAGTGCCCATCAGTGCCGCATATCAGTGCCCATCGTCAGTGCCGCTCATTGGTGCCACCTTATCAGTGCCGCCTTATCAGTGCCTGTCAGTGCCACCTTATCAGTGCCCATTAGTGGAAGAGAAAACTTGTTTATTTATTTACAACATTTTTTTTACAGAAACAAAAGCAAAACTTTAACTTTTTTCAAAATTTTTGGTCTTTTTTTATTTGTTTAGCAAAAAATAAAAACCGTAGAGGTGATCAAATACCACCAAAAGAAAGCTCTATTTGTGGGAACATAATGATAAAAATTTAGTTTGGGTACAGTGTAGCATGAATGCACAATTGTCATTCAAACTGCGACAGTGCTGAAAGCTGAAAATTGGTCTGGGCAGGAAGGTGAATAAGTGCCCTGTATTGAAGTGGTTAAGGAGTCCCCTGGTGACAACAAGTGCTCGGTATGGTGCGAAGTTCCCTTATTCATCGATACAGCAAACAGCAGATGATGCGATGGCGACTCTGATGCAAATGTTCTGGGTCACCAGTATTGCTACAGTCCCCAATCGGTTCAGCCTCCTGGTTCCAGTGTCCAGCATAGCAACCCACTCTCTCTATGGCACTGCACAGCTCACTTTCTTCTGGGTGGCGAGCTTAACTCCACCTGACTCAGCTCTTCCCGGGGTTTTGCTTTTATCTCACCCCTCCTTCTCCCAGGTGCTTATGGGCCTTGTAGTTGCAGCCCAGGGACAGCTATAATTGGAATCCTTCAAGACTACATCTCCAAAACTGCTCCTGTGCAACCTGTACAAAGCCAGTCATAGCTAGGCAAGGCATAATTGGCAATGCCATCTTGTGGACAAAGAAAGTTCAGCAATTCAGTAACATGGCCCATTGTTACAGGAGGATGAAAGAAATGTAAAACAGTATTCTATAAAAAAATAAAAATAAATAAAAATGGTCATTATTCATGATTTAGCAAATTAAACTGTGTTGTAAATAGTCAAGAAGACTAAAGATACCATTTAAATTTACAATCACCCCTTCATTCATGGTGGGTAGATTATTTAGAATTTCTCCTATTGTTGTTTACCAGTTATCTTGATCATCAATGATGAGGACCAAATGAACTAGGCCACTTATAACTGGTAAATATCTCAGGAGGTTGGATAATTGACAGTGGACTGCTAGCTAAGAATAAACTGGCTAAGAGGTCCCAATGAATCCTTAGCAGGCTGCTTCCATGTTCCACAACTAGGACAAACATGGGTCCGAGTTAAAATTGAATGTAATCATATTTGCTGGTTCTTATTACTTCTTTCCTTTATTCTTAGTCATGCCTTCTGCCAGTGCTATCCCATTTCATCAACATCTGTTGTCAACTACATTTTCTTCTCTAACATAAGAAAGAGTCTAGCTGGGAGACTAGTTGTGTTCATTTATTATAATATCACAATTACAGTTACATATTATTGGTCTATTTTAAAAATGATCATTAGATTTTCTCAGTCCACCTAATAATAGAGGATTGTTAGCTCTTCCACATATTTTCATTGTCTGTTACATTTCCATAATCTTTGTACAGTGGAACCTCGGATTACGAGCATAATCCATTCCAGGAGTATGCTCGTAATCCAATGTACTCACATATCAAAGTGAGTTTTCCCATTGAAGTCAATGGAAACGAAAATAATTTGTTCCGCATTGGCTTCAATGGGATGCAATACCACATGCGGTCAGAGGCGGAGGGCGCTGGAGAGCCTCAGAAATGGCCGAAAAGGCCCAAGGGACACTTTGGCGGACCTCGGCAAACCTCGGAAAGACTCTGTTCACGAGCCTTTCCAAGGTTTGCAGAGGTCAGTCGAACTGTCTTCGGGCCTTTCCTTGCATTTCCGAACGACGCCGACCGGCGACTTTTGGCTCTGCTCGGCTCCGGGGCCCCCCACCTCAGGTCAAAAGCGGTACTGCACACTGCTTTTGGCCTGAATCCTGCTCGGTTTGCGAGGCAACACTCGCAAACCGAGTTAGGAATTTTAGAAATACAGTGCTCGGTTTGCGAAACGCTTGTTAACCGCGTTACTCGCAAACCAAGGTTCCACTGTATGTTCATTTTCTGATTTCCTGAAAAGTGAAACAATGTAGCCTATATAAAGCCTTTTTAAATAATAATAACAATAATTTCACAGAGGGGCTGCTAAATTGTCTTGTAATTTCTCTGCATGCCCAAGGATAGCACATTTCACTTACCCAGCACTTACAGTACCGTCACACCTTGAAATATTTCAAAGAATTTTTCAGTCCAAGTGTAGCCTAAATGTAGAGAGGATTAGCAAGTGTACTTATACAAATAATCAATAAGACAATAACTTTACTCTGAGAAGTGTGGCTAAACACCTGCAGTATTCTGACTAACAGTAATTAAAAACATTGAATTGTTTTTAGCTAGAAAAAATATTAAGACAGTTCTGACTTGTTATAACAGTCCCTGTTTTATCCCACAGGCAGTGAATGATGAAGAAAAAAAAATTGGTTGGTAAAGTTAGGGCCCTTAAAGAAAGCACAACAAATTCCAGCAAAAAAAAAAAAAAAAAACATGTGCAATGCTATTCTCATACCAGACCCAGTGCACCTGCTCTGATTCAGTTCAAGGCCTTAGACAGAAATGGGAGTTGCTGTGATTTTTCACTTTCAATCCTGCTGAGTCAGTCCCTCTTTTCCTTCCTTACAAGAGTTTTCTTTAGTATAGTCTGATCTCACCAGGCACTCAAATCACACCTTACACCTTCACAGGGAGAAAGTTACTGTCTCGGAAACCAGGGCCGTTCTGATGAGCAGTCTCTCTGATGTCTCACCCAACTGTGGTCAGCAATGGCAGGGTTCAGTTCAGCTAGCAGTCTGATCTCTCCATTCAGCCAGAAGTCCGGTCTCTGTTTCTCAACCCATCTCCTTTAAGACTGTCCTTGCTTTTCCTTTCAGCAGCCTGCTGACCCACCTCCCCTTGTTTTTGCTGCAACATTTAATCACCGTCCTTTCAGGGTTGTCCCAGACCCATCCAACAGGAGGCACTCCATAGATGAACATTGAAAAGTTGTCTTCTTAAAAATGGCTGCCACACTTCTGCATTAATGAATATTCAGTTTAACCCTGTCCACACTGCAGAAGGATAATACAGCAGCAATAACGGGAATAGTTCCACAGTAGTTATCAGTTACAGTCCAGGTTACACACAAAACCTAGAAAATTCTCTTCCTTTTTTATTTGGCATCACCAGCATCCCTGTTGTATATCACATTAACTAATATCTAATAAAGTTTACAATTCTTTTGGAATATATTAATCTCAGAAGATGGAGGAAAGAATAGTTAATAAAAGGGCTAGATTCTATATGCATGGGTTTATCATGTAAGTCTGCCCAAAGCAATATGATATTTTGATAAAGCATAGTTAGAGTGAAAGCTCTGTGGAAGAGCCTGAAATGCAAATGTGATTGTGTACCCAATGAATGAAGGGCATGGAAAATAAATCCCACATGTGTAAGCAGGCATTTTCTTAAACAGAAAAGCATACCTCCCAACTTTTTAAAATGATAAAGCGGGACACCTTATAGCACACAGTATGTAGCCACGGCCCTGATTACACGATCCACAAAGATCTAATATACAGAAAATGATTTGGCGAAACCACACAAATGTTTTTTGACCTCTGTTTTTCCTTTATATTGGCTGTTCAAAATAACAAATGCAATAATATAGAGGTTGGATACAAAGTTTAGGGCAGCATAGTGCTTTTGGTAGTAAAATAGTACATTTTGTATAGAGATGTACACATCAGACCAAAAGAGGGACAACTGAGGCTGCGCAATGGAGAGAGGGATTTTGTCTCCAAGGAGGGAAGGCCCCTCCAAATGAGGGACAGTTGGGATCTATGTAAAAAAAAAAAAAAAAAAAAAAAAAAGCACTTTAACCACTTTCCGCCACTATAACATACTTATACTGCGGCAAGGTGGCACTTCTGCGCTGGAACACTTCCCGGTCTGGTGGCCCATGTGCGCACCACCGGCAACCCACTCCTGCTGTGATTATACACAGCGGGAACTGATCTATGGGTACTGTGGACTCGATGACTGCTGGCACCCGCCGATCATTATTCAAAGAGCCAGAACGGGGTGCTACCTAAACAAGGCAGATTGTCATTCTGACAGCAGGCAAGGCATGGATCCTGTGTTCCCCTAATAAAATCACCTCCAACACTACACAAACACACTAGCTAGGCACAGAGTTAACCCTTTTATCGCTCCTGACGTTCAACCGCTTCCCAGCCAGTGTAATTAGTACAGTGACAGTGCATATTTTTAGCACTGAATTAGTGTCACTGGTCCCCAAAAAGTGTCAAAAGTGTAATTTAGTGTTCAAATGTCCGCTGCAATATCGCAGTCCCACTATAAGTCACTGATCACCGCCATTACTAGTTAAAAATAAAAAATAAAAATAAATAAAAATATCCCATAGTTTGTAGACGCTATACCTTTTGCGCAAACCAAGCAATATATGCTTATTGGGAAATTTGTATCAGAATTCATATTGGCCTAAATTCATGAAGAAATTCGATTTTTTTAAATTTTTTTATTGCATATGTTTTTATAGCAGAAAGAAAAAAAATTTTTTTTCAAAATTGTCTCTATTTTTTTGTTTATAGCACAAAAAATAAAAATCGCAGTGGTGATCAAATACCACAAAAAAAAGCTCTATTTGTGGGAAAATAAGGACAGAAATTATATTTGGGTACAGTATTGCACGATTGCGCAATTGTCTGTTAAAGTAATGCAGTGCCGTATCGCAAAAAATGACCTGGTCATGAAGTGGGGTTAAAGGGGTGGAGGTCAAGTGGTTAAAATGCCTTTTACCATAGATTTAGCCCACCTAAAACTGATATTTCAGTTATAGGTGGCCTTTGCTGGGCTGAGTCCTTCCCTTACCTCTCATATCTTTTGGAACCTCCAACAGTGTGGTCTCCCTGCCATAGTTTTTGGCTTTATTTCCAGGATCCTTGCATACCTCCCAACTTTTTGTGATGGGAACGAGGGACACCTATTAGCAAAAGTATATAGACATAGGACACATCCCCTGCCACGCCACCTCAAAGGAGAATTATACAAAAAAAAAAAAGATGGGGTCCCCCAAGGTTCTTTCCTTGGACCTCTACTATTCTCGATCTGCACATCCTCTCTGGGTCAGCTGATAGCCTCCCATGGCTTCCGCTACCATTTATATTCCGATGACACACAAATTTATCTCTCTGCTCCTCAGCTCACCCCATCAGTCTCCTCACACATCACTGATTTACTAACAGACATATCAGCCTGGATGTCACACCACTTCCTCAAATGGAATCTACCTAAAACCGAGCTCTTAATATTTCCTCCCCCACATGAGATCAATGACACATCTATCAGTCTGTCCCCACATGCCAGGGTGCTAGGGGTAACCCTAGACTCTGAACTGTCCTTTCAGGCCCACATCCAATCCCTGTCCAAATCATGCCGCCTTAGCCTCCGCAACATTTCTAGACTACACCCATTTTTAACTAATGACACCACCGAGCTTCTAATTCACTCGCTGGTTATCTCTTGCCTTGACTACTGCAACTACCTCCTCATTGGATTACCTTTACATAAACTATCCCCCCTTCAGTCCATAATGAATGCCGCTGCAAGACTCATCCACCTTACAACCATTCAGTGTCCTCCACCCCTCTCTGCCAATCTCTCCGCGGGCTTCCACTCACCCAACAAATAAAATTCAAAGTACTAACAATAATTTACAAATCCTTCCATAACTCTGCCCCCAGCTACATCACTAACCTAGTCTCAAAATATCAACCAAGCTGCTCTCTTTGGTCCTCCCAAGACCTCCTGCTCTCTATCTCCCTTGTCACCCCCCTCCCATGCTCGCCTCAAGGATTTCTCCAGAGCTTCTTCCATCCTTTGGAACTCCCTACCCCAATCTGTCCGACTGTCCCCTAATCTATCCATCTTTAGACAATCCCTGAAAACCCTTCTCTTTAAAGAAGCCTTTCCTGCTTCTAACTAATACACTGTTTTACTTTCTCCATCAGCTCATCCCCCACAGCTATTACCTTTTGTATCAATTGACCCTCCCTTCTAGATTGTAAGCTCTAATGAGCAGGGCCCTCTGATTCCTCTTGTACCAAATTGTAATGTAACTGTAATATCTGGAATAATAAGTGATAGGACCTCTGCGCTACTATATAAACGTGCTGAAAAAATCAAATGTGTGCAAAATCATGAACGTGATGCTGCAAAATCAATAGTGCTCACTGTATCACCATAAAGTAAATATTGTAGGTAGGATTTCGCGCAAACACATAAATGAATATTAATTAATAAGTGTTAACTGATATGTCACGTGAATTGTGTACAATCATTAGAAATAATAAAAAGTGTCCAGTGGTGATAAAGTAATAGGTGATGGCCTCTAGCTTCCAGTTAGACAATGAAGTATTCAATCAGCTGTGTGATAGACTTCCAAAAATACATAATGGTCAAATAAACTCCTTCCCTCTATATCAGGTCTCCCATTGCCCTTACCTTAAAGGGCTTAAGATAAAGCCTTAGTATGGATGTAGGGTGATGGTCTAGAAGCAATCTGGTGGTGTCCACTGGTTGTTGGTTCCTGGTGAATGGATACTTCTTGGCCGCTTCTTGTTAGGGGCGATTCTGGATCCTGGGCTCCAGGTCAACCAAGCAAGACAAAAGAACAAGGGGGCTCCCAATGGTGTAGTTCGTTTTTTTTTTAAATTTATTTAATCAAAAGAAAAGAATTTCCAAGCAGTGAATAAAAACATCCACACTGTGGATACAGTGTGGGGCGGTGACAAGAAAAGATGGCGGCGGAAAGCCGTCACCTGATGCAAAACTTCCGGTTCACACTAACAACACTTCTGGGTCAAAGTAGCGTCTAGTGTTGTGTGTGATGGCTAGCGGGATCCTACGCGTCCCTGATGAGGTCACGTGACGCAACGCATAGGATCCCGCTAGCCATCACACACAACACTAGACGCTACTTTGACCCAGAAGTGTTGTTAGTGTGAACCGGAAGTTTTGCACCAGGTGACGGCGTTCCGCCGCCATCTTTTCTTGTCACCGCCCCACACTGTATCCACAGTGTGGATGTTTTTATTCACTGCTTGGAAATTCTTTTCTTTGGATTAAATAAATTTAATTTAAATTTAATTGGTTGACCTGGAGCCCAGGATCCAGAATCGCCCCTAACAAGAAGCGGCCAAAGTATCCATTCACCAAGAACCAACAACCAGTGGACACCACCAGATTACTTCTAGACCATCACCCTACATCCATACTAAGGCTTTATCTTAAGCCCTTTAAGGTAAGGGCAATGGGAGACCTGATATAGAGGGAAGGAGTTTATTTGACCATTATGTATTTTTGGAAGTCTATCACACAGCTGATTGAATACTTCATTGTCTAACTGGAAGCTAGAGGCCATCACCTATTACTTTATCACCATTGGACACTTTTTATTGTTTCTAATGATTGTACACAATTCACGTGACATATCAGTTAACACTTATTAATTAATATTCATTTATGTGTTTGCGCGAAATCCTACCTACAATATTAACTGTAATATCTGCCTTCAATTTGTTGAGCGCTGCGCAAACTGTTGGCGCTATATAAATCCTGTATAATAATAATAATATAAAAAAAAAAGATTAGTTAAATCCACAGTACCTTTTTTTTTTACTATTATTGCTTTACTATGGTGTTTGACAATACAAATGCAGTAATTTCGAAATTGGATGAAATGTTTACAACTAGGAAACACTTTTTGAAAGATAAATAGTGCATTTTATATACAAATATACAGCTCAGACCAAAATAGGGGACAAATGAGGAAGAAAGAGGGACAGAGGGACATTGCTCCAAACCAGGTACAGTCCCTCAAAATCAGGGACAGTTGGGAGCTATGCCCTTGCAATTTTGGATAGTCTCACCCCTACTAGTAAAAAATACACAAACAAATTTAACACTCACAGCAATTTATTTATTTCAGGTACTTATATAGCGCTGTCAATTTACGCAGCGCTTTACATATACATTAGTCCCTACCCTCAAGGAGCTTACAATCTAAGGTCCCTAACTCACATTCATACATACTAATTTAGACAGGATCCAATGAACCTACCAGCATGTCTTCGGAGTGTAGAAGGAAACCAGAGTACCCGGAGGAAACCCACACAGGCACAGAGAGAACATGCAAACTCCAGGCAGGTAGTGTTGTGGTTGGGATTCAAACCAGCTACCCTTCTTACTGCTAGGTGAGAGTTCTACCCACTACACCACTGTGCCGCTCTAATGACAGGAGTAATGATCATTTAGAAGATCACAGATCCTGCCTTTGAAGATCCTGAGCAATATAAAAAAAAACTCTAAGTTAGTTCAATATTAGTCTTTGTTAATTTAATACTCTAAAGTAAAATGCTGGCAAATAGCTAATTATATGGTTAAAACAAATACGTTACCTATCCCACGTGCCGGTGGATTTTTAATTCAGTTCAACCATTCTTGGGATTTACAATTCTCAGCCATACTTCATAGCCAGGAAGGTGAAACCCTAGTTCAGCATTACCGATGTCATCAGTCTGTTCATGGGACTAGGGTGACAGTTCTGGTTTGCTGCCCAATAAAAGATAGAGAAGTGCTATAAAAAGCTTCAAACCAAACCGGGGAACAGGATGTCACCTGCTTGGCTGCTCAGTGTGAATCACAAGAATTGCTGCAAAGATTTGGAAATCCTTTGGCAAATAAGACAGTTCACATAAATGTATTTCAACTTTGTATTCAGTTGTTTGCCAGCAGTTCCCTGTTAATATACAACCATATCAGTGTTTTGCACATTGAGTCATAAGAATTATATACATAGTAACTGAAATGAAAAGGAAAAAATCTGTTCTAATGTGAACACAGTTATAGTCCATTACAAGGAAAGAGTTGCTTTTATTAGGTGCTATAAACACGTATTATCAAAATCCATTCTTGGAATTCCTTTGACATTGTTTGCAGCATGTCTTTATAGCCTGAGGACGCATGGAGTGTAAACTTCTTTGAGTGTGGTGTGCATTGCAACATTTCTATTACAACGGTTACAACGGTTGGCAAAATAATTGCTTTTTTTGTTTTTTTTTTTGTTACAGCATTATGTGCTATTTTGCTGCTGTGCTCCAGCTGTTTTTTCTATGTTTTCTTTAGCTCATAAATGTCTGTTGTGAAAAGTTGTGATACCAAAAAGCAGAATGCAAAGTGGTAAAAAGTAGAAGGCTAGAGGACTAAAAAAAAAATCTGTTAATTAACTACAAAATTGATTTCTGCCTGATCATTTTTGCATTTGCAAAGTAAGAAAAAAGGCAAAAATGTTATTAAAAAAAAAAAAAAAAAAAAAAATATATATATATATATATCTCAATTTAAACCCTCTAAACTACACACTAATTATGTGACTGGATGGAAAAAAAAATCTGCAGTGGCAGTGATATAGAATGAAGACTCTGCCATCTAGAGGCTAATTTGCTAAGCACTGATGCTGTGTATATACTGTAACATGATGAAAATGAAAATTTGGTTTCAATAAAAATTCTTTAATGATTTCAATAAAATTTCTTCAATGATAAAAAAATAAAAAATGTTTTCATTATATTAGTTAGCGCCTGTTTACAGCTAGAACCCAATGGGGTAAACAGGGATTTTACTATACTGTTTATGTATGATTCATTTGATCATTTGTTTGACTATTTGACAAATCTCAATCATTGTCCATGATTGAGATTTGTATGTACAGTAAATGTTTTACTGTTATACCTGATTGTTATATATCGGAACCAGCTGCCTTTAATATTTCTATTATTTGTTTGGAAATTTAAAAAAAAATCTTTAATGATAAAGAAAATGAAAATTTGGTGATGTCTGTTGGATGATCGGTATTTACTAAACAACATTATTAAGGAAGTGCAAAAATCATTATGTTTAAAGTGCAGTTTATTTGGCACCATCAGGATAGTTACCTGATGATCCACAGTATCTAAGCTCATTGTCTTCAATATTGTAGATTGACCATGGAATATATAAATATATATATAAAATATATTTAAATGAATCTGACATATAATACTGTACTTTAGAGATTATGTACACATTTATATGCCACTAAAACAATCTCTTTTTTCTCTTTCCCCTAAACTGCCAGTTGATTTTCTTCTCTAGGGGGAAAGTGGATCAGCTAGAGAAAACACCCAAAAACATTTAAGGAACTCTCAAACTTCATGTTGATCATCTTTATGGTCAGCCTCAGTGCTGCAAGGCAAAAGGGCAAATCATTTATCCAAACTGTCATTTATTCAATCAATCAATCAATCAATCAAAGTGTATATATAGCCCCATTTTTTGTTAGTTCAGGATAGGGGTAAAACCGGTGCAGGAGATATTCCTCCAATTCCTGTCCCAGAGACACATCAGAAATTGAAACGAAATCTCTGCAAAGTGAAGGGAATTCCCTTTATAGACAGCTGTTACCTGAATATATGTCTCCACTTATAGATTTCCCCTTACCTCTTGTCCTGGGGACACCTCTAACATTTGGGATTTTGCATCATTTTATCTCTCAGTGACAATGGTCATCAGGATAGAGAAATAAATCTACCAAGCATAAAAATGTGGCAGGGGTTTTAATTTATGCCCACTTCATCCAAAACTACTAAAAGTTTTGATAGATGCTGGAGAGATGAACCTGACAATTTCTAATATAAAAGACTCTATTGATTAGACCCCTGTGCTTAAATTCCCAGGTCTGCACAGCTACTGTTGCCATTGTGAGGTTTATCCTTTTCTCCCAGTTGGATTATTTCTATTTATGAGAATGCACCAGGGATTGCTTGAACACACAAAGTTTAGGGTAAACACCCAAATTTCAAATGGACAGGAACAGTGTTGGGTTTTATGGCAAGAACACCCTTGCTACCAAAATATCCAGCCCTATAAAAAGCCTGAAAGGAATCCACCGGGCTCCACCTGTACTTAAAGCTGGGTCGCATATCCCAGAAGGCTTCAGGACAGTCTTTTCGCAGGCAGTGATCTTACGCACATGAGCAGTGGAGAGCCAGGAAGAGACAGCATCCACCTGAATAATCGGTTGGCGGGTACAAGGAAGGCAGCGCTGGTCTTCAGAGGTTGGTAAGTATGTATCGTTAAAAGTCAGCAGTTGTACTTACAGTGCCTTGCAAAAGTATTCACCCCCCTTGACTTTTTACCTATTTTGCGACATAACAGCCTTTAGTTCAATGTTTTTTTAATCTGAATTATATGTGATGGATCAGAACACAATAGTCTAAGTTGGTGAAGTAAAACTAGAAAAATATATGCATAAAACTATTTTTCAGAAATAAAAAAATGATAATTGGCACATGTGTATGTAAAAAGCTCTGGTGCTCTGGTGGTACCTTTAGAAGTCACATAATTAGTGAAATGATGTCCACCTGTGTGCAATCTAAGTGTCATATGATCTGTCATTACATATACACACCTTTTTGAAAGGCCCGAGAGGCTGCAACACCTAAGCAAGAGGCACCACTAACCAAACACTGCCATGAAGACCAAGGAACTCTCCAAACAAGTAAGGGACAATGTTGTTGAGAAGTACAAGTCAGGGTTAGGTTATAAAAAAATATCCAAATCTTTGATGATCCCTGGGAGCACCATCAAATCTATCATAACCAAATGGAAAGAATATGGCACAACATCAAACCTGCCAAGAGACGGCCGCACACAAAAACTCACAGACCAGGCAAGGAGGGCATTAATCAGAGAGGCAGCACAGAGACCTAAGGTAACCCTGGAGGAGCTGCAGAGTTCCACAGCAGAGACTGGAGTATCTGTACATAGGACGACAATAAACCATATGCTCCATAGAGTTGGGCTTTATGGCAGAGTGGCCAGAAGAAAGCCATTACTTTCAGCAAAAAACAAAATGGCACGTTTTGAGTTTGCGAAAAAGGCATGTGGGAGACTCTCAAAATGTATGGAGGAAGATGCTCTGTTCTGATGAGTCTAAAATTGAACTTTTTGGCCATCAAAGAAAAGCTATGTCTGGCGGAAACTCAACACACCACATCACCCAAAGAACACCATCCCCACAGTGAAACATGGTGGTGGCAGCATCATGCTGTGGGGATGTTTTTCTGCAGTCAGGACTGGGAAACTGGTCAAAGTTGAGGGAACTTGAGGGACTTGAGCAAAACCTGTATCACTCTGTGTGTGATTTGAGGCTAGGATGGAGGTTGACCTTCCAGCAGGACAATGACCCCAACACACTGCTAAAGCAACACTTAAGTGGTTTAAGGGGAAACATGTAAATGTAATGGAATGGCCTAGTCAAAGCCCAGACCTCAATCCAATAGAAAATCTGTGGTCAGACTTAAAGATTGCTGTTCACAAGCGCAAAACATCCAACTTGAAGGAGCTGGAGCAGTTTTGCAAGGAGGAATGGGCAAAAATCCTAGTAGTAAGATGTGGCAAGCTCATAGAGACTTATCCAAAGCGACTTGGAGCTGTGATAGCCGCAAAAGGTGGCTCTACAAAGTATTGACTTTAGGAGGGGTGAATAGTTATGCACATTGACTTTTTCTGTTATTTTGTCCTATTTGTTGTTTGCTTCACAATAAAAAAACAAAAACAAAATATCTTCAAAGTTGTGGGCATGTTCTGTAAACTAAATGATGCAAATCCTCAAACAATCCATGTTAATTCCAGGTTGTGAGGCAACAAAACCCAAAAAATGCCAAGGGGGGTGAATATTTTTGCAAGGCACTGTATAGTTTTGTAAAGGTAATTTGACGTTCCTTTTTCAAAGATCTTTTTCACAGAACTGTAGTCTGATTAGTAAAAAGGTGTTTCAATTGGTTTATGTGAACTACTTTGTTGGGTACTTTTCATTATACAGCAGTTGCTAAGAAATCTGATTAGCACATGCTAAACATTTGGAAATTAATAACATTCTTCTTCCCAAAATAATTAGTGTTGCCTTTATTTGCTAATGATGAGACAAAATGTTTTACAGCAATTTAACACTTCTGAAGTCATTGAGTATAATTTGAATAAAATTTACACTTTTCAGTATTCAATTAAACCTCTCAGATTGCCTCCAAGTTAACATAAACCCTGAAAAATCTCCATAGTTCCAATATGTTGCTTAGTTTTTGGTGTAATTATTTTGGTTAGGAGGACAACATCTTAGCGGATGAGTCCGTCAGCTCTAATATAGAGATGGGGTGTTCCCGAACTTCTTTTTATTGTTAATGTAGCCAGGTGTGGGCTACCAAGAAAGGGAGGAGAGGGGACATTAAAAAAAGACCCCATAGACTTTTTATTCCTTCTTATGCGCAAGGTCATTGCATCATTTCCTGTCTCTAGATGGAGATCGCCCTTCCTGTCTTGAAGCAGAGGATCCTGGGACTGGTAGTCCTTCAGTTAACATTTTCTGAAGCCTAAAATTACTTCAGAACTACAAATCCCACATTCTGATTCAACAAAGGATGCTGCGATAGTTTATAAAGTTGGCTGTAACTGGCAGGCTCACTCTCTTGGCCCGGGGATACCTAAGAGATCAGTCAGATGCTACTGTTCTGCCACAGCTGCCCTGAGATACAGCGATTCAGCCTCACGCATGCAACAGCCCACAGATCATTCTGCACCAGCACCAGAGGTTCAGTGATGCTGTGTATCTCAGTATCAGACACCCAGTTACACAGCTATCCTCAGTGGCCAGGGGGCATAGCAACTTCCGCACTGATCGCCATCCACGGTTTCCCATTGACACTACCACAGCCTGCTGTGCATTCACCACTCAATCCCCAAAGCCTGCTCATCCCAATTTCTTGCACTGGAGTCCTGCCTTTAATCGGGATTGATAAGCGGGCAGTCTGTGATGTCCTTGATGATGCCCTGTGGAAGGGGCGAAACGCGTTAACGTAATTTCTGGTTTCCTAACCAACGACGTCACTTTCACTGTCGGTTGAACGCATGCCAAGCCACGGCAAACCTGGAAAAGCCCTGTTATCACTCAAAGTCTGTTTCTGACAGTTTCCTGTTGGAGATTCGAACTGCTTTTAGGAGTAGTGAATTGGAGACCCAAAAAGGATACTAGAAAATCTGTGGCCCCCCCCACCACCAGATACAAGCAAGTCTGCCTACAAACTGAAAAGCTGAGGGTCCATTTTTTCTGGTGAGTAAGGATACAAGAGGTGGAGTGTGTCACACTCGGGCAGATCAAGAGGGGCAATTGGCCCCCCGAGAAGTCAGCTGCAGGTGAGCAGCAGGCCAGTCAGCAGGTAAGTGAGCGGGCGGCTAAGGTGGGTGGACAGGCAGCTCGGCGGGATGGTGAGTGAGCGGGTGGCTTGGCGGGCGGGTGGGCGGCTCGGTGGGTTAGTGGGTGGGCCAGTCGGCAGATGAGCGGGCGGCTGGTCACTCAGCGGGCCGGCGGCGGGGGAGGCAGAGAGATGACATCATCTCTCATTGCCCGGCGCCCACCCTGTATCCCTGCAGTTCTGCCCTCACTGTGCAGGCAGCCGCGGGCAGCAGAGAGAATACATCATCTCTCTGCTGCCTGACTTCATTTTGGGACACAGGAAGTGACAATCCCCTTCTTAGCAGGAAAATGACAATTGTAGCAGGCAAGTGACAATCTGCAATGTGTGGCAGGTGATGTGGCAAGTGACAATCCGCAACCTGTCCCAGGTGACTTGCCAAGTGACAATCCACAACGTGTGGCAGGTGACATGGCAAGTGACAATCTGCATCTGGTGACAGGCAACGCGGCAAGTGACAATCCTCAACTTGTGGCAGGTGACGTGGCAAGTGACAATCTGCATCTGGTGACAGGCAATGTAGCAAGTGACATTCCACAACTTGTGGCAGGTGACATGGCAAGTGACGAATTGCACTAGGTGACAGGCGACGTGGCAAATGACAATGCGCTACTTGTGGCAGGTGACATGGCAAGTGACAATCTGTAACTGGTGATAGGCGACGTGGCAATTGAAAACCTGCAACGTGTGGCAGGTGACGTGGCAAGTGGCAATCTACAACGTGTGACAGGTGACGTGGCAAGTGACAATCTTTATCTGGTGACAGGCGACGTGGCAAGTGACAATGCGCAACTTGTTGCAGGTGACGTGGCAAGTGACAATCTGCATCTGGTGACAGGCAACGTGGCAAGTGCAAATCCGCAATGTGTGGCAAGTGACAATGCGCAACTTGGGGCAGGTGACGTGGCAAATGACAATCCACATCTGGTGGCAGGCGACAGTGACAAGTGACCCACTTAGGGCTCCCAATGATTCAGCATTATGGTGAGTTGAACTATTTCATTTTATATTGCAATGTAATAATAGAAATAATGCGCTTCAATCATCCTGACACCATATCAGCCATGGTCCCAGGATGATTGAAGCGCCAACACCAGCCATTTCCCCGATAAATTGCCCGCAAAAAAAAAATTATTTTCTGGCAGTGCGTCTCCCAAGACTAGCCTCTGGATCTGCCCCTGGTCACACTACATGTTATATTTACCTGGAGCACTTCTGCACTTTTAATGAATTTTGGAGCACCGAGCACTTTATTGGAAGATGGATGTTTATTGGATGAAGCACTATTGGAAAACAACATTTTTACAATAGAAGTTGGACTTTAATCTCTCCAGTTTACATTATAATTTGTCACTTTATTTATTCTCTTTATATATATATATATATATATATATATATATATATATATATATATATATATATATATTTTTTTTTACTGTATTACTTTAGTACTGGTTTAAGAGTGTGTAAGGCAAGCGCTCTTAAAATTGAAAATTGAGTGGGCAGTTTGCCCAGCCTTTGCTCTGTTCGTCTTCATGCATGCACACTGCTAGCAGAAATCTTTACTCCATCTCAGTTAAGGTGACTCTTATCCTCAGATATGTAGATATGACTCTAACAACATATCTTGTCTATTCCTATAGTTAGCTAGTCTATCAAAGCTCTGATAAGGTTAATGGTGATGATACAATAACAATCTTAGCTATAAAAATAAACACACTGCTTAAATAAGCAAGGATCTTATTTATTTACCAAAAAAGTAAAAATGCTAACATAAAACACTAAAAGAATACTACAGGGTATATAAAACAAAAGAACATAGATGATACTTTACGCAAGGTCGTCCTCAGTGTTCTGTAGGTTAGCTGGGCTCCAGGAGAAAAGAGGAATAACTCTAGCTGGCCATTACCTTTTAAATTGCACTCAGATACCACCCACATGAACACCCTCTGCCCGCCTGCCTAGTCCTCTGTCCAATGAAAATCCATAGAGGCCGTCCTTCCTAATCACCAGTTTCCAGTTCAATGCAAAGGGTTTCTCAACCAGATACTTTGAGATGCTGCCCTAGGTGTTTCCCACGGACAGAAGCAAAGTAGGTTTCGTGATCTCTTTGCTTTCTGAGAGAGCCTTGGCCTGGGCAAACCCTCTATGGGAGACGCAAAAACCTGTTGTCTTGAGTTACCCTGAGTTTGTGGCCTCCTTTAAAAGGGTATTGGATGTTCCCGCATGCTCTGCTTCTGCTACCAAGTGCCTCATGTCCATCAAACAGAGTACGAGAACTGTTGCCGACTATGCCATTGAATTCTGTACTCTGGCAGCAGAGGTTGCTTGGAACAATGAGGCCCTAGTGGCTGCTTTTCTCATGGTCTCTCGGATTCCATCAAGGATGAGATAGCAGCTTTGAGATATACCCACTGAGCTGGAGAAGTTGATCATGTTTGCCATCCTCATTGACTCCAGACTCAGAGAAACACTCTCTTTTAAGGAGCGCTTGTGGAAGCCTCCTGTACGTTTGCCTCTGAGCTTTGCAGTCCCACCCGTGCCTCCCTCACCTCATATGCCTCCTGGTATCGAGTCAGTCAGTGAAGGTGAACCCATGCACTTGGACTTGGACTTAGGAGGACGGAGAGATTGTGCCTTTATTGTGACCAGGCAGGTCACTTTTTGAAGTCTTGTCCTACCCGTCCAGGGAATGCCCGAACCTTGAGGCCATGTCACGGACAGACCTTAGGTGGCGTTGTTTCGTCCCCAGTAATCCAGAAGGATAAGCCCCTGGTTTCGGTTACCCTTTCTTGGGCTGAATAGTCAGTCGAGATACAGGCTCTAATAGACTCTGGGGCTGCAGGCCTGTTCATTGATGCTGCCTTTGTATCGAAGCTCTCGATTCCACTACAGCTGTGTGACACTCCCCTTGCCATTGAGGCTCTTGACGGAGACCTCTACAGCCTGCCCATGTGACTCATGAGACGGTTTCATTGTCCATGGCCGTAGGGGCTCTTCACCATAAGATAATCCTCACCTAAGTTTCCTCTGGTTATTGGTTATCCTTGGTTACAGAGGCACAACCCCTCTTTTGATTGGCTCCATGCTGAGGTTCCCTCCTGGTCACCACAATGCAGTGAGACATGCTTCCAGAAGGTAGCCAAGGTCCTGTGCACCTCTTCGCTCTCCTCCCTGCCGGAGGAGTACCGCAATTTTAACGATGTCTTTGACAAAGGTCAAGCCGGTACTTTGCCTCCACACTGGCCGTATGATTGCGCAATTACCTTCAACCTAGTGCCATACCCCCTTGTGGCCGGGTTTACCCTTTGTCGGTCTTGGAGGATAAGGCCATGGAGGAATATGTTGCAGACGCACTTTCTCTAGGTTTCTTCCACAAATCATTGTCTCCTGCTGGTGCTGGTTTCTTATTTGTGAAGAAGAAGAGTGGTGAACTGAGACCTTGTATTGATTATAGGGGTCTCAATCATTTCACGATTAAGAATGCCTATCTGATTCCGTTGGTTACAGAGTTATTTGACCACCTCAAGGGAGCAACGGTTTTCACGAAGCTTGATTTGAGGGGGGCATACAATCTCGTGAGGAATAAGGAGGGCGACGAGTGGAAAACTGCATTTAATGCCAGAACAGGCCATTATGAGTACCTCGTAATGCCTTTTGGCCTTTGTAACGCCCCGGCAGTTTTCCAAGAATTTATTAACGATGTCCTCTGAGATTTGTTGCAGTTGTGTGGTGGTTTATTTCGATGATATCCTCATATTTTCCAAGTCCCTGGAGTGCCACCGCACAGATGTCGTATGCTTCTGAAACTAAGAGCGAACAATCTCTATTGTAAACTGGAGAAGTGCGAGTTCCATTGTGAACAGGTTAAATTCCTGTCATTTCCACTGCTGGTTTTTCGATGGACCCAGAGAAACTTTCGGCAGTCCTACAGTGGCCCGGACCCGTGGGTTTATGTCCTCTGCAGTGTTTCCTGGGCTCTGCCAACTATTATCTGAAGTTTATTCTTAACTTCTCGTCTCTGGTCAAGCCCAAGACTGATATGACCAGAAAGGACGGTAACCCACAGAGTTGGTCAACGGAGTCCATTAAGGCCTTTCTCAAGGCTGCCTTTGTTTCTGCTCCTGTGTTGGCACATCCTGATCCTACGTTTTATCCTTGAGGTTGATGCTTCTGAGACTGGTGTTGGCGCCCTTCTGTCTCAACGTCCTACCTCTGAAAGCACTATGCATCCTTCTTTCTACTTTTCCAAGAAATTGTCACCTGCGGAGTACAATTACGAGATTCGTGACAGAGAGCTGTTGTTGATCATTTTAGCCTTGAAAGGATGGAGACATCTCCTCGAAGGTACCACTGTGCTGGTTCTCATTCTTACTGACCATAAGAATCTCACATTCTTGTCTGTGGCTAAACACCTCTCTCCCAGAAGGGCGCGATGGGCTCTTTTCTTGTCAAGTTTCAATTACATTGTCTCATTCTTACCCGGTACTAAAAATGTAAGGGCTGACGCCTTGTCACGACAATTTTCCTCCACTTCCAAGTTGGAGTCGGTTCTGGTTCCTGTGATTCCTCCTGATAGTATTCTGGCTATGATTTGCACCAGTCTCACTTCTCCTTTGGGTGACAAAATTCTTGCTGCTCAGGTCCATGCTCCTCCTGAGAAACCTTGTGACTGCTGCTTTGTCCCAGAGAGTCTCTGTACTGCCGTGCTCCAGACTTACCATTTTCCCAAGGCAGCTGGCCACCCTGGGTAGGGATGAGCTTCGAGTTAGAGTCAAACCCATGTTCGACTCAAACATCGCATGTTCGATTGTTCGTCGAATTGTGAACATTATGGGCCGTTCGTGCCAAATTCGAGTGGCGCGTCATGGCCAAAAATTCACTGAGGCGTCGCAGTGCATTGCTGGCTGATGATTGGCCAAGCATGCACTATGACCCACATGCTTGGCCAATCACAGCGCCGTCTGTACAGAGAGACATGATTGGCCAAAGCCAGGGTGGCTTTGGCCAATTATGGCTCAGGGGGTTTAGTACACGCCCCACACTATATAAGGCCACCTGCGTGGTGGCCTTGTGTAGTGTGTTGTGGCGGTGAAGAGAGATAGACAGAGAGACAGTGTCATTTGATTTAAGTTAGACTAGACAGGAGATAAGTTATAGCTGCACTTACAGTGTATTGTGTATATATATGCATCCTAGGTGTTGTGTGTATATATATATATATATATATATATATATTTATGGTCGAAGCCCTATGGCCGATACGGATATGAACAATTAGACTTACCATGATACTTACAACATGAAATGGACCTGAAGTGTGCCTTGGTCTGATGGTCGGTATACCAAAATAAGGAGGCATACCCTAGATTAGAAATTAATATTTGTGAGGAGAAATGAATTTGAGAAATGTCCTGAAAAGGGGATGGGAGGGTGGGTACCACGCACAGGAAACCGACAAAGACCACAGACGAGCGGGCTGGTTACATACCCCCCGGGCTCCTCCCATAAATTCAGGCCACCATACTGGCCTTCCTACTTATGGTCAAAGCCCTATGGCTGATACGGATATGAACAATTAGACTTACCTTGATACTTACAACATGAAATGGACCTGAAGTGTGCCTTGGTCTGATGGTCGGTATACCAAAATAAGGGGGCAAAAACATTCAGGTAGGTGTGTAGTTTTATTAGTTTTAGCTTTATTTATTGAGCAAGTTTGGTGAATGCTTGTGCCGTTTCCACCTAAGGAGTGGGGATGTACCGGGCGAGGTAGGCAGAGTTTCCCCTGCTAAGTCTCTTAATGACGTGGTCTGGGACCCATGCCGAAATGCTGCTGAGGCTGCCCCAATACTAAAGAGTGACCGGAGTACTGACTGGGGTCAAGGTGTAGACTGCGTAGAAGAACCCCCAGGTGTTTGATGAACTGGCAGGCACTCAAGGGTTTGCCCGAAAAGGTAATAGGGGACTAGAGTTTGAGTGTACCGGTAGGGGTGACAGTAGGCGGTCGAGTATGGTTACAGGACACCGGACGTTGTTTATTTTTAGAGATGGATGTCTATCATGGAGCTTGATTGCTGGGTTTTGGACACTGCAAGGTGGAGGATGAAATGGTGTTGGTAGAGAGCCAACTACACAGAACTTGGCCTGCGGGGTTGCTGCGGGTGAACTCGCTGGGCCGCCAGAACCTGTAGTAGGCTAAGCAAATGGCTGCTTGTATGAGCAAACTGGGGAGAAGGCCAAATGGCGAACTAGTAAAGATAGTAAACATGTCCCCGAAGATGGCAGCCTGGAATGAACGTACAGTGGACATTAAACTGGTGTGGCCAAGATAATTGCACCAGCCTGCGCAGGAAGGACATAACAGAGCAATGCGGACCTGGCTTCATCAAGAAGATCGCCTCGGACCAGTTGTGGGTGGCGAAAGCCACGGCCTGTCCTGTCCAGATATGACCCTAGAGTTGAGCGGCTGCCATGACTGGGTATAGCTTGAAGAGGGAGGAAGTCCGTGTAAACACAGGGTTTAGGAGTGTCTCTGGAGGCCATGTTCTTGTAAACCAATGGTGGCCAAAATTTGCAGCGAAGCCTGTGGAGGCTGTGGCATCTGTCACTACTTGGGTTGATAAGGGCGACATAGATGGTATAAACATTGATATACCGATCCACGTAGTACGGAACCTTCCGGCATTGATAGGTCCGCTACCGCTGCGGTGTCTAAATTAAGGATCTGCAAGGGGTCCTGTGTGTGGGAGAGGAAGACACAGAAGATCGATCCTGGGGAAATGACCTGTATTGCAAAATTGAGCATTCCCAGGAAAGACTGAAGCTGCTTCTTAGTACACACCCGTGTATTAAGGGTCCTGTGTGTGGGAGAGGAAGACACAGAAGATCGATCCTGGGGAAATAACCTGTATTGCAAAATTGAGCATTCCCAGGAAAGACTGAAGCTGCTTCTTCCGTGTATGGGTGAAGTCTTGGGGAACTGGCCTGATGCAGGTCAGCTTGTCAAGGGGGAGGTTGGCTTGCGTGAAGTTGTTAGTTCGAAAGAGGTTATTGTAGACCTCGGTTCCAGATTGTTGCATTTTGGAGACCGCAAGCTGAAGGACGTAATGGTTTTATCAGCGAGTCAAGTGGTGTCTACATAGTACCTGGCTGCTAGTGCCAGTAAAAGTGATTTTGTTAGGCCGTAGAAAATCACAGAGGGCCAGGTAGATGGCTGCTTGGATGAATAGACTGGGGAATGTGTGAGGTTTGTGACATGTCCGTAAAGATGGCAGTTGTGATGGGCAAGTGTTGCCGTTAGCTATGGGCTGATGCTTCTGGATGCCACGTAGAAGGGATCTTACTGTATGGGCCGTAAACACAGACGGCTCTCTGGGGTCCTGTAAGGACAGGAGATGCTGGATGCTGGCTAGGTATAGCCTGATAGTGTTATGAGAAGGAGCCAGCTATGTGTGGCAATACGATACCTGGTGCGGGATGGAACCTGAACTTAACTGACCTAAGCGAGAAATGATACAGAAAATGACAAGTGGATCATATGAAGATGCCACTGGAGACAACTGGCCGATTAAGTGCCACTGAAGAATGATGTGCGACTGATTGTGTGCCACTGGGAATGTGTTTGTACTGATTGCTAGAAGTCATGCTAAAATGCGAGGCCTGCAATGATTTGAAGAGTTCTGCTTAAATACGTGCTTGCAACGATTGCAAGGGAGTTTGTGTCAATAGAGATGTATTCGCAGTGACTGTGAGAAGTCCGTATTACTGCATGTGCTTGCACGGACTGCAAGGAGTTATGCTTGGATGCGTGTTTGCAATGATTGCAAGAAGTTATGTTTGGATGCGTGCTTGCAACGATTGTAAGAAGTTATGCTTGGATGTATGCTTGCAATGTTTGAAGGAGTTATGCTTGGATGTACGCTTGCAATGTTTGCAAGAAGTTATGCTAAGATGCGTGTCTTGTAATGATTGTGAGAGTTGTGCTTAAATGTGTGCTTGCAACGATTGCAAGGGAGTTTATGTCACTGGAGATGTGTTTGTGGTGACTGTGAGAAGTTCGTATTACTGGACGTGCTTGCAAAGACTGCAAGAGTTATGCTTGGATGTGTGCTTGCAACGATTGCAAGAAGTTGTAATTGGATGCGTACTTGCAACGATTGCAAGAAGTTGTAATTGGATGCGTACTTGCAACGATTGCAAGAAGTTATGCTTGAATGCATGCCTGCAATGTTTGCAATGATTGGATGCATGTTTGAAATGATTGCAAGAAACTGTGCTTGGGTTTGCTTGCAACGTTTGCAAGAAGTTATGTTTGGGTGCGTACTTGCAACGATTGCAAGAAGTTGTGCTTGGATGCGCGCTTGCAACGATTGCAAGAAATTATGTTTGGGTGCGTACTTACAACGATTGCAAGAAGTTGTGCTTGGATGTGCGCTTGCAACGATTGCAAGAAGTTATGTTTGGATGCGTACTTACAACAATTGCAAGAAGTTGTGCTTGGATGTGTGCTTGCAATGATTGCAAGAAGTTATGTTTCGACGTGTGCTTGCAACAAATGCAAGAAGTTTATGCTTGGATGCGTACTTACAACGATTGCGGGAAGTTGTGCTTGGATGCGTGCTTGCAATGATTGCAAGAAGTTGTGACTCGATGCGTGCTTGCAATGATTGCAAGACGTTGTGCTTCTTTTTTCCCCTTTCCTTCTCTTTCTCTTTTTGTGTATGAAATTTTGTCCAATATGAACTGGTTGTAAGGTGTATGAAATGAATCCGATGCGAATCGGTCATATGAAATCATTCTGATAAGAACCGATTGTAGAGTGTATGAAAATTAATCCAATATAAAATTGTACTGTGGAGAGTATGAATCTGGATCTGATATAAATCGCTGTGCCACCGACGTGACTAGATTTGAATCGAAACTGTAGCGTGTATGAAATTAAACAGATATGAATCTTTTGTATGTTGTATACAATGAATCCTGATACGAATCAGTTTGTAAAGTGTATGAAATGAAACCAACATAAAATCGGATTATGCGACTATCAGGGGGATAGTAGTGAGGCGAAGGTTTTAACAAATGAATTGGGACCATGACTGAACTTCGAAGGAAGACGGGGTGTGGCTTTTTTTTTTTTAACTTTGACTGACCTGGAGGAAATGACAGATGACAACCGGTGAAGGGTTTGACTACCTGACTTGAAAAGTGATTTGTAATGTGTTTAAGCGACAGATGCATGAAATTAAATAAAATGAGTGAAATGTCTATGCCATGATAGAGGCACGAATCGGTGTGCCGTGACTGTGCCAATAAGGCCATGTCAACTGGGGCCTGCCAGGATGAATCGATGCCTGACGGATGCCCTAGACTTGAATCGGGGCGCGGCATGTGACAACTAAATGAATTAAATGTTTGCCTTAGAGTGAAATGAATGAAAAATGTTTCGCCATGACAGAGGCACGAATCGGTCGTGCCGCAGCTGCGACTGACAACGAACCGGACTCTGGAGCATGTACTGAAATGAGGCAAAAGGAAAAACACTAATGCACACCGGAACAAATCGGTGCATCACGGATGCGACTGGATTCGAATCGGAGTGCAGTATGTAACAGTGAAATGAATGAAATATTTGCCCTGACAGAGGCACGAATCGGTCATGCCGCGATTGCGACTGACAGCGAACCAAGCTCTGGTGCAGGTGCTGGATGAGGCCGAAAATATTTTATTTATTTTATTTTTTTAATTTTTTTTTTTCCGACTGCGACAAACGACGAGTCGGACTGTGGAGCATAAAATGAAATGAGGCCAAGACAACTGGGGCACGCCGGGATGAATCGGTGCATCACGGATGCTACTGGATTCGAATCGGGGAGCAGTACGTGACAGTGAAATGAGTGAAATGATGAAATGAATGAAATGATTTGTCATGGTAGAGGCATGTGCCATGACAGAGGCACGAATCGGTCATGCCGGAACTGCGACTGACAACGACCGGACTCTGGAGCATGTACTGAAATGTGGCCGAACTACCTGGGGCACGCCGGAACGAATCGTTGCATCATGGATGCGACTCGATTCGAATCGGAACGTAATACGTGACAGTGAAATGATTTCCCAGGACAGAGGTACGAATCGGTGAGCTGTAAACTGCGACTGACAACGAACCGGACTCTGGAGCATGTACTGAAATGAGGCCGAAAAATACCTGGTGCACGGCGGAACAAATCAGTGCATCATGGATGCGACTGGATTCGAATCGGAATGTGATACGTGACAGTGAAATGATTTCCCATGACAGAGGTACGAATCGGTGAGCCGTAAACTGTGACTGACAACGAACCGGACTCTGGAGCATGTACTGAAATGAGGCCAAATAACAACTGGGGCACACCGGGACGAATCGGTGCATCACAGATGCGACTAGTTTCGAATCGGAGCGCGGTACATGACGGTGAAATGAGTGAAATGAGTGAAATGAGTGAAATGATTGAAATGATTTGAGACAGAGAAAATTCCCCTAGTGGACTTTTAAGGCACATATAAAAGAATATTTAGGAGAGTATGTAGAGTAAAACGCCAGTTTATTCGTTACAAAAAAGTTTCTCAAGTAAATATCAAACAAGTGACATAAGTAAAAACAGGGAATGCAGTTCTATAGATATAAAACTAGTGATACCAATACGCTTGTATCCGACGCGTTTCGGAGTTGCTTTTTGCCTCCTTCTTCAGGGGTGATTGTAAGCTTTAAACAGAGATTTCTGTGTAGGAAATGGCATATATAACATATATATAGTAAATATGCGTAAAAATCAAACCAAAGAGCGTAGAAATACATAAATATACATTTCTTCGTTTACACTTACATTGGTATCTATAGTTATTGGTTATGCATTCCAAGAGGTTTAAAAGAAGACAAACATGTTGACACATACTGCCCATCAGACGCGTCCCCTGAGCATGGTGTATAGAGCTTTGATGGAGTGTCTCCAAAGTATTTATATAGCCTCCATCGAGGTAGAGGTAAATAGGTAGACAAATATGGGGTAGTTTTACTTCCTTTCAATAGGAATAAAGGCCCGTTAATCAAGGGCGTATAAGGGTTTGGATCTGAGATCACACTGAGGCCAAATGCGGATCCTGTAGATTATGAAAATATATAGATAAGTACATGTAGGTAAAACATATAAGTGGCTGGGATATTGGGTAGGAAGTCCTAAAATGTATCCTACCTGGTCAGCCTACAGTATATGGATCAGCAGCTGGTGATGGAACTGGATCCGGTGAAGCCCAAATCTGGAGGGTCGACATGCAGAGAAAGAGGGGATATATCAAAGCCCTAATTGTGTATTTCTAAAAGAAGGGGGGGGGGAAAGTGAGAGGAAAAAAGGGGGGGAAAACAGAGAGAAAAAACGAAAGCAATGAAAAGAGAAGGGGAGGGAGGGGGGGGTTAGGGGGGGGGGAAAGGGAAGGGGGAAAGAGAAAGGGCGGGAGGGGGGGTAGAAAAGGGGGGGGGGAAGCCTGGGGGGAAGGAAAAAGGAAAAAGAGGGGGGGGGGGAAGGAGGGGGGAAAAAAAGGGGAGGGGGAAGGCGCGGGGAAAAGGAAGGGGGAAAAAAGGGGGGGAGAGAGAAAAAGGGGGGAGGAAAGAGGGAAAGGAGAGGGGGGGGAAGGAGGGGGGAGGGAAAAGGAAGGGGTGAGAAGGGGAAAAAAGAGAGAAGGAGGGAAAAAGAAACAAAAAAGAAAAAGAGGGAAGGAAAAACAGGAAAGGAAAACCAAGGAGAAAGCAGTAGGGAAGAGAAAGAAATGTATAAAGGTGCAGGTATCAGTTCAGATTGGTGGCTGGTGATATTCAGTAATGGAGTCTCAGTCAATAAGTATGTTTGGATTACTTACAATTTTGTAACAGCAGCTCACACCGACAGCGTCCTGCTCCAGGCAGATGACGCCTGGTGTGAGCCAAGGCTGAGTACATAAAGCCCTCCCCACCAATCAGCTGTTGATAGTTTATTACTTCACTATTGGAATACATTCTTAGTCACAATGTGTTTACCTTTAACGGCTCCCATTACCTCCAGGTGCAGGGGGTTGCGATGGGGACGTGCTGTGCCCCATCGTATGCCAACCTGTACCTGGGGGAGTGGGAGGCCATGTTCCTTAATGATGAAGGCTTGTCGATGTACACGGACCACATTCTGTGTTTGTACCGGTACATCGACGACCTCTTCATAATGTGGGACGGATCGATCGATCTCCTTAGGGAGTGTTTGCTGAGGATGAATCGCAACGACTTCAACCTCAACTTCACTATGTCGTTTGATAAACAATGCGTTACATTCCTTGACGTAGAGGTATGCAGGGGTGAGGAAGGCAACATCATAAGTAAATTATACAGGAAATCTACCGCAAGTAATGCCATTCTGCATGCGAGTAGTTTTCATCCCAAACCCCTCCTCAACTCTATCCCATATAGCCAGTACCTGAGAGTAAAAAGGAACTGCTCCGACAATAACACCTTTAGACTAGAGGCAAATAAGCTACGTGACAGGTTACTACTGAGGGGATATTCCCACGCGTCACTGAAACGCTCCTTCAAAAAAGCCCTGATGCAACTAAGAGAGGAGCTACTATACTCCAAAAAAGTAAATAAACCCGATAAGAACGATACCGATACCCTTAGAATTATTACCAAATTCAACAATCAACACAGACAGGTTAGGAACATTGTGACAAAATTTTGGCACATGCTACAATGTGATCCAACACTAGGACCACTGGTCCCACAGAGACCCCTCTTTACGTTCAAAAGAACTACCTCCCTGGGAGACAAGATCACAGCCAGTGAATTCAAGGCAGGGACTAATAAAACACACTGTAAATATAAGGGAACATTTATGTGTGGTAAATGCAGATATTGCAAATACATGCTTACAACTAAAAATCCAACTCTTCCGAATGGCCAGCCCTTCCACCCCAAACATTTTGCCAATTGCAAGACCTACGGGGTAATCTACTTACTTCTTTGTGAATGTACATGCTTTTATATAGGGAAAACCAAAACAGAATTCTGGAAGAGGGCATATAGGCATCTAGTAAGCATGGAAACCTGTGATCCCGATCTCCCATTGGGGAGACATACTTCAATAGTACATAATGGCAAATGCCCAAAAATCAAATTTCTTATCTTAGATCGGGTACATCCAGAATCGAGGGGAGGGGACTGGAACAAGACCCTTCTACAGCTAGAGTCCCGGTGGATATATAATTTAAGAGCCACCCAACCCCCAGGCTTAAATGAAACCATTTGGTTTAAGCCCTTTCTTGAGGGTTTCTCATCGGGCGGTAGAGAGCAGTAGAGAAGATAACCCTACTGACAACCACATACCCATACTTGGACCCCAGATCTAGTTATCTACATCTTGTTCATAACCACCCTCTATATAGAGGACACCACTACTGGTCTTTCCGGCTTTTTGTTTGTCTGTCTGCCCGGTGGATCCCCCTCTATCCACTATCTACATCATGCAGTAAAGGAGGGGCTTCAAACCCAACAACATACGCAGTAGCCTAGCTTGGTCGATGCCTATTGACCTTCTTTACAGAAACAAGACCCTTACTGTATCATAGGACACACCAGACTGTCATGTTTTGGGGACCCCAAACTGTTGCCATATACTCTGCATACTATATACTATGATGTCCTAGGGCACTGATCAACTGTTGCCATATTTTCTGTATACTGTACATTATGACATCTTTTTAGTAATCAGACCTCTATTGTACTATAGGACACATCAGAATGTCATGTTTTGGACTGTCATGTATAATGTACATTATGATATTTTTTCAGTAATCAGACCTTTATTGCACTATAGGACACATTAAAATGTCATGTGTTGGACACCCCAAACTGTTGTCACCATATATATGTCATTTACTTTGCTTATTGTATATCATGATACCCTAGGTCACTGAGTAAATTGCTGTCATACACCTTATATACGGTACATAGATATCTGGACTCTATATATATATAATATTTTGTGATATCCCTGATCCCTGTTGAATATTATGTGTCCCTCCATGGGGACTCCGCCCCAACCTGCATAATGCTGCCCATCAGTACCGTTTCCCCTGGAATACATATGTAGTTTTTTTCCTCTTCCACAAGAGGCACAATTTATGTGCTTTAACATTTCCTGTATTAGCCCTACACTGTGATCTGTGTTTCCGCCCGGCACACAAAGCCGCCTGAGCGATCTCAGCTCATGGCGGCGCTGTGTGAGGTACAGTGTTATTCACACTGTCCTCCACCTTGCGACCCCATCGGACATGCGCAGTCCGTTGGGGAAGCTAGACGTGCCGGCGGGTGTAGTAGGCGTGGCCACGCCTCTCGACGTCTGCGCACGCATGCGCTGTGGAGGCCTGGCGGCGCTCGCTCCACCCGGGGGGCCAGTCAGAGCGCGTCCGTCCCTCCTCCACCACCCACGATCAGCTGTTGTCTTTTTTCTATCAACAGCTGATTGGTGGGGAGGGCTTTGTGTACTCAGCCTTGGCTCACACCAGGCGTCATCTGCCTGGAGCAGGACGCTGTCGGTGTGAGCTGCTGTTACAAAATTGTAAGTAATCCAAACATACTTATTGACTGAGACTCCATTACTGAATATCACACCAGCCACCAATCTGAACTGATACCTGCACCTTTATACATTTCTTTCTCTTCCCTACTGCTTTCTCCTTGGTTTTCCTTTCCTGTTTTTCCTTCCCTCTTTTTCTTTTTTGTTTCTTTTTCCCTCCTTCTCTCTTTTTTCCCCTTCTCATCGCTTCCTTTTCCCTCCCCCCTCCTTCCCCCCCCCTCTCCTTTCCCTCTTTCCTCCCCCCTTTTTCTCTCTCCCCCCTTTTTTCCTCCTTCCTTTTCCCCGCGCCTTCCCCCTCCCCTTTTTTCCCCCCTCCTTCCCCCCCCTTTTTCCTTTTTCCTTCCCCCCAGGCTTCCCCCCCCCCTTTTCTACCCCCCCTCCCGCCCTTTCTCTTTCCCCCTCCCTCCCCTTCTCTTTTCATTGCTTTCGTTTTTTCTCTCTGTTTTCCCCCCCTTTTTTCCTCTCACTTTCCCCCCCCCTTCTTTTAGAAATACACAATTAGGGCTTTGATATATCCCCTCTTTCTCTGCATGTCGACCCTCCAGATTTGGGCTTCACCGGATCCAGTTCCATCACCGGCTGCTGATCCATATACTGTAGGCTGACCAGGTAGGATACATTTTAGGACTTCCTACCCAATATCCCAGCCACTTATATGTTTTACCTACATGTACTTATCTATATATTTTCATAATCTACAGGATCCGCATTTGGCCTCAGTGTGATCTCAGATCCAAACCCTTATACGCCCTTGATTAACAGGCCTTTATTCCTATTGAAAGGAAGTAAAACTACCCCATATTTGTCTACCTATTTACCTCTACCTCGATGGAGGCTATATAAATACTTTGGAGACACTCCATCAAAGCTCTATACACCATGCTCAGGGGACGCGTCTGATGGGCAGTATGTGTCAACATGTTTGTCTTCTTTTAAACCTCTTGGAATGCATAACCAATAACTATAGATACCAATGTAAGTGTAAACGAAGAAATGTATATTTATGTATTTCTACGCTCTTTGGTTTGATTTTTACGCATATTTACTATATATATGTTATATATGCCATTTCCTACACAGAAATCTCTGTTTAAAGCTTACAATCACCCCTGAAGAAGGAGGCAAAAAGCAACTCCGAAACGCGTCGGGTACAAGCGTATTGGTATCACTAGTTTTATATCTATTGAACTGCATTCCCTGTTTTTACTTATGTCACTTGTTTGATATTTACTTGAGAAACTTTTTTGTAACGAATAAACTGGCGTTTTACTCTACATACTCTCCTAAATATTCCTTTATATGTGCCTTAAAAGTCCACTAGGGGAATTTTCTCTGTCTCAAATTTTGAATTTAGGATGTGGCACAATTTGCAGATAATTAGCCGATCAAACCCCTGTAATGATTGAAATGATAAGCCATGACAGAGGCACGAATCTGTGTGCCGTATTTGTGACTGATAACGAACAGGACTGTGGAGCATGGTATAAAACATGAGACAAAAAGCGAGACACGGCTGTACAAACAGGTGTGAAGTGGACGCAACTGGATTCAAATCAGAGTGAGGTACGTAAAATGAATAAAAAATGTATTATAAATGATAGAGGCACGATTCGGTGGCTGAGTGCTACGGCTACGTGCAGGGTTTCTTAACGAATGATTCGTAAGTTCCGTATCGGGGTTTGAGTGACACGGTATCTAACAAATGGTGATACATGATATAATGAAATGTCAACGAAACCCTACCTGCGACCGCCGAGCCAGACACATTTGTACGAAAAACTACCAACGGGAATGGAAGTCTGTTGGAAACTGCGAACGGGAACCGAAAGCCGCTGAAATTTCGAACGCGCAATTTCACGACCGCCAACGAGTTGGAAGAGTCGGCCTAGTGACGTAACGTACCACGCACAGGAAACCGACAAAGACCACAGGCTGGTTAAATACCCCCCGGGCTCCTCCCATAAATTCAGGCCACTATACTGGCCTTCATATATATATATATATATATATATATATATATATATATATATATATACACCATATTCAGTTTAGCTAGATCCGTTCCTGTTATTCTCTTCCCAATATACTATATATATATAGTTAGTGTACTGTGTCCTTTGCACAGTGTGCACCTAAAGCTACCCGAAGAAAATTTCTGGTGTTCTTCTGATCCTATTAATACCACAGGAAGACAGCTGCAGTATTTACAGTTAGTGTACTGTCTTCTGCACAGTGTGCACCTAAAGTTACCTGAAGACATTTGCTGTTGTTCTGATCCTATTAATACCACAGGCAGGCAGCTGCAGTATTTACAATTAGTGTACTGTGTCCTCTGCACAGTGTGCACCTAAAGCTACCTGAAGACAATTGCTGGTGTTCTGATCCTATTAATACCACAGGCAGGCAGCTGCAGTTTTTAGTTAGTGCGCTGTGTCCTCTGCACAGTGTTGCACCTAAAGCTACCTGAAGACAATTGCTGGTGTTCTGATCCCATTAATTCCACAGGCAGGCAGCTGCAGTATTTACAGTTAGTGTACTATGTCCTCTGCACAGTGTGCACCTAAAGCTACCTGAAGACAATTGCTGTTGTTCTGATCCTATTAATACCACAGGCAGGCAGCTGCAGTATTTACAGTTAGTGTACTGTGTCCTCTGCACAGTGTGCACCTAAAGCTACCTGAAGACAATTGCTGGTGTTCTGATCCTATTAATACCACAGGCAGGCAGCTGCAGTATTTAAAGTTAGTGTACTGTGTCCTCTGCACAGTGTGCACCTAAAGCTACCTGAAGACAATTGCTGGTGTTCTCATTCTAATAATACTACAGGGAGGCAGTTGATTCTGCTAGCTGCAGTATAATCAGTATATATATATATATATATATATATATATATATATATATATATCCCAGCTTTGTGCAGCTACATCTCACTGCAGGCCTTAGTATGTCTGGAAGGCCAACAATGAGAGGCAGACAGTCACAAGCCAATAAAAGAGGGCAAGCAGGCTCTGTGTCTAGAGGCAACAGTGCTGGTCGTGGACACGGTGCATCCTCATCAGCACGTGGCCGTGGGACACACTTGTCCTTTTTTTTGGGCAGCTGACCGCGTTGAGCCGCAACATGCCGAAGACTTGGTAGAGTGGATGACCAAGCCGTCCTCATCCTCCTCATCCTCTCTCACCCAGGCTCAGGGTACTTTGTCTGGCAAAGCAACTGCCAATGCGGCCTCTTCCCTCGGCTCAATGGCATCAGTCACTCCTTCCCTAGCCCCACCATATCCTCTTGAGGAGTCCCCCGAACTGTTTGACCACAGTGTTCGGTACATGCTCCAGGAGGATGTCCAGCATTTTGAAGGCTCCGATGATGGTACCCAGCTAGAGGAAGGCAGTAACGTGAGCCCAGAAAGAGGGGGTGCCCAAGAAGGACAGCAATCTGGCAGTCATGTCCCCCCAGCTGCAGCATACTGCCAAGTTTGCTCCAGTGATGAGGAGGGAGGGGATGATGAGAAAGTCACTGACTCCACGTGGGTGCCTGATAGGAGAGAGGAGGAGGAGGCACATCTCCAACGAGTCAGGATGCCCTTCAGGGGCCAGTTTAAGGGCAGCACACCGACTGCATCACACCGCAGGGCTCCTCATGTGCAGGGTGCTGCTGTCTCTGCTGTCTCTTTGGTGTGGGCCTTTTTTGAGACGAGTGCATCAGATCGCACCGCTGCTATTTGCAACATATGTCTCAAGCGTATCTCGCATGGCCAAAACATCACCCACTTGGGCACCACATGCTTGACCAGCCATATGTCGACCTGCCATGCAGTTCATTGGCAAGTGTACCTAAAAGACCCACACCAAAGAACAAAGCGGACCTCTCCTTGCTCCTCATCAGCTGGGATCTCCAACCCCACTATACCTTCAGTCCTCTCTGAAACCTGCACTGAGAGGAATGAAGGTGTAGAATTATGTGTGTCACAGCCAAGTACTTGCAGGCAATCTGCTATCGGTACACTGACGTCAGATTGTACCAGACAAATTTCCCTGCCCCAGCTGCTGCACCGCCGAAAGAAGTTCGCTCCCAGCCATCCACATGCCCAGCGGTTGAATGCTAGCTTGGCTAAATTGCTAGCACTTCAACTGCTGAATTTTCAGTTGGTAGACTCTGCCCCCTTCCGTGAGTTTGTGGAATGTGCGGTTCCTTGTTGGCAGGTTCCCAAACGCCACTTTTTCTCACAGAAGGCGATTCCGGCTCTCTACCGGCATGTGGAAGGCAATGTCTTGGCCTCGCTGGACAGGGCAGTCAGTGGTAAGGTGCATATTACCGCTGACTCATGGTCCAGCAGGCATGGACAGGGACGTTACCTATCTTTCACCGCGCACTGGGTAACTCTTCTGGCAGCTGGGAAGGATGCAGGACAGGGTGCAGTAGTGTTGGAGGTTGTTCCGCCACCATGCCTCCAAAATTCTACTAGTGGTGTTTCTGCCACACCTCTCTTCTCCACCCCCTCCTCTTCTTCTTTCTCCATGGCCTCTTCCTGTGCTGATTTGTCCTCAGAACCAGCGGCGCTCCGTAGGCATTCAAGGGGCTACGCAAGTACGCAGGCAAAAAGATGCCATGCGGTGCTTGAACTGGTGTGCTTGGGGGACAGGAGCCACACTGGGGCAGAGATTCTGTCAGTTCTGCAGGGGTAGGTTCAGAGGTGGTTGACGCTACCCAAGCTAAAGCCAGGAATGGTGGTTTGCGACAATGGCACCAACCTCCTCTCCGCCCTCCGACAGGGACAACTGACCCATGTGCCCTGTTTGGCTCAAGTCCTTAACTTGGTGGTGCAGCGGTTCTTGGGCAGGTACCCGGGTTTACAGGATGTCCTGAGGCAGGCCAGGAAAGTCTGTGTGCATTTCCGCAGGTCATATAATGCCAGTGCTCGGCTGGCTGACCTCCAAAAGGAATTTAACCTGCCAAGAACTGCCTAATCTGTGACATGCCCACCAGGTGGAACTCAACCTTGGCCATGCTGCAGCGCTGCATACGCAGCAGAGGGCCATCATGTCGTCCTTAGTGACCCAGAGGACTCTGGACTGAATGCCTCAGCAAACCTACGCTGCATGACCTTCCTGATCCTGCAAAGCCTCGTATTCATGGTATCAATGGGAGGGATCTTTACTGGCTGGCAACCCTCCTTGATCTACATTACAAGGGTAATGTTGCAGACCTTATCTTGCCGTCGCAGAGGGAGCAGAGGATGAAATATCTTCGGGAGGCCTTGCAGATAGGTTTGTGCAACGTGTTTCCAGAGTCTGGGAGGTTACAATTTCCTGGTCCTCCTGGACAACATGTTTTTGAGGCTTCGATCAGTCACAGAAGGAGCGGTGGAGAAGGTGGCCGTCTGACCGATGCGTTCAGACAATTTTTTAGTCCGCAGCCCCAAGGTATGATCGGTTCCAGCAACCATCGCCAGCGTCTGATTCACATGGTGCAGGAATACCTAGGGGCAAGATCAGACTTGGACATCTTTACCCCCGAAAATCCTCTGGGTTACTGGGTCTTGAGGATGGATCACTGGCCAGAGCTTGCACAGTATGCAATTGAGCTACTGGCCTGTCCTGCATCCAGCGTTCTTTCGGAACGCACATTCAGTGCTGCTGGAGGCTTTGTAACCGATCACAGGGTGCGCCTGTCCACCGAATCGGTCGATCGGCTGACCTTTATAAAAATGAATCAGTCTTGGATCACCAGCTACCATGCACCTGATGCTGATGTAGCCGAATAATTTTTTTTTGATGTGAGATCCCTTCAAGACTGCCTATGCTGATGCTGAGTGACTAGCCTGTTATGCTGAGTGACAATCCTCTTCCTCCGCAATTTTCATGCTGATAGCTTGTAAGAACATTTTTGGTTCTGGGCACCGCCACCAGTGGCTAAGGCTCAAGTTTTCTGCCCCTGTTTAACAGGGGCGTGTAATTACAATTTTTGATGCAATACTTTGCAGCAGGGCTCATTCCTGCGCTCCAACTATAGTATCTGTGAGGGGTTGCAGTGTTGTGGCACCAGCACCAGTGCACAAGGCCCAATTTTTCAGCCCCTGTTTAACAGGGGCGTATAATTACAATTTTTGATGCAATACTTTGCAGCAGGGCTCATTCCTGCGCTCCAACTATAGTATTTATGAGGGGTTGCAGTGTTGTGGCAGCAGTGGCTAAGGCCCAATTTTTCTGCCCCTGTTTAACAGGGGAGTGTAATTACAATTTTTGATGCAATACTTTGAAGCAGGGCTCATTCCTGCGCTCAAACTAGAGTATCTGTGAGGGGTTGCAGTGTTGTGGCACCAGTGCCTAAGGCCCATTTTTTCTGCCCTTGTTCAACAGTAAAAAAGGGAGGACAGACTAAATTGGCCCCATAAAGAATGAGGAAGGACATCTGGTTACAAAGGATGGGGAGATGGCAAAGGTATTGAATTTATTCTTCTCCTCAGTCTTCACGAGTGAATCGGGGGGCTTCAGTAACCAAAACTGCAGTGTTTATCCTCATGACACAACACAGGAAGCACCTACATGGTTAACAGAGGACGGAATTAAAATTAGACTTGAGAAACTTAACATTAATAAATCACCGGGACCAGATGGCTTGCATCCGAGGGTACTTAGGGAACTCAGTCAGGTGATTGCCAGACCGTTGTTCCTAATTTGATGAGGAGGTGAGTTGCCATCTAGATAAAGGAAGGCCCATAGACGTGGTGTATCTGGATTTTGCAAAAGCATTTGACACAGTTCCCCATAAACGTTTACTGTACAAAATAAGGTGCGTTGGCATGGACCATAGGGTGAGTACATGGATTGAAAACTGGCTACAAGGGCGTGTTCAGAGGGTGGTGATAAATGGGGAGTACTCAGAATGGTCAGGGGTGGGTAGTGGGGTTCCCCAGGGTTCTGTGCTGGGACCAATCCTATTTAATTTGTTCATAAACGACCTGGAGGATGGGATAAACAGTTCAATCTCTGTATTTGCAGATGATACTAAGCTAAGCAGGGCAATAACTTCTCCGCAGGATGTGGAAATCTTGCAAAAAGACCTGAACAAATTAATGGGGTGGGTGACTACATGGCAAATGAGGTTCAATGTAGAAAAATGTAAAATAATGCATTTGGGTGGCAAAAATATGAATGCAATCTATACACTGGGGGGAGAACCTCTGGGGGAATCTAGGATGGAAAAGGACCTGGGGCTAAGCTGCTGCTAATAAAGCAAACAGAATATTGGCATGCATTAAAAGGGGGATCAACTGCAGAGATAAAACGATAATTCTCCTGCTCTACAAGACTCTGGTCCGGCCGCACCTGGAGTATGCTGTCCAGTTCTGGGCACCAGTCCTCAGGAGGGACGTACTGGAAATGGAGCGAGTACAAAGAAGGGCAACAAAGCTAATAAAGGGTCTGGAGGATCTTAGTTATGAGGAAAGGTTGCGAGCACTGAACTTATTCTCTCTGGAGAAGAGATGCTTGAGAGGGGATATGATTTCAATTTACAAATACTGTACTGGTGATCCCACAATAGGGATAAAACTTTTTCGCAGAAGAGAGTTTAATAAGACTCGTGGCCACTCGTTACAATTAGAAGAAAAGATGTTTAACCTTAAACTACATAGAGGGTTCTTTACTGTAAGAGCGGCAAGGATGTGGAATTCCCATCCACAGGCGGTGGTCTCAGCGGGGAGCATTGATAACTTCAAGAAACTATTAGATAATCACCTGAATGACCGCAATATACAGGTATATGTAATGTAATACTGACACATAATCACACACATAGTTTGGACTTGATGGACTTGTGTCTTTTTTCAACCTCACCTACTATGTAACTATGTAACTATGTAACAGGGACATGTAATTACAATTCTTGATATTTATCTAATATTTCACAGCAGGGCCCATTCCTGCGCCCACCAAGGGTAACTGTGAGGGCTTACAGTGTTGTGGCAACACCACCACCACCAAAGGCCCAATTTTTCTGCCCCTGTTCAACAGGTGCATGTAATTACAATTCTTGATATAATATATCACAGCAGGGCCCGTTCCAGCACCCACCAAGAGTAACTGTGAGGACTTACAGTGTTGTGGCAACACCAGCACCACCACCACCACCAAAGGCCCAATTTTTCTACCACTGTTCAACAATGGCATGTAATTACAATTCTTGAACTAATAGTTTACAGCAGGGCCCATTCCTGCACCCGCTTAGAGTAACTGTGAGGGCTTACAGTGTTGTGGCAACACCAACACCTAAGGCCCCAATTTCTGCAGAGTATATAGGGCAGGCCCCTACATTCAAACATCTAACTTACAAACGACTCCTACTTGCAAACGGAAGGAGACAACAGGAAGTGAGATGAAATCTACCCCTAGGAAGGGAAATTCTCTCCTGTAAGAGTTAATATGGGAAAAACGTGTCTCCTCTCCAGGGATGCTTTATCACCAATCCTTGTTTCACTAAAAACCCCAAATTTTCAAAAAACATTTGTCATTGGGACAGAAAGTGAGGTGAAATCTTCTGAAGAGGTGCACAGACAGCAAAACAAATGTTACAGGGGTGATAACCCTTCCCTATGTTTTCCAAAAAGCTTAAAAATAGATTTGTTTGGCTGGAGCTACACTTTAAAAATGTACCAGTTCAAAATTACCAACAGATTCTACTTAACAACAAACCTACAGTCCCTGTCTTGTTTGCACCACCTGTATACTGCTGTTCAGAGTTTATAGGGCCTGGGGGGCCCCACGCCTTTCCTTTTTTTTAATTTGGGTGCGGGGTTCCCCTTAATATCCATACAAGACCCAAAGGGCCTGGTAATGGACTGGGGAGGGGGGGGGGTACCCATGCTGTTTGTCTAATTGATTTTCATCCATATTGCCAGGACCCGACATTACATTAAAGCCGCAAGCAGTTTTAAATGACTTTTATTCCTTTACAAATGTCATTTTGTGCAGGGACTGTTCTAAGCACGGAAACCACTTTACAGGCATACTATAGACACCCCCCAGGTACGATATTTAAAGGAATATTTCACTTTTTTTTCACTTAAAGCATCATTAAAATCACTGCTCCAGAAAAAACGGCCATTTTTGAAACTTTTTTTTGCATTGATATATGTCTCCTGGGGCAGGACCCGGGTCCCCAAACCCTTTTTAGAGCAATAACTTGCATATTAGCCTTTAAAATTAGCACTTTTGATTTCGAACGTTTGAGTCTCATAGACTTTAACGGGGTTCTAAAGTTTGCGCAAACTTTCGGTCCGTTCGCAGGTTCTGGTGCGGGGGGTGTTCAGCTCATCCCTAACCCTGGGAAGAATCAACTCGTTTGGGCCACTTCCCAACAATTCTGGTGCCCTAGTCTACGTGCTGATGTAACTGCCTTCGTAGCTGCCTGTTCCGTGTGTGCTCAAAGTAAGACTCCACAGCACCTTCCAGTGGGCCTCCTACAACCCATACCCAATGGAGAGAGGCCCTGGACCCACCTATCTATGGATTTTATTGTGGAGTTAGCCAACTCCCAGGGCAACACAGTTATCTATATGGTGGTTGACCGGTTCTCAAAGACGTATCATTGAATTCCACTTAAGAAGTTGCCCACTTCTAAGGAACTGGCTTCCATTTTTGCTCATGAGATCTTTCGCTTACATGGGCTACCCAAGGTGATTGTCTCGGACAGGGGTAGTCAGTTTGTGTCCCGATTCTAGCGAGCCTTTTGTGCACAGTTGGGAATTCAGCTTGTTTCTCCTCTGCTTAGAGGAGCATCTCCGTGGTCTTCCTTCCACTTGGGCACAAGTCCAGGAGGCTTTGCGTCATGCTAATGATAGGTACAGACTCCATGCTGACCGCAGACGCCTGCCTGCGCCTTCCTACTAGGTTGGGGACAGGGTCTGGCTGTCATCTCGCAACCTCCGACTTCGTGTTCCCTCACTGAAGTTCTCACCTCAGTTTATTGGGCATTTCCGTATTCCTCGCAGGATTAACTCAGTCACTTACGCATTAGACCTTCCTTCTAATATGCGTATTTTGAATGTATTTCATGTCTTCTTATTAAAACCTTTGGTCTGCAGCCGCTTTACCACCTCGGTGCCACGTCCTCACCCTGTTCAGGTTGAGAACCATGAGGAGTATGAAGAACAGTGGATTGTTGACTCCCGTAGGTTCCGTAGGCGCATACAGTACCTGGTGCATTGGAAAGGGTACGGTCTGGAGGAACACTCTTGGGTCTCATCCTCGGACGTACATGCCCCTGTCCTCCTCCGTGATTTCCATAGTCGTTTTCCCCTCAAGCTTGGTGGTCCTCCGAGCGGGAGGGGTTGTTGAGGAGGGGGTACTGTCAGGGCTGGGCTCAGCCCTTCCTTCTATGAGCTGGCCGCTCAGCTGTCGGCTAATTGCCAGCTCCCAGCTCTCTCCACAATTACTCAGCTGTTGATGATCCTGCTCGTCAGTCCTGCCTTCTCCTTGGTCACATCACAATATAATATCTCATTCCTGTTTAAAGACTGGCTTTACTGACATCCCTTCTGGCTCCAGATCCTGCTTGCTGTTCCACTACTTTGTTCCCTGACTTCTGGCTTGGCTGACTATCCGTTCCGGTTATTGTACTTTGGCTATGTTTTGACTACGTTTGTTCTTTTTACTTTTATTATTAAACAAGTGTGATTTAACTGTAATTTTGTCTCGGTCTGATTTCATGGTTTCTGACACAAACAAACCACAATACCGTATAATTGTCAAAGATGTTATTATCCAAAGCCAGCATCGAAATCAGTCATTTTAATTTGCACCTTCCCAGGTCTTATCTGATGCTCTTCTACCTCCATACATCACATCAGGAGGCCTATGAAAGAACATCCTGTTAGGATATTGATTCCCATTTATGACTCCTTGTTACGAACACCCTGCTGGGTAAACTTGCTGTACTGGCATTCCAAGCTGACAATTTCCAACATAGGCCGAATGGCTGTATCAAGCCAACAGTAAAACTCCAGAAATATATGATATTAAACCATGTTGCCTTCAAACAGGCCCACACAACTGCCTGCAGAAGGTTCAGCCTTAAACGAAAACTGACTTATCCCTACACAGATATCTATCACCCACTCAGTGGTGCCTCTCCTCTTCCCATATAGAACTACTGGCCAAAGGTAAACAGTGCTCAGGACTCTTAGTGAAAATAGAGATAATTGCTAAAAATCACCATTTCATATAGGATCCATTATTGTTATTTGGTAGAGTCATAAAGGGATTGCCATGTGAACGTCAATGTACATTCCTTTATTCCAATCATGAAATAGCCAAAAAGTCATAAAAGCGATTAATAATATCATGCAGAACCATTTATCGAGCTCTCGGACTGTGATGGAAAATCCAATATACTCCTCAGTAAAGAAGCTGGTATAGGGATGGGAGATGAAAGCCAGTAATCTAGTGTTCTGTGCCAACTAGGCACGCTGGTGCGCCGAAGATGACACAAACCAGTCACAGGAAGGAAGTTGGAAAGGAGACACAGAGAACCAACATTGACCGCAAGCATAGGACAACCCCTTACTGTCCCATGCTGATGTCTTGAATGATGCCCCTCCAGGCAGTTGAAAACACACAGATTGCTGTGTTAGGCAGGATACAAACCATATCATAATATTTTGCTATCACAGGAAAATGCTGGTAATCTTTCTAAAACTTCTAGGCTGCATAACATTTTTTAGTGTATATATGAAGTCCCGCTCAGATCTCACGTAGCAGGAACAAGCATTCCTGCTTGCGATTCTTTAGGTGTGATTTACACACGTTATCACATGTCATGCATAGGGCAGTTCATTCACTTCAATGGGCTGCCTTATGCGCATTTGTCATCCAAAGCAAGCTCCTGCATGTTTTACAGCGATCTCTGCACTATTCTTTCACACAGCAATTGCGGTCAAATCGCACAGCGTTTGATGTGCCATTAAGAATTATGACATCCAAGCGCGCATTGCGCATTTTACTACTATTTGACAGCGATTTGGAATCACGGGCAGAATTGTGGTGATTCTGTTGGTTATTCCAAATTACTAAGTGTGAACAGGGCATGAAAGGTCAGTTTTTCCGCAATTCGGTTACTCAAAGAACTGTTGCTGTGATTCTTCTATCCTTTTCATCTGAGTAAAGTGTATGTATTAGTAGATAAGTCTGTGTCAAAGTTGTGGATAATACATCTTTATTTTTTTCTGTATTTTAATTACCCATGGCACTTGTCTTCCTCTGTTCTTCTTGGTTTAGATATTTTAAATATATTTCAAAAAGAGTCTAACCTCTGCATCCATTTTTGGCTTAAAGTGGATGTAAACCCTCTCCTATACCCAGTGAAGTGAACAGCCTCAGATGATACACAGAGATGAAACAAATCTCCCTACATAAGTTTTACATGTATATCTGCTGTCTTCAGCTTTATATACTGTTTAGAAAGAACACGTCCTGTTAGAATGTTCCCTTCCCGAATTACCTGTGGGTGTAGATTCTTGCCATAGACTGGGAGACAGCTGATTGGAGGAAAGGCACCCCCCTCCCCCTTCACATAGGCAGATACTTTCAGAGCTGTACTGTGAATAGACCAGCTCTCTACTAATCTATTTATAGCACCCACACTGACACAAAATTCAGCCTGGTTTTATTACAGTTGGCGGAGAACTTGTCAGAAGTTATCATGCTGCAGAAGAAAGGAGCAGGAGAAAGCAACTGGACTTAATGCTTTAAAGAGAGATAAAAAATGTTGCAGATATATGTGTCCAGCTCAAATTTCATGAATCGGGTTTACATCCACTTTAAAGTATATGTTTCAAATGTTCTATTCCAACTGGCCTATCCAATATTTTTAAAGAATATCTAAACCCAAGAACAAATATAATACTGTATATTGCAGCTTTCAAGTCAGATGTGGCTGCAGTCATTTTCATTTTTTCAGGCTAATAACATTTTCAGCAGGTACAGAAAATAACTTGCCGATCTTACTGTAAGTAATGCAGCGCCCTTGTAACTTCCTGTTAATTCATAAACATTCTTCATTTAAAGATATCTTTTGTAAATGACCAATTCTTCTGCCCCCACCCCTCTAAACACACAAAATAAACTTTAATAATCCCAGGGGTAGTTGATCTTGTGAATATCTGTTTGTTTCTGGGGGATCAGGAAGGAATTTTATTTCCCTCCTGGAGTGAATTGGATCATGCTTTTTTGTTTTGTTTTTTTTATTTTTGTTGCCTTCCTCCGGATCAACCGTGGGTGTAGAATAGTCTATATGGAGATTTCCTATTTGTGTGTGTGTAATTTTTTTATTCTTATTGGTTGAACTAGGTGGACTAGTGTCATTTTTCAGTCTAAAGCTAGCCATAAATTATACAATTTTCTTATTCAATTTTCTTCAGATTTGTCTTCAACTATGTAGTGCAAGGGCCTGCCCAATTACATACAAATTGAAAGTGTTTAGGCTTGACCTCATATTATGATTATTATGATTTTTCTAAATCTAAAGGAAAGTTGTGTGAGAAAATTGTATAATGTATGGTCAGTATTACTATATAACTATGTACTATAACCCCCCTTAATAAAGATGAAGAGAGTGAGACATGTTTGTATTCCAAATCAAGGAGAACAGCCTAATGACAGCACAGCTGTGCTGTTTTTGAATTGAGGATCCCCTGCCTGCTGCCCCAGGGATAAAGAGGAGGGGTCCAGGTCTTTTAACGACTTGCCAACCAGCCCCTGCAGTTGTACTACGGCAGGTTGGCACGGCTGTGCGAATCGCAGTCATTGTACTTCGGCTGCTTTAAGAAGCTATAGGGAGCGCGACGCCGGAGCCGATGCGCGTGGCCTGCGATGTCTGCCAGCTACTACTCAGAGAGCCAGAATGGGGATCTGTCAAAGTAAACAGACAGATCCCTGTTCTGACAGGGGAGTAGAGAGAGATCTGCTGTTCCTAGTGATCAGGAACAGCGATCTCTCTCCTCCTCTAGTCAGTCCCCTCCCCCCACAGTTAGAAACACCTCCCAGGGAACACTTAACCCCTTGATCACCCCCACAGTGTTAACCCCTTCCCTGCCAGTGACATTTATACAGTAATCAGTGGCTATTTTTTAGCTCTGATCACTGTATAAATGTCAGTGGACCCAAAAAAGTGTCAAAAGTGTCCGGTGTTTCTGCGATATTTCACAGTCCCGCTAAAAATCGCAGATCACCACCATTACTAGTAAAAAATAAATAAATAATAAAAATGCCATAAATCTATCCCCTATTTTGTAGACGCTATAACTTTTTTGCGCAAACCAATCAATATACGCTTATTGCGATTTATTCTACTAATAATATGTAGAAGAATATATATTGGCCTAAACTGATGAAGAAATGTGTTTTTTTTTTTTTTTTGATATTTATTATAGCAAAAAGTAAAAAATATTGTTTTTTTTTTTCAAAATTGTTGCTCTTTTTTTGTTTATAGAGCAAAAAATAAAAACTGCAGAGGTGATCAAATACCACCAAAAGAAAGCTCTATTTGTGGGAAAAAAAGGACATAAATTTTGTTTGGGTAAAATGTCACATGACCGCGCAATTGCCAGTTAAAGCGATGCAGAGCATTATCGCAAAAAATGGCCTGGTCATTAAGGGGGAAAATCCTTCCTGTCCTTAGGTGGTAAAATCAGCTGCTTTTATTAAAACACCTAGTTATTCTGCCAAGAAAGTCCTTGTTTAGGAACATTTTCTTACAGTGTGACAGCACTCTGTCCCTGTCTCCCAGTTGTGCAGTGGCCGTAACAACACATGTTGCGCAGCCATGTTCCACTGTTATCACCATCAGGAAATCTAGCTTTTAAAATTGCAATTGTTTGATACACAGTGCTTTAGCTGACTAGATATACTGTTTATTCCTCATTTAGATTTTATTTGTCAGGGCTAAGGAGTAATATTTTCTTTTCTGTTTAAATATGGAATATTTTGCAGCAAAAATATTGTATTCTCATTTACAGCCAGCAGATAGGGCACTGGGCCCCCCTTTTTATAATTTTTCCAGCCTGTACTAGTCTGTGTTGCTGAAGTAAGCCTGTTGTTAACTTAAGCCCAGATTTAGAAAGATAAGCAAAAGCATCAGAGCATTGACCCTGCCTCCTCACTCCCACTTCTCTATTCAGATAGGCCAGGGGTGTCCAAACTTTTTTCAAAGAGGGTCAGATTTGATGAAGTGAACATGTGTGAGGGCCGACCATTTTGCCTGACATTCTCTGAACCATTAAAATTCGGTCTAAATGTGTTCGTTCGAGCACTAATACACTGCCCAACAAGAATTCTCTTGCCTTTGTCGCGCTCGTTCCTGACACACAGACGAATGCTCTGCTCTTTAGGGGTATCGTTAATTCTTAATGGTACCCCACACATTGGAAAATGTGGGGTGCTTTTGGTGCAGTGCAATTTAAAAAAAAAGGTCGGGGGCTTCTTTCCCTGCATTTTTGTGGGTAGGGAAACCCATTGAAATGAATGGGCTGCCCTACACGCAGCACGCAGCCACACAGATGTGAACCAAGGGCTTGTTCACATGTCAGGTTGGAGGGGCAGTAAAACCACATGGTTAAGCTGTTTTTACCACCCCCAACTTCTCCCCCTTTAGCTACAGAAGGAGCAGCTGTGGGTGTACACATGCTATGGCTGCAGCTGGAGGTATACCCAGGCTGAATGGGGCTGCACTGCAACTATCCCGCAACTGTGTGCATTGCACAGTTGCGGTATAGTGATGCTGCATTTACAGGCTTAAAACAGGTGGTGAGGAGGCAACATAATGCCTCTTTACCACCTGTCAAATGCCTCTGAAAAGCGATCTGTGCATGGATTGCTTTTCAGAGGAGCAGCAGTCCTTGCTGCTATCATAAACAAGCCCTACAAAAGCAGTTCTGATGGTGCAGGAATTGGGGGGGGGGGGCAGATTAAAAGTAACATACACGCATACATACACACAGACACATGCACACACATGCAGACACATACACACATGCACACACACATACAGACAAATGCACACGCACACATATAGACACACGCATACACATACATACAGACATATATACAGACACATGCACACGCACATACAAACAGACACAGGCACACACACACATACAGACACATGCACACACATACATACAGACATACATACAGACACATGCACACACATAAAGACACATGCACACACACACACATACAGACACATGCACACACATACATACAAACATACATACAGACACATGCACACACATACAGACACATGCACACACACACCCACACACACACACACACACACACACACACATACATACATACAGACATACATACAGACACATACAGACACATGCACACACATACATACATACAGACATACATACATACACATGCACACACATACAGACACATGCACACACATACAGACACATGCACACACATACATACATACAGACATACATACAGACACATGCACACACATACAGACACATGCGCACACACACACACACATACAGACACATGCACACATACAGACACATGCACACACACACATACAGACACATGCACACACACACATACAGACACATGCAGACAAGTGCACACACACACACACACATACAGACACATGCACACATACAGACACATGCACACACACATACAGACACATGCACACATACAGACACACGCACACACACACACATACAGACACATGCACACACATACATACAGACATACACACATACAGATACATGCACACATACAGACACATGCACACACACACATACAGACACATGCACACGCACACACATACAGACACATGTGCACACACACACATACAGACACATGCACACACATACATACAGACACATGCACACACATACAGACACATGCACACACATACAGACAGACACACATGCACAGACACATGGATAAAGCCCTTTTAAAACAAATCTAGCTTCTAGCACAGTACTGTACCTTTCCAGCTTCCGCATTCATCTGGGTACTGCACTGTAGGGGGAAGCAGAGAGCACAGCATACTCCCCTGCACTTTACTTTCACTTTTGATGCTGACGGAGCTTCTCACAGTGCCGATGTACAGTTCGGCAGGGGATCAGGCTCATCTGACAGCCCTGATCCCGCGGCACACTGGCTGAGAAAGGCTGGTTTAGATAACCAGGCGGGCGGTTCAAAACCGGACCGCGGGCCGCGATTGGCCCAGGGGCCAGACTTTGGACATGCCTGAGATAGGCCGTACAAAGTTTTAATGAGAGAGAGTCTGAGAAGAATCAGCTACTTCTCTCTGATTTAGAAAACCCATAGAGCTCTGTGAATCCTATGTCATGTTATTATTTGTATTTTTAAAAGACAAAAAAAATATAGTAGAACAAATAAATACAACATCAGTTAAAAATATATAACATTTAAACCATAAGAAACCCCCATTATATTTCCCTTTAGATGTGTACTGACTATATACAGAAATTCCTATAGAGTTTGTATGTGATGTTTTTCACAAATGCAGAAAAAACTCGGCCCATATTTATACGTCAGTCTTACCTTTGTTATCAGGAAGGCTCTCCACAAATGTATTCTTAAACTGACTCGTCTAGGAAAAAAAGTATGTATGTACAGGCCCCACATGCCTTGGTTCACACCAACAGAGGAATAGTAATTTGAAGATTCACTCTCTATTCTTGAAAGTATAATAATATTTGAAAATGTGAGTCAATGAAAGTACAGTACAATGATTTCCATTTAAAAGTGCTCCACTTTAAGCATATTTGATATTCAGTCATGTAGCATTACATATAAATTTTACATAGTTACATAGTCAGGTTGAAAAAAGACACAAGTCCATCTAGTTCACGTACTCACGTACATTTTCAGACCTATGATTGAAATCTGTTGTTTTGAATAAAATTTTTGAGCCAGGCAGTAATTTGTAAGAAAAATTAGGAGCTAAGTTCATTGGTGGATATTGAACTTTATCTATAGAGATGGTTCATAGTCCATCGGTTCAGTCAATTATGCAACATTCCAGCTAGCCAACCTGAATAGACTTCCAAGAATATTAAAATTGGTAGGTAGATATTAAAAAAAAGCCTAGCTTGCTGACCTTCTGCTGAAGTCCCACTTTCATGAGCAGATTTCCAAACGTTCAGCTTCTGTTGACCAAAAAAGGTCTGCCGATCGGCATCTAATCATCGCTCTCAGCTAATGGATAAGAGCACTGCCTGGTGTGTTCTGGCAGTCCCCCTGTCACAACACAATAGCTCAGTGGGGAGATCGCTGTACTAACATCGGATAGTTAGTAAAGCGGCTCCCCCTGAGCTCTTCATTTTTTTTCGTTCAGCCTGCTGGGTTGAACGAAAATAAAATGCTAGTGTGTACCAGGCTTTAGTGGACAATAGGGCCATGTGGTCAGATAAGGCTGTCTGATGGGTTCAGCCCAGTCCCTTCATAGGAACTTTGACCAGGAGGTGACAGGGGGAGGGACAGCCAGACAGAAATATGCCACTGAACGAGCTGACACTGTCTCGGCCCAGCAGCTCAGGCTCAGGAGATTGATTTTTTTAGCTTCTAATGATACAAATGAAGGAACACATGAGTAAACAATTTCTATTTTCATTTCTCATACAGCATCCAAGAGGAGAGTGAACCTGAGATCACCGGGACAGAGGAGATCACTTAACAGCCAGAGATGGCTGAAGTCAAGCAGATCACAGATGTGGACCTTCCACCCCGGACACAGTAACATATTGTGTTATGTTTCTAATTTTTTCTCTTCCACAGAGGTCCCAGCTGTTCTGCTGTTGCTGAGCGTTCTTTTGGGCGAAGCATCAAAGTGTATTGCACTCTGTTATACAGAGACTTTTTTATAGAAACCACTAAAAATGTTTAAACTGTTCTAATAGAGATGTTCTTTTTATAGAAACCACCATGCATTTGTACCCTGTTCTAACAGAGACATTCTGTTGATAGAGACCACCAGGCATTTGTACCCTGTTCAAACAAAAATGTTCTTTTTATAGAAACCAATATGCATTTGTACCCCCCTATTCTAACAGAGATGTTATTTTTATAGAAAATGAATTTGTACTAGAACTGCAAAATCAATCGTTAAAAGATTGTAATCTCGAGTTTACCCCCTACACGATCTTAATCCAGTATTTCCACGATTCATGTAAAAAGTGCAGAACAGTTTCCAGGCTCACAGCTGTCAAAAAAAACAAACAGCCAGCAATGTTTATCAACAACATCGCTCAGCGCAAAAAGAGACAGGAAAAAAAAAAACATTGTATCTTCTTATCTTTCCTTCTGTTTATTCATTTATAGATCAAAGGGATGAACTTCAGTCTGAAAATTAAGTCAGTTTAACGACTTGCCGACCTCCGCACGGCGATATATGTCGGCACAATGCCAGCGGTGGGCAAATGGGCGTACCTGTAAGTCCCTTTTAATTTGCAGGGCAAGTGGGCGCGCACGCGCCGCCATGTACGGTGTGACCATGCCCGCGGGTCCCACGGACTCGATGTCCGCCGGTGTCCCGCGATTGTGTCACGGAGCAGTGATTGCTGTCATGTCAGTGGTAGCCCATTCCCCCACAGTTAGAATCACTCCCTAGGACACACTTTACCCCTTCATCGCCCCCTAGTGTTTAACCCCTTCTCTGCCAGTATTATTTACACAGTAATCAGTGCATTTTTATAGCACTGATCGCTGTATAAATGACAATGGTCCCAAAATAGTGTCAAAAGTGTCTGCCATAATGTCGCAGTCACAATAAAAATCGCAGATCACCACCATTACTAATAAAAAAAAAATAATAAAAATGCCATAAATCTATCCCCTATTTTGTAGATGCTATAACTTTTGCGCAATCCAATCAATATACGCTTATTGCGATTTTTTTTACCAAAAATATGTAGAAGAATACGTATCGGCCTAAACTGGGGAGAAAATTAGTTTTTTTATATATTTTTTGGGAATATTTATTAAAGCAAAAAAGTAAAAAATATATTTTTTTTTTCAAAATTGTCGCTCTTTTTTTGTTTATAGTGCAAAAAATAAAACCACAGAGGTGATCAAATATCACCAAAAGAAAGCTCTATTTGTGAGAAAAAAAGGACTTAAATTTTGTTTTGGTGTAATGTCACGCGACCGCACAATTGCTCTGGTCAGAAAGGGGGTAAATTATCCGTGTCTGAAGTGGTTAAAGCAAGCATGTCAAGTAAATAAAATGTATATATATATATATATTTTTTTTTCTTAAATTGTTCCTCTGTGTAACTCCTTATTAACCCTTAATTTACTCTAATCAGCCTTATTAATTCCTTATTCTCCTTCTCCATTTAATTATTATTTTCCTGTTGATTTTTTTAATTTAATTCTATTTTTTTAAACTATTAATAATTAAAACTTTTTTTTTGTTAGCTTTGTTCATTAATATTTTTACACCTTTAACATATATTTACACGTTTTACATTGAAAAAAAGCACAAAAAAAAATATTTAATTTGTAAAATAACTTTTCAATGCCTTGTACCATTGGTGACAGCTGAAGTGTAAACAAAAATGTTGTGGTAGGTATCAGTAATTGGTATCGGCGAGTACCAAAAAAACGATTATAACTTAATGGTCACTTTTTTTATTTCTTTACACATTACATTTTTTTTAATGACATTTCTTTACATTTGATTGAAACAAAGACTATTATGTCTTATTTTATTGCCATCTTGTTTGATAAGCTAATGTTCAGGGGTTGTAAATCTTTAAAATAAATAAGTTCTTCAGAATTGTGAGAGAATCGTGATCTTTAATCTAAGCAAAAACATTGTGATTCTCATTTTATCCCAGATCGTGCAGCTCTAATTTGTACCCTGTTCTAACCGAAATGTTCTTTTGGAACCACCAAGCTTATAGTGCCCTGTTCTACAGAGTTGGCCAGCTTAACACTTTTTCTGTTAGAGACGTTTTTTTTTTTTGTTTTGTTTGTTTTTTGAACACACATTTTAAAAAATAATTTTAGGCCTGAAGAGTCCTTAAAACCCAAAAAACATTATATACTTTTTGAAAGCAGACACCCTAGAAAAAAGATTAGTGGTAGCTCCAATTTTTTTTTATGTCATACAATATTCGTGCAATGGTTTATGAAATGCAAAATTTTAATAGGACATACACTTGAGGGCATACAAATGCAATATATTACCCAAACTATTAGTAAAATATGAAAGATGAAGTTTAGCCAAGTAAATAGATACCTAACATGTCAAGCCTTAAAATTGCATGAAATAGCTAGTGAAACGACGATAAACTATATTTTGTTTAAGCAGCGCTTTAAAAGCCCTTACAGGTCATCAGTTTAGAGTTAACCATGAATAACAGGCCCAGAATTACTGCTCTCACTCCAGCGTGGCAACAATGTTTAACATGTGTAGCTCAATCAATGTTTTCGCACAGAGGCACCCTTCAGGCGTGCATTTACGTTCATACATGCGTGTATGTGGGGGTAGAGGGGCTCAAAAAATTCTGGGGGGTTTAAAGTACTTAGGTGTAGCTTTAATTTTTTCACTAAACTTTTTTTCATTACGTATTCATCACAATTTTCTTTTGATGACAGGTTCTCTTTAATAAGACATCAGAGGTCTAAAAGACCCCTGATGTTTCACCTGTCCCTCAAGCTCTCTATTAGCTTTTTCCCCATCTAGAATTAAACCAGGGCCCAGAAATTACGTTTTTTACATCACTTCCAGGTCATTAGCAGGAAAGGGGAGATCAGCGAATAGACGTTCGCTGATCTCCCTCGCCTCTACCCGGCAGCACCCGTCATGTTTTTTTGAAAGGTGTTCATTTATGAGTTTTACATATAAACACAAGAGTAACAATACAGTAAAGTTAAAAAAAGGGGGTAACAATGCACCAGTCACGTATTACAGAAAAACCAGTACATCCTCGTAGGTCTTGGTGACTCATTGAGAGCAATAACATAAAATAAAAATCACCATCATAATCCCAATTCCCTGGAAAAATGTTTTCCTTTTCCCTATATTAGGGGAGGTGATCTAGGAATCAGAATACAGCTGATAAGGTACCAATAACAAAACAACAGCAGTCACACACACACACATACACTTATATACACTTATGCACCTTGAACGTACATTGGTCTCAGCCCACCTCATTCTTAATTTAAAAAAAAGACAAAAGATTGATATTATATGAAGCCACTTCCAATTCGACTATTCAATTACCTCTTGGAGTGTTAGGATACTACTCACTGTAGATTAAGCTTAATTAGGTCGTCTGAGAGGACAAGACTGTGCCCCAAAATTAATTAGAGACATCTAGCCATGGCTGCCATATTTTAGTGAATTTTTTTGTACAAGCTTTACTTTTATATACAGTGGGGATGGAAAGTATTCAGAACCCCTTAAAATTTTCACTCTTTGTTATATTGCAGCCATTTTCTAAAATCATTTAAGTTCATTTTTTTTCTCATTAATGTCCACAAAGCACCCCATATTGACAGAAAAACACAGAATTGTTGACATTTTTGCAGATTTATTAAAAAAAGAAAAACTAAAGTATCACATGGTCCTAAGTATTCAGACCCTTTGCTGTGACACTTATATACCATATTTATCGGCGTATAACACACACATTCATTTTAAGAGGGAAGTTTCAGGAAAAAAACTTAAAGTTTAAATAAGGGACTTTGAAGCAAAATAAGGGTCAGTGCCCATCTGCAGCTTCACCATTGCCATCAATGCAGCCTGATCAATGCCCATCTGCAGCCTCACAAGTGCCATCAATGCAGCCTCATCAGTCCACATCAAAGCAGCCTCACCATTGCCATCAATGCAGCCTCATCATTGCCTTCATTGCAGCAGCCTCACCATTGCCATCAATGTAGCGGCCTCACCATTGCCATCAATGCAGCAGCTTCACCATTGCCATCAATGCAGCAGCTTCACCATTGCCATCAATGCAGCAGCCTCACCATTGTCATCAATGCAGCAGCCTCACCATTGCCTTCAATGCAGCCTGATCGATGCCCATCTGCAGCCTAGAGGGGACAGGGAGGGGGGCGGGATGAGCGCCGACAAATTACATACAGTGAGAATCTCCTATGATAGACAGAACAGTGGTCAAATGGCGGCCCGGGAGACGGGACTTCCTATTACAGAGGCAGCCAAGTAAACAGGAGATTCTCACTGGATGTAATCTGACGGCGCTCGTCCCGCCCCCTCCCTGTCCCCTCCGAGGCAGCTAAAATTGAAGTATTGGCGTATAACACGCACACGCTATTTGCACCCGATTTTCATGGTAAAAAAGTGAGTGTTATACGCCAATAAATACAGTATTTAACTCAGGTGCTGTCCATTTCTTCTGATCATCCTTGAGATGGTTCTACACCTTCATTTGAGTCCAGCTGTGTTTGATTATACTGATTGGACTTGATTAGGAAAGCAACACACATGTCTATATAAGACCTTACAGCTCACAGTGCATGTCAGAGCAAATGAGAATCATGAGGTCAAAGGAACTGCCTGAAGAACTCAGAGACAGAATTGTGGCAAGGCACAGATCTGGCCAAGGTTACAAAAAAATTTCTGCTGCACTTAAGGTTCCTAAGAGCACAGTGGCCTCCATAATCCTTAAATGGAAGACATTTGGGACGACCAGAACCCTTCCTAGAGCTGGCCGTCTGGAAAAAACTGAGTTATCGGGAGAAAGGTAAAGAAGAACCCAAAGATCACTGTGGCTGAGCTCCAGAGATGCAGTCGGGAGATGGGAGAAAGTTGTAGAAAGTCAACCATCACTGCAGCCCTCCACCAGTCAGGGCTTTATGGCAGAGTAGCCCAACGGAAGCCTCTCCTCAGTGCAAGACACATGAAAGCCCGCATGGAGTGTGCTAAAAAAACACCTGAAAGATTCCAAGATGGTGAGAAATAAGATTCTCTGGTCTGATGAGACCAAGATAGAACCTTTTGGCCTTAATTCTAAGCGGTATGTGTGGAGAAAACCAGGCACTGCTCATCACCTGTCCAATACAGTCCCAACAGTGAAGCATGGTGGTGACAGCTTCATGCTGTGGGGGTGTTTTTCAGCTGCAGGGACAGGACGACTGGTTGCAATCGAGGAAAAGATGAATGTGGCCAAGTACAGGGATATCCTGGACGAAAACCTTCTCCAGAGTGCTCAGGACCTCAGACTGGGCCGAAGGTTTACCTTCCAACAAGACAATGACCCTAAGCACACAGCTAAAATAAGGAAGGAGTGGCTTCACAACAATGACTGTTCTTGAATGGCCCAGCCAGAGCCCTGACTTAAACCCAATTGAGCATCTCTGGAGAGACCTAAAAATGGCTGTCCACCAACATTTACCATCCAACCTGACAGAACTGGAGAGGATCTGCAAGGAGGAATGGCAGAAGATCCCCAAATCCAGGTGTGAAAAACTTGTTGCATCTTTCCCAAAAAGACTCATGGCTGTATTAGATCAAAAGGATGCTTCAACTAAATACTGAGCAAAGGGTCTGAATACTTAGGACCATGTGATATTTCAGTTTTTCTTTTTTAATAAATCTGCAAAAATGTCAAAATTCTGTGTTTTTCTGTCAATATGGGGTGCTGTGTGTACATTAATGAGGAAAAAATGAACTTATATGATTGTGAAGTAAGGCTGCATCAGCTAAGTTACATCTGGAGCAAGCAGCAGCACCTGTCATGTTGGTCCCAGGACTGCCGATTGGTGTATGGAGCCTAGGAAACATGACAGAGGCTTGTGCCAGATGCGGACCGACATAGACAGGGGTGTGTGGAAGTGATCCGGCAGCTACACAGCCGCAAGATTTCTTCCATCTGACAGCCGACAGTGGGCTTGTGAGATTTACACACAGATAAAGTAGAGTAGTGTAGGACTGGCCAGAGAGGGATTACTTTGACGCAGTTGGCCAGCCTAAACATGCATTGCAATGCATGTGAACAAAAAATCCCTCTTTTTATGCATCATTATAGTTAGGAAGGAGCTCAGGAGTGTTCGGATCTGAGTCCCAAACCACCTCAGTGAGCCCGCCAGGAAGTTGTCCCTGTACTGGGCCAATCATAAGCAACCAAGGCATTCCCTGTTCTACAGCCATGCATATACACGTTTATTGTATAAGTGCGGCTGTGGTGCAGGTAATTCCCCCGACCGTAGTGACAGCTTCCTGGTGGTCTTGCTCAGGTGTGTTCAGACTAGGATCCAAATATGCCTGAGCTCATCACTAATTGCAGAATAAATCCAGAATGTCACTAACTGCTACTAGATATACCATGACCTGGATAAATATATAAAAGTTTCAATTTTAAAGTGTGCTTCTTATAATTTAGGTAACCCTTTTCTACCATCTTGTATTATTATTTTAGCAAACCAAATGAGGCAGCTGGAGCAGTACAATGTTGTCCTTTATCACAACATAATGACCCATTATGTTACAGACATACAGAGGAGCAAGATAGCGAAATCATTATAGGGCTTACTGGCTATCCAACCTCCATGTAAAAAGATAACTGCCACTACAAATGTTGCAATCAGAAGTCATTATCTTTCCAGCTTTCCAGTACCTGGCACCAGTGAAAGCAAAACAATAGCCACAATAGTTAATGCTACACCACACTAACTGCTATTACAGGAGTCTGATGAAGATCCCCCAAAAGAAGCCTGAACTGACATAATATGGAGGCTTCCATTGCTCATTGGGCTATTATGCTGATCCAGTGGATTTAAAAATTTTCAAGGCACTGACCTCAAACAAGTATTCAGATCCAAAGTTCTGAATTATATGCTTTTTTTTTGCTCAGTGACTGAAGGAGGACTGAAACAGGGGACAACCAGGTAGCTCACATTTCATTCTTCACATTTCACAGAAGTGGTACTGTGCAGCGTCCATACATTTAGAATAAGAAAAGATACTGAGAATCCCTCCCAGCATGCAGGGCAAGAGAAGTGGTACTGTGCAGCATCCATACATGCAGAATAAGAACAGATAATGATAATTACTTCCAGCATGCAGGACAAGAGAAGTTATACTGTGCAGCATCCATAAATAAAGAATAAGAACAGATACTGAGAATTACTTCCACGCGTGCCTGCGGCCAAAGAGCCGACGACAGCAATCACAAACAGGTACATGATTTTGCGCTTAAGGGCCACCCTGCCACAGTACATGTACTTGGGCAGGCCGGAAGTGGTTAAATAAAGAAATATTGATTATATGGCAAGCACTAGATATCTTTTCCCTTTTTTTGTGCGTTACATTAATATTAACCTAAAGATTGCGCAGGACATAGTACATATAGAGTGTGGGCAGCAGTAAGGTGAAATCGTATTTTTTCTGTACATTGTTTATTGATCACGAGTGCAGTACATTTAAAGGCACAGCATATTTTTTAATGCTGTCATAGGAAGAATTTATATTAATACATTTTTTAATTTTTTTTGGTGGGGGGTTAGGTTGGTAATAGAATTTCGTTTTTCACAATTTTTTGGTTTAAAGTGATTGCGCTTCGGCCCTATAAAGTACTTATTTATCTCAGCACTTTCTCCTGTGTAGACAAAAATCCTTTCACCAGCCCTGTCTGGAGGAAAAGAGTTTTAACCTTCACAAACGGAAAGTAAAAGCTGTGAAAATGTGGAATAAACTCAACTGGTTCTGGCCAGCTCAGTAGTTTTTTTTTTTTTTTTAAATGGATGCATTCCTAAATGCTCAAAATATAAGCGGATATTATTATTTAGAGGTAATAAAGACAGGGGTAGTTGATACAGGCAGGAATATCAGATGGGGGATCAGGAAGGATTTATTTTTCCCCATGGGGTGAGTTAGAGCTTGCTTTATTGCATTTTTGCCTTCCTCTGGATCAACTGGGGGTATAAGATTGTGTATATGGATGTTTTCTATGTGTGTATGTGTGTGTGTGTGTTTTTTTTCATTGATTGACCTAAATGAACTAGTGTCTTTTTTCAACCTAACAATGTAACTATGTACTGTAACTAAGCTGGCAGCCGTGAGCCTCAGGATCACTACACCTGCGCCCAAAGGAAGAAAAAAGTCGTCTCTGCCCACAGGTACCTCTGTTGAACTGATGGGGGCTAGGGCCTGGTCTAGTTGAGGGGGGCTAGTTCTACATTCACATCGACGGCCAAGCCCACTGCAGCTTCCACTACATTAACACTGTGGGGTTGATTTACTAAAGGTAAATAGACTGTGTATTTTGCAAATGCAGGTGCTCCAGAGCTTAGTAATTGCGGGGAAACTCTGCTGACCTCCTGCATCCAATCACGCGCAACTAAAAATGCTTTTTTTTTAACTTTCCCTAAACGTGATTGGGTATTTTGAGGATATCCTCATTTACTAAGCTCTAGAGCAAAAGCACTTGTAAAGTGCACAGTCTATTTGACATTAGTAAATTAACCCCTATGGCTGCTCTATGACTGCCCCAACTTTTTATAGTGAGTGGGCTGACTTGTCTTAAAGTCCCCTTATTGGACCTGGTAAGCCTGCTGGCCTTGTCCAAAGGTCATTCTATGCATTATGGGTTTAAAAAACATTCTCCAAGGCGAATCTGCACATAAATGCATAAGGACCACAAATTTTGAGCCTGCAGGATTCCTCTCAATCCCATGGTAGCAACGAACCCAAACCCAATTCCTTCCTATTGTGCTACCTAAACAGCATATAGAAGCATTTAATCACATGTAGGACGCTCTAGCTGGTGTGGTAGTGTACATAGTTTAGTTGTTAGTGTAGGTAAATTGGCTTGGCTGAGAGCCAGGCCTGGGTTGAATCTGGTTCAGGGACTAGTGACTCAGGGAGGCTGAATGACTCATTCAGACAGATTTTCTGGTGCCTCCCTCTGTTTTCTTTAACCTTGGAGAAGCTTCCAGATGCAGTGGGTGGAGGCTAGGAGGGGCTGTTTGGAATATTTATGGGGGCCCCAGACAATCCCCAGCAAATATGCTGGCAGGGGACAGACCACTTCATAAATAGCCATGAGTCATGCCAGCAGCACAGTCAGATAGAAAATGGAGATGGAGTGCTGAGGAGGCAGTTGGTTGCCCTTTAGGGCGCCCCCTAGTCTGGGGGGGGGGGGTGACTTCAAGCCTGGGGCTTTGGTGCTGGAAGATTCCCCCTAAAACACATGGACAAAACCCTTCCTGGAGGCATGGGAGCAAGGAGTGGACAGCAGGAGCAGGTGCCACTTTGTGTTGGTCTATCACATAAAATCCCAATAAAATACATTTACGTTTTTGGCTGTAACATGACAAAATGTGAAAAATTTCAAGGTGGTATGAATACTTTTTCAAGGCACTGTATAAGCAACTTGTGTGGCTTACACCAATGAGTGTTCTATCTGTGTAGTGATTGATTGCTGCTCTTAGGATATAATCTTTAACGATTGCAGAAGCACATTTAATATAAGTATACACTCAGTATAAACATCTTCAAAATCTAGTGTTGCAAAGTGGGTTTTTGCTTGCCAATAGCCTTCAACTGGTAATCCAATGGTATACACTGAGTTGAATGGCTCATTATACACTTTTCCCTTTTAGCAATTTTTCTGGGTAAACCTTGCCTGTAGAATTTGGGCTGTGCTACCACATCACACAATTGCACTGATTCCACCACTGGGAGAGCTCTACTTTTACATTTAACAATAAGGGGCACTGAACATAGCTTTCCTGTGTACTTGAAAGAGAGGTATGCAGTTGGAATAGAAGTACTGTAGAGCAGAAATTCAACATGTGTTATAACTAGTCATTGTCTGGACCAACAGATACACTAGCGGCGGCTGGTGTTTTTTTCTTTTGGGGCGCCTCAAACAGCAACCCCCCCCCGTCAGTCGGCAATGGTGGCAACCCCTTCTCCGGGAGGACTGCCAGGATATCAAAGCCATCAAAGCCCCGTACTTACCCCATCCAAGACTTGGTGGGCAGCTCTCGTCTTCCTCCTGTGGTGTGGATCAGTTCACGGCGCCTTCCACCGTGCATCCCCCTCCTCCTAGAGGCGGTTCAGTGTTAGAAAAGCGAATATTCATTTGTTTTTCTAAAACACCTGGGTGGGCTCCGAGTGCAATGCTCTGCGCTCCGAGTCCACCCTATTTTGAAGCCTATTAGAGCCTGTGGCTCTAAACAGGTGCTTCTAAAATACACCCCCGCCGTGGTAATTCATGCGCCTGGCATCCTGAAAGGGGTCGGACGCATGAATAGGGGGTGGCGCGGCAGCCGTAGATAGATTCATGCTATGCATGAATCTATCCATTAACCATATAGGGGGTGGCGTGGCTAGAGTGGGCACCCTTAATGCACAGGCCGCTCCTGAGATACACTACATTGGTGCAGCCCTCCTTTAATGTTGCGGTCTCACAAATTTATGGAACATTATCTTTTAATACAAATTATCTAAATACAAATACCCATACGATCAGCTTCTCAAGTTAGCATTGTATGATTTTATTTGTGCTTTGATTTCCACTTAGGGTTGGGTGTATATGTTTTCAACCTGGGGCTTAGTTTACATGTCTTTCCCCTTGGGCCTGATTAAACATCATAGCCACACTAAAGAACCAAAACATTTATTTTGCCCATGGGACTTTTATGAGTTGTGCCAAATAAAATTGATAAGAATATTATAAAAAAGATACAAAAAACATGATAAAAAAAAGCACACTATACATATATTCCTGTTAGTTACATATATACAAAATTGCAAGCATACTTGAATTGGTGCATTTTTGGAATGTGCGCGTTTCGTGGAACAGCACCCACTTTCTCAGGAGACAGCCAGAATTTGGTTTGTGTATATCTGTGGGAAGACCATGTCATAAGCAAAACAAACAAATATTCACCTTTAGAACTGTATGATTTAATTTGCACTTTAATTGCTGCTCCTCTATGCAGAGAGGCTGAAAGGGTCAGGTTTAGGGATGAGCCAAACACCCCACAGCTCGGTTCGCACCAGAACCTGCGAACGGACCGAAAATTCGCACGAACGTTAGAACCCCATTGACATCTAAGGGACTCGAATGTTCAAAACCAAAAGTGCTAATTTTAAAGGCTAATTTGCATGGTATTGTCCTAAAAAGGGTTTGAGGACCCGGGTCCTGCCCCAGGGGACATGTATCAATGCAAAAAAAAGTTTTAAAAACGGCCGTTTTTTTCCAGAGCAGTGATTTTAATGATGCTTAAAGTAAAAAAAAAAAAAGTGAAATATTCCTTTAAATATCGTACTTGGGGGGGGGGGTGTCTATAGTATGCCTGTAAAGTGGCGCGTGTTTCCCGTGCTTAGAACAGTCCCTGTACAAAATGACATTTTTAAAGGAATAAAACTCATTTAAAACTGCTTGTGGCTTTAATGTAATGTCGAGTCCTGGCAATATGGATGGAAATCAGTGAGAGAAACGGCATGGGTACCCCCCAGTCCATTACCAGGCCCTTTGGGTCTTGTATGGATATTAAGGGGAACCCCGCACCCAAATTAAAAAAAGGAAAGGTGTGGGGCCACCAGGCCCTATATACTCTGAACAGCAGTATACAGGCGGTGCAAACAAGACAGGGACTGTAAGTTTGTTGTTAAGTAGAATCTGTTTGTAATTTTGAACTGGTACATTTTTAACGTGTTTAGCTCCAGCCAAAAAATCTATTTTAAGCTTTTTGGAAAACATAGGGAAGGGTTATCACCCCTGTGACATTTGTTTTGCTGTCTGTGCTCCTCTTTGAAAGATTTCACCTCACTTTCTGTCCCAATGACAAATGTTTTTAGAAAATGTGGGGTTTTTAGTGAAACAAGGATTGGTGATAAAGCATCAGTGGAAAGGAGAAACGTTTTTCCCATATTAACTTACAGGAGAGAATTTGCCTTCCTAGGGGTAGATTTCATCTCACTTCCTGTTGTCTCCTTCCGTTTGCAAGTAGGAGTCGTTTGTAATTTGGATTTTTGAAAGTAGGGGCCTGCCCTATATACTCTGCCGAAATTTGGGCCTTAGGTGTTGGTGTTGCCACAACACTGTAAGCCCTCACAGGACCCTGCTGTGAAATATTAGATCAAGAATTGTAATTACATCCCTCTGTTGAACAGGGGCAGAAAAATTGGGCCTTTGGTGATGGTGGTGGTGCTGGTGCCACAACACTGTAAGTCCTCACAGTTACTCTTGGTGGGCGCTGGAACGGGCCCTGCTGTTAAATTTAGATCAAGAATTGTAATTACATGTCCCTGTTGAACAGGGGCAGAAAAATTGGGCCTTAGGCACTGGTGCTGGTGCTACAACACTGCAACCCCTCACAGATACTCTAGTTGGAGCGCAGGAACGAGCCTTGCTGCAAAGTATTGCATCAAAAATTGTAATTACATGCCCTGGTTAAACAGGGGCTGAAAAATTGGGCCTTAGGCACTGGTGCTGGTGCCACAACACTGCAACCCCTCACAGATACTCTAGTTGGAGCGCAGGAACGAGCCCTGTTGCAAAGTATTGCATCAAAAATTGTAATTACACACCCCTGTTAAACAGGGGCTGAAAAATTGGGCCTTAGGCACTGGTGCTGGTGCCACAACACTGTAACCCCGCACAGATACTCTAGTTGAGCGCAGGAACGAACCCTCCTGCAAAATATTGCAGCGAAAATTGTAATTACATGCCCCTGTTAAATTAAAAAAATGAAAAATAGGGCCTTAGCCACTGGTGGCGGTGCCCAGCACCAAAAATTTTCTTACAAGCTATCAGCATGATCATTGAGGAGGAAGAGGATAATCACTCAGCATAACAGGATAGTCACTCAGCATCAGCATAGGCAGTCTTGAAGGGATCTGACATTTCAAAAAAAATTATTCAGTTACATCAGCATCAGGTGCTTGGTAGCTGGTGGTGATCCAAGACTGATTCATTTTTATGAAGGTCAGTCGATCGACCGAGTCAGTGGACAGACGCACCCTGTGATCGATTACAAAGCCTCCAGCAGCACTGAATGTGCATTCCGAAAGAACGCTGGATGCAGGACAGGCCAGTAGTTCAATTGCATACTGTGCAAGCTCTGGCCAGTGATCCATCCTCAAGACCCAGTAACCCAGAGGATTTTCAGTGGGAAAGGTGTCCAAGTCAGATCTTGCCCCTAGGTATTCCTGTACCATGTAAATCAGACGCTGGCGATGGTTGCTGGAACCGATCATACCTTGGGGCTGCGGACTACAAAATTGTCTGAATGCATCGGTCAGACGGCCACCTTCTCCACCGCTCCTTCTTTGACTGACCGAAGCCTCAGCAACACGTTGTCCAGGAATAGGAGTTTGTAACCTCCCAGTCTCTGGGAACGCGTTGCACAGACCTTTCTGCAAGGCCTCCCGAAGATGTTTCATCCTCTGCTCCCTCTGCAATGGCAAGATAAGGTCCACAACCTTATCCTTGTAACGTGGATCAAGGAGGGTTGCCAGCCAGTATTGATTCCTCTCCTTGATACCACAAATACGAGGATCCTTCCGCAGGCTTTGCAGGATCAGGGAGGCCATGCAGCGTAGGTTTGCTGAGGCATTCGGTCCAGAGTCCTCTGGGTCACTAAGGACGACATGATCCGCAGCCACCTCCTCCCAGCCACGTACAAGTCCATGGGTTTCTTGGGACTGTAAATGATCCCGTAAAGACTGCTGCTGATGCTGAGTGCCAGGCTCCACCTCCATGCTGACACAATCCTCCTCCTCCTCTTCCTGTGTGATCGGCGGGCATGCAAGAACACTGTCTGGATAAAGGGGGCCTTGAGAGCTAAGGAAGTCCTCCTCTTTCTGCCTCTGTTCTTCCTCAAGTGCCCTGTCCATTATTCCACACAGCGTGTGCTCCAACAGGTGGACAAGGGGGACAGTGTCACTGATGCATGCACTGTCACTGCTCACCATCCTCGTGGCCTCCTCAAATGGTGACAGGACAGTGCATGCATCCCTGATCACGGCCCACTGGCGTGGGGAAAAAAAAACAAGCTCCCCTGACCCTGTCCTGGTGCCATAGTTGCACAGGTACTCATTTATGGCCCTCCCCTGCTTGTGCAGCTGCTGCAGCATGGCCAACATTGAGTTCCACCTGGTGGGCATGTCACAGATTAGGCAGTTCTTGGGCAGGTTAAATTCCTTTTGGAGGTCTGCCAGCCGAGCACTGGCATTATATGACCGACGGAAATGCACACAGACTTTCCTGGCCTGCCCGGGTACCTGCCCAAGAACCACTGCACCACCAAGTTAAGAACATGAGCCAAACAGGGCACAAGGGTCAGTTGTCCCTGTCAGAGGGCGGAGAGGAGGTTGGTGCCATTGTCACAAACCACCATTCCTGCCTTAAGGTGGCGTGGTTTCAACCACCTCTGAACCTGCCCCTGCAGAGCTGACAGAATCTCTGCCCCAGTGTGGCTCCTGTCCCCCAAGCACACCAGCTCAAGCACCGCATGGCATCTTTTGGCCTGCATACTTGCTTAGCCCCTTGAAAGCCTACGGAGCACCGCTGGTTCTGAGGACAAATCAGCACAGGAAGAAGCCATGGAGGAAGAAGAAGAGGAGGGGGTGGAGGAGAGAGGTGTGGCAGAATCACCACTAGTAGAATTTTGGAGGCGTGGTGGCGGAACAACCTCCAGCACTAGTGCACCCTGTCCTGCATTTGGCGTTTGGGAACCTGCCATTGAGGAACCACACATTCCACAAACTCACGGAAGGGGGCAGAGTCTACCAACTGAAAAGGTAGCAGTTGAAATGCTAGCAATTTTGCCAAGCTAGCATTCAACCGCTGGGCATGTGGATGGCTGGGAGCAAACTTCTTTCTGCGGTGCAGCAGCTGGGGCAGGGAAATTTGCCTGGTACAATCTGATGTCGGTGTACCGATAGTAGATTGCCTGCAAGTACTTGGCTGTGACACACCTAATTCTACACCTTCATTCCTCTCAGTGCAGGTCTCAGAGAGGACTGAAGGTATAGTGGGGTTGGAGATCCCAGCTGATGAGGAGCAAGGAGAGGTCCTCTTTGTTCTTTGGTGTGGGTCTTTTAGGTACGCTTGCCAACGAACTGCATGGCAGGTCAACATATGTCTGGTCAAGCATGTGGTGCCCAAGCAGGAGATGTTTTGGCAACGCGAGATACGCTTGACACATATGTTGCAAATAGCAGCGGTGGGATCTGATGCACTCATCTCAAAAAAGGCCCACACCAAAGAACTTTTGGAATAACGTGCAGAGACAGCAGCGCCCTGCACATGCGGAACTCTGCGGTGTGATGCAGTCAGTGTGCTGCCCTTAGGCTGGCCCCTGGAGGGCATCCTGCCTCGTTGGTGATGTGCCTCCTCCTCCTACTCCTCTCTCCTATAAGGCACCCACGTGGAGTCAGTGACCTCATCATCCCCTCCCTCCTCATCACTGGAGCAAACCTGGCAGTATGCTGCAGGAGGGGGAACATGACTGCTAGATTGCTGTCTTTCTTGGGCACCCCCTCTGTCTGGGCTCACATTACTGCCTTCCTCTAGCTGAGTACCATCATTGGAGCCTTCAAAACGCTGGGCATCCTCCTGGAGCATCTACCAAACACTGTGGTCAAACAGTTCGAGGGACTCCTCAGGAAGACATGGTGGGGCTAGGGAAGGAATCACTTATGCCATTGAGCTGAGGGATGAGGCCGAGTTGGCAGCTGCTTTGCCAGACAAAGTACCCTGAGTCTGGGTGAGAGAGGATGAGGGCGATGAGGACAGCTTGGTCATCCACTCAACCAAGTCTTCCTCATGTTGCGGCTCAACACGCCAGCTGCCGAAAAAAAGGCCACGCGCATCCCATGGCCACGTGCTGATGAGGATGCACCGTGTCCACGACCAGCACTGTTGCCTCTAGATACAGAGCCTGCTTGCCCTCTTTTATTGGCTTGTGACTGTCTGCCTCTCCTTGTTGGCCTTCCAGACATACTATTGGCCTGCAGTGAGCTGCACAAAACTGGGATGTATATATATATATATATATATATATATATACCGATTATACTGCAGCTAGCAGAATCAACTGCCTGCCAGTAGTATTATTAGTATGATAACACCTGCACTTGTCTTCAGGTAGCTATACTGTAGGCGCAACTGTGCGGGGTACACAGTACAGTAACTGGAAATACTTCAAGAGCTTACACAAGCACCTGGCTGCAGGTAGCTATACTGTAGGTGCAACTGTGCGGGGTACACAGTACAGTAACTAAAAATACTTCAAAGAGCCTACACAAGCACCTGGCTGCAGGTAGCTATACTGTAGGTGCAACTGTGTGGGGTACACAGTACAGTAACTGGAAATACTTCAAAGAGCCTACACAAGCACCTGGCTGCAGGTAGCTATACTGTAGGTGCAACTGAGCGGGGTACACAGTACAGTAACTGGAAATACTTCAAGAGCCTACTCAAGCACCTGGCTGCAGGTAGCTATACTGTAGGTGCAACTGTGCGGGGTACACAGTACAGTGACTGGAAATACTTCAAAGAGCCTACACAAGCACCTGGCTGCAGGTAGCTGTAATGTAGGTGCAACTGTGCGGGGTACACAGTACAGTAACTGGAAATACTTCAAAGAGCCTACACAAGCACCTGGCTGCAGGTAGCTATACTGTAGGTGCAACTGTGCAGGGTACACAGTACAGTAACTGGAAATACTTCAAGAGCCTACACAAGCACCTGGCTACAGGTAGCTATACTGTAGGTGCAACTGTTCAGGGTACACATTACAGTAACTGGAAATACTTCAAGAGCCTACACAAGCACCTGGCTGCAGGTAGCTATACTGTAGGTGCAACTGTGCGGGGTACACAGTACAGTAACTGGAAATACTTCAAAGTGCCTATACAAGCACCTGGCTGCAGGTAGCTATATTGTAGGTGCAACTGTGCGGGGTACACAGTACAGTAACTGGAAATACTTCAAAGAGCCTACACAAGCACCTGGCTACAGGTAGCTATACTGGAGGTGCAACTGTGCGGGGTACACAGTGCAGTAACTGGAAATACTTCAAAGAGTCTACACAAGCACCTGGCTGCAGGTAGCTATACTGTAGGTGCAACTGTGCGGGGTACACAGTACAGTAACTGGAAATACTTCAAAGAGCCTACACAAGCACCTGGCTGCAGGTAGCTATACTGTAGGTGCAACTGTGTGGGGTACACAGTACAGTAACTGGAAATACTTCAAAGAGCCTACACAAGCACCTGGCTGCAGGTAGCTATACTGTAGGTGCAACTGTGCAGGGTACACAGTACAGTAACTGGAAATACTGTAAAAACACCTGCCTGCCTGTCAGTATATTAGGAAGAGAAGAACAGGATCTAGCTAAACTGAATACAGTGTATATATATATATATATATATATATATATATATATATATATATATATATATATATATATACAACACCTGGGATGCATATATGTACACAATACACTGTAAGTGCAGCTAACTGACTCGACCTGCCTACTCTAACTTAAATCAAATGACACTGTCTCTCTCTCTATCTATCTCTCTCTCAAGCCGGAACACACTACACAGGGCCGACGTGCAGGCGGCCTTATATAGTGTGGGGAGTGTACTAACCCCCTGAGCCATAATTGGCCAAAGCCTCCTTGGCTTTGGCCAATTATGGCTCTCTGTACACACAGCGCTGTGATTGGCCAAGCATGAGGGTCATCGTGCATGCTTGGCCAATCATCAGCCAGCAATGCACTGCGATCCCGCAGTGAATTATTTCGTTCCTAATTTGGTGAACGACCGAACACACGATGGTCGAGTCGAACATGGGTTCGACTCAAACACGAAGCTCATCTCTGGTCAGGTTGTACTCTTTGCATCGGTACATCTAGAACTTGCAAATGGAATAGTATGTCGAACTGCCATCCTACTCTGCTAGCAGTGTAGTGCTAAGGTGTATAAAACCATAAGTAGGCGAACTATAAGTACATATCTTCTATTATTAAAAAGGTGATAAATATATTTCTAAGTATATATATCACCTTTTAATAATAAAAGATATGTTTTGAGGATAATGCACTAAGCTGAGGCTCACTCTGTCTTGTTTATGGTTTCAGTGTTTATGGTATCAGCGTATCCAGACTTCTTGAGAGGGCAGCAAGGCAAGGCATGTCTACAAAAACCAGGGGTCCACTCTCAAGTGCAGGAGGTTATATACTTGTATATTTAGTGTAGTCAGGTGCTTGGCTAATAATGAAGAGTGACAGAAACACTGACTGCAGCTGCTCTCTGTAGCTTCTGCCCTGCAGTGCTGAACTGAGTAACAGCTATACCAGTAGGAGGAGGGAGCTGCTGAGCAGGAAGCGTTCAATAGACTGAGTCTGCAGCACTGCACTGTGGGAACTGTAGTCCAGAGGAGAGAAATTCTACTGCAATCGAGAGCTTTTAAACTGCAATTCCCAGGGGGAGATTGCTGGGATCAGGGGAAAAAAACTGCATTCTCTCAGGCTGTACAGGACACAGCTTCCTCTTGCCATGAGGGAGCAAGGAGAATGCACATCATTGTCCAGTGTGCACCACCACTGCTGCATAACGGCAGCCTGAGCAGGATCCAGAGTGCAGAGTCCAGGTGTGACGACAGCCAGAGTCACCTGGGTGAAGAGAAGAGAGTGGACTAAATGCTGTGTGTGACCGGATGGTGAGCTGCAATATCACCAAGACTGTTAAGCTGCTGCTGTGGGGATTAAAATATAATTGAAGGCAAAACTTTTTTTCTTAGTTTTGGATTTTGGATAGAGTAGAGAGGAATTGGAATACCTGTCAGTTTTATTGCTATCTATGCCCCTGTTAGGGAGATTTACCCTCTCTATTTGTCCTGTTTGCCATTACAAAGAGGGCAAAAATAAACCTGACAGGGGTTATAACCCTCCCTTACTGTATCCAAATGAAAAAAAAAAGTTTTGCCTATAGTTCTACTTTAGCTATCTGCTGCTAGAGAGACTGAGCCCTTTAACCACTTAAGCCCCGGACCATTTGGCTGCCCAAAGACCAGAGCACTTTTTGCAATTTGGCACTGTGTCCCTTTAACTGACAATTACACGGTAGTGCGACGTGGCTCCCAAACAAAATTGGCGTCCTTTTCTCCCCACAAATAGAGCTTTCTTTTGGTGGTATTTGATCACCTCTGCGTTTTTATTTTTTGCGCTATAAACAAAAAAATAGCGACAATTTTGAAAACAAAACACATCATTTTTTACTTTTTGCTATAATAAATATCCCCCAAAAATATATTAAAAAAACTGTTTTTTTCCTCACTTTAGGCCGATACGTATTCTTCTACATATTTTTGGTAAAAAAATCGGAATAAGCGTTTATTAATTGGTTTGCACAAAAGTTATAGCGTCTACAAAATAGGGGATAGTTTTATGGCATTTTTATTAATATTTTTTTTTTAATAGTAATGGCGGTGATCAGTGATTTTTATTGTGACTGCGACATTTTGGCAGACAGATCGGACACTTATGGTGCGATTTTGGGACCATTCACATTTATACAGCGATCAGTACAATTAAAAATGCATTGATTACTGTGTAAATGTGACTGGCAGTGAAGGGGTTAAACACTAGGGGGCAGTGAAGGGGTTAAGTGTGTCCTAGGGAGTGATTCTAACTGTGGGGGGCGTGGTTATGTGTGACACGACACTGATCACCACTCCCGATTACAGGAAGCGGTGATCAGTGTCCTGTCACTAGTCAGAATGGGAAAATGCTTGTTTACATCAGCATTTCCCCGTTCTTCCTCTCTGTGAGACGATCGCGGGTATACCCGCGGACATCGGGTCCGTGGGACCCGCAATCACACTCAAGGAGGTCACGGCGGGTGTCTGCTTCTTAAAAGGCAATGTGCAGGTACAAATAATCGTGAGGGGACCTCTGCGCTACTATCCAATGGCACTTAGGCTGCCGTGTACTGCAAAGATATAAACTGTGTTGCTGCAAAACCTATAGTGTACACATACCACCAAAAAATAATCAAATCAATCTGTAAATGATTTTGCGCAAAGCACAAAACTGCAGAAAAATAACAAATGTCCTAAGCGTGACCTGTGTAGTATCAAACACGGTTCCGGAACCTTAACCAAACTGACATACACAGCAGCTGAATTCTGTTTACCTCCCTTGCTGACACTGTATACCGGAAGCTTCGCACTCGGCAACGGCGGTGCACCGCCACACACTGTACCTTAATAGGCAACATATGCAGAGTACGTTTTTAGTTTTATTTTTATATTTTTAAATAAAACCAAAGTTTTTTATACTACACCATTGGAGGCCCCTTTTTGTCCCTTCTGTTTTCTTGGCACAAGTTCTAGGATCCGGAGTATAATACATTGAGGATCAAGCACGGACATCCATCCATCCAAAGGCAACCACCATCACCAGGCAGTACTCGGAACATCCTCTCCCACCACCATCCAGCACTTTCTATAAGGCTTTGATTAAAGCCCCTGAAGGTAAGGGCAATGTGAGCATAGTTGCATACAGATCTGGCACGGTCGTTTATCTTTGCTCATCCAAACATATATGAACTTTTTTTAAGTAAGAGCACCACAGATGTTTTATGCTCTGAAGATTTATTTCCAACATTGAACTTTCAGTTATCAGCATCAGCACATTGATTTTTATATGTCACGTATCTCCACATTATCACTAATGGATTATATTTATATTGCACCTTTTTGATTGTGTTTTTTGGATCACATATATTTTTACCCCCACTGGCTTATTTAGTGTTTGATACTACACAGGTCACGCTTAGCACATTTGTTATTTTTCATCAATGTGCAGGTACGTTAATCTGCTTGTACGTGCCCTTCTGCCGACGTATATCGGCGTGAGCCTGTCGGCAAGCGGTTACGAACTGACCTTACAGCTATCTAGAAGCCTTATTGCTACCTGCAGGCTTGACAGAAACTATTCTCATGTGCACCGACAGAACAAGTGGGCCCCACAACTAGCCGGCTGAAGAGTTAGGATTAAAGACTGTTCCTTTGCAGCTGTTACGCAGAGACCTTCACCTATTGCTTATGCTAAGGCTCCATGCACACTGGGTTTAAAAAAAGTCTTTTCTCTTGTGAGTAAAAAACGCTCATATAGAGCATTTTTTGTACAAAGTTTAGATGAGATTAGAAGAGTGTTACGTTTTTTCTGCCAGAAAGCTCCAATCAGAAACGCGAACCAGAAGGGTTTTTTTCTTCCTGCCTCTAAACGTTGAGCTCAAAAAATGCCTGTAATCGTCCTAATGTGCATGGACACATAGGATAACATTGAGCTGCTTCTACAAGCAGAACACAAAGCTCCTGTAGAAGTAACTTTTTTAAGCCAGTGTGCATGGAGCCTTACCTCTCAGATAGCATTGTACCAATTCCTAGTCATTTTCCTAGAGTGCACTCTAGACTAGTTATAATATTATTATTCACATTGCAGGTAACGCTTGTATGCACTGTTTAATGTTGATTTTGCTGATTCATGAGTTAATCCCAGTCTAGTGGTACAGAACTCTATTCTAAGTTACATTGGCATCGTGATTATACTGTCTAGCACACAGTGTCTGGACCTACCTTCTATATGCTCATTTATGCTCAAACCACCATTTACTCTAACCCATACCAATACACTCAGTTAATTTAACACTAAACAGTCTTGTGTCTAATTCACAGTTAAGGTAAGGGTATCCACACTTGTGTTCCAATAAGTGCTTGCGGCCACTTTAACTTAACCAGGTGTAGCAGAGGGGCTGAGATTGATCTTGGAGTCGAGGCACAGAGAAGAGCACCCAAATTACCAAGCAGCTCCTTTGGAGGTAGCGCTACATTGGTCCACCTAAAAAAAGGAAAAAAGAAGAAAAAAAACTTTCCAGAGATGGAAACAATGAGGGTCCAACTGCAAGGCCCTGTCAGGCATGGTAGAAAGCTGAAACCTTTTATTATCAGGGATGATCGTATGGAATAACTTCTCCAAGCCACTTCTTTAGTTCATTAGAAATGAAGATAGAAGGGGCTTGAAGAAGCTATGAAATGGCTTCAACATTACAGTTGAATGTGACAAACTACTACTAGATATACAATGACCTGGATTAATGAGAGCCTTCACAGACATATGTGGGAATGTATTACTGACTATCAGCAACATGTGTGGCACCCCTGACAACCATGTCACCCCGGGCTGTGGCGTATGTTAGCTATACAGAAATTCAGTCCTGATCCTACCTGCTCCAGACAGGGGGTGATCTTGTGGTGTGAGCAGTTCAGCTTGTCAATGGTCACCTAGTATCATGCTATTATCCTAGAAATTGTTAGTTTCAGCCTAGATGAATTGAACCAGGGCTAGGTGAAAGCTTTTAGAAAGACAGGAACTTTCCCAGCTGGGGAGAGATTGATTTGTCTGTTTCTAAACCTTTCCAGAATTATCAGATAAAAGGTGGGATCAGAGGACTGATGTTTTTGGGGCCCTGGCAGTGAATTCTGTACCAGCCTGCAGGAGCTGTCACACTTATTTTGTCATAAAATTGTCAGCTGTGTACTGTATGTTCTGAAAAATACATTTATATCCTTATTTAGTTGTGTGAACAAAATATAAAAAGATGTCAAGAGACTGCTAAAGGTTCACAGACAGAGAGATACGTTATGCTTTAGTTATTGTAGCTCATATTTACAGTGTATAGACAGTGCTTCACGCTTGTCAATCATTTGACTCATTTACTACTTTTCCTGCTGGTGGAATTGACACATTTTAACACAATCACAAGAGAGAGAAGGGAAAAACTGAAGTATCATCATAAAATCTATGGGGAGAAGTAAAGCTGGCCAGAGCCACCAAAATGTTGTCTATATGGAAGTTTAGAAAAATGAATCGGCAAGCATTCAGTATATAGTATATTTATGGACTCAACAAATTTCATACAAAAACCCTAAAAATGTATGTTTGATTACCAATCCAATGTTTTGAATTCTATGTTTGATTTCAGGATGTACTATTGCAATAAGTATGATTTTTCCCAAATGAAAAAAACACATTTGCAGTTAGAATTTTGCGTGTCTGATAAAAATGTTTCATCATTCACCTTTTTATTGGTTGAACTAGATAGACTTATGTCTTTTTTCAATCAGACTAACAATGTAAAAAATGATTGTACATTTGACCCCCTTAACACTTAGAAAATGGAAGAACATTACGAAAACAAATATTTAAAAAAAAAATTCTACTGGTGTATGGCCACATTGGCCAGCGCTAGACACACAAAGCAATTGTGAGTTGTGATCATGTGATCTCTCATTCAGTACAATCCAGTAGAGTATAGGATGCAGAAAACTGCATGGAAACACACCTAAAATATTTTTCTTTCTGTTAATATTTTAGCTATTTCCCTATTAATTTCAGACATTTTATTGGTGTTCAGAAAAGTAAACTATAATGATTTGGGATAGTTTTATATATATTTTTGTTTTTGTTTACACATTTTTTAAACTGAAATGTAATATTTAATTTTCCAAATAAACATTTAAAACCTAACTCTACCACTTGATCAACAGGCCTTTTCTGGCACTTTTTGTTTAAATGTAACAATCAGAATTTTTTGCTAGAAAATTTCTTAGAACCCCCAAACATTATATATATTTTTAAAGCAGAGGCCCTAGAGAATAAATTGGTGGGTGTTTATATTTTTTATCTCACACGATATTTGCACAGAGGTTTTTCAAACATCACACCAACACCAACCATCGGCTCAAAAGAAAAACGGTACCAGGGTGGTGCAGGCATTATCCCGATAAGACCACTTGAAGTCCAGCAACATACCGGTACATTGCTGATTGTCAAGTGGTTGAAAAAATGTAAGGCTCAACAGCTTTGGATGCAATACTTACCTCCTCTATGGAGCGATTTAGATACCCCCCCCCCCCCAGCACTGCTCATTATCCAGGATTAATGACATCTAGCATGATCCACAAATGCAAAACCTTTAATTTAGCATATTCTTTCTCTGTAAAAAAAATTCTTTTCTGCTTGCACCAGTATGATTGTGGAGAATGTTTTTTGAGTCTGGCTCCAACGGTATTGTAATGTAAACATATATTTGTCAGTTGATTTGGCATTGATGTGAACTGTACATTTATGATCCTCATCTTGTTTATTTTAAGACTAAGAACAGCCATAACAGAAATTACTTTTGTTAAATCCAATGTCACTGAACAATTGTTCTGTAGATTGAACATCACATAAACATGCTATCAGTCATATGTGCATGTTTATCCAGTAATTGGGCACCCCTATGGTTTGCCTTAAACAATAGCTAAGGTGAACACATAACAGCTGACTGTAGGAGGAAGGCAGCATAGATGGCTAAAGGAGGCATAAAGTATAAAAGTGGCCATGAATTCATGAAAAATAAATCCACATCACCCATATAGTAAATCGAAACATTTTACTTGTCGACATATTTTAGTACATAACACTGAATCTTGCAAGATGTATTAACAATAAATATCCAGGTTCATAAGAATATAGTACAAAATGTAGTGCAAGTTTCTAAGGACAAAATAAGTGCACATTTGTTAACAAAATGAAAGGCATGTTTAGCTTTTTTAATAAGTCTTTCTTTGTACATTTTCAATATTAATATTTGAATACACTTGTATTTATGCCTATTCCATGTCTCTGCCATCTCAATGCACACAACATATCTGTACTTTATTCATCTGGTAGTATCAACATTTTTAACACCATCAATAGCTAGGTATCATACAGAGTACAACTTTCAGTAAGACGTCTTTCTTTGTACATTTTCAATATTAATATTTGAATACACTTGTATTTATGCCTATTCCATGTCTCTGCCATCTCAATGCACACAACATATCTGTACTTTATTCATCTGGTAGTATCAACATTTTTAACACCATCAATAGCTAGGTATCATACAGAGTACAACTTTCAGTAAGACTTCTTGGGTTCCATGCAGTTAGCTTCCATTACTTTTTTGTTCTCATTTAATCACAATTCCATAGTTCTTGCCTGTCCTCTGAATTACACATTTGAGTGAGAGTTTCAGGCCACGATAATAGTGGCAGCTACAAGTAGGATAATTTGGAAACAGTACGGCTAGTAGTTCTCTGTGTTGGAACTACCAAGGAGCGTTAGACACTGGTGAGAGCATTAACTAAGAGAATATAACTTACACTTGGAGAGGTAATGTGCAATACAGTAGCTCCAACCCTGATTGTGCCTGCCCCATTCCTCCACTGCAGTCTAGCAACCAAAAACCTTGACTGTGTGTATGGTCATCTCTTCCCTGCTGTCTGACACCTGACTCCCTGACTGTGCCTGGGCCCATCCTTCCACTGCAGTCCAGCACCATAAACCCTAACTGTGACTGTCCCATCTCTTTACTGTTATCCAATACCTGGCACCATGGCTGTGTGTATGCCCATCTCTTCACTGCTATCCGGTACCTAAATCCCTGGCTGTGTCTGTGGCCATCCCTTTGCCACAATCCAATACCAGACCCACTGACTGTGTCTGTCCCAACCCTGTGTTGCTATCCATTTCCTTACACCCTGATGGTGTCTAACTGTGTCTGCCCCACCTCTTTACTGTTATCCAATACCCAGCACCTGACTATGTCCATATCTATCCCTTCACTGCTGTCCAGTACCTAAAACCCATACTGTGTCTCTGGCCATCCATTTGCCACAATCCAATAACTGACCCCCTAACCATGTTTGTCCTATCCTTCCATTGCTATCCATTACCTTACACCCTGATGTTTACTACACTTCAGTATCTGACACCCTGACTGTGTTTGTGCCCATTCCTCCACTATTCAGTACCCAACTATTTCAGCACACATTCATCCATTGCAATCCAGTACCTGAAATTCTGACTTTATCTGAGCCCGTCCCTCCATTGCAATCCAGTATGTGACACCCTGACTGTGTCTGAGCCTATCCTTTCACTGCTATCAAGTACCTGTTATCCTGACTCTCTCTGTGCCTATCCCTCCAGTGCTATTTAGTACCTTACACCCTGAAAGTGTCTGATCCTACCCATTGATTGCTGTCCAGTAGCTGACAACCTAACTGTGTCAAATCCTACCTATTCATTGCAGTCCAGTACCTGACATCCTGACTGTGTACCCATCCCTATATTGTAATCCAGGACCTGAAACACTGACGACTGTTTTTTTGGTCACCCCATGGATTGTACCATTATCTGACATTCTGACTGTGTCTATGTCTATCCCCCCCATTGTTATTCAATACCTAATAGCCTGTCTGTGCCCATCTCCCTACTGTAATTTTTTTTTTTCACAAGAAATCTCTACTGTAATTTAGTACCTGGAACCCAGACTGTGTTTGTGGTCACCCCTTCTTTACAAGATAGCACCTGGCACCCTGACTTTGTCTGTGACCATTGCTGCTTTACAATTCAGCACCTGACACCCTGACTGCCTGTCTCATTCCTCCATTGCAGGCCAGAAACTCGAAGCCCAACTGTGTATGGGCCTATCCCTTTACTGCTATCCAGTAGCTGCAACCCTGACCTTATCTGTAGCATCCCTTCACTGTAATTCAGAAACTGAAAGCCTGTCTGTGCTAATTTCTTCACTGCAGTTTAGTGTCTGCCATCCCAAGTGGTTGGTGACCACCCTTCCATTGCACTCCAGTAACTGATGCCCGACTTCAAAATGTTGACTGCTGAAACAATTTTATTCAAGACTGCTGAAACAACTTGTACAAAGTAAACCAGAAAAAAGAGTTTCTCCAAGGTGAAAGCAGCTCCCGGGGAATCATCCTTCTGCAAATCCATTAAAATATGTTTATTTGTAGCATTTCAAATCAGCACAAACTCAGGTCATAATGGATGGAAAAACACATCTTCCTAACCGCATGACTTAACCTTGTGCTAATGTTAATTTTTCTACAAGTAAATCGATTTTGGAAGATTTTGTTAGGGATATTCCCTGTCTGATTTAATTTGAAGTAACTATTTGGCCATAGACTGCCGAGACTTCGGTATTGGATGACATAACCTATCACAGTTGATTTATGTTGTCTGCTGTGTTACTCTAAAGCCCCATACACACTATCAGATTTTCTGCTGATTTTTGTCTTCAGATTTACCAAAACCATATAATATGAGGTTAAACCTTAGGAGTTTCAATTTGTATGCAATCAGGCAGGCCCCTTGCACTACATGGTTTTGGTAAATCTGAAGACAACAATCAGCAGAAAATCTGATAGTGTGTATGGGGCTTTAGAAAGGCTCCAGTTGCATCATACAAGTTATATTTTTTGCTGATTCAGGCTAGTATTGACTGAATATGTTATTATTTGCTTTGCTGAGAGTTCCACAAGACTTCTTACTAATGTACCCCAGGAACTTATCGGTTGGATTCCCTGTCTCTCATTGCTGATAATGCTTTAATTTTACTTACAGAGGACTCAATGAAGTATGGGGTGGATTCACAACCACCTGTGATGTAACAGTCCTAATATGAAAATACTATACTTGGTTCTGCCCCGTGGTGAATTGGCACTCAGTGGCAAACATCCACTTGCTGCAGAATAGTCCAGTTTCTTGTTTCTAGATTAGTATGCAGATCTGACACAACTATTATGTGCTTGGATGGAAAAGTGGACCTGCATACTGGAGCAATGGTGGCCCTGACAGCAGCAGGAATAGAGACACCATAAAAAGTATTTTTTTTTGCAGAAAGGGCTGAAGATTGTAAAGTGGATATGCTGTGTTGACATTTGAAATGTGTATACTTCTTAAAAGCATTTAAAATACATCTGTACTGAGATATATGCAACTTATCAATGCTTACCTCTCTATGAAAGTGTTAGCTGCCTGGCAATCTCTGGTTACAATATTTGAGCAACTTAAGCTGGCCCTAGAAAAAAGCAACTGGACTTCCCTATGCACACATTTGAGGTGGATGAAGGGAAGGCCATCTTTAAGATTGATTGGACCCTGGGAAAACATTTTCTTGGGCCCTCCCAAATCCACTTGTCAACTATTTATAGGCAGTGTAGGTTTAAGGGGCAGCTGCTTTGGGCCCCACAACAATGACTGGGTCCAGGGTAGCTGCCCTTTTTGCCCTGCCTTAAAGACGGCCCTGGATGAAGGAATCCTCCACTGCACTATTCTTAAAGTGAGACCCCTCCTTTGTCAGAATACACTGATCAGCGCTACAGCTGATTGGCTGCAGACGCTGATTGAATGTACATTTTCCAACGGTTCTGTTGAGTTGATCTCTAGGCCAACTCCTCTTGAATGGGAATGGCTATAGATGGATTGAGATTTGAATTTCGATCCATCTATGGCCAGCTTTACTCAGAACAAGTGGGTCAAGTCAGAGCAAAGTCAAAAATCTTAATTTGTTCAAGGTAACTCAAGCAAGAATCATTGAAGCCCCTGGTTCAGTATATGAGCAAGGTAACTACCATTTTCAGAAGGATAGGTCAGCAATGGCAGCCTGCATGCTCCTTCAGTGCTGCTTTCCTGTAAGGATTCATTTGAGAACAGTATAATTACCATCTATAATCAATCCTCAATCAATGCAATCCAACAAACAAAACTGAATATAAGTGAAATAAATGATAAAAATCCTGTTTGCTGCTATCACTGAAAAAGCGTTTTCACTCCACTTCTTATAATTCAATAAAAAAAAAACAATGCTGCGCTACCAATACATTACTAAATGGTCACAGCTAGACAATGGGATATAATATCAAACAAACAAACATAGAATATTATATAATAAATTCTCAAACGAAATGACTAATAATGTGACACAGTGATCCAAAGTCCATATATAAAAAATGTCCCAACATCAAAAAATGATTAAAAAATTCTGTACGTGCTGCTCCACCAAAATGTGCAAAAAAATATTTCCAATGTGCAAGTGCTCGCCACCACCAGTGTGCTCTGCCCTCTCACCTCATATTTTGACCCTTGTTTCACCAGCGGGTCAAATTCAGCAGGTCCCCTCTGAGGATAATCAAGAGATCTATCTGGCGTGCTGCTGTCGTACTGCTCCTCTGTACATCCCACTCCTCCCTGTTGGCTCCCTAAGCCTCAGATCTTACTCGTGGGTATCGAGTAGGGATGAGCGAACACCGTTAAAGTCTATGGGACGTGAAAAATCAAAAGTGCTCATTTTAAAGGCTTATATGCAAGTTATTGCCATAAAAAGAGGACATGTATCAATGCAAAAGAGTTTTAAAAACGGCTGTTTTTTTCAGGAGCAGTGATTTTAATAATGCTTAAAGTGAAACAATAAAAATGAAATATTCTTTTAAATATCGTGCCTGGGGAGTGTCCTTAGTATACCTGTAAAGTAGCGCATCTTTCCCATGTTTATAACAATGCCACAGCAAATTGACATTTCTAAAGAGAAAAAAGTAATTTAAAACTGCTCGTGGCTGTAATGTATTGTTGGATCCTGGCAATATAGATAAAAATACCAAAATTACCAAAAAAAATGGCTTGGATGTCTCCCCTCAAAATCCATACTAGGCCATTCAGGTCTGGTATGGATATTAAGGGGAACCCTGCACCAAAACATTAAAAAAAATGGCATGGGGGGTCCCCCGGGCCTCCAGGCACTATATACTCTGAACAGCAGTATATATACTATACGGCCTGCCCTATATACTCTGCAGAAAATTGGGCCTTAGGTGTTGTTGGTACCAGAACACTGTAAGCCTTCACAGCTACAATTGTAATTACATGCCTCTGTTAAACGGTGGAGAACAATTGGGCCTTGGTTGGTGGTGGTGGTGCCACAACACTGTAACCCCTCACAGATACTCTTGTTGGGCACTGGAATGGGCTCTGCTGTAAAATATTAGATCAAAAATTGGAATTACATGCCCCTGTTAAACAGGGGCAGAAAAATTGGGCCTTGGGTGGTGGTGCCACTACACTGTAACCACTCATGGATACTCTTGTTGGGCACAGGAACGGGCCCTTTGTTGAAATATTATATCAAAGATTGTAATTACATGCTCCTGTTAAACAGGGGCAGAAAAATTGGGCCCTGGATGGTGATGGTGGTGCCACAACACTGTAACCCCTCACAGATACTTGTTTTAGGCGCAGGAACGGGCCCTGCTGTGAAATATTAGATCAAAAATTGTGATTACATGCCCCTGTTAAACAGGGGTAGAAAAATTGGGCCTTGGGTGGTGGTGGTGCCCTAAACCAAAAGTATTGTTGGAAGCTAGCATTATCGAGATTGAGGAGGAATAGGATAGTCAGCATAGGTTTTCAAGGGATTCCAGATCCATAGCAAATTCAATCAGTTACATCAGCATCAGGTGCTTGGTAGCTGCTGATCCAAGACTGCTTAATTTTTATGAATGTGAGCCTATCAACAGAGTCTGTGGACAGGCGCACTCTTTGATCCATTACAAACCCTCCAGCAGCACTGAATGTGTGTTCAAAAAGCACGCTGGATGCAGGACAGGCCAGTAGCTCAATTGCATATTGCATCCTCAAGACCCAGTAACTCAGTTGATGCTCTGTTGGAAAGGTCTCCAAGTCTGCTCTTGCCCTTAGATATTCCTGCACCATATAATGCAGACACTGGTGATGGTTGCTTGAACCGATCAGACCTTGGCACTGAGGACTGAAAAATTGTTTAGCGGCATCGGTCAGATGGCCACCTTCTCCACTGCTCTTCCTCTGACTGAACGAAGCCTCAGCAATAAGGATGAGCTCCGGCGTGTTCACATGCTGCACATGCCGAGCCCGCCAGGAACTCACCACTGCACAGTGCTAATCACAAGCAGTGAGACATTTCCCGATGTGTGGCTGTAGAGATCAGAAAATGTCTGTGATTAGCGCAGCGCATTGCCGACTTCCTGGCGGGCTCGGCACGTGCAGCATGCGAACACACCGGAGCTCATTCTTACTCAGCAACACATTGTCCAGCACCAGGAAATGGTAACCTCCCAGGGTCTGGAAATGTGTTGCACAAATCTTTCTTCAAGGCCTCCTGAAGATGTTTCATCCTCTGCTCCCTCTGCGAAGGCAGGATGAGTTCTGCAACCTTACCCTTGTAACGTGGATAAAGAATGGTTGCCAACCAGTAATGATCCCTCTCCTTGATACCATGAATCCTAGGGTCCTTTCGCAGGCTTTGCAGAATCAGGGATGCCATGCAGCGTAAGTTTGCAGAGGCATTCGATTCTGAGTCCTCAGCGTCACTAAGGATCACATGATCTGTAATTACCTCCTCCCAGTCGCGTATAATTCCTTTGGTTTCTGGGGACTGAAAACCATCCCTTGAAGACTGCTGCTGAGTGTTATCCTCTACATCCATGCTGACACAATCCTCCTCCTCTTCTTCCTGTGTGTTTTGCAGGCCCGCAGGAATGCTATCTGGATAAAGGGGGCCTTGAGAGGAAAGGAAGTCCTCCTCTTCCTCCTGCTGTTCTGCCTCAAGTGCCCTGTCCATGATTCCATGAAGCGTGTGCTCCAGCAGGAGACTAGAGGGACAGTGTCACTGATGCATGCATTGTTGCTGCTCACCATCCTTGTGGCCTCCTCAAATGGTGACAGGAAAGCGCATGCATCCTTGATCAGTAGCCACTGGCGTCGCAAAAAGAAGCCAAGCTCCCCTGACCCTGTCCTGGTGCCCTACTCGCACAAGTACTCATTGATGGCCCTCTGCTGAGTGTGCAGCTGCTGCAGCATTGCCAACGTTGAGTTCCACCTGGTGGGCATGTCACAAATGAGGCGGTTGGTGGAAAGGTTGCATTCCCTTTGAATGTCAGCCAGCCGAGCACTGGCATTGTATGACCGGCGGAAATGATCACAGACTTTTCTAGCCTTCCTCAGGAGATCCTGTAAGCCTGGGTACCTGCTCAAAAACTGTTGCACCACCAAATTCAGGACGTGTGGCAAAAATGGAACACGGGTCAAGTGTCCCTGTCAGGAGGCGGAGAGAAGATTGGTGCCATTGTCTCATACAACCATTCCTGTCTGAAGCTGATGTGGCGTCAACCACCTCTGAGCAGGGCTGGACTGGGACAAAAATTTGGCCCTGGACTTCACCCAGACTGGCCCACTTTGACAGGTCTCTCCCATGCCGGCTTGCCACCCAAGCCCCCCCCCCCCCCCACTAGCTATTAGCCGTTCTACATTATTTCTCTTATAGGCAGTATCAGTGGGGAAGCTAGACATTATTTCACCTGGGGCAAAGAATCAGTTTGGCGCCCCCCCCAATGGAACAAGATTAGGCAGGAAAGTGAGGCCGCCCTCCTTCCAGATCGTATGATGAGCTTCTAAGTGTTGACTCCTGAGCATCATGTCTGTATTCAGGCGCGCTGCATAACTAGCCAGGGAGAGGAGGTGAGCACTGCGGGGGGGGGGGGACAGAGGACTGGAGGGAGGCAGCGGTCCACTGTCACTGAAATCGGCCCACTGAGCCATCGGCCCACCGGGAAACTCCCTGTAGTCCCAATGGCCAGTACATGCCTGCCTCTGAGCCTGCCCCTGCAGAGCTGACAGAACCTCTGCCCCAGTGTGGTTCCTGTGCCCTAGGCAGACCAACTCAAGCACCGCATGGTATCTTTTAGCCTGACTGCTTGCATAGCCCCTTGAACGCTTACGGAGCACCGCTGGTTCAGAGGACAAATCTGCAGAAGAGGTCATAGAGGAAGAAGAAGATGAGGGGGTGGAGGAGGGAGCTGTGGCAGAATCACCGCATGTTGTAGGCGTGGTGGCGGAACAAGCTCCAACAGCACTGAGCCCTGTCCTGCATCCTTCCCAGCTGCCAGCAGAGTTACCCAGTGCGCCGTGAAGGAAAGGTAACGTCCCTGCCCATGCCTGCTGGACCATGAGTCAGCGGTAATATGAACCTTACTGCTGACCACCCTGTCCAACAAGGCCAAAACACTTCCTTCCACATGCTGGTAGAGAGCCGGAATGGCTTTCCGTGAAAAGAAATGGCGTTTTGGAACCTGCCACTGAGGTACAGCACATTCCACAAATTCATGAAAGGGGGCAGAGTCTACCAGCTGAAAAGGCAGCAGTTGCAGTGCTCGCAATTTGGCCAAGCTAGCATTTAGACGCTGAGCATGTGGATGGCTGGAATCAAATTTCTTTTTATGGTTCAGCAACTGGGGTAGGGAAATTTGCCTGCTAAAAATCAATTGGTGGTGTACTGCTAGCAGATTGGTTGCAAGTGCTTGGGACACCTATTGCTATACCTTCATTCCTTTCAGTGCAGGTTTTTGAGAGGACTGGAGGTATAGTAGGGTTGGAGATCCCAGATGAGGAGCAAGGAGAAGTCCTCCTTTTTCTTTGATGTGGGTCTTTCAAGTGCTGTTGCCAATGGACTGCATGGCAGGTCATCATATGTCTGGTCAAGCATGTGGTGCTCAAGCGGCTACTGTTCTGGCCACGCTTGATCCGCTTCAGACATAGGTTGCAAACAGCAATGGCGCGATCTGCTGCACACGTGTCGAAAAAGGCCCACACGAAGGAACTTTTAAAAGTCAGTGGGGAGTCAGCAGCGCATTGCACCTGTGGAGCTCTGCGTTGTGAGGCAATAGGGTGGCTGCTCTTAAGCTGCCCCCTAGAGGACATCCTGCCTCATTGGAGTTGTGCCTCCTCCTCCTCTCTTCTCTCAGTCACCCAAGTACAGTCAATGATCTCATCATCCCCTCCCTCGTCATCACTGGAGCAAACTTGGCAGTATGCTGCAGCTGGGGGAACATGATTGCCAGTTTCTTGTCCTTCTGTGGCACCCCCTCTCTCTAGGCTCACATTACTCCCTTCCTCAACCTGTAGATGCAGAGTATATACAGTATATATATTATATATATATACATATACACAAGACTATATATATATATATATATATATATATATATATATATATATATATATATATATTTTAATACACCGCCTGAAGTGTATTAGAAACAATACACCACGGAATGCACTGTAGATATAGGCTACATTGGATGCAGTATATATATGTATATGTATATATATAAGGATAGGTTTGCTCGGGCCTGCTGCACACCGCTCAGCTGTTTTATAGTGTATGTTTGCTTCTATAGTTTATGTATGCTATTATTGACATCTTCATATGTATATATATATATATATATATATATATATATATATATATATATATATATATATATATATATATTTTAATACACTGCCTGCACTGACTGAATATCAAGTAAACACTGCATATATAGTCTATGCTAAATGTATATACTGTGGGGAGTGGACTTAGTCCCCCTGAGCCATGATTGGCCAAATTATGGCTCTCTCCGCAGAGTGCACTGTGATTGGCCAAAGCATGCAGGTCAGGTGCATGCTTCAGCCAATCACCATACAGCAATGCACTGCGAGATCGAAGTGCATTTTAGGGGGCGTTCCGCGGCGCTCGAACTTCCTGCGAACGCCCCATAATGTTCGCTGTTCTGTGAATGGGCGAACACCCGATGTTCGAGTCGAACTTATGTTCGACCCCAACATCGAGCTTATCCCTAGTATCGGGTATAGAGAGGAACAAAAATTGCAAGATCTAGTGCTCTCTGTTTAAAATTATATCACTCCAATTAAAACGAAGGTAAAGTACTCACAAACATAGCACTTAAGCAGGGCTATCCAGATCTTGAACAGTTCCCGTATAAGAGAGATGGCCGCGGGATGACATAGATAGATATGGCTGTTTGAGATTATATCTCATTATCTCACTGTGACCATTTTGAAATTTAGTGGTAGCGCAGGACTGTTTTTTGATTTAGAAGTATAATTACCATGTATTCAAAAAAGGTATTTTTTTTCTGAATTACCAAGAGCTATGCAAAAAATATTTGTAAACAACTGAAGGTCAGTGTAGAAACCTGATCTGTATATAAACTAACCAAGGTTGTAAAGTACAAGAAATAATAGGAAAACGGATGCAAAGATAACAGAGGCTAAAGGATATAATGTGTAACATCTAAACTGGAGTTTTTTTTATAATAGAGTGTAATAGAGTTTATATTATATTTCAATTTCCAAACTCATTATATACAAATGTGCCGTTAACCTAATAAGGCAGACAGTATTGTATAAAATGCAGTAACCCATAGCAGCTAATCAACAATCGTATGATTTTTTTTTCCTAAAATATAAAAAAAACATGTTATACTGTACTTACCTGTTCTGTGCAAGGATATTACACTGTCTCTTACCTCCTTTTCTGGGGTCCCGATAGCGCTCTCCTCTCCCCCTCTTCTCTGAGTGCCCCCATAACAAGCGGCTTGCTTAGGGGGCACATGTTTTTTAAACACAAAAGATATGCGCAAATAATATAATCACAATGTGTAAAAAAATTGTATACCAATTGTGGTGTGTCACCACACACCAGCTAGTAGCCTGAGAGCTCCAAGTGCTGTGTGCTGTTTTTATATTTCTGTGCTGTGCAAGGAAAAAATTCTCGGAATAAATGCCTTGGTTTTCTGCACCATGAAGTTTTTTATCTTTCTTTTCCAACAAACTATTTGAAAACAATGAACGGAGGATCCCTTATTTGAAGGTAAGTGCCGTGTCCCTAAAATTCACCTTGCTACTTGCTAAGGAGGAGAGCCGTCATCACCATTAAGAAGTTCAGGTGGAAGACATCATAGGTGATCGCTGTTGGTGCTGGATCATGCTGAATGATTATCCCCTCTTGGTTAAGGATGAGCCCGCCAGGAACTCGGCACTGCACAGCGCTAATCACAAGCAGTGAGACATTTCCCAATGTGCGGCTGCAGAGATCGGGAAATGTCTCAGTGCCTGTGATTAGCGCAGTGCATTGCCGATTTCCTGGCGGGCTTGGCACGTGCAGCATGCAAACACGCCGGAGCTCATCCTTACTCTTGGTGTCTCTATTGTGGGAGAGGTGATGAGTGACAGCTGGAAATCATCACAGTATATAGCTAACATAAGGCTATCTCGACCCTTATAATTTGGGGTCCATCTAATTTGGTAAGAGACCATCTGGCTCTTTTTTGTATGTCTCCCCTTCAGATTTTGAAGTATTCAATCAAGTTTTCCAGAGTGTGAAAGGCAGCATTTGTTTGTTACTATTTGTTACATTTGCTTTGCTTTTTATTCACCCTGTCACTTTGTTGCAGTCTGGACGGCTTTTTTGATACTTATACACCAATATTTTTTGTGAACTTTTTTTCACAATCCTTTTAGTTTTATTTATTTGGAAATTTATTTATTTTATTTATTTTATTTTATTTATTTCCAAATTTATTTGGAATGTTTATTTATTCTCATTTAACCACTTTTTAGTGATTTTTTTCATCTGGATTCACTTATTGTACTCATTTATTTATTGTACATATATTTTTATGGTATACATTTTTTTTTACACATTGTGATTATGTTATTTGTGCATCGCTTTTGTGTTAAAATTAAGTATTTCAATTTTTTAGGAGATAGCAGCATTCATTTATGCTTATAAGTATTTGGTCATATATACACAATTTTTCCACCTTTTTATTTAGGTATTTCTAGAGTTGTTGGGTGAGCGCATATTGATTCACATACACAATGTGTATGTGGGGCACATGTGCAGGTACGCTCCCAAGCTGGTGTGCGTCCATAGACACACATAGCACAGCTCGGCCATGCCCCCGCTCCAGCCTCACAGGATTTGATTGACAGCAGTAGATTGACTGTTCTTTGCACTGCCTTGTTAAATGAACTTAATATAATGTATTTAAAATAGAAGAGGTGCCTCCTGCCAAAATGGAATTAATATTTACCCATTTTCCTGCCCGTGATGTTGATCTTTAATCTCTAGAAGAACTAAGCTGCTGAAGAATCACCAATTCTGAGGAGTGTCAGATGCCTGGTCCCCATCTGCTCTATGTGGTACAATCCATTGCCCCTTATGTTAGTACGTAATACAGTTGTGAAGCTGGGGTTGGAAGAAGAAACCACAGCATGCATTGGGGGACTAGGCATTTGACACACTTTGATGTGTGTCAGAAGTTGAAGATTCTTCAACAAACTTAGCTCTTAAAGAAAGCAAAGATTGGCAGTGCAGACAATGGGGCAGGTAAGTATTAACTCTTTTTTTTTGCAGGGAGAAACTATTTAGTTTTTTTCTTCTAAATAGCAACAGAGTCACGTTAGAAATACCTCGGCTCGTATTGATTACTTTTCTCTTAAGTGTTAGCTCCCTGGCTGTCTTGCTGATCCTGTGACTTTCTGAGCCACCAGCCTGGAACAAATATGCAGATAGGGAGTTCTGACTTCACCCCTACTTTCCTTGTTCTGCCATCTCAAGGACTCAAAGCATTGAATCCAGAGAAAACCAGCAAACTAGCAATTTAAAATGGAGCTCAGCAATTACAGCCTGCATGTTTCTGTGATGATTGGGTTTCTTCAAATAATCCCACGTTAATATGAATCTTTATTAATATATAGGGGCTGTTTCTGAAGCGTAAAGGAGGTGGAGGACTTCTGAACATCTTCAATTAAACCAAAAACATGAGTGAAAGATAATATATAAAAGAAAAGGATGAATATGATTTTGGTATTGGCTCCTGTATCTGCAGCAGAACTATACAACCTATGGGATGAGATACTAGCCATATTTTTAGACTAGGTGTGCCATATTTTCAGTACAGTGTATTGTATAGTGGTAGCCAAATACTATACAGTAGTTTGTGGTCTCGAAACAAAAGCAAAAGCACATCTGGGATTGAGAGGGAATACACTGTGGGGGGGGGGGTGGGGGGATCGGGAGGCCATACACTGGGGGGGATCGGGAGGGCAAACACCAGGGGGTAATCATAATGCTTTAATGAGTTCAATTTCTCACTGGTCTATATGAAAAGAAGATGCAATTCCATTTGTCAGCTAACAGCACCTCTATGCTAAGCTGCAGTAACTCAGCAGACTCAGCATAGAGGTGGCTGTAAACTAATCCACAATGTACTGCTCGCAGAGCTCAATTCCAGGAACATTCACTCGGCTCCCTCTGCTCAGCTGCTCACACCTCCCTCTTCCAGACGAATGTGATCTCGGGGGAAAAGGCACATCCCCATCCCACCCACTCAAGCAGCATCCTGCAGGAGAGAGGCTGAAAAACTGCTGGGGGAGGTACAGGGTGCGGAGAGTGCAGTCCCGAGGTTCCTAGCAGTAATTCATTCTTAGAATGTCTGCAAGTTGTCCCGACCGCAGCTCTGGTTACCAGGGGCTCCCTCGGCCTTGGTGTCTGTAATATTTTCTCGGGGAGAGCAATTTCCCCTTTGCCCCCCCCCCCTGGATCTGCCCCTGCCACCATCTTTGAATATCTGCTGGCTGTGCAGGTCGGTTTATAAATTATTACTTATATGCAAGACTTGAACTAAGACCCAGGGACATTGATTAATAAAGGAAGAGATACAGACAGCTAACCCTAATGGGTACAGAAAATTTAAGGCTCAGCGCAATAGACAACCAACCTATTTAAAAGAACATATGAGCACCAAATCTGAATTTCACCAATTTAGCACTGTATCCTGCTTTAGTTTTTTGCTTAACTGGTGTTGGCTTGCTTCTTGAGTCAATGTACTGTATATTAATACTATCATTAAAAATAAAGTTCTTATAAAATGAATATTTCATTGTTGGTGGGAACTAATAGAATGGTGCCCTACTACAATGACTAATATACAGTAGCAGTCCATTATTCCAATGTAGACATCTTGCAGGCATTTCCAGGTCCACCCCTTTCTGAGTTGTTCTTGCTCAACTTTAGCCAGGCGTTCCACTAAGGACTCTGCTCTTAGAGCCACAATATGCAGACGAGTGACCAGTTTACTATTGTTTTATTTAGTGTATGTGGGTAAACTTAGTTTCAACAGTAAACAGAACCAATGACAATTAAATGTACTGTATGTAAAAATTTATTGTGTAGGCTTACCCATTAGAGATTTATATTTGCCCAATCATTTAGCTTTATGTACTCGTCCATGCCTAATTCTTTAGCTTGATTGAGTAAGGGAAGAAAAGTCAATTGAAGTCTGCCAGTTATTAACTTATGAAGTGATTTGCCTCATTTGGGGCACACCTTTAAAGGCTGAGGTCAGGCACCAACTCTGAAAGGGACCTTTTGCTATTTTCACTCTTTTAAGCCTAAAAGTCTGATGCAGGCACATGAATAAATCTAAATAAAGGAACAATAAATATCTTCAATAATTAAGTCTGAACATTATGAATGGTCCTTAAGCTCCGCTTTGACTGGTAAACTTCAAGTCTCCACTTAAGCCCTGTTCAGACCTCACGTAGTGAGAATGAGCATTCCCAATCACGATTTTTAAAGCACGATTTACATGCAGAAATGCGTGTCGCTCACATGGCAGCCCATTCACTTCAACGGGTTGCTCTGTGCATGTCTGTCGCCCCCAAAAGAAGCTCCTGCTCCTTTTTTGAGCGACAAGCTTGCCACGCAATTCTGTTACGTGACAATTGTGACAGAATCGCACCATGTTTAGGCATTAAGAATAATGGCACCAAATGCGTGTCACACGTTCTGTCATGATTTGGAATTGCAGGCAGATTTACGGCAATTCTGCCAGCAATTTCAAATCACCTCATGTGAACAGGGCCTTATGGGGAATATACCTGGTTCATTCCTAGTGTTAATTATACTCAGATGGCATGATCTCTTTATCTTCTATGTTTGTAACCTTTGGCAAATGCTACGTATTTATTTAGGGCAGTGGTCATCAACCTTGTCCTCAGGGCCCACTAACAGGCCAGGTTTTATGTATTACCTTGGGGAGATGCAGACTAGAATACTGCAATCACTGAGCAGCAAATGATATCACCTGTGATGTATTTCAGTTATCTTGCAAACCTGGCCTGTTAGTGGGCCCTGAGGACAGGGTTGATGACCACTGATTTAGGGTATATAAGTATATGGAGGCTGCCAGTGCTGACTGCATATGCTGGTTGCCTGCTTATCATGCTGATCTTCTTGCTTCAATAATCCAAGTTGATGACCCAGAACGAGTATATAGATAAGTACTTATGACTTTACCAAGAAAGTATTGAGCCCAGTAGGTTCGCATACCAGCCAGACACCTACCAAATTTCAAAAGGAGTTCAGCAATGGAAGCTTCCATATACAGGAAAGGATTACAATTAAAGCCCAACTCCAGCCAAAACTTTTTATATTTAATTGTTATTGCTTTTCTGTTGGGAAGAGTACAGAAAGTGCTTAAAAATCTCTCAAATGCAAACAAAGAAAAAAAATATTTTTAGTAGAAAAGAGAAGTGTTAGATCATCTGACATTGTTTCATTGCTGTTTGCACTTTCCTGTCCCGGAAGTGAGAGATTTTCAACTACAGCAGTTAAAAGCAAAAAATCCAAAGGAAATGTTAACTCATCATCACTCTAACCAAAACTAAAAAAATGTCTTGAGTTAGGCTTCAAGTTATATATTTTTTTGCTTAAAAAAGAGGATGTAAAGGAATAAGAGATGGTAGCTGGGAATGAACAGGTGTGAAAATCGGATGTGACACATGTGGAAGAGGAACAGGAAAATGACACAACATAGAATTTGCTGCAATGGTTACTTGGGGTATAGATGCAGGTTCCATCGCTAATTGGTAAAAAGGAGTTCTGGAAATCCCATGAGTCTGTGGACATAAAAATTGCTGCTGGGAACCAATAAATGTAACATTTTCAACTGTGACAGAGGGAAAAGGAGCCGCCAAATGCTGTGGTATGTTATGCTGTAAGGCAGCTATAGATCCAGAAAAAACAGGTGCCTCTATCTGCATTGGATAGGTTGAAGGACAGGTTTGGATTGCTGATGTAGGAAAAACGAATTTAAACATATTGGGATGTGTGTTGGATTGTACTGGGTTTCCGTATTTGTTGCAATGATAATTCTGTTTCTTTGAATATATTTCTGGAAGATGTGTTTGTTGGCAAGGTAAGGTGACATGGGACATTAGATGCTCAGTTGTACATGTTTTGGGATTCTCGTGTGCTTCTTTGTACTTTGATAATTGCCTTTTTTTAGTCTGTGGTTTAGTTTGCATATCATTTTTCTTTGGCTCTTGACAAGTTTGTCCAGCTAAAATATCCCATGATAATGGAGTTTGGGATTCCTCCTCAAGATTATTAAAACACGGTTGGTGGGTTCCATTTTGTTCACTGCTATTATTGACTACTGTTGGAGGCATTATACTGTTTTCCACTGTGCACTTGACTTTGCTTGCGACATTGTGAACATTTTCAGTACAACACAGTGGACTTGCTTCATTTCCTTTCAGTTCTATTAGACTTTTACATAACTGGTCTAATCTGTTCTCTACCACCTTCTTTATCTTTTCTATTTTCTCAAGTAGCTGCTTTGCTTTCAGCGACTCCTCTTCTAATTTACAGAAATTGTCAGATGGAAATTCCCCTATTTTAACCAAATCAGGTTTCTCTTTGCAAGGCATTTGTTTGCCTGGATTCCTACCGAAGGTGTCTTTTACTACCTCAGTCTCTCTTATTTGTATAGATTTACATAAAATGAAAAAGCTTTCTTCTGGAGAAATGACCCCTTGGAAAGATAAGGAAGATTTACATAGCCTGGGTCTTTTAAAGGACAACTCAATCTCATCTGTAACAGATCGGCGCAGTCTTTTGAAAGTGCAGCTTTGCTTTAAAAAGGTTTCATGTTTTTCATCATTAGAGCCAATTTTTTCTGAACTCCAGCTACAAAATGTTTGAGAATATGCAATGTTTTGAGAGCAGTGATCAAGTTGTAAGAGATTTGATTGGTAGTTGAAAGAGCCTGTGTTCTTGCTGTGTTTGTTTTCTGTTTGATTGGCAAATGTTCTTTTATGATTAGCTTTCCAAGCCAGACATTCTTGTTTGATCTGTAGAGTTGGTGTTCTTAACAATTCCGATTCTGTGTGATCGTTCTCAGCATGTGACAGTTGATGTGGAAATGTCAAGTTTTTTAATGAGTAAAGCGAGTCTTTTGATTGCACATGTAGTTGGTAATTTTTTGAGAAACTTTGACAATTTCCATTCGTATGACACTTTTGCCTGTGCTTGCATTTGGATGTTCTTACACGTTCTCTACATTTGCAGTTTCCAAGCCTTCTTTTTCTTGTAGAAGATTTTCTATTACTTTTGCTTCTCTGGTTCATGTTTGACTCAAAATCTTTGTCCAGAAGATACTTTGAAATATTGTGCTTTTGATCTTCTTTAAAGCTACAAATTAGATTATAGCATTTCAAACTGTTCTGAGTCCTGGGTATTTGCTGACATGGATCTTTCCCATCTTTCTTTGTAAAAGAGTCATAGTCTAATTGTGTATTATATTTGGTACTGGAACTGTTACTGCAATAATCTGTCTGGTTTGGCAGACTGTTGTCTGGGCAAGCTGCCTGTCCTTTTTTACCTTTTGAAAGCCGGAAATCAAAATATAGAGGATTGCAGCTGTAGGAGATGGATGGCTGTGTGCAGGTGTACATCATCATTTCAGAAGGCCATTGGAAAGTTTTGGAACCATTTTTGCTTTGCACTGGTATAAAGTCCTTGTTTGGTCTTTTAGGGGACATATTCTTTGTTTGCAGTGTTCCATCATCAATAGATAAACTGTCTGTTGGATTTTTGTTACATTTACTACTGGCACATGATAGATCACATACTGTGCTTTCCTCTTTCTGCATGGTGTCTTCCACAGACTGAACCAGAAAACTGTGCTCATCACAATGTACTGGTGTTCTTTCACCTGCCTTGGATTTGTACCATTTTACAGCCAATTCCTTCTTTTCAGAAGTATATTCGCCTCCTTTTTCATTTGACTGAAGAAATATATCTGAATTTACTGGTTGTGCGTGGACATTATAGTCTAAAGGCACTTTTAAATTGCAAACATCAGGAGCTGAAAATGTTGTTAACTCTGTTTCATCTATTTCTTTCTGATTTGTGTCCTGGGAAGCATGTCTTCTTCTAGGTGATTGTTTTTCACAAGCTGATATAGATTTTTGATCGTCATTTGGGCATGAAGATCCTTCTATTGGCAAAGATGATTGAACACTAAATGAAGCCGGGAGAAATCTGCTTCTCTTTGTTAACCCACGAGCACCTGAAATGTCTTCATTGAAGTCATAGAATACAGCAGCTGAGGCTTCAAGTTTAATGGGAGTCCTTTTACGAAATGCAAAAGAGAAGCTTATTTTCTGTTTTTTGTCTTTTTGAATCTGATGGTGAAAGTTTTGGCTGCTGTTTTCTGAGCTTTCTGAGCTTGATAAAAGTATGGATGCCATATTTGTGCTGTTATGAAGGTTTGTGAAGGAGGCAATCTGCGGAGTTTCTCTTTCTAAAGAATGGACAATGGTACTTTGAAGATTTCCGTGGACATGATCATGAACAGTAACTGTGGTTGATTTGAACATAGGACCACTTCCTGGAGCACTAAAAGAAAAAAATAAGGTCTAGTAAATACATTACAAAAATAAGACATTTACATATTAAAGCTCAGTTGAAGTCAGAAATAGATTTTCAGTCAGATAGACATACTAACCACCTTCATTCTAATATGACACCAATGATGGGACAGCATTCCTCCCACTGACACCAATGATGGGGCACCATTCCTCCCACTGACACCAATGATGCGGCACCATTCTTTCCTTGAATACCAACGATCAGGCATTATTCCTGCTACTGACACCAACAATGGGGCACTATTCCTCTCACTGACTCCAACAATGGGGCACTAATCTTCCCACTAAAACCAATCATAGGGCATTGGTAACTCCCACTGGCCACAGGCCAGCCCCTTTAAAGCCTGAAGGACAGTAAACTTGTTTAGAAAGTTTGGAGATCCCTGTCCTTGGCCAGTGCATCCTGCAGTTTAAAAGTACCGTCTGTTCTCTTTATTTGTCCTGGTGACCTCTGTCACTAGGACTGAAAGTGAGGGTGCTTGTGAAAACTATCTAAGAGACCATTCCCTTACTTTGTAGAGATTTCCTATTACTTTCTGTTGTGTCTACAGGACAGGAAGTGAAGGGAAATCTTCCTAATGGGAAAGAGAAAAACCTGACTGGGGTTTTAACCATCTACTACTCTACACAACATGAAAAAAAAAGTCTTTAGAAATACTTTAAACAATAGTATGGACCTGAAAGTCCTATTTACGTTATTTATAAAATGCCTCATAAGGTACAGTATGTTGGATTTCTAGACAATACCCTCTTGGACACAAGAAATGTAACATTAATACATTTACCTATTAGTGCCACCTTGTTTCTGGTCTCAAACTCGATTTAAAAAAATATATATATAATTAAACCCTAGGCAAAAACATTTTGCCTAGGGGTTAATACTTATACTTAAGGGTTAATACTCTTTTCCCAGGGACTTCCTACTAATAACCTGTAATCTATGGATGCAGGTTGAATGTACAGACATTGGCACACCAGGCTGTAGTTCAAATTAGGAGTAAGCAGCCTATTGTGACAATGTTGTTCTTGCCTATATTTAGGGAGGGAGCAAGTGTTGTCACCCTTAGAGAGAAGTGTTTTACTAGCAGGGTTACCATGTTAAAATAAGGGGAAAAAAAGAAATTAAATACAGTCATTGCAGCTTACCACTCAACATCTAAGGACCGGCCAGCTGCAGCACATTTATTTTTTTTTCTTGGTTTTACATATGTTTTATTGCTTCAACCCATTTAATCTGTATCTCTTTGTGTATTTCAGTGTTAAATACTGTATAAATATGCTGCAGTTCCACTTATATAAATATATGTTTTATGGTTTGTAAATTCTCTTCTATTTCGGATAGATTTTCCTATGTCTTCTTTTGCCTGTGAAATGCTAATTTTCCTTGCTTCAATCTTCATTTTATAACCTGGATTTGGTATTTTTATTAAACCACAGACAGGTATTACACAAATGTTTTCTCCTCCGTGATCAATAAGCACTTCCCCCCTTACTTTTGTCATAGCATGGTTTGCATCATAGCTCTCAGGTGCTTTTTGCATGCAGGGAAGGCACAGTTTAAACAGATTAGAATGCATGGAAAATTTAGATACATTATTTTACACGGTCCTGTCCTGTTATGTTTACCTTATATTTAATTAAAGTCTTGTGTCTGTTCTGTTATCTTTTCAGAAGCCCGCTACTTTATTTCCTGTGTTTAAACCCCCTTAACCAGAGGTCATTGAAGCCTCGACATCCAGATCAAAATTTTCAGCATCAGTATACAGTGCATCTGGAAAGTATTCACAGCGCTTCACGTTTTTTTTTATTTTAGGTACTCATATAGCGCCGTCAACTTACGCAGAACATACTCTACATATTCATTTTACATTCACATCAGTCCCTGTCCTCAAGGAGCTTACAATCTAAGGTCCATAACTTACATTCATACATACACATACTAGGGCCACTTTAGACAGGATCCAATTAATATGTGTTTGTAGTGTGGGAGGAAACCCACGCAGAAACAGGAAGAACATGCAAACTCCAGGCAGGTAGTGTCGTGGTTGGGATTCGAACCAGAGACCCTTGTGTGAAAGTGCTAACCACTACACCACTGTGCTGCCCCTACTTTTCCACATTTTGTTATGTTACAACCTTATCCAAAAATGGATTAAATTTATTATTTTGTTCAGAATTCTACAAACAACTCCATAATGACAACGTGAAAGAAGTTTGTTTGAAATCTTTTCAAACTTATTAAAATTAAAAAAACGAAAAAAATCACTTGTACAGTGCCTTTTTTGAAATTTTCCTCATTTTGTCATGTTGAAACCAAAAACGTAAATGTATTTTATTGGGATTTTATGTGATAGACCAACACAAAGTGGCACATAATTGTGAAGTGGAAGGAAAATGATAAATGGCTTTCAATTTTTTTTTTACAAATAAATATCTGAAAAGTGCGGTGTGCATTTGTAATCAGCCCCCTTTACTCTGATACCCCTAACTAAAATCTAGTGGAACCAATTGCCTTCAGAAGTCACCGAATTAGTAAATAGAGTCCACCTGTGTGAAATTTAATCTCAGTATAAATACAGCTGTTCTGTGAATCCCTCAGGGGACATCTCGTTACCGCTTACAGTGTACACCAATCACACTGATTGCCCTCCCCTAATAAATGGGACCTGTCACCACCCATCAAAATACCTGAAACCAGCCATCAAAGTACCTGTCACCAGCCATCAAAGTACTTGTCACCAGCCATCAAAGTACCAGAGTACCTGTCACAGTCCATATGAGTACCTGAGTACCTGTCACAGTCCACCTGAGTACTCAAGTACCTGAGTACCTGTCACAGTTCATCTGAGTACACGAGTACCTGAGCACCTGTCACAGCTCATCTGAGTACCTGTCACAGCCCATCTGAGTACCTGTCACAGTCAATCTGAGTACCTGAGTACCCGAGTACCTGTCACAGTTCATCTGAGTCCCCAAGTACCTGAGTACCTGTCACACCCCATCTGAGTACCTAAGCACCTGTCAGAGCCCATCTGAGTACCTGTCACAGTTCATCTGAGTACCTGAGTACCTATCACAGCCCATCTGAGTACCTGAGTACCTGTCACAGTCCATCTGAGTACCCGAGTACCTGACTACCTGTCACAGTTCATCTGAGTACCTGAGTACCTGTCACAGCCCACCTGAGTACCTGTCACAGCCCACCTGAGTACCTGTCAAAGCCCATCTGAGTACCTGAGTACCCGTCACAGCCCATCTGAGTACCTGTCACTGCCCTTCAGAGTACCTGTCACCACCCATCAGAGTACCCGAGTACCAGTCACCAGCCCATCAGAGTACCTGAGTACCTATCTGTACCCCTACAAAGTACCCGAGTACCTGTCACCAGCCCATCAGAGTACCCGAGTACCTGTCACCAGCCCATCAGAGTACCCGAGTACCTGTCACCAGCCCATCAGAGTACCCGAGTACCTATCTGCAGCCTATCAGAGTACCCGAGTACCTATCTGCAGCCCATCATAGTACCCGAGTACCTATCTGCAGCCCATGCCTCATAGAATATAAGTTGAGGTGTTTGCTTTTCAAAATGGGTAATTCCACTGTCCTAGTGCTCAAGGACCTTCAAAAGTATAATAGGTAGGAATGAAATGAGATGTGTAATTTATACTCCTAGAATGCCTGAAGATACTACTTCAATGTTGGTCCTCTGTATGTGGACTGGCTGTGTAAAAGTCTCACGTATGTACATGTACTATCGCCATAGGATGAGTAGCAGAATATATTTTGGGGTGTCATTTTTGCTATATACATGCTATGAGTTAGAAATATCTTATAAATTGACAATTTTGTGTAAAAAAAAAAAATAGGTTTTCATTTTCTTTCCACGTTTTCTGAAGACTTGTGTAAAAAAATTAACTGTTCAAAAGACTCACAATGCTTCATAGAATATACGTTAGTGTGTTTGCTTTCCAAAATGGGGTCATTTTGTGGGTAACTCCATTGTCCTGGTGCTCCAGGGCCTTCAAAAATGTTAGATGTCTTTAGGAAATTAGATGTGTAATTTATGCTCCCAGAACCCCTGATGGTGCTCCCTGCAAGTTGGACCTCTCTGTGTGGCCAGGCTGTGTAAAAGTCACACACATGTTTATCGCCATACTTGGGAGGAGTAGCAGAATGTATTTTGTGGTATAATTGGAAGTATGCATATGATATGTTTGTGATAAATTACTTGTTATTATGACAATTTTGTGAAAAAAATAAAATAAAATGTCTTAATTTTCCCAAGAATTGTGGGAAAAAAATTACAAGTTCAAAAAACTGACCATGCCTCTTTCTAAAAACCTTTGACTATCTACTTTTCAAAAAGGGGTCATTGTGTTGCATGACTGAGTAATTGGCATTCAAAATGTGAGAGTGCTGAAAGCTGAAAATTGGTCTGGGCAGAAAGGGTGTGTAAGTGTCCTGTATTGCAGTGGTTAAGACAGAGACCCATGATAAGAGTACACTTAAATGTGTGAGAACATGACTATAAATCATGTGTAAATACCAATTTCTATTAGTAAAGCATGGTATCAACACCCCAATGTATGAGCTTAAAATGTCATGTGTGTGCATACCTTAGGCTGGTCATACATGGTGCAAATTCGTACAATTCCCCCATCAACACAGACAGTGTTGACAGGGAAATCAGTAATTGTCTTCTCCCAGCAGGGGGGGTGGGGGCGGGCGGGAGAAGACACTGATTATTGCTACCGGCTGTAGCAGCCGCTAGCGATAATCGCAAGAGAATCCGGCATGCTAGTTGTACCCAAGTTGAACAATCGATAAACTTGGTACATTCAGCCTGCCCATTAATGGTTCGAATCTCGGCTGGTTCCTGCTATACCAGCTGAGATTCGAACCTTGTATGGCTGGCCTTACACTTACTGAAGTAATGTACTGTGTGAGTAAACATTAGATTTAAAGTTAATGATTGAAATGTTTAGGCTGCTATTGTGGAACCCTCCCTTCCTGCCCCATCTGAAATACTGAATACTTTTAATACTCTACCATGGACCTAGAATAAGTATGCAGATCAAGAATTCTAACTTTACTCTATTTTTCATGCTGCATAACTGATTTGGTTGAGTAATCTGTTTGATGAAAGATGGGTAGATTTTTCCTTCAGAAGTCGGTAATCTGCCTGGATCCAAACTGATGGACTCATTGAGAAAAGGGAAAGATAAGAACTTTGGGACAACTCCATGGTTGGAGTGAACAACTCATGAACATTACAAGGAAGTGTTTGGTATTGCCTCCTGGGGGGTCCTTCAGAATGACTTGATTCTTGTCTGAATGTCACATTAGGCCTAGGACTGGGGCTCTATTAGGCTGTATATGACTAGTTTTAGAGCTTATGTACATGTGCACTTTTTGGCATATAACATAAATTGTGGGTATATTTCTGCACCCACGATACATAGCTTTTGTGTACAGTCGACCATTAAATAAATGGCTGTATGTGGCTGTATGCAGGTATTCGCCAGTGCTTGAATAAATCTACACAATTTGCAGAATAGCAGGCAAAAAGGAGCTTCAGAGCCAAACATCAGTTTGAACTAATCCTACAGAATCACTAGGGCATCAGCTGCTATGGCTAGAGTGTTCCTAGACCTGGAGGTAAACCTGCTAAGTTTGCTGATTAACCTAGAAACCAGGAGATCCACGTCTGGCATTCCCCACTTGCGACAGAGGTCTTAAAATATCTCCAGGTGAAGTGACCACTCTCAGGAGTCTGGTCAGCTTGTAGGCAGGTGCCTACAGAAGGTTAAGGTTTTTCTATGTTGACCCATGTTTTGCAGTTATCTGGGTCAAGTCTGCTGTCTTTCCTGTGAAACTCTTACAATGTAGATGTGTGGTGGATCCGAGGGATTGATTGACTGACTAGATTTTTCTACCAATTTTCCACATATCCACATAAAAAGAGGTGCTTCAGTGCCCCGGAAGAGAGCTGCTGGAAATATTGGCAAGATGTAGGCCATTATGTTGCCGGATGATGCCCCCCAGCTGGTGAGGGCCATTTGGGGTTCTCTGAGAGTCTGAGACCCTGGGGACTGTTAACTACCAAGGATGGACTGATAGCCATTTGAGGATCTTTGCCAAACATGGACTATATGGACTCTGTGCCACCGCTTATGGATTATTTACCAATCATGGATTCTTGCCGCTAAAGGACTATGGACTTTGCTGTTATTCAGGTATGAGTACCCTATGGGCACTAAAGAACCTTGTACAGGAATTCACGTGAGAAGCTGCCTGATAAAAACTGTTCCTGTATGTTGCCTTGCTTCAGTACTGTTTTCATTAACTGTTAAATGCCTGGTCTAAAGTCTCTTCTTAAGTGGTGTATTGCATTGAATATCCAAAGAAGAGGGCTTGTAGCAAGCGGACTGGCGATTAGAGTTGATACATTACATTTTAGTCCAGCATGTAGAATGTTGTCTAGTGTAGGTGATATTGCCGTTGCTTGGGACAACCATACATGTATCACAGCTTAATGAAGTCAGGGAATGGGTGACTTGGCATAGGGTGACTCGTCCCCTTCACTAGCAGCCAGTTCCATGCATTTTGGGACCTGACCTGTGGCACAAAATGATTTAAGAATCTAGCCTGGGAGTCTCGGGAGAGATATAGAGGGGCCCCTGAGAGAGAGAGAGAGCGAGTGCGTAGTTAGAGAGTGAGGTTAATTTCTTGTAATCTTTGGTAATTGTGGACATGTCCCTCGGAATGGGGTGACAAGTATTACTGGGTTGTTGGATGTCAGTGTCAGGCTCTGCAGCACCAGTTTCTAAATGCTTCGCACCTGGGAATTGGTGTTCGTTAACTTAAGTTGTGTCCAGTGTTCTTAGTGTTAACAGTACAGTCAGTTAGCCATGGGTTGATAGAGGGTTAAAATAATTCTAAAGGAAACATTTAAAAAAAAATAACAATCATGTTATACTTACCTGCTCTATGCAATGGTTTTGCACAGAGCAGCCCCGATCCTCTTCCTTGTGGGTCCTGCACTGGCACTCCTGGCTTCTCCCCCCTGCCCAGTGCCCCCTATAACAAGCTTCTTGCTATGAAGGCACTCGAGCAGGCTTGCTCCTCAGTGCTGCTCAGCTCCTTCCCCACTCTCTCCTTGGCTCACTAGCTGTGATTGACAGCAGCAGGAGCAAATAGCTACTTCTGCTGTGTGAGCCAATGAGGAGAGAGAGACCTGGGAGAGCCGCTGCTCTCAATGGATTGAGATGGAGCTCAAGTAAGTTTAAGGGGGGCTGAGGGGGGGGGGGGGGGGGGCTGTACCCAGAAGGTTTTTTACCTTATTGCATAAAATGCATTAAGTTAAAAAAAACTCTTGAGGCTTTAGGACCACTTCAACTGTGCTCAGGGTAGCTCGCTTCTAGGTCTGGAATAATGCTGATTTTTGCGTGAAAGCAAACTCCTGCCTAGAGTCTAGGTAATTAGTGAAGAATGGTCAAACATCCCCATAGACACACTCCTAAACCTTGTGGACAGCCTTCCCAGAAGAGTTGAAGCTGTTATATCTGCAAAGGGTGGGCCAACTCAATATTGAACCCTATGGCCTAAAACTGGGATGACATTAAAGTTCGTGTGCGTGTAACAGCAGGTGTCCCTATACTTTGGTAATATAGTATATATAGTATATATATATATATATATATATAGATATCTATATCTATAGATATATATATCTATAGATATAGATATCTATATATATATATATATCTATATATATATATATATATGTATATATACACACAAAAAAAGTTTCCCTTTATTGACAATATAATACATAAAATACAACTATAAAAACAATGTACAAAATATAATCTAATATCAAACTACATTTAATATAAAATATATATCCCTTCTGCTTCAAAAAAAGGTATTTATTTACCTTTACCACAATGTCAGTTTTTTTAAAACTATCTGAGTCCTTGATAGAGATAAGAAGTTCTCTCTAAGTTGTCACCATTACAGATGTCCTTACTATAACCTCCTGCTCCAGTGACAACTACATTTTTTTTTATATACTTTCTGTTAAGATGACAGTTGCCAGAACAAATGAATCTCCCCAGAGGTGACACAGACAGCAATAAAAACCCAACAGGGATTTCAACACAGTCCCACTTTATTCAAACTAAAAAGAAAAAAAAAACATTGCTTTAGATCTACTTTAATGAACAGCTAGTTTTATTTTTTTCAATAATCTGAGAAAAAAGGCTTTTATTTTATTTTCCAAGCAGAACAAAAAAAATCGGTTACTAGGTGCAGCAGAATCATTTCTTCCTTTAGCCACTTTGATAAATAAGATCTGTTGCGCTTTTACTTAAAACCACAGTATGTGGGCTTCCCGAGGAAACAAGATGTTACCAGGAACACCACAGACTTATCAATCAATAAGAAACCTAGCTCTATAGCCATAAAGCAAACTCACCCCGCTGTGCAGGAAAGATTCAAAATGTGGTATCAAATGCTGGTAGAATTGTGTTTCAATATCTGGAATAAAGAGCTGCTACACAGGCAAAAATGGAGCAATGGTCATGTTTTTAGCTTTATCTTATGTTTTATGAAACAATGTTCTCTTTTACAGTACAGATTTGCCCCCACTAGAGGAGGCTATGTATCTGCAGCATTACCTTCTACATTCATTATATCGGAAATCTGTAAAATGCAGTTGAATTGTGTGGCATGCTATTGTTTTTGTTTTGGTCCAAAACATAGATCCATAGACAATTAGTATTACTAATTAAAGGGTAACTCCACTTTTGTGGGGAAAAAAAAAGCAAATGAAAAAATAATAATATAGCATATAAAATTGTGACACAAGTCATATTTTAATTGAATGTTATTAAAAATCACGTTTCCTTTTCAATCTGCAGCTCTGTAATTGTAATGTAAAATGCAATGCAATATGGCTACCTGGAGGTGTTCTGTACACAGAATGTGTACAGAATGACCCCCATAAACATAATTTTCTGCTTGTGTGATTGTCTCAATAATTTTCCCAGAAGTCTACACCAGTGATAGCTGGTGCTCAATATTTTGGGGTGGGGGCAACACACCAACGACACAACCCCCCCTCACGTGGGAGACAGACAGGGAGGCGGCCAACACCCCCACCTCGCAGGAGACAAACGATCAGAGGCCTCCTTACCTTACCAGAGGCAGATGGCAAGGATTCGGGTAGGGCTGCTGCTCCTTGCTGCTACTCCTCGCTCCGGGGCCGTCCTAAGACTGCCTGGCCAATTGGGTTTCAGGACCTTCTTCCTGATTGGCCAGGAAGAGAAGCAGGAAGACAATAGCGAATTTTAATTTGCTATTGTCACACAACTGGGTGGGCTCAGGGCGCAGTGCTCTGCGCCCAGAGCCCACCCTTTTTTGATGCCAATTAGAGCCTCAGGTTTTGTGATGCCCTGCCAGCCCAGCGCCCCAGTGTGAAAGCACTCAGGCTTTCACACTGGGTTTGCAGCTGAGGCTTTTTTCAGGCACTTTACAGGTGCTATTTTTAGCGCTGTAGCACCTGAAAAACGCCTCAGTGTGAAAGGGGTCTAAAAGTGGACAAGAACAATAAAAACCTGACAGGGGCTCTAATCCCATGCCACTCTATGCAATATTTAAAAAAGCTTTGGCTTTTGATACACACAATATAAGCAATGGGAGCCACTGTCAGTAAAAACAACAGGGCTGGCAGGGCGGCATGGCAACTAAACTGGCTAAAAGAGACACAGGCACCTTGTATGTTGGCACAGCGTCCTAAATCTACATAGGGGAAACAGTTAGGTGCAAGCTGACCACACTAGCATGGATCTACTTCCATGCTTGGTGTGGTCAGAATGAAAAAGACAGAAGGTGAATTTGCATGATCACCAGGCATATCTGATCATTTGAAGAAGTACAAACAAATGACAACCACTTCAACCTATAACTGGCCTTTGCGGCAAAGAGCTCTTGGAAGGGCAACGCATGTCAAAAAACAACAAACAAAAATTCCTAGCTCACTTACCAGCCAGCCTGCAACAAACTGAATTGAGCCTGTCTAACAGTTCACGTTCGTTTGCACACATTTGCACATACTGTACATGTGTAAGCTGCAGTGGGCATGTCACAGCACCCCAGTGTACTGCAGTCCTAACTCTATAATTTTGAGAGTCTCCTGAGCTGGAACACATATGTAATAATGGATAGATTGAGGGCAGGTATGTCTGGAGGGAGCCAATCCCCTCCTTGAAGGTATAGGGATGATTGGTGAACTGGTGATTGGATGCACTGGATACCTTTGCTGCCATTGTCCTATTGCTGGGTGTTCAGTGCATCCCTATAACTTTAAGGTGGGGATTCAAGTTCCACTGGCTTGAATGCTGCAGCATTAGCTTCCAGGGAGCAAGGATCTTGCCACATAATACCCGCTGGTCATGAACTTTGTGAGCGTGTGCCTTAGATAAGAGTCCCACCATAGTTATGCTTTTCATCCATTGCACACCACGGAAAACAGTTGTGAGACCATTAAGCTGTGCTGAAGCCTGAAAACATCACTCCCAGAGGTTTCTCATGTACAAACAGCTTATGGATCTAGCTGAACAGAGGTGGTTACACCAACAGCATGAGTGCTGACTCCTGCTTCACCAGGCATTGACTTTTATGTGCCCATTTTATCCTACCAAATGTGAGTGTATTTTACACTTTTTACTTAATACATTTCTTAACAGTCCACACTTAGAGGAGCCTCTATCTCTATCTCTATCTCTATCTCTCTCTCTTACTTCTTTCAACTAGTCTCAGTAGTTACATAGTTATATAGTTTGGTTATAAAAAGTCCATTTAGTTCAAACAATGGAAAAAAAAACACACACACACACACACACACACACACAAATAGAAAACCTCCAGATACACAATCCTTTACCCGCAGCTGATCAAAAGAAAGGCAAAAAAACTAATAAAGCATGATTAAATTTGCCCAGCGGAGGAAAAAAAATCCTTCCTGGTTTTCCAGGAGGCAATCCAATATTCCCCAGATTAACTACCCCTGATGCTATTCCCTAAATATCAATATTTTTTAAACAATCTACTGATGGAGTCTATTCCACATTTTAACAGCTTTTACAATGAAAAAGACTTTTTGTATTTGGAGGTTAGGTCTTTTCCTCCAGATCTAAAGCGTGCCCCCTTGTCCTTTGTGATGACCTTAAATTAAAGAATTCTATACCAAGTTCACTATATTCAGGGCATGGACAAGGGGTGGGCAGAAGGGACGGCTGCCCTGGGCACTATAGTATCATGGGAGATTGGGGGGCACCTCCAGGACATTGGGGGGATTTGTGTTGGCAGGGGGAATTTGGAGGGTGGCAGGGGATAAGAATTGTTCTAGGAGGGAAAAGTAGGGGTGTGTGCGAAGAATGGTGATTTGGGGGGAATTTGTGTTGGGAGGGGGGATGGGGGAAGAGGATTTGTGTTGGGGGGGATTTGGGGGGGTTGTGCTAGAAGAGGTGATATAGTAGAGGGGGAGGGTATTTGTGCTAGAAGGGGGGATTTGTGGGGTTGTGCTAGAAGAGGTGATACAGTATGGTAAAGGGGGAGGGAATTTGTGCTAGAAAAGGTGAAATGGTAGAGGGGGGAGGGAATTTGTGCTAGGAGGGGATTGGGGGGGGTTGTGCTAGTAGGGATGATTGGGAGTATTTATGCTAGGAGGGGAAATTGGGAGGGGGGATTTGTGCTAAGAGGGGGGATTTGGAGTGAGGGGAGAGGATTTGTGCTTGGATGGGGAAATCTGAGGGGTAGAGGATATGTGCTAGGAGGGGTGATTTTTTTTGGGGGGGGGGGATTTGTGCTAGTGATAAATCTTTTTTTTGGTGGGGGAGGGATTTTTATGACACATTTCATACATCTTGAAGGAGGGGGGGTTTTGTTTGGTATGTTTGCCCTGGGCTCTAGATGACCTTGTCCCGGCACTGACTATATCTATATGGACCACTTATGTATTTATACATGGTCATCATACCCCCCTTAATCTCCTCTTCACAAGAACAAGAGAAAACAGAATTCAGTTCCTCTAATCTATCCTCATAGCTGAGCTCCCCCATGCCTCTTATCAGTTTGGTTGCCCTTCTCTGCACTTTCTTCAGTTCCCTGATATCCTTTTTTGAGGATCACTGCACAAAACTGAACTCAATATTTCAGATAAGGTCTTATTAATGATTTGCATAGGGGCAAAATGATGTCTCTAGCTCTGAAGTCTATGCCTCTTTTATTACACAGAAGTATTTTGCTTGCTTTAGAAACTGCAGCTTGGCATTGCGTGCTATTAATAAGTCTGTGATCTACCAGAACACCCAGATCCTTCTCCACCATTGACTCCCTCAGTTGTACTCCCCCTAGAATGTTGGATGCATGCATGTTTTAAGCAACCAAGTCCATACCTTTACATTTTCCAACATTATACCTTATTTTCCACATAGCTGTCTAGTTGAACAGTGCATTGAGGTCTGCTTGTAAGTTTGAGACATCCTGTAAGGACATTATTCTGCTGCACAGCTTGGTGTCATCTGCAAATACTGAAATGGTACTTTTAATCCCAAACTCTATATCATTATAAATATAATAACAAGTAAGGGTCCCAAAACTGAACTTTGGGATACACCACAAATAGCCTTATTCCATTCTCAGTATGAATCATTGATCACTAGTCTCTGAATACGGTCTTTTGGACAGTTTTCTATTCATTTACAGACTACATTTTCCAAGTAGCCTTTATCTTATACATTAGCTGTGTGCTCTATATCAATATAAATACAATAAAAAAAGTAAGGGTCCCAAGACTGAACCTTGGGATACACCAGTAATAGCCTTATCATTGATCACTATTCTCTGAATATGGTCTTTTGGCCAGCTTTCAATCCATTTACAGACTAAATTTTCCATTTAGACTTACATATTAGCTGTGTGTGGGAAACGCTTTTGAAAAATCCAGTACTGTATGATTTTTTCACAAAAACGTAAGAAAAATGAAGAAAACATTGTAAGTGACAGCACACAAAATAATGATCACACAGAAAAAAAGAAAATAAAACACAAATGAAAAGAACACTAAATGAAATAAACTAAAAATATGCTAACTACACACCCTCCAAATAAAAAAAGAAAGAAAAGAGTAGGTATTTTTTTCACGCAAAGTTCACCTAAGTGTGAATGAGTTATTTATTATAGGAAATATTATACTGTAGCTCTAGTAATATTTGAAGCACATTGCATACTGTACATTTATATCAGTCTCTGGCCTCCAGAAGCCTACAATGTAAGATTCCTAACCTACCAGCATGTCTAAGAATGTGCAAATTCTGTGCAGTTAGTGTCCTGGATTCAGACCAAGAACCCTAGTGCTGTAAAGCTGGTCATACACTACAAGACTTCTTTTATTCAGACCCACAGGCTGAATGTGAGATATCTATTGATTTCTCCCACCCCACTTAACAATGTAGATGTAGAAATCTCTCCTGATGGCTATTCTATCCCCAAACAGTGGTTGCATCCAAAAGAATACATCAGCTGTTCAGCTGATAACTTTATGCCTGGCTCCTTTGATTTTCAGATCAAAGGATGTCAGGCAGGAGGGTATTGACAGGACCTACCACAGCTCAAAATTTTCTCCATGTTTGGTGGGCTCAAGGCAGGATTGCTAACCACTAAACCACAGTGCTGTTCAATAAGTGCCAAATAACTTTGCTTGTTCCTACTTGTTAGCAGCTCTTTAGGATGCTAGGTCAAAGCCCTGGTAATTTTTTATGTTTCAGCTGGGTCTAGCTGGGTCTAGTTTGTAGTGGAGAGAAGCAACTGACAGGCATTTCCCATGTGAAGAGAAGTGGTGCTCTACATAGGTAGGGAAACTACTTCCAACCAATCTGAAATCTCCCTTCTTGTGTAGCGCTGACAACCTTTGTTTCTAGCTCTATGTGTATTATACAGTACATAGGTTGTGTTAGTGCCATCTTGTGGACAATTGAGAAAGTACAATATGTTTACGTTTCATGATCAAGTGAAATGACATGGAAGTGATTTATTGTTTACTTCGGAATTTTAACTCTGACCCACCCACAATGCTCCTGGACAAGGTGAGAACTGAACTGCATTGTGGGAGGATATAAAAGGGTAAGGAGCGTCCATCTTAGGTCCCTTGTTCCTGGAACGCATGGCCTGTCAGCAGAACCCTGTGGGTGTGTGTGTCCTACAGGGTTGTGGCCTACTTTGCGAAGGAGCGGAGCAGCTGCAAGGATCCTGCCATCACATCACAGCGTGCTGGAGCAGCCGAAGTGATCGTTCCGGAGACCCGTGGGGAGATAACCGAGGACTCCTGGTCGTTTGTGAATGGAACAGTGTGACGGCGTGGCGCTGTGGTAGTCCCACGGATCAAGTGAAGTTGGAGAACTTTACACCTGAATAGACTTCAGTATTCAAGAACGGATGCTAGAGGCTTGATTCTTCATATAAGTACACTTAGTCAATCTGTTGGATTACAATTGTTTTAGTGTGATACATTACGCTGCGCAACACCCAGGAGGAACCCCTTGTGGATTACAATTATAAAAGCTAGCGAAGACTGAAGAAGTCCGGACTACCTTATCATTGCAGGGCCCTGCATTTAGTTACAAAGGATAACTTTAAGGTCTAGAGCAGGGGGAGCTCCCGGGTATATTTATATATAATTAGATATATTTGTGCCTGTTACTGATTGTCACAACCATTTCTTATACTGTTACACTACGTTGGTGTGATAGTATAGTCATTGTAATAATTCTTTATATAAATATATTATTCATTCAAAGAAAAGTTATTTTTGGTTATTACTGAAGTTTGTGTGCAGTGTTGTCATTTCTCCTGCAGGTGGAGCTACCAGCACCCAGGTAGAGGTAATTATAACTAAGTGTATATTGTGGGTTAAAGTTGATACTCATATTATTACAACACTACACTACATTTGTGTCAAGGGGATTGAACAAGTTAAGAAGGGTGAAGAGCATAGAGGACAGGCCCGCTTAAACCAGTAGCTCCATCGAGAGTATTGCTACACTTGAACGTTTTCTTCACACATAATGCTCTAGAGTCCAAAGCATCTTATAAAAAAATCTATGGAGTGAGATACGCAGTTTAAGTATATCTACTACCACATATGAAGGAGGATGAGGCATAATGCTATAAGACCACCTGGTGTAAAGTCTCTTTTCAATGAACCACAAATGTATAATTTCCTTAGTGATTTATTGTTACATTTTTGCAAATAGCACATCTTATACAAGTAAAAAGTGAATATACAGGTAATTACATAAACCACATAGGCATAATTACAGTTAATATAGTGGTTTAATTTTAATTTCACCCTCTGTGAATAGAATGTTAAAATATTTATCCTGACTAATGAATTTACATTGTACACAGAAATAGCAAAAATAGCAATCTAGCAATCTAGAAAACATAAGGCTTTTGTTTACCAGTGTTGGCACGAGCAAACACATCGTATCAACGTTTATTTTTTCCGATTTTTTTATTTGATCATAATTTTTAGTTAAATTTGTACTTTAGTGGTGTATTTTAAGTTTTTCATGTATCTAAATTATTATTATTACAGGCAGTCCCTGGGTTACAAACAAGATTCTGTAGGTTTGTTCTTAAGTTTAATTTGTATGTAAGTTGGAACAGGTACATTTTTTTAAGTGTAACTCCAGCTCAAAAAATTTTTTTTTCAGTTTTGGATAGATAGCATACGGAAGGGTTAAGACCCCTGTAATGTTTGTTTTGCTGTCTGTGTCCCTGTGACAATTGGATTTGAAAATCTTGGGTTGTTGTAGAAACAAGGATTGGTGATAAAACTTCAGTGGAGACACTTTTTTCCCATTATAACTCTAAAAGCCTAGTACACACGGCCTGAATGTCGGGCGCTATCAGCCGTTCAACAGAACGGCTTCTGTCGAAGGGTCAAGACCGAAAAAGGTCTGCCCACTGGCTGCCGATTGGCACTCTGAACCAATGGCTGAGATCTCTGACCGGAGTTTTTTGGTGGAAGGGCTATCACCTGTTCAGAACACAATAGCACAGCAGGGGAGATCGCTGTACTAACATTGGATTGTTAGAAAGCAGCTCCGACCTGAGCTGTCATTATTTTTACTCGTGAAATTTGTTTATTATTTTTTAAATATAACAAAGATTGACAAATTGAGTACTTACAAGGAGGGTGGCACAATATTCAAATAGCAATAAGGCTAAACATATTGATTAATAAACAGGATCAGTACATAACAATGTAATATTCTAATGAGTAGAGCAACAAATAAACCAATAAAGTATTACATCAAAAGCAGTAATAAGGAGATCAATCTAATAGGTATATAGTTAACTGTTAAGCCCGAAATGTGTGCAAAATGGTTTAGGACAGAAAAGAGATTAGGTGCTGTGATATGGGGAGATGACATGAAGAGTAAGATGTCATCTGCAAAAAGATATACTTTATGATGACATCCAGCTAATTCAATACCTTTAATGTTTGGATCAGATCTAATTAAATGGGCCAAGGGTTCAATAAGGAGTGCAAATAGGAGGGGGGAGAGACGACATCCTTGACAGGTGCCTCTTCCAATAGGGTTGGATTTAAAACCAGCATATTTGATAAATGCATTTGGCTTGTCGTACAAGGATGGAATCCACTTAAAAAAATGTGGTCCTAACCCCAATTTTTGAAGAATATATTGTAAGTATGGCCATGAGACAGTGTCAAATGCTTTTCCTATATTGAGCGATAAAAAACACACAGGTAGACGTCTGGATTTAGCAACATGGGCGACTAAAGAAGCTCTACAAATAATATCACTTGGTTGGTGCGAGAGGAAAAACCCAACTTGATCTTGATGAACAAGTTCGCCTATTACTTGATTACTTGATTCAAGTGGGTCGCAAGTATTTTAGCTAAAAGTTTAATGTCAGTATTAAGAAGTGAAACAGGACAGTAATTTGTCCAAGAGGTTGTATCAGATTTAGGTTTGGGAAGCATGGAAATTATGGCCATTAAGGATTCTGAACAAAAAGAGTGTCCCCTTAAAAACATATTGAAGGCCTCAGTTAGGATTGGAGATAACGTATCAGAAAATTTCTTGTAGTAGGAAGCAGATAATCCATCTGGGCCGGGTCATTTATTAGGTTTTAAAGCCCTAATAGCTGTGATGACTTCTGTTGCAGAGATGGGACACTCGAGTCTTTCACGGTGGGTTTGTGAGAGTGTTGGAAGGGTAATTTGTGAAAAAAGGGAATCATCAGCAGCATGGTCAAAATTATGGTTGGGCGAATAAAATTTAGCAAGATTTGAGCAGAATGTGTGTAAAATTTTGGCAGGGTTACTAATTTATGAATCACAGTTTATTTTGAGTTGCAAGGTTCGAGCTAATAGGGTATCTGGTTTGTTTGCTTTGAGGTAATAAAAGTGTTGTGATTTACGTATTGATTTATCTGCAGAGTCAGTGAGAAACAGGTCAAATTCTAAGCGGGCTCTATCAAGCTTAGCTTTAGTAGAAGGGGAGGGAGAATTTTGGAATGCATCGTGACACAGATTGAAATAATTTTCAAATTTTTGGTGAAGGAGCTTACGCTCGCGTTTGAGATATGATGCTTGCCGGATAAGATACAGGTTTATGGGCTTCCCAAAGAGTGAGAGGGAAAATATCTGCAAAAGTGTTATTAATGAGATAGTCATTGAGAGCATGTTTAATATCTAGACAATGGGCCGGGTGAGTTAGAATGGAAATATTAGTGCACCAAGACAAATCCTGGAATCTCGGGATAGGGGAGGAGATGGTAGACAAACTGCACTATGATTGGACCAAGTAAAGGGTGTAATAACTGATGATAGGATTTCTGGGGTCATGCCATCACTTAGGAAGATATGATCAATCCTAGAAAACGATTTGTGTGGATGGGAGTAATATGTAAAGCATTTACGAGCTCGATTGAGCTCATGCCAATAGAGTAACATGTAATGCTTAGAGAAAGGTTGCTGAAATGGAAGCTTAGGGTAACAGAAGGAGGGAGAAGAAGGAGATTTATCCAAGAAGGGTAAAAGAACTTGATTTGAGTCTCCACATAATATCACTGTACCTAACTTGTGTGAATCAATTACATGAAAAAGATGGGAAAGAAATGATAATGGATGTTTATTAGGAGCATAATATGATACAATGGTTACAGCAACATCAGAAAAGTTCCCAATAAGAATGAGGTAGTGGCCTTCAGGATCTTTCATTTCAGATGAAAGTACAAATGGGTTGTACAGTGAATAGCTATAAGAACACCTCATTGTTTAGTAGCTGCCGAAGCTGTATACAGTATACCTGTGGATATGAGGAGATGAAAAACTTAGGTGTAGTTTGTTCAGTAAAATGGGTCTCCTGTAGGCAAAGAATGTGTATTTTATCTGCGGCAAATTAACAGAATGCTTTAGTGCGTTTTTGTGGTATATTAAGACCTTGGACATTTAGGGTCAAAATGTTTAAGGGGGCCATATTGGTAATATAACGAGTTGCATAATGAAAAGTTCTGACAGTAGGATCGCATACAATTCAGTATAGGGGGTAGGAAAAAGGAAAGTCTGGAAGAAAAGAAAAGGAATTGGCTCTCATCGAGCAGATATTACTAAGATTTGTAAAATATTAAAGAGAGCTAATAGCTCAACAGAACAGCATACTGGGGGAGCGATAAACGGTCCACCTTAGACCAAAGAGGTACCATCAGAAGCCCACATAATAATGGGGATATGAGGGTAGCAAACTAGAGGCACAAAAACACCACCAAAGGGAACACTGCCAACAATGAAAAGTAATACATAAATAGAAATGATACCATTCATCCATTCTCCCAAAAAGTCCCATACCCATCAATGTGTCATGAGACAGCATATGAAGAGGAATGAAAGGGATCGGGTAAGGTGTATACAAGTAACAAAAAACATCACAGAAAACATTAAACGAATAATAGCTTGAGGCTATATAAAGAAATATAACGAACAACACGCTGCTGTCAGTAAAAAAAATAAATAATAAAAATAGACCAGCAGAAAAGTAAGGAGTCAAACAATAGAAAAAGTTTCTGAACTGGTAAGACAAAAAAAAAAAGTTTACCAAACAACTAGTTAGTTGGAAGTTAAAGATCTAAAAATACCTGACATTGAGTCAAACAAAAAGAAAAGTTAGTCCAAAGAGTCCTCAGGAGTTGGCGTAGGAGAAGAAAAACAGCCAAGTTTATTTATTTCAGTTTTCAAAATAACAATACAATAGACAAACCAGTAAATCATAATGCTATACAGATTAGCGAACATAAGCAATTTCACAAACTCAAGAGTTAGTCTACTGAAGAGATGGGGGGGACAAGGAGGGGGAGGGAGGGAAGGGGGGTAATTTGGGGCGAAAGTAACAGAATGTATATTGAGGAGGGGGAGGGAGTGAACCCTGGCCGATCTAACTACGGATGAGTAGCCTAGGTATGTAGCCAACATGGTAACAGATCAACAAAAATGGAAGTCTGGTGGAGTTGTATAGCTGGGGTTTGTGGAGATCCTAAGAGATCCAAAGTAGAAGGGTCCGCCTGGAAGATTCACTTTGCATCGAGGGGTGCCCAGAGTAGAGTCTAGAGAGTAGAAGTTGAGGGGGGTATGAGATTGGGCCAGTTATTCCAGTGGTGTTGTTAACGGAAGAGACTCATGGACATCATTAAGACCTGGGGACTGACCGGAGGGATGTTAGGACAACTGGTGGTGTCTAATTTTGTGTGCCAGATCCTTTAGGGCCTGATTGTCTGCTGTAGATAGCGCTTTGTCCACGAACAAGGCCCATTTGTGTTGGTATCGAAGAAATTGTTGATGGTTGGCGAAGTCCATTTTCTCTATCCTGAGTAGGTTCAATAGATCTGTTTTGAAATCTTTGATAGTGGGGGGGTAGAAGAGATCCACTTTTTTAGGATTGCCCTCCTGGCTGCCATATAGCAGGTAGCGATCCAGGCCTTATTATGTTGGAGGATTTTGGATTTAAGCTAGGTTAGAGTTAGCATGGTAGTATCCAAGGAGCGGAATAGTGAAGAGAAAATGTTGTGGGGAGTAAGACCCGTGATTGTAGCTGAAAAAAAATTCTACGCGTTTCCAGAATTTCAAAATGTATGGGCAAGACCATAGTCTATGTAGGAGTGAGGGCCTGGACATGTTGCACAGTGGGCATTTGGTCTGGTCCGGATAGAGTTTAGATGTTAGGTGTGAGATGTAGGCCCGATGAATGATTTTATATTGCTGTTCACACCAAAATCTGTTTGTTATAAAGGCCCAAATGGTCTTGTAACCCGTTAGAATGCTGCTGAGAGCATCTGTGGATCGTAGATCTCTGTTCCAGGAAGAGAAAGAGGGAGAGTTGTATGACATCTTGGAGCTAAAAAGAGGCTTATATAGGTCAGAGATTTTATGAAGATTCCGATTTATAAATGTATCCAGTAATGATAATTTAAAGCGTAGGTTTTTCAGAGGTCATTTGCTGGCCACAAAGCTAGTTGCCTGGTTGATGTATAGTAGGTGCTGGGTTGGCAATTTTAACCTGTGCAGAATCTGGGTAAAGGGGAGAAGATTTCCTGTAGAGACATCATAGAGTTGTGCGAATCTGTAAAGACCTTTGGAAGCCCAAGTGGAAAACGCGGGGTATTGCAATATGGTTGGACATATGGGGAGAAATTCACAATTTTTTCCCTATCTCTCTCCTGGCCACCGCCGTGTCCCGGATGAGGAGGTTATGTTTTAGATGGGGGGAATTGCTCTGGTCCCACAGTAGACAGGAGAGATTGTAAAATCTTATGTTGGGTAGATTGGCACCCCCTTCAAGTTTGGGCAGAAACAATTTTTGTAGAGCTATGCGAGGTTTGCGACCTTTGCATAATAAGATGGATAGAGCTTTTTATAATTTTTGGAGGTCATTGTGTTTTCAGTAGGGGGATCGTTTGAAGAGGGTATAGTAATTTGGGGAAACTGACCATCTTGTAAAGGTGGCATCTGTCAAACAATGAGAGAGGTAGGCTTGACCAGTTTTCTAATTCCATAATGACTTTGTGGAGTACGGAGAAAATATTGAGTTGGTAGAGTGAGGAGGGTGACTTCCCTATTTTTATCCCTAGGTAGGTTATGTGATTTTTTGCTATGGGGAAGATTAAAGACACAGCCCAAGGGGGGGTCGGACCTGGAAGAGGGGAAGGATTTCACTTTTGGAGAAATTTATTCTCAAGCCCGAGCAGGCTCTGAACATATTAAAGATTTCTTGGATGTGTATCATGTCTTCACAGGGGTTTGAAGTGAAGATAAGAATATCGTCTGCGAACAGTGCTGTGCGGAGTTCTAGTGAGCCCGTGGAGATTGGGATGAGAGAGTAGAAATCTAGAGAGTGGTCCTAGTGCTAAATTAAATAATAGGGGAGATAGGGGGCAACCTTGCCTGATGCCTTTGTGAAGACGGATTCTATTAGAAACATGTCCTGCAGCTACTATGTTGGCTGACGGGGCTGAGTTCATCGTATGTATGAGGTGGCTGAATGACCCAGAGAAGCCAAGCTCAACCAGTGAAAGCTAACATTATTGAAGGCTTTCTCTGCTTTCTCTGCGTTGAGTGTTACTATAGCCGATTCCTCAGATGAGCTTTTTCTGACCATTTCCAGTACTGTTAGTACCTTTCTATTATTGGATGTAGCAGATCTTCCTTGGGTAAAATCCGCTTGGGAGGGTTGAATGAAGCATGGCATAATGGGTGCAAGTCTATTTGTAATAATTTTGGAGAGCAATTTGAAGTCCAGATTTAGAAGAGAGATTGGGCGATAGGAGCCTGGGTTAGTGGGGTCTTTGCCCTTCTTTGGGATAAACTTGATGGGCTTGAAGACCAGTGGTCAGGTATTGGTTCCCGTCTAGTATCTTTTGATATACCAATTGGAGTGTAGGGGCTATGGTGTCTTGAGATAGTTTGTAAAAGTCTGAGGTGTACCCGTCGGAGCCCGGCGCTTTCCCTGGAGATAGTGACTTAATTATGTGTATTATTTTTTGTCGAGGGATATTGGAGCATTCAATTGCGCTAGAAGAGATTTATCTATGGTGGGGAGCAGGATCTTATCTAAGAAAGATTGTGCTTTATGCTCATCAATAGGATCTTGTCCATACAGTGAGGCAAAACATTCCTCTAAGACGAGGTTGATTTGTTTTGGGGAGGTGACCAGGTTTCCGGATTTGTCCTTTAGAGCGGCTATATCTGTAGGGGTATGAGGGCCTTTGCATATATGGGCTGGAAGTTTACCAGCTTTATTGCCGTACTTATGGTAATTAAGATCTAATAGTGATTGGTGGATCCTTTCCTGTGCCTCTGCCCACATTTCAAAGCAGTCTTTGGCTTTTTGCCAAGCTTTTCTGTGGATTGGTGAGTTTTTTGAAGCTAGGTTTGCTTGAGCCACTCGTAGAGTCTTGCTCGCTTCATGGTATTCTTTGTGAAGAGGCACAGGAAATGATCCTTCCCCATATGACCACTTTCCCAGTTTCCCAAAAAAGGTTGGGGTTGTCAATGTGTTCCGAGTTGATATATATTGGTATATTGGCAAAATGTATCCCAGGTGTCATTTAAAAATTTTTTAAGAGTATCATCATAGGCTAGGTATGCAGGGAAATGCCATATTCTTAAGCGGTTCTGGTTTACTAGACCCATTAGCAATACTGAGATCGCCGCATGATCTGAGATGCCAATGTCATGGATGCAGGGTTCAGACGCATGTTCTATAAGGAGAGGATTTAGGAAGGGTTTAATCTATCCTAGAGAGTGATTTGTGAGGGGGCGAGAAGATGGTATATTCTCTACCCTCTGGGTGAGTCCATCTCCAAAAATCTGTAAGTTGAAGGCTGTCAGAGAATTGCAATAGATGAGAGGGGACTTGGGGAGGATATGGGGCATTCCTGCAGGTGTCAGCCGATTAATCTTCTCGAGTATCTGCTACTGTATTGAAATCACCCGCCACCAGTAGAGGCAGGTGGAAGTGTGGTGCTAAACTAGCGGTAAGGTTTTTGAAAAATTGTTTTGAGGGGGAGTTTGGGGCATAAACATTAGATAATGTCCACTCACGATTAGATGTTAGTTAGTTTCACTGTGAGGAGACTTCCCTCGCTATCTGCGTGAGTTGAAATAATGTCGCAGTGGAGGTTTTTATTAATTAGAATGAGGACCCCTGCTTTACTCTTTACTGCAGGGGACCCAACCTCCTGGCCCACCTATAGTTTGTGCATGCGGGGAAAATCAGGGGTAGCGAGATGCGTTTCCTGAAGCATCGCAATGTCTACTTTCTGCTGCACTTAAGGTTCCTAAAAGCACAGTGGCCTCCATAATCCTTAAATGGAAGACGTTTGGGATGACCAGAACCCTTCCTAAAACTGGCCGTCCGGCCAAACTGAGCTATCAGGGGAGAAGAGCCTTGGTGAGAGAGATAAAGAAGAACCCAAAGATCACTGTGGCTGAGCTCCAGAGATGCATTCGGGAGATGGGAGAAAGTTGTAGAAAGTCAACCATCACTGCAGCCCTCCACCAGTCGGGGCTTTATGGCAGAGTGACCCAACGGAAGCCTCTCCTCAGTGTAAGACACATGAAAGCCTGCATTGAGTTTGCTAAAAAACACCTGAAGGACTCCAAGATGGTGAGAAATAAGATTCTCTGGTCTGATGAGACTTTTTGGCCTTAATTCTAAGCAGTATGTGTGGATAAAACCAGGCACTGCTCATCACCTGTCCAATACAGTCCCAACAGTGAAGCATGGTGGTGGCAGCATCATGCTGTGGGAGTGTTTTTCAGCTGCAGGGACAGGACGACTGGTTGCAATCAAGGAAAAGATGAATGCGGCCATATACAGGGATATCCTGGACGAAAACCTTCTCCAGAGTGCTCAGGACCTCAGACTGGGCCTAAGGCTTACCTTCCAACAAGACAATGCATCTACATTATTGCATCTTTCCCAAAAAGACTCATGGCTGTATTAGATCAAAAGGGTGCTTCTACTAAATACTGAGCAAAGGGTCTGAATACTTAGGACCATGTGATATTTCAGTTTTTCTTTTTTAATAAATCTGCAAAAATGTCAACAGTTCTGTGTTTTTCTGTCAATATGGGGTGCTGTGTGTACATTAATGAGGAAAAAAAATGAACTTAAATGATTTTAGCAAATGGCTGCAATATAACAAAGAGTGAAAAATTTAAGGGGGTCTGAATACTTTCTGTCCCCACTGTATATGTATCAATTTCAACGTAATTTTAATGTTATTTTTTATTAATTCCTTCCTCTCCTCTTCCCTTATTTGTTCTCTTTGCAGATTTATTTTTTGACATTAATATGTCCATAATGTACAAAAGTGAGTTTTTATTCCCTGCATTTGTATGTAAGCTTTCTACAATGTGCTTGGCACATTAATCTGATGAAGACTTGGCTATTCATACTGTAGTCTCCTCCCAAACACTACAGCAGGGGTAGGCAACCTTCAAGAGATGAAGATCTACTTGAACAACACTGATGAAGTCAAAGATCACCGGCAGTGGTCCCCCCTACCCCCCCTCCCCCCCCCCCTCAGAATGCAGGGTTTAGGTGTGCGTTGTGCTCAGAATGCAGGGTTTAGGGGTGCATTGTGCTCAGAATGCAGAGATCAGGAGTGCGTTGCACTCAGAATGCAGAGTTTAGGGGTGCACTGCACTCAGAGTGCAGGGTTTAGGGGTGCATTGCGCTCAGAATGCAGGGTTAAGTGATGCGTTGCAGTCATGATGCAGGGTTTAGGGGTGCGTTGTGGTCAGAATTCAGGGATCAGAAGTGCGTTGTGCTCAGAATGCAGGGTTCTGGAGTGCGTTGTGTTCAGAATGCAGGGATCAGGAGTCCATTACGCTCAGATTGCAGAGCTCAGGAGTGCGTTTCATTCACAATGCAGGGGATCAGGAGTGCGTTGCACTCAGAATGCAGGGTTTAGGGGTGCGTTGTACTCAGAATGCAGGGTTTAGGAGTGGGTCGTGCTCACAATGCAGGGATCAAGGGGGGGATGTGAAGGGTGGTAAAGGACACTGCTATGGGGGAGACCCTGCCCATAACAGTGTCCTCTGCCCCTTCAAATCACCTCCACCCCCCATACATACACAGTGGTGTCTTCTGCCCCCCCTCCTTTCCCCTATAGCAGTAACCTCTTCCCTCCCATAGCACAGTGTCCTACCTGCTTACACAACGGAGACTGGAAGGCAGCACAGTTCTGGACAGGGGGCGGGAGCTGGCAGAGTCACTTTTCATATTAGCAAACTGGTAATTGGCTGCTTAGGACCACCCTGTGTCGTAGCAACTAATCCCCAGCAATTTAACATAAAAAGTTCATTTGGCCAGCTCCTCCTCCCACCTTCCACCCTGAGCTGTGCTTCCTCCCGGTCTCCACTCACTGATCACAGCGGCGGAGGAGGATGGAAACGGGAGGGTGAGAGAGAGACCAGGACATAGATGGCGCGGAGGAGCCGTGGAGGAGGCTGGGAGGGGAGACCAGGACCGGCACATAGGAGGCGGGGGTTGACGGTGCAGGAACCTGTTCGCGGTCTACCTGTCACCTGCCTGTGGTCGACAGGTGGACTGCGATCGACAGGTTGCCGACCCCCGCACTACAGAGTTCAACCGATTCAAGCACTGTTCCAGGCACCCAGGAAACTTTTTATATATGTGTGTTGTTCAACAAGCATATATTTGGTGTTATTATGTTATGTTATATTGTAAGAAATATAAATGTGAATTTAATATTTTGGTGTTTATTCACGGCAGCTCCACCAATTTCTTATTCGTACCTTCTTTTCACTCCAGGTTTTAATCACTGAAAGTGAACAGAGAAAGTTGTAAATTGGAACTTACATTGGGCTCGAGCCCTGGCAGGCAGTGGGTGACAATCACCAATCACAAACACTGTTACATAGGAAGAATAACTTATATAATCACCATGTGTGGAAATACCAGCTATTTCTCTTCTTTCCCACCATCCATACAGAACAGCAAGGAAGTAAACGGAAGTTTAATATACTGTAAGCAGATGGCTGCCATTGAATACCTCCCAACATTTTGAGATGGGAATGAGGGACACCTACTAACAAACGTATGTAGGCATAGGGCACGCCCCCTGCCACACCCCCTTAAAGGAGAATTAAGCCCCGCAAAAAAAGGTTAATTAAATCCACAAGTGCTTTTTTTAACACTACTATTCCTTTATATTGGCTTTTAAAATGTACAAATGCAGCAATTTAGAAATCGGATGAAAGGTTTAGTACTGGGAAAGATAAAAAGTGCATTTTATATACAACTATATGGATCAGACCAAAATGAGGGACAAATGAGGAGGAAAGAGGGACAGAGGGACATTGCTCCAAATCAGCAACAGTCCCTCGAAATCAGGGACAGTTGGGAGCTATGCCATTGAAGTGAACCCGTTGCTTTGATCTGTATGGGCAATGCACAGGTATGAAGTGCTAATACAAATAACACTATAACTAAAATGTTGAATGTATTGTAATAATGTTGTAATTTTGCCCTGTTGATTGCTGTTATTGTGGTATGTCCATTTAAGTTTCAGCTGTCTCTATTTTTTTGACATACATTTGTAGAAATAAGTAATGGCAACCATGCCTGAGTTTTGCGGCCTTTTTCACAATTCTGGGTTTTTGCAACACATGGATCTGGATCATGCAGCTCATTTCATGACATGCCTCCAGCTCCCAGTGAGAGCAACTGGTTTATGGAGATTTGGGGATTTTAGCCTTGGTTACTTACCAGTTTGTTTGTCTCTTGTGATCCTGCAGTCTGTGGATCCGCTGAAGATATTTCTTTTGTTTTCGTTCATTTCGCCTGTATTTTGATGCAACATTTCGAGAGAATTCCCTTTGTTTGAGTTCTTTCAGTCTCTGTTGAGAAAGAAGTTAATCAGAAAAGATATAGCAGTGTATACTTTTTGTTTGCTTGTTTCTTTTTTTTTTTTTTTACAAAAAGACAAATAAATAGGAGTTATAAGACCTATGTATAAAAGTTGGTCATTTTCCAGCAACTAAGAGAAAAAGATCCATTCCGCAACACTGTATAATTTGAAGAGCTCAGCCAATTGAAAGATAATTACAGTATACCAAGAAGCCTTTATGTTGTTTTTTCCATTCATTTTAATCACTGTAAACAAGCTTTCAATTAACCACATGGATATCATCTAGTGTTTCTTCCAACACCAAAAAACAATCCGAATTCTTGATGGTAGATTACCCTTATAACTGTATCCTTAACATGAACAACAAATAGCCATGTGCAGATAAGGTTAATAGATATTGAGCAAGCCCTTGCATACCTCTTTAACTGCCGGCGCTGTGGAATAATTAATTATTGCAGTTTACAGCAGATTAACTTTTCCTTTCAGCTGCTCAGCTCATTCTGCTCCTCTTCCTACAGTAACCTGGCTGCCTGTCAGCCTTCATATAGCTAATGGAACCTCTACTGTTTTTATTAGTTTATTTTTGATCTTACTATTATTATCTATAATATCCCTTTTATTCCATATTATCCCTTAGTGCCATTTCACTAATACCTTCTTAGTACATGCTTGATGGACTTTTGTCACTGGTGGTGTGGTGCTGATGGCACTGCTTCGCCGTCTGGCCTCTTCCCAATCCGGGAGCTGTGACGCGTCTTGTGGGTCTCCTCCCTTCCCCAGGCCATTCCCTCTGGGGGGGTGGACACCAGGCTACTGCGCGTCGACGGCACGCACCATGCTGTGCGTGCGGCGTCCCTTATGTGGCGCCGTTATGCACAGCTGTTGTTTCCATGCTCATGGGCTATTGTGGAGTACTTTATGTGCCGTTTGGCCGGACACTCTTGTCCGACTTGCGGCGCCCCTCCTCCCTGCTGCACGGCGTGACGTTGGTGGGCGGCCCCGGGGTGGCGTTATATGGACGTCTTCCGGGGCGGCCTGGGCACTCAAGGCTCTGCACACACTCGGTCTCACAGTATTTGGGAATCTTCCCTTCTTAGGGGTCCCAATCTTCTCCAGGTACACTTATCATTTCCCCTCTTTTGGTGGTTACTACACTGTTTTTGATTTGGTTATCTCCTCATCCTTCATCACTATTGGCTAACCCTCTGGTTGCCTGCCTATTCCTTTTCTATGTCCCTCACTGTCCTTCCCCCCACCTCACTGAATTCCGTGGGGTTTTTCTTTTCTTCTCTATTCCTTCACTTATAGTTTCTTACCTCCACTTCCCAGCACTCCTATATATCTTGTACAATTATTCCCTCACTTCTCTCATAGACATGCCTCGGTTCCCATGCCTGCCCTGGTTGGCGCCTGTTTTGATCTCTGCGGGGCTCCTCGCCACAGCTCCTGGTTGGGGGTACCCTGGATGGCTTGCGGTGTCCCGCCACTACACCATCAGTGCACAGAAACCCAGTAAGTATATCTATATATTAGCTGCGGGGGCTCACTTACCTCGCTCCCCCATTACTATTGTGCTTGCCCTCTTTCTGCCTTATTCATTTCAATATCCTTTCAGATACCACACGTGCTTGCTGCTGACGAGTGGCATGGAAGCCACGAAACGCATTGAGCCATCATTCGCCGTGTTTGAACTTTCCATATATAGTTCTCATCATTTTACCAATATTTAAGCCCCCCCACAGGTCCAGTGAGGCCTTAGGTCCAGCAGGCATTACCGTTTCCAATATAATTCTACCCAATTCCGATTGTGGTGAACTAGGGAATTTTGTCAAGGTGGTATCTCGTGCCATCATTACTTAACCTTTATCCTCATTACCAATCCATCATTTGTATGAATATTACAATGTATGTTATTTTATATTTATTTATGCATTATTTGTTTGGTTGTATGCATTTTACGATTGTAACGTGTATGCTCTAGTATTATGTGAATAAATTCCTCTATGTTCATCCTACTACCTTCTTGCTGCCACATGCTTCATACAAAGTCCCACTCTCCCCCTTAACCAATCCCCCTTGTTCATGATATGAAGACACAAAGCAGGTGCACGGAAAGAAGGGAGAGCCAGAGACCAGACTTAAACCAGTTCACTACTTCTCTTCTGAGGTTTGAGGTTCCATTGCTCCACATGGTTGCAGAGCGTTTATTTCTTCTTCTTTTTTTTTTTTTTTTTTTACTTTACTTGTGTGTGTTTTTACCACATGTTGCTAAAAATAGGACAGGATACAATTTTGCACACCACCTTGTAACACATTGTAATGCACTGCACAAAAAGGATGTTGACCTATTTTTTCTAGGGCACACCTATAAATCCTAATGGATCAAAATTAAACCATAGAAAATTAGACTATTTACAGTGTCCTTGTGTTGGGACTGTATTGGGCAGCAAAGCAAATGCTGCCAAATGCTTTCGTTGTGACTATGCCCTTACTGTTCATTTACTGCTTTTTAAAATATCTAAATACTTACGATATATATTCATAGCCTGACCATAGGTTCACTTAAAGTGTAATTAAAGGCAACACTTTTTTTTATTTTGGATATTTGGATTGAGTAAAGGAGGATTATAACTCCTGTCAGACTTGGGTTTTTTTTTGCCATCTGTGTCCCTTAGGAAAGATTTCCCTTCATTTCCTGTCCCATAGCCAAAACAGGAAGTGAGAGGAAATCCCTCCAAAGTGAGGGAAACGCGGGATGTCACTAGGGTCAATACAACTAGTGTCTCCATTGGAAGACTTCCCCTCTATTACTGTTCTGGTGTCAACTCCAAATTTGTGATTTTCTTTCACTTTCAGTGATAACAGTAAACAGGACAAATAGAGAGGGTGAATCTCATAGTTACATAGTTGGTAAGGTTGGATAAAGACACTAATCCATGCAGTTCAACCTGTGTGGGTGTTCATGTCGATAATCATTTCCCATATCCCTGTATATTGTGTTCACTAAGATGCATGTCCAAGAATCTTTTTAAAACTATCAATACTTCCTGCTGACTCTATCAATTGTGGAAGGGAGTTCCACATCATTGCTGCCCTGACAGTGAAAAACCCCTTATGCAGCTTAACCCCTTCCCAACCAGCCGCCGCAGTTATACTGCGGCAGGATGGCTCCCCTGCGTGAGCCATCGTAGCTGTAAGTCGGCTCTTTAAGACACTGTAGCAGGCGCGCAGGCGCCTGCAGCGTGTCCTCGGAGCAGACGCGCGTGCCCGGCAGGCGCAATGACCGCCAGCCACCAGCGATTGCTCGTGACAGAGTGAGAACTGGGATCTGTGTGTGTAAACACACAAATCCCGGTTCTGTCAGGGGAGGGGAGACAGATTGTGTGTTCATACTAAGTAGGAACAACGATCTCTCTCCTCCTCCAGTCCGCCACATTCCCCCCACAGTTAGAACACATCTAGGGAACACATTTATCCCCTTAATCGCCACCTAGTGTTAACCTCTTCCCTGCCAGTGACATTTATACAATAATCAGTGGCTATTTTTAGCTCTGATCGCTGTATAACTGTCACTGGTCCCAAAAAAGTGTCAAAAGTGTCTGATGTGTCCGTCGCAATGTTGCAGTCCCGATAAAAATCACAGATGACCGCCATTACTAGTAAAAAAAAAAATAATAATAAAAATGCCATAAATCTATTCCCTATTTTGTAGACGCTATAACTTTTGTGCATACCAAAATACCATACGCTTATTGTGATTTTTTTTTTACCAAAAATATGTAGAAGAATACATATCAGCCTAAACTGATGAAAACATTTTTTTTTTTTTTTTTTTAATTGGGATATTTATTATAGCAAAAAGTACAAAATATTATGTATTTTTTCAAATTTACACTCTTTTTTGGTTTATAGCGCAAAAAATAAAACAGCAGAGGTGATCAAATACAACCAAAAGAAAGCTCTATTTGTGGGGAAAAAAGGACATCAATTTTGTTTGGGTACAATGTGGCGCGATTGTCAGTTAAAGCGACGCAGTGCCGTATCGCAAAAAATGGCCTGGCCAGGAAGGGGGTAAATTCTTCCAGGGCTGAAGAGGTTAAGGTCAAACCGCTTCTCCTCCAATTTCAATGAGTGTCCCGTCTTTCTACACTCCTTAAGACTAAGAATAGTTTGCTTCCTATGCTGGGATCACCATTGAGATATTTGTATATCGCTATCATATCTCCTCTCAAGCGTCTCTTCTCCATGGAAAATAAATTTAATGTTTGTAGTCATTCCTCATAACTGAGGTCCTCTAGTCCTCCTATTAATTTTGTTGCACTTCTTTGGACTCTCTCCAGTTCCAACACATCCTTCCTGAGGATTGGTGATCAGAACAGGGCAGAATACTCCAGAAGTGGCTGAACCAAAGTTATAAAGTGGCTGGATTATTGTTTTGGTGATAAAATTGTGCAGAGCTATAAATAAACAATTGCAAACATTGTATAAGCAGTAATAACTGCAAACATCAAAACATATGAAAAGTGTAAATCAGTCTCCATCAAAGCATATATAGTGAAAAAATCCATCAAATACAAAAATACCCCTAAAACTGTGATTAAACAGTCCACCACAAAGAGTGAATATATCCATAATTGTTCTGGAGCTGAGAGTAATAAATCCTTTCAGATGATCACTCCACTAGCCGAGAAAGCAAGAAACACTTCACCAGAACACCTAGGGTGCATGTAGATCCACCTTATAGATATTTATTATTTTAATATTTTTATTATGTATTATTATAGATATTTATTATAGCAAAACGTAAAAAATATTGGGTTTTTTCAAAATTGTCATTTTTTTTTGTTTATAGTGCAAAAAATAAAAACCGCAGAGGTGATCAAATACCGCCAAAAGAAAGCTCTATTTGTGGGAAAAAAAGGACATAAATTTTGTTTGGGTACAGCGTTGCACGACCACGCAATTGTCAGTTAAAGCAACGCAGTGCCGTATCGAAAAAAATGGCCTGGCCGGGAAGTGGGTAAATCCTTCCAGGGCTGAAGTGGTTAAATGATAAAAAAAAATCTTTACTGGAAACTAAATTATTTGATAAAACATGGCAGGAAATGAAACATATTACAACGGTTTAAACGCTTACAGGGGTTAAGGGTTATACGTTATTTACTCCGCTATGGAATAACTCCAGTTATGGGGAATTAAAGAAATTGGAAGGGTTTGACTTATGGAAGACTAAAGGGTTGAAGTATATAGTCCAATTATTTCATAATGATGTGCTAAAAACCTTTACCCAATTATGTAATGAATATGGGATCCCAAATCAAAGATTCTTTCAATTTCTCCAGCTTAGACACGCTATACAGGCGCAGGCCCGTTCTCACAAAATTAAATTTAATACATCTACAATAATTTCATTGCTGTCCAAGAGGGAGGCCAAGAAAGGTCTTTTATCATATTTATATTGTGTACTTTACAATAAACTCCAAAAATCGGTGGATATACCAGCGAAAGCTCATTGGGAATGAGATTTGTGGTCGATATCAGATGACCAAAGGGAAGCTGCATTGTCTGTGGTGCCCATGTTCTCTTTATCTTCTACACAAAAACTAACCCAACTATTCATCCTACATAGGACTTATCATACAGCGAAGAAGTTATTCAAATGGAAGCGTAGAGATACCCCTTTATGTCCTAGGTGTAAATGGGGTCCGGCCAACTTAATATGTTATGGAGATGCCCCAAACGCCACCGATACTGGCAGGGGTTATGTCTACTATTAATGGTCTCTTTGGGATGGAGCTGCGGCTAGAGCCAGGTATATGTCTTCTGAGTATGATAGATGTAACTAGGATCCCCAAAAACACCCTTATGCCAATAGTGAGGAGTCTATTTCAGGCTCGAAAGCTTATAGCACAAAAATGGATGTCATGATACGCCCCAATTCTAGCCGAATGGAAAACACAAAAAAAGCAAACTATACTCAAAGAGGAATAAATATTTTTACACAGAGGTTGCCCAGGGAAATTTGAGAAAGTGAGGAAGAGGTGGTCAGAATTCCTGGACTGAAAGATGGATTGGGTGTATATAGACAAATATAGATAATAGGGGACTATAGAGGAAGGGGATTGGGTTTTTTTTTTTTTTCTTGTTTAGTTTGTTTAATATTGAAATATATGATTGTTGTGAATATCAATATATACATGGTATGTATGTATGTTTTGTATTGTTCAAATATAAAATTAATAAAAGAAGATCTGATTAAAAAAAAAAAAAGGATATCCCAGCACTGACGATAATAGGAGGATGTTTGACCATCCTTTATTGGTGGTCATATTATCTGGTAAGGTGGATCTAACTGCATTATGGTGTTCTAGTGAAGTGTTTTTTGCTTTCTTCGCTAATGGAGTGACTATCTGAAACATGTACATGCTATTTAAGCTCTAACGAGTAGGGCTCTCTGATTCCTACTGTATTAAACCGTATTGTAATTGTACTGTCTGCCCTTATGTTGTAAAGCGCTGAATAAACTGTACTATATAAATCCTGTATAATAATAATTATAATAATAATTTATCACAACCCCTGTAACCAGTTTTATATCCAAGAACAAGCCCTGTGGTCCATGCCTACAGACCTAATTTTGTAAATTAAGCGTCTATGGGGGACTGTATCAAATGCTTTTGCAAAATCCAGATACCCCACATTCACAGGCCTACATTTATCTAGATGGCAGCTCATTTCCACGTGGAATGTTAACAGGTTGGTCTGGCAAGAACAAACTTTCATAAATCCATGTTGATTACTACTAATGATACCTGTCTCATCAGCATATTCTTGGATATACCGTATTTATCGGCGTTTAACACGCACCGGCGTATAACACGCACCCCAATTTAGGAGGGAATTTTAAGGAAAAAAAAACTTTTAGGAGGGAAGTTGAAGGAAAAAAAACTTACATTTAAATGCCCATCATTGCAGCCTTCTCAGTGCAGCCTTCCCCAGTGCAGCCTTGTTAGTGCAGCCATGTCAGTGCAGCCTTCTCAGTGCAGCCTTGTTAGTGCAGCCTTGTCAGTACAGCCATGTCAGTACAGCCATGTCAGTGCAGCCATGTCAGTGCAGCCTTCCCCAGTGCAGCCTTCCCCAGTGCAGCCTTTCCCAGTGCAGCCTTTCCCAGTGCAGCCTTCGATCCCCTGTCCTGAGCTTTAAAATCGCCGACCGCGATTTGAAAATGGCGCCGCCGGCGCCGAAATACACCGAGCCGGTCCTCGGCTCTTTCCGGCGACTCTCGTACACTTTCGGCTCCACTCGTAGTCCCGAGCGGAGCTATCCGAACCTAGCCGAGTAGGTTCGGATAGCTCCGCTCGGGACTACGAGTGGAGCCGAAAGTAAACGAGAGCCGCCGGAAAGAGCCGAGGACCGGCCCGGTGTATTTCGGCGCCGGCGGCGCCATTTTCAAATCGCGGTCAGCGATTTTAAAATTGTGACAGCTCGGGATCGCAGGGGATCGGCGTATAACACGCACCTGCGACTTTCCCCTGATTTTAAGGGGAAAAAAGTGCGTGTTATACGCCGATAAATACGGTAGTTCCTTATCATCCCCTCTAATAGTTTTCATACTATTGATGTTAGACTGACTGGCCTGTAGTTTCCAGGAATATATCTCTGCCCTTTTTTGAATATTGGTACCCCCTAACAGGGGCACAAAAAGTAATACAAACTGACAGGTGTTCTTTCAATTTCAATTTCTTTATTGTTTTTTCTTTATGATATATCCAAATATAAAAACACAACACTTATCAACCACCAAATACTATTTACCATTATTTATACCCCCCACCCCCTTTTTATTACTAAACCTCTGCCGTGACTCCCGACCTCCCCCCTTCCTCCGCTCTCTTTAAGTCTACATATCTCCTTGACAGCTTAAACTCTCTCCAGACCCTCCATTTACTTACAAATTGTTCTATTCCCTCATCTCCACAGAAACTTACATATTCCATATTGTAAATCTCATCCACTTTTTTACACCAACTTCCCATCTTAGGACTTTCGATCTCCTGCCACTGCTGAGGTATTAAGCTTTTGGCTGCATTCATTAGATGGGGAACCAATGTTCTCAGGTAATGTTTAATTGTCATTCTTACCCCATTAAACAAACACCTCCATGGTTCCTCTGGAATCTCTATATTGGTAATCCCCTTAATTACCTGCAACACCTCTCTCCAATAGTTTTTAATTTTTGGATACTTCCACCATATGTGGGCCATTGTTCCCACTTCACCACATTCGCCCGGGATTGTCATGAAACTTCCTTTTGACATTTATGTGCCTTACCCGGTTGTAATATACCAGCTTGCTAAAAATTTATAATTCATTTCTGTGGTGTTACTGTCTATTCCCGTGAAATGTGTCATCTTGAGGATTTTCCCATAATCTTGATCTCTCTCCCTTACCCAGTTCTTCTTCCAACTTTTTTATGAATGGTGGTATTTCCAGCCTCTTCAATCTTACAAGCACTTTATAGATCCTTGAGAACTCCCTCTTTGTTCCTTTTGCCATACGTAGCCGCTCGAATGGCCATAAGTCCTCCTCGGATCTTACTGGTTGAGGCAATGATGTAACAAAATGTTTCAGCTGGGAGTACCGCCATTCATCTATTACCATTAAGTCATTTTTTATTTTAAATCCTGTAACGTGTATATTTTGCCTTTCATCGTGATATCTTTTATTTGTGCATCTTCTTTTTTTATCCATTCCCCAAACAATCTCCCTTTCCCCAGTGGAAGAAAATTAGTTTCTTTGAATGGTATCAGGGGTGAATTAAATTCCCATTTTTCCTTTGTGTGCATCAAATCCCAGATTGCCAAGATTTTCTTTGTTATTACATGTGTATTTTCACTTATTTCTCTATATTCAGGTGGTATTCAAATTATTTTCCCCAGTGCTACATTGCTAATCTTGTTTTCCAATGTAACCCATCTTTTTCCCTATTCATTTTTAGCCATTCTAACACCCATGATAGTAATATCGCATTATAGTAATTTTTTATATCTGGCATCCCCAGCCCCCCTTGCTTTTTGTCTTTATTCAGTACCGCGAGGCTTATCCTCAGTTTCTTTTTCTGCAATATAAACCTGAGTAGTAATGTTTTTAGTGTGTTAAAATACACTTGTGGGAGGATTGGCAGCATTTGCATTTTATACATGATCTTAGGCAAAATTGCCATTTTAAAAATATTTATCCTGCCTAACCAAGAGAGGTGTCCTGTTGCAGTTTTGTTAATTTCAGTTTTTATTTCATTCAGGAGCGAAATAAAATTTGCCTGGTATATTGTCTCTTCAGATGGTGTTATTTTTTATTCCTAAGTATTTTAATTCCTTTTCTTGCCATATAAATGGGAACTCTTGTTGGAATACCTGCGCGTCCTGTTTCTTCACGTTGATATTAAGAATCTCTGATTTAGAGGGGTTCATTTTAAAGTTTGATATTTCTCCACAGGTTTTTAATAGCTTCATTAGATTGGGAAGGGTTACTCTGCGTTTGGTGATGTAAAACAGTATATCATCGGCATATGCTGCTAGTTTGTGCTGTTCGTCTCCTATCATAGTCCCCCCTATATCTGAACTCTGTCTGACTGCCGCTCTAATGTGGCTCTAACGTGACTCTAACGTGGCTCTAACGAGAGAACAAACAATAGGGGGGACAGGAGGCAACCCTGTCTAGTCCCGTTATACATCTCAAAAGACATAGACACTGTCCCATTGACCTTTACCCTAGTTGTTGGATGGTTATACAATGCTTCAAACCAGTTGATCATCTTTGGGCCTACAACCATTACCTCCAATGTCTTCATCATGAATCCCCAGTCTACCCTATCAAATGCTTTTTCCGTGTCTATTGAGAGTAGTAGTCCTGGGGACCTACTTTTTTTTATTTCCTGCATGAGTAACAGTGTTCTAACCCTATTATCACTTCCTTCCCTTCCTGGGATGAATTTGACCTGGTCCGAATGGACCAAGTAGTTCATTACTATTTTCAACCTACTTGCTAGAACCTTAGGTCTATATATAGGTCTATAACTTGTACATAAGGGTAGCGTCTTTCCCTTCCTTTGGAATAATAGTAATAAGCGCTGCTAGAGCATCCCTTCTCATCTCCCAACTTGTTCCTATCCCATTCATGTAAGTGCATAGTCTAGGGATTAATATTTCCTTGAACCTCTTATAGTAGAATATTGTCAGCCCAGCTGGGCCTGGACTTTTCTCTGAGGCTGTATCTTTTAAGATCTGGCCTATTTCTTCTTCTGTAATAGGTTCTTCTAGGACGCGTAATCTGTCTTTCTGAGATTTTATTTAGACTTACTTCCCTCAGAAAGGTTTTTGTTTTCTCTATCCTCTCCTTTTCGTGCACTGGGGTCTCTTTCTGTTTTACTGAGTACAGTTCTCCATAATATTTTTGAAATACACCTGCTATCTCCTTTGTAGTAAATACAATTTCCCCTGTGCTACTTTGGATTCTCTCTATGAAATTTTGAGTTTTTTCCTTTTAAGTATTCTAGCCAGGTACTTCCCCATTTTGTTCCCTCCCAGATACGTCTCTTTCTTAATTCTATTACAAATACAATGGGTTTCTTGTTCTATTAGTTCTTTTAGTTGATCCCTGACAGGTGTTCTAATCCCTCTCCACTAAAGGCAAAACCAAGTTTTGCCTTTAGTTGTATTTTAAAGATCCAATTCAAATCACAGAAAGAGATATACTTGCGGATAGACACTGTATTAGAAGCCTCTAACTTCATTGTCTTACCTGCACTATCCTATTGTAACAGTTGCATTGAGTTTCCAAATGTGACTGTTCAGTCCAGTAGGCACCAGTGTTTGACCACGCTGTTCAGTACAGTCTGACTGCCGTGTTCAGACACTGTGCCTTTAAGGAGGAGAGGGCCCCCTCCGGGCAAACCTGCTCTTACAGCGGAGCTCCATCCAAAAGGGGAAGTTCTTCTTTAAGGACTTGTCCCCTGCTCTTTTTGAGGGGGATTAAGCTGGTATATGATTTTGACAGGTACCTGCTCCCACTTCCGCTCTGAGGCGATCGGAAGCAGATGTTTTCCTGCCTCCCTCCCCTCCTACGGTCTTCTGCGACATGTGACAGGTCCAGAAGACTGCTTGACCCTTCACAATGCACAGCGCTGCTCGAGCATGCACAGTGGGCACCCGGCCGTGAAGCTGCAAGCTGTCATAGCCGGGTGCCAATAGTTAAGATGCCGGCGCCGGGGAAAGAACACAGCAGGTAAAACCGGCTGAGGTGAGCACACCGCTGGATCATGGGACAGGTGAATGTCTGTTTTTTAAAAGTCAGCAGCTACAGTTTTTGTAGCATGTACAACACACACTTAGGGTTAATATGTATAAGGCCTAATAAAGGCCAGTCCATAAAGTTCTTTCTAAAAAGAGGGGGTCCAAGTAAAGACTGTGATCGTAGGAAAAAGCCCAGAATGGGCTTTGCGCATGCTTTGAAATGCGTTGTGCCGCCACATCCCAGGTGACATCAAAAACGCCATCCTCATCCTCCACGCTGCCTTCCATCCTATTCACCCGGAATGACATGGTACTTGCCGGCATCTCTTCCTATCGCACTGCAGTCATTGCAGACCTGGACTGGCGTGGTTTACATTGACTCCATCGGGATACTTACCTCCACAGATTTGTAGTAAACTCCACGCTCAGGATAATACCGGGTTGCAGCCCACCCTATTGGGTTCCCAAGGAAACTTACAGTGAATAGAGGTAAAAAATGGGGTAATTGACACTACCCTGTTGGACCAAATAAGTGTATAAAGTGGTAGGTAAGTAACTATCTGCAAAGAAAGGTGGGGTGGCTTATCCTATAGGACAGAGTGTGTATATGTGTAACCATCAGTGTTAGGTATAAGTGTGATATAGCAAACAAATGCTTAATCAAGTAGTCAATGTATATGTGGCAGATAACCAAATATGTGTAAGTAATCAAACAAACTGCATCATAATATAGAAAGGGGTGTATAAATGTAACTCTCAGGTCAAACCTAAGCCTAACAGCCTCGCATATATATTTAGTGTTGCACAAATATATCTCCCAAAAGTAGCAAACCATATAATTGAGTGTGAGTATAAAAAACCCAGTAACTTTGTGGTAAGTGAAAACCAAACCAAATGTGTATATAAAAATATATATAGAAAAATACATATAAAAAATATATATGGAAAAATATATATATATAAAAATATATAAAAGTATAGTCCCACACAAAACGTGTATGTAAAAAATAAGAATAGAGAATCAAAATACAAGTCCCACAGGTGATATATAAATTTGAGTGTAATTCCAGAATAGCCAGTTGTGACTTTTTCAGGTGACTTCGGTGCTCAGCAGATAAGACTCGTAGTGCTCCCACCAATGGGTCCCCACTCACCAAACGTTGTTACCCCTGCAGGGGTAATAGGCAAAAGTGGATAACCATGGATGGACCTCCTCCTCAGCTTTCTCCCTATCCCGTCAGTTGCTCCATCGGGCTCTTACAGCTATCTCCACAGACTCAGGGGTTATGCACTCGGTCAGAACCTCCCAAATCGCTCCACAGTTTCTCACAGCTGGGTCTGCCAGATTTAGCTCCGCCTGTCCAAGCCCAGCAACCAGTCAGTATTATGTTATACGCAACCTCCAAGACCCTTTCTTGATCTTCCTTCATGTGACTGCGATCAGGAAAGGCCCTTGGAGGTTGTGTATAACATAATGCTGACTGGTTGCTGGGCTTGAAGCACTGCGGCTTCCACATATATTTGCAAATGTGTGCAAGTAAACCCTCTGTGACTTGTTAGACAAGGCTAATTTGTTTTTTTGCAGGCTAGCTGGTAATTTTGCTGTAAATTTTTTGTCTCTTTGTGCTGTTCAGACACAACTCTCCCATTCTGCGCACTACAAGTTTGCACAAGCACACACGTGATGAGGAATGTTGCCATTATTCATGCTCACAGTTCACTGAGGTTGAAATTATTTCAAAGCAAAAATAAAGTTACCCAAAACCAAAAATTGTTTTTCATTTTGAATAGGGAAAAATCTGTTTTTTTTTGTATTTTTTGCAATAAGTTTCTCATTTACCAGGCTTCCTGCCTTTTACATACAAAATGAGAGGAAATCTCTCCAAATGAAAGTAAATCCCCTCTCAGAGGAAGAATTTTCCCCCTTAATTCCTGTTTTGTTGACTCAAAACATTGGATTTTCTCCTGACATTTATTCCCCATGACAGTGGTTACTAAACCAAACACAGAGTGTAAACCTCTCTAATGGGAACACAGGCAGCAATAACAAAATGGTGGAGGTTCTCAAACCCCCCCATTTTATCTAATAATTAGGAAGAAAGTCTGGCTTCAGAAACGTTTTAGAAAAAAACACACAATAAAGTGCTACTGGATTATAAAGAGAAAGAAAGATATGAGGCTTCAATTGCTTTTAAGCTGGTCTCCGGTCTCAAACATTTTAATTTGATATCTCAGTGACTAAAGAGAATGTAAATCTAATTTCTGTGCACCAAATTTCTTTACAAACCCAGATAATACCATATAAAGGTTGCAGTGACATCCTCATTGTGCTGCACATAACCTGTAAAGAGAGAGCAGAGCTGTGGGAGAGACCCAACAGGCACCACCTAGTACAGGCTGTCTGCAGAAAACTAGAGGAAGGGGGTAAAGACAAGACCAATCACCCTGCACAAGAAGAGAGGGCAGCAGTGATCGGTCTTTATTACAGGAAGCTCCTGCACAGAAGTAAAGTTTCACACTGGATTACTGCACAGATCTGGAAGAAATACACAAAGCACACTAAGATTAAATAGGAATACACATGCCTCTTAAAATCAGATAGTATTAGTTTATTACGGAGTTCATCTTTAAAGGAAATTTTCAGGAGATAAACATAAAATCTATTACGTAAAAGAACACACATGACTCTTAAAATCAGATAGTATTAGTTTATTATGGAGTTTAGCTTTAAAGGAAATTTTCAGGAGATAAACATAAAAGCTATGCTTGCTATTGCCTGGTTGTCATGCTAACCCTCTTACTTCAATACTTTTAGTCACTCATCTGGAACAAGAATGCAGATTAGGAGTCCTGATTATGGTTTACTTTGGTATGCTTTTGACTGTGATGTTTTGTAACATAAAACCAAATTACTTTCTTTTTTTTTTTAATTCAATGGGTATCACTATAAACACTTATTTCACTTGTGTAATACAGTCCATTTAAGATACACGGGGCAAAACTAATATCTTTCAGGACATCATTACAGTTCTGCCACAGCAGTTGGAGGGGAATAGAGAGCAGGTCACAGTTTATTTCGTTCAATATAGAGAAAGATTGTGCACCCCTGGGATGCTGTCTATTAAGGGAACACATGCTTACATTGCACTTGTTCCGATGAGCTGCTCCACAATGCTCTGATCAGTGCTACTCATTACTTTGGAAGCAGCCCTGAGCACTTGACGTCCACACACCTTGGCTCACTGATTCCATTAGCAGTATGCAGGTTTACTTTGCCAAGAGTAAGTACATTCTAGTATAAATCTAAGCTTTCAGTTCTCCTCTGTCACGGACTACACTGATAATGCTAATGCAATGGCAAATATAAACTGTAACTGCTCTGGATTTTTGCTGAGTCCAACAACTCCTATAAAAACTGTCATCTTTTTTTATATGTGAAGTCAAATATTTTTAAACAGTGGAGCAATCAGCTCATGTATTTTCAATAAGCAGGACAGTTATATATACTGAAACATAAGATAACTGTACTTAAGACATCTTTGTAAAGTTTATGCTTGCATGACTAAACTAGAATGAGAGTCTTAAGCCCTTGTACAAGCCCCTTCTCAAAACTCTACTATTTTAACTTTTACTATTAAAAATTAAAATAAGGCAAAGCTAATACTAAAAATGGACTTTCTGATAAGTCCATTGGGTTCAACCAATACAAGAAAACATTCATAAACCGAACCCTATTCCCACAGTTGATCCTGATGAAGGCATTTAAACCCTTACAAAGCATGGTCCTATTTTCTCCTAAAGGGGAAAAAATCCTTTCTGATCCCCTAAGACAATCAGATAATCCCTGGATCAACAATCACTGGTGTAATTACTTATAAATGGTAATATGAAGTTACAGTATATCCTGTACATTTAGAATTGTATTCAACTTTTTATTACTCAGTCAACTAAGTTGAAATAGTTTCTGAGATAGTCTATTTCACATTTTTCACTTTGAAGAAGCTTTTTCTATATGCAGAAAGTGGAAGTTACCCCTCACATATACCCAGTGAAGTGAACAGCCTCAGATGATACGCAGGGATGAAACAAATCTCCCTACATACGTTTTACATGTATATCTGCTGTTTTCAGCTTTATATACTGTTTAGAAAGTGCACATCGTGTTAGAATTTTCTCTTCCTGATTCACCTGTGGTTGTGGATTTATGCCATACACTGTGAGACAGCTGATTGGAGGAAAGGCACACACCCTCACTCCATATAGGCAGAGACTTGCAACGCTGTGCTGTGAATAGACCAGCTCTCTGCTAATCTACTTATAGCACCCACCCTGACACAAAATTTTGCCTGGTTTTATCACAGTTAGAGAACTTGTCCGAAGTTATCATGCTGATAACAAAAGAACAGAGCAGAAGACAGCCACAGGACTTAGAGCTTTGAAGAGAGACTTCTCTCTTTGAAGAGAGAAAACATTGCAGATATGCAGTATGTGCCTAGCTCAAATTTTTTGAATGGGGTTTACATCTACTTTTTTCTCTTTACTTTCAGACACAGAGAGTTCCTCCTTGTCCTCTGCAATGGCCTTTAGGTGAATAACATTGCACCACTATATGGATAAAGATCACTATGTGGACCATTGATGTATTTATACAAAGTGATAAATTCACCCTTAATTTCCTCCTCTCAAGGCAGAATACATTTAGTCCAACTAATCATTCATCTCTGCTTCTAAAGCTAGCCAGGCATGGATTGCAATTCGACTAGTTCAGTAGGGACCGACCAAATTTCATTTCATGTATAGGCTCCCATGTCAGGTTTTTCCTGAACGTTTAGTGCCACCGGCTATGGATGGCAACACTAATCATTGTGTTCTGCTGGCAGGTAAGGCTCCCTGCAGGCAGAACACAATAGCGCTGGGGGGGAGAATCCCCATCGACACAGTCAAGTGTTGATGGGGAATCTCTCTCCCGGTGCTATTGTGTTCTGCCTGCAGGGAGCCTTCCTGTGGTGGGAGGAAAGAAAATTGCATAATCTATGGCTTCCTTCAGTTTAGTTGCCCATTCTCTGCACTCTCTTCAGTGCCCCAAAACGAAACTGCATATTCCAGATGATGTCATACTAATGCTTTGTACAGGGGCAAGATTTTGTCTCTCCTTTTTTTCAATACAATAAATAATTTTGTTTACTTTAAAAACTGCAGGTTGGCACTGCACGCTGTTATTAAAGTATACCTAAAGGCTTTTTTTTTTAAGCCAAACACACCTGGGCTCGGTTCAAGCGGGGTTTGGTGAACAAGGGTAAAGTTTGGGGGGCCGAATCCGAACCCCATTGGGGTCAATACAATGCTAAAAATTCAGGGTATACTGAACCAGAGGGTGGCAGAAATTAAGAAGAGATCCAGGGAGTGGGAGGAAAGTATCAGGAAAGAATTGGAGAAGGCAGAGAAACAATATATAGAAGATCCAACACCACAGAAACAACACTTATGGTTAAATAAACAAGAGAACTATAGAGAAGCAATATTAAGGAAAGTGGAAAATAAGCGACTTTTTCAGAAGCAATTGGCTTTTGGAGAAGGAGAAGGTGTGGGACGAATGCTGGCCTATCTGGTGAGAACTAACTCCTCCCCCTCGACAATACCGGCGATTAGGACTGTAAAAGGTGAAATTTCTTCCCACACATCAGAGATTACAGATACGTTCAGAAATTATTATGAAGTATTGTATGAGTCGGGGAAGAGGATATGAAAATGTTTTTTAAGAACATGGTGGTACCAACCCTTACAGAAGGGGATAGAGAGGGATTGGAGGCCCCAATAACCTTAGTGGAACTACAACAAGCCGTGGCTGGGATGGCAAATCAAAAGTCTCCGGGGCCAGATGGACTATCACGTACCTTACTGTGGAGTCTGAAATGACGAAGGTGGCCTCTTGCACGGTTCCGGTCCTAACACCCCTGGAGGTGGAGACAGGGCTGCTAGGGCAACGGAAGGGTGCAGGTGCCTGTTGGCAGGATCAGGAACACCGGAGCCTAGAGATGCTGGTGAGATGTTGATCCTGGATAGGTTCAGGAAAGTCCAACAGGAGAACTTGCAAGGTTGGGAACAAGCAGGAGTCGGCAACGTGCTGGCAGGAAGGTGCACAATCGATAGGCAGTTTCGTAGTCAGGGGCTAGCGGAGGTTGGCAATGGGCTGGCAGAGAGGTACAAGATCGGAAGACAGAGCCGTGGTCAGAAGTTCAAGCTGGGTTCAGTACAGGAAGCAGAAGTAAACAGAGTTGCAGGGATAATCCAAAAGAGTAGTCAGGAAGGCCAAGGTTTCAGGATCAAGGTTCAATCAAACAGCAATCAAGGATACAGGAACTAGCTGAGACAATCCAGCACTGATACTAGTATGCCGATCCTTTAAATAGGGTGCCCTGTGCTGTGATTCGTTAGCTTGCGGACATGCCCACGCCGACGTGCACTCGTTCATATGAGAGTACTAACGTGCGTGCCTGGTCCGGGGTTCACACATTCGTGCCGCACGTCTGGCTGGCGCACGGGAACGAGCGTTTGTAATGGTTCTCTGACATTGCCCCCTCCTTACGGGTAGCCTCCGGATGCCCCTCTGGATCCTTCGTTCTGGATGAGAGCGATGAAAGGATTGTATAAGCCTTGGGGCATGAAGGTTTGCTTCCGGTTCCCAGGAGTTTTCTTCTGGGCCAAAACCTTTCCATTCAATTAAATATTGATTATGTCCTTGCCTTTTTCTGCAGTCCACAATGGTCTCGATCTCGAACTCCTCCTCCCCATCCACCATTATGGCCTCTGGGGGCCCCATTTCGCATCCTGGAAAGGGATTAACCACGTCAGGTTTCAACAAGGAAGTATGAAACACAGGATGTATCTTGAATGTGTCGAGAAGTTCAAGTTCATACGCCACTGAATTGATCTTTCTTTTGACTGGGAAAGGTCCCAGATATTTAGGTCCCAATTTCCTGGACGGGCAGGCCAGTTTCAGATTGACTGTTGAAAGCCACACACGGTCACCCACTTTCAAATCCAGTTCTCCTCTCCTCTTTCTGTCAAAGAATCTTTTATTAACCTCCTGTGTCCTGGCAATGGTCTCTCTCAGCACCTGGTTATTAGTAGCAAGGAAATTTAGTCTGTCCTGAACAGCTGGTAACGGAGAGTTGGAATTAGCGTTGGCAAGAAAGAGGGATGGAACCCATAATTAGAGAAGAAGGGAGATTGGTTGGTAGCTGTATGGGTAGAGTTGTTAAATGCAAATTCTGCCAAGGGCAATAGTGAGGCCCAATCTTCCTGGGAAAAAGAGGTAAAGCATCGCAGGTATTGTTCTAGCATTTGGTTGGTATGCTCAGTCTGTCCATTGGACTGGGGATGATACGCTGAGGAGAAATTTAGTTTGATGCCCAGTGCTTCGCACAGTGTTTTCCAAAATCTTAAAGTAAACTGCACTCCACGATCTGAAACAATGTCACTAGGGATTCCATGCAATCTCACCACTTCTTTAATAAAAACTTCAGCAGTTTCTGTTGCTGATGGGGTCCCTTTCATGGGGACAAAATGTGACATCCTGGAGAGGCGGTCCACCACTACAAAGATGGATGAAAATCCTTCAGATGAAGGGAGCTCTACAATAAAATCCATCGCAATCTTATCCCAGGGTCTTTCAGGAATGGGTAGTGGTCTTAATAATCCCCATGCTTTGCTTTTGCTGTTCTTGTTTCTGAGACAAATTGAGCACGAGCGAACATATTTCCTGCAGTCCCTTGCTAAGCTGGGCCACCAAAAATGTCTCTGGACCAAATCCATGGTCTTGTGTCCCCCGAAATGGCTGGCCAGCGGGTAGTCATGGCACACTTGTAAAATAGTAGTACGCAGATTCTGTGGTAAGAAAATGTTATTCCCCTGCCAATAGAGCCCATCGTCTTCTTGAAGGTTCATATCTGGAGGCAGAGAGATTCTCCTGGATGCTTGACGTATCTGTGTCATTAAATCATTTTGTGTGAGCAAAAAATTCCCAGCCTGTAATATGGTATCCGTTTGAGGTGGAACCTCGATTTCCGTGAACATACGCGACAACGCGTCTGGTTTCACATTCTTGGATCCGGGCCGGTAGGTTATATGAAAACTGAAGCGAGAAAAAAAAAAGAGCCCATCTTGCTTGTCTGGGTCTGAGACGTTTAGCAGTCCTGAGATACTCTAAATTTTTGTGATCTGTGAAGATCAGTATTGGGTGTGTTGCTCCATCCAAGAGGTACCGCCACTCTTCCAGAGCTGATTTGATTGCCAACAGTTCCCGGTCCCACACATCGTAGTTCCTTTCTGATGGCCCTAATTTCTTCGAGAAAAATGCCACAGGGTGCATTAAAGCTTTAGGTCCTTGGCGCTGAGACAGGATGGCCCCTACAGCGCTCTTTGAAGCATCTACTTCCAGTATGTATGGAAGGGCAGGATCAGGGTGCTTCAATACCGGGGCAGAGGTGAATAGTCTCTTTAATTTGTCAAAAGCAGCTTGAGCTACCTCTGTCCACTGAAAGAGGTTCTGTTTTTTGGTGAGCTGTGTGATGGGCATGATGATACCCGAAAAGTTTTTAATAAATTTCCTGTAAAATTTGGAGAAACCAATAAACCATTGTACCCCTTTCTTGTCAACGGGAGGCGGCCAGGACATTATGGCTGGGACCTTTTGAGGATCCATTGCCATCCCTCCTGTAGAGATTACTAGTCCGAGAAAGTGAATGGTCTGCCGTTCGAATTCACATTTCTCGGCCTTGGCATAGAGTCTGTTTTGTCTTAACCTAAGAAGGACCTGTTCCACATGGTCACGATGTAGTTCCAGGGAAACCGAGAAAATCAGAATGTCGTCTAGATAAACGATCATGAATAAGTCTAGGAAGTCTCTGAAAATATTATTTACGAAATGCTGGAAAGTTGCTGGTGCATTACATAACCCAAAGGGCATAACGAGGTACTCGAAATGGCCAAACTGCGTCCGGAAGGCCGTTTTCCACTCATCACCCTTTCTGATCCTGATCAAGTTGTAAGCACCTCGTAGATCCAACTTGGTGAAAATCGTTGCAGAGCGGAGTCTCTGGAGTAATTCTGGAATTAGAGGCAGGGGGTAGCGGTTTTTAACGGTAATCCGATTTAGTTCCCTGTAATCCACACACGGCCGGAGTGAGTGGTCCTTCTTTTCAACAAAGAATATTCCTGCTCTGGCTGGAGAAGTAGAGTGTCGGATGAACCCCTTTTTGAGGTTCTCGTTGACATAGTCTTTCAGGACCAAGGGTTCAGGTTCCGAGAGGGGGAAAATTCGGCCAAAGGGGATTTCTGCCCCTGGTAAAAGTTCAATTGGGCAATCGTAGGCCCAGTGGGGAGGAAGGGTGTCTGCTTTCTGTTTATCAAAGACATCCAGGAAATCGTGGTATACGGGTGGAACAAGATCTTGGGATTCGGATGTGGGTTTGAGACAGCCAACAACTGGTACTGAGTGGTGGAGGGTTTGGAGGCAGTTATGGAGGCAATAGGCTGACTGAAAGACCACCTTGCCGGTTGTCCAATCGATCTGTGGGTTGTGTGCTTGCAACCATGGCATTCCCAGGATGATTGGGAAGAGCGGTGAGGATATCACGTCTAGGCACAACAGTTCTTGGTGGTTGGGTGAGATATCAGCGGGCAGAGGTTGAGTTTCTTGAATGATGGGCCCAGATTTGATGTTGGACCCATCAGCTAGTCGTATGGACAATTTGTGTTGCTTAGGACGTAGAGGAATCTTGTGTTGCAGGGCGAAGGCATGGTCGACGAAGCAACTACAGGCGCCTGAGTCAACGATGGCCTGGACCTGGAGTGCCCCTTCCAGAAGCTGTAGGGAGACAGGAACAGCAATGTGAGTTGATCTTGATAGAGCCAAAGTACAAGGATCAAGAGAAGGAGAGACACACTTACGAGTCTTGCTAGGACACATGTTGGCGTAATGACCGGCTCCTCCACAGTAAAGGCAGAGATTATTCATACGGCGGCGCTGCTTCTCTTATGGTGTCAATGGGGCACGAAGCAGGCCTAATTGCATTGGCTCGGGAGCTTCAGTGACTGGAGCAGCTAGTGGGGTTGCAGGAATAGGTGGGTGGCTGGGTACCCTAGGTAACATACACATGGGCCGGTATTGGCTGGTTCTTTCAGATCTTCACTCCCTCAGCCGGCGATCGATTTGAATAGATAGCTGAATCAGTTCTTCAAGAGAATTGGGGACCCCCACCCGAGCTAGTTCATCTTTCAATGCCTCTGACAGTCCTGAGCGGAACTGAAAACTAAGAGCGGCGTCATTCCACTGTGTGCGGAACTCCACCGTCTAAAGTCTGTGACATAGTCCTCCACAGGCCTACGGCCTTGCTGGAGGGAGTGGAGACTAGCCTCAGCTGTAGTGGTGCGCTGAGGGTCATCATAATGCTTAGCCATTTCATCCAAAAAAGAGTCCATGGTGCCTAGCAAGGGACTAGCTTGTTCTAATAGATGGTGAGCCCAGGTCTGGGGTTCTCCTTGTAGCAACGAGATGATGAATCCCACCTTGGTACTTTCCAAGGAGAAGGTGCGAGGCTGAAGTAGGAAATACAGATGGCAAGCGTTTCTGAAAGCGCGGAATTTACTGTGGTCTCCCATGAATCTTTCTGGAGCAGGAACTCGTGGCTCTGGGGGTGGCACCACTACTGTGGGAGTAGAAGTTGAGATCGACGGTGCAGGTGCTGCGGCTGTCTGGCGTGCCGAGGTGCTTGGAGAGAGAGACTCCACTCGTTGCTCAAGTCGCTGATAGCCATCCTGCAGGCCCTGGACTGCTTGAGTGAGGTTTGCAATCTGCTGGCACAGAGCATCCATAGCTGAGGCCCCCCTTTCAGACTCCATTTGGCTGGATTGTACTGTCACGTACCTTACTGTGGAGTCTGAAATGACGAGGGTGGCCTCTTGCATGGTTCCGGTCCTAACACCCCTGGAGGTGGAGACAGGGCTGCTAGGGCAACGGAAGGGTGCAGGTGCCTGTTGGCAGGATCAGGAACACCGGAGCCTAGAGATGCTGGTGAGAAGTTGATCCTGGATAGGTTCAGGAAAGTCCAACAGGAGAACTTGCAAGGTCGGGAACAAGCAGGAGTCGGCAACGTGCTGGCAGGAAGGTGCACAATCGATAGGCAGGTTCGTAGTCAGGGGCTAGCGGAGGTTGGCAATGGGCTGGCAGAGAGGTACAAGATCGGAAGACAGAGCCGTGGTCAGAAGTTCAAGCCGGGTTCAGTACAGGAAGCAGAAGTAAACAGAGTTGCAGGGATAATCCAAAAGAGTAGTCAGGAAGGCCAAGGTTTCAGGATCAAGGTTCAATCAAACAGCAATCAAGGATACAGGAACTAGCTGAGATCCAGCACTGATACTAGTATGCTGATCCTTTAAATAGGGCGCCCTGTGCTGTGATTCGTTAGCTTGCGGACATGCCCACGCCGACGTGCACTCGTTCATATGAGAATACTAACGTGCGTGCCTGGTCCAGGGTTCACACATTCGTGCCGCACGTCTGGCTGGCGCACGGGAACGAGCGTTTGTAATGAATAGAAAAAATGTGTCTGCGCTAGATAAAAATTATCGTTTCAATAATAAATACAAAAATAAATACGTAAAAAAGTGTTATAGCTAACCAATAAATCAAAAAATAACCATAAGTACATAAATTTGTAAAGTGCTCAGTGCTATATCAAACATGCAATAAAAGTGCTCAATCAGAAAATAGAATATCAAAAAATTCGATATAAGTGCTCAATCAAGAAATTGAATACAATATAAAAGGGAATATCTTCTTGTGAATCTAATAAAGTCCAAGACAATGTGCATCCAAAAATGTAAAAGTGCCCAAAAACATTGTCCATATTCAGTGAAATCCACACATCTTTCCTTCTGAAGGTGTATCACCATAAAACGTGCTAAAGTGTCTTCCAGTGTTCCCCACAAGCATATATGCTCACCTTCTTGCGTGTGACACAGTGGTTACACTCTGTCAAACTAAGCTTTGGAGACACTCCTGTGCTCTAATGGAAACCGCTGTGTAGATCTCCAATGCTCTCAATCAAGGTTATATATGCAAAAAGAAAAGAGACTCCATAGTGCAACATTGCATGATGTAATAAAACGTTTTATTGAGAAAAGACTAACTCCCCTTGTGGGGGTACTCACATACTGTGGGTGCGTTAGTGCACCATCCTAAACAGATTAAAAACGGCCGATCTCGTGGTATGGCGTGCGGTGCGGTGTGTCATACGAACTCTCCCTCTCTCTCTCTCTGCTGACAGCTCCGTCCAGGCCCCTCCCCTACGCGTGTTCGGCACCGGGATCACGTGCCTTCATCAGGGGGAATCTAATTGGACGGACGCTCTATGGTAAATATATAGCTCCGGCGGCCATTTTGCCTAAGACCACAGACAGCATTATCAATAGGCTACAGCTGTGTCCATAGCGGCCATTTTCCCATAGACTGTAGACCATCACAGCGGCCATTTTCCCTTAGATCATGAACATAATCACTGTTAGGCTACTATGGCAGCCATTTTCCTTTGGACTATAAACCAGCTGAGCAGCGGAGTATATACAATAATGGTAACCGGATCATATAATCGACAGTGGGAATTGTCCAGGCATTAAAAAGCCTAATGATATAATTTAAAATCCACCAAAAAGGTGTAAAATCTTCATGAAAGTAAATTAAATCCAGGACGGAGCAGTCAAGCACAGAGAGCACCGCCATGCACCTCACACGCAAAGACAGCCCCAGTCATCACAACCAAATTACAAATAGAGTATCCCACCTAACAAATCCAATAAAATATACACATACAATACTATAATTTAATATAATCTAATAAAGCAATCTCAATAAATAAGTAGGAAAAATAATTATTGAAAAAATAAATGAATAAAATTGAAATAAAAATAAGTAAAAATAAGTAAAAAATATATACATATAATGTACCATTAAAATAATCTAAAAAATACCAAAGACAGTAACCACTAAAATCACTGCAGGGAAGCGACCATAATATTAAATACCGAGAGGAATGAGCGGATGTAGAAATGCCATAATCTTAAAAAATCAATGCTCAACTTAGCCCAACAACTAATCTTTAAATTCCAATCAAAAAGGGGAACCAACATCTTAATAAAGTATGTCGGCGGAACAAATATCAATAATTACTTAAAAAACATCTCAGATCGAACTCTCTATTCAATCCCCCAGGAACCAAAGATCCAAGCTGGTGTATCCACCAGGATTCTCTTTTACTTATCTCTCTAATGAAATTTGAACCCCTCCAGTGGCGTTTAGGCGCCTCTATCCCCCAAAATTTCATACCAACGGTGCTTTGATTATGTATCCTCTTAAAGTGCACATATAGGTTATGCTTATCGGACCCATTATGTATGTGTCTCACATGCTCTTCCATGCGGTCCTTTAGAGCCCTAGTAGTGCGCCCCACATACACCAAATTGCATGGGCATTTCAAAGCATAGACCACCCCTACTGTATCACACGATATAAAGCCCCTAATCTTATAGGATAAATCATTCCTAGGATTCGAAAACTCCTTCATCCTTCTAGTATTATCCGGGATCCTCCTACAACTGTAGCATCTGCCACAGCTATAGAATCCTTCTAGATCCAAGAACATTTTGGGTTTAGAAGGGGGTGGATCTACTACATTATGTACTAGCCTGTCCCGCAAATTAGGAGCTCTCTTGAAGACAAACTTAGGTTTATCAGGAAGCACATCCTTGAGATGAGCATCCTGCTTCAACACGCTCCAGTACTTACATATAATTTTCCTTACTTCATGGCTTTGTACAGAATAATCTAGAACTACGTTGATACCCTCATGTTTATCATTATCAGTTGCCCTAATATCATCTTTTAATAGGCCCTCCCTACTCATACGTCCAACTTTATTCTTTTCTTTCTCCAAAAACTCCTTCTGGTATCCCTTCTCCAAGAACATAGTACTCAACCTATCTGACTGGGTGTCATAATCCACCGCCCTTGTGCAATTCCTCCGCATCCTTGTATATTGTCCTCTTGGGATATTACTCAACCAAGGTTTGTGATGACAACTTGTAATCGGAATGTACGAATTGCGATCCGTGGATTTAAAGAAGGATTTGGTAATGAAACCCTCGTTGGTATTGAAGATTTCCAGATCCAGAAAGTGTATACATTCTGTGCTAACATTCCAAGTGAGAGAGATATTACGATCATTGACATTCATGGAGTCCAATAACCTCATGAGTCCCTCCATATCCCCTCTCCAAACAATTAAAAGATCATCAATGAATCTCCTGTATAATAGAATGTCCCCATTATCACCACTTAAATTCTCCTCCTCCTCCCATTTAGCCATATAAAGGTTCGCCACACTAGGGGCGAACTTAGCGCCCATCGCGACACCTTTCTTCTGTAGATATATTTTATTGTCATACCAGAAAAAATTGTTTCGTAAACAAAAGTCTAAACACTTCAAAAGAAAAATCGTAAAACCCTCATCAGCTGAGTCTTCCCTATCCAAGGCCCATTTAACAGCATTCAGGGCGCCCTCATGGTCAATGTTGGTGTACAATGAGGCTACGTCTCCTGTTGCCATAATCATATTCTCATGTATAGTACACCCACCCAGAAGCTGTAAAGCGTGCTTGGTGTCCTTGAGATAGGCGCTGGTCTTCTTCACTAAGGGTTGCAGATGGATGTCTATGTACTCTCCCAATCTGGAGGTTAGAGATTCAATACCACTCACTATCGGTCTACCGGGTGGATTCAAACTATCTTTGTGGATCTTGGGTAAGTAGTATATTACAGGCATTTTACTGACCATAGGGACTAAATACTTGGCTTCATGTTTGTTTAAATAACCTTCATCACTTCCATATTTAATAATACATTCTAATGTGTTCTTACAAGATTTGGAGGGGTTACCATTAAGTGGCTGATAAGTATCCGTGTCGCTCAGTATTCTCCCCATCTCATCCTTGTACTGCTGTAGTGAGAGGACAACGACACCCCCCCCTTTGTCCGCTGGTCTAACCACTATGTCCTTTCTTTTTCCCAGTAAGTCCATTCCTCTCTTTAAATCTTTATGTTCATACACCTTCTTAACCGGTAACTGTTCCAGTTCTGTAGTAATCAATTTCTTGAATAAGTCAACATATTTATTGTTGGATATATAGGGGTTGAACACAGAGTTGTTTCTTAAGTTGGTAAATCCATGGTTAGTAATAGTCCTTTCAACAGGGTTAAGGGCATAATATTTTTTAATATTAAGTTTTCTGATCAATTTCTGTACACCAACATAGGTGTCAAACTTATTAAGACCTTTCTTCGGGGCATACTTAATTCCCTTATCTAAAACCAGTATTTCCTCTCTTGATAATTCTACTCCGCTCAAATTATAAATTCCCTGCCCTAATCTTCCCGCCTTCTTTTTCTGTTGTATTCTTCGTCCAGCTCTCCCTCCTCTCTTCCTGGATTTCGTGTTTCTCGGGTGGGCCCTCCCCTGATCCCCCCTAAAAAAGACTCATCCAGAAAGTGTTCATTATCACTCAAAGGCTGAAAGCTGTTGGCAACAGGTACTCCATACTGGTCCTGTTGGGGTTTTTCATATCTAACTCTCTGCGGTTTAGGAGAATAGTAAGCTCCACCCCTACGAGTGTCTTCTCTTGGATAAGGGGGGTGTCCCCTGAAGGGAGGCTGATGCGGTAAGGAGCCCCTATACGGTCCACGATTTCCTCTATGGGGTGTATTAAATTGATTTCCATAACTCCTATGTTGATAGTATGGAGTGCTGTGTTGGTATCCATGTAGAGGAGTGGTATACATTTTTTGTAGGTAAAGGAAGGGAGATTATGGAATTCCTTATGAAAAGAAAACAGCGGAAATTAAACCTCTTGGAGAATCAAATTAAGGATATTAGGGACAAGCTTAACCCCTTCATTAATAATCCTGAATATACCAAACTTATGGGGGAGTTACATAGAAGTATGCAGAAGAAGGATACTGAAAATAAGAACGTAAAGAAGAAGAAGTACCAGAGGGACTTCGAGGACTATCAAAACAAAAGGGTCTTTCGATGGCAATCTACATTGGCGTCCACTTCCGCAGCTAACCTTCAATCGCAAGCGGGGACAGGCACAAATGGGGATATGGCAGCATCACAACCACAAGGTCAGTTTTACCCGCAACAACAGAATAATAAGCAATTTAATAGGGGGTATCCATCGCATCGCGAGGACGACGTATTACCCCATACACCTTACCGCCAACCCCCAAGAAAGTCGCAATATAACCCACCAAGGCGACCGAATGAGGGTAGAAATGGCCCGCCTCCCAATCAAGGTAATTGGGGTTATGAGGTTTCCACCTATCAGGATAATGGTTATAGGGTCCAGCAGGAAGGAGATCATTATGATAGGAACTATCTCTCAAACCCTCCCCCTCAATATAGAAGTGGTCAACATAGCTCGTATGGCTATCAAAGACAATATGGATACCAACACAGCACTCCATACCATCAGCATAGGAGTTATGGAAATCAATTTAATACACCCCATAGAGGAAATTGTGGACCATATAGGGGCTCCTTACCGCATCAGCCTCCCTTCAGGGGACACCCCCCTTATCCAAGAGAAGACACTCGTAGGGGTGGAGCTTACTATTCTCCTAAACCGCAGAGAGTTAGATATGAAAAACCCCAACAGGACCAGTATGGAGTACCTGTTGCCAACAGCTTTCAGCCTTTGAGTGATAATGAACACTTTCTGGATGAGTCTTTTTTAGGGGGGATCAGGGGAGGGCCCACCCGAGAAACACGAAATCCAGGAAGAGAGGAGGGAGAGCTGGACGAAGAATACAACAGAAAAAGAAGGCGGGAAGATTAGGGCAGGGAATTTATAATTTGAGCGGAGTAGAATTATCAAGAGAGGAAATACTGGTTTTAGATAAGGGAATTAAGTATGCCCCGAAGAAAGGTCTTAATAAGTTTGACACCTATGTTGGTGTACAGAAATTGATCAGAAAACTTAATATTAAAAAATATTATGCCCTTAACTCTGTTGAAAGGACTATTACTAACCATGGATTTACCAACTTAAGAAACAACTCTGTGTTCAACCCCTATATATCCAACAATAAATATGTTGACTTATTCAAGAAATTGATTACTACAGAACTGGAACAGTTACCGGTTAAGAAGGTGTATGAACATAAAGATTTAAAGAGAGGAATGGACTTACTGGGAAAAAGAAAGGACATAGTAGTTAGACCAGCGGACAAAGGGGGGGTGTCGTTGTCCTCTCACTACAGCAGTACAAGGATGAGATGGGGAGAATACTGAGCGACACGGATACTTATCAGCCACTTAATGGTAACCCCTCCAAATCTTGTAAGAACACATTAGAATGTATTATTAAATATGGAAGTGATGAAGGTTATTTAAACAAACATGAAGCCAAGTATTTAGTCCCTATGGTCAGTAAAATGCCTGTAATATACTACTTACCCAAGATCCACAAAGATAGTTTGAATCCACCCGGTAGACCGATAGTGAGTGGTATTGAATCTCTAATCTCCAGATTGGGAGAGTACATAGACATCCATCTGCAACCCTTAGTGAAGAAGACCAGCGCCTATCTCAAGGACACCAAGCACGCTTTACAGCTTCTGGGTGGGTGTACTATACATGAGAATATGATTATGGCAACAGGAGACGTAGCCTCATTGTACACCGACATTGACCATGAGGGCGCCCTGAATGCTGTTAAATGGGCCTTGGATAGGGAAGACTCAGCTGATGAGGGTTTTACGATTTTTCTTTTGAAGTGTTTAGACTTTTGTTTACGAAACAATTTTTTCTGGTATGACAATAAAATATATCTACAGAAGAAAGGTGTCGCGATGGGCGCTAAGTTCGCCCCTAGTGTGGCGAACCTTTATATGGCTAAATGGGAGGAGGAGGAGAATTTAAGTGGTGATAATGGGGACATTCTATTATACAGGAGATTCATTGATGATCTTTTAATTGTTTGGAGAGGGGATATGGAGGGACTCATGAGGTTATTGGACTCCATGAATGTCAATGATCGTAATATCTCTCTCACTTGGAATGTTAGCACAGAATGTATACACTTTCTGGATCTGGAAATCTTCAATACCAACGAGGGTTTCATTACCAAATCCTTCTTTAAATCCACGGATCGCAATTCGTACATTCCGATTACAAGTTGTCATCACAAACCTTGGTTGAGTAATATCCCAAGAGGACAATATACAAGGATGCGGAGGAATTGCACAAGGGCGGTGGATTATGACACCCAGTCAGATAGGTTGAGTACTATGTTCTTGGAGAAGGGATACCAGAAGGAGTTTTTGGAGAAAGAAAAGAATAAAGTTGGACGTATGAGTAGGGAGGGCCTATTAAAAGATGATATTAGGGCAACTGATAATGATAAACATGAGGGTATCAACGTAGTTCTAGATTATTCTGTACAAAGCCATGAAGTAAGGAAAATTATATGTAAGTACTGGAGCGTGTTGAAGCAGGATGCTCATCTCAAGGATGTGCTTCCTGATAAACCTAAGTTTGTCTTCAAGAGAGCTCCTAATTTGCGGGACAGGCTAGTACATAATGTAGTAGATCCACCCCCTTCTAAACCCAAAATGTTCTTGGATCTAGAAGGATTCTATAGCTGTGGCAGATGCTACAGTTGTAGGAGGATCCCGGATAATACTAGAAGGATGAAGGAGTTTTCGAATCCTAGGAATGATTTATCCTATAAGATTAGGGGCTTTATATCGTGTGATACAGTAGGGGTGGTCTATGCTTTGAAATGCCCATGCAATTTGGTGTATGTGGGGCGCACTACTAGGGCTCTAAAGGACCGCATGGAAGAGCATGTGAGACACATACATAATGGGTCCGATAAGCATAACCTATATGTGCACTTTAAGAGGATACATAATCAAAGCACCGTTGGTATGAAATTTTGGGGGATAGAGGCGCCTAAACGCCACTGGAGGGGTTCAAATTTCATTAGAGAGATAAGTAAAAGAGAATCCTGGTGGATACACCAGCTTGGATCTTTGGTTCCTGGGGGATTGAATAGAGAGTTCGATCTGAGATGTTTTTTAAGTAATTATTGATATTTGTTCCGCCGACATACTTTATTAAGATGTTGGTTCCCCTTTTTGATTGGAATTTAAAGATTAGTTGTTGGGCTAAGTTGAGCATTGATTTTTTAAGATTATGGCATTTCTACATCCGCTCATTCCTCTCGGTATTTAATATTATGGTCGCTTCCCTGCAGTGATTTTAGTGGTTACTGTCTTTGGTATTTTTTAGATTATTTTAATGGTACATTATATGTATATATTTTTTACTTATTTTTACTTATTTTTATTTCAATTTTATTCATTTATTTTTTCAATAATTATTTTTCCTACTTATTTATTGAGATTGCTTTATTAGATTATATTAAATTATAGTATTGTATGTGTATATTTTATTGGATTTGTTAGGTGGGATACTCTATTTGTAATTTGGTTGTGATGACTGGGGCTGTCTTTGCGTGTGAGGTGCATGGCGGTGCTCTCTGTGCTTGACTGCTCCGTCCTGGATTTAATTTACTTTCATGAAGATTTTACACCTTTTTGGTGGATTTTAAATTATATCATTAGGCTTTTTAATGCCTGGACAATTCCCACTGTCGATTATATGATCCGGTTACCATTATTGTATATACTCCGCTGCTCAGCTGGTTTATAGTCCAAAGGAAAATGGCTGCCATAGTAGCCTAACAGTGATTATGTTCATGATCTAAGGGAAAATGGCCGCTGTGATGGTCTACAGTCTATGGGAAAATGGCCGCTATGGACACAGCTGTAGCCTATTGATAACGCTGTCTGTGGTCTTAGGCAAAATGGCCGCCGGAGCTATATATTTACCATAGAGCGTCCGTCCAATTAGATTCCCCCTGATGAAGGCACGTGATCCCGGTGCCGAACACGCGTAGGGGAGGGGCCTGGACGGAGCTGTCAGCAGAGAGAGAGAGAGAGAGAGGGAGAGTTCGTATGACACACCGCACCGCACGCCATACCACGAGATCGGCCGTTTTTAATCTGTTTAGGATGGTGCACTAACGCACCCACAGTATGTGAGTACCCCCACAAGGGGAGTTAGTCTTTTCTCAATAAAACGTTTTATTACATCATGCAATGTTGCACTATGGAGTCTCTTTTCTTTTTGCATATATAACCTTGATTGAGAGCATTGGAGATCTACACAGCGGTTTCCATTAGAGCACAGGAGTGTCTCCAAAGCTTAGTTTGACAGAGTGTAACCACTGTGTCACACGCAAGAAGGTGAGCATATATGCTTGTGGGGAACACTGGAAGACACTTTAGCACGTTTTATGGTGATACACCTTCAGAAGGAAAGATGTGTGGATTTCACTGAATATGGACAATGTTTTTGGGCACTTTTACATTTTTGGATGCACATTGTCTTGGACTTTATTAGATTCACAAGAAGATATTCCCTTTTATATTGTATTCAATTTCTTGATTGAGCACTTATATCGAATTTTTTGATATTCTATTTTCTGATTGAGCACTTTTATTGCATGTTTGATATAGCACTGAGCACTTTACAAATTTATGTACTTATGGTTATTTTTTGATTTATTGGTTAGCTATAACACTTTTTTACGTATTTATTTTTGTATTTATTATTGAAACGATAATTTTTATCTAGCGCAGACACATTTTTTCTATTTGTCACTTACACGATTATGAAACGTGATTGAGTGTTTGCAGCTGATTGGTTACACAGGATTGGTTATACACTATTTTGATATTTTTTTGGGCATTTATCCGTAAGTGGCTCGCAAGGTTCATCTATTATTACTTTGAGCGTTTGTAATGGTTCTCTGACATGGACTCCCAATTGAGATCTATAAGTGCTATGGGAAAATACTGCTACCAGAACTACTTAAGTTGTTGAATTGGGCGATGGAGGAGGGGAGACTGCCTAACTCAATGACGGAAGCCACCATAATCATGTTGCATAAAGAAGGGAGAGACCCATTAGAAACTGCAGCATATAGGCCAATATCTTTGTTGTGCTCTGACGCTAAAATACTAGCGAAAGTGCTGGCAGCTAAGTTGAATAAAATTATTTATAAACTTATACACTCAGACCAAACAGGGGTTATCCCCAATAGGTCTACCAGCATGAACATAAGAAGGGTATACCTGAACTTGCAAACCCCGACAGAGAATATGGGATCAAGAGCTGTTATGGCCCTTGATATAATTAAGGCTTTTGACAGCCTGGAATGGGGTTACCTCTGGCGGGCTTTGGAAGAATTTGGATTCGGGCCCATCTTCATAAGATGATAAAAATACTGTATAATGGCCCAAGCACAAAAACTAGGGTTAATAATGAATACCCAGAAAAGATCCAACTAGAAAGGGGGACGAGACAAGAGTTTCCGTTGTCTCCCTTGGTCTTCACTCTTGCGATGGAGCCATTGGCAATTAGTATCAGGTCTTGTGTAAATATGAAAGGATTCTTAAGAAAGTCAGGAGAGGAGAGGATTGCCCTATATGCTGATGATGTCTATCTCTTCCTGGGGGATATGGAGCATTCCCTTAGGCAGGTAACACATTTGGTAGAGAGGTTTGGTAACCTTACGGGATTAGTGGTAAATTGGGGTAAGTCAGCACTCCTGCCAGTGGACACTCTTAGGAGCCCCATAATGTCTGAAATACCCCAATTGGAAGTTGTAACAACAATGAAGTACCTAGGCATAAATCTGACAAAAGACCCAAATCAGTATATAGATGACAATATAGCCCAGCTTCTAACTAAATTTAAACGTAAAATTGATATTTGGAACCGGTTACCCCTGACAGCAGCTGGGAGATGTAATTTAATCAAGATGGTATGGATGCCTCAATTATTATACCTGTTACACAATTCTCCGGTGTGGATAAACAAGACGTGGTTTAGGAAAATAGACATGTTGTTTAGAGAACTGATATGGAAAAAAGGTAAAGCCAGGATTAGTCTCTATACCCTGCAGTTACCAACGAAAGAGTGGGGGGATGGCGGTTCCCCACGCCAGGAGTTATTTCTTGGTGGCGCAGTTGCCGCATCTAGGAGGTGGTAACATCAGTAGGGGATTAATGATACTAGAAGCACCGCATAAAACAGTTGTAGAGGTGTTAGAGGCAGACTCCTTTTTTTTAGGAATCCTACAATTAAGATGTTAACAAAAGTATGGAAAGCAGCAAAAATGCTAATGGGGTATGATGGGTTCATAGAGTATGCCCCTCTTTGGTATAATAGAAACCTACAGGAAATCACAGCTATGGGGGAGTTTAAAGAATGGGAAATGCAGGGCATAAATAGATTATCGCATTTATATAAGGGGAATACCCTAAAAACTTTTGGAGAGTTGCAAAGAGAAAACGGGATACCAAAACAAACATTTTACAGATACTTGCAAATTAGACATGCACTGAGTGCCCAATTCAAGACACAACCCTTAGTATGGAATAACACACCATTGCTCCAAAAAGTGTTTAAGCCAAACAACGCGAAGGGACTTATCTCAGAAATATACACACAGTTGTGTAGTAAAAGTATTGTAAGGTCTGAACACCTCAAATGTAGGGAAAAGTGGGAGGAGGACCTAGGGCAAATAACAGAGGTGCAGTGGAAAAAGATACTGGAACTGGGATACGCGGTGTCAGTCTCCCCCTCACAGAAAATCTCACATTTAATGCTGATACATAGAGCATATTATACTCCCAAGAAGCTGTATATGTTCGGGTCAAGATCAGATGCCAAATGCCCTAGATGTCATGAAATAGGAGATCTGATCCATATGGTATGGAGATGTCCCAAGCTATTTCGGTATTGGACGGGGGTAGTAGATGCTATAAATAAAACGTTTGGGACCACATTAGGGATGGATGCAAGACTATGTGTATTGGGAATGGAAAGGGGAAGGGGCAAGTTTAATAACAGTGGTTGTAAGGTGCCTATTCCAAGCCTGGAAACTGATTGCGCAGAGATGGCAGTCAGTTAAACCCCCAACAGTAGAGGAGTGGTCAAAAATAGTAAACAAGACAATCTGGAGAGAAAGGGTTCTGTACATCAAGAGAGGGAACCTCAAGGAGTTCGAAAAAATGTGGAACCCCTGGTTAGTAAAACTGGGATATAATAGGTATTAGAGGAAAAGAGAAAATCTGTCTATTTGGGGAGGGAGGAGTAGAGGGGTGGGTGGGGTGTGGTAAATAAAAAACAAACAAAAAAAAAACCATTCAGTTGTGCCCATCTTCTAGGCTAATAGCCTAGGGATTGTCAAGCAAATGGCATGGGGGTCTGGGCATTGTCCTATGGGACAAGTACCAAAGCTAAACACATTTTTTTTTAATCCAATTCGGTGGAGAGCAGTGATTTTGGTAATGTTAAAAGTGAAACATTAAAAATGAAAGACTTTATTAAACGGTTCCCGACCGGCTCATACTGAGGCAGAATGGATTCCCTGGGCAAAATCCAGTACAGGTACGTCCTTCCGCTTTTCAGCCACCAGAGGACACACGTGCACACTACAGGGCGGGGGACCTGATGCGCCTGGCCAGCAGGCACGATCGCCGCCGACAACACGCGGTCGCGTGCACAAGCACAAGCACGGGGATTTGTGTGTGTAAACACACAAATCCTTGTGCTGTCAGAGGAGAGGAGCCATATCGTTTGTTCCTACCAAGTAGGAAAAACAATATGTCTCCTCTCCTAGTCACACCCATCCCCACACAGTTTGAACACAGTGAGGGAACACAAACCTTGATTGCCCCCTAGTGTTAACCCCTTCCCTGCCAGTGACATTTACACAGTAATCAGTGCATATTTTTAGCACTGATCGCTGTATAATTGTCAATGGTCCCAAAAAATTGTCAAAAGTGTCCAATCTGTGTATCGCAATGTCACAATACCGCTAAAAATTGCAGATCACCACCATTACTAGTAAAACTAGTAAAAAAATAAAATAATAAAAATGCCATAAAAACATCATAAATCTTTCCCATAGTTGTAGATGCTATAACTTTTGCGCAAACCAATCAATATACTCTTATTGCAATTTTTTACCAAAAATATGTAGAAGAATATATATTGGCCTAAACTGATGAAGAAATTTGTTTTTTTTTTTAAATTTGGGGGATATTTATTATAGCAAAAAGTAAAAAATATTGTTTTTTTTCTTCGAAGTTATCACGCTTCTTTTTGTTTATAGCGCAAAGAATAAAAAATGCAGAGGTGATCAAATACCACCAAAAGAAAGCTCTATTTGTGTGAAAAAAAAGGACACAAATTTAGTTTGGGTACAGCATGGAACAACCGCGCAATTGTCAGTTAATGCGACTCAGTGCCAAACTGTAAAAAGTTGTCTGGTCAGGAAGGGGGTAAAATCTTCCGGGGCTGAAGTGGTAAAATAACATGCCTGGTGGGTGCCCTGACACTGCCTGACTAGCGATGGCTCTGTGCATTGTATACAACCTACTACAGTAACACCGTCATTTACAAAGAAAAAAGTGTATTATATTGCTGAAAAAATGACAGCTTTGTTCTGTTTGCAAGCAAAACAGCCAGGGATTCCATTAATCTATACCAGACCCTAAATCTTAGACATAGGTGTTCTATAGATGTTAATAGGGGACACCAACAAACACACAAAAGCATGTTGGGTCTCCCACAAGCTTTATATTCCAGCGAAGGACCTTACACAAAAATCAAGAAAAAAAGTGTGGGGTTCCCCCCAAAAAATCCATACCAAACCCTTATATGAGCATGCAGCTCCCCTGGTCAGGAAAGGGGGGGACTAGCACGCATTCCCCCTCCTGAACTATAACAGGTCACAGAACCTCACAGGGGAAGGTACCTCGCCACCAAGGACCCTCAGGCCAAGCACCTTGTTTCCATGTTGGTGATTATATTGGCCTCTTCCCCACAACCCTGGTCTGGTGGTTGTGGGGATCTGAGGGGGCTTATCAGAATCTGAACAAAATTGTAGTTATTACTAAGTCCTTTATTTAAAAAAAAGTAATTGACCTGGGATGCCAATCACATCATTGACCAAATATGATTATGTCCAATGATGTCACCTGGGAAATCCCTGTACTTTATTTATATCAGCTGTTATCCACCAGAGCTGACTAAAGTGGGCAAGCTATGCAAGGGATAAGATTGTGGCAGCAGGCAGCAGGTTTTTTTTCTTTCAGCAGGTCAGTGGGCATCGGGCATTATGATTGACAATGGATTTACATTGTGGGACTTTTCTTGGGGTTCTTTTTTCTGTGCTTTTTGACTGTTTACATTTTATGTTGTGAATGAGTCCAACCCCTTACCTGTCCAGCCAGGCTGCATGCTCAGATAAGGACCTGGTAAAGATTTCGGAGGAACCAATGCTTTTTTCCCCTTTGATTTTTGAGTGGGGTTCCCCCTTAAACCCATATTAGACCCAAAGGGGTTCACCTCTTTTTTGTTTTTTTTTGTTGCATGGGGTCTCCCTTAAAATTCATACCAGAAGTAAAAGGCTTGGTATAAATTATAGGGGAACTCTCACACCAATCTTTTCCTTTTAAATATCCCCAGCTACTTTGCTTACATGTAAGTGAACAGGGCCGGTAAGGTCACTGTCTGTTAAGGACTCGGCAGTACCTGGTAAGCTGTAAAGACTTTAAAGTGTCTCCTATGGACAATTGGGGACATCGTAGTTTGCGTCTTTTTACAGGGACATGCAGTTTTGAGAATTGACATATTTGGTATCTATTCACTAGATACAGCTTCATCTTTTGTATTTGTACCAAATGTTTGGGTATTACAGTGCCTTGCGAAAGTATTCACCCCCTTTGCTTTTTACCTATTTTGTTACATTATGGTCTTTAGTTCAATGTTTTTTTTTTTAATCTGAATTATATGTGATGGATCAGAACACAATAGTCTAAGTTGGTGAAGTAAAATTAGAAAAAAATGTACATTTAAATTTTCTATCAGAAATAAAAAACTGATAATTGGCATGTGCGTATGTATTCACGCCCTTTGTTATTAAGTCCAAAAAAAGCTCTGGTCTAACCAATTACCTTCAGAAGTCACATTAGTGAAATGATGTCCACCTGTGTATAATCAATAATAAGTGTCACATGATCTGTCATTAAATATACACACCTTTTTAAAAGAGCCCCAGAGGCTGCAACTCCTAAGAAGGAGGCACCATTAACCAAACACTGCCATGAAGACCAAGGAACTCTTGAAACAAGTAAGGGACAATGTTGTTGAGAAGTACAAGTCAGGGTTGGGTTATAAAAGAATATCCAAATCTTTGATCCCTAGAAGCACCATCAAATCTATCATAACCAAATGGAAAGAACATAGCACAACAGCAAACCTGCCAAGAGATGGCCGCACACCAAAACTCATGGACCGGGCAAGAAGGACATTAATCAAAGAGGCAGAACAGAGACCAAAGGTAACCATGGAGGAGCTGCAGAGTTCCACAGCAGAAACTAGAGTATCTGTACATAGGACCACAATAAGTTGTACGTTCCATAGAGTTGGACTTTATGACAGAGTGGCCAGAAGAAAGCCAATACTTTCAGCAAAAAACAAAATGGCACATTTTGAGTTTGCGAAAAGGCATGTGGGAAACTCCCAAAATGTATGGAGAAAGGTGCTCTGGTCTGATGAGACTAAAATTGAACTTTTTGGCCATCAAAGAAGATGCTATGTCTGGCGCAAAGCCAACACATCACATCACCTAAAGAACACCATCCTCACAGTGAAACATGGTGGTGACAGCATCATGCTGTGGGGATGTTTTTCAGCAGTCAGGACTGGGAAACTGGTCAGAGTTGAGGGAAAGATGAATGGTGCTAAATACAGGGATATTCTTGAGCAAAACCTGTACCACTCTGATTTGAGGCTAGCACCGAGGTTCATCTTCCAGCAGGACAACGACCCCAAACACACTGCTAAAGCAACTCTTGAGTGGTTTAAGGGGAAACATGTAAATGTGTTGGAATAGCCTAGTGAAAGCCCAGACCTCAATCCAATAGAAAATCTGTGGTCAGACTTAAAGATTGCTGTTCACAAGCACAAACCATCCAAACTGAAGGAGCTGGAGAAGTTTTGCAAGATGGAATGGGCAAAAATCCCAGTGGTAAGATGTGGCAAGCTCATAGAGACTTATCCAAATCGACTTGGAGCTGTGATAGCCGTCAAAAGGTGGCTGTACAAAATATTGACTTTAGGGGGGTGAATAGTTATGCACATTGACTTTTTCTGTTATTTTGTCCTATTTGTTGTTTGCTTCACAATAAAAAAAAAAAATCTTCAAAGTAGTGGGCATGTTCTGTAAATTAAATGATACAAATCGTCAAATAATCCATGTTAATTCCAGGTTGTGAGGCAACAAAACATGAAAAATGCCAAGGGGGTAGAGCTGCACAATTCTGGCTAAAATGAGAATCTCGATTTTTTTTGCTTAGAAATTAGATCACGATTCTCTCACGATTCTTACAGCGTAACATCATCTTTCACATTAAACAAAATAATTGGGCTAACTTTACTTTTTTTTTTTTTTTTTTTTATTCATTGAAGTGTATTTTTCCAAAAAAATTGCGTTTGAAAGACCACTGTGCAAATACAGTGTGACATAAAATATTGCAACAATCGCCATTTTATTCCCTAGGGTCTCTACTAAAAAATAAATATATATATATATATATATATATATATATAATGTTTGGAGGTTCCAAGTAATTTTCTTTAACTGTAAGAAACAAGTATCAGAAAAAGGTTTAGACTTTAAGTGGTTAAACTTCCTGCATATTCACACAGAAGTTTTATCCCTTTGATCTAAGACAGAAGAGTTACAATGTTGTTAAAAACTTGGCAGACTGCCCAGTGAGCAGAGAACTCTCTATACTTGTTACGTGAAAGAATCGGGAAACTCTGCAATACAGATCGTCAAGGGTGTGGAATCGAGATTGCGATCTTTTAATGATTAATTGTGCAGCTCTACAAAGGGGTGAATACTTTTGCAAGGCACTGTATATTGTGTTTGAGTGCACTAAAATTTGCCATAAAATACCATATATACTCGAGTATAAGTCGAGATTTTCAGCCCTTTTTTTAGGCTGAAAGTGCCCTCGACTTATACTCGAGTCACCACCATCCGCCTACATGATCAGCGTGTCATGCAGACAGATGACAGCCAGCGTGTGATTATATCATTCGGCAGCCATTCCACTGTTCAAAAGCCGCGCCTCCTCCTTGTCTGTGATAGGCAGAACACTCAATTTCCCAGCAGTCAGTGTACAGCCTATCACGGACATTCTCTCATCCTCGTCCGTGGTATGAGAATGAGAGAATGTCCGTAATAGGCTGACCGCTGACTGCTGGGAAATGGAGTGTTCTGCCTATCACAGACGAGGAGGAGGCGCGGCTTTTGAACAGTGGAATAGCCGCCGAATGGTATTATCACACGCTGATCAGTGGATACAGATCGCCACATGGAGGCTGCACAGGTCACAGGTAGGCTGCATGGGGACACAGGGACACATGCACAGGTCACAGGGACACATGCACAGGACACAGGGACACATGCACAGGACACAGTTAGGCTGCACGGGGACACAGGGACACATGCACAGGTCACAGGGACACATGCACAGGACACAGTTAGGCTGCACGGGGACACAGGGACACATGCACAGGTCACAGGGACACATGCACAGGTCACAGGGACACATGCACAGGACACAGGGACACATGCACAGGACACAGTTAGGCTGCATGGGGACACAGGGACACATGCACAGGTCACAGGGACACATACACAGGACACAGTTAGGCTGCACGGGGACACAGGGACACATGCACAGGTCACAGGGACACATGCACAGGTCACAGGTAGGCTGCATGGGGACACAGGGACACATGCACAGGTCACAGGGACACATGCACAGGACACAGTTAGGCTGCACGGGGACACAGGGACACATGCACAGGTCCCAGGGACACATGCACAGGTCACAGGTAGGCTGCATGGGGACACAGGGACACATGCACAGGTCACAGGGATACATGCACAGGACACAGTTAGGCTGCATGGGGACACAGGGACACATGCACAGGTCACAGGGACACATGCACAGGTCACAGGGACACATGCACAGGACACAGGTAGGCTGCATGGGGACACAGGGACACATGCACAGGGACACATGCACAAGACACAGTTAGGCTGCACGGGGACACAGGGACACATGCACAGGTCACAGGGACACATGCACAGGTCACAGGGACACATGCACAGGACACAGTTAGGCTGCACGGGGACACAGGGACACATGCACAGGACACAGGTAGGCTGCATGGGGACACAGGGACACATGCACAGGACACAGGTAGGCTGCACAGGACACAGGTAGGCTGCACAGGACACATGCACAGGACACAGGTAGGCTGCACGGGACACAGGTAGGATGCACGGGACACAGGTAGGATGCACGGGACACAGGTAGGGTGCACGGGACACAGGTAGGGTGCACAGGACACAGGGAGGTATGCAGCTGCAGATGGGCATTGTTGACCCTCTTTTCCACTTACAGTAGCTGCTGCATTTCTCACCCTCGTCTTATATTCGAGTCAATACGTTTTTCCCAGTTTTTTGTGGTAAATTAGGAGCCTCAACTTATATTCGGATCAACCTATACTCGAGTATATACGGTATGTAATGTTCTGGTGGTTGTAAGTAGTCTTCAGACCAAAAAAGTGCCATTTTACATGTGTGCAAAAATTGAAAAAAATGCATCCAGCAGTGAAAGGGTTAAAGACAAATTAATGAACAAGGGGCAATTTGTTTTTAATACAACGATTGTGTTTTTTTCCACCCAGTTTTGTGTTCTGCAGGATAGTCCTTCTACCCAGTCATAGGGCGATGAGGGAAGCTCAAAGGAGCAGAGCTTATTAATTCAAAAGAGGGGATTTTATTGCCTGGTGCAAACATAGAGCAGCTTATGGGGAGGGCTAACTGTGTGGTAGAGATTTAGGGGAACAGGTGACACAATTCCTTATTTAAGAGTTTTCATATAATGGGTAACAAACAGCTACAACAATGCATTCTTTTTTATACAATTTTGAACTCTGTATGTTAAGGCATACACATTATTCACAAGGCAGTTCATAAACGCAGGGTTTACTTACGAGAGGTTGCTCAAGGTGTGCTTTCTTAAGCATGTAGCCATGAGGCTTCACAGAGGGGACTTTCCTCTGTGCTTCCCCTAGCAAGTGCAGTGGTCAAAATTGCAGACTAGAAGACTGGAAATGCTCTTAGCTCTGCTGGATGCATTTTTTCAATTTTTGCACACATGTAAAATGGCACTTTTTTGGTTTTCCTGTCCCAATATGCCAGGCCATCTCCACTCCTAAACTATCCCTACTCAACAAGAACCTGCGGCTAATGCTATGCCTACCTATCCCTCATAAGTAGGTCTCTGTTCCTGCCTGAAACTTCCCATATTATGGGTATGCCAAAATGTCACAGTAGGGGCTATATATAACTCCCATGTCTCTGAGGCCACTTTCACACTGGGGCAATGGGTCCATTGGTGGTAAAGCGCCGCTATTTTTAGCAGTGCTTTACCGTCAATTTCGGCCGCTAGCGGGGCGCTTTTACCCCCCTGCTAGTGGCTGAGAAAGGGTTAAAAACAAGCAGCGAAAGGGTTAAAGCCACTGCAAAGCGCTGCTGCAGCAGCACTATGCTGGCGGTATAACCGCGCTGCCCCATTGATTTCAATGGGCAGGAACGGTGTATACACCACTCCTTCACCGCTCCAAAGATGCTGCTAGCAGGACTTTTTTTAGTGTCCTGTCAGTGCACCTCCCCAGTGTGAAAGCCCTCGGGGTTTTCACACTGGACAGACACCAGTGGCACTTTCAGGGCGCTTTGCAGACGCTATTTTTAGCGCTGTAGTGCCTGCAAAGCACCTCAGTGTGAAATGGGTCTAAGAAGGCCACGCAAATCTCATGCTTGGCTCCCCTTTAGAGAGAAAAAGGGTAAAAATGTCCCCCCAGTTTCCAGTTAAAGTAATTGTAAACAATCGCCTTGTAAAAAAAAGCCATTCAGTTTAAAATAGAAATGAAAGGCAAAACATTTTTGTATATATATATATATATATATATATATATATATATATATATATATATATATATATATATATAAAATACCCTTTTTTTATTATGTGATCACATTCCCTCTGTTCTCAGCTGCATAAGAGCTGGTGGGAGGAGAAGCAGCAGCACACTGAGCTTTCCAGTAAAAGGCTGTGCAGCAGGGGTGTGTCAGGACAAGTCTGATAATTGAAGGAGAGCACAATGAGTTCACAGTATAGCTAGAGAACTAACCATGCTGTTCTCACCTGCCTAGTGTGGTCAGTTTTTAATAGAAAAGCAGAGGGACCGGCAGGAACACCAGGGATTTCACACAAAGGAAGCAATACAAAGAGAACAGGATACTTTCTGATACAAGTATATGGTACAGCAGGCACATATCAAGAATATGAAATGTTGGAGTAACAAACACTTTAAGTAACTAAGGACTTGTAATAAAGGAAGGACTCCCTGGAGCCGAACATCTGTGCTATCCCTATGCTGGGTGTATAAATGACAACCTCAGCATGGACTCCAACCAGACCATGCCCCCAACGTGTTTCACTCCGCCCCTCGGCTCTTTGTGATGGGGATTTACCTAAGGACTTGTGGTGGTAGAAAGTGAGAACTACACCAAAATCTCACTGGAGGAATACAGTGGGAGACTAACACCCTATTACAAGCTGCCCAGAGCAACCAATCAGATTTCATATGTTCAGTGATTTAGAATATCAGGTGGGTTGCTTTGGGCACCTGCCTGTCTTTGCTCCAATATTTTGCACTAGCTTTTGGAAATAAGACTCATTAAGGTAAAAGGAACTCCACAGGAAAAATAAAAGGTAGCAGTCTTTGCTGAATTCTTTTAGAAAGTAAATGCTGAATGACTGTCATTCTGATCCTTTCCTCCCCACTTGGTAAGTCACTGACCTGGAACAAGCATGTGTATATCAGGCATACATCACACAGGTGTATATCACGTGTCAGGACAATCAGATACTTGTTGTTGGTCAGTGACTCACAAATGGGGGGAGCAAGGATAACAGCCTTAGAGAATGTACCTTCAAAAGCACATTAACAAATTACCTTTATTATACAATGTAATAAAGCTAAACGAGCTATGCCATCCAATTTCTGGCTTGCAGTTCTGTGACAAAAGAAATGGGAACTTATGTTAAATTCATACCTGTATAACTAGCTTGCTCACCTGTTTGTGCGCATGATCATAGGAATTAATGTGGTTATCAAATTCCTGGTGCTTGTAATATTGCTTGTCACACAACTCACAATAGAAATTTGCCTTCAGAGCTTCAAGAGCATTTTCTCGTGTGCTTTCTTTCTCGGCCAAGTCCTTAAAAACATGATCAAACAATTATGTTAAATTGGTAAAATGTTGACTTAATTCAGTCACTAAACAATCTCAGGTCAATAAAGTGGATTTTTGTTGTTTAGGAGGAGTATGGGAAGGGTTAGATCCTCTGCAAGATTTATTTTATTTATTTTGTTGTCTGTGTCCTTGTTGAAATTTGCCCTGACTTCCTGTTCTAGTGACCACAAGAAAGTAGAATTTCACAATAAGGTCACCAACAGCAATAAAAAATGACATGGGTTCCACCTTTCCACAAGATTTACTGTTGCTTGTATCTCCCATGGAGAGGCTTACCCTTACTTTGTGTGCAGTTAATTGGAATTGAAGGAAAATGTATCCAATAAGAACAAAAGGGTTTAAATCTTACTTTATTCAAACTGTTGGGAGTTCCACTTTAGGAATAGATGTGGTTATTCTAAAAGTCCAGTTTTCAAACATTTTTATTATTACCAGTTGATATAAGAGGAAGCTTCAGTGCAATGTTATCATATTTCTGGGGAACCAATAGAAACTTTTCCAACTCTTTGATTTTTACTTGTACAGCACATACTAAAGTGTGCATTGCTCTACAGAATATATACAATAGTAGGAGAAAGAGTTTTTTTGATCACAGACAAATCAACTTAGTAATAGCAACACATCCCTTGATAGATTATATATAGAACAAAGGAATGGTATTTTTAAGGTGCAAATTAATTTGAAAAAAATATAGTAACTATACTATATAAGAAAGTTTTTTAATTAAAAAAAATAAAAAATAAAAAATCTTTAAAAACACAACAATTGGCAAGTACAGGTCAACAGGATTTTATGGATACAGCATAATCGGATAGAATTCCCAACATGTTTATCCCATATATCGGGCTTCTTCAGGGGATGCTGTCCAATTATGTCCAATTAGAGGTACAAGCCTTCTTGGTCTCTTGAAATATTGGTCAAATCACTAAAGGGTCACAAGTGTCTAAATGCATCCAGAGAACCATAAAGGTGACCATAGAGGGCATTCAAGGACCAAAAAAACAAAGTTCTGCAGTGGACTCAAAGCCAGAGACAAATGCTGTCTAGAACCACCAGTACTTATTGATAGAACTGGCATTCAACAACAGCATGTGTATATCCCTGGGTTCCAGTAGGCTGCTGGAATTCAAAAATCCAAAAATTCGGGCTGAAATCGGACCTGAAATGGTGAATGGAGATGCACCGGACTCCTGCTGTGAACCGCTCCATTCCTCAGTGTGAACCCAGGCTAAAAGTAAATGGTGTGAAATAACTAAATCTATTGTACTAGTGGTTTAATATATTACACATTAAGATAGTTACATAGCACCATCTCTAAAAAGAACCCCATGTACTATCCAAAAAATTATGTTTGCCTCTATCATTTCATATTCTATTACATTCTATTACATTGCACTGGAAATTATAATTGTATCCTTTAGAAAACACCAATATGAAACAATTCGATTAAGTAAATCAATTCAATTAGAAAAAAGTATGACCAGATTATAATGAGTTGTTACAGCTGATCCTCGGGATAATAACAATATGTACTATTTAAATACTTATACGGGGGGGGGTCCCCGGGGTTACAAACAAGTTAAGGACTGTAGGTTTGTTCTTAAGTTGAATCTGTTTGTAAGTCGGAACAGGTACATTTTTTAAGTGTAGCTCCAGCCAAAAAAACGATTTTTAAGCTTTTTGGATAGCATAGGGAAGGGTTATCACCCCTGTAACATTTGTTTTGCTGTCTGTGCCCCGTTCAGAAGATTTCACTTCACTTTCTGTCCCAATGACAATTGGATTTTGAAAATTTTGTTGTGGAATATGATGGTGATAAAGCATCAGTGGAGGTATCTTTTCCCCATAATAGCTCTTACAGGAGTGAATTTCCCTTCCTAGGGGTAGATTTCCTCTCACTTCCTGTTGTCTCCCTCCGTTTGTAAGTAGGAGTCATTTGTAAGTCAAATATTTGTAACTAGGGGACCCCCTGTATATGTAAACTGTTTTACCTGCAAAACTGGTGACCAAAGGAGCAACAGCAGTTAAGTGAGTTTGGGCAACAATTCACCCCAAAATGAATTAACATGCAGCAGAGCTGCTTGCAATGCTACAATTTATATTAGTGTAGTGCTATACCCTCCATTCAAGTGTAATCTGTAAATAATACATCTAATATCCAAAATAACTTCTTATGTGTACAATAAAAAATCAATAAAAATACAAAAATTCCAATATTGCAGTTCATCAATGTGAGTTAATCAGTGAATCATATATTATGAGTGCTGCTTAATCCATTTCGTCCATGCAATGGTGTCCAAAAACAAAACACAAACATTATTGTGTCACCACTCTCGTGCTCCCCACCCTGTGGTCCTATCCTTACCTCAGGGAATGTGGGGAGCACGAGAGTGGTGACACAATAATTAACGTGCTTTTGAGCACCATTGCATGGATGAAATGGATTAAGCAGCACTCATAATATATGATTCACTGATGAACTCACATTGATGAACTGCACTATTGGCATTTTTGTTTATATGGACTGTGAACTTCATATATATTTGTATTGAATTTTTTATTGTACACATAAGTAGTTATTTTGAATATTAGATTTATTATTTACAGATTGCATTCGAATGGAGGGTATAGCGCTACACTAATAAAAATTGTATTACTTTGAGCACATGCATATGAGATTGGGAACAGTGCCAGCAGCTGACCTTAGTATATACCATGCTGTGAAAAAGTATTTGCCCCTTTTCCGATTTTTTTTTTTTGCATACTTGTCACACTTAAATGACTCAGATCATCAAACAAATTTTATTATTACACAAAGATAACCTGAGTAAATACAAAATGCAGTTTTAAATAATGGTTTCATTTCTTAAGGCAAAAAAGCTGTCCAAACTTGCATATCCAAAACTGCAATCAAGCGTTTGCGATAACTGGCAATGAGTCTTTCACATTGCTGTGGAGCAATTTTGGCCCACTATTCTTTGCAGAATTGTTTTAATTCAGCCACATTGGAGGGTTTTCCAGCAAGAACGGCCTGTGTAAGGTCATGATACAGCATCTCAATTGGATTTAAGTCCAGGCTTTGACTAGGCCATTCCAAAACCTAAATGTTGCTTTATTTGAACCATTTGGAGGTGGATTTGCTGTTTTGTTTCAGATCATTGTCTTACTGCATAACCCAAGTGCACTTGAGGTTGAGGTCACAAACTGATGGCTGGACATTCTCCTTTAGGATTTTATGGTAGAGCTCAGAATTAATGGTTTCATCAATTATGGTAAGTTGTCCAGGTCCTAAAGCTGCAAAGCAGCCCCAGACCATCACGCTATCACCACCATGTCTGACTGTTGGTATGATGTTCTTGTTAAAAAATGCTGTATTAGTTTTATGCCAGATGTAACGGGACTCACACCTTCCAAAAATTTAAATTTTTGTCTCATCAGTCCACAGAATATTTGCCTAAAAGTCTTGGGGATAATCAAGATGTTTTTTAGTAAATGTGAAATGAGCCTTTGTGTTCTATTTTGATCAGCAGTGGCTTTGGCCATGGAATTCTCCCATGGATGCCATTTTTGCCCAGTCTCTTTCTTATTATTGAATCATAAACACTGATCTTACCTGAGGTAAGTGAGGCCTGCAGTTCTTTAGATGTTGTTGTGGGTTCTTTTATGACCTCCTGGATGAATAGTCGTTGTGCTCTTGGAGTCACTTTGGTTGGCCGGTCACTCCTGGTAAGGTTCACCTCTGTTCCAAGTTTTCTCCATTTGTGGATAATGGCTCTCACCGTGGTTTTCTGGCATCCCAAAGCCTTTAAAATGGCTTTGTAATCCTTTCCAGACTGATACATGTCAATGACTTTGTTTCTCATCTGTTCTTGAATTTCTTTAGATCACGGCATGATGTGTTGCTTTTTGAGATCTTTTAGCGTGCTTCACTTTGTCAGACAGCTTCTATTTAAATTATTTTTTGATTCAACAAGTCTGGCAGTAATCAGACCTGGGTGTGGCAAGTGAAATTCAGCTTTCCAAAAAATTGTGGTTAATCACAGTTCATTCATGATTCAGCATAGGAGGGGGCAATTACTTTTTCACATAGGGCCAGGCAGGTTTGAACAGCTTTTATCCTTTAATAAATGAAATAATAATTTAAAAACTGCATCTTGGATTTACTCGGGTTATCTTTGTGTATTATTAAAATTTATTTGATGATCTGAATCATTTAAGCGTGAAAAATATGCAAAAAAAAAAAAAATCAGGAAGGGGTCAAATACTTTTTCACAGCACTGTATATAGTAAACACATATGGTAGCTCGCAAGGGCTTTTTTACTTTTTCCATTTAGGCTTACAATGCTGTCCCTTCCAGTGCTATGCAATGGGGATTTAGGAAGCAAATATAAACAGGAATGAAAGTATTTTTACAAGCTGTATTTGAAAATACATTTACTGACTGATTTATTAATACATAAATGGTATTTTACTTTTACAAGCTGTATTTAAAAATACATTAAATGGCTATTTAATTAATACATAAATGGTATTAAATGGTAAACGTGTATGTCTATCTGAAGCTTAGCTTTAAACAACCATATGATTTAATGTCTACAAGCCCAGAACACATTTATTAGCAGTATTCTTGGTCACCCCAATAACCGTGGAATAAATTGTTGGCTCCTTTTACCTTATCGTAAAGGGTGTTTTTGAGCCAAGTTCCAAAATTTCTGATTAAACACTGGCAACATTTTCCCATAAGGTAATTACATTTATTATGCAGCCAGACTAGTTATGCTTTACACATAGCACAGCCAAAGCTATCAATCTATGCTTACTGCATAATAATCTAATTATGAGAATGGAAAGCATAAGGGCTGCTGAATGGTTTGAGTTTGATGGTTTGACACTGACGTGTCATGATGGATATAGCATTTAGAAGAAGAGGAAGTTTTCAGGAAATTGCAGGAGAAAAAAGTTTTGCTATAGAAACATTTGATCATCTGAGAATTTGAAGGCACTCTTATTTAATGGAAAAGCAGAAACAGTTGAAATCACCAAATATGACCATTAATCAATGTTATCTCACTCATTGGACCCTGTCTGGGTCTCTGAGGACCAACTGCCTCCAGAGAAGATCAGGAGAAGAAGAAGAAGACCCAGCATGTCACATGACTGGGCATTAGAATTTTTAAAAAGGTAAGTTTATTACCTGGTCCCATCACTTATAGCCCATCTCTAGCCTTCCCATACTGGTCTGTGCTTTCGTGGCTGCGCAACGCAGTGCGACATTTTACATACCTGGTGGACATGTGCCATGCTCACACAGTTTTGGACCAAGGTCTTGAAGCTCATACATTCTTTGTTCGATTGCTCTTTCCCCAAAGACCCTTGGTATGTCTTATAACATTAAACCCCCCGATTTTACTAAAACCCAATTCTAATTGGTGACTTACATTTTGTTAGCAGCAAAACAGACAAAGCCTGGAAGAAACAATTTGTTTCCTCTGAGAAGGTTCATCAGCGGATCGATGGGTTATTTTTAAATGAGAAACTGACAAGCATCCTGCTGGACACGCTAAACAAATTCTCCCGGATTTGAACCCCGTGGATACAATATGCTCACCCATCACTGTCCATGGAGAGCTATACTTCATTATAATAGCTCAGCTTTGGGATGCTGGTCTTGGGCATTCCTAATGCTCACTCCCCTTCCCTTCACCCCATCTCTCTTTCCCACCTTCCTACTGTGAACATCATCCTTCTTTCCTCTTTCCTTGTTTCTTATTTTCTTGTTGCAGATCATGTTGTTTATTCAGACTTGATGTTTTGATCTGCTTATTGTTTCACGGCCTGCGACAAAGTTATCTGGCTCACTGATACCTACTCTAACTTGCAAGCTACACGTTTTGTTTAATAATATGCTATTTATACTGTTGGATGTCATTACATTCTTGGCAGCTACATTCCAGCTGTCTAACATCATCTTGGCAATTACAAAAAGTCCTTTTAGTCTGTGTTCACATATATGCGAATCGGATGCAAATTAAACTGCCTCCGATTTGCCTTCTCAAAGCTGCCGGTTCACACATGTGCGGGTTGGTCGTGGTGAGGTTTTAAAAAGAGTCCTGTGCATTTTTCAGTCCGGTTCAGGTGCGATTTCAGATAAAAATTCGCACCTGCATCATTCCTGAACCGGTGAACAGAACCGCACCAGACTACAGAGCTGAAAACGCGCCCGCACATATGTGAATGGAGCCTTACAATAGGCTGTGTACTTTAAAATGTTCAATAAAAAAATCAATTGAAAGTGAAAAAAATAAGTATATTAAAGAAAAGGGATTAAATGTAATTTGGGGTAGAAAGGGGGGACTCGGGTGAGGAAGAGGAGTCTTTGGGGAGCCCAGCATGAAACCTAGAATTAGGCTTTAAAGCAATATAAGGGCTGCCATCGCTGCCCTCCTTCTTAAAATGGTAGTCAGATAGTTGTCATGCTGATGCTCTGGCTACATTAATTCCACAGACCTGGAACAAGTATGAATATCAGGAAAGTCAGAATACACTTCTACACTCTTATCTGCCTTCTTTTTCTGCACCAGTGACTTGGATTTTATTTATTTTTTTTTAAATGTTTATTGGAATTTTCACAGTACATGAATACAAGCAAGTATATAACTTATGCCGCGTACACACGACCGGACTTTTCGGCATCAAAGGTCCGACAGAACAAATCCGTCGGACAATTCGATTGTGTGTGGGCTTCATCTGACCTTTTCTGTCTAAAAATCTGACGGACCTTAGAAATAGAACAAGTTTCAAATCTTTCCGACGGACTCGACTCCTATCGCAAAATCAGTTCGTCTGTATGCTAGTCTGATGGACCAAAAACGACGCAAGGGCAGCTATTGGCTACTGTCTATGAACTTCCTTATTCTAGTCCGGTCGTACGTCATCACGTTCAAAATGATCGGACTTTGGTGTGATTATGTGTAGGCAAGTCCGTTTCCTTGGAACTCCGTCGGAACTCAGTCGAAAAGTTCTTCTGAGTTCAGTCCGATGAGAAGTCTGCTCATGTGTACGCGGCATTAGAGCTCAGTAGCTCTGATTCACAATTATGAACATAAAAGAGAAAACTGAAAACACTAAAAAGGGAATGGGAGCAGGGGGATGGAGGAGGGAAAGGGAGGGTGACAGGGGAAGTATATTTACCCGTAAACAATAGCGTGACATAATATTTCAAAGTGAAACGACACAGTAGATATTAATACTTTGGGTACATCTGAGTGGTGATCTCAGAGAATGGCATGAAATCAATGATAACAACAGATAAATCAACCTATTTGGAATATAAGATCTTGAATCGTCAAAAGAGCTTCAAAGGTGTAGCATTTCTAGGGTGGTAGAAAGATGGAGGGATTCGATAAGTTGGATACTTTAAGTTTACCTAGGGAGTTTAGGAGGTCTTGTTTTAGATACCAGTCCATGAATTTAAATGGGCGCATAATATCCAGCAGGTCCTTTTGGGTGAACATGACCTCCATATATTTACACCATCTTTCAAAGAAGCGTGAAGTAGAAAGAAAGTTCTTTACAATAGTGTCCAGTCTCTCAAGGTTGAAGAGCGATAACATTGAGCGTTTCACAGCTGGAAGGCTGGGTGGTGTTGGTTTAATCCAATGGGACATGATCGTTCTACGAGCAACTAGGAGAGTTATATGAGTCCATTGTGTTAGATTGAGTGAGCCTGCTGATGATGATGTGGAAGGTAGTGGTTCACATCCAAATATACACAATAAACTGATTGTTGGGTAGCTGGATCTTAGCTTGCCCTAAATGGTAGGATATACTCAAGGGTGACCCCAGAAGTCTCCGCACTTCTCTCCGTGCAATAATTGTGTCTTTGATAAGAACACTTGTTTTAAGGTGGGGTGGTAGAGCTTGAATATTTGAATGAAGGATGGTTGAAAGAGTGTGTGGAGAGGCCAGAGCGCTTTCAAGTATATCTTTAGGGTACTTTGATTTTTCCAGACAACCAGTCAAGACCTTGTCTAAGCAGGCAAGTGAGGTTGTAAAAACGTATATATGGCAAGCCTGCGCCACCATCAAACTTAGGGAGACATAGTTTTTGTAACACTATGCATGGTTTTTTGTGTTTCCATTTGAAAGCCTTGTGTAATTTCTGCACATCAGAGTGCTTTAATAAAAGGGGTATGGTTTACATAGAATAAAGTAGACGTGCAAACAACAACATGTTCAAGAGGTGACATCTCCCAAAGAGCGAGAGGGGAAGGGTTGCCCAAGCTTCCAACTCCTTTACAATTTTGGTTATCAGAGGTGGGTAGTTAAGACCACCTCTGATGGATAACCAAGTAGGTGATGTGGTGAGTAAAAAGGAATGAAGACCTCCATTAATACCCGGGGTTGTAATGGTTTTTGGCTTTTGTCAAATTTAATTCAAAAGCCCGAGCTTAATCGAAAGGCTGCCAAGAGTTCTCTGAGTTTGTCAACATCTGCAAGAGGGTCAGTGGAGAATAGTAATATGTCGTCCACGAATAGGGTGGAATGGAATATTTGGTTGCTTACAGTGATGCCACTGACTCTGTCAGATGAGTTAAGTATCCTGGATAAAGGCTCAATAGCTATATTGAAGAGTAGAGGGGAGAGGGGGCATCCCTGTGTCGTTCCTTTAGTCAAAGGGATTGTGTCAGAGACTAAATCAGGAGTGACAAGGCGAGCCCTCGGGAACGCATACATTTGTTGTAGAAAGTGTATAATCGGGCCAGAGAAACCGAATACTTCCATCACTTTGAATAGCCACAACAAACTGATATTGTTGAAAGCCTTTTCGGCATCGAGTGAGATGATAACTACATCTTGGTCTGGGTGTGATTTAGCGTACTCCAACGCCATTAGAATCTTACGGATAAAAAGTCCAAAATGCAGCGCTTCAAATTGTCGTTAATCATATGACCGTTCTGTCATTGAAGAGATAGTAAATATGAAGGACCCTTCACCAGCTTCAGTGTGTATGAAAAAGCACACCACACCACACCACACAAGTGAATCCAATCTGCTTACCAGAGAGTAATGGTAAAAAGGCATGTAATCGTAAATCACAGAGCATCAAGGTGTCACACTCCAAATACTGCAAATTGATCATCAAACTCCAAAACAGGGGTGCACATGATATACGCTCATCAATGAGTAGTTACCCAAATGGAAAGAAAATAAGGCAACAATAGTGAAGCCCGTAAGGTATAAAACCAATAATTTATTGTTTCCACTTACAGGTAGTAGAAAAATACAGGCATCATGATGTATAGTAGAAAATCCGCGGCTCACAGCATGCTTGCCTCAGCCAGCCTGACATGTTTCATCCCATAGGATATCATCGGAGGCGTTTTTACCATTACTCTCTGGTAAGCAGATTGAATTAATTTGGGTGGGGTGTGCTTTTTCATATACACTGAAGCTGGTGAAGGGTCCTTCATATTCCCTATCTCTTCAATGACAGAACTATCATATGAATAGCGACAATTTGAAGCGCTGCATTTTGGACTTTTTATATTTTTGTTTGATGATCAACGAACTGTGCTGGCTGCTTTTCAAATATTTTAGATAGCGCAGATACCCATCCACCTTTTTTAGAACCTTACGGATGTTTAAGGTGGCAGAGAGCCCTGGAACAAAACCAGATTGGGCTGGGTGGAGTAAAGAGGGGAGTAATGGAGCTAGACATGAGGCTATTATTTTAGAATTTTAACATCTACATTGATCAGGGAGATTGGATGATATGAGCCCGGGTGTAGGGGGTCTTTTCCTTTTTTATTTTTATTCTAATGTGTGCCTGCGTTCCCATGGGGAGATAGGGGCCACCATCCCATATAGCGGTGAAGACATGTTTCAGAGTGTCAGGGATAAAGTCTTTTGTCAGTTTGTAGAGTTCCACCGTGTAGCCATCTGGGCCTGGGGCCTTGGCCGATTCTAGAGATTTAATAGTCAGCTGGATGTCTTCTAAGGAGATGGGAGCATTGAGTGTTTCTAAGTGAATGGAGTTGAGCTTAGGTAGGTGGATCTTAGCTAGGAAGGCCTCTGCCATCGTCTGGTCAGCCGAATCTTTAGCGTACAGGGTTGTATAGTAGTCAGCAAGAAGTTTACTAATTTCTGCAGGTGAGGTAACAATGGAGCCAGCAGTGTTTTTTAAGGTGGAAATGTGGGTAGGTCGTCTCGGGCCTGAGCATGGTTTGGTAAATAATTTGCCAGCCTTGTTGCCAAACCTGTGAAAACATAAGGTAGAGTAAGATGTTTTAGCTGCTTCTTGCTGTTCTGTCCATATGTCAAAACTGCATTTAGACTGTTGCCAGGCTTGAATGTTATCCAATATCCAGGATACCAAGTGTCATTTTGCGGCCAGTCGAATTAGTCTGTACATCTCAAATAGTATGTCTCAGATTTTTGTGAAGCAATATAACCACTCCAGCTTTGTGACCTACTGCTAGTGAGCCATAAACATCACCTACCCATAGTTTATGAAGACGGGTTAAATCGTCTGCAGATAGGTGAATCTCTTGGAGGAGAGCCACATCCATCCGCAGATGCTTCAAGTGTCTAAGGATTGACATGCACTTATTTGGGGAGCGAAGCCCTTTAACATTCCAGGAGACAATCTTTAGGTGATTCGCATGGGTCTGAGGAGCCATGTTTGGAGTAAGGGAGAATACTTAGATGGAGGCTGAGGATGGAGCCTCCTATTGTGCATTATGCCTTCCATCTGAGATTCACCAAAACATTGTAAGTCACCTGGGGATGTAGTTACGGATCGGGTAAATATAATCAACAAATAATCAAAACAGAAACAAAAAAAAAAGAGACAAAAAACAAATCAGGTGGAAAAGCCACCCATCATATAATGCTAACTTCAAGTAGACCGACTTACAAGTAGATCTCATGCCAAACGCTCCTCTAGAGGTGAAGAAGGAGCTTCGGGGGGGTGTGTGTTAAGAGACAAGCTCAAAAGAGCGAGAATGCGATCCACGGCTCAACCTATAGAGAGAGCAAGGAGCTGGCTAGCTGTCCTGAGCTTAAAAGGTGGCCACACATTATATTCGATTTGAAATAGTAGTGATAAAACAAATGCAATTAATAATCAAGAACAAATTGCAAATAATGCAACAGTGTATCCCCTAAAATGTAATAGGGAGTTCTGGGGAAGAAAAGAGAAAGGGGCAGAGTTACCCGTCTCCTGCGTATCTCCAGTAATGTAGAAGTTTCAGAAGTTGTTCAGCGAATTCCTGTCATCCTGTCATCCTGTCATCCCGGTCATCCTGGGGAGAAAAGTGACTACGTTTAAAGGAGGCTTATTTGGGCTGTGTTGGTATCTAGGTAAGGCAGAGGAAGCAATGGTGGACTTTGAAGAAGAGCCATCAGCAGAATTGTTGATGTAGTGCTCCGTGTCAACCGGGGAGGTGAAAGTAAGTTGTTCTCCTACGTGGGGTTGGATATGCAGGAAAGTAGGCATGGGTGAATTTGACTTGATTGCTGTAAAGTATTGAGCAGATCGCTGAGAAAGCCTTACGTCGTGTCATCACTTCCACTGACTAATCCGCAGTAGTTTTGCTTCATCAACAGATAGAGAACTTGAACAGCGAAATTTCTGCATAATAGCATTTTTTTAGCATAGCTGAGGTATCTGACAATGACCAGACAGGATTTGGTGCGCATTTCTGCATGCTGGCCAATGCGATGGGCATGTTAAATAGTGCAGGGGATGCGAAGGCCTAATTGTTCAGGGATGATTTTAGCGCAGAGATCTGTAAGCTGGGTATTGGAGACCAATTCTGGCAGACCTATAATGTGCAGACTATTTCTTTGTAAACGATTCTACAAGTCATCTAATTTTTCCCAGGTGTCTCTGTTAGAGGTTGATATGCCTGCCAGCGAAGCTGAGTTAGCCGTGGCCTCATTCTCTAATGAAGAAATCCGATCCTTTGTGTCAGAGATCCTCTGAGCCTGTGTCCACAGCTTAATATGAAACTGCTCCAGTCCCCTCTGCACCAACGCATCTACTGTGGCTGCTAGTGTAGGAGCAAGAAGGGAGACAACTGCCTGCTCTATACCAGCGGGGGAGGTAGGGTCAGTTTCTGCTGGAACAGGTGCCACTGAAGACTGCAGTGTCTCTGATGTGTGCGGAGTTGCCACCATATTGGCTGTATCTGCGGCTGCGTTTCCCGCCAACTGCAGCATGTAGGAGGAGGAGCGGGTATATGATTGCTCTACAAAGTGATTAATGGGGGTCCCACTAGGTAGCGGAGACAGGGGGGAGTCACCCCGAAGCTTTGGCAGGCTTTATATGCAGAAATATGTGAGGAGTTCAGCGGGAGCTGGCTCTGCTCACCTCCTCCACATGTGGTGCTGGATCTGGAAGCCTAACTTGGACTTTTGATGCCAGAGAGATAGCATGACAAGTAGAAAACTAACATTAGCAGATGAAAAGTCACAAATGACTAATTACCCTCCCGAAATACCCTTGATCCTTCAAAACTGACAAAAGGCAACTTCTATCTTCCTTTTCTTCTGACTAAAACTGCAGGTGTAATTTCCAGGCTTGCAAATACGGTAAACTGGCATAAATAGATTGATTGACTACATGGAAACACCCCATGAAGCCACCAGAAATACCCCTACAAGTACTGTACATCTTAAATTTAAAATTCCATCTTCGTAGGACATTTGGTCCAAAAACCTGACCTTTGTCTAACCTCCTGTATATCTCACAATGAATCTAAACACTGTGAATAAAAAATAAGAACCCAGAATCTATGATAATATATGGAAATAAAACATTTGCAATTCTTCCTTTTAACAGTTCAATATAAATCAGACAAAACATTTCCATTAAAATGAATAGGACATAGCATTTTGTCTGGTAAACTTGATACATTCAGCCTTGCATACTGAAAGCTGTGTTTTGATTTAGTGATATATAATTGAATAATTTCTAGATGAAAATCAATATACAATTTTGGCTGACATGATTACACAGCATATTAAACCACATCAGAGTCTGATATAGTATTGTGCGACACAGACCTACTGACTTATCATAATTATTAATAAATATAAAAAAACAATCTGTTATGGATGCTGTCCAGGCAATTACTGGGATGCTTTAGAATTTAAATTAGGTAAAGTTAATACAATTTTAGGGCTTTTTTAATGAAACATGAAGTTGAATTTAATTTAATCAGAAAGCAAGCCTAAAGTAATTATTATTTGTATTAATAACAGACAAGACGATGCTGTAACAGAAAAATATGTAGTAGGTAAAATGTTGCTATAAAGAAGATTTATGTAGATAATCTTATCTTTCAGACTCTACTATGTCCACTTTATTGGTAGGCAGATTTTTTTTATTTCGTATTCACATAACTAGTAAGAAAAACACATGCACACGTTTCCATCAAGTCCACCTTTTACAAGCTCTAGCCACCCTCACAACTACCGCCACAGCACAACTGATTTGACAATTTGGGGTGGTACATTGTTTTCTTGCCTCTGGAAAATGCCATGGTTAGTTTTGGAATGATAGAGTTGCATACATTTTCAGCTGCAAAAATTGTATGTCACTATTCCTCTCCTATAGAATTTAGTAGAATTTAATGACCTTAAAATTAATTGATCAAAATAAGGGTATCCACAGACAATTACAAGCGATGCTCCTGTGTTGAAAAACATGGTTTGTGATGATTGGGCTGGTTTTAAGGTATGAAAATTAGTAGATCTGGTAATTTAAGGATTATTGCTATTGCACAGGGAGATTTTCCAAATTGCTGGAAGGTCTCACAGAGAGTGGATCAGAACACAGGATCAAAGTAATGCTCATTCAGCAATGTAAACGCTAGGTGAGGATTGCAGTAGGCATGATACTTGGGTAGTGTGTATGAGACCAGACAGGTATACTTACACCCTTGCCTATATTATAATAGTATATACGAGGGCTTTTTTTCTCAGAGAATAGGTGCAGGAACTCAACCATGCCCGCCACACACATACCTGCCAAATGACATAAAATAGTAGCTCTTCCCTTTGCATACAACCCCTCCCTCCACTGCCCTCATCTTCTCCCCCCCCTTTAAAAGCTCCACCATCTGTCATATTTCTTACCTTTGTTGCAATATAAAGCTGAAGCACCTATCCGGATGTAGTACCTCCCAGCATACTATACTATACTACAGTCACTTGCAAGGGAGATCATGCAGTAGGAGCATCAACAACTGGTCACCAGTGTAAAAATGGAGACCACAGAGGGTACAGCCTATCACACACCCTCTCCTGCCCATGACTGCACTGAACCCTGGGCACCTTTTCTGTATCTCCCTTGTCCCTGTCCGACCTGTGGGAGCTACTGGGAGATAAGGTATCACTTGTAAACGCAGAAGCTGGACTTCAGTGTTACCAAGTGATAGTGGTGAGCGGGGAGCAGAAGACCTGAGCCAGAGGTGGTGGAACTGAGTTCCTCCTAGTTCCTGCTGAAAAAAGGCCCTGGTATATATTGTATATAGAGATTTCTCTGTCTAGGATCACTCTAATATCAAGAAATGTGCATGCACCTTACCTCAAATTAAACATTAACCCAAGCCTTAAAACTAACCATTAGTCTAAAACAATACCTTAAAACAGAGTCTAGCCCCCAAATCTAGACGTTAATACTATCAAATTAGGGCCTATATCTAATTTTTTATTCTAATCTAAACCATATCTCTTAACTGTAGCCTGACCCCTTATAGTATATCTAAAGCCAAAACAAATGTTTAGCTTTATATGGAGTATAAAGTATGTTTAAAATCCCTGTTAATTTTTTTTATTTTTTTGCCATCTGTATCTAGAGAGAGATTTCCATTTCTGGTAGATTTGGCAGAAACTGAGCAGAAAACTCCCTTTTAGTTGTCACTAGAAGAAGTGTTCCCATAAGTGACAATTCAGAATTCAGCCTCGGTGACAATGGTCTCCTGGACAATTAGAGAGAGTGAATCACCCTAATAGTGACAGCATGAAAAACCTTAAAGGGGATTTAGCCCCTCGCCACTCTAATCTAAAACTAAAATAAAAATGTTGGCCTTAGATGCATTTTAAAATAACCTTAAAGAGGCTCTAAATCTAGATATCTGACCCCTTTGAATAGCTAGGGCACAGCCACAGCCACATATCTATATACAAATAGTTTAAAAAATCATGATATCTCTACCTGTTTTTTTTATAATTCTCCTTGGGTCATGTGATCAAGGTTTCCATCATCACTGCAGCACAGCCCAGGTGGAGGTGGAGCTAAGCCACATGTCACATGTCCTGTGACGTTGCTTTAGACATTACATGCCCTCCCTTCCAGGCCATTCAGAGTGGGGTGTGCAGTCAATCAAGCATCTGATCTGCTTAGGGGCAGAGCACATGCCTGATGCACACTATGTTCTGAATAGCCTGGAAGTGAGAGCAGGCGATAGCTAAGGAGACATCACAAAACATGCAACACACTGTGGTTTTCCCCTGAGGGGGGGACTGAGGCCCTTTTGCCTCACCCATCACATAGAAAGGAACTGTATGCTTTGATGCCAAGTATACAGTAACCAGCTCTTTCACTAAGCAAGGAGAAAGTAAGGATCTTTTTTGTTCTTTTCTGTCTTGTTCTGTTTTATTTCTGAACCAGTTCTCTTTGAGCAAGAGATTCTGCCAGACTCCTCTTGTTCTGCCTCTGCTATAAAAGTTTACCACTTTGTCCTGAACTAAAACAATCCACTGCTTGTGTATTAACATCTGGATAAGTTACGTTGTAGCATACTAACCATTGGAGAATTTGTGCATCACCTGGGAAAGGGGGAGATGGGGTTACAGCTGCTAGTATGTGACATCTGACCTAGGTACCCCAGACTGCCCTTATCGTCCACGCAAAAAAAAGTAAAGAAAATAGCTTCCTTCAGCAAAACAAATAAAAACAGTCCATAATTTTGGTATGGCGATAATAACACATTGGCTCAACCCCAGTATACCAATCCCATGCCAGGGTTTAGGGTTCCCATCTGCTTTCAGTTTACACTTGCTCACAGCTGTGAACAGAGGCGGCTCTAGGCTTTGTGAGGCCTTAGGCATAACTTAGACATGAGGCCCCACTCACGTCCATAAGGGAAAAAATAGTTCAAGCAAAAAAAATGAATTGCATGTATTAAGAGTGTGCTCTATCTCATTGTTGCTCTCAGTAACTTCTCTCTCTCAGTGCTGGCATCAGTGCTCTGTCTCTCTATGCTGGTGTCATTGTACACTCTCTCTGTGTTGTGTTAGTGCTCTGTCTCTCTCTGTGCTGGTTTCAGTGCTCTGTCTCTCTCTGTGCTGGTGTCAGAGCTCTGTCTCTCTCAGTGGTGGTGTCAGTGCTCTGTCTCTCTCTGTGCTGGTGTCAGTATACACCCTCTCAGTGCTGCTGTCAGTGCTCTGTCTCCCTGTGCTGGTGTCAGTATACAGTCTCTCAGTGCTGGTGTCAGTGCTGTCTCTCTCAGTGCTGGTGTCAGTGCCCTGTCTCTCTGTGTTGGTGTCATTGTGCACTCTCTCTGTGTTGTGTCAGTGATCTGTCTCTCTCAGTGCTGGTGTCAGAGCTCTGTCTCTCTCTGTGCTGGTGTCAGTATAACCCTCTCAGTGCTGCTGTCAGTGCTCTATCTCCCTGTGCTGGTGTCAGTATACACTCTCTCAGTGCTGGTGTCAGTGCTCTGTCTCTCTCAGTGCTGGTGTCAGTGCTCTGTCTCTCTCAGTGCTGATGTCAGAGCTCTGTCTCTCTCAGTGGTGGTGTCAGTGCTCAGTCTCTCTCAGTGCTGGTGTCAGTATACACCCTCTCAGTGCTGCCGTCAGTGCTCTGTCTCCCTGTGCTGGTGTCAGTATACACTCTCTCAGTGCTGGTGTCAGTGCTCTGTCTCTCTTTGCTGGTGTCAGTATACATTCTCTCAGTGCTGGTGTCAGTGCTGTCTCTCTCAGTGCTGGTGTCAGTGCTGTCTCTCTCAGTGCTGGTGTCAGTATGCGCTCTCTCAGTGCTGGTGTCAGTATGCGCTCTCTCAGTGCTGGTGTCAGTGCCCTGTCTCTCTGTGTTGGTGTCAGTATACTCTCTCTCAGTGCTGATGTCAGTGCTCTGTCTCTCTCAGTGCTGGTGTCAGTGCTCTGTCTCTCTCAGTGCTGGTGTCAGTGCTCTGTCTCTCTCAGTGCTGGTGTCAGTGCTTTGTCTCTCCCAGTGCTGGTGTCAGTGCTTTGTCTCTCCCAGTGCTGGTGTCAGTGCTCTGTCTCTCTCAGTGCTGGTGTCAGTGCTCTGTCTTTCTCAGTGCTGGTGTCAGTGCTCTGTCTCTCTCAGTGCTGGTGTGAGTGCTCTCTCACTACTGGTGTCAGTGCTCTGTCTCTCTCAGTACTGGTGTCAGTGCTCTGTCTCTCTCAGTACTGGTTTCAGTACTCTGTCTCTCTCAGTGCTGGTGTCAGAGCGCAGTCTCCCTCAGTTCTGTACTCATATAGAGCTCCTTGAACTTGGCCTCATAGAAGAGAAGGGGCTGTGCGAAATGTCACCACCTCAGAGGTCTTATAATCCCTGTTGGGCAGAAGTAGGTCCCCTCGGACACCCCATAGTGGAAGAGTTCCTGGTGGGAGATAGCCACAGAGAAGCCAATCATGAGCAGTGCTAGCGCAGAATGAAGAGCACCTTGCCCACCATGGCTGAGGATCGGCAGTGGACTGAGCTGGGACCTCCCCACGACCGCAGTGGAGCCCTGGGTGGCTGGGAAAGAGGGTGGGGTGGAATCAGGTCAGGGGGACCCGGACTGTCAATCACAGATGGCACACTGGGACACTGGCAGAGGACTAAGCAGACCAGACTGTAAACCCCAGGCACACGCACACCCCCGCAGGCACATGCACACCCCCGCAGGCAAAGCACACCCCCAGTCACATGCACATCCCACCAGTCACATGTACATCTCCATAGTCACATGCACATCCCCATCACATGCACACCCCCTAGTCACATGCACACCCCCATAGTCACATGCACACCCCCCAGTCACATGCACACCCCCCAGGCATATGCACACCCCTACTGTCACATATACCGACCAGTCACATGCACACCCCCAGTCACATGCACACACCCCCAGTCACATGCACCCCCCAGTTTCTTGCACTCTGCCCCAGTCACATATACCCCTGCAGTCACATGCACACCCCCCCAGTCACATGTACCCCCTCAGTCACATGCACCCCCCCGTCACATGTACCCCCCTAGTCACATGCACACCCCTCCAGTCACATGCACACCCCCCTAGTCACATGCACACCCCCCAACCCCATGTACCGCCCTCATGACCATGAACCACACACATAGTAAGGCACTGTCCCCTCACAGCTCAGTCAGCGCATTCTCAGCTCAGCAGTCAGTCAGTTGCACACAGAGACAGCGAACTAGAATTGGCTCTGCCTCCACTATGGAAGCCCCGCCCTGGAAGGAGGGTGGACTTGGCGATCCTGCTGAGGTGCTAGCTGTGCTCTTGCACAAGATATCGTTTCAAGGGACGGACGGGATTTGTGGGCCGTACAGTTGTCGGTCTCTGTGTGTATCTCTGCTGGCTGTTCCAGTGGAGTTTTAATGACAGAAGTGGAGACTGGGCAGTGCCCTGGTGGGGTGTGGTGTTACAGAGCAGAGAGGAGGAGGAGGACTGACTGTACACTGAACTACGAAGCTCCGCTGACTGTACTGAGACTGATGTATGAGGATAGCTGATGTATGAGGATAGCTGTGAACCACTTCCATCTGCCTCACAGACAGATGTTGACTACTTCCTGTTCCTTTTCAGGCTTTCCCTGCAGGCTGTACACGGGATTGAAAGCTCTTTCCTACCTAAAGTTTCTCCAGGCCTCTTAATTAAATCCCATATAAATGGCCTACCAATCCTGGGTATACTGCAAGTCAGTTCATCCCTTTCGAACTAGAACCCCTTACTTTGCATGGGTGAGAAACCCAGGTACTCCAAATTGCATTCAAGTAAATAGAAATAGAAAGAAAATACTACAAAAATACTTTTTTTATTACAGTTTACTGATGTTTAATGTTTTAAAGAATTTTTAGTAAAGTAAGCAAACAATAAAATAGTAAAATACAATTGTTCTGTGCGCCAGTTAGCTACTTACTTTTCAAATGCAATATGTTTGTTCTGAAATGGGTATAGACATTTGGAAGGCGCGCACAGAGAATGAACGAAACAGCTTTCTGTTGTTTAATTCTGCAAAAAGTTTTAGCTGAAAATAAACATTACATGAATCCAAGTAACAGTTTCTCATTCTCAAATTATTCACACCTATAAAGAGTGAAAAATAAAATTGTAGTACTACCTTTGGAGGAGCCACTGGATTGTTTGGGTACTCTTGCCCTGCTCCAGCACTGACTCCCCTGTAGCTGGATCTGAGTAACAATGACACACCTGAAATAGTTTACAGGGACAGGAGATGGGCGGAGCCTAGCGGAGCAGACATGCATTGTTAGAGCTCCGCGCGGCTGAGGAGAGAAGAGAAGGACAAAGCGGAGCCTGCAGGCTCAAAAGGTATCCATTTGAACCTTTTTGCCCCAGGGAACAAACTGTGAAAGTTTGGGCAGGAAATATGGTACTGGGAGGAAACCGTGGCAGAAATAAAAATAACCTCACAAAGAGCTCACAGGCACTCACTGCAACTAAAGCAGCTCCAGTCACCTCACAAGATACAGCATCAGGACGCTCTCACAGACAGAAAATGTCACAGCAAGACTCTCCATTTGAGTCAGATACAGAACAAATCCTCTCACAAACTTCTCCACAAGCCTCCTCAGCATCCCCAGTAATATTATTACAATTTGAAAAGATGCTTCATAAGGCTTTAAAACAAACCTCAGACCAAATAACAAAAAGCCTAACCAAAGAAATAAGAGAGCTGGGAAACCGCACCGCAGCCCTAGAAATAAAAATGGATGAAATTGAAATTACAACCCAAGTAAATATAACAGAATTGGAACAATTAAAAGAAGAGAATTTAATACTTCAAACTAAGCTCGAAGATTACGAAAATAGAGCCAGACGTTCAAACTTGCGCATAAGGGGAATACCTGAAACTGTGACAGACCTGCAATCTACTATTACTGCTCTATTACAAGAACTAAAGCCAGATATCCCTATTGAACGTTTAGAACTGGACAGAGTACACAGAGCCCTCACAGCCAAAAAGAAAGATGGACCCCCACGTGATATAATCACAAAATTTCATTATTATAGAACGAAAGAACAAATACTAATTGCTGCAAGACAAAAAAAGGAACTTTAATTTTCAAGGACACAATTATCAAATTTTTGCTGACCTATCCCAACTTACTATTACTAAAAGACGATCCATGAAACCCCAACTAATGGAACTGCAACGCCACAACATTATGTATCAATGGGGCTTCCCCTTTTCAGTCAGATTTAACTACCAAGGTACAATTTACAGAAGCAGATCAGCAGATGAACTACAACAAACCCTTTTAAAATTAAATCTGACAGAACCCACAAGCAGCAACACCCCCACACGCAGAAGAATGGCATCATCTTCACCTTCAGGCAGCACTCAGAAAATTTCAGAACAAAATGGGAATCATCATTCTCACAAAAGAGGCCGTTATGCCACATCATCCATGGACCAAGAAGATTCAATGGACTGACATCCTAATTCCTGATATCTCTTCATTTATTATACTAAGAGATGGTTCTCTATAAAAAACCTGTATTTATAACTGAATGTAACTGCATTCTGATAGTCACACACTGTGTGGGATCATGTTACATTCCAGTTATATTTCTTATTACTTCTGATTCATATAGCCTTAGAATATATAAGTGAAATAAGAAAATTCTTGTTCAGTTATATATTATCAGGTAATAACAATAGATTTATTACTTTTTAGGACAAATATGTTCGATAATAATAATAAAATAAGTAATGGAAGCTTTTTCTTTCTTTTCTTAAAACAAATATATTATTACCTAACTAGTTCCTAGAATTATGTTTTTGTTTATTCTAATCTGAAGCAATACAACCTCAATTTTATGAGTTAACATATCTAAACAGTTACATATGAATAAAATATGTAATTGTTTACTCTAAAAGGGTTAAAATCACAAAATAATTCAAACTATCTTCATCAATACCAAAGTTATTAACAGTACCTTTCTAACTGAATTATTTAGCCTAGGGCAAGACTAACCATATACAACCACCCTGGAATAAATAATTTCAACAAAAACTATATTCTGCACTCCAATTAATGAAAGATCATTTTGATGTCTTTTGACATAGCACTTCTCTCCTGTAAGCGGAAGATCCGTGTACCCCCATTAGCCCTCCTCATTCTCCCAACCATATTATGTGGGAGTGTGACGAAGGCACTTATTCCCCTGAGAGAGATATTTATTCTCTTTCACGGGTAAATTGTGATTACTTGCAAAAAATAATTTATACAATGTATCATCTAATCTCATATGTTTTTTGTTTACTCTTTACTCCAGAATTCACTGGTTTCTTTTCTATCTATTCATCTCTTCAGTCCACACAGGTTGATCTGCGCAGTCAGTTCTGCATAACAAAAAGTAAGTCAAAACTATTTGATCTGTTGCCATGGCACCACTGAATATACTTTCCCTGAATGTTCAGGGAATAAATGTCCCTCAAAAAAGGACCAAAGCCTTCCGTACTTTCCATAACAAGAAGGCTCACATAGTATGCCTCCAAGAAACACACTTCACCAAAGATTCTACTCCAAAATATATTTCTCCTTTTTATCAACAAATTTACACGGCTTCTGCCTGTACCAAGAAAAGGGGAACTCTAATTGCATTTCACCGATCCACACCATTCACCTTATCATCAGAAATTAAAGACCCAGAAGGTAGATACCTGATACTTATGGGTTATATAATGGATACAGCAATCACGGTGATTTCCTACTACGCTCCTAACAAACAACCTACACCATTCCTCTCACATATATTACAAGTGATTAATACACACAAAATAGGAACAGTGATAATGTGTGGGGATTCGAACCAGGTCCTCCTCCCATTTCTAGATAAATCACCTTTTACACCATCCAAAATAACCTCTAGATTACCTTTTTCTCAACTTCTTTCCAAATACAATCTGGTAGATTCGTGGAGAGAAAGTAACCCAATGAAAAAGAAATTCACTTATTTCTCGCACCCTCATCAAACCTTCACCAGAATAGATCATATTTTTCTAACAATAGGAATGATACCAGAAATTATTGCATCAGATATAATTCCGATTCCGTGGTCTGACCATAATGCAGTATACACTACTATAGCCTCAGCCATACCAAAAGCACATGACCCAACGTGGTACTTACCGGACATAATGCTCAAACACCCACTACATCAGATGGCCATTGAACAAGCTTTAAAGGAATACATATCAATTAATAATACAACAGACATCTCCCCAATAACACTGTGGGAAGCTCATAAGCCTGTCTTGCGTGGTACAATACAAAGACAAATGGCACTATTTAAACGGAAACGCAAAAATCTAGCAAAAAAACTAGAACTCAATTTTAATGCAGCCTACATATCATTTCAAGATAATCCATCTCAGAGTACAAAATCTCATCTGGAAAAATCTAGATTGGAATACGATCTATTTCTCACTGAGTCAGTTGATAAATCCCTCAAACGCTCCAAACACAATTTCTACATGAATACAAACAAACCAGGTACATATTTGGCTCGGGCATTAAATTCAACTAACAAATCTTTCAAACCAATACGTTTGAAATTATCAAAAAATGTTTACACTTGTAATCCAGTTAAAATAGTCCATAAATTTCACTCACATCTCGCAACTTTATACAAGACAAACAATGAATTTAATCCTACAGAGGCTGAATCCTTCTTCTCAAAAATAACCTTACCTGAGTTATCTCAGAATCAAAAAAGCAGTTTGGATGAGCCGATAACTATAGATGAAGTTGCTAACGCCATAAAAGACCTAAAACTTAACAAAAGACCAGGCCCAGACGGCTACTCGGCTTTATACTATAAAACATTCTCAGAAATACTCTCTCCCATTCTCACTGAAACTTTTAACAAACTTCTAGATGGATATTCTTTTCGGCAAGAAACACTAATTGCAATTGTTTGTATGATCCCAAAACCCCTTTCTGATGATACTTCCTGTGTGAATTATCGGCCTATCTCTCTGTTAAACCTCGATATTAAATTATTAGCAAAAATAATAGCAAAACGCCTCAATAGCATTATAGGAAAATTAATACATAGAGATCAAGTAGGCTTCATGCCAAATAGACAGGCAGGCGATAATATACGCAGGGCAGTGTTATTAGCACATATTGCTAAAAAACGGAAAATCCCTTTATGTTTTCTATCTCTCGATATTAAGAGGGCATTTGACACAGTATCCTGGCAATATATGCAATATTCATTACAAAAATGGGGTTTTGGACCCCACTTTTTAACATGGATCAAAGCATTATATAATAAACCCAAAGCCTATATAAAATATGCTGGATACAAATCTGAAGCCTTTAATATCGAAAGAGGTACCCGACAGGGTTGCCCATTATCTCCCTTATTATTTGCCCTTATACTCGAACCCATGGCCCAATACATCAGAACAAACCAAACTATAACTGGCATTGAAGTAGGAGGTATTACACACAAATTATGTATATTTGCAGACGATATATTACTTTTTCTATCATCACCACAGGTCTCTGGTCCTAACTTAATACCAGCTCTTGATGGATTTGCAGCCCTATCCGGCCTTATGATTAATCCTAAGAAATGCCTAGTGCTTAATATTTCACTCACAAACATGGAATTGATCCTGGCTAGGGCTGCACTCCCATTCACATGGGCAGAAAAATCAATCCCATATCTTGGAATTCATTTAACAGCATCTCATTCTGACTTATTCTCAACCAATTATCATCTTGTATTAAGACAGATCACAATGAAAACAATGGTCGCAACTTCCTTTATCCTGGATAGGGAAGATTAATGCAATCAAAATGACTATTCTACCCAAATTGCTTTATCTATTCAGAGTCCTCCCTATTCCAATTCCTTCCTATTTTTTGAGAATAGTACAAAAAAGAGCAACTTCGTTTATATGGGGCTCTTCTAAACCACATATACCTATACACACACTACATCTTCCCAAAAATAAAGGAGGCCTGGGATACCCTAATTTTACTAACTACTACAGAGCAGCACATTTGGCCAGTCTGTCCAAATACCATGCAAAACAGGAAATCCCATTATGGGTATTTATAGAGGCTTCAGAAAATGACCCTCTATTAATATCAAATTTATTATGGCTTGATCCTAAAGACCGCTTTAAAATTCATAATCCCATAACTAAACACTTCTTATCTCTCTGGGATAAACTAAAAACCAAATATCACTTACAATCTCCACACAATCCTCTCCTTTCTTTTATCAGAAATCCGGCCTTTTATCCGGCATGGATCTACCCAAATTCTTTTAAAGCTTGGACAACATCAAGCATTCAGACACTAAATGACTTCATAGCATCTAAATCATTCCTTTCATTCCCATCGCTTAGAGAAAAATATGATCTACCAAACTCTGAGATATTTAGATATCTCCAAATCAAAAATTTCTATACACCATTCCTAAAGGGGGATACACCATTATCCCAATTATCCATTTTTGAATCAATCTGTACAAAAGATCCATTTGCTAAAGGTACAATTTCATCACTTTATAATCAATTATATGGAGTAGCAAATCTTAATAGACCCTCTTACGTTCAGAGGTGGGAGGAGGACCTGGAACGAACTTTAGAAGACACGGACTGGTCTAACATATGGCTCACATCTAAGTCATCTTCACCCAACATCTTAGCACTGGAGACAAATTATAAAGTCCTAACTCGCTGGTACCTTGTACCCGCTAGAGTGGCAAAATATTCACCTAATACCTCAGCTCTTTGTTTTCGAGGATGCCCAGAAATAGGCACATATTTACACATATGGTGGACGTGCCCAGTAATCCAAACCTTCTGGAAGGAAGTCTTCGTGATTGCATCTAAAATATTTTAAAAAATAATACAACCAGATCCATATTTAACTTTACTTAATCTAAAACCGGAATGGTTAACACTCTCTCAATTCAAACTTATGATCCAACTAATAACGGCTGCAAAACAAACAGTGGCCAAGGCATGGAAATCTCCTACATTGGTACTAGCAGAAACAATTCACAGAATGAATAATACAATGTCCCATGCTAAGATGGTAGCCATCGATCAAAATCAAATTCCAAAATTTGAAAACCTTTGGCATCCTTGGATAAAACAACAGTTCCTGTCAAACTTCAATGACTCTGTCCTGTTGCCATGGTAACAGATTAAATGACTTACAGAGACACCCATTCTAAGGCTTCAAAGAGAACTAAAAAGAATAATAAACTGACGAGCGGGACAACCTTGTGGACCATACCTCTACCTTTCAACCCTTTTTCTTCTTTCTCTTTCCTTTTCTCCACCTTACGATTAAAGCTCATTATCAGAATTTATTTGACCTATATACACTCTACTTGTAAACAATATGTATAGTAGGTATAAATCATTTAAATACCTACAAAAGTAACTAAGGAAATGATATATATCTTTAATTTAGGTTTACGTGAACCCAATGTTTAATATTTGAAATTTCATGATATTTACCTATATAAACCCTACTGTAAAACAATGAGCTTACTTTATAGATCCTTGTAAACTTACTTTATGTATCTTTATAACATTGTATACTCAATAAACTTCTTTTGACAAGGAAATAGTTTACAGGGGCCTTAATTGAACAGGAAAAGCCCTTTAAGAAAGGATGTATTAGACAGAAAATCAACCACAGTAATGACACAGTAGTCATGAGTAACATTATTTCAATACCAACAGGATAAGAGAAATTTACAATACACAATAGTAGAAACATCTCAACAACTGATACAGGCAATCATTAGATGACAGCACCAATGACATGACACACTCAAGATGGATGAAGATAGAACTGGGCCACAGTTTCAGGAGTAGGATGAGGTGAATAGCAGCCTCCCAGGCTTTGGGCCCCTGCATCTTTATTCTCAGCAGAAGTGCCCAGGGGACTTAAGGGGGTTTTAGCTGAAAATAAACATTACATGAAACCAAGTAACATTTTCTCAAATTATTCACACTTACTGGGTGAATCTAAACTGATTTTATGTGACCTTCTAGCACAAGACAGAAGTACTCTTCACTATGGGATGTCTTGCAGAGGGCAAGGAGTATCATTCGCTGGTACAAGGGCTTGGGACACTTCAGTGGCAATGACTTCTTCATAACAGTCCCCTTTTGAGTCACCCATTGTTCCCATAGTCGGTTGTTTTTGACGCTTAACCCTTTTGCTGTCTGGGTTCCAACATTTCTCAGAATATTTCACTGCAACTTCTGGAGGCTGTTAAGAGAATGCATCTCCTTTATTCTGAGTCTTCATTTCTTTCAAAGGTTCACAAGGCACTTCTTACAACTGTATCACTTTCACTGTTGTGGCCTTTTGCTTTTTAATCAGATGCTTCACAGGCTACAACATGGGGTGCCCACTTCCTGATGAAAAGTGCCATTTAGAGCAAGCAGTCATCTCTCTAGATTAGTGTTTATCCCCATAATCAAAGAACTTCTTGTGGACCTTGATGACCAAGAACATACTATGGCTAGTGTGTCTAAGGTCTCCAGTTGTCTGACACAAAATGGGTCAACTGACAACTTGATCTGTAGGTATCCATTGCAGAAGTACATCTCTGCTCCAATGCCCTGAATCTTTAGGTCTTTAAGCTCTTGTAGTTTTATATACCTCAGGTGCTTGTCATAAAGGTGTAAATTCCTTCCACCTAAACAGACACCACAGGTAAGTAACAGGTCTAACATGTTTAACTGACTGAACTTGTATGCTTCTCATACATGATTCAAAGTGATGCTTTTGATGAAGCTCATAAAAAATCTCCAAGTAGTGCCTTGACTGTCGTGGATAGTGGGTTTACTATTTCCATCATTGAGACATCTGTACCTTCAGCATGGCTATTTCAGAATGACTGCATCCACTTGTCTAACTCCAACAGACTGTTCTTGTTTTTTTCACAACCTGGCACAGATGACTGGGTTCATCTTCCATATTTAATTTGTACTTCTTGATATGGTCACACTGCAAAAGGGCCCAGAAAAAATCCTAGATAAGCCCAACTTGTGGTGCACTCCTGGAGTAGCTGCTAGTTGGATGGGTCCATCTGTGTCCCTCAATGATGTTCTACTTTAGTAGAACCCGATCTCACACACCTTGTTGACCTCCGGGGCCGGAGCCTGGCCATGAAGCCCAGAGAAATAATATTCAAACACTGCAGTAGCAAAAACTAATAATAATAATATACCACAATAGGAGAGATAGTGCACAACTATCGAACAGACTAAGTATATATATATATAACACTACCTACACCACTGGCCAGTGAGCTAACAAATCTGTTGGAGATGGGGTCCTTAGACCACCAGTAGGAGCACTTTCTTGAGGGAGCACTTGCAATTCAAAGGGTCAAAGGTCAAAACTGCAGGTCATCCCTACATCATAACTGCACTAACTAGTGACATAGTCAGTGCTGTACAAGTGGCCAGCAAGCCTCTCGCTACACCCAAGGATTTCAGTATGTCCACTTGAGACCTGACAAGAGGTGTGACCCCCCTCCCTCCCTCAAGCTGGCGTCAAATGACTCTGGAGTCCTCAGCCACAGCAGTGCCCTTGGAACAGCCACTCACTGGAACAGTAGCTCTGGAGCAGCAGCTGCTGTTGCATAATACATGTTGCTGCTTTTGTGTAATGCATGTCATGCCAGATGATTGGCTGATTAGACAAATGCATAAATAAGCAGGTAAATAAGCAGGTGTATGAGAGCTTCTCATTAATTGTTTGGTGCAGGTCAATATACAGTTCTGTTTAATCTTGAGAGTCTTTATGGAAAATACACTAAAATGCTTTCATTTCTAAACAGCGTGTTCACTGAAAAATAAAATGCAAATGAGCCCTAGTAACAAATGGAGTATATTTTCCTCTTAGCACACCACTCTTGAAAATGAAATAATTTTGACAAAGTGTAACACTTTGTGGAGTATTTTCGAAACTGCTACAAGCATGCCAATGCACAAGGTTTGATATTATATATGTTATAAAGCCGAGACTCTATCAATAAGTTAAACTGCCTTCTCCTTGGAATGACAATAGATATTAAATTGTTTCCTAGCTGTTGTCATTTATCATTTCTAAAGTGATAGTGCCTGTGTATTGTTTCCAAGCAGGAAGTCAGAGGAGAATGATACAGAAAACAAGCTCAGCAGGGAATTTATATTTCATATTTTCCTATGAGTACCGTCTATGCTTGTAGGAATTGGAGTTCAAAGAAATGATCAATGGGGGCTTGTAGCTTCATGTTGTGAAGGTTGAAAATACAAACATTTACAGAATTGCTATGTTTTGCAATGACCTATTTCTATTTTTATAAAATTGTCCAAAGATTAAAAGCAGCTTGTGGATACCCAAGCCTCCAGTGTAATAATAGCATATTGTGAAAATCACAGGTATGTGTAAATTAATAGAGAATAAGCAATAAAATGTATATCATAACTAATATTAGCATTCTGTGAACTTTAATGTTTCTGTTTGATTAAAGTGATTGTAAATGATCACTTTGTAAAACAGCCCATTCAGTTTGAAATAGAAATGAAAGGCAAAACATTTTTGTATGGATATAAAAAAAATATATAAAGACCTCTTTTGCCTTTTTTTTAAATACGTGATTACATTCCCTCTGTTCTCAGCTGCATAAGAGCTGGGGGAGGAGAAACAGCAGCACACTGAGCTTGCCAGTGAATTGCTGTGCAGTGGGGGCATGTCAGGACAAGTCTGATCATTGGAGGAGAGCAGGCTAAGTTCCAGCACAGCTAGAGTACTGACCATGGTGTTCTTTCCTGCTTAGTGTGGTCAGTTTTATATAGGAAAGCAAGGGGACTAGCAGTAACACCAGGGATTTCACATAAAGGAATAAATACAAAGAGAACAGGAGACTTTCTCATGTACATGGTACAGCAGCCACATATCTGGAAATGAAGTGCTGGGCTAACAATCGCTTTAAGTTATTCTTGTTACTCCGGATTATATCTTTGTTATCTTTAATAATAACAAAAACACTATAAAACAGTAACCTTGAACTTAGTATTTCTATAATTGCACTTTGCAGTGGGCTTCTCCCCTGCACTGCAGGAGGTTAATGCTTGCTTTGTTTAGAGGGTAAAAGATAATGTCAAATACTTACCTTCCTCATCTCTGTGCAACCTCCTCCTCTCTGTCCCCTGAAGCTGTTCCTCTCTGCTCAGTCACATATTTCAGATGCAGGACCAGCACAACTGCTTTGTACATGTGGACCACAAGGGCTCACCAACATCTTGGAAGCACAGGAAAGCACCAGCTACCAGGGGGTGAGGAATAAGGTACGTATTGTGCTTATTCGAATCCCCCTAGACAAAACAAACATTTTGCAGTGTGTGTAAATTTGTGGGGGTATGTGTGTTTGCAGGAAGGCCATGTTGGATTTGGGTCAAATCTTAGTTATACCTAGGGTTTAACTTTGAAGGGTAAGTGTATTTTAAGACATGGTACACTTACTCACCATACCTTGCCGAAGGTCTCAAGTCCATAGTTTACACCAAGGGGACTAGCTGTGCACGTTATCTGAGATGCTTTCAGCTTTTAACTCACAGGGCCCACAATAACACCACAATAGATACCAGGACATAGATCAGTTCTACTTTATCTCTCTTGTTTATTACACATATGAACACATTCTGAAGTGTGTGTATGAATGTAGTGGGGCTAGATAAAAGAAAAATGAAAGTCAATAAAATATTTCTGTCTGGAGGCTCTCTGGTTCCAAAGGCACAAAATAACCAAGGTCATGAAGAATTAAAAAGGTCCTACCAGAAATTGCAATACCATGCACATACTGTATAGTGATTTTAAAGGTTTGCTGCTATATTTGAAGATTAAACTAGCCCCTACTCAAATGCTAACATAAAGTGTATGTCAACTCTAAAAATTAACTTCTCTTATTTTTTTTCCCTTTTGGTATGTTTTGTTTTCCAAAACGTTTGCATTTAAGGCATACCGTGAATGATAACCATCACAGTTACTTGTGCTCTCAACTGAATAGTCAAGACGTCAAATGGATGGTGTCATAACTGATCACATGTTCAGCATCATGGCAACAAATCAAAGACTAAGATGACAGCATACTGGGCTGTAAAGAATAGAAAGGTTTAGTTTAGCTTTAAATTAACATTTCAGGTACCAGTAATGCAAAAAAGCATAGTGAACGCATATAAAAATGGCTGGCTGTGTAATTATAATAGATGTGTAGTTTGCTTGGTAGTCAAACAAAAGATATTTACAAAAGTATAATTAAAAGAATCTGTCACATATTTGATTTTGATATAAAATAATAATAAACGTCATGAATAAAAGTCTAAATTCATTATGCTGTAAATAGTTATCTGTGTTAATGGTTGTTATGTTCAGCCTGGTGACTATTTTCTGCCTTCATCTGCTGAATATAACAATTAAATTCCAATCTGTCAGGCCTGGGCTCTTTGCAGCTCTCTTCTCAGTGCTCAGGCTGCTCAGCTGTCGGATGATTGCCACCACTCAGCACTGTACAGTTAAATCGCACTTGTTTAATAATAATAAAAAAAGGTAAACAGAGTAAATGTAGTCAAAACATTGCCAGAGTTCAGTAACCGTAAAGGACAAGCCAAAATGTTAGGGAGCCAGAGAACAGCGTAGTAGAACAGCAAGCAGGATCTGGAGCCAGAAGAAATGTCAGCAAAGCAAGTCTTTAACAGGAACACGGGAGAGAGTCTCTAGAGATGTGACCAAGACGAAGGCAGAGATCATCTGGACTGGACGGTTTAAGTTGGCAGGACCGACGAGCAGGATCATCAACAGGTGAGTCACTGTGGAGAGATAGGAGCTGGCAATTAGCCGACAGCTGAGCGGCAGCCCAGAGAAGGAAGGGCTGGGCCCAGCCCTGACAACAGCCTACAGCCAGCCCCTTCTGGCTATTTAAACTGCCTTGTTCATTCCTTTCATGCCTTCGCTTTGGTCAACATACCCTGAATGTCTCTGCTGAGTTCCTGTTAAAGACTTTGCCCCACCGATGTCCATTCTGGTTCCTAATCCGGATCTTTGGCTTCCAACTTTGCTGATCCCTGGCTTCTTAATTGATCCCTGGCTTCCGACAGCTGAGCGGCAGCCCAGAGAAGGAAGGGCTGGGCCCAGCCCTGACAACAGCCTACAGCCAGCCCCTTCTGGCTATTTAAACTGCCTTGTTCATTCCTTTCATGCCTTCGCCTTGGTCAACATACCCTGAATGTCTCTGCTGAGTTCCTGTTAAAGACTTTGCCCCACTGACGTCCATTCTGGTTCCTAATCCTGATCTTTGGCTTCCAACTTCGCTGATCCCTGGCTTCTTTTTTGTGAAAAAGAAGAGTGGTGAACTGAGACCTTGTATTGATTATAGGGATCTCTATTGTGTTCCGATTAAGAACGCTTATTTGATCCCATTGATTACGGAATTATTTGACCACCCCAAGGGAACAACAGTCTTCACTAAGCTCAATTTGAGAGGGGCATACAATCTCGTGAGAATTAAGGAGGGCGACGAATGGAAAACTGCCTTTAATACTAGAACCGGACATTACGAATACCTTGTAATCCCGTTTGGTCTCTGCAACGCTTCCGCAGCTTTTCAGGAATTAATTAACAATATCCTCTGAGATATGCTGCAGCGATGTGTGGTGGTTTACCTTGATGATATTCTCATATATTCAAGATCCCTATAGAACCACCACACAGACATCTCCTGTTTGCTACAGAGGTTGAGAGAAAATAACCTGTATTGTAAGTTGGAGAAGGTTGAATTCCATTGTGAACAGGTTCAATTTCTGGGTTATGTATTTTCCCCTGCTGGTTTTTGGATTGACCCAGAGAAACTATCTGCAGTTTTACAGTGGCCTCGACCTGTAGGTCTACGTCCACTGCAACATTTTCTTTGCTTTGCCAACTATTATTATCGGAAGTTTATTTGTAATTTCTCTTTTCTGGTCAAACCCCTGACTGATATGACGAGGAAAGATGGAAACCCACTGAATTGGTCTCTGGATTCCTTTAAAGCCTTTGAGTCTCCCAAGGCTACATTTGTTTCAGCTCCTGTGCTGACACATCCTGATCTTATGTTACCCTTCATTCTTGAGGTTGATGCATTTGAGACTGGAGTAGGTGCCCTCCTGCCTCAATGTCCTACCTCTGCGCGCTATGCATCCTTGTGGCTACTTTTCTAAGAAATAGTCTCCTGCAGAATGCAATTACGAGATTGGGGACAGAGAATTGTTAGCTATCATTTTAGCTCCTAAGGAATGGACGCAACTCCTCGAGGCTACCACTGTGCAGGTCCTCATTTTGACTGACCATAAGAATCTCACATTTTTGTCTGAGGCAAAATGCATATCTCCCAGAAGGGCACGATGGGCCCTTTTTCTGTCATGCTTCAATAACATAGTCTCATTCTTACCCAGTACTAAGAATGTAAGGGCTGATGCATTGTCACAGCCGTTTTCCTCCTCTTCCAAGAGGGAGTCAGTTCCTACTACTGTTATACCTCCGAATTGCATTCTAGCCACTATTCGCACTAGTCTCTCTTCACCTTTAGAAAGAGAATTCTTGCTGCTTAGATCCATTCTTCTCCTGAAAAACCTTGTGACCGCTGCTTTGTCCCCGAGAATCGCCGCACTTCTTTGTTCCAGACCTACCATTCTCCTAAGGCAGCTGGGCACCCAGGGAAGAATCAACTCACATGGTCTATGTCTCAACAATTCTGGTAGCCTAGTCTCCACGCTGATGTAACCACCTTCAATTGTCTTGTGTGTGCTCACAGTAAAACACCACGACACCTTCCAGTGGGCCGCTATCAACCCATATCCAGTGGAGAGAGGCCTTGGACCCACTTGTCTATTGATTTTATTGTGGAGTTACCCAACTCCCAGGACAACACAGTTATTTTTATGTTGGTTGACTGGTTCTCGAAAATGTCTCATTGTATTCCGCTTAAAAAGTAAGTTGCCTACATTCAAAGAACTGGCATCAATTTTCACCAGTCTTTCGGTTACATGGGTTATCATCTCGGATAGGGGCAGCCAGTTTGTGTTCAGGTTTTGGCGAGCCTTTTGCGCACAGTTGGGAATTCAGCTTTCCTTCTCCTTGGCGTATCACCTGCAGTCCAATGGGGCCGCAGAATGAGCCAACCAAGCCTTGGAGCAGTTTCTACGTTGTTATATTTCTGACCACCATAACAACTGGTCCAACCTCTTACCTTAGGGGGAGTTTGCTCACAATAGTGCCATCAATGCCGCTTCCCGATTGTCTCCATTTATGGCAAATTATGGGTTCCAGCTATCCATGTTGCCTGACACATTTGTTCCTCAAGGAATTCCTGCATTAGATGAGCATCTCCATGATCACCATTCCACTTGGGTGCAGGTCCAAGAGTCCTTGCAGATTGCCTGGCTGTCATCCCGTAACCTCTGACTCCATGTTACTTCACTGAAACTGGCAACGCGTTATATTATGGACTTTCCGCATTCTCTGTAGGATCAACCCAGTGGTTTACGCATTAGACCTTCCTTCCAACATGCATATTTCGAATGCATTCCATGTTACCTTATTAAAACCTTTGGTGTGCAATTGCTTTACCACCTTAGTTCCATGTCCTCATCTGGTTCAAGTTGACAACCATGAGGAGTATGAGATACAATCTATCATTGACGCCCGTAGGATTAGTGGGCGCATACAGTACCTTATTCACTGGAGAGGTTACGGTCCAGAGGAACGCTCTTGGGTCTCATCTTTGGACATACATGCTCCTGCCCTCCTCTGTGCTTTCCATAGATGTTTTCCCCTCAAACCTGGTGCCCCCCTGAGGGGGAGGGGTCATTGAGGAGGGGGTACTATCAGGGCTGGGCTCTTAGCAGCTCTTTTCTCAGTGCTCAGGCTGCTCAGCTGTCGAAAGATTGTCAGCACTCATTGTTTCCACAGTGGCTAACCTGGTTATCATTACCTGCTTGTCAGTCCAGCCTACAGCCAACCCATTCTGGCTAAAAACTGCCTTGTTCATTCCTTTCATGTCTCTGCTGAGTTCCTGTTAAAGACTTTGCTGAGCTAACGTGACTTTTGGTTCCTGATTCTGATCTTTGGCTTCCGACTACGCTGATCCCTGGCTTCCTGGTCTCCGGTTTGTCTGATTACCCATTTTGGCTTCCTGATCTGTACTATTTTTACTATTACAATAAATGTGTGATTTTTACTGCATTTTCTGTTTCAGTCTGATTCATGGTTCCTGACACAATCATTGTAGCTCAGTGAAAGGGACAGTATAGTCTTGTCAATAATTTTGATATATAATATGTAATAAGGACCAATAAGATATAATTAATGTTATCAATAATACTATTCATTTTGATGTCTTAAAAACAGTATTCCTAAGTATAACTTAAATGTACACAAGGAGATATATGAGCCATTTGTTTATCATGTATGCAGATTATGCTTTGTGTTTTGCAGTGCTACACACTAGTTTTTCTTTACCGCTCCTTCTCAGTCTAGCTTAGTCTAGTCTAGTCTCCTTGCCATATGATTACTTGGTAGAATCACTGAAAGCAATGTAATCTCTATGTGGCTAATATCTCATGTCAGTAGTAAGACCCCTTTCACACTGAGGCAGATTTCAGGCGTTTTAGCACTAAAAACAGCACCTGTAAAGCACCTGAAAACTGCGTCTCATGCCTCCTCAGTGTGAAAGCCCGAATGCTTTCACACTGGGGTGGTACGCTTGCGGGACGGGAAAAAAGTCTTGCAGGCTGCATGTTTTGGGTGGTGAGGGAGCGCTATATAAATTGGAATGAATGAGCAGCGCTTCCGAAGTGCCTGAAAAGCGTTTTGGAAGCGACACAACACGGGTGCTTTCAACCCATTCTTCGGCTGCTAGCGGGGGTTAAAAGTGCCCGGCTAGCTTCCAAAAAGAGCAGCTTAAACAGCGGTAAAGCACCGCTAAAACTAGCGCCGCATTACCACTAACGGACCCTCCGCCCCAGTGTGAAAGCACCCTTAGTAAGTAGAGTGAATGATTGCATATTGAGTGTTTATTCCCTATACAATAGAAAGTGAAAGTTTGATAATCTAAAGATAAGTTACAGAAACAACCTTTGACACCGGAAGGCCTGAAACTAAAATAAAAAACAATACCATTAAACTCCATGTTGGATGGGTGTGAACCCTAATGACAAAAAGCAGGTTGATCAAGCTCGAACAGAGATATGTTTATTGTTCACTGAGGTGGATATCCACCATGTTTCCGGGCAATTACTGTGTCCTCTTCATCAGGGCTATTTGTGTGTAATATTTGTTCCTGAGTCAGTATAAAATATTTAAAAACCCATCTTATATAAAAAAAGTCTGTTTGTCTTGAAAGCAGATTTACATAAAATATTGAAACTGCTGACAAATGGGAGAATGACACTGCACAAGAGAGCTTTAGGCAGCACTTATTCATATTGGTAGGATATATATATTAAACATTTTTTATGCTTAATCTACATTCTAAGTTCTCTAAAATTGAGATCTTTGCTATTCTAAAACAATACATAACAGTGCCATATACTTATTGCTTCAATACAAATCTGATGTGCCAGATGGTGATGTTGCCTGGATAAATCGTTATTCAGTCAGGCAGTAGAGTCCTTTGTTTATCTAGACATCATAGCTATAGCTATGTCCTTGAGGTTTTAAAGGATAGGAATATCCTAAGGGGTTGCTGGGCACAATATTTGAGGGTGCCAAGAGCCCAATAGGGCTTCTGAGCTTCTGGCATCGATGTACTAGAAATAGATATATTGTATATGATAAGTAAACAAAAAAAAAAACAAGGATTAAACATTTCAGCCCCGGATGATTTTCCCCTTAATGACCAGGCCATTTTTTGCGATACGGCACTGCGTTGCTTTAAAGCGGGGGTCCACCCACACCGCCAAAAGAAAAAAAAATATTAAAAGCCAGCAGCTACAAATACTGCAGCTGCTGACTTTTAATACATGGCCACTTACCTGTCCCAGGGTCCAGCGATGTCGGCAGACGACGCCGAGAACCCGCTCGGTTCTCGGCAGCTGCCGCCGCCATCCTAGGTGAGGGAATCAGGAAGTGAAGCGTTGCGGCTTCTCTTCCCGGTTCCCTACTGCGCATGCGCGAGTCGCGCTGCGCGTCCCAAGTGGTCCCCACTCTCTCCTGGGAGCTGTGTGTTTCCCAGGAGACAGCGCTGTGGGGACGGGAAGAGGCGTAGACTCCCATGGGAGTCTATGCCGGAAGTGGGTGCAAATACCTGTCTTAGACAGGTATCTGCACCCCCCTCCCCCCTGAAAGGTGCCAAATGTGACACCGGAGGGGGGGAGGGTCCCGAAAAGCGGAAGTTCCATTTTTGTGTGGAACTCCGCTTTAACTGACTATTGCGACAGTGTACCCAAACAAAATTGACATCCTTTTTTTCCCACAAATAGAGCTTTCTTTTGGGGGTATTTGATCACCTCTGCGGTTTTTATTTTTTGGCACTATAAACATAAAAAGATCGAAAATTTTGAAAAAAACTAAATATTTTTTACTTTTTGCTATAATAAACATCCCCCCAAAAAATAAAAAAAAAACTTCTACATTTTTCTGGTAAAAAAAAAATCTCAATGAGCGTAAATTGATTGGTTTGCGCAAAATGTATAGCGTCTACAAAATAGGGGATAGATATATGGCATTTTAATGGCATTTTTATTATAATTTTTTTTTACTAGTAATGGCTGTAATCTGCGATTTTTAGCGGGACTGTGACATTGCGGCGGACAGATCAGACACTTTTTACACTTTTTTGGGACCATTGACATTTATACAGTGATGAGAGCTATAAAAATGCACTGATTACTGTGTAAATGTCACTGGCAGGGAAGGGGTTAACACTAGGGGGCGATCAAGGGGTTAAATGTGTTCCCTCGTGAGTATTTCTAACTGTGGGGGGGATGGGACTGACTGGAGTAGGAGACATATCATTGTTTGTAATTACTACAAAGAGCAGATCTGTCTCTTCTCTCCTGTCAGAACGAGGATTTGTGTGTTTACATACACAAATCTCCGTTCTGACTCTCGTGTCCGCAGTCGTGATCATGCCCGCCGGCCACAGGCATAGGGTTCCCCCCCCGTGCAGCGGGCAACTGCTATGGCTCTTAAAGGTTACGTACGTATGGGTTACGGCGATTCATGGGAACAAACCACTTTGCCGACGTACATGTGCGTGAGTCAGTCGGCAAGCGGTTAAAACAAAAAGAACAGGGTTTCCCTACAGTTTAAAGCTAAAATGGATAGGTGTGTGTACACTATTTCCATAAGGCCTGAACTGGTACTCTGTCAACTCTGGTAGATGCAGAAGGGATGATAATTTCTTGGTGCCTCTTTGAACAAGTCACATGTTAAGTTTAATAAGGCAATAAAATTCAATGCAACCTACATACTCTGCTCCAAAGTCTTCATTGTTGCCTTTTTTTTTTTTTTGGGGGGGGGATCCTGATCCTGCCCAGCCCTATGTGAATGAGTATGTGTATATAGTACCCCTACCCATTTACCAAAAAAAGTGTCAAAAAGTCATTTAGATTTTCGCGGGGACCCCACAATGTTTTTTTTACATTTTGGAGTGCGGTTCCCCTTAAAATCCATTTAAGATACGAATGGCCTGGTATGCATGGGGGGGGGGGGGCATGCTGCTTTTTTTCTTAATTTTTAATTGCCGTCATTTTTTTTTAAAGCTGTCAGCACATTAACGGAGTCATCCCGGCTCGCTCCTCAGCAACCAGCTATTGGGGGGGACCCCATGCTGTTTTGTGACAAATGTTGCATGTGATACCGCCAGCAAAACCCCAGTGATAAATATTGCATGTTTTTTTACCGCATGGTTTTAAACTATATTTACGGCACATTTTTCATTTTGCAGTAAATACCGCATAATCTTTTTTTTTTTTGTGAATTGGACTTTATTTACTGCATGCGATAATTTATGCTAATGAGTCATATAACCGTGTGTTAGTGAATTGACATCTTTGTAACTGTGTAACTACTATGCAACTATGAACATGGAATTAAATGTTTAACATGTCACTGCTGTTTTTGTTTTCATTGCTGCACTGTCTTTTTTTGTTTTTAAAGGATAACACAAATTTTCAACCACTTGGGGCTGTCTACAATCCCTCGCCCTCCCTGTCCCATATTAACCCAACAGTAATTACCTGAGATGAACTGATGCCCACCTTCAAAATCTTTGGCCTACAGAGAAACCATGTCCATGCAGGCTTGCAAGTAGAGGGCTTCTCTATTACAGCCTATGGAGATAAGCTGCACATAAACTATATGTCATGGCTTCTGGCTCACTAAAAAGGACTGAAAAACTACATGAATCAGCCTTGATGGCTAGTAGAAGAGGCCAATGATTGATCTCTGGTCAGTAGTGTAGGGTATTTATGAGCTGGGCTAGCAAGAGATTGTTATCTCTTAAAAATCCCTCTATATAATATAAATCAGTTGATTCTAACTAACCACATTCGTCCAGCTGCCTTGATCAGCTAAGAGCTAGACATGACTCTTAGTATACACTTTGACCCCTTGTATGAAACAGAGACACTTTTATAAAATAAGGACGGACACATTATTTTTCTGGTTCATTCACAAATGTAGGCTTTCAAAATAAAAAAGTGCTTCTGATAAAAGAGCTCATTCAACATCAGCCAGAAGCAAATAAACGGAAAATCAATTACATCTAGATAAACTATAGAGCGAACAAATGTTATTCATTAGCACATTCGCTCATTGTAGCCTGAAAAGCAAGAAAGATGTGAAAAGAAGTAGATATTTTCTTTAGAATGCAGAACACAAAAAAGCCAATTTTTCAACCACCATTCTGCTAGCAGTAGTGAGCTTGCTTAGAATTTATATGACTTACAGAACTAAGCAGGTAACTTTTCTCAACATTTTTGCACAGTGTTTGTTTTATTACTTTTTACCATTACACTATAAAATAGCAATTTTAAAGATTTAGGTCCTTCAAAATTGTATTCGAGAAACTCGACTTCTGCATATTGACATGTTTACAACCACATGCGTCTCCCCCAAATGATTTAATTCACACCAAAAGTAAATAATATTTATTATTCACGAACACAGTGCTTCTGAGAATACAAAATAACCTTCATACTTTTCTTGCTGTGGAAATTTTCAGATTGGGTATTTTTTCCTGTGACAGCATGATATATTGGCACATAAAACACTTTTACATTTCTACGGAAATATTCAGTTGGTCCAAACTCCTGCATTATCAACGGTATTTACCGGTATATATTTTATAATTTAGGTTGTTAAAATATGTTTATGCATTTTTTTTTACATATCAAGAAGTAAAAATATGATGACCAATGGCAAGTTTATTACTGCAAATGTTAACCACTAAGTGGTAAGTCACTGTTGACTGATGTTCTCCATACTATTCGAGTATTTAAGACTAGTCAAAAATTGTCTGTTAGGATTGCTAACTGCCATGACAATTACCTTTATCTGCATCTATGAAAAATAACAACTATGGTGGATAGTCAAATAGCTGCAGTTCTCAAGATTTGTAGTGCTATGTTCTCTGCTCTATGATGGTTGCCTTAAGTGTTGCTCACACAGGTTGCATGGGTTTTTGTACATAGTGCACCCCTTCACTAACTAAGTATGCTGTCCAGCTACTGGATCCTGTCATCACTATGTAAATATTTATATCAGTCTGCCCAAAAATATTGTTCCACTATCTATGGACGTTGAGAAAAATTAAATAAAAGAAAAAAAAAAAAATAGTATCCAGAGTATATACTGTGTATGTATGTATATATATATATATATATATATATATATATATATATATATATATATAATTAGGCAAATCAAAAAATGTTAGTAATAGAAAATTGTTCCTTGTGAATCCATTCACTTACCACATAAATTATATGTAAGCCTGATGCTGGTCATTGGTGACCTAGTAATAATGGTAATTTGACATTGATATGGGTACTATCAATCGCAAATAAGCAATTTTTATCAATTAAAATGTTGAACAATGCAACACAGTTTTGTCCTGAACTTTGTGATTGACTATTAGTCACAAATCTAAATGATCTAATAAAAATGATCATTTAATTTATCCATATCACTGAAACACAGATATGTGTTCAATTGAACTGAAGTGAGCATTCAGATAATGTTTTGGCTAATCAACTTGGCAGAGTTAAAGTAATTGTAAAATCTCGTTTAAAAAAAATAAAAAAATAACAAACATGTCATACTTACCTCCTCTGTCAGTTGGTTTTGCACAGAGCAGCCCGAATCCTCCTCTTCTCGGGTCCCTCTTTGCTGCTCCTGGCCCCTGCCTCCTATCGAGTGCCCCCACAGTCAGCAGCTTCCTATGGGGTCACTGGAGCTGAGTCACAGCTCCGTGTGTCCATTCAGACACGGAGCCCGCCCGCTCTCTCCCCTGATTGGCTGACTGACTTTGATTGACAGCTGCGGGACCCAGTGGCACTGCTGTTGTGTCTTAGCCAATCAGGAGTGTCCTGAACGGCTTAGACATTTGTGGACATCGCTGGAGAGAGATGGGGCTCAGGTAAGTAATTAGAGGGTGCTGGGGAGGCTGCTACACACAGAAGGGTTTTTACCTTAAAGTGGAGGGCCACCCTGTAAAAAAAAATTACACCAAAAATTACACCAAAAATGAAAAAAATTTTTTTTTAAACTTACCTAAACCCTTGTAGTTAGGCAGTCTTCCTAATCTGCCTCTTCCTTTTCCGCAGTGTCTTCTGCTCCTCGGGGAGCGGCCCCGTTGTCTTCTGGGAACTGTGTGTGTTCTCAGAACACCACAGGGCCATTCATAGAGCGCCGCGCCGCTCGCGTGTGTGCAGTTGGAAACTGGCAGTAAAGCCGCAAGGCTCCACTGCCTGTTTCCCTTACCTAGGATGGCGGTGCCGGGACCCGAGAGCCGAGGGACGGGTCGGCCTCGGGCGGCTGACATCGCGGGCACCCAGGACAGGTAAGTACTTATTTAAAATCAGCAGCTACAGGGTTTTTTTTTTTAGGCCAGAATCCCGCTTTAATGCATAGAATGCATTAAGATAAAAAAACTTCTGCCTTCATAATCCCTTTAAAAGCTATCAAGATTCTAAGTTCTTCAAAGTTGATCAAATGGAGGGTCTTTGGTTTGCTTTTTTATCTTATTTGTTGAGCTTAGTCACACTGAATTATCAAGTAAACGATCATAACATATGTGACCACTATAAGATTTGGTCAGGGACATGTTTGCAAGCTTGCAAGCTGTAATTTCACAGTCAAAATGATATTCCACATTAGCTGCGACTGTGAGCCAGATTTTGTTACACCTCTGATCTTGCCAGAGCCAAGATGTAGATACCTTTGCTAGACTTACAGTAAATCTGTCTTATAAAATGAATTACTTACACTATCTTGTATTGCATGACAAAAGCTGATTAACCTGTCACACAAGGTTTAATTTATTAAAAAGTAAATTAAACATAACAACAAATTTTAAACTACCACATGATGCCAATGCCAAATAAAATATTTACACATGTACAAATGTATAAAATTAATAAAAGCATAAAGTGTGCCAGGTAGCAATAGGAAAAGTTATTGTATACAAACAGTTGGAATGAAGACAGGTAGGTACAAGGGTCTAACTATAGCTGTACCAGGAAAGTCAGCTGTTGCAGTCCCTAGAAGCCCAGGGCATCCAGAGCTTTCTGGCTACACAACAGTTAATACAGGTAGCAAACGCATTTGTCAAATATATTTGCATAAAATAAATCTGTATCATTTGGGAACCTCTTTAATGCCTGTTCTGACTAGCTTTGATCACTCCAGGTCAGGCATGTACTGGCCATTGGGACTACAGGGAGTTTCCCGGTGGGCCGATGGCTCAGTGGGCCGATTTCAGTGACAGTGCACCGCTGCCTCCCTCCAGTCCTCTGTCCCCCCCGCAGTGCTCACCTCCTCTCCCTGGCTAGTTATGCAGCGCGCCTGAATACAAACATGATGCTCAGGAGTCAACACTTAGAAGCTCATCATACGATCTGGAAGGAGGGCGGCCTCACTTTCCTGCCTAATCTTGTTCCATTGGGGGGGTGGGCACCAAACTGATTCTTTGCCCCAGGTGAAATAATGTCTAGCTTCCCCACTGGTACTGCCTATAAGAGAAATAATGTAGAACGGCTAATAGCTAGTGGGGGGGGGGCTTGGGTGGCAAGCCGGCATGGGAGAGACCTGTCAAAGTGGGCCAGTCTGGGTGAAGTCCAGGGCCAAATTTTTGTCCCAGTCCAGCCCTGCTCCAGGTGGGTTTTGAATTCTCGTACAAGTCTATAGAAATGCAAAACCTACTTTTAGTAGGTAAAATGCAGTTCAGAAGGAGGTCAACTGCTAGTCAAATCACCTAATAATGAATTCTGAAGGATCTCAGAAGCTTCTGAAACAGATGTCAAACCAAGACCATAACACAAAGGCAACACCTGATGACACAGGTCCTAACTATTGTTTGGAAAGCTGTTAATATTATACATCACTAGAGGAAAATGCCTTTGAATTAGAGACTGGAAACAAAAGTATATGGTCTAAAAATGTTCAATATGACTACATTTTCTCACAACCCAGGGTTTCTAACATTTTTATTTAACTGTCTCATCTCAGTAGGGAATCCAGCAATTGCCTCACTATGGTAAAACTGAAAACATAAAACAATTAGAGCTTAACCCCTTCCCGCCGACCGAACGCACATATGCGTCCTCGGCTTTCCGGGGTTATACCGGGATGATGCCCGCAGCTGCAGGCATCATCCCGGTACCGTTGTTTCCAGTGGGCGATCGGCTACCCGAATATAACAACCGATGCGGCTAAAAGCCGCTCGGCTGTTATACCGGAGGAGCGGGAGGGGACATCCCCCCCCTCCCGCCGCCTCCCGCCGCTGTTACCGGGCCTCCCGTGCGATCGGGAGGCCCGGTGTCCATTCGGGAATCTCCGGCGGCTGGGGGCGGGCTGGAACGAAGCTGTGAGCGGCTTCGTTCCAGCCTTCTAATTGTAAACGCGGAAGCGACGTCATGACGTCACTTCCCGTTTACTCGGCTGCCAATGGCGCCGAATTTAAAAAAGTACACAGTATTCAGAATCGCCGTTTTCGGCGATCTGAATACTTTGAAGTGTAAAGGAGGGATCGGGGGTCTTTTAGACCCCCGATCCCTCCATAAAGAGTACCTGTCACCACATATTACTGTCACAAGGGATGTTTACATTGCTTGTGACAGCAATAAAAGTAAAAAAAAAAAAAAAAATTTTAAACACAATTTCTAAAAGTACAAAAATAAATAAAATAAATAAAAAAAAAAAAAAAAAATTTTTAAAGCGCCCCCGTCCCCGCGAGCTCGCGCAGCGAAGAAAACGCATACGGAAGTCGCGCCCGCATATGTAAACGGTGTTCAAACCACACATGTGAGGTATCGCCGCGATCGTCAGAGCGAGAGCAATAATTCTAGCCCTAGACCTCCTCTGTAGCTCAAACCTGGTAACCGTAAAAATTTTTTAAAGCGTCGCCTATGGAAATTCATAGGTACCGTAGTTCGTCGCCATTCCACGAGTGCGTGCAATTATAAAGGGTGACATGTTTGGTATCTATTTACTCAGCGTAACATCATCTTTCACATTATACAAAAAAATTGGGGTAACTTTACTGTTTGGATTTTTTAAAATTCATGAAAGTGTTTAAAACACCGCTGCACAAATACCGTGTGATAAAAAATATTGCAACAATCGCCATTTTATTCTTTAGACTCTCTTCTAAAAAAATATATATAATGTTTGGGGGTTCTAAGTAATTTTCTAGCAAAAAATACGGATTTTAACTTGTAAACACCAAATTTCAAAAATAGGCTTAGTCATGAAAGGGTTAAAGTAGTGTTCCGGCCAAAATTACACTTTTTAAATAAAAGTACTCCTATAATACACAAGCTTAATGTATTCTAGTAAAGTTAGTCTGTAAACTAAGGTCTGTTTTGTTAGTTTATAGCAGTAGTTTGTTATTTTATAAACTTACAGCAGGCCGTGGCCATCTTAAGTGTGGGCATCTGAAGCTAGACTGTATTTCTTCCTGGATCTCATCCTTGCAGATCTCGCACATGCTCAGTGCAGCACAAGGAGTGTAATAGGTTTCAGGTCAGGTTTCCATAGCAACGGCAGTGTCAGAGGAAGTTGCTGCCCCTTCCCAGAAGGCATTGCAGACAGGAAATGATGCGATGGGCCACGGCCAGGGAGGAGGAAATGAAAAATGAATACAGCAGATATACAGTAGATGCTGAGAAAATTTTTTAAAAAATATCCAATTTATTTACAGTGCACAGTTTAGTGAGGGATGCTGAAGAGTTGTAAAAGTGGGTGAAACTCCACTTTAATGTCTAGGGTTATTTTAAATTCACCATTACTGGTAATGTCAAATATGTGTTAATTTGAAAATGTCATTGTGTAATTATATAGTATACAAAAAAGGAATAACTTCAATCATATCTCCGCTATATAACAAGTTTTACAATTACAATTTCACAAGGTCCTGAATGGCATGGCGCTGCAGCATGTTATGTGAAGTGCAAGCTTCAGCTATAAATAGTGGGGTATTCATAAAGACGTTGAACAGATCTTTGAAAGTTGTGAAGAAGTATTTTTTTAGGCAGCATATTATTTAAAAGAAAACAAGCAAACTGGAACAAAGCAGTGGAATGTCTTCTAGAGTATTCTAAAAGAGACCCTATCACATCTTAAAATTAAATATTAAATTTTTCTCTCCTGCCCCCCACTACTGAACTCCACTGCCCCCAGAGTTCCTCACTGTTCCTCCCTGCTTCTGAGTCCTGTATTATCCTGAAGGTCAGCAAGAGGAGTCAGAAAGAGCTGCAGGAGCAGCAAACATTCTTTTTCTCCTTTACAAGTACATGTTTTCCTTAAACTTTTTTCTTAAGTAATAGGGTTTTTTCAACCACTTGCTTACTGGGCACCTAAACCCCCTTCCTGCTCAGACCAATTTTCAGCTTTCAGCGCTGTCACTCTTTGAATGACAATTGCGCAATCATGCTACAGCGTACCCAAATTAAATTGTTATCATTTTTTTCACACAGATAGAGCTTTCTTTTGGTGGTATTTAATTGCTGCTAGGTTTTTTATCTTTTGCTTAAAAAAAACAAAAAAGGACCAAAAATTTTGAAAAAAAACAAAAACAAAACTGTTTCATAGTTTGTTATAAAATTTTGAAAACAGGTAATTTTTCTCCTTCACTGAAGTGCGCTGATGAGGCTGCACTGATGGGCACTGGTAGGCTCCGCTGATGGGCACTGATAGGTGGCACTGATGGGCCCTGATAGGCACTGATAAGGCGGCACTAATGGGCACTGATAGGTGGCACTGATAAGCACTGATGAGGAGGCCCTGATAGGTGGCACTGATGGGTAGCACTGATGGTTGGCACTGATGGTTGGCACTGATAAAGGGCACTGATAGGTGGTACTGAAGGGCACTGACAGGTGGCACTAATAAGCGGCACTGATAGGTGGCACTGATGGGTGGCACTGATGGGTGGCACTAATGGTTGGCACTGATGGATGGCACTGAAGGGCACTGATAGGTGGCACTGATAGGTGGCACTGGTGATCACTGATGAGTGGCACTGATGGGCACTGGTAGGTAACACTGATAGGCAGGACTGATCTGTGGCACTGATTATGAGACACTGATGGGCATTGATTGGCAGCACTGGTGGGCATTTATGGGTGGCACTGTGGGCACTGGTAGGTGGCACTGGAGGCACTGATAGGTGGCACTGGTAGGTGGCACAGTGGGCACTGTCAGCTGACACTAGTGGGCACAGAAAATGCAGCCGCGGCTTTCTGTGTGGGGGACCGATGTCCTTCTGACAGAAGCCAGTGATTGGCTTTTTTTTCCCCTCACGCTGACAGCGTGAGAAAAAAAAATACTGATTACCGAGCTTCTGTTTACATCACGTGAATGGCTGACAGCTGATCACGTGGTAAGGGGCCAGGATTGTCCCCTTACTCGGATCTGTGATCAGCCGAGTCTCATAGACTCGGTAATCACAAAGCGTGCCATGCCACGACATCCGTGGACGCCCTCCTGGCAATTAAGGCCCATGATGTAGCCATCTTTTGGCTATAGCGCGGGCGGCAAGTAGTTAAAGTAGCCATGTGCCCAGATCATACATGTTAAAGTATTTACGTATTCTGAACAAACTTGTAAAGCACTTTAACCCTCAGTCTACTGGCTTTTTTTTTTAACCAGCTTGCACTGCCAGGGTCCAATGGGCCCTGTACTATAGTTTGGTACATATAATAAATAAATGTTGGTACATAGAATGAATAAAAGTTTTAGTATAATTATTTTTATTCTGAAACGGTTATTATGAATTTTCATTATAATTTTAGTTAGCAAAATATTGAATAACCATGAACATGCTTACTCATTTGGTGATAATAAAGTGTATTATCCATATTTTGAGCACTAACTGTTTTATTTTATATTATTTTGCACATAAATTCACAGATAATGATAAAAATGAAAGAAATTGTCAATTGAGAACATGAAACATGACATTTTGATGTGTAGGTGTACGGTATAGGTAGTTAGAAAATTTATGCTAATATGAAGAAAAAGTTTCACTGTCCCCAGTTAAAACACACCACTTTCAGATGTTCTTGACATACTTTTTTTCTTTGCACACACAACACACTGTTCAAATTTTTCTGTCTTTGCTGTTAGGGCAGATACTGCAATGTGCTTTCTTTCTTGGTGGTTCTTCCAAGGTAGAAGTTTGAGGAACGTCAGGCCCCTCAGATACGCCAGTCAGTTCTTTCCCAAGATGTGTAAGGAAAACCTTCCTTTTGTGCGATTTACTTGCATTCCAGTCTGGTTTTAGTGACATCTAGATAATGTTGGTGTTGATAGCACTAACATCCAACATGCTATAAAAATATGACCATTGGCCATCTTCTGGTCATTCGTTTAGTACTGTATGTACGAACCATCTGATCCAACGTATTGATGCCTCCTTTTGTCTCATTGTATGACTGAATTATCTCAGGTTTTTTTGTCTTCTTGGTTTTGAAAAGTAGGTTGGGAATGCATAGAGCTCAAGAGGGTAACAATTTTGTTTTTCTTGGGACAGTATGATGCAATCATCACGTCTTTCTGGAAACCAAACAGAGTAGAGTAGACATTTTGTTTTTTGTGGTCATGAATTCTTGGGGCAGTTCTTTTTTTTTTACAAATTGTTCCAACAACTGTGATTTTCTTCTCCAGTAATATTTTAACTGCAGATTCGTGAAGAAGTTATCACAAGTGATGTTTCTTCCAGAATGTAATATTCCTTGAGCCAAACCCATTACCACCCGCTGAGTCATAATGGAGAAACCATTGAAGAGCAACATGGGTCTGATGGACCCTGCCAGTGTATGATGCTATAAATAAAATTTACAGAAAAAGTGTAAATACGAAAAATTCATGCTTTCAGATTTATAACTGTCTATTTAGCAGTAAAAATAAAGTCATATGTTCTTATCAATAATAATAATAAATTCACAACAGGGACACTTCAAATCTTAGGTTTTTTTTTTACTATAAGGCCTCTCATACACAGGTGTCTGAGCTGGTGCAACAAATATTCCAATTTTATTTTCCTGCCCAGAAAGCCCAGTGGCACAGTGTTACACTGGCACAGTGTTACATTTGATCACCAAGAAGCGGTATTTAACCGTTTGCCGACCCGTGTACGATGATATACATTGGCACAATGGCACGGCTGCACAAATGGGCGTACAGGTACGTCCCCTTTAAGACGCGGCATTGTGGGCGCACCAGCGACGGGGCACGTGCACCCACGCCGCATACTTCGTGACCGTGCCCACGGGTCCCGTGGACTCGATGTCCGCCAGTGTCCTGCAATCGTGTCACAGAGCGGCAGAATGGGGAGATGCTTATGTAAACAAGGCATTTCCCTTTTCTGCCTAGTGACATGACTGAGATCTACTCCTCCCTGTCATCGGGATCAGTGATCGCTGTCATGTCAGTGCTAGCCCATCCCCCCACCGTTAGAATCACTAACTAGGACATACTTAACCCCTTGATCGCCCCCTAGTGTTTAACCCCTTCCCTGCCAGTGTCATTTATACAGTAATCAGTGTATTTTTATAGCATTGATAGCTGTATAAATGACAATGGTCCCAAAATAGTGTCAAAAGTGTCTGATGTGTCCGCCATAGTGTTGCAGTCACTATAAAAAATCGCAGATCGCCGCTATTACTAATAAAAAAAAATAATAATAAAAATGCCATAAATCTGTTCCCTATTTTGTAGACGCTATAACTTTTGCACAAACCAATCAATATACGCTTATTGTGATTTTTTTTTTTACCAAAAATATGTAGAAGAATACATATCGGCCTAAATTTGTTTATTTATATATTTTTGGGGGATATTTATTATAGCAAAAAGTAAAAAATATTGCTTTTTTTTTAAATCCCTGTAAACTGTCCTACATTCTAATGATCTCTGTACACTACTCTTCATTCCATTGACCCCTGTACATTGTCCTGTTGCCCCCTGTCCTCCGCCCTACTTACTCCCTATCCTCTGACCTCTGTACACCATCCTACTGACCTCTGTACACTGCCCTACATCATACTGACCTCTGTACACTGCACTACCTACTACTGACCTCTGTACACTGCACTACATCCTACTGACCTCTGTACGCTGCCCTACCTACTACTGGCCTCTGTACACTGCCCTACCTACTACTGACCTCTGTACACTACCCTACATAATACTGACCTCTGTACACTGCTCTACCTGCTACTGACCTCTGTACACTGTTCTACATACTACTGACCTCTGTACACTGCCCTACATATTACTGATCTCTGTACACTGACCTACATACTACTGACCTCTGTACACTGCCCTACATATTACTGATCTCTGTACACTGACCTACATACTACTGACCTCTGTACACTGCCCTACATATTACTGATCTCTGTACACTGACCTACATACTACTGACCTCTGTACACTGCCCTACATATTACTGATCTCTGTACACTGACCTACATACTACTGACCTCTGTACACTGCCCTACATACTACTGACCTCTGTACACTGCTCTACATACTACTGACCTCTGTACACTGCTCAACATACTACTGACCTCTGTACACTGCACTACCTACTACTGACCTCTGTACACTGCCCTACATACTACTGACCTCTGTACACTGCCCTACATACTACTGACCTCTGTACACTGCCCTACATCCTACCGACCTCTGTACACTGCACTACCTACTACTGACCTCTGTAGACTGCACTACCTACTACTGACCTCTGTACACTGCACTACCTACTACTGACCTCTGTAGACTGCACTACCTACTACTGACCTCTGTACACTACCCTACATACTACTGACCTCTGTACACTACCCTACATACTACTGACCTCTGTAAACTGCTCTACATACTACTGACCTCTGTGCACTGCTCTACATACTACTGACCTTTGTACACTGCCCTACATACTACTGACCTCTGTACACTGCTCTACATACTACTGACCTCTGTGCACTGCTCTACATACTACTGACCTCTGTGCACTGCTCTACATACTACTGACCTCTGTGCACTGCTCTACATACTACTGACCTCTGTACACTGCTCAACATACTACTGACCTCTGTACACTGCACTACTTACTACTGACCTCTGTACACTGCACTACCTACTACTGACCTCTGTACACTACCCTACATACTACTGACCTCTGTACACTACCCTACATACTACTGACCTCTGTACACTACCCTACATACTACTGACCTCTGTGCACTGCTCTACATACTACTGACCTCTGTACACTGCTCAACATACTACTGACCTCTGTACACTGCACTACCTACTACTGACCTCTGTGCACTGCTCTACATACTACTGACCTCTGTACACTGCTCTACATACTACTGACCTCTGTACACTGCTCAACATACTACTGACCTCTGTACACTGCACTACCTACTACTGACCTCTGTACACTGCACTACCTACTACTGACCTCTGTACACTGCACTACATACTACTGACCTCTGTACACTACCCTACATACTACTGACCTCTGTACACTGCTGTACATACTACTGACCTCTGTACACTGCCCTACATCCTAGTGACCTCTGTACACTGCACTACCTACTACTGACCTCTGTACACTGCACTACCTACTACTGACCTCTGTACACTGCACTACCTACTACTGACCTCTGTACACTGCCCTACATACTACTGAACTCTGTACACTGCCCTACATACTACTGGCATCTGTACACTGTTCTACATAGTCTTGACCTCTGTACACTACATGATACGTTAAATTCAGTTCTGTAAACAACACCTTATTTTCAGGGAAGTACCCCTCCCGAGACTAGACTCTGGATCCGCCCCTGCCTCAAACTCTGTGGAGCCCCCCTGGCAGGATTTTGGAGGTTTCCTGTAGGGGAGCTCTATAGCTGATTACATTGAACTAAGTAGTGCGCACGTCGGCTACTAGATGGAGATGACCATCACTACTGTACATTACATGTACATAGGTTGCACTAAAATTTTTCACATACTGACAGCTCAAAAAAGATGCACCTTTTAAGAGACAAACTGTAATGTGAACCTGATATCTATGGTTTACGTACTTAAGGTTGTTGGGTACATTACATTAAGGCATTATTTTCTTTATAGAGTCTTTAAAGGAGAAGTCCAGGCAAAGCCTAAGTAACGCTAAACCTGCTCTGTGCCATATTCTAAACCTAATATATCTAACCCTGTAAAGCAAAAATCACTGTACTTACCTAGCCTGCAGCCAATCCAGTCTGATCCCAGCATCAGCTGTCAGCCACGGCTTTGTTGTGTAGGCAAGTGCAGTATAGACATCCGACAATGGAAGTCCTATAGTAAGTCTATGGGTGAAATCACTTCCTATTCATTTCACAGCCGTCGCTGGTCCCCTCCTGCACACAGCATCCTCTGCTGGAGAACGGCCCAGATTGGGTGCAGAATAGGTAAGTACAGTGTGTTTTGCTTTACAGGGATAGATAGATTAGGCTTAGAATGTGGCACAGAGCAGTTTTAGCATTAGTTAGGTTTTGCCTGGACTTCTCCTTTAATGTAAACTTTAATTTCTTTGAGTTGATTCATTTTTTTCTATCTTTTGCAAACAATTTAAGAAAGATTCATTGTAAGTTTCATTCAAGATCAAATCAATATTATTTTGATCCATTGTTGCAGGGCCCTTAGATGGCGTGGGGCCCTTAAGCCAGTGCCTTCTCTGCCTATTTGGTAATCTGGCACTTACCCTAGTGCACAGTATACATACTAAGAGACTGCAGGCAAGATATTTGCTGTATATTTTTAAAATGAGCAAATTAATATCAATCATTTAATAATGAACCAGAGAAGTGGAAGTGTCATTAAGGGCTTAAATATTGAACAGAGGTGGTGTGTAGTAGGTGATGTGGTTTCATGGATCAGAGGTAAGATATGAGGGCCGACAGGTCATGTCAAGTCAAACTGAGACTTTTGAATTTATATAATAAAAAAATACATTTCAAGGATGTATAATGTAGAAAAATGTAGAATAATGCATTTGGGTGGCAAAAATAGGAATGCAATCTACTCACTAGGTGGCAAACCTCTAGGGGAATCTAGGATGGAAAAGTAGATGATAGGCTCAGCAATGGCATGAAATGCCAAGCTGCTGCTAACAAAGCAAACAGAATATTGGCATGCATTAAAAAGGGGATTAACTCCAGGGATAAAGCGATAATTCTCCCACTCTACAAGACTTTGGTCTGGGCTCACCTAGAGTATGCTGTCCAGTTCTGGCCACAACATACAGGGTTATACAATGTAATACTGACATATAATCACACACATAGGTTGGACTTGATGGATTGGAGTCTTTTTTCAACCTCATCTACTATGTAACTATGTAACTAAGTAGTGGAAACCACATTTATTTTTCTATACTCCCCTGCTACATTTATCCCAGAGTTTAACTAATGCCTGGAAAGCTTTGGCATAGAAAGATTTGTCAGTACGCCTGACCAATCCTAGGACAGCCTGCTTCACTTCGTCATCAGTGCTGAAATGCTGATTTGTCTCTTGTGCAATTTCACGACAGGTTATGTGTCGATTATACAGGCTCAGGTATTTCACGCACTGAATGTTCACAGGAATGACTGCTATGGGCTGGGAACCACCATGGCCAGGATTGTTACTGATGGACATATGGCCATCTTTGAAACATTTACACAGTTCAAATGTTTTACCATGGTTGAGCATCTCATCACTGTACTGTGAAGTATTCTGCAGATATCACAGGTTTTACGCCTTCGTTCACAAGAAACTTCATTACCACACATTATTCCATACACGCACTAACACTGCTGTCTGCCATCTTGAATAAGGGTCTCTGGACTGGCCTGCGACATGTGTGCCGCCTATCAGTAATAGGAGACACTTGCCACTTACTACTGTGTGTAGTACCGCCATGCTAGCATCCCTTTTTATACCTGTAAAATCTGTAAATAAAAGATTTGATTTGAATGGCCGTCGTATAATAGGTGATGTGCTTTTTTTGTAGATCAGAGGTGGAGTGTAACAGGTTATGTGGTTTTTATAGATCAGAGGTGGTGTGGTTTAGTCAATCAGCGGTGGTGTGTGTATAAGGTGATATGGTTCTAGTGGATCAAAGGTGTAGTGCAGTAGGTGGTCCATTTTCAGGAATTAAAGATGAGGTGTAGTAGATGGTATGTTTTGGTCCATTAGAGGTGGGGTTGTAGTAGGTAGTGTGGTTTTATTAAATCAGAGGAAATCAGAGAAAGTATTAGGTAAGATTGTTTTGGCACATTAAAGGTGAGATGTAGTAGGTGGTGTGGTTTTGGTGGACGAGTCTTATGCCCTGTACACACGGTCGGATTTTCCGATGGAAAATGTGCGATTGGAGCTTGTTGTCGGAAATTCCGACCGTGTGTGGGCTCCATCGGACTTTTTCTATCGGATTTTCCGACACACAAAGTTTGAGAGCAGGCTATAAAATTTTCCGACAACAAAATCCTTCCGAGTCAAATTCCGACCGTGTGTGGACAAAGTGCCACCCATGCTCAGATGAAATTCTGAGACGGAACAGCTCGGTCTGGATATAGCACTTTCGTCAGGCTGCAATGTTTAAAATTGTTTAATGTAGCGCACTCTGTTCTTCTTTATAATGCTTGAAGAATAAAGTTGTTTTGCTGCTCATATTCACACAGACTTCTCCCAAATTTCTTTCTTTATTATTTATTGTGATTTCATCAATATATTTTGATTTGTCACATCTCACAAAAAAGATATATGGTTTTTTTTGGGGTTTGTATTTTTTTCAAGCCTGATCGTGTTTTTATTATTTTATTTTTTTTTATTTTACTCGAGAATATTTTTGGGTGTGTTTTGTGTGTCAAGTTACCGCCACACCATTATTATCTTGTATTATTTAATCTCAAGGAGACTGCTTGGTGTTGGTGTCTCTTGTTAATTTCACATTGTATTTTAGAAATGTACCTGCCTCCTCACAAACAAACTGTCCTTTTTGAAGGAAAACACATAGGCAAGTATAATTGAAACAAAAAATCCTTTATTAAGGGCTCAGAACCAAACAAAGAGGGAGGCAACGCTGGATAAACATCAGGAATTGGCGAAGCCTTTGGCCCCAGGGCACACATCAATTATTTTACTGCAAAATTGGTGGCCTGAGGAGTCCATATCTAAGGGAGTGCAGTCTGGTCCAGAAGTCCTTGAGATCCTGAAAGCAGCAGATGACACGTATGTTCCCAGGCTGTGGTCATACAAGAGCCTGCAACTTTTGTCAGATCAGACTGAACCCAGGCCATCACTCTTTGGTCTTCCTTACACGCTTCCTTCCCAGCTGTGGCTGTGGTGTTGGAGTTGTGGCAGGAAGAGGAGTAGGACCTGGAGGAGGAGGAGGACCTGGAGGAGGAGGACCATGGGTGAGCTGACAAATGTGGGTTTCACATGTGAGTTGGCCCCTCAACCCTTTATTTAGAGCTTCTAAAATTAAAAACTCACATAAGAGTCGTTGGCCTTCCTCCATCTGCATCATTTTGCATGCAGTTAGCTCTGCAAAATCATCTTCCACACTGTGGGGTGTTCTGAGGGCCTCAGTAGCCTTCCAAAATAGGCCAATTGCAGCCTCCTTCAGGTTACTCCTCTTCCTGCCACTTTTTCTTCGAAGGCGGAGGGGAGGGACCTGGGTATCAGGCAGCCTGCTTGACCCCGGCCACCTCCTGGCTGAGACTTCCCTGTGTATGAAAAAGGGACATGGTTTTAGTTTTTGCTTCATTAATAACAATCATAAATTAGTACTCCAAACTAACATATATTTAACATCATTAATTTGACAACCAGAAATATTTAGAAGAATGCTATACCTGGCTCAAGCTGGGCTCCTCCACATGTTGCTGCCTGGAAGGCCCAGGTTGGACGTCAGAAGCCTCAGCTGGGGGGGAAGGAAGCGTGGAAGGAAGAGTGGAGAGTGCTGGCCTGGGTTCAGTCTGACCTGCCAGAAAATGCAGTCTGTCATAGTACCACAGCCTGGGGAGATAAACGTCATCTGCTGCTCCTGATCTCTGGGAATCCTGGACCTTCTTGCACTCCCTTAGATAAGTGCTCCTCATGCTACCAATTAGGATCTTCAAATAGGTGATGTCTGCCGTGGGGATCACCGGCTTCACAATTTCCAGCAAATTATCCAGCGCTGCCTTCCTCTTTGTTTGGTTCTTATATTCGGGGTGGTTCACCTGCCACAGACAGGGCAGCTCCCTGAACATATCTATGAAGATTGGCATAAAGTCCTGATCATTGACTAGATCCATTTTCACTGCAAGACACAACACCAGACAAACCCTAATGTCAGCCTAAAGTGTTATAAACTTGTCCAAATACAGGCCTCAATCTAGAAGCGGTATAGGCCCAAATTTAAATCTTACCTTCGTTATCACGATCGGAGCCTCCGTTACACCTTCCTCCGCTCACAGATCGTACTTACTACGCACGCGTGTTACGCTTTATATACACATGCGTGAAACTCCGCCCGCCCCTGACATTCTTTCTAGTCTATTCCCTGCCCCTTCTCGTTCGGCGCAGTGGGGGAAGAGCACATGGCGGAGACACAGCAGGTGCGTGCTAATTACAGCAACGAGGAGGAGGAGGAAAGCCCGGAGCCAGAAACGTCCCGATCCCAGAAGAGACAATTTAAGGCATCAAATATGTCCTTTGGGGAGATGTTGGAGATGGTCGACATCCTGAAGAGGACCGACTATGACGGGAAGTATGGACCTTACCCCAACCCCAATGTCAGAAAGGCCAAGATTATGGCGAAAGTTGTCAAGAGTCTACAGAAGAATTTCGGGGTACGACGATCCAAGGATCAGCTCAGGAAGCGGTGGTCGGACCTCAAATTAAGGGAGCACGATCAGTATAGAACAGGGGTCTCAAACTGGTGGCCCTCCAGCTGTTGCAAAACTACAAGTCCCATGAGGCATTGCAAGGCTGACAGCCCAGGAGACATTACAAGCATGACTCCCACAGGCAGGGGCATGATGGGACTTGTAGTTTCCCAACAGCTGGAGGGCCGCCGGTTTGAGACCCCTGGTATAGAAGGATCAGGAGAGTGCTGCAAAAAAGTAAGTAGTTGTCCTGTGTTCCTATTCTTTATTTTTATTACGTTCGTGCTGCTCCATGTGCTTTTCTTTACTGTTGTACAGTTTAAAATGGCAACTTTCATGTTCATGGGCACATTGTTCGTTCGTATGAAACATTGTTCGTTCGGCATAGAAAACCCAATTGTTTTGGCCATATGCATTTGAATACATTTTTTCGGCCTACTTCTCTTAAAATAATTTTGGAGTCTAGATGGGTTTGTAACTAGAATGTAATGCAAACTAGATTCTGTGTAAGGAGAGGACACTCAGCAGCTGTTTACACATCTGAACGCTGGAGCACTAGTATGGGACACCAGAACACCCTTTTTATTAGGGGGTCCCACACAGGTGCTCCAGTGTATACTATAGGGGTGACTCCATCTGTGAAGCTTGTACAAAACAGGTAAGTATTCAAGCTTGACAAAAGAAAACAATATTTCTTCATCTTGGAACTCTTCCAAAATAGACAATTGTACCCCACTTCCAAGCAATGTTTCATATTCCTATTTCTGCCATGAAATATCTGTGTGCTAATCATACCAATTTTTTTTTTTACATAGGGGAGAAAAGACTCGGAGGACAACACTCATCCGAGGAGACTACAGACCCCCCACCTCATGGGGAAGGTGAAATCCACCAAACACAAGCAGAGGAGGAAGAGGGAAACGTGGTGGAAATAGTCACCACAACAGGTGCGACCACAGGCTCAGGTAAGAGATGGATGCCGGCATATTTATAATACATGGTGTGTTTTTGTTTCTCTATTTTTAGGTGATCGTGATGTTGTGGATCCAGGTCATTTCACCAGTGAGAGTGCCCAGATCCTGATCGGGGAGATCATGAGGTGTAATAGAGACTTGGAAAACATCCAGAAAAACATCAATGATGTTCAAAACAAAATGAAGAAGATCATTGATGTTTTAGGGAGAGTTTAAAACACCTCCAAATCCCTGACTTTGTTTTTGGAATCGAAAATTTTTTTGCACTTTTTTGACATATTCTCAAAAAGCCAAATTTTGAAGATGCACACAGTGTGTCAACATGTGCTATCTGCCATCACGGGAGATCAATGGACGCATTTTGTGGGTGCAACCCCTTCCTCAATAATAAAGTAGCTGTGAGGAATGGGTTGCACCCCCAAAACACATCCCCTAATCCCCCGTGATGGCAGCTAGCACATGTTGACATTCGGCAATTTGTGTGCATCTTCAAAATTTGGCTTTTCCAGGGGTGACTTCACCCCATCTGAACGCAATATCAAACACAGTTTCTAAATACTCATGTCTGATATTGCCTTCAGTTTCTACAAAAGTTGAACTTTGTAAGTTCCAGATTTGTGTATTTCTTGTTTGTTTGAAACATTCCTGTTTTACCTTAAATGGACATTTCAATATTTATTAATGTGACCGAAAACATTGTTATACAACAAACATGTTGGTTTGTTTAAAAAACCTTTTAGAAATGCACATGTGATTGTGCTGGTATTAAAAAGATTGATACTCAAGAATGTGTGGATTATTGTTTCAATGCTCCTAAAATTTTGTTAAGGAAAAATTGGTGTTTTCAGTGACAATGGGGGTTATTTCCTAAGGGCAAATCCACTTTGCACTACAAGTGTGGTTTCAGTGCAGTCTCAAGTGCACTTGTAGTGTATTTTCCTTTAGTAAATAACACCCAACAAGGCTTTTCAGGACTCCCCACATTTCTGTCAGGATCAGCTAAAAGAAACACAAGCAGTAAATGTCACCTAAGATTTTAGTAGTTAAAATGATTTTTTTATTTTCAAAATGTATCAGACATTGGCATATTGATGGCCCCCCTACCCTCAAAGTAATCAAGGTATCTAAGACGGACCTCGCGGGCACTCAGGGGGGGCAAGCCAGGATGGCCACTTTCAAGCACCGTCAGGGTTGGTTCATTTACTTGAATTCCGGCCTCAGGCCCAACTGAGGCAGCATAGTTGCCAGAATTTTGCCCTAAAAAGTTGTGGAGAACACAGCACGCCAGGATGATATGATTCAGTTTATGTGTATGGGTGTAAGAAATAGGCGGAACCGGCTGGCCATGATTCCAAATGTGTTCTCCACCACTCTTCTGGCTCTGGCCAGCTGGTAATTAAAAACCCTCTGGTCCAGGGTGAGGGCCCTCATCGGGAATGGCCGCATAAGATGGTCCCCCAGCGCAAACGCTTCATCAGCAATGAAAATGAATGGGAGTCCTTCCACATTGTCTTCTGGAGGTGGCAAGTCCAAGCTGCCATTCTAGAGACACCTGTAGAACTCCATCTGGGTGATGACTCCACCATCAGACATCCAGCCATTCTTCCCCATGTCCACATACAGGAACTCATAAGTAGCCGACACCACTGCCAACATCACAATACTATTGAACCCTTATAATTATAATAGTATGACCTCGAGTTGGGTGGTGGGACGATGTGGACGTGTTTCTCATCAATTGCCCCTCTGCAGTTAGGAAAGTCCCACCGCTGGGCAAAGTGGGAGGCCACAGTCTGCCATTCCTGTGGGTTGGAAGGAAACTGTGGAGTCAAACTAGAAAAATAAATTAATCATTTTGCACATAAACAGGGAAAGCAGCAGATTGCAGACCTCTATCCCGCTCTTGCCGGCCATGGCGTTGCTGGGGATACATGATGATGAGCAGAGGCCATATCATCTTAAATTACTGATTTCCTTCCTTCTTTTCTATGCCAAAAAAGAAATACTTATGAAATGGATAGATTCTTCCCCTCCATCCTTTTCAGCCTGGGAGGCACAGATTGAGGCAGTAATCCCCATGTATAAAATGACATATATAAACCGTGGCTGTCCGTGGAAATTTGAAAACGTTTGGGCTCCGTGGATGGCCTCGTAGAGAAACATTCAGTTCACTACGATCATTTGCCCCAATGGGGGAGGGTTTTGGAGGGTGGAGGGTGGACGGTACTTGTTGAGAATGGTACTATTAACCTTAAGTATTGCTTGCGGGTTTTGCATATCATTTTCCCTATCCTCAAATATGTAATTCACGTATGTAATGTATTGTACTCTGTTGTATGGTATTCTGTAACTCTGATTATCTATTACAACAATAACGCACCACTGTTTTTGTTAAAAAAAAAAAAAAAAACAGGGAAAGCAGATTAGACACAAACATTCTTGGCCAACATCAGTATAACATTTATTTTAGGGAGTATTTAAAGACAAAGGTATAAGGTCCTCCTATCAGATTCCTCCTCCCCCCTCATGGGCCATTTGTAAAATTTTATGGGGGGGAGATGTTTTGGACAGGTAACCATCTCCACTTCATTGAGAGATGAATGCCTAAATAATGTGTATTACTTTGGCCAGCCCCTCCTTACTTTACACTATTGGCAGCCCACTGGACAGGTAAGAAATGTCATAATACAAAGAGATAAATACACACTGTACACATTTTAGCACATTTTTACATTCTGCTATTACCTATCAAGATAATAGGATACAAAAACTTTAAACAGTACCATTTGAAAGTATTCAGGCAGGCCCTTGCACTACATGCTTTGGGGAATTCATCCATAAATCTGACCACTAAAGAGGTAGGTATAGTGTGTATGGGTTTGGCAAAGTCAGCAGATAGAGGATTGGTATCAGCTGAGTTAGCAGTTGGGGGGAGGGGGGTTCCAAATGATTTTGGGACACCAAAAAAAAGCCTCTGCCACTCTGCCTGAATTAAAGCACAAATCACATTTTTACACATTTTAGGGGGTGTTTGGGGTAAAGCACTACTGTGGAGCTGACAAAATACATTGTTAAGTGGCTACATGAGGTGAATATAGGGCCACGAGAGCATGCTGGGGAGGTAAGTGAAGGCAAATATGTATGAAGGACTAAACATTTAAAAAAAAAAAACAAGCATGCATGAGGACAAAGGGGACATTCACAGCATATTACAATCATGGTAATTAGGGAATGAGGAAAGAAATACAATATATTATCAAACATTCAATACAATAAAATGTGATGTTAAAGGATACAAATCTTACCTTAATATACTCCTTCTGCAAGACCTGGATGATGGCAGAACAGGTCTCTGGGATAATGATCCCCAGAGCCTGGGGGGAGATGCCTGTCGAGAACTTCAAGTCCTGAAGGCTTCTCCCCGTCGCCAAGTACCGCGGGGTGGCGACGAGCCTCTGCTCCGGAGTGATGGCTTGCCTCATGCAGGTTTCCTGCCTGCTAATATAAGGGGTCAGCAAAGCCAACAAACGATGAAATACGGGGTCCGTCATCCGGAGAAAGTTCCTGAAATCATCAGGATTATTCTCACGGATCTCACGGAGCAAAGGCATATGACAGAACTGGTCATGCTGGAGCAACCAATTCTTGGTCCATGAACTCCTCCCCACCCTGTTCATGGACTGGACTTGTGTCAAGGTAAGGACCCCAACACCAAGCCCCCGCAAAGCACGAACTCTACGAGGAGTACGTATACACAACATGGCTAGAAAAAGGTCGGCTGCTCAGAACGAAGTAACAGAACGCACTGAAGAACAGCAAAGCCTGTGAAGAGCGACCTGAAAAACAGCAACGAGCGGACAAGAACGCACTGAATAATCAAATACGAACTCACTGCACGCACTGAAGACCAGATACAAACCCATAAGCACAAACTGAAGAGCAGAAAACCATCTGAAAACCAAGAGTCTGAAAAAGCGCAAATCGTCTCTCATCAAACTTTTACTAAGACGAGATTAGCAAAAGGAGCCCAAAGGGTGCCGCGCTTGGTTCGGAACTGTCCTTTTCTAGTCTAGTTGTACGTGGTGTACATGACCGCGTTCTTGCCGATCGGAAATTCCGACAACTTTGTGCAACCGTGTGTATGCAAAACAAGTTTGAGCCAACATCCGTCTGAAAAAATCCATGAATTTTGTTGTCAGAATGTCCGATCAATGTCCGATCATGTGTACAGGGCATTACAGTTTCAAGAATGAAAATGTTGAAAACAATTTGAATGTGTTAAGAAAATCCACAAATGTTTTAGGATAACTTATGCCATGTACACATGGGCAGACTTTTCGGCATCAAACGTACAACAGTCTTTCCGACGGACTTTCGTCGGACTTTTGATGGACTTCCGACAAACTTTCGAATGAACAGACTTGCCTAAATACGATCACACCAAAGTCCAACGGATTTGTACATGATGACATACAACCAAACTAAAATAAGGAAGTTCATAGCCAGTAGCCAATAGCTGCTTTCGTCCGTCGGACTAGCTTACAGACAAACGGATTTTTCGTCTCGAATACATCGGAACGATTTGAAACATGTTTTAAATCTAAAGTCCGTCCGATTTTCGACCGAAAAAGTCCGCTGCAGGTCTGATGAAGCCCACACATGGTCGGATTGTCTGACAGATTTGTTCTGTCAGACCAGTCTGGTCGAAAAGTCCGCCCATGTGTGCATGGCATTACAGATGAAAATTTGATAGAGGAGCCTAACGTTTTCCATTACCTAAATTAAAGTTGAAAAGCTCTGTAAGACCCAAGGTTGTGCTCTCTGTTCTGCTGGGTGTCACCAAGAAAATAGCATAGTTTCTTTACTTTTCTACCAGTACAGGAGATTTTTCTTCCACCCTTCAGGATCCCATACAAAGGATTATAAGTACCTGCCACTTATGGTTCTAATAATTGTTTTTCCTCTGAAACATCTAAGCTGCTAACTTTTGTAAAGATTAAATTGTACAACACAATAGCACTGTGGCCATTTACTTTTCTATATGCAATAGTTTTTTTTTTTTGTATGCTGTTGAAATGAAACTTGTAGTTATTTGCTATTTTCTTGTCACTAAAATGTTTTAAATGACTGATGAGTATTATTGCCAGAAAGACTTCTATCTTGAACATATTAACTTGCCATTTTACTTCCAAGCCTGGTAGAATCTGCTCTCACGTTTGATAGAGAGAGCGACAATGAAAGGGAATTGGGTAGGCATTTGGAAAAGCTTTTATATGTGCACTGTACGATAAGTGGCAAATGATGCATTGAAATGGAACTAAAACAATATGTCACAATGTGTTACAAAATGCATTGCGCTTTCATTAAATTCTAAACCTGTTTTTTGTTTTCAATGTCATTGTTGGACAACATTTAATGTATATGACAAAGGGTGCATTGCACTGTTGTTTGTTTCAGATGAATTACAAAGCTTCAAACTATATGATTACATAGGGACAAGTACTAGATGGAAATATGGGATCCAAAGTCTATTTAATGGGTTTCCGTTTACATTTTAGAATGTGAAGAATAAAGACTGAGCTTATAGCCATGACATTATAGGGTAAGAGAGTGGTTGGAAACTGAGATAAACTAAAAGATAGAAGAGATTCAAGATCTTTCCTGGATTGGGCTTATTCACGGATAAAAGCATTCTCTCTCTACCCAGGAAATATTGTGAAAAGCTTTGTTAAATAATTTCCCAAGAATAAATGGAATAATTAATTAATCATAGCATGTAAACTGCAACATGGGAAACTCTGAGTCTCCTAATATGTAGTAGTGAAGGAGTGACCTTAAATTGGGTGGGTAAGATAGAAGGCTCTGATACAGGCATACCCCACTTTTAAGTACACAATAAGGTTTATTTACTAAAGCTGGAAAGTGCAAAATAAGGCTCACTTCTGCAAAAAAAACAATGAGCTTCCAGGTTTTATTACCAAAGCTTAATTGAACAATCTGGGGTTAGAAGCTCATTGGTTTCTATGCAGAAGGGAACCTGATTTTGCACTTTCCAGCTTTAGTAAATAAACCCCACTGTGTACTTAAAAGTGGGGTATGCCTGTAATGAACTTTTTTTTTTTTTTATAAACTGGTGGAGACATTACATTAATCCTTGCGCAGATGATTGTTCTTGTTAAAATTTGGAGCCCGAGCAGGGTTGCCAACCTCAGCATTTTTTACTGACAAAACATGGAAAATTTTCTTTAACGGTGGTTATGACTAAGGCCTTATAGGCTATAATGCGTCAACTGTTCTCATTTGCATTTGGTCACTGTGGCTTGTCAATAAATATTACACTTTTTAAGAGCAATCACCGGAGTGCGGATCATCTTTTCCTCATGGAAAATTTACTGGTGGAGCACATTTTTTACTGGCGACCTGAGAAATTACAGAACTCCTTTTGAAAACTAACACAGTGAATATTTGACAGTATAAACATGATATGAAAACACTGACCTATAACTAAGTAAACTGCTTGATTTACACTTAGAAAGTCAACACAGCATGAAATTATCAGCTCTGATATTTACTGGCAGTTGTAAAAAAATCACTGATTTTTACAAACTGTCAGTAAATTTACTGGCGGTTGGCAACCCTGTGCCTGAGTATTATTTTTTAAGTTCTGCTAGCTTGCTTTATTAGTTCACCAAAGGAAAGATTTCATACCTTTGGGGCAGACATACAAGCTACAGAAAAGTACAGTCCCCATCAGCAGCAAAATAGAATTTATCAGTGAACTGGTAACTCACTGCTTTAAAAATATTCCTCTGTAAACCCTGGTACCTTATTTGTAACCACCAGTGTCTGAACACACTTGTATACATGTTCTCTGTAGTTTAAGTCACAAATCTTTATTTTCAGACACGCTTATGCTTTTTGACTAAAACTGTTAACAAGATAGCAGTATGAAGATCTGACCTCATAAACAGAATCTACTGTTTAACCTAGTGTGCATGTTTATATACTTACTGGGCACCCCTGGAGGTGAACTCATCTTAGGAGAACAATAAAAAAAACAGTCAGTCAAGGGGTATCTGCAGAGATCACAGTGTGCCCAAAGACATACAACTGTCTCACAGTCACTGTTAGCTATATTGGGTAGTGGTTATCTCATGTGAATGGGGAGTTTTGACCTTGTGGTGTGCACATTAACAAGGCCAGCCCCACCTCTCTACAATTTTGCCAAAATAGGGCTAAATGACACATGCACTCCAGCCCAAGCTCTTTCAAATATATGAATGTGTGCCCAAACTAAGATGGATCCTGAACTTGGTGCTTAAATAGAGTCAGTTTAAGCACCAATACCCACTGCAACATTAAGTTGTACCCAAAAGGTGTTAAGGCTTATTTGAATAGGCAGACCTGTAGTCCGTGTTATTGAAAGGGATCGGTCCAAAGCCTGAATAAAGTCTCAACGTTTTAGTACAGGCAATAAGTAGTGGTGGGATGTTTATTCATCGAACCCTGCTTTGTTGCTTGTATGTATGGGAACCTTAGACTTGACCATTTAGCACAGGGATCGTCGTCAAACTACGGCCCTCCATCCCATGAGGCATTGTAAAATCTGATATTCACAGAAATGACTAGGAATGATGGGAATTATGGTTCCTGAACAACTGGAGGGCCGTAGTTTGAAGATCCCTGATTTAGCATGTCATGTGGCAAACTATCCATCACATCCTAATAGACAGAAATGGAAAGCCCTTCTTTCTTTAATTCTATTCATCTCTAAAAAAAAAAGCTGATAAATTCTAACATGATTGTTCAGTACCAATTCCCGTATTAGTCTCCCATGATGTGTCATCTGGTTTTTCTATCACGCAAAAATGACTATATGTTTGCGTAGAAAAGGTTTGCTTTGAGTGACAATAATAGCCCACTTGACATAATACAAACAGATCCTATATTTCAGTAGTCGGAATTCCAGCTCAGACAGGAGCGAGTTCAGATTATGTATATCTGTTTTCTGATGTGCTTTACTATACTGGCAGGGAAGGGCAGCTGCAATATACATAATAGGTCTTCAGGATACTTGTCTAATGTACAATGCTATCTTGTCACACTACAAGCACATTGAGCATTAAGTCAGCTCTGATGCAATTTTTTAAAATGATCATGACATTTTTATTTTAAAACATTTTATTTGAGTAAACTTTCTATTCATTTTTGTTATTTTAGCTATTCTAGTAGACATGGATGTTATCTCCTGCAGCATTTCCTAAACTAATTTAACAAAGATAACATATTGGCTGGTTTTGTGAAGAAGATCTTTCACGCTGCCTGCTATTTGGCAATTGTATTCATAGTTTTAGCTTCTGCTGTCAGGTTTTTGCAGTGTGTGAAAGATTATGCCGTCATGTGTGAGTCTGTATTTGTTTACTAGCAGTATGTTCGAATATCATGGGTACAAACAGATTTTCAACGCGTACGTGAATGTACAGCAAAAAATATGAGAAATTTGACTGCAAATTCATTGCAGTATATCCTTTTCAATATATCTGGAGACTGGGGTATTTTGGACCATAGCTTCTAAAAACCCTCTGGGTCTGGTGATGTTTATCCAAAGCATGGCAACTGTCCATCAAAAATTAAATTTTAATTAGGATAAACCTGAACTAAAGTTGGTACTGTTCATTTTAGGTAGGAAGTAAGGATTTGAATGCTATTTACCATTTGTCACACTTCTTCCTCTGTAGTCTCCCACCTCTACAAATACACTACGTAAGTACGTAAGCACCCTGGGCACTTCTCATATATTAAACATGTTATTAACCACATACAGGATATCAATATGTGGGTCATAAGCTTCATTATATTTCATTTTATGCATTTGACCCAATCTGCTTCCTTGTTGCTTGCATTTTATCCAAGAGACTTCATCAAAGAAATTTTACAAGTTTCATGTGTGTTTGAAAATAAACATTTTCACACTGCCGCCCCCCCTTTTTTTCTCCCACTTATATTGTGCCCGGGACATCTTTCGACATATGACCCGTAGTGACAAACCTGAAAGTAAAGGATACAAGCACTGAGAAAGCAGAGTTGGGTGGAGAGCAGAGACCAAGACCTAACCACTTCATTAAATAGAGCAGAAGTAGAGTGCTACTACCTAATATGATCAGAAAATTATTTAGAGCTACCTGGGTGCGGAAAGGCAGTCGCACAGCTGCAGTAACAATCATAGTAGCCTCCCTGGCGGTATTCCCGAGTGTGGCTCGGGGTTAAAATTCAGTACCATTAGCGGTAACCCCGAGCCACACTCGGGATCGCATTGCAGGATCCTGGGGCGGCTTTACTTACCTTGTCCCCGGGATCCTGCGATGTCCCCCGCAGTGTCCGAGGGCTCCGTCCTCCTCTAAAGCCTCTCCGTGCCAGGCTCCGTTCCCTGCGAGCGGCGCGACGCATGGGGGCGGAGCCTGGCGGCAAATTAAAAAAAAAGTAAAAATCATAACACATACAGTACTGTAATCTTACAGATTACAGTACTGTATGAAATGATTTCACATCCCTTTTGTCCCCAGTGCTTTGGCCCATGCCCTGCATGCAGTTTTACATGATATACACTGTTCTTTCTGCCTGGAAACTGGAGATTGTCCATAGCAACAAAAAAGTGTCCCTTTACGTCAAAAGTGGCTTTAGACCAGCTAGAAAACAGCGATAGTTAATTAGAACACTTGCAGAATTGAGCGATAGTGAATTGTGGGGAAATTTATTTTATTACTATTTTTTTTTTTTTTTTTATTATTTATTTTTATTTATTATATTATAATTTTTGTTTTTGTGTTTCAAACTTTATCATACCCGGGATATCTACTAGACTCTGGTTTGGACAGATTTAAGTGTGTTATTGTTAAGATTTACAGACCTACAATATAAAACGCCAAATTTCCATGCAAAATAATTGTACCGCTTTCAGCACCTAAAATCCGAAATAATCATACCGCCAGGGAGGTTAAAAGATGGTCCACAACTCCTTGTTTGCTCAGTTAAATCTTCAAAATTTATTGATTCTCCATAAAAGACAGAGACAGCAGATGTAAACGCTTTTCAACCTTGCGGGCCTTGTTCACTACATATGCCATGTACAAAAATGCCACAATATATAGTGTATAAAGCCCTCCTGGCAGCACGTGATTAATTTGCCGATTAGTAGATAATCAGTTACTTGAAGAGGTGAACCACCATGAACAGACATAAATTAAATTTAATCTAAATATCCACCATGCCTCTCTATCTAAAGGCTGTCTGTTACTATTACCACCCCTGAACATAGGAATCAATCTCTCACTGCTAGTAAACCTAAAGGAGGACATGTTACCAGAATGGCACTCTTTAAAGTGACATGAGGCATTTGAAATGAGCTTTGCGTTTGGATTAACAGAGTCACAATAATGTTCTCCTATTCTTGTTCTTAAAGCATGTGTGGTGCATCCAATGTTCTGCAGGTTACAAGAAATGCAGCCGATCTGATACACCACATACTTGGTTTCACAATGAATATATTGCTTAATGTCAAGGTGCTCTCCAGTGGTTGCTGAATTGAAAGATTTAGTGCATAAATTAACATGACAATATCTGCACGTTTTAAAGTTGCATGGGTAGCAACCTGGATATGAGAGCCAGGTGGGTTGGTGTTTTTTGGATGGAAATAAGCTAGGTGACAGCAAGGAACCCAAGGTTGGTGCTTGTCTGCTAGAAAAATGACAGCCTGATTTTAAACCACTTCATTACCTACATATTAATAATATAATATATATCATCAACATTTTTAAGGACTCAGCAAGATGGATGCATTGATAGAGGTGGAAGAATAGAAGGGATAGTTGGGGTTGGTGGGTACCAGTTAAAGTGATACTAAAGCTAAAAACATGTTTTACCTTAATGCATTTGGCTCCTGCTGCTGTCAATCAAAAGCAGTTAGGAGGAAGCGGGGGGAAGGACTAAGCCCCTCTGTGTGTGTCTATGGAGCATGGCTCCATAGACACACAGGTCGGGAGCGAGCAGACACCTTGTGCTCCCATAGCAAGCCATTTGCTATGGGAACACACGATGAAGAGGAGGAGCCAATATCACTGGCGGGGACCCGAGAAGAGGAGGATCGGGGCCACCCTTTGAAATACCATTGCACAGAGCAGTTGAGTATTGTTATTGTTATGTTTGTTATTTTAATTAAAAAAACGTTCACCTTTAGTAACACTTTAATAGCTACAACCTGAAAGATTGAAATTAAGACAGAGGGCGGGATAACCTTGTGGACCATACCTCTGCCTTTCTACCCTTTTTCTTCTTTCTCTTTCCTTTTCTCCAGCTTACGATTAAAGCTCATTATCAGAATTTATTTGACCTATATACACTCTACCTGTAAACAATATATATAGTAGGTATAAATCATTTAAATACCTACAAAAGTAACTAAGGAAATGATATATATCTTTAATTTAGGTTTACGTGAACCCAATGTTTAATATTTTAAATTTCATGATATTTACCTATATAATCCCTACTGTAAAACAATGAGCTTACTTTATAGATCCTTGTAAACTTACTTTATGTATCTTTATAATATTGTATACTCAATAAACTTCTTTTGACAAGAAATTAAGACAGAGGATTTACTTGTATGGGATCAGGATGTCAGCTATTGGGACCGAACCAATAAAAAGTCGGATATATAAGCTTCCATATTTCTATCCCTACAGTTTCATTTAACTTAACTTAATTTAACTTAAACTACTATAAACGCTAACATGAAAATTGTGTCTGGGATACAGTATAAAGTTGCAGCCTTCATTTTTGCAAATCATCAAACTTTGCTAAGCTCAAGGGAGCATTTCCGTAATGCACCGACAGTAATGCTGGTTCAGTACTTTTTTGGCAAGAGTAGAATACACATAGGCTGTGGTTAGGTTTTCTGTTTCATAAGAATGACACAAAGAGCCTGAGCAGCCAATATTAATTCCAACCAGTCCACAAGTGCTCTCAGATATAGTAGCCATTCTGGTAAATGTTAGAGGTGTAAGCATGGCAATCTGGTCTTGGACCCATCTCCCACCCGACTTATGTATTAACTAAACAGAGATCAAGTTTCATTCATGATATATAAAATTTAGTAAATGGAGTTTTAGCAACTTTAACCCACAGGAGAATTTTTCTTTTTTAATTTTCGGAGCATTTTGTGCCAGGGACCTTCAGACCATTACTTTGGTGCCAGGATTTGGTCCATACTTTGTTTAATGGAGTTGCAGTAGTATGCATGCAGAAGTTTGAAGGGCTTGTCCATTTAGCAGTGCTAAAGGTGGTGCTATAGGTGGAATCTGATAGGTTATGTCATTTACTTTTTTTTTTTTTTTTTTTTTAAGGGAAATCCAGCTGTAAGACCCAGATCAGATTTTTCTTGGAGAGACATCTGGCTATCTGGATAGTTTGAGGCAGGGATCTTCAAACTATGGCCCTCCAGCTGTTGTGGAACTACATGTCCCACGAGGCAGTGTAAAACTCACAGACATGACTAGGCATGATGGGAATTGTAGTTCCTGAACAACTGAAGGGCCATAGAGGAGGGAAGAAAGGGGTTATCTACACATGTACTGCTACTGTGTGTGACATGAAAAAATATAGCAGGTCCTTTTGAAACAGATGATGGTCAGATGTCTCAGTGCTTGACAATCTTTGAGAAACTTCTCTCTATGGCCTAGTCTAATGCTGGCCATAGACTATTAGATTTTTTAATTCAGCTTCTGACCTATACAGTCTGTACAGCAAAGATAGACAAATTCCACTGCTGGGTACTTTTCTTTTGACAGCCGCCAGCAATACCCGAAAAAGCCTTTTGGCTCATTCAATTTTTTAATTGAATGGTGTGGGTCAGGAGGGAGCCAAATGGGCCACTCACTAAGCAAATTCCAGCCAGTTCATCAGGAACGGGCCCAGGTTCAAACAATGTATGGCCAGCTTAAGATATGGCACTGTCAATGCTTTTCTCTGTGATCTTCATTTAATGCTAAAAAATGTGCAGTAGAGGATGAGTGTAGTAGGATGTTCTGTTTACTGGAGACAATAAGGAGGCTGGAAATTTTCAGAAAAATTTTACCCCCTGCTAAAGAAAGGTGTCACAGAGAGGGATGTAAAACAAAGTAACAGACCCCAGATCTTATTTCAGTCCTTCTATTTCATTATCAAATGCTAATAAAATGTAAGCCTGATTTAAATGTTTTAGTTGGTGTGCATGGGATGATGGGAAAGTAATAAAAGAAATATGTCTGGTAGATATACCTTTCTTATTTTAAACATAATGCTAGCATTCATCAATTCAATTATACATTTCTTTTCACAAAATGTTCTAATTAACAGTATATCCATACTCCCACTTTTTTTTTTGATCCAGAAAAAAAGTTTTTTCTTTTTTTTTTTTTTTACAAAGACACCCAAGGCCAAAAAGGCCAGTATCTACAAAGTGTGCCATTGAAAACATTAACATTACATTCACAGCCAGCCATGAGCGAGAATAACCAGTACATCATTATCATTGTGTCAAAATACAGCTTCACCCAACATTGAGCCTAAGTAATCTGTCCATGATCAGGTCTACCGGGGGTTGGCCCAGGGACAGCTAACCATGGAGCCCATAGCTTTTCTTACTTTCACAGGCAGCCCCTATGTGATATATAACTTTTTTCCATCCGTAGTGTGTCACCAACATTAGTAATCCATTCCCCAACTGTAGGAGGTTCCTCAGACTTCCAATGTACCATTATTAACATGTGGGTAAAAATAAAACTGGCCTCTCTGGTTCTCCCATTCAAATTCGTCAAGTAGACTAAGCAAGCAGGGTTTGGGATCTAAAGGAAAAGATTCCTGGAATACCTTGTTCAGGGTATCCACCACCCCCCGACAGTATGTGTGCAATTTTGGGCATCTCCATAGTAAATGGATTAGGTCACTGTGATCACGTTTACATCTGAAGCGTATTGGCATAGGTAGAAGGCTCATGGCATGTAACCTATGGGGAGTATAGTACACTCTCGAAAGAATATATAACTGAGTCAGTCTCTGTGTCACATTTAATGAACAAGTCACCACTGGAGGGCTTTCTCCCACTGATCCCCAGTAAGCTGTCCAATATCCCCTTCCCACTTCTCCAGCACACATAGAGGGTTTTTTCAAGAAAGACTGGAACAACATAGCTAGTAAAAATTCAGCTCGAACATCGCCTGTTCGCCCATTTGGCAAACACACGAATTTGCAGGGCGCTCGGTGGGCGCCCGCTGAGCACCCCACAATGCACCACACACTGCATAATGCATTCTAGGGACATAATTGGATGAAGCCAATTAGGGCATAAAGCACTGTCAGAGCCCTAATTGGACAAAGGTGTCCGTTTATGAAGCAGTGATCAGCGGTGATCCCGAGGATCACCGCTGATCACAGTCCATAAACAGTTTATGAAACAGTGATAATCGGGGGAGAACATGTTTGAACTTGTTCTCCCTCCGATTATCTCTACACACGGAGAATCCTCATTGAATGACACAGAAAGGGCCAGTTTATGAAGCGGTGATCTCACCGCTTCACTGGTGATCTGAGTCAGAATTCACACTCCCAGGTTCACCAGCTCAGAGGTGGTGAATCTGGGAGTGAAGAGGAAATCTGGGGGGATCTGAGGGGGAAGGAGGAAGATTTTTAACTTCCTTATGCCTCGTTCAGACCCCCCAACACTGTAAGCATGTGCCCTTGTCATATTTATGTGTATACATATATATACATATATACATATAATGTGTATATGTATATATATATATAATGTATGTGTATATACATGTATATATAATGTGTGTGTGTGTATACATATGTATATAATGTAGGGGGACTCATTATTTTATTAACAGTAATTCACGCCGTCTGTCCGTGTATTGAGCGGTGATAATTTATCACTGCTTAATAAACTGACATCTCTGTATTTCTGGTGCTGTAATCTCGTAAAGTCTCACGAGATTCCAGTATCAGGAGCCTTTCTCCACTGTTGAAAGCATTTGTAGATCTCTTCACTCCTCCAAAGGTGAAGCGATCTACAAAGCTTCATAAACTGGCACACAGAGGAGAAAAATCTTCACTGTGAATGCCGGAGAATGAAGCAGTGAATAGATTTCACTGCTTCATAAACGGACACCAAAGTGATGATGAAATTGCTCAATCACGGCTGATTGATCATAGTCCTACCCCACACTATAAACTTTTGCAGTGTTGTTGGAGTGGAGATAGATAGAGCAGGGCTCAGTTTGCTATTAGCGAGTTAGTGTGTTCCCTTTTTGTGACACTGAGGGGTTGAATTACTAAAGGCAAAGTAAACTGTGCACTTTGCAAAGTGCAGTTGTACTCTGCAAGAGTAATTGCTCCAGAGCTTAGTAAATAAGCAGAAGCTTTGTTGGCTTTCATCATCCAACCATGTGCAAGAAAAAATGCTGTTTTTTCTATTTTCCTTGCATGTGATTGGGTATTGTTTTCAAATGAAGCTTTGTGAAAAATAAGCCCAAAGGCTAACGCTGCGCTAGAAACAACTTAACTAAGGAAAAAAAAATATGTAAAATATAGTGGATAGATTAAGCTGCCAGTACCATGAAGTTTCAATACAAAAACTCAAATAGATGAATATATACAAAATAAGTGCAGTGCTAATAGAATAACAACATTACAACATTTTCCAATTTTCAAATGAAAAAGAAAAACTAAAGCAAAGTCCCAGTGAAAATTTCAGTCCATAAGAGATAAACAACACCCATCATCTGTGTAAGATATCAGTGGCAGATTGCAGAGGTGGAAACCGTGAAAGATCCTTCAAAGAATGTGCATCCAGTTCCACACCCAAGTGAGTAAATAGCCTGCTTACCAGCTATCCATGACCGCTGAAACAATAGTCTACCCCAGCACAGGGATATCAGTCTCCTGCAGGACCCTTAATGGTGTCTGGAACCACAGCTAGGCCTATAACACTCAAAACATATAAAAGAAAATGCTTCCATAGTGCAGTACTCATCCATGGGTATATTTTGCAAATCATTTCAGAAACTCCCTGGTATACAGACACAGACAGACTGTCCAGACCCCTCTGTAGTGCATTGTTTAACGCAGTATTACATAACATTTAGTGCTGTATACCCCTTTTTTTGGATGCTTTGTGTTTTTTTTTTTTTTTATATATGTCAGTTTTGCTGCAGTAGGTTCTATACATAGTACAGATGTGCCACTTTACAGGCAGACTAAGGGGATTCCCCAGGCACTATGTTTAACCTCCCTGGCGGTATGATTATTTCTGATTTTAGGTGCTGAAAGCGGTACAATTATTTTGCACAGAAATTTGGCGTTTTATATTGTAGGCCTGTAATTCTTAGGAATAGTTCACTTAAATCTGTCCAAACAAGAGTCTAGTAGACATCCCGGGTATGATAAAGTTTGAAAAACGAAATAAAAAATTATAATATAATAAATAACTATAAATAATTATAACAAATAATAATATAATAATAATAAAAAATTATATAATAATGTAATCAAATCAAAAACACTGAAATTTGCTCAGTTGCAGAATTTTAGCTTTCGTTACTTTTAGTGTTTGATGACGGATCTCCCCACAAATCACTATCGCTCAATTCTGCAAGTGATTCCAATTTATTATCGCTTTTTTCTAGCTGCTCTAAAACCACTTTTGATGTAAAGAGACAGTTTTGGTTGCTATGGACAATCTCCAGTTTCCTGGCAGAAAGAACAGTTTTATATATATAAAACTGCATGCAGGACACTGGGCAGACCACTAGGGACAAAGGGGATGTGTAATTATTTGATACAGTACTGTAATCTGTAAGATTACAGTATGCTGTATCTATACTGTGTGTTTCACTTTTGAATTTGCCGCCGAACTCCGTCCCCGTGCGTCGCAACGCTCGCAGGGAACGGAGCTCGGCACTGTGAATCGAGCGAGACACAGCGGCTCGCCGATCACAGCGGGGAGACATCGCAGGATCCAGGGGACAAGGTAAGTATGCTCTTCCTGGATCCTGCGATGCAAGCCCGAGTCTGGCTCGGGGATACCGCTTTTGGTATAAAAAATCCAACCCGAGCCAGACTCGGGAATACCGCCAGGGAGGTTAAAATAATTTTTCATTTTTATTGTTTTACTTTAACCTGTTCCCGACCAGCCGCCACAGTTTTAATGTGGCAGAATGGCACGGGCAGGCGAATCGACGTTATGTTACGTCGCTTCCTTAGGCGGTCACTAGGGGCGCGTGCTGCCCGCCCCCGGGGCCGATGCGAGTGCCCGGCAGTCTTGATGACCGCCGGGATCCCGCGAAAGCTGGTGACACGGCGAGAACCAGGATCTCTGTGTGTAAACACAGAGATCAAGGTTCTCTGAGGGGAGAAGTGACAGATCTTTTGTTCATACAAAGTATGAACAGCGATCTGTCATCTCCTCTAGTCAGTCCCATCCCCCCCTTCAGTTAGAACACACTTGAGGGAACACAGTTAACCCCTTGATCGCCCCCTAGTGTTAACCCCTTCACTGCCAGTTACATTTTTACAGTAATCAATGCATTTTTATAGCACCGATCGCTGTATTAATGCCAATGGTCCCCAAAATGTGTCAAAATTGTCCGATGTGTCCACCATAATGTCACAGTCACGATAAAAATCACAGATCGCCGCCTTTATGGGTAAAAAAAAAAAATAATAAAAATGCTATAAATCTATCCCCTATTTTGTAGACGCTATAACTTTTGCGCAAACCAATCAACATACGCTTATTTTTATTACCAAAAATATGTAGAAGAATACATATCGGCCTAAACTGAGAAAAAATTAGCTTTTTTTTTTTTTTTTTAAAAATGGGGATATTTATTATAGCAAAAAGTACAAAATATTGTGTTTTTTTTTTTCAAAATTGTCACTCTTTTTTTGTTTATAGCGCAAAAAATAAAAAACGCAGTAGCGATTGAATACCACCAAAAGAAAGCTCTATTTGTGGGGAAAAAAGGACATCATTTTTGTTTGGGTACAACGTCGCATGACCACGCAATTGTCTGTTAAATTGACGTAGTGCCGAATCGCAAAAAGTGCTCTGGTCAAGAAGGGGGTAAAATCTTCCAGAGCTGAAGTGGTCTTGTTTGTATTCCCCCCCTCCACTACCACATTTGGCACTTTTTTGGGAGGGGGGGCAGGTACCTGGTTTTGACCCGTTCCCCTCATCACACACATCACAGGTCCCAGAAGACTACAGGACCTTTCACAGGGCATAGCGCGGCTTAAGCATGCACAGCTGTCCTCACCACACACTGCTCACTGACTGGCTGTCCTCACCACACATTGCTCGCTGATTGGCTGTCCTCACCGCACACTGCTCACTGACTGTCTGTCCTCACCACACACTGCTCACTGACTGGCTGTCCTCACCACACACTACTCGCTGATTGGCTGTCCTCACCGCACACTGCTCACTGACTGGCTGTTCTCACTGCATTCTTGATAAGTTAAAAAAATTAAGTTTGTTTATATTGATAAGTGTCTATTTATTAAAAAATGTTTTAATACATTTTAAAATGTTTGTTTAAGTATATTTATAAAAGTGTGTGTGTGTGTGTGTGTGTATAAATATATACAGTATCTCACAAACATGAGTACACATTTATGTACATATTTTATTATATCTTTTCATGTGACGACACTGAAGAAATTACACTTTGCTACAATGTAAATTAGTGAGTGTACAGCTTGTATAACGGTGTAAATTTGCTGTCCCCTCAAAATAACTCAACACACAGCCATTAATGTCTAAACTGCTGGCAGTGAGTACACCCCTAAGTAAAAATGTCCAGATTGGGCCCAATTAGCCATTTTCCCTCCCCGGTGTCATGTGGCTCAATAATGTTACAAGGTCTCAGGTGTGAATGGGGAGCAGGTGTGTTAAATTTGGTGTTATCGCTCTCACTCTCTACTGGTCACTGGAAGTTCAACATGGCACCTCATGGCAAAGAACGCTCTGAGGATCTGATAAAAAGAATTGTTGTTCTACATAAAGATGGCCTAGGCCTTAAGAAGATTGCCAAGACCCTGAAACTGAGCTGCAGCACGATGGCCAAGACCATATAGTGGTTTTGTAAGAAACCATGAATCAGACTGAGACAGAAGTTCAGTTAAATCACACTTGTTTAATAATAATAAAAAAGGTAAACAGAGTAAACATAGTCAAAACATAGCCAGAGTTCAGGAACCGGAATGGATAGTCAGACAAGCCAAAACGTCAGGGAGCCAGAGATGAGCGTAGTAGAACAGGAAGCAGGATCAGGAGCCAGAAGGAATGTCAGCCAAGCAAGTCTCTAACAGGAACACAGGAGAGCGTCTCCAGAGATGTGACCAAGGCGAAGGCAGAGATCATCTGGACTGGACAGCTTAAAGTGGAGTTCCACCCACTTTTACAACTCTTCAGCATCCCTCACTAAACTGTGCACTGTAAACAAATTGGATATTTTTTTATTTTTTTTCTCAGCACCTACTGTATATCTGCTGTATTCATCTTTCACTTCCTCCTCCCTGGCCGCGGCCCATCGCATCATTTCCTGTTTGCAATGCCTTCTGGGAAGGGGCGGCAACTTCCTCTGAAACTGCCGTTGCTATGGAAACCTGACCTGAAACCTATTACACTGCTTGTACTGCACTGAGCATGTACGAGATCTGCAAGGATGAGATCCAGGAAGAAATACAGTCTGGGTTTAGATGCCCACACTTAAGATGGCCACGGCCTGCTGTAAGTTTATAAAATAACAAACTACTGCTATAAAATAACAAAACAGACCTTAGTTTACAGACTAACTTTACTAGAATACATTAGGCTTGTGTATTATAGGGGTATTTTTATTTAAAAAGTATCATTTTGGCCGGAACACCATTTTAAGTAGGCAGGACTGACGAGCAGGATATCATCAACAGGTGAGTCACTGTAGTGAGATAGGAGCTGGCAATTAGCCGACAACTAAGCAGCCAGCTTTGAGAAAGAAGGGCTGAGCCCAGCCCTGACATATTTAACAGGACAGGTTCCACTCAGAACATGCCTCACCATGGTCGACCAAAGATGTTGAGTGCACGCGCCCACCGTCATATCCTGAGGTTGTCTTTGGGAAATAGAAGTATGAGTGTTGCCAGCATTGCTCCAGAGGTTGAAGGGGTGGGGGGTCAGCCTGTAAGTGCTCAGACCATACGCCGCACACTACATCAAATTGGTCAGCATGGCTGTCATCCCAGAAGGAAGCCTCTTCTAAAGATGATGCGCAAGAAAGACTGCAAACAGTTTGCTGAAGACAAGCAGACCAAGGACATGAATTACTGGAACCATGTCCTGTGGTCTGATGAGACCAAGATAAACTTATTTGGTTCAGATGATGTCAAGCGTGTGTGGCAGCAACCAGGTGAGGAGTAGACAAGTGTGTCTTGCCTACAGTCAAGCATGGTGGTAGGAGGATCATGATCTGGGCTGCATGAGTGCTGCCGACACTGGGAGCTACAGTTTATTGAGTGAACCATGAATGCCAACATGTACTGTGACATACTGAAGCAAAGCATGATCCCCTCTCTTTGGAGACTGGACCGCAGGGCAGTATTCCAACATGATAACGACCCCAAACACTCCTCCAAGATGACCACTGCCTTGCTAAAGAAGTTGAGGGTAAAGGTGATAGACTGGCCAAGCATGTTTCCAGACCTAAACCCTATTGAGCATCTGTGGGGCATCCTCAAATGGAAGGTGGAGGAGCCAAGGTCTCTAACATCCGCCAGCTCCGTGATGTCATCATGGAGGAGTGGAAGAGGACTCCAGTGGCAACCTGTGAAGCTCTGGTGAACTCCATGCCCAAGAGGGTTAAGGCAGTGCTGGAAAATAATGGTGGCCACACAAAATATTGACACTTTGGGCCCATTTTGGACATTTTCACCTAGGGGTGTACTCACTTTTGTTGAGTTATTTTGAGGGGACAGAAAATTTACACTGTTATACAAGCTACTGCTGTCACTACTTTACATTGTAGCAATGTGTCATTTCCTCAGTGTTGTCACATGAACAGATATAATAAAATATTTACAAAAATGTGTGTACTCACTTTTGTGAAATGCTGTGTGTGTGTGTGTATATATATATATATATATATATATATATACACAGCATATACACACATGTGTGTTTGAGCTTAGCAGTGCACACCCTAATGCATTAGGCTACGCACACCTATGATTGAATACATCCATCCATTAAGTATAAAATGAAATAAAAAAAAGATAACTATAGATGTTATAAGGCACAAAAGCAAAAAAGCCCTCAAATGAATCCCTCCAAAAAGCCTTCCAATAAAATCAGTGCATAGCACAGTAAAGCTTTCTTAAAACAGAAGGTATTCACATGCCACATTCTTTCCATCACATATCTTAAAATTAAGAGAATTATTCCTTGTTATGGCAGTAGGTGGAGCTATGCAAATTATTGCTTTATGTCCTATCACCCAGGCTTTTAGATCATTATCAGTGCATTGTACTCCATAGAAGCCACGGTTTCCATACACTGCACCGATAATCGCCAAAAAGGTTGAAACAGCAGTATGCAGATATAATAAATGGCTCTATATTATTAGCCTATACTATACACCAATGGCTCTGAATGTGCATCTGTTAAAAAATGTACATTATTTTAGCAGCCAAAATGATAAATATCCCATCAAATACATTGTTGGGGGTAAGTATTGTAAGAGTAAACATTGTAAACACACATTGATCTTTTTTTTTTGTTCTCTTTTTTAAAGTTGTGTAAAGAATCTCAGACGTACAGTACGAGCAAAACAATCTATTTATAATATAGCATATTCTTAACTATTGCAGCAATTAATTCATCCACTGTATACGAATTAAAAATATCTTTTGTAATTAGCTTCAGCTGGAGGGAAATTTCACACCTTTTAACAAACGCTGTGCTTGTTTGAACATAATGCACTATTTGCCCTTTTGTAATTAAAACAAAATAATTACTAGACAATCACTCTATTTAATGTAATTTAAGAAAAAAAATTCTCTAAGAGTTGAATCTTTATTCTGGTTGTCACATGAGTCATTTAGGAACAGCAGAAATGTAGCAGAGTGTAAAATAAGCTTGTTTTGGCAGATGGCATTGTAAATGGGGTACATGAAGCATGCTTGTAGACAGTTTGCAATGGCAAGCTCCAGGAGTCACACACAGGCAAATATGAAGACAAGGGAATTTGGATGTGTTTGGCATGATAGGGGTTACTCTATCTATTTTTAAACTTTTTTTCCATAGCAATTGTAGAGACTGCTTGCAGGACCAACCCGTCACTTCCAAACACAATAAGTTCCTATAGCTGTCTGCATACTTTTGCAGCAACAGGACACTCTTCTACAATGCTACCTTTAGTTAAAAAGATGCTGTCAGCGGGGATTAGCTTGGGTTCAGCCTGAAGTGGCCTAAACCCGCAGGCCGCTGTATTGCTGGGGCAGTGAGCTGTGGACAGAAGATTCCCTGCAGCTGCACATATACAAAGAGGTGGGGATGCTCATGACATCATTGACCTAATATGGCCACATGACCATATTAGGACAATGACATTGGTCTCATTGGACCAGGGGGATGCAATCATGTGACAGATTCTTGTGGATTTGGTTGAACTGGGTTTGGACCGAGTTTGGATTTGATCCTAGTTCATCCCTATCTGTCAGGTCTTCAAAGAGATACAAATGGTAGTGTCCTGTAGATATGGCCCCTTTGTCCAACCCCCCCTTCATTTCAGCCCTGTAACCTTCTTAAATCTCTTTAGCATTCAACACTTGTATAATTGGGAAATGTATGTTTACCCTGACAAATGCTGTGGTTCTATTCTCCTACCAATATACCACCATTAAGCCCTGCAGTGATGTAGAGGTTGGATGACAGAACAACAGCACACAGGCACGTGACACTCCCAGAAGTGTCAACTGCTGAAAAGGCTTACAAAATCCGAGCACTGAAATTAAGAAAAAAGGACAAAGGGGCGGCCGGAGAGGTGAGAATTCTGTGGGTTTGATTCATTAAGTAGGCTGTTTGCTTTTCAAGTGAAGTTTCCCAGAACCCAGTGAATGTGTTGAAATTTTACTTTGCACTGAATACCCGATCACCTTAAGGCTGGGTTCCCACTAGCTGTGGTCGCGGCTCGCAGCAGAGGGTCTGGAGCGTACCTCTTCTCCGTTTCGGGGTGAATCAGGTCTTAATTTTTGCCTGATTTCGGACCTGTAACTGAGCCAGATGCACAGGACCCTTTTCCAGTGCGGACCGCGGCTGCCCCTGAGCTGTGTGAACCGACTCAGTCACAGTCTCCTGTCATGCAATTGGATCCAATTTGCATAAGTGTGAACCCAGCCTAAAGGAAAATGTACAAAATGTATGGAAGTCTGCAGAGCTTCACCTCATTCACTTAGCTCTTAAGAAAATTCCCTTCTAAAGCCTTGTAAAGTGCAACTTCCCTTGCAAAGTGAACAGTCTATTTGCCTTTAGTAAATCAATCCCTGTGTCTTCTGCTGCAGGGTACTAGTGTGTTAATATCTTTAGAGATGTTCAACTTCAGCCAAACATACTATAGGCCTCAAATAGTGAGATAGAAGAGGAAAGGGCTAAAACTTCTGTCCAGCTTTAAAGGTTCACTCCATCTTTTAGACCATGTTCCATGCTTCACCCATATTTATGATGTAACATAGTTGCAAGCGACCCCCCTTTCAAAAGCTTCTGGGGGCTCTTCTTCCCCCTGCGGAAGCTGTCGCTTTTTTTTTTTTTACAGACTTGCAGTTCTCAATAGAACACACATGCAGTGATTTTTCCACTTGTACTCCGTTGACACTAGCTCCAGCTCTCTAAGTGAATGTCCATATGGAAAAGGAGCTAAAGAAGAAGTCTGCAGGAATCTGTGCATTGCACCTGCAATAAACAGATTACATTTTCAATGCTCATTTACGATAATGTACACTTTTTTAATTAAATCAATTGTCTTGATAACAGCTACATACTTGCTCCATTTCTCTTTGCTGCACATCCAGAAAGGAAACCAATTTGGTATTACACAGATGCTGGATGGAAAAAGTTGCACATAAAATAATCCAAACTTTTAGCATCAAACAAACACAGATGCTCCAATTCATATTCATGCTGGTAAGAGCAATGCAGCACAATCCCTTCACCTAAAGCTTGTGCTCAGTGAAACATATTTTGCCCCAGGCATCATGCAGTCCTTGGCAGGGGTGAGTAAAGCAAATCAAGCAATTGATTTTAAAGTTTGTGTGTAGAGGACCTCAATAATTTCTGTTTGAAATCTGCCCATATCTGCCCATAGCAACAAGTCCTATAACTAACTAACTGATATATTATAGTGTATAGTTTAGTGAAACATCCACATTTATTAATTGTCTTCAAGAGAAGCTGATGTATCTGGTAAACTCAGACAGTGAAAGATTTGTACAATAAATATTGTTTTAATAGCAAAAATGCTGAAATGTGAACCTCTTGGCATGCTTGCAAGCACTTAAGTCCCTAAGACCTTAATTTACACTCAAGCCTGAATTAAAGTGGCAGTAAAGGCAATGTCATAATGTGCTAGTATGCATCACATACTAGCACATTATGTGAATCTTACCTTAGAATGAAGACCTCCAGCGGGGCGCTGTCACTGCTAAAGGCCTTTCAATCTTCCCCCGGTCTTTCTTCAGTGTTCATGTCCTCTGGCCGTCTGATTGGCTCGCCATGAGGACGTCACTCCCGCACATGCATGGGAGCTGCTGTTTACAGCACAGGATTCTGAAGGAACAGCACAGATATGCTGTTTCTTTAGAGCGCATGCGCCGATGACGTCGCTGGCTGCATGTACAGTAAATATCTCCTAAATAGTGCTCCTTTATGAGATATATACAGTACCTATAGGTAAGTCTTAATATAGCTGCTTTAAGCCCCATACCCTTATAGCAATAAACTCACCTCTATTGCCCACTAAAGTTCTGTAGTTTCACATTTGAATGGCAATGGTGGGAGGGGCACCAGGAAAAATTGCTAAACCCAATCTCTACTCCAGAGATTTGGGCGCAATGTACAGCATGCACCTCGGATGCAAGAAGACTCGACAGGATATAAGGAATCAATTTGAAGAATAAAATGGGCATTTGTAGGTACTACAAAGTGTCTACACATTGTTGTTAGTTTGCTGAGGCTGTCGCCAATGTATCCTCAAGGTGGGAAAGATAAAAACAAATGTTTCCTAACCTCAGTAGCAATCAGATTAATACCCTGTAACTTTTTTAGATGGCATTACTCAACTTGCACTGTCTGGCGGTTGTGCACAAACTGATCTTCAGAGAGTCTGATCATTCCTAACTGAACAATCAGTTAAAAACATTGGTGCTTGGATTTCTTCAGTCCCTCAAATGCATTATTTCTCATTAGTGTTGGTATCATCTAACAAGTTTGAAGTGCAAGTCTTATAAGAAGTAATCTAAAAACTTACACTATATTTTATTTTAATGTGATGTTCTGTGTCATAATGCATCCAATATACTTAACCATGTGCATTTGCCACTTAAGATTATTATCTTCAAATTCTTATTCTCCCAGCTGAATGCATCTAAGTGCATTAAGACATCAGTTCCTTGACACAAATGGTAAATTATAGTACTGTATATTGTTAAAGCACTACAGCGCTGCTGGCACTTCCTGCTTTGAATATGCAGTTTTTAATACAATGTTCTTTTGTATTTATTATTTTATAATGTGTGCCCAATTACATATTACAAATAATGTTTATCAAAAGAAAATATATGCAAGAATAAGATTTAACAAAAATTAAAAAGTATTAAATTGTTTAGCAAAAAATGTTACTGGTGCCAGTTCTTTTCATGCAAAATGATAGATTATCCTGATATTTCCTCTTACTAACCTTGCCTAGATATCATAGTTCTCATTGTTTATTTACAGATATACCCTGTAGTGTAATAAGTGTATCTAAATACTAACCTTTTTTTTTTTTTGTAGCCTCGGTTAGGGGAGTGAGAAATTAGAACCCCCTATTGGGTTTTTATTAGTGTCTATGTCCCCACTTGGGAGATTTGACTTCTCTGATTGTCTGGTTACCACTATCACCAATCTAAGTGAGGTCAATTATAAACTTTAACTTGGCCCCAGACTAGGAATATTAGGGAAATCTTCAAAAAAGAATACCTGAGTGAACATTTTACTACCTCGAGAGATTTACTAACAAAGATTCTGAAATGCTTGTGTTGCAGAGCTACCTGTTGGTGAATTTTGGGCATGGAACAGTCAGAGAGCTCTTGTGTCCATGATGAAATCTATTTTATTGCTGTAATTACATTACAACACATTAACATGAACCATAACACCCTCTTCTCACTGAAGACACCTTTATTTAAAGCCCGGACTGAAGTGCATGTGATGCACCAGTTCTGACCTAGAGAGGAGCCGCAAAATATATTATATGGTCTAGTAATGCAATTGCAACAATAAAATAGACTTTATCATGGACACAAAGGCCTCCTAATTGCAAGTACCTTGCGCAAAATCCACCAACACCTGGCCCGGCACCTCTACAACACGAGCATTTCAGGACCTTGTGTGATAACAAAGTTGTGTACCAATTTCGCTTCTTTCTCTCTACCTTCTTGTTTTTTCCAGTCTCCATTTTTTTCCAAGAGCAACAACAATACATTGATATACCTCCTGTCCTTCCCTCCCTGCTGTGTCTACAGGACAGCAAATGAAGAGAAATCTCCCTAATGCGACACATGTGGCAATAGAAAAACAGCTAAATACACAGATGAAATACATATATGGGAGATGTTTATCTGCAAAAAGATTGATATTAGTTTCCATCAAGTCTTAAAATTTACATAGCTCAGCCTCACAGCACTTTTCAATCTGATATTGCAGGAGACCTGATTATTCTCTGCTGCAGTTAAGAAACATTTAAAGTTTCTTTCTTCCCCTAGCCTGTGACTAGAACAGAGAAACAGTATATAGTTTACACTTGCTTATCTCATTGTCACTCTGCTCTCTCCCTCTATCCGCATGCACTTTGCTAGCACTGCATTACAACTGACTGACTTCTTGTGCTGCTTCTTCCAATTCCACCCAGAGCTCTGCAAAAAGTGGGTTCTACATCAAATTCTGGTACATGCACTGCCTGCATTTAAAAAAATACATGCTATACAATGTTATTTTAAATACAATGTTATATTAACCACTTCAATACAGAGCACTTATACACCTTCCTGCCCAGACCAATTTTCAGCTTTCAGCGCTGTCGCAGTTTGAATGACAATTGCGCGGTCATGCTGCACTGTACCCAAACTAAATTTTGATGACTTTTTTCCCACAAATAGAGTTTTCTTTTGGTGGTATTTGATCACCTCTGCGGTTTTTATTTTTTGCTAAACAAATAAAAAAAGACTGAAAATTTTGAAAAAAATAAAAGTTTTGCTTTTGTTTCTGTTAAAAAATTTTGTAAATAAGTAAGTTTTCTCTTTCACTGATGGGCACTGATAAGGCGGCACTGACAGGCACTGATAAGGCGGCACCAATCAGCAGGCACTGACAATGGGCACTGATGGGTGGCACTGATATGCGGCACTGATATACAGCACTGATGGGCACTCATGGGTGGCACTGATGGGCACTGATAGGCGACACTGATGGGCACTGAAAGGCTGCAAAGATGGGTTCTTATGGGCGGCACTGATAGGCAGCACTGATACGTGGCACTGATATGAGGCACTGATAGGCATCCCTGGTGGCACTGGCAGTGGTAGGCATTGGAGTGGGCACTGATTGGCAGCTGCCTGGACACAGATTGGTATTTCCCTGGGGGTCTAGGGGGCATACCTGGTGGTCTAGTGTGGATGGCTTCCCTGGTGGTCCTGGGCAGCTTCCCTGGTGGTCCTGGGTGGGATCTGGGGGGGGGGGCTGTGCTGATAAACAATCAGCGCAGACCCCCCCTGTCAGGAGAGCAGCCGATTGGCTCTTCTCTACTCACGTCTGTCAGACGCGAGTGAGGAAAAGTCAATCACCGGCTCTTCCTATTTACATCGTGATCAGCCGTGATTGGACATGGCTGATCACGTGGTAAAGAGTCTCCGTCAGAGACTCTTTACCTAGATCGGAGTTATGGTGTGTCAGACTGACACACCGCAACAACGATCACCGCCCCCAGGTGTGCACAGCGGCTTAATATCCTAATCATGTCATATGACGTCCAGTCAGGATATTGAAACCACTTTGCCGCCGTCATTTTGCTATATGGCGTATGGGAAGTGGTTAAAGAATACAGAGCTGCACTATTGTGTGTCTTTTATATCATCCAGGCGTCTAGCTTTAAAGAGGAATTCGAATTTTTTTGTCAATAAAATTTGAATTAGTTTTGTGTAACAAGTATCAATTGAAGTCGCAGGACAGAGCAATGTATAGCAGAGAAAGCTAGGCATAGAAAGAAAGCATAAATATCAGTTACAAGTCCAATATATGGTATCACTATAACAGTATATTATATTGAGTTCTAAAATTTTGAGTCCAAATATAAATATTGTTAAAGCCTAATTTTATATTCCATATTTAATTTAAATACTTCCCGCCCACCTACTGTCAAATGACGGCGGAGCAGTGCGGCTCTCGTTCTGGGATGACGTCACACGACGCAACCCCGATCTCGGCTCGGTGTCCAATCACAATCCATCACATGTAAACAAGGAAGTGCTGTTTATCTGGTATTACTTTCTCACACTGACAGATTGTGAGGTGAGGAGAGCTGATAAGTGGCATCTCCTCACAGGAAAGATGTGTAAAGGTAATCAGGGCACTGATCATCAGTGCCCTGATTACAATGCAGCCCCAACAGTGCCCATCAGTGATGCCCATCAGTGACATCAGTCTGTGCCCATCAGTGACACCAGTCTGTGCCCATCAGTGAGGCCAATCTGTGCCAATCAGTTATGCCAATCAATGCTACCTTTCAGTGCCCATTAGTTCCCATCAGTGCCATCCATCAGTTCCCATTAGTGCCGCCCATCAGTGCCACCGATCATTTCCCATAAGTGCCGCCTATCAGCGCCCATCAGTGCCACCTATCAGTGCTGACTATCAGTGCCACCTATCAGTGCCCATCTATGCCGCCTATCAGTGCCCATCAGTGCCTCCTATCAGTGCTCATCAGTGCTGTATATTAGTGCCTCCTCATCAGTGCCCTTCATTGCCGCCTCATCAGTGCCACCTCATAAGTGCCCATCAGTGCAGCCTCATCAGTGCACATCAGTGTAGGAAAAAAATTAGCAAAAAGTAAAAAAGCTCTATTTGTGGGAAGAAAATCATAAAAAATTAATTTAGGTACAGTGTTGCATGATCGCGCAATTGTCATTCAAAATGTGACAGCACTGAAAGCTGAAAATTGGCCTGGGTAGGAAGGGAGTGAAAGCGCCCGGTATTGAAGTGGTTAAATTTAAAAAAATAAGTAAAAGTCTAGGAGAGCCTAGGAACATGAATTATGAAGTTAAATGATGAATTACCATGAAATTGAGCAGATACATATCAAAAATAAACTCTAAATGACCAGATTTGCAAAGAAAAATGTTATGAGTCAGATGAAATACTAGAAAGTTTTTCATTAATCATGAAATTATTTAACCTACATTTCACTTCATAGAAATAAACAATATGTTGCCTTCACATTCTAGTAATAGTTTTCAGTGCACTTCCTGGTATGTGAGTGTGCCTAGGCACTCCTCTGCCTACATTCCCATAGTCTAATATTTGCAGTGTGATATCTAAGGCACTATTATCCCTGACTGCTGGCATCAGGAGAATTGGTGATGTCACTAATGTGCTCTTTAGTGTTCTCCTTTCACGGAAGCTCTGACATAAGAAGTCCTGCCACTACCATGATGGCTGCCTCATAATAGAGACACAGTTCAAAACAACACATGGTAAGTCAGTAATGTGAAAGATCAACTACAGGGAGACAACAGGCAATACTGGTGACTAGTCCCTTGCCCTCTACCTCTCATTTTTGAGCATAGCTTTTAGAGTTCAGTTCTTCTATATTATTATTAACTACTTTCCTTACTTCTGGGAACCTTCTAATAAGAATTCTGGTAGTAACCATTATATTTCTGTCTTTGTCTAAATGATATTTAGCACCCTCTTAACATAGGATGATAGGTAAATGTAGTTTGTGGCTCCTTCTGTATTTAAGGGAGAGGTGGTTGTTTCTTCTTCTTCTTTTCAAAACAACCAGCCTGCATATTTATCAGGTTCAAGCTAATCCCCAGAGGAGAAAGTGTTCAGTAGGTGGCTGGAAAAGTGATAAATAATCTGAGACACTGGAGAGCAGGGTTCCAAAGTCCCAGGAAGGTTCCAAAGCCTGCATGTTTATCAGGTTCAAGCTAATCCCTGGAGGAGAAAGTGTTCAGTAGGTGGGTGGAACGGTGCTAAATAGTTTGAGACACTGGAGAGCAGGGTTCCAAAGTCCCAGGAAGGTTCCAATGCCAGAGGAGCTTCTGCCCTTAGACTGACCATGGACTGAACAGCTGCTCATGAGGATTCAGCATTGCCAGACCTAGACTTTGTTTGGAGCTAATTGCAAAGCCACACCACAAGGGATCTGGACCTAAGAGGTACTATCTCACTCACTGGGCCATGTCTGGAGGAAACTTGGAGGAGGTAGCTGTCCTGGGGACTTGTGAGTAGTGACCTTAAGCTGATTGCTGCTACAAGGTAGTGCACTGGAAACTGCACTGCGTAGAGGCAGTTGTGCTTTGGCACAAGGCAACCAGATGCCAAAAGACATGTCCCATGGTCTTCAGCTGTGGGGCACTAGACTGTCCAATGCTAGTTACTACTTCTGATTGTTTTGGAGTATCCCATGCCCTAACCCCTCCCCTGTTTAAAATTCTTAAAGCAATAAACCTAAAAAAGACATCCTCTAGGCTGTTTCTTAGAGCCAGTGTGGATGAACTGTTGCTTGCGAAGAAGGGCAGCCTTTGTACTTGTTGTTAAAGAACCAGTAATATCAACGGCCCCTATGAGAGTAGCACTACAGAAATGACTTGTTGGGCTGGAAGAGGAGGATGTGTTCAAGTTGGCCCAAGATGGATTGAAATTTCAATCCGTGTGTGGCTTTCCCTGTTTGTGAGAAGTCAATTGTTGGATCCACTTCTGTGGAATAGGAATATTTATAAACTTTTGTTGATCGGCAGCTGCAGCCAGAACAGGGGAGTCCCGCTGTCAGAATACAATGTTACTGCGATTCCTCCATTCACCTCATTTGTGTGGATGGAGGTATCCAGTGGCTGAACCAAAAATGACCCATACAGTATGCCCAAATTTGAAGAAGTACTAATTAGATTTTTGGCTGCAAGCTGTAGATATGAAATATTCATGTGCAATATCTTATACTTACGTATTTAAAATAATCTTTAATTGTTCTCACTGAACATCCTAAAAAATGCCAATATACATGAAAATACCTACATGTATACTTTCAAGGGAAGCTGTCATATAGACTCCCACTGCTGACCTCCAGAAGAAAATGCTTTGTGTCTGGATTTCATGGTGATCCTTGCGCTACTGAGTCACTGACCTGGAACAATTATTTTTAGCAAAAGTTTTAACTTTCCTCCGACTTCACTTGTTACATACTTGTTCCAGGTAAGGGACTCAATATCAACGTGACAGCCAGACTTTTTAAAAGGATATCAGCAGCCTCCATTAGCCCCTTATGACAGGTTTCCTTTATTTATACTGACAAGTCTAACCGATTCTGTAACTTACTATTTTTATAACGCTGACACAAGCACTAGCCCCAGGGAAAAAACAAGTTGCTAATAATATTTAGAAAGATACATGTACACAATTTAGAAAATGTTCTTGTATCGTAAAAATAAAATCTACTACCCAGAATGCCTAGACCTGGAATTTCTAAAATGTGTTTTCTCCATGATATGGAGTGATGTGTTTAAAAATAAAGTCAATGTCACTAAAAATTGCTTTCGTTCGAACTGCCCATGGCATTACCTTCCTCATTATTTTTGTATCAATGCTTCCTGCAATCAATGTGGCTGTATATGACAATATCACAAAACATCAGCCGTTAATAGCGTGTTTTAATTTGCAGCTTGTGACTGAGACTTGTAGGAATATCAGATAACTGTTAATTTTTAGTGGAAGCAATGGACAATCTAATTTTTTCTAAAACTTTCAGATTTATTTAATAAAGCAGAACAAACAGAAATGATGGCATGCCCAGATCAATAGCCTGCATGGGTTATTGCACATTGTTATTTCTCTTAACTGCATATTAGTGTCAACACTGTGTTGTCTAATTTATAGAAGTGCTAGTTTAGTATCAATAATTTAGTCCTGATATTATAAATGATCTAGTAGTCCTAAAGACAGAAAAAAAACGGCTTTTGCTGCAATATTCAACTTCAGTGCGGTACAGAAAATCCTCTCCAACACATATTCGCAAATTTTCAGGTTAAATGACAGCCAACATTGTTTAACCCACTTTTGGTGAGCCCAGGCTGTCATGGACAAACCTCATGGACAAGCTATCATGGACAAGCCAGGGAGTTCTCGGTTCATAGTACTCTTGAACAAAGGGGCACTCACACACCATCAAAGTGGGGAAGGGAAGGTATGTGATAGGGGACACTTAAAACTGGAGATGGACTTAAACAGTTCTACACACCAGAAACAATGTTCAGGCAAGCTGAAATCACTCTATACAGTGTGGTATACTCATCAACCTTGTTGCTAGAATGCAATGACCACTGTGACCTTCTCCATGACTTGACAAACAAGTCAAGCAAATATTAGTGGAACATGCATTGTCATACTTTATTTTCCTTTTCTTAGTAGAAAAAGGATCCACATTCCCCTTTCTGAAAAGACATTATCCCACAAGCAGGAAACAGTGGGGTTGAGTTACTAAAGCTAGAGAGTGCAAAATCTGGTGAAACTGTGAAGGGTAGCCAATCAGCTTCTAACTTCAGCTTGTTCAATTAAGCTGTGACAAAAAAAAAAAAAAAACCCTGAAAGCTGATTGGTTTCTATGCAGAGCTGCACCAGATTTTGCACTCTCTAGCTTTACTGAACCAAACTGAAGACAGTAATAAGAACTTCTGACTGACACTACTTGTTATAATCCCCATGAAAAGGCCCACACAGCCCAGTCTTTAGCTGTTTGTCCCAATCAATGCTCAAATTGGAAGCTTCATTTTTGTGAATTAACCATGTATGGATACATAAAGAGAACTCTCTGTTTAGGAAACAAGCACCAAATACATCCTGCATCGGATGACCTTGATACCAAAGCAGTAATTGTATAATACTAATAGCCTAAAGTTGGCCATACACTTATTTTGCAGATATGCATAAATATTAACATAAAAATTCTCAATCGTACATTCAAAGACTTGACAAATGTTGGTAATGTACTTCAATAAATCTTCCTTGAGCAAAAACCACATTCACTATTTGAAATTTTATATGCTCTTACAAGTAAGGGCAATACTATATTTTTTATAAATGTTACATTGGTTTTTTATACTATGATGAGTATTTTTCCTTTCTGGGTCACATTTTGAGCCTACTTCTTGATTGAAATTGGCCACTTTGTATCCCTTACAAGGACTCAGACCTCCTGCTTTGCTCCACCATAAGAGCGACTTTCCAGACAAGAGCTGTCATCTGACTCCATGGTTGAGGATAAAGGCCCGAGCTGGATATTAAGCCACAAGCTTCATATCACTTGCTATCTGTTAAGCGTGCATTCTATGTGGTGGAGGGATTGCTATGTTATGTCTGTTCAACATTGACACTATGAGAAGACTTTGAAAAGCAATTTGCCAAATGTATTTGTCTCCACTTCCAAGAGTGATACACATAATTTTCCTTTTCAGAGATCTTTTTGTTTAATCTCACCACGGACTATATTATGTATTTTTTTGTTTTCACTTTCAAGAGTGACGCACAATTATTTTCATTATTTTCCTTTCATAGTTTTGTTAGTTCATTTCACTATGGACTTTATAAAGTTAATTAGCGCAGCTCATATTTTTCTTTTCTAGAAATGTGTTTATTCAAGAAAAACTTTCCATCCTGCTTCCTTGAATTTTCTTGCCACTGTGGTCGAAAACGATCAGTTTGACCCCACTCATGATATGAAAACCAAACAAATGTTCTTAAATCATTCTTGAACAAAATTCTACTAGTGTATGGCTAGTGTAACTCCAACCATAACACATTTTATTTAGGTACTTAGGGAAAATATCCCCAATATGCTTATAGGCAAAAATAAAAATGACACAAATTTTAACATTGACTCTGCTCTATTCAAACAAAAAAAAAATGCTTGGCTGTTGGTTTTAAGAAGCAAGAAAAAACAACGCTATGGTGTGTATATTTATAAAGCAGTAAATACGACATTCACAAAATATTCATTGCAAGTGAATTTACCTAGTGCATGTGTTGTAAATGACAATAATTGATTCACCTGTTTGTTGAAAGTCATTTTCACTGCTTTATAAATGCATCCCTATGGCCTTTATTTTAAGGAACCTGTGATAACATCTGATTATCAATGTTCTCACCCATGATTCACTCGACTTTCACCCAGTATGCACACTTTTAAATTAAATGCAATTAGAAAATGTGTGAATCTTGGGTAAAAACATTAATAAGTAAACTCCATTTTCCATGTCCATTTTCAATGGATTGTACATACATTTTTCAGGTGGCTGGCAGCTCTGCTCTGGAATCTCTTTCTTTACTTTTGCAATAATTGTCTTAACATGCCTACAAAGGGGACAATTATTACAACATATTATGATTTATTTATTTTTTTTTTTGCCTTTAGGTAAAGCTTCAGCCAAAACCATTTTTCTTCAGGCAGAAAGTTATGAGAAATCTCCCCAGTGGGAATACAGATATAAAAACCTGGCAGGGGAATAAGAGGAAAATGACTCCTGGTGGAAGTCAATTGTTAATCAACAACTGAAAGCTGGGATGGCACATACAGGGCAGGAAAAAAAACTTTTTGTGAATGCTGTCATTATTACATTGGTACTTTTATAGCTGGCAGGATATAAACACTGTGCTTGTACATACACATCTTTTACATTATATTTGTATACATGGTTTATCTGCTAAAGACCTAGTCACCCAACAGTTGGCTAAATAACCTGTATATGCTGGTGGATGGCCAGCTTTATTTCCTGCTGCACTGCTGCAGATTGAATTAAAATTTTCTAATCTGATAGCAAACTAGCTTTTACTTTACACACTATAGATAGTTAGGTCAGAAAATAAAAATGCAACCCGTGTAATACTTTAAGTTTATAAAAAAACTTTTGACACCCTCCGGTTCCCTTTTCCCTTTCCTCCAATTTGTATTTTAATTCATCCATGGCTTGTCAGACCAACATGATTGACTTTATTGCTCCAGCACTTTGCTGTTCTTGACCTGTTCCCAGGATCCTGACAAAGCTCATTCCCCTGACTAATTCTTTATGCGTCTAGTGGGCTATCTAGCTCTGTCTTTATTTTGCTTCTAATTTTGTCTTTGAATTTACTTTGGGCACTGTCAATCTTGGCAGCTGTTATCACCTAGCTGAAATATCACCACTACTTTTTCAATGAAAAATTGCCCGTGGTTCATACTACATTTAATCTGACTGATTGCTACCTCCTTGGAACTGAAAAAATGAATTAATTTTGTTATATTAACTTTACTTGTAAAAGGGTATAAAATACCTGGATAGAGACCTGTGATATGAGAACTAGAATTTTTGCATACAGTATAATTAAAACCTTTTGTAACAATGAGGATGTTTAGAAATAACCAAGCTGTTATTTAAAGGGTTTTTTTTTAATTTATTGCCTTACAACCTTTTTTTTTTGTGTAGAATTGCGCTCAGTGCTCAGTCTCAATCTCTGAGCTACTGGTTTGGTGTAGATGCCAGTACATGTTAGTAACTTGCACACATGTCTTTATCTACATGACAAGTAGTGGGCAGTGCTTAGCAGCAAGGGCAGAGGGCAGCTCAGTTAGGCTTGATGTGTGGGTGCATTGCACATATTTCAGTCTACAATGTAAGTGTGCAGATGAGGATGACAATCCTGCTCCTGCATACTGGACATGAATGAAGGAAGCATTGTCACCATTGAACAGGAAATGCCTGGGCACAATTATTTAAAACATTTTTTTTTACAGAAAGTAAGCATATAGATAAAACATATGTTAAATTTAATTTCAAATCAAGGTATAATATATATATGCCGAGGAACATCTCTGTAACAGCTTTCATTTCAATTGCCGTGTGTTCCTCGCGCTCGCCATCACACACAGCCCCGCCTCCTGGCCCCGGGACTTTGATATATGTCACACGTCCCGGGACTGGACAGGTGTTCTTTCTATCAAAGTACCGGGGCCAGGAGGCGGGGCAGAATGTGACGGCGAGCGCGAGAAACACACAGCAATTGAAATGAAAGCTGCTACAGTGATGTTCCATGCTCTGATGATCCGATCAGCTCTCTCTTCTCTCTTCCTCTGGGCGATCACTGGGAGAAGAGCTCCCATTCAACCCCGCCTGCTGGCGGTGCTCGCCCCCCCCCACTCCCAGGCAGCCTACGCTCTCTAGCCCTCATTTTCCACTCTCAAAATGCGAGTAGGCGAGTGGAAAATTTGAGGGCTGTTCTATATGATAGTGAAACATGGAGCAGCTAGCACAATACTCAGGTACAACATGTAACAGTATGGAAACATAAACGTGCAGCGCTTCTAAAGCATTTAATGTACAGTGCTGAATGTGCAAAGTGACTTAACTTATATATATAGACCATAAAAGCAACTATAACGTGCAAAAAACAAACGTGCAAAAATGTATTTAAGCAAATTCAGAGATTAGCTGAACATACAGTGGGGACAGAAAGTATTCAGACCCCCTTACATTTTTCACTCTTTTTTTTATATTGCAGCCATTTGCTAAAATCATTTAAGTTCATTTTTTTCCTCATTAATGTACACACAGCACCCCACATTGACAGAAAAACACAGAATTGTTGACATTTTTGCAGATTTATAAAAAAATAAAAACTGAAATATGACATGGTCCTAAGTATCCAGACCCTTTGTTTAATGCTGTCCATTTCTTCTGATCATCCTTGAGATGGTTCTACACCTTCATTTGAGTCCAGCTGTGTTTGATTATACTGATTGGACTTGATTAGGAAAGCCACACACCTGTCTATATAAGACCTTACAGCTCACAGTGCATGTCAGAGCAAATGAGAATCATGAGGTCAAAGGAACTGCCTGAAGAGCTCAGAGACAGAATTGTTGCAAGGCACAGATCTGGCCAAGGTTACAAAAAAATTCTGCTGCACTTAAGGTTCCTAAGAGCACAGTGACCTCCATAACCCTTAAATGGAAAACGTTTTGGTCGACCAGAACCCTTCCTAGAGCTGGCCGTCTGGCCAAACTGAGCTATCGGGGGAGAAGAGCCTTGGTGAGAGAGGTAAAGAAGAACCCAAAGATCACTGTGGCTGAGCTCCAGAGATGCAGTCGGGAGATGGGATTAAGTTGTAGAAAGTCAACCATCACTGCAGCCCTCCACCAGTCAGGGCTTTATGGCAGAGTGGCCTGACGAAAGCCTCTCCTCAGTGCAAGACACATGAAAGCCCGCATGGAGTTTGCTAAAAAACACCTGAAGGACTCCAAGATGGTGAGGAATAAGATTCTCTGGTCCGATGAGACCAAGATAGAACTTTTTGGCCTTAATTCTAAGTGGTATGTGTGGAGAAAACCAGGCACTGCTCATCACCTGTCCAATACAGTCCCAACAGTGAAGCATGGTGGTGGCAGCATCATGCTGTGGGGGTGTTTTTCAGCTGCAGGGACAGGACGAGTGGTTGCCATCGAGGGAAAGATGAATGCGGCCAAGTAGTGGGATATCCTGGACGAAAACCTTCTCCAGAGTGCTCAGGACCTCAGACTGGGCCAAAGGTTTACCTTCCAACAAGACAATGACCCTAAGCACACAGCTAAAATAACGAAGGAGTGGCTTCACAACAACTCCATGACTGTTCTTGAATGGCCCAGCCAGAGCCCTGACTTAAACCCAATTGAGCATCTCTGGAGAGGCCTAAAAATGGCTGTCCACCAACGTTTATCATCCAACCTGACAGAACTGGAGAGGATCTGCAAGGAGCAATGGCAGAGGATCCCCAAATCCAGGTGTGAAAAACTTGTTGCATCTTTCCCAAAAAGGCCCATGGCTGTATTAGATCAAAAGGGTGCTTCTACTAAGTACTGAGGAAAGGGTCTGAATACTTAGGACCATGTGATATGTCAGTTTTTCTTTTTTAATAAATCTACAAAAATGTCAACAATTCTGTATTTTTCTGTCAATGTGGGGTGCTGTGTGTACATTAATGAGGAAAAAAATGAACTTAAATGATTTTAGCAAATGGCTGCAATATAACAAAGAGTGAAAAACTTAAAGGGGTCTGAATACTTTCCATCCCCACTGTATAACTTAGAATATAAAAATCCCCAGAACCAGTTGAGATGAATGTCAGTTCACAGGAAAAAAAGTCCATAGGAGAAAAAGTCTTTATAGCTCTCAATGCAGGAGTGTTAGCAGAAAAGATCCAAGGCCATCCAAAAGCCACCCCTGTGCACCAGTAGGGGGCTTACCGGAAATGTATGACCACTAGATAATAGTCAAACCCACTTTTGATAACTATTAGAATCCACAGATCCTCTGGTCATAGAACCCCAATATGCATAACTTGGATCCCTGTTTGACACTCAGGAGCAGCGGTTCGTGGCCAAGTGAATATGTTTCATAAAATGTCAGACAGAAATAAAACAAATCATTCCCCATAGTGAAGTATATTTATTAAAAAAACATACTGCACTTACAATGTTCCACAGAAGCCTGTACAGCATACAGAAGATGTTTTCCAAACGCCAGATTCCAAGATGGCCATGAGAGTATTGCGCATGCGTGGTGTGACATACATCCTAGCCTGCCCTACATGTTTCATCACATATGACATCATCAGGGGCATATATGTTCAGCTAATCCCTGAATTTGCTTATATACATTTTTTTGCACGTCTGTTGCACATTATGGTTGCTTGTATGGTGTGTGTATATATATGTATATATATATATATATATATATATATATATATATATATATATATATAAGGTAAGTCACTTTGCACATTCAGCACTTTATGTTTAATGCTATAGAAGCACTGCACGTTCATGTTTCCAAAGCAAATCCGTGACCTGGATAAATGTGAACCTTCACAGACATTTTATCTGGGATAGATTTTTCTAGGCCATCACTAATGTTCAATTAAGATAAACTCAGTAAACATGTATATTTTGTTAATATGGGCTTATATAATTATGTTTCTATCTCTCTAAAGAAACCTGACCCTGTTCAGGGATGCTTGTTCCAGTTTAACATAGATGGCCTCTTGTGAGCCAATTGCCCTCTCCGTCCAAAATGTGACAATACTTTGTTTTTTCCTACCAACAGATTTTATTGTAAATGTTACTAATTTTTGTGTCTCCTAATAAGATCAGCATTTAGCATGTTTATTTGTATTCTGTTTCTCAGTATTTAAAAAGCCTCACTGTAATTTATCTTAACTTCCCATTCTGGCAAAATGTTATTGTTACCATGTTGTCAGCTATCTAACTGTTGATGGCAGGCGTATTTTATTAGAATTTTATTAGAATTCAGCACACATATTCAATTGTGTTTAAAATGATCTTAATGCAGGGTATAGAATCAAGGCAAATGCCAGAATGTTTTGCACATGAAAACAACTGCTATTTTGCCATATCAAATGAAAGCCTTGCAAAATGACACGCTAAATTGTCTTCATTAACATAAGCTATTTCATTTGCATATACCATTTCCTGTGCCATTCTATTTAAATGTTCAAATTAAGTGCAATTTAAATAATTGAAAATAAAATGTTGTTATATATAATGAAAGATGCATTAGAAGAGAGGTTTTTAACGGAGAATTGATAAGCTAAAAGTTCTTAATTACTATTGAAGTGCCATACTTCTTGCCCTTATTATTAGATCCTTGTTCTAATAACTTACTTTAAACTTAGTTTTACACCAATTAATTGAAAAAATAAAAATCCTAATTGCCAAGTGCAGTCATGTTTATGGCCAAAGTGGCTGAAAAGGTTTCTTAACTTTTTTGTAAACTCGACTAATGACATTCACAGATAGCAGATTGCTTTAGATTAACTGGCCCATTGAATAACTATTAGCAGTAGTTTTTCTTTACTGTTCCATTATTGCAAAAAAACAATTTTGTTCTGTCTTTAAAGTGAAGGACATGAAGAACAAGTTCAGGGGAGGTGTACTTGTTTCCTCCACTGATCAAGGTTTCGGTGTACACTGAAAGTGTAATATTAAGTCCTACTCCAATTCTTCTATGTACCTCCAAACTGTTTGCCTGTTACACGCAGGGCTTTTGTTCAGCTGGAACTTGGTGGAACTCAGTTCCACCACCTCTGGCTCAGACCCCTGCTCACCACTATCACTTGTAATCACAGAAGTCTGACTGAGGTCAGAGCTGAAGAGGGGTGAAAGTGAAATGTGGATGGGGGGTGCAGAGGTAAGCAGCTGTGGAGGAAGGCTGAACTATGCACTCTGTGTGTCGTGCACCCCTGAACTCTGCAATCTGTGTGCAACACTTCCCCCATGAACTGTGCGATCTGTACATAATGCACCCCTGGTATTTAATGCCACTTTAAGACCCTTCCACTGTTTGACGTAAAATGTGACCACACCCACTATTTGATGCAGTTTGGAGGGTGAGTGAGTGTGTGTGTGTGTGTGTGTGTGTGTGTGTGTGTGTGTGTGGGGGGGGGGGGTCCTGGTTAAGCTCCTGCACCTATTTTCTGAGAAAAAAAGCCTTGGTTACACGTACTAGCATATAAAATCCTGGAAGAGTGACAAACTCAACAGACACTTCTCCAAGCCAAAATCTTTTTGTTTCATTTTAAATAGCATTCTAAGGGCATTAGAACCTTGCCAGGTTTTTATGGTTGTCTACGCCACTGCTAAGGACATTCACTCTATCTCTGTCTTGATGACCTCTGTCACCAGGACTAAAAGTGAGGAAAAAGCCAAAATTTCAAGTTGTCACCAGGATGTAAGGAAATCTTTAATTGGGAAACTTGTTGTGGTGACAGCTGTCCAAGAAGGGATTTCTCTTTGGAGAGATTACCTCTCACTTCCTGTTATATCTAAATGACAGCAAGTAAAGGGAAATCTCTCCAATGGGGTACAGAAAAAACTGACAAGGGTTTTAACCATTCCGTACTGCATCCAAAATGAAAAAAAAAATGTTTTGGCTTTAGATACACTTTAAATGTTTAATCTAACCTTTATAATGTTGCCTTATACAAAGAGGGGAAAACTTTACTATCATGGAAGGTGAGGACTAATTTTTTGGCCCTGTATTATGTGGCTTAACTTTTTGTGGATAAGTCACTATACAGTGGGGACAGAAAGTATTCAGACCCCCTTAAATTTTTCACTCTTTGTTATATTGCAGCCATTTGCTAAAATAATAAATAAAATAAATTTTTTTTTAAAATAATAAAAAAGTTCATTTTTTTCCTCATTAATGTACACACAGCACCCCATATTGACAGAAAAACACAGAATTGTTGACATTTTTGCAGATTTATTAAAAAAGAAAAACTGAAATATCACATGGTCCTAAGTATTCAGACCCTTTGCTCAGTATTTAGTAGAAGCACCCTTTTGATCTAATACAGCCATGAGTCTTTTTGGGAAAGATGCAACAAGTTTTTCACCTCTGGATTTGGGGATCTTCTGCCATTCCTCCTTGCAGATCCTCTCCAGTTCTGTCAGGTTGGATGGTAAACATAGGCGGCAGCGGCGCCTGACAAGCCCCTCCCTGCTCAGTGAGCAGAGGGGGACCTGTCATCCGCTGGCTCAGCGGAGATCAACGAAGAGATCTCCCGCTGAGCCGGCGGACCGAGGCGGACTCCGTGGAAGCAGAGACTGCCTCGTGTGAAAGGGGCCTAAGAGGAAAGAAAGCATCCTGACCACCAGGCAGTACCAGATTTTATTTATTCAGATTTAAATAAAAATACAGAAAGAAAAGCCTCATATAAATTTACACAGAGAAAAAAAAATAGTTAAGCAAATAAAAACAGCATCATCAGCAGTCATTTTAGTTCATTTATGGTTCAGCCCTTCTAAGGTATTCAAAAAAAAAAAAAGGGAAGGAAAGAAAAAAAAAAGGAATCACACATTAATTTTTATAATATAATATAATATAATAATTGGGTTATTAATCAAATTAAAGCACCAATAGATGGCTAAGGATGGGGAAGAGGCTTGGACAAACTACACATTTACAGGATTAGTTGAGATTTACAAATAACTTCTGCTTTTCTGAATTCTGTATTTACCATGTTGACATGTCATTTTCACAGACAGTGATTTTTTTGTAAAAAATTTGTGTTAACATTACTGCATTAAAATATTTTCAAAACTTTACAGATGAAAAAGGCAATCTCTTCCCATCTCCCAGTTTTCTTTAAAATTACAGATGCATTTTAAACTATAACAAATTAAATGATCAAACAAACGCAACACCAAACCATAGCATTATGACTTTAGCATAACAGAATATATCTAATAGAAAACCTTTAGTAAATTTGGCTCTAGCAAATCATCTCTAACCACACCAAAAACACAAATTTATACCCAATTTTATTTTTAGCTCCCACCTACAAGGATTTTTATGATTATTCTGATTATTATAATGAAATCTATGCAAATGTATAAAATGTGTTGAGATGTTGCTACTGGAGTTTGGCTTATTCTACTGTTTTTGTATGATTTGGTTCAGCTGTATAAGAATTTGGATTTTATTAATTGCAATTAATGTCCAAGAAGGATAACATTTTGAACTCGAGACCCTTGTATAACTTTAATTGCTACAAAATGTCAATTATGATATGAAAACAAACTGGTGGATAATTATCCAGGGTAAAGGATATTGGCTGTATGTGCCCAGGAGGTCTAATCAGCAATAGTCTGCATTTATTGTTTGTAAACTATTCTGTGTTTATCTGAAAATGAAAATAATATACTTTTTTTCTCATTATTCTGGGTTTACAAATAGAAACACGGTTTACTGTAATCCATTAGGGTAATTATAATATGGAAATTAATGAAACACCTGGCAAAACACTAGCAGTACAAGCTGCAAACACACCTATGCGCATACATATACAATAAATCGTACCTAAACCCTCAAACTAAATTTTAATTTCTTGCAGTTTACCAGTCCTTAGAGGGGTGGCTGCTTTTGTTTTTTCAGATTTTATTGCTTCGATTTCACCCGGTGATCTTGCCAGAAGCACACTTCCAATCCCAAGGTGACAAGACTCACCAGTGTGTTGTATGTATGGAACAGAAATGCTGTTATTCTAGGAAAGGAAGTGTTAGGACCACAGAAGAACTAGTTTCCATAAATTATTACAAACCCATAGGTAGGGCAACTGTTGTGATGAGACAAATAAGGATTTTCTTTCTGTACTGTAAGAGGAGAGATGAGATGGGACTTAATTTTCCCTGTATTCTTATTATCCACAATACCCGAACAGAGAAAATTATAAGAAGTAGGGCTTAAAGCAGTGTTAAACCCAAATGCAAAAATGTATTATATTGCAGCTTACCAATTCTTAGATGTGGTGGCTGCGTTTGTTCTCTATTTTAGGTTTTCTTTCCTTTATTTTCATCTGGTGATCCAGCCATTAAGTCTGTTGTTTAACCTCCCTGACGGTATTCCCGAGTGTGGCTCGGGGTGGATTTTCAGTACCTAAAGTGGTAACCCCGAGCCACACTCGGGATCGCATCGCAGGATCCAGGTGCAGCTTACTTACCTTGTCCCCAGGAACCTGCGATGTCTCCCTGCAGTGTGCGGGGGCCGTGTTTCCGCTCGATTCATCACAGAGCCGAGCTCCGTTCCCTGCGAGCGTTTCGACGCACGGGGACGGAGCACGGCGCCAAATTCAAAAGGTAAAACACACACAATACATACAGTACACTGTAATCTTACAGATTACATTACTGTATGAAATTATTTCACATCCCTTTTGTCCCTAGTGGTTTCTCCAGTGCCCTTCATGCAGTTTTATATTATAAATACTGTTCTTTCTGCCTGGAAACTGGAGATTGTTCATAGCAACCAAAACCATCCCTTTACATCAAAAGCAGTTTTAGACCAGCTAAAAAACAGTGATAATAAATTAGAATCACTCGCAGAATTGAGCGATAGGGATTTGTGGGGAAATTCGGCATCAAACACTGAAAGTAATGACAGTGACAATTCTGCAACTGAGCAAATTTCAGTGTTTTTGATTTGATTACATTATTGAATCATTTTTATTATTATTAGATTATTATTTGTTATAATTATTTATAGTTATTTATGATATTATAATTTATGATTTTGTGTTTCAAAGTTTATCATACCCGGGATGTCTACTAGACTCTTGTTTGGACAGATTTAAGTGTGTTATTCCTAAGAATTACAGGCCTACAATATAAAACGCCAAATTTCCATGCAAAAGAATTGTACCGCTTTGAGAATCAAAAATCTGAAATAATCATACCGCCAGGGAGGTCAAAAAACAAAACTTCAATATATTACAGTTTTGGATATAATACTGCTTTAATGCCTGGGGTGGCTGACTTACTTTTACAGAGAACCAATCATCAAGGAGCATTTCCAGTCTTCTTGAATCTCGGGTCCTTAAATATTAGGGTACAGTAGCATTGCCTCTAATTATTATTATTTCTTTTTTTTTATACATTTATTTTTGTTTCCCTGTATTTTTTACCTTTTTTAGGCTGAGTGTTAGGCTGTAAGGCCAATCCTTCCTCTGTTCGAGGCCAGTGTTGATATCTAACCCTAACAAATGGTTAAACAACAAAAATGCCTTTAATAAATGACAGGTTTATCCTTCTCTAGCAGTGCAGACAAAGAGTCAGCATTGAGGTAAAGCAGAATATAGAAGATATGGCACTTTTACTGTACAGAGTGTAGGTAAGTGGATAGCACATTATTTCAAGCACAGTGAAGTGATATGTTTTATTTGTCTTATCTTGTTGATTTAGACATATTGTCCCCTAGCCTGAGACCTGTATACTTTATAGATGAGAGAACCAAGCAAAGTTTGGTGTACTGAAGGTTTGGTGACCCAGAGGGAAGTTGGCTAACTCCAAACATAGTGCAGAACCCTACTGAAGGTTATGTGAACTAAATCTTACTTTATTGCCATTTTTTTCAGGCTTATATCATTAAAAAGATGGGTAGCTCAGCACTGCCATGTCAGACATGTAACAATGCAAACTTTAAAAATATATATATTTTAAAAACCATTGTGGGGTTACCATTAAAATGTGTTCAATGGCATGCAGCCTGGGTGGCCAGGAAAGGGAGGGCAGAGAGCATACTTGAACCGTACCAGGACACATGCCTTTCAATACTGGGGGGGCGTACTTTGCAAGGAGCTAGCAAAGCCACACCGCTTGCAAAGGTTATGGGGGGCTTAGTGGAAGCTCTAAGCTCCCTTTATAATAAAGGGGTCCCAGATATCCGCCCCCACACAAGGGAAATGGGCATTCAAACTTATTACCCAATCTCCCAAAAATGTCAAATGCTCCCAACATGAAAAAAGTCCTTTTGACAAAACAGTTTTAATAACATCCCATGATGTAAATCAAGCATCAAGCCTTGTTAACACAACCCACCACTTGACTATGTTGCCTCACTTCCACGATGACCAACAATGGTGCCTGGCTGCACACTACTGCTACTAAATGACAAAACCCTGGGTGCTGTTTGTAAATCAACCAGCCTGGGATCATAGTTACATTATTACAAAGTTGGTAAGGCTAAATAAAGACACCAATCCATCCAGTTCAACCTGTAATAGGTGATATCATGCAGCAAATATGGCCATGATCATATTTGGTCACTGACGTTGCCCAGGATCCCTGACTGTCAATGTTTATAAACAGCAGACAGGGATTTGCATGGGCAAACTGTCCAAATATGCTTGTACAGCAGTTTGTGAAACTGATAAACTGGGTTTGGATCACACTCACATTTGATCAAAACCCAAAGCTCATCCCTAATTATAAATCATGCTGACCATGTAGATGAATGCTGTAGAAACACATGGACACACATATCATTGCATCACCTGTCATCAGAGTTGTCACTTTCATGCTTACAAGTTTGTTATACTATGCAAGGTATGTTTGCATATGGTTGTTACAGTAATGATGAAAACACGTCAAGAGACCCTAGTTCATCGTTTGTATCAGGTCCCAAACTTGCTTTGCAGTAACCCTTTGGTTTACCATAAAAGAGCTAGTATGACATACACAGCAACATAACACAGCAACTTTGAAGAATAGAAAAAGGCATTTAAGCTCAGCATGGTGAAGTGTTAAAAGGCTAAGCGATCTTTTGCATTACAGCCAATGTTTTATCAAAATAAGATACCATAAACACCAACACTAAAGAAAAAGAAAAAAAGAAAGGGTCCTGTGGATTTTCATAATGTACTGTAAATAGCAGGTCTTTATACACCTTTTCTGTGTGCCTCTATATGTTTCACGGGACAGCCCTGCATTCTCAGGAGGGCTTCAAAGGGTATAAGATTGGGGCCAAACTCCAAATGGCCAAATCAGAGGGAGAAAAATTCTCTCTACCACTGAGACTCCCCCAAGGTGAGCTTATGAGCACTCCACAGGAGCAGATTAGAGCATGGAGTGCCAAAAGCAGTGGTTTTCAGCTCGTATATCTTCAGATTGCATTGTTGTAAAGATGGTCAGCTCAGAGTTTTAGTAATTTGGGCCACTCTATCTGGTGGTACCTGTCACCAGAAACCAATCTACTGTACGGAAATCATTGTATTGGTCCAGATGTTATCCTAGTTTCTAATGTTTTCAGTGATTTAGGGTCGGCCCAGGAACTGGGTCTATGTGACTTGGTAGATGCGTGCCTCCTCCCAGTGTTGTCACTAGTGAGCCATTGGATCCTGCTGCTGTCAATCAAATTGAATGATGAGGGATCGGGCAGTGGGGCAAAGTCTCATTGCGGGGATGATTTACTAAAACTGTAAAGTGCAAAATCTGGTGCAGTTCTGCATAGAAACCAATTAGCTTCCAGGTTTTATTGTCAAAGCCTAAATGAACAAGCTACAGTTAGAAGCCGATTGGCTATCATGCACACCTACACCAGATTTTACACTCACCAGTTTTAGTAAATCAACCCCTGTGTGTATCAATGAACACACAGATCAAGGCTCAGGATCAAGCCTGCACCTGTGCAACCATAGAAAGTGGCTTCCTATGGTGGCACAGGGAGAAGAGGAGGAACCCAGAGCATAAGCGGGGGATAGAGAAGAGGAGGATTGCACAGAGCAGGTAAGTATGACATGTTTGCTGTAAAATAAAACCTGTAAAACAATATACAAGTTTTAGCCTGTTTGTTCTCTAGCACCTTCAAAGTCCACAGTGCTAGATATACTAATCCCTCCATATATTAGATATTCATAAACAGTAACAGAAGGTACTAGTCATGATGTTCTGACAAGAACATAAAGTTGGTGGGGCCTACCAGTGCAATCTTTGATTTTAGCAAAATTGTATTTTAAGTTAGCCATACAAATCAGGTGGTGGCCCAATGTAAGGACAAATGCCCACCACAAGCCTTTTTATACTCCATGTTAATGCAATAGTGGAACATTTTCAGTGCTAAACGATCAAAAACATCCTGCCTAGACTATGTTTGTATCCAGATACATAACAATTGCTGCCCTACATGAAGGAGATTTTCTGTACTTAGAGACAATCAGCAAGTGACTCTACAAAGTATACATCTATGCAAGATAGAGCTCTAGAAAACTGTGCTTAGGATGTCTTCACATAGAGATGACACTTAACAGTCTTCATGACAGGGGAGCGAGCATGAGCCAATTAGTGTGGCTCCTGCTGTTGTGAGAGTTCTCTGTATAGTCCAGGTGTAAAACAGAGCCTTATTTGCATATGGACAAAGTTACCAAACTGATCTGCTCTTTTTCATAAAAAATTAAATACGCTTCCACAACTGCGCATTTGACAAGAGTGAAGAGATCCATCACATTGTGAATCAATATTAGTTAGGTAAGCATCCCCTGGAGGCGGATCCTCGTCATTATTTACTGCTGCCTCTTCATAATACATTTCTGTCTAATAAAACTTTTATAAAGTCCTTGGGAAGTCCTTTGGCAGCTTACAAGGAAGTAACAGCATTCACAATGTTCAATGTTTTATGTACTGGTGCAGGCTGTGAATTACACAGTAACTTAATATAATTCGGAGTTTACAAATTCTATTTGAATGTTTTGTAAAAACTGCAAAATGCCTAATTACTTTAAATATAAAGAATGCAACCCTTTTCAAGTTTCTGAACGAATATACATACAGTAAATATGATATATATATATATATATATATATATATATATATATATATATATATACAGTATATATAAATATCTCTCTAACAGTGCACTGGATAGAGGTAGAACCTGAAAGGGATTTTAAACCCACTCTATTCACAATCACACTCTATACAACAAAAGAAAAGTTGAGCTATATATACTCTTTAAAACAGTTGACAACTGTTTTGAGCAAGCCAAAATCTTTTTTTTAGCTGCATTTATTAACAGTATCTCAGTGTAGTGCTCACCCTTGAAGGGGTCACTGGAAACAACCTAGGTCTTCCTTACCTATTTAGAGGCAGCAAGCTCAGGTACCAGTTCCAGTACATACTGATAAACACGGGCTCAGTCTAGGGGTGTCTTTTTGAAGTTTTATTGCAGTACATGAACGGGAGAGAGGGAGTGCAGGAGGGCAGATTCCCAGGCACAGTCCTTCACTAGCAGCCTTACATATTGCTAGAGATAAAGGGGACAGCCAGCTAGTCTGAGACTCAGCAACAGCAGTCACAGTCCTTGTAGCTACCTCTGGCTTCTAACCCTAAAAGCACAAGCATAACTGGAACACTAGGTAAAAGTTGCTACTCACAGGGGTTAATTTACTAAAGGCAAATACACTGTGCACTTTGTAAAGTGCAGTTGCACTCTGCAAGAGCAGTTTCTTAGCAAATGAGCAAAAGCTCTGCTGACTTCCATCATCCAATCACGTGCAAGCAAAAATGCTTTATTTTCCTTGCATGTGATTGGATACTTTTTGCAAAGTGACCTTTACCTCATTTACTAAGCTCTGGTGCAACTGCACTTGCAGAGGGCACAATCTATTTGCCTTTAGTAAATCAGCCCTACAATGTCCAAAGACAGCTACTAACCAGCTTCCCTGTGACACTCTATAGTCATAGCCAAGGACATGCTGAGGCCTAACAGCAACAGCTCTTCAGTAACACAGGCTCTCTCCTAGGAGCAGAGGCCCCAGGACAAAAAAGGAAGCTCTGAACAGACCCTCCCAAACATGTATCTCCTACCCAGCCACAATTTCTGGGCCTCCTTCCCAGGGATTGGCTGAGGTCAGATAAACATTCTGAGCCTAGAGATTGATCCTTCTATTCTTTTTTTCTGGAAGCTTCTTACAGAGGGGGGTAGGAGCAGTCAACCCCCAGGTTTAGGGATAGACCTGACCAGACCTAAAAACACGTTGCTGCCCAGCTCGGTACAACCGAGCCAAAAACTACATTTATTCAGCCTAGGGCGGGGTGCTACATCAGTTAGAACTTTAAATTCAAGCAGGCTTGAAGTGACACTAGTAGTAACTATGGTAACAGTGCAAACAAATTGTAGACAAAGCATAACAAAAGAGATACAAGTGTCACTGAAAGCTCATCAGCCATGCATTCATGCTAAAAAAAAAAAAAACAAAAAAAATAAACAGGTAATGTGGGGAATCCAGAGAAATATATTATAAACCTTATGTAGTAAATGATAAAGATAAAATTCACATCAAGTACACCTGGAAAAAAATTTATTTTAATCTATATATTGAAGCAACTGCTTTTCTTTTATACATAGGATATGATCACAGTTCCTTTAAAGCGTAACTCCACTTTTGTTGAGAAAAAAACATTCCCCTCTGGGTGATCTATTTACATTGCAAGGATTATAACAATAATCTTTGTTGCAGATTCCTACCTTTTGTTATTCTGAAGAAATCCCTGTTTGTTCCTCTGTGCCTCTGGGCTGAGTGAATCTAATGGGAGTGGTTTCATAATTATCTGTCAGATGTGGCAGCTGCAGGGCACTAATGAGAAATCTGCTGGGCCTGCATCCCTTTAGACATGTTCCTATTGGAAATATCTCACCAAAAATGCCATGTTTGTTGCAGGCGATGCCTGAAATCTCACTTGTATCTTAGGCAGACTTCTGGGAAAATTGGTGAGCCAATCACACAAACAGGAAATTATGTTTCTGGGGAGTGGTCAGTACACATTCTGTGTACAGAAAAATTCCATGTAGCCATATTGCTTTGCATTTATAGAACATTACAGTGGCTGCAGATTGAAAAGGAAATGTAATTTTTAATAACATTCATTTACAATATGACTTGTATCGCAATTGTACATGCTATATTATTTGTTCTTTATTTGCAATTTTTTTCCTGACGAGAGTGGAGTTACCCTTTAACCTTTTCGCTGCTGGGCCGTGCTCTTCATTTTTGACCTTAGGTGCCTAGACCATTTTTGTTATTTTTTTACTTTTCTTTACTTTTTTAAAATTCTGAGCTAATGCCCCTGATATATCCCTCTATCACATTGCCTAACTCCTTACTAGACAGGTTGACTGGTTCCACAAGAGCCCTTCAAACCATGTTTCTTCACTGAACAAGCACTTACCATGCACAACCTCTGGGCCCTTCCATGGATCAAATCGAAACTCAGGAGAAAGTTATGCCTATCCTCATGCGCCACTTTCTTACTATATGGCTTTGAATTCAACAATGACTCAAAGGTAAATTACCCCATCTTTACATATCTCTATATTCTCATTATTTGGAACAAGACTGTTGCCAAAATCGAGATTCCTCCTACTACAAGACCCACTTCTTTGGAAATTCAGCATTTCCCCACCTCTGACCCAATCCCATTTTCTGACATGGGAAAAAACGATCCACCACCGACTGACCCAAGTCCTACAACAAAGATCCTTAATACCTCTATAGACTATCCTATCTTCTGCCACCCTGACCTCACTACATTGGTTAGCATATCAACAGCTCACCTCTTTCATAAATTTTGTTCTGCTGGAGCAACCATGCCCTTATAGCCTAAGGGAATACAGCTGACAAAAGAGTTACAGAGAGGCATACTGCAAACCGTTCTGCTCCACCGTAACCTTTATGTCAATTGCAGTAAATGGGATAAAGACTCACTACAATATTGTTCACCATGTTCTATGCTTTCAGGAAATATCTGGCCACCTGAAGATATCCTATATACTGTATAGATCTACTACAGGGGTCTTCAAACTACGACCCTCCAGTTGTTCAGGAACTACAATTCCCATCATACCTAGTCATGTCTGTGAATGTCAGAGTTTTACAATGGGATGTGTAGTTCCGCAACAGCTGGAGGGCCGTAGTTTGAAGATTCCTGATCTACTAGGTCGGGTCCACTGTGACAACTCAGGAGTTCCTGGCACAACAGGAAAATACCTAACAGCAGTTAATGAATTTCAAACCCAATTACAATATAAAAAAAAAAAAAACACATTGACTGCGATAATGTAAAAATGTAGTTGAATTTTGAATCTACTTCCAAAGCAGACATCGCTGCTCTGACCTGAGGCTGAATGTTACGGGAGCTAAATGTTATAAGAGCTTCTTCGTGTTTTTTTTACTGGTGACACAGAGGTTGCTCGAGGCTGCCCAATGCAAGAAAACACCAGGGAGGGTAAAGACACTTTTGCAACAGAGGCTCCACTTAGCAAACAAAAGCAATCTTTTATACCACAACAAGGGAGTGTCTATGAAAATTGCACAATAAAATCTAATTGTGTATATGATTCCGTGCAAAACCTCTATGTGAGCTAACTAATAATAAACAATATGGTATAAAAACACTTGGTGATATATAGATAACAATTGCTAAGAATTACTAAAAGTGTAATATTCATATGTGAACGTGACTTCAATGCTGATACATCAAGTGAAGTGACTGATAACATATATATATAATGTGACTTAAAAGTGCAAGTGCATTGATAGAAGATCTGGTGACTTTCGTGGTATTGGTTGCCCACTCGGGGCTCTCAGAACTCTCACCTTGATGACACAATAAAAGTGCCTTTGTGAATCCATTAGGTACTGTGCTCCATCCGGTTCAATCGGTAGTGGCGTTCTGATACATCTAAGGGGAGGGGATGCTCCCTCCGATAGGTGGACTCCACATAGGGGATAATCAAAAGGAGGGGACTCCAATAGTGTGATATCGTATAACCAAAGACTTTTATTCAAAAATAACTGCTTACATTAAAATTAGGGTAGTAGCGTTGAACAGCGGTGAAAAAAACGAGGTTCCGATCCCCGCTACGTCACTTCCGGTCTGCGCTATTGTGTATCCGGTTACGTCATGCAAAAAAATTTCAAGGTAAAAAACACGAGTTTAAGGCAACCAGTACAGGAAACACCTACCCAATAAAAGATTTAATCAATTGTTATACAGAAGGGGTAGTGTATATTTTACAATGTTCCTGTAATTTACAGTATGTAGGGAGGACCAAGAGAGCACTAAAAACTAGAATTAAAGAACATATTGAGAATATCATAAAAGGATGTCCAAAACATAATGTATCCAAGCACTTCGCGCTGGTACATAATAGAGACCCCACGGGACTACTGTTTTGGGGTATAGAGAAATATAATAGATCATGGAGAGGGGATCACAAAATTAGAACACTCAGTCAGAATGAGTCCAAGTGGATACATAAAATTAGGACCTTAGCACCTGAAGGGTTAAACATAGAATTCGATCTTAACTGCTTTATTAGTGATTTTTAGTTAATTTCCATTCCGACCTATGTAAACCCAGTATATCACTTCCGGTGTGCTCAATGTTACTAACACTTTGGTTCAGATTTTTTTCAATTTAGTCCTCTGGGGGTTTTTAGAAAATTTATACATTTTATATTCTTATGTTTTAAAATACATTTTATTGTTTTTTAAAATTAATTAATTTTTAATTGCTCGTTAACAGTATCATATCTGGTGTATTACCAGAGAAGTTTTATTCCGGGGTTTTCATATTTTATTAAATATAATTTTTATATACTTCTAATAGGCATTGCAATCATTATTATATTTTTTGTAGAAGTATTTATATATATGATTGCAAGGTGAGAGGTCACGGATTCGCTTAACAGCACCATTAACAATATAGATGTTGACACTACAAACATCTTGGCTGAACCCTTTTTTTACGTTTTTGTTTAAATATAAGGAAACTTTATTAACTAAGCATCAGCGAGATCAACCTCCGCATGTGGGCTGCTGTAATAACATACACCTGGTCTACAACAAAATGGCGATCTGTTTACTTCCTGTCCGAACCATATAAATACACAATGGCAATAGCCAATCCGGTGCCCTGAGGAAGTCATGTGATATGACGTAACGCGTAGGACGGATACACAATAGCGCGGACCGGAAGTGACGTAGCGGGGATCGGAACCTCGTTTTTTTCACCGCTGTTCAACGCTACTACCCTAATTTTAATGTAAGCAGTTATTTTTGAATAAAAGTCTTTGGTTATATGATATCACACTATTGGAGTCCCCTCCTTTTGATTATCCCCTATGTGGAGTCCACCTATCGGAGGGAGCATCCCCTCCCCTTAGATGTATCAGAACGCCACTACCGATTGAACCGGATGGAGCACAGTACCTAACGGATTCACAAAGGCACTTTTATTGTGTCATCAAGGTGAGAGTTCTGAGAGCCCCGAGTGGGCAACCAATACCATGAAAGTCACCAGATCTTCTATCAATGCACTTGCACTTTTAAGTCACATTATATATATGTTATCAGTCACTTCACTTGATGTATCAGCATTGAAGTCACGTTCACATATGAATATTACACTTTTAGTCATTCTTAGCAATTGTTATCTATATATCACCAAGTGTTTTTATACCATATTGTTTATTATTAGTTAGCTCACATAGAGGTTTTGCGCGAAATCACATACACAATTAGATTTTATTGTGCAATTTTCATTTTATAGGTAGTGGGTAGTGTTCACTACTTTTGATTTTGCAGCATTACACCTATCATTGTACACGGATCATTATAGTAGCGCAGAAGTCTATCGTAAGATACCTCACAAGGGAGTGTCTATCACTTTTGATGGTGTGAATGTTTTAAATAGAAGCATTGGTTTCTGTGGAAAAAAACACATTGAATGTGTTTCTATTAGAACAGCTCTTATATAGATTCCAAGAAAAGGAAGATTGCCGACCGCCCCACATACTGCGGGGCAGCGGCCTTTCTGTGCAGAATCACGTACCTGTACATGATCCTGCACTTCCGGGTCTGGGGCAAGCACACACGCCACCAGCAACCCGTTCCCGCTGTGATTGGACACACCAGGAGTTAGAGGGTCTGGGACCCTCTGATCGTTCCCGAGAAAGGCAGAACAGCGGTCTGCCTATGTAAACAAGGCAGATCGCCGTTCTGTCAGTAGGGAAGGTAGTGATCTTGTGTTTATGCTAAACAGGAACTCAGATCTCTGCCTTCCCACAGTGCAAGCATCCTCCACACAGTTACTAAGCACTTCCTAGGAACACATTTAACCCTTTGATCGCCCCTGGTGTAAACCCCTTTCTTGCCAGTGTCATTAGTATAGTGACAGTGCATATTTTTAGCACTGATCACTGTAAAAATGTCACTGGTCCCCAAAAAGTGTCAGTTAGCGTCCAATTTGTTTGCCGCAATGTCGCAGTCTCGCTATAAGTCGCTGATTACTGCCATTACTAATTAAAAAAAAATTAAAAATCCATAAGTCAATGCTATAACTTTTGTGCAATCCAATCAATATAAGCTTATTGGGATTTTTTTTACCAAAAATATGTAGCAGAATACATATTGACCTAAATTGATGAAGAAATTAGATTTTTTTTTTATTGGATATGCTTTATAACACAAAGTAAAAAATATTGTTTTTTTTTCTTTCAAAATTGTCGGTCTTTTTTTGTTTATAGCACAAAAAATAGGATTTTTATAACAGCTTACCTGTAAAATCCTTTTCTTCGAGTACATCACGGGACGCAGAGCCACAGTATTTACTGAATAGGATATATAGGCACCTCTAGGTGATGGACACTGGCACACCCTAGACAGGAAGTTTAGCTCCCTATATAACCCCTCCCCTTACTGGGAGTACCTCAGTTTTTTAGCAAAGCAATAAATGTGTATTAGAAGAGGGAAGGCACCTCTGTGTCCCGTGATGTACTCGAAGAAAAGGATTTAACAGGTAAGCTGTAATAAAAATCCTATTTTCTTTTTCGTACATCACGGGACACAGAGCCACAGTATTTACTGAGCAATGCTATCTGAGGGGAGGGAGACACAAACAAATAGTAGGGTGCAATCAGACATGAGGACCTTATACTGCTGCCTGCAGTACACTGCGCCCAAAGGCGATATCCTCATGCCTTCTCACATCCACCTGATAGAATCTGGTGAATGAATGGACTGAATACCAAGTTGTGGCCTTGCAAATTTGAGCCATGGAGGCCTGGTGATGCACAGCCCATGAAGCACTAACAGCCCTGATGGAGTGCGCTTTGATTTGAAAAGGTGGAACTTTCCTCTTCAAACCATAAGCTTGAATAATTACCTGCTGAATCCACTTAGCAATAGTAGATTTCGACACTGCCTGTCCTTTTTTAGGACCTTCAGGCAACACAAACAAAACATCCGTTTTCCGAATCTGAGCAGTTTTGACTGCTCTCACTACATCCAGAGAATGTAGTGACTTTTCTTCCGTAGAACAGGGTTCTGGAAAAAATGAAGGCAGAACAATATCCCGGTTTAGATGAAAACTTGAAACCACCTTCGGTAGAAAGCTAGGATGAGGACGCAATACTACTCTATCCTTATGAATAATTAAATATGGCTCTTTACAAGAAAGAGCCCCCAATTCTGATACCCTTCTTGCAGAGGAAATGGCTACCAGAAAAACTAGCTTCCTTGTCAAAAGGATCAAAAGGCTATTTCTGTAATGCCGACAGAACTAAATTCAAGTCCCAAGGGTTCAGGGGTGCTCTAACCGGTGGATTAAGCCGCGTTACCCCCTGTATAAAGCTTCTGACCAAAGAATGCGAAGCAAGCGGATGTTGAAACAATACCGGTAAGGCCGAGACCTGGCCCTTGATAGTACTCAAGGCCAGCTTCATCTCTAACCCCATTTGCAGAAAAGCAAGGATTCTACCTATGACATACTTTCTGGGATGCCAACCCCTGGATTCACACCAGGAAACATATGCCTTCCAGACTCTATAATAAATGACTTTGGAAGCTGGCTTCCTTGCATTAATCAAGGTAGATATTACTGACCCTGAAAACCCTCAATTCTTCAGAATGTGGGTTTCAAAAGCCAAACCGTTAAATTTTGCGTTTGTAAGGTAGGATGGAACACTGGTCTCTGCGATAGCAGGTCTGGATGCGGTGGTAGGCTCCATGGGGGCCCTACCGCCATCTTTACTATTTCTGCATACAAAGATCTTCTGGGCAATGCTGGGGCCACCAGAAGCACCGACTTCTTTTCCTGCTTGATCATGCGAAGAAATCGTGGTAGCAGCAGAATAGGAGGGAATGCATAAATCAGTGAGAACTGATCCCACGGGGTCACCAACGCATCTGTCCATCATGCAAGTGAATCCCTTCTTGACACAAAGTTGTCGATCTTGTTGTTGAACCTGGACGCAAACAGATCTACATCCGGGATCCCTCATCTTTGGCATATAGCCAGGAAGATGTCGGGGTGAAGAGACCATTCCCCCGGGAATAACTGCTGGTGACTTAAGTAGTCTGTCTGCCAGTTCTCTACCCCTGGAATGAAGATTGCCAATATGCACGGCACATGCTTTTCTGCCCAGGTTAGGATCTGGTTTACTTCTCCCTGGGCTGCACGATTCCTGGTGCCCCCTTGGTGATTGATATAAGCCACTGTTGTGGCATTGTCGGATTGGATCCTGACAGGACAACCCTGCAACCTGAATGTCCTAGATACGCCACCCGAATCTCTAGAATGTTGATGGGTAAGGTCCTCTCGGTTTTGGACCATTTCCCTTGGACAGTCATCTCTTCCAGAACTGCTCCCCAACCTGAAAGGCTGGCATCTGTTGTTACCACCTTCCAGGTAACTGGTAGAAAGGATTTCCCTTTCCGCAGATTCTCAGGTACCAACCACCAACTGGGGCTCTGATGCACTATTGGAGACAAACACATTGGAAATCTAACGCCTGGATTTTCTTGTTCCAGGCGGACAGGATACTGTTTTGCATCAGTCTTGAATGAAACTGAGCATAGGGAACCGCTTCAAATGAAGTCACCATCTTTCCCAACAACCTCTTACAAAGGCAAATAGAAAGACCCTTCTTCACCCTGACTACCTGAACCAGCTCTTTTATGGCGCTGATTTTTGCCTGGGGTAAAAACACCCTCTTCTGGGTTGTATCTATAACCAGACCCAAGTAATCTAGTCTTCTTACTGGTTTTAAAGAAGACTTCTCTAGGTTGAGGACCCAACCTAGGTATTCCAGGTAGTTGACTGTGGTGACCAAGCTTTGGTCTAAGCGGGCTACCGACCAGTCTATTAAGAGCAGGTCATCTAGGTACGCTATAATCGTTATACCCTGGGCCCTTAATCTGGCCAGAGGAAGGGCCAGGACCTTTGTAAACACCTGAGGTGCAGTAGCTAGACCGAAAGGTAGAGCTACAAATGGAAAATACAGTGTTTTTCAACTTCGAAACGCAGATATTTCTGATGAGTGGGGAAAATAGGCACAGGCAGGTATGCATCCTTGATGTCTATTGATGCCAGAAGTTCTCCTCCTTGTAGGATGAAGACTACTGATAGGATTGATTCCATGCGAAAATAAATTTTTAGGAACCGGTTTAGATCTTTGAGATCTAGAATGGGTCTAACATCTCCATTTGGCTTTGGCACCTTGAAAAAGTTTGAACAAAACCCCAACCCCTGCTCTTCCATGGGAACCACCATGATTACTTTTTGCTACAAAAGTTGCTCCAACGCTTGAAAGAGAGACTTCTTTTTCTCTGGGTCTTTGGGAACATTTGATCTGAGGAAACGAGGAGACGGGAATTCTCGGAACTCTAGTTTGTAACCTAGAGTTATTGTGGAGACCACCCATCTGTCCTGAAAATCCTCCTGCCAGACCCTTGAGAACTGTAGCAGTCTTCCTCCCACTCGAACAAGTGGGGGTACCCCTTCATAAAGAGGCTTTAGCGTTCTGTCTTGTAGATTTCTTCCCCCAGGACTTCTTTTGTCTCTGGGGTTGACTCTGTGTTTTACCTCTTGAACCTGACGGTGGAGGCCATCGCGACTGCCTGGAGGCTGATGCCCCTGGCACTAGAGAAAGAGCCCGTTTAAATGAGGGATGTTTACTCCTTTTCTTAACTGGCAAAAGGGTACTTTTCCCACTTGAGATTTTTTGGATATAATTGTCCAAATCATTCCCAAACAGCCTTACACCACGGAAGGGGAAACCAGCCAGGAGCTTTTTACATGGCGCTTCGGCTGACCAATTTTTCAACCATAAGATTCTACGCATATGCACCAACCCAAGCGTAAGGCGAGAGGTCTGAAGGATAGAATCTCTGATTGCGTCAACTGTAAAACACAAAGCTTCTGGCAGCTCAGCTAATTCCTGGGCCTGCTGTTCAGGGAAAACCTTGAGCACCTGTTTCAAGTGATCTTTCAAGGATTGACATACCCCAATTGCCGCCACTGCAGGTTGAGATACTGCACCTGCCAAGGAAAAAGTGTTTTTTAACAGGAATTCCAATTCTTTATCGGTTGGATCCCTAACCATTTGAGCGTTGTCAACAGGACAAGTCAAACTTTTATTTACAGAGGATATAGCAACGTCAATTGCTGGTATACCCCACATCTTTGTAAATTTTTCCTCCATAGGATAAAGTGTTGAAAACTTTTTAGGAGGGAAAAAATGTTTATCTGGATGATTCCAGTCAGGATAAATAAGCTTTTCTAGCAATGAATGAACAGGAAAAACATACACAGCTTGAGGAGGCTTCAGTGAACCCAAACAAGATGTGGGCTTTTCAACTCAGTTACGGGTAACTTAAATGTGGAGTGGACCATTTCAGTAAGAGAATGTACCAGCAATTTCTCAGCCTGTGAAGCTGAAGAGGGTCCATCCCCACTTGATTCCTCAGAAGAGGAGCTATCAGTCTCATCCGGGTCCTCTGAGGGGGATTTGTCTCCCCTTTCCCAGAGTTACTCTGTTTGATTTTTCAGGGTATTTGTACCTCCCCTTCTGCCCATACTGCTAAGCACAAATGCAGAGGTACTACCAAAATTGCACCCACTGCTGAGCAAAATAGTTCAGCAACTGCCGCTGCTATCAGGGCTCAGTCTGATGTTAAGTAAACGTGCCCGGGAATGCCTTTGTCACCCACACCCACATGCTATCCATCTGCTCTGTGTCCCTCCTTTAGCTGTGTGCACCTGCAAAAAGTGCACCTTTAAAGCTATGCATGGCCCGCGTTTGTGGGCGTTGAACCACGCCGACGCCACGCTGATGCTCCGCCCCCCTCCTCCGACCACCCCTTCCGTCCCGCCTCATCATTTAAAAAAAAAAAAAAGATTTTCCGCGTGAGTGGGGGCTCTGATCCGACTGGTTCGCATGTGGAGGGTGGGGGGTCTGGGGCGGAGGAGAGAGGAGGGCTGGTGGATGGAGAGCCACTGTGATGGCAGCGGGAGCAGTGCAGCATACCGCTGACTGCCCCATGGCCTCTAGCCAGGAGGAGAAGCTGTGGGGGGACATCCCTAAAAAGAAAAAAAAACCCTTCCCACATCCTACCTGAAGCTTGGGCTTGGAGGAAGCATGCAGCTTGTGACACAGAGACGAGACTGAAGAGCATGGAATCAGGTACGTGCTCTTGACAGCCCCCGGTGGCGACTTTAGGCATAACAACATTTACTTAAAGGAGAAAACCCGCAAGAATTAGAAAAATTCCTTAGGAATCTCCCTTACCTTATCCGGCTGCAGGGTTCTGTGGTAAAACAGACCCAATCTTCACCACTCATGGTGGGCTCCGTTAAAAAACCTTCAGTGCAGTATCGCAAAAAATGGCCTGGTCATGAAGGGGGGTAAACCTTCCAGAGCTAAAGTGGTTAAAGACTTTGCAAGCACATAAAACACCTCTTGATTTGCCAGAAATGCACTCAGCTGCCAAGTCCTGTTATGGATTGACAACACACAGCATTTTTGTTGACTGTGTGGTGTTAGCAATATCCAGTGTCCTTTGCGAAACTATTCAACCATTTCCAATCTCTGATACCTACAACATAAAGGCCAATAATTTTGTAGTCCATGATAATAACTGGGAGGGATAAAAAGACTCTTTTAGATAACACAGGAAGTGTTGAGACGACACAGGACAGCACTGATTTTCTGACAAGAATAACAGTTTCCTTTTCAATTATCAGGTAAAGCGGAGGTCCGCCTCTCCCCACGAAAAATTACAAGTTAGCAGCTACAAATACTGCAGCTGCTGACTTTTAATATATGGACACTTACCTGTCCAGGGAGCCCACAATGTCGGCACCCCAACCGATCTTTGGATCGGCTGTCGGTGCAGCCGCAGCCATTCCTGGTAAGGGAACCCTGCAGTGAAGCCTTTTGGTTTTACAGTTGGTTCCCTACTGCGCTTTCTAATTGTCCCGGCGGTGGAGGAAGAAGGAGGGGCCAAACTTCCAAGAGACGGCGGCGCCGTCTCCAGATGTGGGGAAGGAGACCTGTCAAAAACAAGTCCCCATTCTCCCCTCCCCCCTGAAAGGTGCCAAATGTGGCACTGGAAGAGGGGAGGGGAGAATAAGCGAAAGTTCCACTTTTGGGTGGAACTCTGCTTTAAGAGGTGTTCTGTGTTAGGTTGTAAAGGTGGGTAAAGCCTAGGTTTACCTATGAAAAATTGCAAAATATGAACAAGGGACATTACTTACCTTCAGTATGATGTGTCCCTTATGCTATGCTTCTTACTTTTAGTTAGGTAAAAATCTTCTATCCTCTGTTGCACCCCCACCCCACCATCATAAACTTCTGGTGCAGTGGGGGTTAACAGAACTGTCACAAGCTCTCACCAAGAGTGCCAGACCATGCCAACTCTTTCCGTCCAGCTGCTCCATTCATAGAATCCATTACTGCAACTTCAATGAATCACAATCTATGAACAGAGGATGGGAGGATGAATGAAAGTTCTGCCCCCTCCACTGATTCAAAGAAGTTGTACTATGACGTCTATAAATGAAGGAACTGGACAGAAAGGCAACCATAGTCTGCAACTTTTGATGAGAGCCCCTGACAGCTCCTTGGTTCTATTAGCTCCCATCCACTGAAAATTATGGTGGGGGGGAATTGGAGGATGGATGATTTCTACTGAGCTAGATGAAAGAAAAACAAGGGCAAGGGAAACATCACACTGAAGATAAATAATGTTCCTTGTGTTTATTTTGTATTTTTTGTAGGTAAACTACACAAGCTAACAAGGAGGAATCCTATGATGTTATAGACATAGTCTAGTAAGAGTCAGAAACAATTACACATTTGGCAGATACCTAAGTGTTAGTACCTAACACTTTACAAATATGCATTTTTCATTTTTAAGAAGTTGTTAGGATGGAAATGACAAACAATCTTGTTTCTTTGTATATGCAATATCATATAACCCTGGTACTATATACTCTACCAAAAATCCATAAACATCCTAATTCACCATGCTATTCCATATTGACTGGAGTAGGCTTTATTAACCACAATATTGAATGGAGTTTTATCCCCTTCTAAAGCATATGTATGAAATTCTTCTGGATGTTGTGGAAAAAAATACAAAGCTTAAAAGAAGATTTATTGTGCCTTATATCCAGTATCCAGTTTTTCTGCGTCAGTTATCTCACAAGAAGAGCAAATCAGCTGTGCTGGCATTGGACTTTTTAAGATCAAGCATTAAGTAAATTTTAGAGAATAATTTTCCCATATTACAGAATATTTTCCCTATTAAGAGTCACTGTGTTTGCAAACAACAAACAAAAAAGCGCAAAACAACCTGAAATCTAAGCCATGTATAAACACTAGGAGATAAATATCAAAGGATATGAAGCACAGCTGCCTAAAAAGTCTTTCTGACTTCATGCTACCATATGGTAATTGTGTGATTGGTGCCCAAGGATTTATGTTCTTGTTTCCTCATTGTATTTGCAATGGAGGGGCATGGCAATGAGTTCCAAGGTTGCCCTATAGTACGCAGGTGAATTCTTGACACTGCTTTAAGCAATCTTTTCCATTGAAACAAAGATGATTTGTAGGTGATATTGCCAGTTGACCTGGACTTTCTTCTTTTCTTCCTGAATATTGTATCACGAGATGACCACACTTCTGTCTCTTTTTTAAATATTACTGTGATACAGGTCAACAATGACAATGATGTCAATATTACACTAATGCCGCGTACACACGGTCGGACTTTCCGACGGCAAATGTGCGATCAGAGCTTGTTGTCGGGAATTCCGACCGGGTCTAGGCTCCATCGGACAGTTTCCATTGGAATTTCCGTTGCACAAAATTTGAGATCTTGTTCTCAAATTTTCCGACAACAAAATCCGTTCGCATAAATTCCGATCATGAGTAGACAATTTCGACACACAAAGTGCCACGCATGCTCGGAATTTAAGCAGAAGAGCAGCACTGGCCATTCAACTTAATTTTTCCTCAGCTCGTCGTATGTGTTGTACGTCACCGCGTTCTTTACATTTGGAATTTCCGACCAACTTTGTGCAACCGTGTGTATGCAAGACAAGTTTGAGCCAACATCCCTTGGAAAAAATCCGATGGATTTTGTTGTCGAAATGTGCGATCGTTTGTACACGGCATTAGAGACCATAATCATGGGTTCAGTTTTCTTGTATGGCTCAACCTCTCAGTGCAGTATTTAATCACTCAGTTCTCGATCTTAGGGGCAGCAGGGGACAGGTGCAGCATCAGACATAAGGGAAAAAGGGTCAAAGCTCCTTTGGTCCTGCTTCTCCTTTGGGATACAGGTGTGCACTGTGAGATGCTGCATCCTACTAGGTGAATATGATTGTTTTTTTTTAATCTCACCCTTCTCTTTCAACTTACTCTGACTTAGAAATTTTGCTGCACAGACAGTCCTTCTGACTGTTATTTAACTACAATTCATGTTTGACCTCCTGGATTAGTTGCCTGATTGTAACCTCTTCTGGTATGAATCCTAGTCGCAACCTGAGCAACCTCTGTTCTCTGATTTGGTGCTGACACTGACAAGCTTTATTGCCCTGGTCAAGTCATCTTTTTTTGATTTGCCAAAGTATAATAGCTGGTGCACTTAAAGAATATAGTTACATAGTTACATAGTTAGTAAGGTTGAATAAAGACACCAGTCCATCCAGTTCAACCTGAGTGAGTGCAGGTCTACAATTCTCCCTATCCCATTGTGTCTCAATATGTAAACCCTCACCTTGTAAAACAACCTATTTAGTTTAAAATAGAAATGAAAGGCAAACAATATGCGTATGAACACCTTTTATGATCATATACCCTCTGTTCTCAGCTGCATAGGGACATCAGGGAGGAGAAACAGCAGCACACAGGTATTTCCAGTGAATGAATGTGCACAAGTCACAAGTCAAGTCTGATCATTGGATTAGCTTCCAGCACAGCTAGAAAACTGACCACGCTGTGTTCTCCTGGCTAGTCTGGTTAGTTTTTATTAGGAAAGCAGAGGGGCCAGCAGGAACACCAGGGATTTCACACAAATGAACCAATACAAAGAAAACAAGGTATTTTTTTCATATCAGGGATATGAAATGTTTGGTTTACATATTCTTTAATCCATGGAGACACATAGGTAACACTACATGTTTTTCTACATAGTGTTCTATCTATAGGTCAAGTCTGTGAGATAGATTGGGGCATTATACCTGAGCTGAGACCAGGTCTCCTGACTGAGACATTACATTTATTGCATACGTAGCAGGCATGTTGTAATGCAATTTCCCTTTTTGGCCACAAGATGGAGACAGAGAGATGCTGACTTGTCCTTCCAGAAAAACTGAGAGAGACAGGGCACACTGGGAAAATGGGGAGTTTCAGGAAGTGCTGAGGTGATGGAGGAGAGGGAAGTACTGAGGTGATTAAAGGATAGAGAGACAGGTTTTCCACACAGCACTACAGAGAGAGTGCTGACAGAAGACTGAAGAGAGGGAAGTGCTGAGGTGATTGAAAGGGAGAGAGACAGGTTTTCCACACAGCACTACAGAGAGAATGCTGTCAGCAGAAGAAGAGAGGGTGGAGGAGAGGTGACAGGACTGTGTGGTGAAACTCCATCTGAAAGAAGACGAAAGAGCCACACTGTCTAATGGCACCTGCTAGCCACACTTTTCCTGAGACTACTGTGAGTGCTGCCAGGAGGCTGAGGGGAGCCAGGAACAGTGACAACTACACGTTTTGCCACCGTTCAGCTATAGGCAGCCTGCTCAGCAACCCAGTGCCACCCAGCAGAGACAATCCACACCGCTTCAGGATTGCAATATCCATCCAGGTGTTCAGTTGGCCACTGTCTGGTCACCTTGCCAGTTTAGCCACCAGCCATCATGACTGGCCGACAGGAGGTGATCCAGTGCCTTACAACATTGCTAAGTGCCTGAACCAGCATTTGAAATTTCCATTGTGTCATCGCACAGAGGATTGGTGAGTGGGTGAAAACCCAACGTCCTTCTTAGCACAGTACAGACACTGCATGCAGACACCTATTCCCTATTCTAGTGTCAGAGGATGCTTGTTTGAAGCTACCACTTTTAGCCATTCTGTTCTTACCAACCACTAACGGGATTTCCTAGAGGGTTACTGTCTCATTTTGCTTGATTAAACCTACTTGCTTTTCAAAAGGCCCCAACGTTTGCTAGCAGAAGATGCTAGTACTCCTCAACCCAGGCCCCCCCTTACAGGATTATGCTTACTGTACCTGTTAACCCATTTCTTCTTTTTGTGCTGTTACTTTCAATGGTGCTTGTGGCCCAGAAGGAGCTGAGAAGTTGACAAATCTTCTCTCCTCCCTCTCAGCGTCTGTGTTATGGGCATATAGATTACTGCTCTTTTCTAAATTTACAGTTGCTAAGTATTAAAGGTTGTCTTTTCTAATGTATTATTCCTTTGCAGAAAGGTTTACAAGTGTTGTAAGCTTCCATATGCTTTAAACTGTGATAATATATGCAATTTGTTTATCACTACCAGGTGTGTGTCTGCTTTTGGTGATAATCCACAGCCAGGATAACAGTATTTTCCACGAGAGTCCTTAAATGTGTTTGCAGTAATTTTATTTAACCAGGTGTGCCAGAAGGGCTGAGGTCATTCTTGGAGTTGAGGAGAAGATCAGAGAATCCAAATTCACCAAGCGGATCCTTCAGGGGTAGCGCTACACATATAATTCAGATTATTGCATAGAATTCAGATTTCTGACTCTGACTTTCTGTTTCATTTTTATTTTCCATCCGTCAGAGTTTGTGAATTAATGTTTTTTTATGTTTTGTGGAGTTACATTTAAACAAATAAAACAGTAAAGCCTTTGACTAAACAGACTGGTTGAAATATTTGTATAGCTGTAATAATTATTTCTCCTCTTATCCAGTCCTTAGATTTAGTCTCTTTACAATATATATGTAAGAATTTTATAGCTTTAAATTCAGCTGAGAGAAAACATCTCATTTGTCTCATGGATTTTTATTGTAGAGCTAGTGCTATGTGAACCACAAGAGCAGCCTTAATCCACTTTTTAGTAACCTCATTCATAATTTTTACAGTCTTTTTTCCAAACTCTGGGACCTCTATTTCATCTGCTTCTCTTTTAGCTAGAAGTGGTAAGCTGATTGAGAAGTAATGAAAAACTGCAGACCTAAAAGATTTACTGCAAATAAACTGAAAGACACTGACCAATAAGGTCAATTAGGAGGCCCGTATGTGCTGCAGATTGGTAATTGTTTTCTGGTATAATGATTCTGTTGGCCTGAGGTTCTTCAAACCAGATGTGCTACAATAATAATGAAGAGCAATAGGAAGAAATAATGGAAGAATCTAAATGGGATCTCTGTGCAAGGGATGACTATACTTTGCTATGGTGCCACAACATTTCCGCAAGTACGGTCATGTTTTTTTTTTCCCATACATTTTTTTATTGAAGTCAAAAAGAGGTAAGTGCTTACATTTGAACACCATATATACCATGGACCACCAGTGTCCTGGAAGCCATACAGTGAAAACAGAAAATATAGAAAAAAAAAAAATACAGAAAATATAACAATACATTCAGGGATTCATATAAGCACAATTTCCGTTAAGCAACTCAGTTGAAAGCCTATTTATAAAACTATGTAAATGGCGTCAATCCCACTATGTCTGGTAAATAGGAATTGTCAGTAATCTGAATTCAGAGGAAGAAAAGAAGAGAAAGGGTAAAAAAAAAAAAAACATGAGGGAGGAGGGGAGGAGGGGAAAGGGGAGGATGGGAGGAGGGAAGAAGAAAGAGAGAAGAACAAGGGGGAAGATGAGTGTGGGGATTAGGATAGTGGGACTGGTTGTACCTGCTCCCCCTCTCCCCCTCCGCAATTTCAACCATCACACTCTCCACAGGTAATATGTGCGACAATTCATTGTCTAAGAGTTCAGAAACGTTCGGTAGTTTTAAAGTGAGTCCAACATGCCCACGTACTCATAATTTTTTTGTATCCGCTCTTGGGAAATATAAATAAGTTCCTCCATCTCCTCTATTTTAGAAAGTCTAGTGAACCATTCTCTGATAGTCAGAGGACGTCTCGACCGCCAACGTATCGGAACACACAGTCTCGCCGCATTCACCATGTGCATAGCTAAGATTTGTAGTAATCTTTTTTAGACAGGGTCGTGTGGTGTAATAGATATTGCACTGGAGTATAATTTAAGGTGAATGTGGTGACATGTGCAATGATGTCGTGTACCTCTTTCTAGAAAGGCTGGATGGATTCACAATCCCACCAAATGTGGAGCATTGTACCTTCTGCTTTGCTACATTCATGGAGCCCTTGTGTGTATATTTGTGAATAGTCTCCCACTTCTCGTCGGGGAAGGAAGTCTGCAATTCCTTTTCCCACGCTATACATGCAGGATCTCTAATGGTGTGAGACTCTTGCAGGAGCAACGTATAAATAAAGGATATTAAGTGTCTTTGTGGCAATTTTCGGGTACATAAGGATTCAAATGGCGTGAGTTGTCTTGTCCATGTTTATGTCAATCCCTGTGTACACAGAAAGCTAAGTATTTGTTTGTAAGTCCAGAAAGAAAAAGAATTGGTGAGAGAGACGTCAATCAAATTCTCATATAAGCAAGGGGTGCCTTTCAAGAAGAAGTGGTGTCCTACCATATCTTTGTAGAGCCATTTAAAATGAGCCTATGTTGCCCAGAGGGAAGTCAGGGTTTCCTTTTAATATGGTTAGGGGCCCCGGAATGGAGGAGAAGGCTTTAGATTTTGCCATCTGTGTGAAGGCCGCTAGGGAGGGTTGAATGAGTGGATGTGTCAGGGTCTCTCTTGGCCATTGTCGAGGGAGTAGCCAGGGGAGATTATGAATTGGAAATCGTATGAAGGAGGTTTCTACATATACCCATAATTTCTAGGATTTGTGAATATTCCAATCTGCGATTCTGGTGAGGTGACAGGCCAAATAGTATTTGTGAAGGTCCAGAAACCCAATTCTCCCCTTAATGTTTATACCAGTTAGCCGGGTATATTTCATACGTGGTGGGGAGTTTGTCCAGATAAACATTGAGAAGGCCCGTCTGTACGTCGCAAAGAAGGATTGTGGAAGGTGGATTGGGGTGGTCTGCATTAAGTATAGAAAGCGCGGGAGAACAGTCATTTTAAGGAAGGCCGATCAGCCAAACCACAAGACATTTAAGCCCGCCCAGTCCTTTAGGTCCAATGTGGCCTTGTTCAATGCAAGTTGAACCCACCTGGGATGAATCTCTGCACACCTAGAAAAAAGCCTTCTAATGCCCCGTACACACGGTCGGATTTTCCGGCGTAAAATGTGTGATAGGACCTTGTTGTCGGAAATTCCGACCGTGTGTAGGCTCCATCACACATTTTCCATCAGATTTTCCGACACACAAAGTTTGAGAGCAGGCTATAAAATTTTCCGACAACAAAATCCGTCAGAATTTCCGATCGTGTGTACACAAATCCGACGCACACAGTGCCACGCATGCTCAGAATAAATAAAGAGATGAAAGCTATTGGCTATTGCCCTGTTTATAGTCCCGACGTACGTGTTTTACGTCACCGCGTTCAGAATGATCGGATTTTCTGACAACTTTGTGTGACCGTGTGTATGCAAGACAAGTTTGAGCCAACATCCGTCGGAAAAAATCCTAGGATTTTGTTGTCGGAATGTCCGATCAATGTCCGACCGTGTGTACGGGGCATTAGAATTGCTGGTCAGGCATGTAAAGAGTACCCATCGCCTCCTATTCGTACTTAATTTGATACCAAGTTAGGTTCTTACACCATATTCTGCTCACTACAGGCTTGTCAGGACAATCGGAAATGTAGACTCTAGTTAGCCGGGGCAGAGGAGCAGTGCCAGGACAAGATCATCCAGCATCCAGGGCAAAGATGGCAAAATCCCCCCCCCCACGTTACCTGGGATGAGGGGGTGGGGCTAATAGCAAAACGTATGTAATGTTTGTGGTATGCACTGAAATAGTTGTTGGGGTACACTGCAGCAAACTGAAGAGTTTGAAACTGAAACACAAATATGCAGGTAACAGTGGTGGAGAAATGTTTTCCTGAAAATGGTACTGCATCAATGAGGAGGACAGCCAGTGGGATGAAGTAGGGATGGGGAGGTGGGTTCTGAGGCATGCATAAAAGTAGAGGAATCCAGGGGGCCCTGAGCAGGGAAGCTGTGCTGAAAGGGCCCATACAGATGTGTGGCTATCATTGATGCTGCTCAGAAAAGTGATACGTGGCATATCACTTTCAGAGGGTATTTGACAGGTGGTGAGGAGGCAATATATCACCTCTTCCCTGCTTGTTTTAACTCACTGACCCACTGCGCTGCAGATGTGTGCATTGAATGCAGCTGCAGAGTGGTCCTGTTCCATTTCATTTTTGCTGTGGACGCAAAGCAAAGCGTTGTGGCCATGGCATGTGTAGAAAAAAGCTGCATCTCCTTGTTCAAGTCGGTGGTTGGGGGTCGTAAAAACCTGGATCAACTGCTTTATAGCCCTTGGCCCACCCATGTGAACAAAGCCAACAAGGGCCTTGTTTACACTTGTGGTTGGTGGGGGGGGCCAAAAATGGGTGGCTTATGCCGCATACACACAAGCAGATTTTCCGTCGGAAAAATCTTGGATGTTTTTTTCCGACGGAATTCCGCTCAAGCTTGGCTTGCATACACACGGTCACACAAAAGTTCACTGAACTTTCGACCGTCAAGAACACGGTGAGGTACAACACTACGACAAGCCGAGAAAATGAAGTTCAATGCTTCCGAGCATGCGGCGAATTGTTTCCGAACATGCGTAGGAATTTTGTGCATCGTAATAACTACAGACGATTACAATTTCCGATCGAAACTTTTTCTGACCGAAAAATTGAGAACCTGCTCTCAATCTTTTGTTGGCGGGAATTCGGCCAACAAAAGTCTGATGGAGCATACACACAGTCGCATTTTCCGACCAAAAGCTCTCATCTGTCTTTTGCTGGCCGAATTTCCGATCGTGTGTACGCAGCATAAGATATGCTTTTACTGCCTCTCACCTGTCTACACAGTCATATAGGGGGAGTACACATGCACTGCAAAAACTACAACGTTGTATCCCCTGTCACATTTGTTAGGCAGATATCCTGCTGAACATGATCCATGCAAGTGAATAGGGCTGAGCTGCAGCCCCTCCGCAACCCCATGCAATGCATGTGGTTATGGTATATTGTGCAGGATTTTAATGGGTTAAAATACATGGTAAGGAGGCAATATAATGCCCTCTCTCAGCCTGTCAAACAATCTCTGAAAAACAGTCCAATGTGGATCACTTTTCAGAGGGCCATTCCAATTGTGACCTAACCCTAAAGCTCTGATTCAGCAAGGGGTTCTGCTCATGGATCCCCTGCAGATTAAAGTGGGCTCTTCTCTGTGTGAAAGGATCCTTAGGGCTCCAGACAACCAACATAAACACAAAACATACAGCTGCTACTAACTGGTCACATGCCACAGCCGCCATTCCCCATTGAGAACGTCAACGTATGACGAAACGCGTCTGGGAGGGACGTGCTGAGGTCACCACATTGCCATAGTGAGGACGGGAGAGTGTCTGAATTGCCGGCTGGCTCCGTTTTCTACTTTGCTTTTAACTTTTCGATTTTGTGTAAGTGTTACTTCATTTTTAATAAACCTGGTACATACAGTATTATACTATTGGCTCCTTCTCTACTATATGTGCGCCTGAGCCTGGATCCTACTGTGGAGGACGTACCCTCATCGTTCCCCATAGAAGCCTGTTTGAGATCCGACACACTGTTTATCCCATGTGAGATCTGGTAAGCAGGATCTCCTGAAGGTTCTCTGCTGCTTTTTCCTAGTGTTTGCTCTATACATGGTGATTAATCTCTGGCTTGATTGATTTCGCTCACTTGGTTTTTTCCATCTGGTAAACTCTGTGGACTGCACATACGAGACGAGCGTGTTTATCCTGCCTCCTCTGGACTGACCATCTCAAGGCCCAGGCTGGGTTTAAGCCACTCGCCCTGTTTTTTGGCTTACTTCTGGTAAGCACATTACCGTACTAAGGGTTCCAGATTTATGTTTGTTTGCATCACACAGTTACTCTGAGGAATATTACGTCACTCACTTATGACAAGATCCATTCATCAATTTTATCTTATAAGGGACTTTCTTTGCACATGGGACTATACTTCACAGTGCTGATTTTCACCATGTTTTTTGTTTTTAGCGCGGTTTCTTTGTTATAAAAACCAACATAAACACAAAACATACAGCTGCTACTAACTGGTCACATGCCACAGCTGCCATGCTGAGCTTAAACAGTATGCTGCTTTTGGTTGGTGGTGCTACCACTGAATGCAAATAATGCAGTCCATTGAGGCCGCCCTACATCTAACTATGACACGGTAGAATGGCAATTATCAAGTTAAATCACCATCACATAGCTTTTCAGAGGAGCAACAGTCACTTCCACATATGTGAACGAACTCTCAAAGAAAATTATCCCAGTTGGACTTCAATACTGAGAAATACCATGATGCCTAGATGAGGACTGAACTATTTAGGAGAGGACCTGGACAACCTTTCTCTCTTGTCATTGAAAGAATGTGATACTTCATTCCATCATGCAAGTCCACCTAAAAAATCCAGTCAAAAGATAGCCAGACAGACAAATTCCTCAATGTAGCTACTTCTAATTTACAAGCATGGAGCACTAGCCCTGGTTTTAAGAGAATTTTTTTTTTTTTTTGTCTACCCCCTAGCCTCCCTACCCACCCCTCGCCAATACTTTTGGGTTTTCACGTTACTGTTCAGACCAACTCACCCCTTATATACATATATGTATATGTTTGAGACCTATATATCTCTACATACATCCCATTACATTTTTTAGATACGTTTTTGGGTTACATCGCATATCCCTTATCGCATGCCTCACGCAGTCCTTGCCATGCATCTGGATTCTCCTCATTGTGGCTTCCGTTCGCTGGGCCCCCTCAGCTCCCGAGCTGGACTTCCCCTCATCACTGTCTTGGCATCAACGTGCGGTGACCCAACCCAGTGGAGTGGTAAGTAGGAGGTCCCCTCTATTTTTGACCCCTGCCACCAATTACCACATTCCCCCCATCCTTACCTTCTTATTTACCTATACAACACCCATTTATTCTATCATATTTTGTTTCAGATATTATACTGATGCATCTGCCCCTGAAGAGCGAGCAGAGACTCGCGAAACGCGTAGGGCACCATCGATGCTCTTTATATGCTTTTCATTGCTGGGTTGTTGTTGTGTTGTGGGTATTATCACTCACACATTACTCTATTCATGTATGTATAAATTATCCATTTCCCACTGTGTACGGTGACCAACTGATGTAGCAACTTATCATGTATTGCACTGTTGTTTTATGGTTATGTATTGAGTGTAATGACTGTTGTTTTGTTTTTTGCTGTTGCTGATAACCTGGCCACTATGCCGGGTAATGCACACTCATTGCTATTCCCATTTGGTTATACAGCATTTTGTAATTATTAAAATGATTTTATTACACTATTATGTTTGTGGCCGAATCTCTCCCACCTCACTCAAAGTCCCAGGGCGATTCTTTCCTTTTTTCTGGTTTTAAGAGGTGATCCTTCTCCTTACCTACAGCCAACAAAACAAATACAGGGAAGTAAGTGGTAATCTCCTCACCTGATTAGTGATCTTCACTGCACACTCCTCAGGCACAGCCTTTTACTGCCCAGCTACATTTTACACTGACATGTCCTGCAACTGTTGACACATTCAACAAGCAAATGAAGATAGCAACGCTGGGGCAGCAGGAGTAGGGTTGCCACCTCATCCCTTTAAAACCGAACACATAATGATTACACAGTTTCTGTGGCTGATTAAGATGGTAACTATACACACCTGGTGCCTTATCTGAATTAAATTAGCCTCAGAACCTGTGTAATTCATATGGCAACCCTAAGCGGAAGATCGAAATACCGATGTCAGCTCGGCAATGCAGAGAGCTTTCTTTTATCATATGAGGAGAGAAGATTTAAAACTTTATTTCCCCTTTTTGCTTTTCACTACTCTAGGAAAGGAGAAGGGACCTGCTGGAGCTCCAAGTGCGAACCCTGCCTCTAGACAGAGACAGAGAGCCCAGCAGGGGCCCCTTCCACCCATGCCATGTACCGGCCCTGTAGGGGAGACACAAATGTGACTTGAATACATTTTCTTAACAAAATACAAACACGAGATCGAATGCTCTAGACTTCTAAAAGCAAAACAAGATGTCTACGTTTTACAGGCCATATGACTTAGGTCTACATGACAAAATGTCAGCTTAGTATAACTTGTTGTGGTTGCAGAGACAGCTATGCTGCTTTGAATGAAGTACACTCTATGTTTTACCAAATGTTTTATTTTAATTATCTTTTCCAGGAATATTCCCTAATATATGATTAACAGATTGAGAAGATTCAGTAATTTTATCGTTTTAAGCTGGTGATTCAAAATATTTATGAGCCAGAAGTAAAAAGCTGCTGAACCAGGTCAAGCATCCTAATGATTTAAGTAGTTTAAATGTCAAATTCTTACTTACTGTGCTGGGATTTTTTCCCTTAGTCTGCCAAATGAATTACTTATGAAGAAAAGTAAATCTTAGAACTGTAAAATAAATGCAATGTAAACACATATACACTTGCGCCCATAAAGACAGCATAGTATAAATAAGTAGATGCTGCAATGCACACAAGCCTTAAAGCATTTGTTACCCTAAAAAAAAAAGAAAAAATGGATCCTGTTACTTTAAAGCATGTTAAACAGCACAGTGCTTGTGATGTGTAATTTGGCCCCCTGTATCACCTGAAATACCTGGCTGATTCTGCCTGGTTCTGCCCTCCCTTCTGTAAACTGACCACGGTTTATCATGGCTGCTGAGCTCACCTCTCCACTCTCCCCGTCCTCTCCCCCTCCCCTCTCTACCTATCAGCTAGCAGTTAGTGACAGTGCCCGCCCCCCTTCCTGCTGCTGAAATTACAGTGTAAATTACATGCAATCCACTCTGTTAGAAAGCATCCTATGCTGCAGTGTCTGTGCTTTGTAAAAAATATGCCCATTTCTACCTGAATTCACAGCACCACTCGGCGCTCACGTGACTTCTCGCTGCTCCCGTCCTCCCCTACTGACGTCTCAGCTCTCTCCTCCTCTCCTCCCGACTGATGTCAGTGGGGGATTCTCGGCCCCTCCCGCTCTAGCAGTCAGATCAGGGAGGGAGCAGCGAGGAGTCACATGAGTGACGAGCGGCGCTTTGAATTCAGGTACGAATGGGCAGATTTTTTACAAAGCACAGACACTGCAGCATAAGACTCTTTCTAACAGGGTGGATTGCATGTAATTTCCTAAGTGGCTTAAAAGCAACTTTAAAGTACATTTAAATCCATAACTTTGTTTTTTTTAGTTTTGGATAGAGTGGGGAAGATTTCCAATTTCTGGCAGGATACATCAAATCCAGATTTTACTTTATTCAGATTCTTATATCATAAAAAAACAGCATGTTTCAGGAGTTCAAAGAGCCCGCTTTCATCAAGACTTGGTACTACTGAACAAAATGTGCACTAGACTGATAGAACTGGACAGATCCTGAGGGGTTTTTAGAATGATTGCTCCAGTTAAGCTGGCTATGCTTTTATGATATAAGAATCTATATAAAATCAATCTAGACTTTAGACATTCTGCTTTTGGTACTTTCCTCCTTGCATGCCCAGTCCCTAAGTGAGCAAAGAGCCAACCTTCAGAGCTGCCTTAAAAGAATCTTTCAGTCTCTAGTGTTTAAGACCTGACTGAGAACACCTACTACTTTAAGATATCCAGTGCCCCACATCCTTCATCTACTTCCTAAGGTTTTTATTTTTATCTGTTACCCCACTGGAAAGATTTCCCCTCATTTCCTGTCCCTGTAACCCATGCAAAAATCGGGGATGTGTTGGCCATTAGGGTAGGAAGGCAAAAATAGCAATAAAAACATTTTCTGAAGTCATAATCTGTTCTCTGCTAATATAAGAGTGTTTTTTCGTCTACGATTCTGACAGCAAGTGATGGGACATTTCTCCAATGGGCCAAGGGGAAAAATCCAAGCAGAAGCAGTAACCCTTCTCTGCTCTATAAAAAAGGAAAGAAAAGATTTGGCTGGAGTTGGGTTTAAACTGTGAAAATTTACTTCAAGCCGTTTGACAGAGATAGACATAAAAAGAGATTACGTTTAGTGAGAAACCTGATTTAGGCAACTGTAATTATAAGCAAATCTCGATTTGACCTTGCCCTCTCCTGACTCTCAAGCCTTCTTATAGGTTCATTTATGTTAAGAACTGCCTCACTAACCAATGATAAGTAGGAGATGGCAGAGCAAAGCTTAACTTTTACAGGAAAACTTAGAATTTGCACATTACTTCTGACGCCCTACTGGATCTACTGAACAACACATGGTTTTCACTGATGGGCTGATGGTCACATCTACTTTGCCATTTTCTATGATACAATATATATATATATATATATATATATATATATATATATATATATCTTGTGTAGTTTCACTTTGTTACAATGGAGCTGCACAAGACTGCAGAGCAAATGATATCAGCATCTTCTGCCTAGGCATCCAGAAAATGCCTTATAAATCACTATCTCCAGCAGATAATATTCAACTCAGAGTGCTGAGTAGAGAAAACTGCATATCACCACTACAGAGAAAAGACAGTGAAAGCCTCCCTTGCATAGCTTTTCTAAGAGCAACCGGCAGGATATGTGGTGGTCACTTAATGGAGCATCATGGTCAGGAAAGAGAGGGAATGCGGGAAGGAACCAAAAAGAGGGGGGAATAAACAATCACCTCATCAGAATGCATCCTCCTAAATCTTCTGCATTAAAGTGGAACTCAGCTCAAATCAATTGGTAGTAAAAGAGATTTCACTGATGAATTTTACAAGTTGTTATGTTGTTACAAAATGTGTTATGTCACCATTATAATTTTGTGTCTTCAAAAAATGTAATGAGTTTCCTGTAATAAAACAAAGGAAATTGTACAAAGTGCAGAAACTCAGATCAGTTAAGCAACATTCGTCTTTTACCCATCCAACTGCTGTGGACCAATGGAAGCTAAATTCTGACTGACTTGGCTTTTGCACACCATTATGGCTCCAAGCCTTACTAAAGAAATGTAATTGTAGTTATCTTGTGCTAAGAAAACTATGCAGGCTGCCATTGATGATTTCTTTCTTATAATGTTCTGTTTCTGGGTATCACACTGAGCCAGGGAGATTAACATTTTCCAAATTAGGTTCCAAAGAGAACCCATCCACCAGCTAATAGATCAGTATCAAAATTTCTACTTCCCTAGGCTGTTGGACTGTTAAGTGGTGGGGCATAGATTAACATTGAGGGTGAAGGCAGCCATAGATGGATTAAAATTCAGCTAGATCAGCCAAATTTCAATTCACGTTTGGTCATGCCTGTTCAACAGAAGTTGATTATTAGATGACTTTTGTCATGCAGGCTTGTTGGAAAATTTCAGGCAATGGGCAGCAACTTCTCATCAGTGCATTCTGACAGCGGAGGGTCCCTGCTGTCAGAATACAATGTCCCAATCGGTGAGAATTTACACAAGGAAGGTAACTGGAGATGTCTGTTGATTTTTATTCTTTCAGCGCTCTGGCCGAATGAAAAGAAATTGTTGTCTATGGTCAGCTTGACAAGTCAAGTCCTTTTAGATAGGTCAGAGCTCTATATGCACCTTGGGACCAGGAGCACTTCCCAAGCCCATAGAAACTGATTTGGAGATAAACACAGGTCCAGAGCAAATCTTTGCAGCAGAGGCTGGAGGGAGTGGGTATAGCCAACAAAAATATTAAAAAGGTTGGAGGAGATCAGCAACACTGAAATATAGTAAAGGATGAAAAAAGGCAAAAACTGTTTTTTAGATATAAATATCTAAAATCATGGCAATTGCTTATGATACATGGGGTTTTTAGCAGACACCCAGCAAGCATTCTTTGGGAAATCTTCCAGATTTATGTGTTTTAAATGAAGTGATTGATTCTTCACCAGAGGATGTTTAGGGAAATTCGCATTCACTTTTTTGAGCATATTTTGTCTTTGTGAATCAATAACCAGAGGGGCATTCAAACTGGGAGATAAAATATCAAACTAGAATAAAAAAACAGTCTATACTAGCCTTGATTTAGGTCTACTTCATGTACAAAATTAAAGTAATGTTAAACCCTCAACATTTTTAACCAAATACATTGAGCAGAACAAAATAAGCATTCCCCAGTAGACCATTTGTTAATTAATACCCCAAAAACTTGCAGTTTACAAATTTCAATGCTGCTGGCTCCTCGCCTCTCAGTGCTTCTTCTTGAACTTCTGGTCTTCACAGAAAAAAGCTAACTGTGGACAGTGCAGTTTCAAGTAAGTTGTTAGTTGTAAAAGGGGGAGGGGGAGCAGGAAGGAGGAGCAGAGGAGTGATTTGCCAACCTAGGCTATGAGGCTGTGTGTTTCTATTGATGCAAACAGTGTAGGGCAGACATTCTCAACCATGGTTCCGTGGAACCCTTGGGTTCTTCCAGGTCATGCCAGGGGTTTCTTGAGCTGTGGCTGATTGACCTCCCACTTGATGGTCCCTGAATATTTCAAGGACCAACACCACTTGGCAAAGCCAGCAGCATGACACAAATAATCTTTTCAGCTGTCTGTAATTGTGGCTTTCTGATCACTGTTGTAAGAGTTGCATTCTTCATACTGACTACCAAAGTAAGGGGCATTTTTGCCATTGATCCCCAATAAACTGGTTTTAGTAAGGGTTCCCTGAGACCTGAAAATTATTTTAGGAGTTCCCATGGGGTAAAAAGCCTGAGGAAGCCTGGTGTAGGGAGAAACAGCTACATCCCCTGCATGCCAGGGTGGCTCCATAAGATACTGCAAGAGAAAGGAACCACCCTGAAATAGGAAATTTGGGGCAGCGGTTACAGAACATAGGCAAGGATTAAAAGAGAAAGATGCTACATGCTTAGTAAATGACTAAATCAGTTGCTAAAATGCCTAAAAACCTGAGGGTTTCATTTCGCAAGTGTCATCAATACAGTGCATGCAGGAGTGAAATATCTATCTATCTATCTAGATATATATATCTATATATAGATATCTATATCTATAGATATATATATAGATATATCTATAGATATAGATATCTATATATAAATATATAGATATATATCTATAGATATATCTATATATATCTATAGATATATATCTATATATCTATATATATAGATATATATATTTATATCTATATATATAGATATATAGATATCTATATCTCTATCTATCTATCTATCTATCTATCTATCTATCTATCTATCTATCTATCTATCTATCTATCTATCTATCTATCTATCTATCTATCTATCTATCTATCTATCTATATATATAGAAAATATAAGTCCTGTTTGCTTGACTTCATTCTTTCTGAAGCCTATGCACATTTTCCAGCTATTGTTTTGGACAAGGAATGCATATCCACATTAATTCAAGTCATCGCTCTGCTGTTAGCTTTTGCGTAGAAAACATTTCTGGACAGATGGACGATCTAGGCAGTCAACTAATTTCACTTTGGGTACAATCCAGTTTTTTTAGGTTGAGTGATGTTTAACCCTTATGACTAATCCAAACATTAAATCCACATAATCTCTTTATGTATTAGGAAAATTCATGCATCTGTTTTGTACAGGCTTTTTCATTAACATAATATTTGTGCCAAATGCTTCAATTCAGTAAGCGCAGCTTGGCGGTTGGCACACCCCCAAATGTGCAGAACATCTACTGAAAAAATCTAGGATTTTTACAACATTAAACTCCTTAAAATTATGGAGTTGACAAAACAAAAGCAAATATTTACATTAATGCTGATTCAATTTAAGAAGCAAATGATATGCATTCCCAGAAATGTACTACTACTTTATGAAGGGTATACAATACATTTGGTTTTGATTTTTTAGGCATTGTACAACATTCTTTATGTTTATTCTGCACTACAGAGTTTCCATAGCAAATGACAGCTGGCCACATCTTGTGTGCAGATGATGTGATGTGTATATATCCATGCCAGCTTTAACAGTATAGGATTGAAAGGGATTATAGTTTGGTCTATGTTTAGTATTCAAAAAATGAACTGTATATACACTATTTTACCAAAAGTATTGGGACACCTGCCTTTACAAGCACATTAAGTTTAATGGCATCCCAGTCTTAGTCTGTAGGGTTCAATATTAAGTTGACCCACCCTTTGCAGCTGTAACGGCTTCAACTCTTCTGGGAAGTCTGTCTACAAGGTTTAGGAATGAGTCTATGGGAAAGTTTGACAATTCTTCCAGAAGTGCATTTGTGAGGTCAGGCACTGATGAGGATGAGAAGGCCTGGCTCGCAGTCTTCGCTCTAATTCATCCCAAAGAAGTTCTATCAGGTTGAGGTCAGGAATGCAGGCCAGTCAATTTCCTCCACCCCAACCTTGCTCATCCATGTATTTATGGACCTTGCTTTTTGCACTGGTCCAAATTATTTGGTGGAGGGGGGGATTATGGTGTGGAGTTGTTTTTCAGGGGTTGGGCTTGGCCCCTTAGTTCCAGTGAAAGGAAATCTTAAGGTGTCAGCATACCAAGACATTTTGGACAATTTTAGGCTCCCAACTTTGTGGGAACAGTTTGGGGATGGCCCCTTCCTGTTCCAACATGACTGCACACCAGTGCACAAACAAGGTCCATAAAGACATGGATGAGCAAGTTTTCGGTGGAGGAACATGACTTACCTGCACGGAGTCCTGACCTCAACCCGATAGAAAACCTTTAGGATGAATTAGAGCGGAGACTGAGAGCCAGGCCTTCTCTCCAACATCAGTGCCTGACCTAACAAATGCGCTTCTGGAAGAATGGTCAAACCTTCCCATAGACACACTCCTAAACCTTGTGGACAGCCTTCCTAGAAGAGTTGAAGCTGTTATAGTTGCAAAGGTTGGGCCAACTCAATATTGAACCCTACGGACTAAGACTGGGATGCCATTAAAGTTCATGTGCATGTAAAGGCAGGCATCCCAATACTTTTGGTAATATAGTGTACTTTGGCTTGTCACTGCATTGAGCCTGCAGTGGACAACTCAGGCTCAATACAGTTATTACAGGCCCTAAGAGAAAACTGTAATAGTTTGGGATACATTTTGAGATTATAGCTCCAAGTGCTTCAAAAACTTACAAACTTGCATTTTAGGACTTTTTTGCACACTTATATTTAAAAGAAAAGTTCCTTTACACCAAGGTTTCCTTTGCAGGGGTTTATGGGCATCAAATTTACACTGCCAATTTTTGAGCACTTTCTCTATTTGTACTATGTCCAAATCTCCTCTCATCAGACGACAGTCTAGTCATTACAATCACTCTCAGCCATATAGTCTCCTGGCTTTTTGGACTACTTAGGCCTTCAGTCTGTTTCCTCCTGGGCTGCCCTTCTGGCAGCAGCCAGGTCAAAGTGCTTGTCCTTAAAGCAGAGCTACACCCAAAAGGGGAAGCTCCGCTTGTCTGCTTCCTTCCCCCCTCCGCTGCCACATTGGGCACCTTCTGGGCGGGGAGCCAGTACCTGGTTTTGGCCCCCCTCCTCTGCAGTCGGCCCATTCGCAGAGTGCAGTGCAGCGCGCTTTGCGCATGCGCAGTAGGAAACTGACTGTGAAGCCCTTAGTGGAGATGACAGCAGCAGCACCCGATAGCCACTTGTAAAATCAGTTTGGGTGAGGGCACCGTTGAATTTCTAGACAGGTAAGTGTCTTAATATTAAAAATCAGCAGATACAATATTTGTAGCTGCTGACTTCTATTTTTTTCTGAAGGAGCCTGGCGTTCCTTTTTAAGGCCAGGACATACACTCCCTGCATGGCTGTACACACACACGGCTCCCTGCAGCATGACTCTTCTGAGGAAGAAGAGACCCTTGCTGGCTAGCCCAATTCCCTTTTGTGAAACAACACTGAGCTGTCTATTAGGACAGTTGCAGACCATTTAAAGCTGTCTTTGATTGAAACCTTGGTCAGAGCTATATGGATGGAGGTGGGAAAAGTATTGTTCACTTTTCTGAAATTTAGATATGTTTGTAAATTTCAGCCTAAAATATTACTAAACCCACAACAGTAAAAACAGTCTGTATATGCATTAAAGCATGCTTGGTAAATTCACTGTGGAAACTGAGGGGTTAATCCTCTGCATTGTGTAAATGGCTGCTAGATCCTGTCTTCTTTGACCCTCACCTTCTTTTTCTGTCCCCAATCCATCTGCTGATAGTACAGAGCCCTAGGAGGCACTCTGCACGTGCTCAGTTTAGTGTGTATTGCTAGAGAGTTGTTTATTCTTTTGGGAGGGTGCATGTGATCGGCACAGGGCCAATCAGCACTGTTCAGACAGAAGGTCAGGGGGTCATGCAGCCTCATAGGACAGTCAGAGGAGAATGAAAACTCCTCCTACAAGCTTTAACCACTTCCATACCGGGCCTATTCTGGCACTCCTCTCCTACATGTAAAATTCATAATTTTTTTGCTAGAAAATTACTCAGAACCCCCAAACATTATAATTTTTTTTGAGCAGACACCCTAGGGAATAAAATGGTGGTCATTGCAACTTTTTATCTAACACGGTATTTGCGCAACAATTTTTCAAACGCCTTTTTAAAAAAAAAAAATAGTTTAATGATTTAAAAAATAACAAAACAGTAAAGTTAGCCCAATTTTTTGTATAATGTGAAAGATGATGTTACGCCGAGTAAATAGATACCCAACATGTCACATTTTAAAATTGTGCACACTCATGGAATGACGCCAAACTTCGGTACTTAAAAATCTCCATAGGCGACGCTTTAAATTTTTTTTTTTTTTACAGGTTACATGTTTAGAGTTACAGAGGAGGTCTAGTGCTAGCGTTGTTGCTCATGCTCTAATGCACGCGGCAATACCTCACATGTGTGGTTTACACAGCGTTTACATATGTGGGCGGTACTTATGTGTGCGTTCGCTTCTGAGCGTGAGCTACCAGGGACAGGGACGTTTTAAATTTTTTTTTTATTGTACTTTATTTTTTTTATTTTTACACTTTATTTTACATTTTTTTTAATCACTTTTATTCCTATTACAAGGAATGTAAACATCCCTTGTAACAGGAATAGTTTGTGACAGGTCCTCTTTATGGACAGTGCAGGGTCAATAAGACCCCACATTTCTCCTCCAGGCTGGAAAGCATGAGAAAAAAAATCCACGATCTCATGCTCGCGGCTTTGTTTACATCCACGGCCCGGACGTGACGTCATAACATCGCGCCTGGCCTCCGACGGTCAGAGAGATGACTGGTGACCATCTGGTCACCGGAAATCTCTATGGTTGTCATCCGGCGGTGGCCGAATTCTTTCTCTGGGCCCCCGATGGCACTGGAGAGCCCAAAGAAGCACCGGATGGTGGCGGGAGGGGGGGAACCATCTCTATGAGCATTCTTATGGTGCACAGAATTGCCGGCTGAAAACAAGGATCTTTGGGCAGGAAGTGGTTAACCAGTGCTTGGACAGACATTGACAGAAGTCACAAGACTGCTATATACTGCTGAAGAGAAAAGGTATTTAGCACTTTTTAATTACTAAAATAATTGCATTTCTATGTTCTGTGTACTGTGGGAGACTAGATATAGTGAATGCAGGGTCCTGGATTTAGTAACTAAGCTATTGTGATTTGTAAATAATTTGCTTTCACAACATAGGAGACAGTATAAGCAGAGCATGGAAAACATACACCAAAAGTTCCAGGGGCTGGTTGCAATGTACTGTAATATTGTGTTCCTGGATATTTTAATTCTGACTGTAATAAAGAAAGATATACATCAATATATACAAAACCACTATACATGCACTTTAAGGCTGGGTTCACATATGATCCGCATGCGGCTCACAGCAGGGGTCTGGTGCGTCCTTGTTCACCGTTTCAGGTCCGATTTCAGCCTGAATTTTGATGAATTTGGATCTGAAATGGACCAAAAGACGCACAGCATTTTTGTGCAATTTGCACCGGACCCACTGAGGAGATATGTGAACCGGCTCCATAGAGAGCCGGCCAAAATCTCCTGCTATTGCAAATTGGATGCGGGTTGTGAATTGGATGTGGAGAAACTGCATCCAATTCGCAATGGTGTGAACCCAGCCTCAGGGCTCATTTATGCTTGCTTCAAAATGTGGCATTTGACACAATTTTTTAAAGCACTCTGAATGCCAATCAAAGCACATCTCACCTAATAAAATGGTTAGCTTACAGTCTTGTTCACACTGTTGTGTTTGCTTTGCTGCAGAAATATACCCCTTGTTTCTTTCTCCAAAGCCTCCATAGAAGTCTTTTACTATGCTCACTAACAGCACCTGCCGCATTTGAGGACCTTTTATTCAGAGTTAGCTTTGCTTTATTTTGGAGGTATGAAATATCTCAGGATCCACTGGGAAACCTACTATCAAACCAGAAAGATATCATCAGTAGTCACTTCGGGTTCATGTGTATATATACTAGGAGTGGCTGTTGCAGAAATCACATCTGGTAGCAGGCAGAAAGGTAAGTGGGGTCCAGACTGGAGCAGAGCAACTATCAGGTGGCACACATGGTGCGCAATGTGGAAACAGTGGAAAGTGAATGGGGACCAGAGAGATAGGACTGAGAGGCAGAGGATCAGCAGAGCTGGGGGACCAGAGCAGGAGAAACTAGCAGATGTCACACATGGTGAGCAGCATGGGAGCAATATAGCGGGAGATGAGCAAAGACTGGCAAGAGAGGAGAATGAGCACAACTTGGGGTTACTACTGAGTGGGGGATCAGCAGAACTGGGGGTTACTACTGAGTGGGGGATTAATTGAGTTGGGGGTTACTACTGAACGGGGAATCAGCAAAGCTGGGGGTACTAGTGAGTGGGGCATCAACAGAGCTGGGGGTACAGCTGAGCCAGGCATCTGCTGAACAAGGGTACTAATGAGCTGGGGACCTGCTGAGCAGGGGAACTAATGCTCCTGGGATCTGCTGAATAGGGGTACTAATGAGATGGGGGCATTACTGGGTTGGGGGTACTACTGAACCCCTTTAAAATTAATAGAAAAATCAACACACACAGGACATTTTCCAAGCTTCAAAAAAGCATCAGAGAAACATAAAAAACAAATAAAAAAAACAATGTTGAAGAGGTATGTGCTTTAATGTGTGTTAAATTTGAAGCAAGTGTAAATGAGTCCTAGCTGTATATTAAACATGCTGCATGGTACATGCTCAGTAAACACACACTAAATTGGCAATGGATAATAGATGGCAGTTAGACAGTGTGCAATTATCCAACCAGCCAAATATCTTCCTTTCTCTCCTAAAACTTGCATCTTGCATTGACATCCTATGCAATGAAGGAGCATGTTCTGTGTGTACCATGGTGGTTTGCTTATCTTTGAAATGTTAATGATGAACAATAGGCTGCCATCCAAAAATTTCTAGGCAAGATAATTGACAATCCCCTGACAGCAGTCAGGAGAGGACAAAGCCTTTCATAGCTCACGGTCCAATAACTGCCAGAATCTGTCAGAACTGAAGATAGATATTGGACATCTGATGTCTATAAGGACCTCTAAGCTATACACACACACACACACAATATTATTGTTCATGTAACTTCTCTGCACACAAAGTAGGTTAGTGCTGATATGAATTTTGGGGACCACAACTGCTTTGCGATCCATCTTTGCATTGTTGGATTGATGAACCCCAGGAGGTACCTTCATGCCATTTTATACCCCTCAAACTTTTTTGTTTGTCTACATTGGATCAGGGGTTTATTGATCATCCATAGCATTATTGATTCAGCTTTAGAGAAGAAAGCTTGAGGAAAGAACTGACTAAAACATAATTAATGCATTCACAAGGTATTGTGAGAAAAGACAATCCACTCATTTACAGCTTGGTACAGTGCAAGGATTTCAGGAATCTTTATTATAGGAAAAGCTGCAGTTCCAGCATCCATGTAGTTTGTAGGACTGAACATATTTCACCAAGGATGAAAACTATATTGTAGGGTATTCCTGTGATTTGATCTTAAGCAGTGGATGATAAGGTGGTCTATAACTAGACAGATCTTAAACTACATGAAAGTTTATGTAACCCCCCTTTCCCACCCCCACCATCACCTCAAAATTGTCTGGTAGCTTAATTTCCCTTGATGGCACGGAAGGAGTATTTTCCTGTAGGAGGTATTTATTCTCTCAATTTTGACCAATTGATGCTGCCAGTAAAAACTTCCTGTCCTAGGATGACAATGTTGACTGAGCCTGTACCTCTGCAGGGGTAGCATTGTCAGCTTAGGATATGTGGACTGCTGGTTGGGAAACCACTCTGACTAGTTCCAGCTGCTGATTGCATGAGACAATGTTAACTATTTATATGCAATTTCAAAATCTCTTGTACTATTTAATTCCTGAACATTTTAATACTGACTGTAATAAAGAAATAAAATATAACTAATACCATTCACTTAAACTGTAGAGTAACCACAATAACCACACACACTCCACACCCCTGATGGGCTGATTGGTGGCGAAACATGTCGGGCGGGACCTAGCCAGTGATGTCACATGCATGCTGAGGTTGGTTTCAGCATTTGTATCATTGTGCTCTCTTGTCTCTTTAATTTTTGTAAGTACCTGTCTGTTTTTAATAAAAAGTATTCTTTATGCTATAACACTATTGCTGCTCTCTTTGGCTTCTCTTTGGAGAGATACTGAGCACTGAACTGGTTGTGTGTTTCTTACCTGGTATATCATGGCTGCTAAATCACAAATAACACAAAATATGTTTGTGCTAGACAGCGCTTGCAAAAATAATCATTACTACAATAGATATATGTGAAATAAAATTATAATGATGAAAGTGTGCTCTCAGTCTCAAATATTTGTAGGTGCTTAGTCCAGAATATTAATAATCCTCAATTCCATAACAAAAAGTCCATTCATAGAAAAGTGAAAGAAGTGCTTGTGCCTTGACACCAGAATAATGCTCCCTGGTAATGCTATATCACCACATGCTCTTATGAAGGCCCACACTAGTGTTAACCCCCTTTTTATATAACAAGAGAAGTCAGCCTCACTTTTTGGTCACCCAGGGACCAGGTGGTGCCTCCCAGCAGTTGCCTGATATCCAGTGGCTCCAGTATCAATGATTCCAGATAAAGAAAAAAAGAGAGAAAAGGGAGCCTCTCATAGTGTAAAAATGTACTGTTTTTTTTTTTTATTAAAACGTTCCCCATCCAAGCAAACAAATAAATAGCATACAATCTGTATGTGTCTGCTCTACCCGATCATACAGGAAGCCACCGGTCATCAGCGTTCATTTCACCTAGACCGGAAGTGACACACCGAAAGTTACGCTTGACGCGTTTCATCATCACGCTGAAGCTGGATTGCTGTTTGCTTTCTATTTGGTATATCATGGCTGCTGGGGGTGGGATGGCTGATAACAACATAGCCAGTGTTGCTTAAAGGCATATACAGTATCTCACAAAAGTGAGTACACCACTCACATTTTTGTAAATATTTTATTATATCTTTTCGTGTGACAACACTGAAGAAATTAAACTTTGCTACAATGTAAAGTAGTGAGTGTACAGCTTGTATAACAGTGTAAATTTGCTGTCCCCTCAAAATAACTCGACACACAGCCATTAATGTCAAAACTGCTGGCAATAAAAATAAGTACCCCTAAGTGAAAATGTCCAAATTGGGCCCAATTAGTCATTTTCCCTTCCCAATGTCATGTGACTCATTAGTGTTACAAGGTCTCTGTTGTGAATTGGGAGCAGGTGTGTTATAAAATTGTGTTATCGATCTCACTCTCCCATACTGATCACTGGAAGTTCAACATGGGACCTTATGGCAAAGAACTCTGAAAAAAAAGAATTGTTGCTCTGCATAAAGATGGCCTAGGCTATAAGAAGATTGCCAAGACCCTGAAACTGCAGCACAATGGCCAAGACCAGACAATGGTTTAATAAGACAGGTTCCACTCAGAACAGGCCTCGCCATGGTCGACCAAAAAAGTTCAGTGCACATGTTCAACGTCATATCCAGAGGTTGTCTTTGGAAAATAGACGTATGAGTGCTGTCAGCATTGCTGCAGAAGTTGAAGGGGTGGGGGGGGGCAGCCTGGAGTACTCAGGCCATACGCCGCACACTGCATCAAATTGGTCTGCATGGCTGTCATCCCCGAAGGAAGCCTCTTCTAAAGATGATGCACAAGAAAGCCTCCAAACAGTGTGCTGAAGACAAGCAGAATAAGAACATGGATTACTGGAACCATGTCCTGTGGTCTGATGATACCAAGATAAACTTATTTGGTTCAGATGGTGTCAAACGTGTGTGGCGGCAACCAGGTGAATAGTACAAAGACAAGTGTGTCTTGCCTGCAGTCAAGCATGGTGGTGGGAGTGTCATGGTCTGGGGCTTCATGAGTGCTGCTTGCACTGGGGAGCTACAGTTTATTGAGGGAACCATTAATGCCAACACGTACTGTGAGATACTGAAGCAGAGCATGATCCTCTCCCTTCAGAGACCGGGCCACAGGGCAGTATTCCAACATGTAACGACCCCAAACACACCTCCAAGACGACCATTGCCTTGCTAAAGAAGCTAAGGGTAAAGGTGATGGACTGGCCAAGCATGTCTCCAGACCTAAACCCTATCGAGCATCTGTGGGGCATCCTCAAATTTTAGGTGGAGGAGCGCAATGTCTCTGACATCCACCAGCTCCGTGATGTCGTCATGAAAGAGTGGACGAGGACTCCAGTGTCAACCTGTGAAGCTCTGGTGAACTCCATGCCCAAGAGGGTTAAGGCAGTGCTGGAAAATAATGGTGGCCACACAAAATATTGACATTTAGGACCCAATTTCGGACATTTTCACTTAGGGGTGTACTCACTTTTGTTGCCAGTGGTTTAGACATTAATGGCTGTGTGTTGAGTTATTTTAAGAGGGCAGAAAATTTACACTATTATACAAGCTGTACACTCACTACTTTACATTGTAGCAAAGTGTGATTTCTTCAGTGTTGTCACATAAAAAGATATATTATTATACAGGATTTATATAGCGCCAACAGTTTGCACAGCGCTTTACAATGTTAGGGCAGACAGTACAATTACAATACAATTCAATACAGGAGGAATCAGAGGGGCCTGCTCGTTAGAGCTAACAATCTAAGAGGAAGGGTCAAGTGATACAAAAGGGTAGAAAACTGTGGGGGATGATCTAATGAAGAAAATTAAAGTACAGTTGTTACTTGGAGGCAGGATAGGCTTCTCTGAAGAGAAAAGTTTTCAGGGATCGCCTAAAAGTAGATAGATTTGGAGATAGTCTGAAAGATTGGGGTAGGAAATTCCAGAGGATGGGAGAGGCTCGGGAGTAGTCCTGGAGGCGAGTATGGGAGGAGGTGATGAGGGAGCTAGAAAGCAGGAGGTCTTGGGAGGAACAAAGAGAATGATTAGGTTGGTATTTTGAGACTAGGCTAGTAATGTAGCTGGGGGCAGAGTTGTAGATGGCTTTGTAAGTTATTGTTAGTATTTTGAATTTAATTTGTTGGGTGAGTGGCAGCCAATGGAGGGATGAGCAGAAAGGGGTAGCAAACACAGAGTGGTTTGTAAGGTGGATGAGTCTGGCAGCAGCATTCATTCAGGGACTGAAGGGGGAAAGCCTATTTAAAGGTAAGCCAATGAGGAGGGAGTTGCAGTAGTCGAGGCGAGAGATAACCAGGGAGTGAATCAGGAACTTTGTTGTTTCATTGGTTAGGAAGGGACGTAGTTTGGAGACGTTACGGAGGTTGAGACGGAAGGCTTTATATAATAAAATATTTACAAAAATGTGAAGGGTGTACTCAATTTACCTGTACCTTTAGATTGTACCTACACAAGCGTATAGTGATCTCTGTGTGGAGATCAATTTATCTCATAAAAGGCTAAATCTTTGTACTGGAGGAATCACTAGAAAACACTTGCGTGCTAGGTGTTTTTTTCACAAGACTCATCAAGATTTATAAGGACCAAGCATCTTTGTATTGAGTATTTGTGGACTTTGCTTAACTCAATTATACTGTATATCTAACATTTTGAGGCACTTTGCACTAAGTTTTGTGTTTGTTTATTATATGTATGAAAATTTGTTTATTGATCCTAATGTTTTATAAGCTAATGTTCCCTGCACCTGATGAATAATTTTGGTAATGCACCTACAATATATAGAATAACATAGTGTATGGTTTAGTATTCAAACTTTTTGGTTGCTGCTCCTATACTTTTTCAATTTTTTAATATTTTCACTGAGCACAAAAATGTATTTTATATATTTGGTAGTCTCCACTTAACACATCACAGAGGTACTATTGATTTGAAACATTTATTGACCTTTTATTACAGTGTTACAGTCAATTTTACCCATAGCCGTTTTCCAAAAATATGGTAAAGTGCTGAAAACACATTAAAATTTGAGCTTAGCTTGTCCTATTGTCTGAAGCTACAGTAGTGATGTTCTGGTACTCAATAAACTACTTTCCATTATTTTTGGATGAAATTTCAGACACGTGTACTATTTAACTTCTTTCTAGGGGACCGACTATGTTCCATTTCTTCCCTGAAGGATACAGTAAATAAATGTCTCTTTATATTCTACTCCTCCTCACTCCCTTTGCACACTTCCTAAAGTGATTTTTTTTTGGGGTAAAAATAATAAACATGTTATACTTACCTCCTCTGTGCAGTGGTTTTGCACAGAGCAGCCCAGATTCTTCTCTTATCAGGTCTCTCTTCGCTCCCCTGGTCCCTCCCTCCTGATGAGTGCCCCCACAGCAAGCAGCTTGCTATGGTGGCACCCGAGCCAAACTGCAGCTCCGTGTGTCCATTCAGACACGGAGCTGCTGCCCCGCTTGCCCCCTTTCTCTCCTCATTGGCTGACGGACTTTGATTGACAGCAGCAGGAGCCAAATGTTGTCTCAGCCAATGAGGAGGGGAGTCCCGGGCAGCTGAGAAAATCCTACAATATCGCTGGATCTAGATGGGCTCAGGTAAGTATTAGGGGGCTGAGGGGGGCTGCTGCATACAGAAGGCTTTTTATCTTAATGCATAGAATGCATTAAGATAAAAAAACCTTCTGCCTCTACAAACACTTTACATTACCTCCTGGCCAAATCAGTTGAGTGGTAGGGGACATCACTCTGTAAGGCAGATAATCCTGGCTATCAATGGAGGCTGTGCATTAAGGGTGCACGGGCGCCGCCCCCTCTCTCCAGCCACCCCACTCTATATATAATAGATAGATTCATGCATAGCATGAATCTATCCATGGCCGCTGCTGCCACCCCCTATTTAGGCATCTGGCCCCTTTTCGGACACTGGGTGCCTGAATTACAGCGACGGGGGTGTCCACCAAATTAGAGCCATAGGCTCTAATAGGTTTCAAAAAAGATGTACTTGCAGACGGAGCACAGAGCATTGCGTTCACAGTCCACCCAGATGTGTTAGAAAAGCAAATGAATATTTGCTTTTCTAACACTGAATTGCCTCTCAGCCAATCAGGAAGCGTGGGTCTGTTATGAGGTTCCTGATTGGCTGGAAGCTTAGGCGATATTGGATGCCTAGGGGACGGGGAGGGGAGGCACTGCGGAAGCCACCGTGAACTCAGAGTAAGACGCCATCCTGCTGCAGCCTGTCTCCCCCTGCCCAACGATCCTTGCCAAACAGAGGGGGGTGAGGTGTGGGGGGGTGAGGTGCCGCGGGGTTGGGGTTGTTTGCCTCCCCCCCAAACAAAAAAACACCAGGTGCCACTGCTGGCTAAAGGAAACTCCACCCTATTATAATTATCCCTTTCATGACTAAGCCTATTTTTGAAATTTGGTGTTTACAAGTTAAAATCCATATTTTTTGCTAGAAAATTACTTATATATTTTTTAGCAGAGAATCTAGAGAATAAAATGGAGATTGTTGCAATATTTTATGTCACACGGTATTTGTGCAGCGGTGTTTTAAATGCAAATTTTTGGGAAAAGGGACACTTTCATGAATTTTAAAAAATCCAAACAGTAAAGTTACCCCAATTTTTTTGTATAATGTGAAAGATGATGTTACGCCGAGTAAATACATACTAAATATGTCATGCTTTATAATTGCACGCACTCGAGGAATGGCGACAAACTACGGTACCTAAACATTTCCATAGGCGACGCTTTCAATTTTTTTTACGGTTACCAGGTTAGAGTTACAGAGGAGGTCTAGTGCTAGAATTATTGCTCTCGCTCTGACGATCGCGGTGATACCTCACTTGTGATTTGAACACCTTTTACATATGCGGGCCTGACTTCCGTATGCGTTTTCTTTGCTGCGAGCTCGCGGGGACGGGGGCGCTTTAAAAAATGTTTTTTTCTTATTTATTTTATTTAATTATATATTTATAAATTGTGTTTTAAAAAATAAAAATTTTTGATGACTTTTATTGCTGTCACAAGGGATGTAAACATCCCTTGTGACAGTAATAGGTGGTGACAGGTACTCTTTATGGAGGGATCGGGGGGTCTAAAAGACCCCCCATCCCTCCTTTGCACTTCAAAGTTTTCAGATCGCCGAAAACGGCGATTCTGAATACTGTGTATTTTTTGAAAATCGGCGCCATTGGCAGCCGAGTAAACGGGAAGTGACGTCATGACGTCGCTTCCGCGTTTACAATTAGAAGGCTGGAATGAAGCTGCCCACACGGGAGCCGATTTGTCAGCGATCGAACGGGAGGCCCGGTAAGAGCAGCGGGAGGCGGCGGGAGGGCTCTCCCGCTCCTCCGGTATAACAGCCGAGCGGCTTTTAACCACATCGGTTGTTATATTCGGATAGCCGATCGCCGGCTCTAAACAACGGTAACGGGATGATGCCTGCAGCTGCGGGCATCATCCCGGTCTAACCCCCGAAAGCCGAAAACGCACATCTGTGTACGCTCGGCGGGAAGGGGTTAAATAGTTTTTTTATTCTCTTGATTTTGACCTATTGATCTTGCCAGTAATTTCTGTCCTAGGGTGACAATGCTATCAGAGCCTGTGCATATGCAGGGGTAGCCTTGTCACCTTAGGCTGGCCATACACAGTGCAAATTTCTTTCCTGCAGCTACGGGTTGCAGGAAATAAATCAACATGATTCTCCCATCAACACAGACAGTGCTGACTGGGGAATCCTTCCTCCCGAGCAATTGTCTTCTCTCGGCAGGGAAAACCTACCCCACCAGGAAAAGACATTGATTATTGCTAGCCGCTATAGCAGCTGCTATTGCTAGTCGCAAAAGAATCTGGCAGGCTGGTTGTACCCAAGTTGATCGATCAATCAACTTGGTACATTCAGTATGCCCATATGGGTTAGAATCTCAGGCAGTTCCTGCTGAACCGGCTGAGATTTGAACCGTGTATGGCCGGCCTTAGTACGTGCAGATCACTGGATGGCTGTGTGCTGCCATATGGGTTAAACAAGTCGGCTTCCAGTTTCTGTTTTGCCCGTCACTTTGATGTGCGGCTTGGAAGATAGCCATCCCTGACTTAGCTGCTTTTAATGTGAAAATATTCTTTCTCAAAGATGACAACAAAGACTCTGAAGTCACAATGCTTACAGATACAGAGATGAATGGGGACTTGTTTTAAAGAGCTTTTGCTGTTTGTTTAGAATGTGTAAATACTTTGCATAATCTGGGCATACGTTCACTTTAAGAAAGACAATGTGAAGTTTTCTTCAGCTCTGCATAATAATTAATACACATATACTGTATAATTTCACACTTCCAGACTCTTTTTGAAGTGGGCAAAAGGTGTGCGTATTTGCAAATATCACAAGACGCTGTTGACTAAGTATTATGTAATCTATTTACTGCAAATTAGCAACACTGATTATGTGACTTAGATGAAAGGGAAGGCATTGTAACTAAGGAAAGATGACAACATGTGGAATTTAATGTCATTTGCAGTAGCTGAAGAAATATATAACAAATGAAAAAGGTTTAACTAGTTCCCTTCCCTACATCATACTAGAAGATGATGCACATAGGTGTGAATCTGCATTACCAGAGGAACAGCTTATCTTCCATCACATACCTATGCACAAATACGTGCACCCCATGTACATGGCCCCCCTTCTCCTGAACAGGGGTTGTTATTTACACAGCACTGTTAGCTTTGCAAGTCGTTTGTTCTTTTTTTTTTTTATTCTTTATTTAAATCGTTTATTACCCCAACACTTCATATTCCTGATATGTGTCTGCTGTTCCATGTACTTGTATGAGAAAGCGTCCCACTCTCTTTGTATTGCTTCCTTTGTATGAAATCCCTGGTGTTCCTGCCCGTCGCACTGCTTTCCTATTAAAAACTGACCACACCAGGCAGAAGAACACAATGTGGTCAGTTCTCTAGCTCTGCTGAAAACTCTGTGTGTTCTCCTCCAATGACCAGACTTGTCCTGACACACCCCTGCTGCACAGCCATTCACTAGGAACACCAGTGTGCTGCTGTTTCTCCTCCCCCCAGCTCTTATGCAGAGAACAGAGGGAACGTGATAATTTATAAAAAAAGGGAAAAAAAGGTATTTATAATGTATTTTTATATCTATACAAAAAAATGTTGCCTTTCATTTCAATTTCAACTGAATGGGTTGTTTTACAAGGTGATCATTTACAATCACTTTAAAGGCATGCGTTACAATACAACATATGTCAAGACAATAGATTTGGGTTCAAGCAGACCTTCAATGAAAGTGTAGCAATAACTCTCGGTGGAGCTGCTGGTTTAAAGCGGGCTGTTACCGTCACCTTTGTTACCTCTATTTCACCAGAACCGGGTCTAGGGTCCCGTTGAATTTAATACCAGACAATGTAGGCACCAGACACTTGAGTGTCTTTTCCAATGCTTTAATAAACGTAAACTGAAGGAAGTAGCAGGAAAGCGATAGAAGGAAAGTTGCAGGGAAGTTCAAATACCCTTTCTTGGTGTAGTATTAGGAATTGAGAGCTTGCAGATGAATGTACTCTCTCTTTATAGTTGAATCTTTGCCCGCCTGGATAGGTTCCTCTCACTAACCTAGCACTCAGTACGCAGCACGAACAAAAGTCTCTGCCACAGACTTGATTGGAACAAAACCCGTACGATCCTCTGCCACAGGATGTAATCGTTTAATAATAGCAATAGCAAACACAGCACTAGAACCTTTAAGCCGACCCGGCAGTACTATGCGATAAGATTACTTTAGGATGCGTCCTCCAACTGAGTCACCAGGCCCCTCTCCAGACCAGCACTCTGCATGATCCTTCCATGACGGGTCCTCCCCTGGGATCTCCTCAGTTGTCCAGCTTCTTCCCATAGGACAGACAGCTCAGGACCATTCCTGTGCCGCTGTGGTAGGCCCCAGACAGGCTTCTGGGCCCACCCACACGCCGCAGCGACGTGGGCCTCCCGGACGGAGGACCACAAGGTAGTACTCCTAGCACATACCTGTCGGCCAGGAGGGCCAGCAGGTGGAATGAAAATGAACCCTAAAACATGGCGTCTGTTCCATAAATACCCTCTCCCAGAATGCAACTCGGAGGACCACCTCCACCAAATTATCTCCGGGGCAGAGGAGCACTCATACACCAGCATGTTGCCTTTCCAACACTGACCCATGGTGACAACGACACCCACAGGCACAGTGTGAAACTACATGCAACTCAGCCAAGCTGGAACAGAGGCAAATCTGACTATGTATAAACAGATAACCCACTAAATTTACTGAATTTACTGAAAAGCTACTAGCGCTACAAAAGTTTTCAACAAAAGTGAAACAACATGGTATAAAGTTGTTTTGCGTTGCTCTAGTGCAGGGATCCTCGAACTGAGGCCCTCCAGCTGTTGCGGAACTACACATCCTATGAGGCATTGTAAAACTTTGACATTCACAGACATGACTAGCCATGATGGGAATTGTAGTTCCTGAACAACTGGAGGGCCTTAGTTTGAAGACCCCGGCTCTAGTGCAACAACCAATGTGTTGGTGGCTCATATCAAAAGCAGGGCCACCAGTTGAATATAAGGTAAAAGCAAGAAGCCCTAAGTTTTCCATAAGTTGTCAGTTGTAAGCATGCCAAGTTAGCAGTTCTAAGAGGATATTACTGTGTTGGATTCACTGACCATGTACCTAAATCCAAGAACAAAAATGCGATAAATCACAGCTTACAAGTTTTTAGATACAGTATGGAAAGAGGAAACAGAAAAACAGGCGCCACTTGAGTAAAACTGTATAGATTTCATAAACAAAGTGTTTTAAAAAACCCACATAGAAGTATCTTTATAGAGGCACAATGAAGTCCAGTGAGAGTGTCAATCTCCGTTGCAGCTGGCAGCACTAAACTCTTCCTGTGAAGCCGTGTGAAGCAAAGTCGGCGTCCTGTCCACCAGGGATCTTCCGGCTCTCGGGCGGGAACCAGAACGTGTTCTGGAACACAGTCAGCAGGTCTCTGGAGAGGGCTGGAGTGCAGCGTATGGCAGGATGATGTCACGGACGTACTTGAACTAAATGTGTTTAGGTTCAAAAAACAAAACTAGTGCAGATGACGTCACAACTAAGGACTAGTAACCTACAACACTAAATACTTGTCCATTGGTTTAGATGTATTTTACTCTGCATTGAGTGTTTAAGACAACCATCGAGATCTCCATTGATGGTCCACTTCTGTGGCTTATTCACATAGATATAAAAAAATTATCAAAGCATATGACAAGGTTTGACATTTCTGTACTCTTTGGTGCATTATTGTAGCCATCATACATTAGCAGATGAAACAATATACTACTGTGTAGCTGAGTCTATTTAGTACATTGCAGGGCTGATCTGCGATTACATGACAACATCCGATCACCACAGATGTACCTTGTGTGGACAATATCATCAGATTGTAGTGATCTAGAGAGCATCCAACTATGTTTAAGTTTTGATGACTAACGGTTGGTGTTGATGCTGGATGGGGTCCAGCTACGCATGCATGATCTGAATGCGTAACAAGCTTTCTAATGAATGAACACCATGCAGCACACATGAATTAAAGATAGAAGTTTGAGCATTTAGAGAAGAGGGATTAGAAGATTCAGAAGCTAGCTAAGGTTATTGGGGGAGGCAATAGTTATTTGCTGGGAAAAAAACATCATAGCTAATCAATTCATTCTCTAAATAGACTTGACTATCAAAGTCTGCTGTCATGAACTCACCTGCAGGGCTCATATCTATCCAGACAGCTGGATTCTGGCCATAAAATGCTTGCTTTTTGCCAGTTTATTCTTTGGAACTCTGCCAGGCGTTCCCTCTACTCTGGTTCAGTTTCTTAGTTTTACTAGTGTTTTACTAGTCTTCAGTTCCTTTCTCTGAATTAGCAATCAGGTGTCCTGTCTACCTTCAGGGGCATGGCATTGTTGGTGCCCTTGTGTTATACTGACTGTCATTTGTATACAAGCACTTTTTTATCAATGGACATGTGAGTGTTCCTGATTTTTACAATAAATTTTATACCTTATGGTTTTACGCTATGTGAAGCTTTCTTGTTTGATTGTCACCAGGGGGCACTGTCCACCCCTTTTTGTCCAGGTTGCTGGTCCTTTCCAGTCATCAAAGATTGAGCTGTATCAAGGACGAAAGGATCATCTCCTATTTTGGCCAAGAAGAAGTGGTGTGGCAGCTTCCCATATTGGTGTTTTTACATCTCCTGCCTGGTTGACTCATTGAGTATAAGCCTTATTGAGTCCACATATTCTGGTAAGCCTCTTCAATATTGGCGGCGGTGGATCCATTTCACTCATGTGATTCCTGTTGCTGGCATTGGGACTCACCTTCCCTTCTTTTGGATCACTTAATAGAACATTTGTTTTTCAGTTTGTGGATTCATTGGACATTTTTCCTTTGTATTTTTGCACTTTTGTCTCATATTTTTTCTGAGATTCCCTTAGATTTTTTCTGAGAACTCCCTTTAGACCACATGTTTGTGTATACATATGAACACAAGGTCATACTGTATATCTTGTATGATACTGTATATGTCTTTCACATGGATTGCACAAGGAACTTTATGTTTATTTTTAATGTTTGGTTTATTCACATACCTTTTCCAACCTTACACACTTTTGTCTTTTACTGTGCTGGCTGCTTCACTACATTTAGGGATCAACGCAGAAGGTCCCCCCCCCCCTTTCCTATACTGCTTCTACCAGGCTCCATACGATGCCTAGACTGTCTAGCTATTTTTCACCAAACATGAAGCCATTCAAGGGACTACATTCTTATGCCCCGTACACACGGTCGGATTTTCCGACTGAAAATGTGTGATAGGACCTTGTTGTCGGAAATTCCGACCGTGTGTAGGCTCCATCACACATTTTCCATTGGATTTTCCGACACACAAAGTTTGAGAGCAGGATATAAAATTTTCCGACAACAAAATCCGTTGTCGGAAATTCCGATCGTGTGTACACAAATCCAACGGACAAAGTGCCACGCATGCTCAGAATAAATAAAGAGATGAAAGCTATTGGCTACTGCCCCGTTTATAGTCCCGACGTACGTGTTTTACGTCACCGCGTTCAGAACGATCAGATTTTCCGACAACTTTGTGTGACCGTGTGTATGCAAGACAAGTTTGAGCCAACATCCGTCGGAAAAAGTCCTAGGATTTTGTTGTCGGAATGTCCGAACAAAGTCCGACCGTGTGTACGGGGCACTGCTGTTATTATTCACCGCAGAAGTCGATCTGCGGGAGCTGGGCACTGGATGTCCCCCTCACCCACTGATCGTCAGTAAAACACACAGAACAAGGATCTGCCTAAACAAGGCAGATCTCTATTCTGACAGCAGGATCTTCATTCTGACAGGGAGGAAAGGATGGATGGATGGACATTTCATGCTGATTCATACCAGATGCAGTCCAATGCGTTTTTAATCTGCATCAAAATGCATGCACAATGTTTTCCATGCCTTTCAATGCCCCTAGTCAACAGCAGTGCAGTTAGTTTCAGTGCAGTCAACAAAAGGAGAGCCTGCTGCAGTTTTTCCTATATGGAATGCATCTGCAACACACATTATCCTGAGATTTTTCAAGTGTCAAAAGAAGAAAAAACACACAGGAACGCATTGAAAACGCATCAAAAACGCATGTAAACGCATATGCAAAAACGTATCCAGAACACAGAAATTTTGGTGAAATCCAGCTCTTAGTCCTAATTATATTAAATAAAGAATGAAATACAAACCGTCTTTAAATCTGCCAGATGGTTCAGTGGCTGAGATTTGTTTTTTGCTAATAACCCTTCTTCCATGATTGAGTTCTTATAGCACTTAAATAAAATAAAAGCATGCACTGTAAAAACCTAAATATTTTCTAAAATAGCACTTGGTGAAGTTATCACAGCTAAATATCAGACTGATAAATATAGCATATTGAAGTGTAGTAATTAGTAGTTCCACTGCAGTAGTTAATGACTGCTAAATAAAATCCAGCAAAACAAGCTTATGGTGTTGGTGTCAAACGGCTTCCTATTTCAGAAATAAAGCATCTGCTTTGATTTAATTGCTGAACCAACAAAAACAATCTTCTTTAATGTCGGAGAGATAATGATTTATTTATGATTGAGTCATGTATGTTGGATATTTCTCTTAAAGAATCATACTTTTTTTATTACCTGGAATACTAAGTGCCATTTTATTTTCATAAAAATACATTTAATTTATAATTGGACAATCAGGAGATGAATACACAAGTACTCACTGGGCTTTTAAAGTGGATATGGGCCAACCTCACCAGTTACATAGTAGTTACATAGTAGGCAAGGTTGGAAAAAGACACACGTCCATCAAGTTCAATCTATGTGTGTGATTTTATGTCAGTATTACATTGTATATCCCTGTATGTTGTAGTCGTTTAGGTGCTTATCTAATAGCTTTTTGAAATTATCGATGCTCCCCGCTGAAACCACCGCCTGTGGAAGGGGATTCCACACCCTTACCGCTCTGACAGTAAAGAACCCTCGACGGAGTTTAAGGTTAAACCGCTTTTCTTCTAATTTTAGTGAATGGCCATGTCTTATTAAATTCCCTTATACGGAAAAGTTTTATCCCTATTGTGGGGTCACCAGTACGGTATTTGTACATTGAAATCATATCCCCTCTCAGTCCTACAGTCCCTTTATTAGTGTTGCTGCCCTTCTCTGGACTCTCTCCAGTTCCAGCACATCCTTCCTGAGGACTGGTGCCCAGAACTGGACAGCATACTCCAGGTGCGGCTGGACCAGAGTTTTGTAGAGTGGGAGAATTATCGTTTTATCCCTGGAGTTGATCCCTTTTTTAATGCATGCCAATATTCTGTTTGCTTTGTTAGCAGCAGCTTGGCATTGCATGCCATTGCTGAGCCTGTCATGTATTAGGACCCCCAGGTCCTTTTCCATGCTAGATTCCCCCAGAAGTTCTCCTCCCAGTGAGTAGATTGCATTCATATTTTTGCCATCCAAATGCATTATTTAAAATTTTTCCACATTAATTCGCCTTTTGCCATGTAGTTGCCCACCCCATTTGTTTAGATCTTCTTGCAAGATTTCCACATCCTGTGGAGGAATTATTGCCCTGCTTAACTTAGTATCGTCTGCAAATACAGAGATTGAACTGTTTGTCCCATCCTCCAGGTTGTTTATGAATGAATTAAATAGGATTGGTCCCAGGACAGAACTCTGGGGACCCCACTTTCCACCCCTGACCATTCAGAGTATTCTCCATTTATCACCACCCTCTGAACTCGCCCCTGTAGCCAGTTTTCAATCCATGTACTCACCCTATGGTCCATGCCAACGGACCTTACTTTGTACAGTATACGTTTATGGGTAACTGTATCAAATGCTTTTGCAAAATACAGATACACCACGTCTACGGGCCTTCCTTTATCTAGATGGCAGCTCACCTCCTCATAGAAGGTTAATAGATTGGTTTGGCAAGAACGATTCTTCATGAATCCATGCTGATTACTACTAATGATACCGTTTTTATTACTAAAATCTTGTATATAGTCCCTTATTGTCCCCTCCAAGAGCTTGCATACAATTAATGTTAGGCTAACTTGTCTGTAATTCCCAGGGATGTATCTCGGCCCTTTTTTAAATATGGGTGCTACATTGGCTTTTTCTCCAATCAGCTAGTACCATTCCAGTCAGTAGACTGTTCATAAAATTCTTTGTAAAGTTGGAATGCTGATGATGATCCCTCAGCCTTGTATTTTTTGAAGGCCTTCTCTTATGCTTTTATATGCATTTTTACGTTGAAGTTAAGCCACCCAGGACTTTTATTAGCTCTTTTAAATTTATTTCCCATTGGGATGCACTGACTAATGCCCTTATTTAATATGCTCTTAATGCATACCCATTTCTCCTCAATGTTCTTTGTTCCTGAGATTTTATCTCAATTTGTATCTTCTAACAAGGCTCGTAGCTTAGGGAAGTTGGCTCTTTTGAAATGCAGGGTCTTTGTATTCCCCTTATGTTTCCTATTAGTGTGATTTATGCTGAAACTAATTGACATGTGATCGCTGCTTCCTAAATTGCCCCATATTTCCACATCCATGATCAGGTCTGTATTGTTAATCAGAAGTATGTTTCTACTTGCCTCCTCTTCACTCTCCACTCTGTACGACTGTTGTTCAGCCTTTGGAGTGAGGATAAGGAGTTCTATCTAAGCTCCAAGTTATTCTGGTCAGAGCTTGAACAGGGCTAAGGTCTCTCTCCCCATCCTCCATGTGGTGATTCAACAACTAGTGCTGCATAAAGGGAGGAAGAAAAGTGAGCAACATGCTCTCAATACTTAGACGCTTCGGGCATGTCTCTTTGCTCCTGGCAGCCAAACAGAGAAGAGTGACAAAGAGTTAAACGATCACTAAATCCAAAAACAAGCATGTAATATATTTTAGCCTACCACTCCTTAGATGTGGAGGCTGTATTCATTTTTATTTTTCCTACGAACATTTTTAGGAAGTATAGAAAATACCCGTTGATCTTGCCTGTGATGCAGTGCCCTTGCCATTTTCTATGAGCTGACCTAGAAGCCTAAAACAATATTATCTTATTTGTGTATACTACTAATTCCTTCACCCCCATGTAATGGAGAGGAGCAAAGGCAGACATGTTTGAAGTTGACTCCCTGCAAAGATACAGTGGAATCATGAATGGCAACAGAAAATGTGTTGCTTGCAAAATTACCTGGACTAAATGGAAAACAGTCTGAAAAGGAAACCTAATTCGGCAACCACATATAGTATCTCGCAAAAGTGAGTATACCCCTCACATTTTTTGTTATATCTTTTCATGTGACAACACTGAAGAAATTACACTTTGCTACAATGTAAAGTAGTGAGTGTACAGCTTGTATAACAGTGTAAATTTGCTGTCCCTCAAAATAACTCAACACAGCCATTAATGTCTAAACCGCTGGCAACAAAAGTGAGTACATCCCTAAGTGAAAATGTCCAAATTGGGACCAATTAGCCATTTTCCCTCCATGGTGTCATGTCATTGGGAGCAGGTGTGTTAAATTTGGTGTTATCGCTCTCACTCTCTCATACTGGTCACTGGAAGTTCAACATGGCACCTCATGGCAAAGAACTCTCTGAGGATCTGAAAAACATTTTTTTGCTATACATTAAGATGGCCTAGGCTATAAAAAGATTACCAAGACCCTGAAAATGAGCTGCAGCACGGTGGCCAAGACCATACAGCGGTTTAACAGGACAGGTTCCACTCAGAACAGGCCTCGCCATTGTCGACCAAAGAGGTTGAGTGCACAAGCTCAGTGTCATATCCAGAGGTTGTCTTTGGGAAAAGGATGAATGGGTGCTGCCAGCATTGCTGCAGGGGTGCTGCCAGCATTGCTGCAGAGGTTGAAGGGGTGGGGGGGTCAGCCTGTCAGTGCTCAAACCATACGCCGCACACTGCATCAAATTGGTCTACATGGCTGTCGTCCCAGAACGAAGCCTCTTATAAGCCTTGCAAACAGATTGCTGAAGACAAACAGACTAAGGACATGGATCACTGGAATCATGTCCTGTGGTCTGATGAGACCAAGATAAACTTATTTGGTTCAGATGGTGTCAAGCGTGTGTGGCGGCAACCAGGTGAGGAGTACAAAGACAAGTGTGTCTTGCCTACAGTCAAACATAGTGGTGGGAGTATCATGGTTTGTATAAGGACTTGCAAGTGTTGTCAGCACTGGGGACCTACAGTTTATTGAGGGAACCATAAATGCCAACATCTACTGTGACATACTGAAGCAGAGCATGATCCCCTCCCTTCGGAGACTGGGCCGCAGGGCAGTATTCCAACATGATAACGACCCCAAACACACCTCCAAGACGACCACTGCCTTGCTAAAGGAGATGGACTGGCCAAGCATGTCTCCAGACCTAAACCCTATTGAGCATCTGTGGGGCATCCTCAAACGGAAGGTGGAGGATCTCAAGGTCTCTAATATCCACCAGCTCCGCAATGTTGTCATGGAGGAGTGAAAGAGAACTCCAGTGGCAAACTGTGAAGTTCTGGTGAACGCTATGCCCAAGAGGGTTAAGGCAGTGCTGGAAAATAATGGTGGTCACAGAAAATATTGACACTTTGGGCCAAATTTGGACATTTTCATTTAGGGGTGTACTCACTTTTGTTGCCAGCGGTTAAGACATTAATGGCTGTGTGTTGAGTTATTTTGAGGGGACAGCAAATTTACACTGTTACACAAGCTGTACAATCACTATGTTACATTGTAGCAAAGTGTAATTTCTTCAGTGTTGTCATATGAAAAGATATAATAACATATTTACAAAAATGTGAGGCGCGTACTCACATTGTGAGATACTGTATAAGGACTTTCAAGCTGCAATATATATTACATTTTTGTGTATGAGTTTTGATACACTTTAAGTACAGTAAAATGGTACAGGTACATGGTAAGTACAGGAATATAGAAGGGTTTGAGCTTCTGTTCATAAACAGCTTTATTATTTATTTATGTATATTTATTTTGCATACTCAACACTTTGGTGTTGCATAGCCATTCATCCGGTATATCTGTACATTCGTTCTTTGCAAATTGTGCAAAAACAAATGTTTTTCAGGCTATTTTCTCATCTGAATGAATGTTTTTTTATTATTGACAATATATATAAAATGTTTATTTATGAGTTTAAATACACTTTAAGTACATTATAAAATACAGGTATAGGAAAGGGTTAGAGCGTCTGTTTATAAATAGCACTATTTATTTATATACTGCATATTTAACACTTTTGTGTCTCTTTATTTAAAAAATTGCACAGCCATTCTTCCAGCATATATGCATGTAGATTCGTTCTTTGCAAATTGGGAAAAAACAAATTTTTTTTTAGGCTATTTTCTCTTCTGAATGAATGTTCTTTTATTATGGGCAATAGGGATGAGCCCGATGTTCGAGTCAAACGTAAGTTTGACTCAAACATCGGGTGTTCGCCTATTCGCCGAACCGCGAACAATATGCGCTGTTCGTGGCAAATTCACAAGCCGCCGGAACACCGTTAAAGTCTATGGGACACTAACATGAAAAATCAAAAGTGCTCATTATAAAGGCTTATATGCAAGTTATTGTCATAAAAAGTGTTTGGGAACCCGGGTCTTGCCCCAGGGGACATGTATCAATGCAAAAATTTTTTTTGAAACGGCCATTTTTTTCGGGAGCAGTGATTTTTTTTAATGCTTCAAGTGAAACAATAAATGAAAAAAAAATGAAATATTCCTTTAAATATAGTGCCTGGGGGGTGTCTATAGTATGCCTGTAAAGTGGCACATTTGTCCCATGTTTAGCACAGTACCACAACAAAATGACATTTCTAAAGGAAAAATTTTCATCTAAAACTGATCGTGGCTGTAATGTCTTGTTGGGTTTCGGCAATATAGATAAAACTCATTGAAAAAAGAGCATGGGTTCCCCCCCAGTCCATTACCAGGCCCTTTGGGTCTGGTATGAATATTTAGGGGAACCCCAAACCAAAATTTTGAAAAAAAATTGCGTGGTGGTCCACCTAAAATCCCTACCAGGCCCCTTCAGGTCTGATATGGAAATTAAGGGGAGACTTGCACCAAATTAAAAAAACATACCAGACCCCCATGTCTGAGCATGCAACCTGGCAACCTGGCAGGCCGCAGGAAAAGAGGGGGGACGAGGGAGCGCCCCTCCTCCTGAACTGTACCAGGCCATATGCCCATGGTAAAAAAGACAAGAGACAGCTTGGGACAAGTCCTTTATTAAAACATAAAAAATAAAAATGTCCCGCGATCTAAATTCATGCCACCCGACGGACAGAAAAAGAAAAAAAAAAAGCCGCAACCATTCCACCTCCATGGGAGGCTCCCACCGACTGACACTTCTTCTCTATGACAGTTCTTATATAGCCCCGCCCCCCTCTGATGCCACGGGGAAGCCACAGGGAAGCCCCTGTGGTGTCAGAGGGGGGCGGGGCCACCCGTTTATGTCACCGGGTGGCCCCATCCTCAGCTAGCTTTATAAGAACTGTCACAGAGAAGAAACGCCAGTCGATGGGAGCCTCCCATGGAGGCAGAACTGTTGCGGCTTTTTTTTTTCTTTTTCGGTCTGTTAGGCGCCGTGAATTTACATTGCGGGAGATTTAGATTTTTTGATTTTTTAATAAGGGACTTGTCCCAAGCTGTCTCTTGTCTTTTTTACCATTATTGACACTTTTTTTTGTGAAATGGAAGGGATATAATGTACCCCATTACCAATTCACATAGGGGGGAGGCCGGGCTCTGGGGGTTCCCTTGTTAAAGGGGGCTTCCAGATTCCAATTAGCCCCCCACCTGCATACCTCCACAACCACCGGGCAAGGGTTGTGGGGATGAGGCCCTTGTCCCCCATCAACATGGGGACAAGGTGCTTTGGAGTCAGACCCCAAAGCACCCTCCCCATGTTGAGGGCATGTGGTCTGGTACGGTTCAGGCGGGGGGGGTGCTCTCTCGTCCCCCCTCTTTTCCTGCGGCCTGCCAGGTTGCATGCTCGGATAAGGGTCTGGTATGGATTTTGGGGGGGACTCCAATGCCTGGTACGGTGCAGGCAGGGGGGCGCTCTCTTGTTCCACCCTCTTTTCCTGCGGCCTGCCAGGTTGCATGCTCGGATAAGGGTCTGGTATGGATTTTGGGGGGGACTCCAACGCCATTTATTTTTAATTTGGGCAGGGTTCCCCTTAATTTCCGTATCAGACCTGAAGGGCCTGGTATGGATTTTAAGTGGACCCCCACGCAATTTTTTAAAAAATTTTGGTTCGGGGTTCTCCTTAATATTCATACCAGACCCAAAGGGCCTTTAGAAAGTCATTTTGCTGTGGTACTGTTCTAAACATGGGAAAAATGCACCACTTTACAGGCATACTATAGACACCCCCCCAGGCACGATATTTAAAGGAATATTTCATTTTTATTGTTTCACTTTAAGCATTAAAAAAATCACTGCTCCCCAAAAAATGGCCATTTTTAAAAGAAAATTCTGCATTGATACATGTTCCCTGGGGCAGGACCCGGGTCCCCAAACACTTTTTATGACAATAACTTGCATATAAGCCTTTAAAATAAGCACTTTTGATTTTTAATCAAACTTTAAGACTTTAACAGTGTTCATGTGTTCTTCTGAATTTTTTGCCTGTTCGGTATGTTCTGGTGCGAACCAAACCGGGGGGGTGGGAGTTTGGCTCATCCCTAATGGGCAATAGTAAAATACCAGTAAAATATTGCATTATGGTCACTAGATGGAGCTGGGGAACATACGTCTATGCAACAAAAGATACTATTCTAAAGATTGCTAGAGAGAATTAGCAAATAAATATAAACTTTGGTTACATGTATTTGCTAATTTCACCTAATGTTCTCTAGCCACTTACCGACCGGCCACTGTATATATACGTCATTACTTTAAAGATGGATATCTCGGTAACGGCAGCAGCTGCTGCCACAACCAAGGTATCCATCTTTAGGGCCGGCGGTTCTGTACACGATAATGGTGGTCTCTGCGGCGGGTTCGCTGCGAGATCACCGTTATCGGCGGCGGGAGAGGTGCCACCCCCCTCCCGCCGCTCTCCCGTGCCCTCCGCCGCTTACCGGAGCCGTCGGTAGCGGCGGAGGCGATCGGGTCCTTTTCCTTCCTCAGTATGGAGACGAGTGAGGCTAAAATGGCGCCCACCCGTCTCCATACCATAGAACGGCCGGAGCGACGTCATTACGTCAGCTCCGCCCACTTCCCTTAAAGGTACATTTTTTTGTGTGTCATTTTTTTTAAACGACTTTTTTTTTTTTTTTGCATTAAAGTCTAAATATGAGATCTGAGGACTTTTTGACCCCAGATCTCATATTTAAGAGGACCTGTCATGCTTTTTTCTATTACAAGGGATGTTTACATTCCTTGTAATAGGAATAAAAGTGATCCAATTTTTTTTTTTTTTAAAACAGTGAAAAAATAAATAATAAAAAAAATTTTTAAAGCGCCCTGTCCCGACGAGCTCGCATGCAGAAGCGAACGCATACGTGAGTAGCGCCCACATATGAAAACGGTGGTAAGACCACACATGTGAGGTGTCACCGCGACTGGTAGAGCGAGAGCAATAATTCTATCCCTAGCCCTCCTCTGTAATGCAAAACATGCAACCTGTGGAATTTTTTTAAACGTCGCCTATGGAGATTTTTAAGGGTAAAAGTTTGATGCCATTCCACGAGCGGGCGCAATTTTGAAGTGTGACATATTGGGTATCAATTTACTTGGCGTAACATTATATTTCACAATATAAAAAAAAAATTGGGCTAACTTTACTGTTGTCATATTTTTTTATTCAAAAAAGTGAATTTTTTCCAAAAAAAGTGCGCTTGTAAGACCGCTGCGCAAATACGGTGCAAAAAAAAGTATTGCAATGACCGCCATTTTATTCTCTAGGGTGTAAGAAAAAAAACAATATATAATGTTTGGGGGGTTCTAAGTAATTTTCTAGCAAAAAAAACTGTTTTAAATATGTAAACACCTAAAATCCAAAACGAGGCTGGTCGTTAAGTGACTAGAGTTCATAGATTATGTTGGTATAAAGATGTATGTATTTCCTATGCTCCTCAGCGCCATCTAGTGGCCATAATACAATATTTTACTGGTATTTTACTATTGCCCATAATAAAAGAACATTCATTCAGAAGAGAAAATAGCTTAAAAAAAAAAAAAAAAACTTTTGCCCAATTTGCAAATATGCTGGAAGAATTGCTATGCAATTTTTTAAATAAAGAGACACAAAAGTGTTAAGTATGCCCATATTAAAAGAACATTCTTTCATAAGAGAAAATAGAAATAAAGTACATTCAGAATCACTGGACTAACAACTATGCCATTTTTTTTTTGTATTAATAGACCCCTTTGTGTGTATTTACAATATATTTGATGCCTCCACATACTGTGCAAGAGGGAAAAAAGGGAAATATCACCACTGGAGAGATATAAAAAGCTGGCATTCAGCTGGTTTCTTCCTACAAATGAAATATCAGTTTTAGTGGTAACTAAATAAAAAAAGTTATCTTGTCCAAAAGCACCATTTATGTTAAAGTATGTCAGTTTAATCGATGCTTGCAGACGGGCAGGACATGCTTGGTTTCAGTGAGGCTATGTTATGGGTTATGGGTTATGTTAGGTTTTAGGTTACCTGTTAGGATCAGTAGTCAGAGGGTTAGGGTTACACTTTAACAGGGTAGTTAAAGTGTAAGTTTTTTTTTTAAACAACCCCTCTGGGTTATCAATGTACTTTGAAAGGATTTTAACCAACTTTATATCAGATTCCTACCTTTTTCTGTTCTGAGGATAAAACTGTTTGTATCATTACTGTATGCCCTTTCTAGACTGATTCCTGAAAGGGAGGGTCTGTGTTCATTATAATAACTTGGTGAATTTAAAGGGTAACTCCACTTTCGTGGGGAAAAAAATGGCAAATAAATGAAAAATAATATAGCGTGTACAATTGCGATACAAGTCATATTGTAATTGAATAGTATTAAAAATTACCTTTCCTTTTCAATCTGCAGCCCCTGTAATTTTCTACAAATGCAAAGCAACATGGCTACATGGAGTTGTTCTGTACACAGAGTGTATACTGACCACTCCCCAGAAACATAATTTCCTGCTTGTGTGATTGGCTCAACAATTTTCCCAGAAGTCTGCCTAAAATACAAGTCAGATTTCAGGCATCCCCTGCAAAAAATTTCATTTTTAGTGAGATGTTCCCAATAGGAACACATCTAAAGGGATGCAGGTCCAACAGATTTCCTCATTAGTGCTCTGCAGCTGCCACAGCTGACTGATAATTATGAAACCACTCCCATTAGACTCACTCACCCCACAAGCACAGACAAACACACATGGATTTCTTCAGAATAACAAAAGGTAGGAATCTGCAACAAAGGTTGTTATAATCCTTGCAATGTACATCGCCCAGAGGTGAATGTTGTTTTCTCAACAAAAGTGGAGTTACGCTTTAAGTGTTCTAATGAGGAAAATTACAGTGGCTGCACTCCTTTAGAAGCAGTTAACCCTTAGGAAGTATTTAACCAAAATGAGATTCTGATTGATAGCCTAAAGTGTTTCTTGTATCCTAGTGCAGACTTTGGGGAAAATCAATGAGCCAATCACACAGGCAGGAAATTACATTTCTGGGGGTGTTCTCTACACTAATTGTGTAGAGAACACCTTCAGTTTGCCAAAGACATTGACTTTTGTGATAGTTGTAAAAAACTGCACTGGCCTAAGATTGAACTGGAAATGTAATGTTTAAGAACATTAAATACAACAATGGTTTGTGTAGCAATCTTATATGTTATATCAATTTTCTAATTTTACAAAAGTGCAGTTCTCTTTTAAGCTCAAGAGGCTTAACTCATGAGTTAAAGGCATTGTCAACTTTCAAATGTGTTTATTGTTTTAAGTTGGTATTACTTGTTGGCAGTTTGTTGTGTCATGGCGGATCAATTCCCCTATGTCAGTGATGGCGAACCTTGGCACCCCAGATGTTTTGGAACTACATTTCCCATGATGCTCATGTAGTTCCAAAACATCTGGGGTGCCAAGGTTCGCCATCACTGGCCTATGTTCATGTATTGCTTCAGCTAGCTTGTCCCTTTTTGCCAAGGGGACAAGACAACTTCCTGTTCTGGGTCACACAGCATCTAATGCATTCCTTGTCATACCCTCTGTGTTTGTTCGCAAATGTGGGAGTACTAACACATCATCTCCAAAGTGCAAGTGAGCTCTCTGTGTGTCTGTGAATATGCTTATAAAAGAAAAAGTAAATAAAAAAATAAATAAAAAAGTACTGGGAGCCTGAATGATCATTGATTGATTAGGGGTGTCACCCAGGTAATAAAGGCAAGGTGTATTCACAAAGCATATAGTCATCCAAAAACAAGACAGAAAATAAGTGAACACCCAAAGGCTACCTCTTATTGTTTTATTAAGTTAGTAGAACAGCATCACAAGGTATACATAGTGTAATCCACAGTGTCCATCTCCACTCTGAAAAATGGCATCAACCATGCATCCCAGCAAGACCTAGGACAGTGTGTACAGGGAGATATCTTAATATCTATCAGAATACTGGGTCCCATACAGTCTGGGTATCCGTGTAATACTGCCTATGATATCGGTCTCCATGTAGTTCATTTACTCACTATCCCGCTTCCTTCCAGCGACTTTTCTGTATGTGTTGAAATCGCCAGGCATCCTTGGTTTGAATAGCCTTACAGCAGGTGCGATCAAATCGGAGGTGATGTATATTCTAAATTGTGCTGGTGCAGATGGGTGTCCTGTACAAGTGTCGAGTAACACCAGCTGGTTAGTCAGAAGCCGTACTCCCACGTGAGGAAGACAACCAACCAGTCCAATGAAGCACCGATAGCAGGGTAGGGCAACAGGCTATCCAGTTGCCATTAGTTGCCGACCAGCCGCCACAGTTGTACTGCGGGAGAATGACACGGCTGGGCGAAACAACGTTATGTAACGTCGCTTCGCTCTGTGGACATTAGGGGGCGCGTGCGACCCGCCGGAGGCGTGTACGCGCGCCCCCCACTCACCCCCCGAGCTGATGCGAGTGCCCGGTGGTCTCGATCACCACTGGGCTCCTGCGATCGCTCTGGGCACACGGAGAACCGGGAACTGTGTGTGTAAACACACAGTTTCCGGTTCTCTGAAGGGAGAACTGACAGATTCTCTCTTTACACAGAGTATGAACAGAGGATCTGTTAGCTTCCCTGCACAGTCCACATCCCCCTTCGGTTAGAAAACTTCCTAGGACACACATTAACCCTTTCACTGCCCCCTAGTGTTAACCCCTTCATTGCCAGTGACATTTTTACAGTAATCGATGCATGTTTAATCGCACTGATCGCTGTATTAATGCCAATAGTCCCAAAAATGTGTCAAAATTGTCCGACGTTTCCGCCATAATACCGCCATTACTAGTAAGAAAAAAAAATATTAATAAAAATGCCATAAAACTATCCGCTATTTTGTAGACGCTATAACTTTTGCGCAAACCAATCAATATACGCTTATTGCTATTTTTTGTTTTTACCAAAAATATGTAGAAGAATATGTATCGACCTAAACTGAGGAAAAAAAAAAATTTATATATTTTTTGAGGATATTTATTATAGCAAAAAGTAAAAAAATAATGCATTTTTTTCAAAATTGTCGCTCTTTTTTTTGTTTATAGCGCAAAAAAATGTTGTTTTGGAGCCACGTCGCACGACCTCGCAATTGTCAGTTGAAGCGACGCAGTGCCGAATCGCAAAAAGTGCTCTGGTCTTTGGCCAGCCAAATGGTCTGGGGCTTAAGTGGTTAAATCCCATAAATCAAGATTCAAATATTCTCTGCAAGTTTAATCAGGCATGCAGGCTTTCCTGAAAAGCAGGGACTAGAATCTATTACGTTCCCTAGTAAAAGCAGCACATACAGTACACATAAACACTGGCTACGCACACAGTTAACCCTTTGATCGCCCTAGATGTTTAACCCCTTCCCAGCCAGTGTCATTAGTACAGTGACAGTGTATATTTTTAGCACTGATCGCTGTACTAGTGTCACTGGTTTACGCAAAGTTTTTAAAAGTGTCAGTTATTGTTCGATTGTTCGCTGCAATATCGCAATCCTGCTATAAGTCGCTGATCACCGCCATTACTAGTATATAAAATAAAAAATCCATAAATATATCTCATAGTTTGTAGATGATATAACGTTCACATAAACCAATCAATATACACTTATTGGGATTTTTTAACCAAAAGCATGTAGCAGAATACATATTCGCCTAAATTTAGAAAGAAATTAGATTTAAAAAATTTTTTTTTACTGGATGTGTTTTATAACAGAACGTAAAAAATATTGTTTTGTTTTTTTTAAATTGTCTTTTTTTTTGTTTATAGCGCAAAAAATAAATAGGGGAAAAAAAAGACCAGATGGCCAAACGCTGTGCTAAAATTACACTTGAATAACCACTGAATCAAAAAATTATTAAATAAATCAAGAAAATATAAGCAGCCCGCACCAAGAGTCTACAATACAAAACCCAAAATTATTAACCCAAAATTTAAAATTAAATCACCTAGTGGTATAAAAAATACATCAGATATAAATAATTGATATGCACTTAAACCAAATAGCAAATAATGAGCCTCAGATGTGGATCAGAACACTCCACAAGTGCAATATTCAGAATGGCATATAATGTGAGTCTGTTGATCATAGGTGAAATATGATAACGTGCGTGATAAATATTAGTATAAGTCCCAATAAACTTGCAAAAAGAAAAGAGAGAATGGCCAGTGAATAATACGATCAACACTGATGAGAAGAAGAGTCCCTTATCCAATGAAGCGGAACACCCAAGGTGAGTAAGTTGTCTCCTTACCAGCTACGTCCAGGGAATTGAGTCTACCAAAAACCTTAAAGCGGTAGTAAACTCGCTGACTTTTTTTTTTCCCTACACCTGTAAGGGAAAAGGCATAATGAGCTAGTATGGACCGCATTATGAGATACTTACCTTAGAACGAGGCGCCGGCATTTCACCCGGTCCACACCGAGGGAGCTGACATTTCCCCTCGGCGTGTCTTCCGGGTATCGCGGCTCCGGCGTTGTGAGTGGCCAGAGCTGCGATGTTGTCACTCCAGCGCATGCACGCGGGAGACTTTTTTCCGGCAAGGTCCGGTGGCTGCCGGGCTTTCAGCCGAGAATCCCCTGTGCGCATGCACTGCTGCAGTCAGTGGCTCATTGCGGTTTAGGAGATATTTTTTTTACCTACAGGTAAGCCTTATTATAGGCTTACCTGTAGATAAAAGTTTAAAAAATAGGTATACAACCGCTTTAAAGATAATCCAGGACTGTTGTATCTGTATCACCAGAGATAATATAAGGGACCGAGGGCTTCTCCGTCTGTAGTTATCGGTGTCAATGGATAGTGTCTTATCAGATCTCCCTGATATGCTCTCCTTTCTCCCTCCTCAGCAGCCTAACTTCAGCACCATCAAAGCTTCTGTCAGCCTTTCTCTCTAGTTTTCCGATGAATTGAAACACGTTAATGACGACTCTTGGAAGGTTGTGAGGAACAATTTTTGTAAATTTGTAAAAATGTTCCAATCAGAAATTCCGCCTCTGTATAGAGATCTCATGCAAAAGCTACTGAGCAAAATTCCGGTCCCGGGCTCGGGGGGGGGTCTCCGGTGATCAGATGCAGCTGCCTCTCTGTGCGGATCCCGTTAGGTGGGCGGAGCTGGACACACACAGGGCGGTAGGGAGGGGCGGAGACCCGGGGGATCGCTTTATACCGGACACACCAATCCCTCCAGTCACACACGTGTGTGGATGGAGGGATCGGTGTGTCCGGTATAGAGCAAATCACAACATTCCAAGATGTCGTCATTAACGTGTTGCAATTCGTCGGAAAACTAGAGAGAAAGGCTGACAGAAGCTTTGATGGTGCTGAAGTTAGGCTGTTGAGGAGGGAGAAAGGAGAGCATATCAGGGAGATCTGATAAGACACTATCCATTGACACCGCCAACTACAGACGGAGCAGCCCTTGCGTAGTTTCTGGTCCGTCGGAATAGCATACAGACGAACGGTTTTCCCGATAGGAATTGATTCCGTCGGAAAGATTTAAAACATGTTCTATTTCTAGGTCCATCAGAATTTTCGAAAGAAGAAGTCCGATGAAGCCCACAAACGATCAGAATGTCCGATGGAGTGATTCCGTCGGACCTCTTCTGCCGGAAAGTCCGGTCGTGTGTATGCGGCATAATAGTCTGACAAAACTTCAGAAATTGTAACTTTACCCCCTTCCATCCAAAACACAAAGGATTCTTCTTAAAAAAAAAAGTCTTTGGAGGCTGCTGTTTTTTTTCTGTGTACTAAGAAATGGTGAAGAAAACAGACAGCGATGGACTTACAATGCTGGGAACAAATGTATCACTGCCATGTATGTGATATGCCTAAGTCTGCAGAGTAATATTAGCTATTTGACATTTATATAACTTTATTGCACATTAGTTGCCGCTTTAGGCCAACGAAAGCTTTAAAAGTGACAGCGTGTTTTGTCTTACTCATTCCTTGTAGCTCTCAGCTAGTTTAGAAATTTAAATTGAATGAGGATCCAATCTGCTCTACAGGCTATTAAGGCTATACTTCCTGACATACTTTTTACATTGGAAAAGATTAGAACATGTTTCCTTATACCTACATCAAGGGGAAAAGTTCAAAAGATGAAATAAATGAAACATACAAAATATATATATATTTTTTTACCTAAATATAAATCAGTATTAAAGCGGTATTAAACCCAAAACCAAAATGTAGTCTATTGCAGTTTACTGTACCGATCATTGGATGTGGTGGCTGCATTCGTTTTCTTTTTTTTTAAGGCCTTTTCCCTCTATTTTTACCTGGTGATATGGCCAGTAACCCACTTTGTGTATTAGGGTGCCCCCACTCTGGATGAAGGAGCAACAGAGACGTCTTTGGACAGCAGCATTGTCAGTCTGGGGAAGGGGAGGGGATGTTAGATATACAAGCAAATTTAGATACACCAACAAATTGAAGCCAGGCTCCAGCTAACACTTTATAAGCAGTTACAGCAATGATTTTTTTTGTTCCTTTCCGGATAAAGGTTTTACATAAACAAGTAAAAGCTGACCATTGTAAGCACCTCTGTCAGTGATAAATGGTTTGTCTCATCTTTGATCCGTTAAATCGGTAGTAAACTCCAGTGCAAAAATCTTTAGAAATCATAGGACCGCTTCGCTAAACATTTCCCCACACACATCAACAGTAGTTATCCCCAAAGTATTCGTACTATTTTTTCTGATTGATTTCTTCTGTCTGTGTTCCAGACGAAGCTGGCACCATATTTGCGGTGGTCGACTGATTCTGTACAGCGATATACTTCCGTTTTTTCTCCTGTGCCCAAGACATAATATCGCACATGCGCAGTGACCAGTAACAGAGATGGGTCTGAACTCCCACGGGATTGCTATGCAATGCCGTGGATTACTAATGACTAAGGCACGGCATCTGTATGAAGAGACTGATGGCGCACTGAGCATGCTGTCAATGGCGGCCAGAATGCGCCAGTATTATTATAAGTGAACAGTTGCGCTGATATTAACCTCCTATTATTGCACAGTGAACCACCAAATAGTGTAAAATAATTGTAAACATATAGTGAACCATACAAATAAAAATAACTATGTAAATGTAAATATTTCTTCTTTGTGATAATATAAATATAGCAAACCTTCTAGCACAGGTAAAAAAGGGTTTCACATTCCGCTATAAGAAACCAAAGTCTCTGCCAATATGTTCACAAATGTGATTCTAGATAATCAAGCTTTAATAAGTCTCCTGAGTGACAGATGATTCATTCAGAAACTTCACTGGTTGCTGCCATAGATACACTTCCAACTTTCAGCAGGCTTCCATGACATAACATGACATAACAAAACAACAAAGAGAAACAAAATCATTGCACAGATAGTCTAGCCAAACAATCCTTAAATTCTAGAATAACCTCACTCACGCTTCCCCGCAGAGTGTACTGCATATGGAATGATCAGTTGCATATAGCGTATCGCTATGATCTCCTCATACGCCGATAGTGCATACAAAACACTGCTGGTGACATCACAGGCTCCTCCTCCCGACGCGTTGCGTCACTAGTTACGTGACTTTTTCAAGGGTGGCAGAATGTGCCAGTGATGTCGTTCAATCAAAAATTCAGATAAAATCTCCAAAACCATAAAGATTGGGATACCATGAAAGACATCTCACAATGCTTTTCAAGGCGCAGAGTAGATCAGGAGACTTTACTAACAAACAGACTTACTGGCTGGATTACCAGGTGAAAATAGAAGAAAGCCCAAAAAAACAAAAAAAAAAAAACAAATGCACTCATCGCATCTAAAAAATGGTAATCTGTAATATAATAAATGTTTTATTTGGGGTTTAATGCCACTTTAAGTGCCTCTGTTGTGAATTTGAAGCTGGATTTCTCCACAATGCCTATAGCTACAGAGGTGAATGAGGGCTTGTTGGAAAGTTCCTGTCTTTTTACATCTGCAGACTGCTTGTTCTGTTGAAAAACAACAGACTTACTGGTTACATCAATAGGTGAAAATAACGGAAAAAAAGACGAATGCAGTCATCACCTCTAAGAACTGGTAAGCTGCAATATAATAAATGTTTGCTTTTGTGTTTAATACCACTTGAAGTATGATGTGGAATGTTAATCCTTAAAATGAACTAGTAATTTTATACAGTAAATCTAGATTTCCTAGCCCTGTTAGTCGCAGGCACTCCAATGTCATGACGTACAATGCAGAAACCAGACTGCCCATAACCATGAGCGTCAGAGAAAGGAGAAAGGTGAGGAATAAGATAACTATAGTTGCTTTCTTCTTAATTTCCTCTAGATTAAACAAACATTTAATCCTTGCAGTCCAAAGGGAGCTCCACTGCAAGGGTATTTTTTTTTTTTTCTTCTGGATATCAGCTTTAACCACTTCCATACCTGGCCTATTCTGGCACTCCTCTCCTATATGTAAAAATCATCATTTTTTTGCTAGAAAATTACTCAGAACCCCCAAACATGATATATGTTTTTTTTAGCAGACACCCTAGGGAATAAAATGGCGGCCGTTGCAACTTTTTATCTTGCACGGTCTTTTTCAAAAATAACAAAACAGTAAAGTTAGCCCATTTTTTCTATAATGTGAAAGATGATGTTACACTGAGTAAATAGATACCCAACATGTCACGCTTTAAAATTGCGCACACTCAGAGAATGGAGCCAAACTTCGGTACCTAAAAATCTCCATAGGCGACGCTTTAAATTTTTTTACAGGTTACCAGTTTAGAGTTACAGAGGAGGTCTAGTGCTAGCATTGTTGCTTGCGCTCTAATGCACGTGGCGATACCTCACAGGTGTGGTTTGAACGGCGTTTACATGTGAGCGGGTGCGTTCGCCAATGAGCACAATCTACCAGGGTAATTTTATTGTTTATTTTACTTTATTTTTTTTTATTTTCACACTTTCTCTTTTACATTTTTCTATCACTTTTATTACTATTACAAGGAATGTAAACATCCCTTGTAATAGGAATGGTGCGTGATAGGCCATCTTTAGGGAGAGATGCGGGGTCAAAAAGACACAACGCAGGTTGCGCTGGCACACGCATGCACACATCACACATGCGCAGTGGGCGAGATGGACCCGGTGACGTCAGGCGCCAACCGGCGCAGTGACGTGGCAGGGTTGGAGGCCTTTAAAAAGATGCTTAGGGCGGCCCTCACTTAGATGGCTGCCACCCAGGGACAGGCTTCACTATAGGCATTTAAAGGTAAGACCGACTTGCTCAGCTACTGCCAGCGCAACCTGTGTTCTCATGACAGGAAGCTGCTTGGCACTTGCCGTTATTTGTCCCGCTATATGGTCATCATTTTTTTATGTGGACTAACGGCCCATTTCTTTATATATACTTATTGCACCTGTTTCTTTAGCTGTAAGGGACCTTTTGATGGCCACGTTTGACCACTGAACGTCGTTTTTTACAAACACGTTTACCTGCCTTTCCTTGGAACACAGCTGTGTTTTGAGTTCTGCTTTTGATCCCCGGGTGCCATACTACTTACATGCTATCTATTGGGTGGGTTAGTCTTCTGATTGGATTGATGCTCGTTTTCCTCTTCCCATTCCTCGGTTCCTTATTCTTCCCCTTCCTTCTCTGCCAGCCCCCCCCCATGAAAATGTCACCATTATGCTACTTTCTGTACCTGCCACCGTGACTTGATTTTATTTAAACATTATGTTAATGTTTTACAATTGTGTGGCCCTCTGTACTTGTTAGGAGCTACACTTAGGTCTCCCTATATTTACTAAAATTGAGCACCACAGGATTAAAAATACTGTATGTAAGACTACTGAGTCACTGCTGGAAAGGGAAGACCAGGGCGAAATGATCCGCTGACAGAGCAAATTTAATGACTTTAATGATTCTGCAGTGAACTTTGGGGATGATTTACTCCACAGTGCCTTCAGCTACAATTGTCAGTGAGGGCTTGTTTTGAGAGTATTCTACCTTTTGTTCAGAACAGAGCAATTCTTGAATGTCCTAGGAAAAGATTAACTTCAAATCGACTATATTTAATTCTCTTCTCAGATATACAAGCATTTATCAATAACCATTGTGCAGATCAGTACAATGTTTGTTGTGTAATGTTTGTGCCATAATATAAATCTAGATCTTCGTTGTCTATGTATTCAAGTCAGTCCATATTAACAAGTCATTTGCAGCAGCTCACATACTGTATGTTATAAAATTCTACATTTGCATTGTTAAATTTATCAACTTATTTGCATATGAAATACCAGGTCAAAGTCAGTTTATTGATTTCAAAAGGTTATCACTGTGAAAGGATATTGCTGCAGTAGTCAATTCTATGATTTCATTATTAACTTATATTTATTTCCTGTCTTGTTTTTGACAAGGTTATCTTCTTCCAATAAATTACTAATCAAAGGTAGGGGCTGACTTTTTACTTCACTTTGTTACCTATTGTTATAAATGAAAAACACAGCTAAGTCATTGATAGACAGACAGACAGACAGACAGACAGACAGACAGACAGACAGACAGACAGATAGATAGATAGATAGATAGATAGATAGATAGATAGATAGATAGATAGATAGATAGATAGATAGATAGATAGATAGATAGATAGATAGATAGATAGATAGATAGATAGATAGATAGATAGATAGACTATATTACCAAAAGTTCTGGGACACCTGCCTTTACACACACATGAATTTTAATGGCATCCCAGTCTTAGTCCGTAGGGTTCAATATTGAGTTGGCCCACCCTTTGCAGCTATAACAGCTTCAACTGTTCTGGGAAGGCTGTCCACAAGGTTTGGGGATTGTGTCTATGGGAATGTTTGACCATTCTTCCAAAAGCGCATCTGTGAGGTCAGGCACTGATGTTGGATGAGAAGGCCTGGCTCACAGTTTCTGCTCTAATTAATCCCAAAGGTGTTCTATTGGGTTGAGGTCAGAACTCTGTGCAGGCCAGTCAAGTTCCTCCACCCCAAACTCGCTCATCCATGTTTTATGGACCTTGCTTTGTGCACTGGTCCAAATCATTTGGTGGAGGGGTGATTATGATGTGGGGTTGTTTTTCAGGGGTTGGGCTTGGCCCCTTAGTTCCAATGAAAGGAACTCTTAAGGTGTCAGCATACCAAGACATTTTGTACAATTTCATGTTCCCAACTTTGTGGGAACAGTTAGGGGATGGCCCCTTCCTGTTCAAACATGACTGTACAAAACAAGGTCCATAAAGACATGGATGAGCGAGTTTGGGGTGGAGGAACTTGACTGGCCTGCACAGAGTCCTGACTTCAACCCAATAGAACACCTTTTAGATGAATTAGAGCAGAGACTGCGAGCCAGACCTTCTTGTCCACATCAGTGCCTGACCTCACAAATGCACTTCTGGAAGAATGCTCAAACATTCCCATAGACACACTCCTAAACCTTGTGGACAGCCTTCCCAGAAGAGTTGAAGCTGTTATAGCTGCAAACGGTGGGCCAACTCAATATTGGACCCTACAGATTAAGACTGGGATGCCATTAAAGCTCATATGCATGTAAAGGCAGGTGTCCCAATACTTTTGGTAATCTTGTATAGATTTCGGAAGCCAGTGGCGTCGCTAGGGGTTGTTTTTTGGGGCTATAGTCCTGAATCTGGGGCCAATAGTCCCGAATCCAAAGGGTCCCAATCCACAGGGCCGTGGCCCACTACTGGCCCGTGGCCTCTCTGCAGCCATGCGGCGGGCAGCACGGGAGAGCCAGGGAGCAGGCAGGCAGCACTGGAGAGCTGGGCTGGTGAGAGAGCAGAGAGATTACATCATCTCTCACCGCCCGCCCTGCATCACCATTGTTACGCCTCCACAGTGCAGCCACGGGCAGCAGAGAGATTACATCATCCTTACATCACTGCCCACCCTCTCTCTGGTGACCCTGATGTAGGGAGCGGCTCTCTGGGGACTCTGCGGTAAGCCCCCTACTTACATCAGGGTCTCCAGAGAGCCCCCCTACTTACATCAGGGTCTCCAGAGAGCCCCCCTTACATCAGGGTCCCCAGAGAGCCACCCCTTGTATCAGGGTCTACAGAGAGCCTCCCCCTTACATCAGGGTCCCCAGAGAGCCCCCTTTGCATCAGGGTCCCCAGAGAGCCCCCCACTTACATCAGGGTCCCCAGAGAGCTCGTCCTTACATCAGGGTCCCCAGAGAGCTCGTCCTTACATCAGGGTCCCCAGAGAGCCTCCCCCTTGCATCAGTGTCCCCAAAGAGCCCCCTCCACTTACATCAGGGTCCCCAGAGAGCCCCCTCCTTACATCAGGGTCCCCAGAGAGCCTCCTTCTTGCATCAGTGTCCCCAAAGAGCCCCCTCCACTTACATCAGGGTCCCCAGAGAGCCCCCTCCTTACATCAGGGTCCCCAGAGAGCCTCCCCCTTGCATCAGTGTCCCCAAAGAGCCCCCTCCACTTACATCAGGGTCCCCAGAGAGCCCCCTCCTTACATCAGGGTCCCCAGAGAGCCTCCTTCTTACATTAGGGTCCCCAGAGAGCCCCTCCTTAAATCAGGGTTCCCAGAGAGCGTCCCCCTTACATCAGGGTGGCTCTCGGGGGACCCTGATGTAATGATAATTTATAATGTAATATATACACTGCTGTGAAAAAGTATTTGCCCCCTTCCTGATTTTTTTTTCTTTTTTTGCATATTTCTCACACTAAAATGATTCAGATCATCAAACAAATTTTAATATTACACAAAGATAGCCCGAGTAAATCCAAGGTGCGTTTTTTAAATTATTATTTCATTTATTAAGGGAAAAAAAGCTGTTCAAACCTGCCTAGCACTATGTAAAAAAGTAATTGCCCCCTCCCATGCTGAATCATGAATGAACTGTGATTAACCACAATGTTTTTAGAAACTTGAGTTAAATTTCACTTGCCACACCCAGGCCTGATTACTGCCAGACCTGTTGAATCAAGAAATCACATACATAGAAGCTGTCTGACAAAGTGAGGCATGCTAACAGATCACAAAAAGCCACACATCATGCCACAATCTAAAAAAATTCAACAACAGATTAGAGACAAAATAATGTATCGGTCTAGGAAGGGTTTCAAAGCCATTTCTAAGGCTTTGGAACTCCAGTGAACCACGGAGAGAGCCATTATCCACAAATGGAGATAACTTGGAACAGTGGTGAACCTTCCCAGGAGTGGCCTGCCTACAAAAATTACTCCAAGACCATGACAACGACTCATCCAGAAGGTCATAAAAGATCCCAGAACAACATCTAAAGAACTGCAGGCCTCACTTGCCTCAGGTAAGATCAGTGTTCACGATTCAACAAGAAGAAAGAGACTGGGCAAAAATGGCATCCATGGGAGTGTTCCCAGGCCAAAGCCTCTGCTGACCACAAAGAACACAAAGGATCATCTCACATTTACCAAAAAACATCTTGAATATCCCCAAGACTTTTAGGCAAATATTCTGTGGACTGCTGAGACACAAATGTTACTTTTTGAAAGGTGTGCGTCCCGTTACATCTGGCATAAAACTAATACAGCAATTCATAACAAGAACATCATACCGACAGTCAGACATGGTGGTGGTAGCGTAATGGGCTGGGGCTGCTTTGCAGCTTCAGGACCTGGACGACTTACCATAATTGATGGAACCATGAATTCTGAGCTCTACCAGGAAGGAGAATGTCCAGCCATCAGTTCATGACCTTAAGCTCAAGTGCACTTGGGTTATGCAGCAGGACAATGATCCGAAACACAACAGCAAGTCCACCTCCAAATGGTTTAAACAAAGCAAAATTTAGGTTTCAGAGTTGCCTAGTCAAAGCCCGGACCTAAATCCAATTGAGATGCTGTATCATGACCTTACACAGGACGTTCATGCTGGAAAACCCTCCAATGTGGCTAAATTAAAACAATTCTGCAAAGAAGAGTGGGCCAAAATTGCTCCACAGCAATGTGAAAGACTCATTGCCAGTTATCGCAAATGCTTGATTACAGTTGTTGCCACCAAGGGTGGCACAACCAGTTATTAGGTTTAGGGGGCAATTACTTAAAAACTGCATTTTGTATTTACTCGGGTTATCTTTGTGTAATAATTAAATTTGTTTGATGATCTGTGTCATTTAAGTGTGACAGATATGCAAAGAAATAAAAAATCAGAAAGGGGGCAAATACTTTTTCACAGCTGTGTATATACACACACGTATATTATATACATGTGTATGCCTGCCAAAGCATATGCCTTGCTTTACTTTGCTGCTATAGGCTTTAGCCCCAGATCTTTTGTAGACCTAGCAACGACCCTGGCGTAAGCTCACATCTCTTTTTTTCTGCCCATCACTCTCTATAAAATAATGTAGTGGTATAGACTATACTCCCTCTCTCAGTTTCTCTCTCTCTCTGTATATACCTATCATTTCACCCTTTCCACTGTGCCGATGTAACCCACCCTGCCCCTCCTCCACTGCCCTCCTACAGCTTTGGCACTGAGTTCACCAGCATCCTGCCACAACAATTACCTATGGCTTTTGCATATGCAGTAGAATGCCTTAGACCAATATGGGGCAAGAGAATGATCTGTCTTCAAGCCCCACTGAAATATATGTGCTTCTACTGCAAGTGTATAGGAAGAACCCCCGACCCAGCATATAGTAATAGTGCTGCTAAACTCCTCTAACCTCCAGGAATCAGCTGCTGGCGCAGAAGGTCTCCCATCAATAATAATTTATTTGCAGCTTTATTGGTAAATCATGTGATACGTAGAAGCCACAAATAAATTATTAGTCTTGGGAGACTTCCTGTGCTAGGAACCGATTGCCGCAATCTGAGAAGAATGCTGCAGGTTGGAGTAGATCAGCACACTGTTATTGAATGCCAGGTCTGCTGTGGCGATATTGTAGAGTCTTCGGATGACAGCAAAAGTGGCACCAATACCTGGTGCAGTAGCTACTACTCATGCAAAGCAACATTTAAATGTAGACCAGCACCATCCACAGCAGCCATACACACTGGGTGAGCACCCACCATGGGGATGACATCATGTGAGTGACACCAACACCTGGAGCATTACAACTTCTGTTTATTGCATACACACTGGGAAGCACATCCAGAATGGTCCATACAGCAGGTCATGGGACATGACTTTCAATTTCTGGTCCCATCAGTTCACACTACCCCCCACACACACTCTAGGTTCTTTTGCAGTTTACATGGGCACAGCAATCTTAAATCCAGCAGCCTACACCATCTGCAACCACCCCCAACCTTCAATGCCAGCCTGTGAGCTCGCTATCACTGCACCAATGCATTTGTCGCCAATGTACCAATGCGCACGTCTATGTTCTCTGCCAGTTCAGTGAGGTGGCCTTCCAAACTTGTATGCTAAAGGTAATATAAAGGTAATGCTAAAGGTAATATAGGCTTTTTTTTTTTTTTGATAGAGTAAAGGAGGGTTTTAAACTCTGTCCAATTTTTTTGACATCTGTTTTCCATTGGGGAGATTTACCTTCACTTCCTGTCCCATAACCAAAACAGGAAGTGAGAGGAAATCCCTGCAAATTTAGGGAATACCTTGGGGCCCCCCAGGTGTCATGTACAGCAAAGGATACAGGCACTTGCCTCATTGACTTGGCTTTTTAGCAAAAGCAAAAAGATTGTATGTAATAGTTTAGTGTGTGGTACTATTTGAGGGTAGTGATATACATGGTAGGCCTGACTTGTACCAAATATACAGCACAGAGCACATCTGTTGGATACTTTGCTTGTTTTGTGAAACTCAAGGATTATGGGAATTGAATATGCTTTACATAAACCTGACCTAGATAGCATTCCGGAGTGCCTTCTGTTAACTTTCTTATGATTTTCTTAGCCCCCAAGCATTGGAAACCTAAAATTTGAAGTCAGAACTATGCCACAAAGCATTATTTGCATTATTTATATATTTTATGCTGCACCTTCTAAAGAGAGATGTATCAACTTTGCTGCAAAAGTTTTCTACACAATTACCAATTACTCCTGGTGCTGCTCAAAGTAGCACTGCATCAATATAAAACCTCTCTGACCACTTTTCAAAGGAACTAATTTACTAATAGAAATATGCAGGCTGCCATCACTTAGATCATCCTTTGAAAATGTCTGGCTGTCAGGTCAATCCATTAGCTTTAATATATCCGCTGTCACTGACCTGGAACAAGTTTGTCAGCAGTTACAACTTCATCTCAACTTCAATTGCTGCATACTTGTTCCTGGTTAGTGGTTTAAAGTAACATTAAATCCAAAAAGAAAAAAAAAATAATATATTGATGCTTACCAATCCTTAAATCGAACGCCTGCATAGTGTTATTTTTTTTTTTTGCTTTTTTTCGTTTATTTTCATATTTCACTATTTTCAGGGTGTCTGAATGGAGAAGTAGGGTCCTTTCACACGAGCGCTCCACCTAGCGGACTCCGCTGTGCTCAGTGGGGGATCGCTCTGTTGATCCCTGCTGAGCAGGCAGATGACAGATGAAAAAGAGAGTGTAGCGCTTAAAATAAACAATAAAAATTCATCAGAAACAATAAACGTTCGATCAATCAGCACAAAGTCCATTTAAGGTGTCTTCATATATGGAGGGAAAGTAAGACCATCACCCAATAAAACTGACCCTTACCATCAGTGTATAGGGTATACACGTTTAAATGTGGATAGATAGATAGCGGCACCATCAATCCTTTCCTACAAACGCTGTTCCACTCCACATGCGGTTTAAGCTGATCCTCCACATGAAAGACCTTTAAGGGTAAGGAAATCACTCCACTCCCAGAAAAGATCTACTGCAGGCAAGCTCCAGCATCCACCTGCACAGCACACCTGAGTGCAGACACCGAGCCGGAAGATTATTAAAAATTGTTTTATTACAGGCAGGTGACAGGTCTGTCTCCACTCACTGTAATAATCTAAAATTATTAACACAATTTAAGAAAAATGAAAAAAGAGTCACACATTAATATTACATGACTGTACTTCATTTTCAATTTCATTGCTTAAAACAGCCCTCGAAGAGACAACACCATGGATTATATGGAAGCCCCAAACGCTTCAGTTTTATTTTGCTAATGTCTTATAATTGCAGCATCCTATTGCGTAGCGATTCTCCAGTTTTGTCTGGTAATGCAATATTAGTGACAAATGTCTGACCTGATTTGTATAAGTTTTCTGTTTATAGCTTGCAAAATACTTATATTAAGCATTTAATAATTGTGACTTTTTATCTCTACTATAACTTACTCCCACACATTTCAGTATTTTTTAGTGCATGTTAACTGTGCTAGTCATTCCACGGTTTCTGATCTACCGAATCATAAACTTTGCTATATTTTTCACAATTAATATCAGTCAGGGCATGTGGCATTCTACAGCATTATGGCAATAGATCACATGCTCTTAAAGCTGGCATAAATAGGATCAGTTAAGATGGCTCTGTCCAAAGATTATAAACCAAATCAACTTGGTGATACTGCTGGTTTTATTGACCATAATAAAGTGATTCTATAGGTTCTTTCTTTTAAAATAATAAACATATTTGTCTACCAATGCTTTTGCACAGAGCAGCCCAAACCTCCTCTTCTGGGGTCCCCCACCAGTGCTCCTGGCTCCTCCTACCTTCTGAGCTTCCCCATAGCAAACTGATTGCTGATCTTGATGTGGGCTATGTGTGTCTGTTGGCACACACAGGGTAGGTCAGCCCCTCCCCCGGATCCCTTCTCACAAGATTTGATTGCCAATGGTTCCCACTGCTGCCTCTATGTCCAATGAGGAGAGAGAGCAGCGCTGGTACTCCAGGGCACAGTGATGGATCAAGATCGGGATCAGGTAAGTATTTAGGGGGTCTAAGGGAATCTGATCACAGAAGGTTTTTAACCTTAATGCAGAGAATGCAATAAGGAAAAAAACCTTCTGCCTTTACAACCACTTTAACCAAAACTGATATTTTCATTTTTTGTTGCTGTATTCAAGCCATCCTCTTTAAAGGGACCATAACCCAAATAAGAGGGACACATATCTCCCATCCAGGACCATCCCTGGTGTCCTCTACAGCAGTGGTCATCAACCCAGTCCTCAGGGCCCACTAACAGGCCAGGTTTTATGTATTACCTTGGGGAGATGCAGACTAGAATACTGCAATCACTGAGCGGCAAATTATATCACCTGTGATGTATTTCAGTTATCTTGCAAAGCTGGCCTGTTAGTGGGCCCTGAGGACAGGAGTTGATGACCACTGCTGTACAGTGTATTTTTTTTAACAGAAGAAGCTTTAATAAATGTTTTGCAAGGTTGCAGTCAACAGTGTAAAAGACAAGAACAATTCAGTTGGTACAGTGGGATACGTTACTACTAGATATGATACTACAATGGATTGAGGCAGGAGAATGTGCATGGGGGGCACCTAGGCATAAACAGTAGTAGGTACCATACATAAACATACATGTGTAATGGGGAAGTGGTAAGGTAAATTAGTTGTCCAGGTGGAGGCCAAAAGCCAGTGTAAGGTAGCCATTTCAGGTATACATAGGCCTGTGAGTGTCTAATTAAATGGTGGCCACGTGATGGCCAGAAGGGAGGATAAGGGGAAGGGGTAAGGGGGGGAGAGAAGAAGAGGAGGGAGCAGGGAAGGAAGGGATGGGTAAGAGAAGGGGGGACAGGGACAAAGGATTTTATTAAATTTCAGCAGGCGCATCTTGTCCATGGTCATCTATCCAAACCAAACATAACTTATCAGATTTTTTAGGACAGTTTCTATTCCCAAACATTATCTTATAAAGAGGCATAACTGAGTTAATAGTCTTTTTCCAGGTAGACACAGTCATAGGCGTGGGCAATTTCCAGTGCAACAAGATTTCCTGTCTTGCGTAAAAAGTCACATAGGTGAGAAATAACTTAGTATGTCTGATTGTCTCTGTGTCCACCATTATATCTAGTAAAAGGAAGAGTGGGTCAGATCTCAAGGCCAAGTCACACGTATCATTAAAGCGGAGTCCCGGATGTTTTTTTTTTGTTGTTTTTAAATAACCCCAGTGACAGTAGCTGCTTGTGCATTAAAAATCGGCTTGTGCTGTATATTATAGAGTTTTTCCCGCCTTTGTGCACGTCTAAGGACTTACTTGGAAGTCCTGATAATTCAAGGAGCCATCCTGATTGTGGGCATCTGAAGCCTGCTGGTACTCCCCTCTGGGATTAGGTGCAACAGTTGCCTATCTGTGCCTAGCATTGGGTCATTTACGGTTGTGAAATAATGCCGTGCTACCAGTGGGGAATGCCCATTGACTTCTGGGATTGATGACACTGCTATCCCAGAAGCCAATGGGAAAAGGAAAATGAAGTACATCGCCACGGCGAGGATGAACGGAAGGACATTGTTTTCCCTCAACAAAAGGTAAAAGATGAAAAAAAAAAAAACTATCCGAAAATGAATGGGTTCAGCAATAATTGCAGTCATTGCTGTAAATTAGGGTGGAACTCTGCTTTAAGAGCATCAGCCACTGTTTCCCAAAACGGACGGATCATAGGCCAGTTCATAGGCAAAGTATTTCCCAATCATAGGCAAAGGGCAGGAATATGACCTAACTGCATTTTTTTCTTAAAGTGGTTTTAAACCATTACATATAGCCAATAAATCAACTAGCCTCAGATGATACACAGAATTTAAAACAAATCCTCCTACATAAGTTGTACCAATTTATCTGCGGCCCTCTCTCCTCTACAGGTATTCAAAGTGAATAGTTGTCTGCGGCCCTCTCTCCTCTACAGGTATTCAAAGTGAATAGTTGTCTACGGCCCTCTCTCCTCTACAGGTATTCAGAGTGCATAGTTTTCACAGCATTTTTGAGCTTCAGCAGGCAGAGAGCAGGGAACAGATGTAATCTGAGACCTGAGTGGAGGGAGTGGGCATACCTTTCCTACAGGTCACATAGGGAACCATGCAAAGCTAAGACTGAAAATCACCTACTGTGTCAGGATAAATGATTAGAAGTGATTCTGCAGATAGCAGAGGGAGGAGGGAAATAACAGAAATTACACTCTGTGTTTTCGATAGAGACAAGTATACACTACAGAAGTATGTGCTTTGTTCATTATTCATCTCAGAGATTTACAATCACATTAACTGCAGAAGAGAAAAGTCAGGTCAGCAGCCTGGGTATGCTGTTTTTTGGAACTGGATGGAAATAAATACAATTCCTTTTGGAGGTAAAGTACCTCCATTATCTGTTTTTTGGGTGCATTTGGTCTTTGTCTAGAGTTTAACTTTACATTTAAAGTGGAGTTCTGCCCACATTTATTTTTTTCTTTTCGGAATCCCCTCTGCTTCTATGCGATAATATACATTAACGCATGTATATATTTCAATCCCATTCCCAGTACATTTTTTTTATAATTCACTTTATTTTTGTCTTCCTGATCCATCTTGATTGTGGGCATTGAAGCCCACTAGGACTCTCTTCCGGGATAAGGTGCATGCTGGCTACCTCCCGACCTCCCGATCTTGCCTATGCACATTGTAAGCCGGGCGTATCGCTGACAGTACGTAGATCTACCTTTGATCGCGTCATTTCCCGTTTTGAAAGGACGTAATGCAATCCTTCGGCGCTGCTCATTGACTCCTGGGAAGCGATGACACACATATCTCAGGAGCCAAGGCGCCGCATGATATGAAGTAAATTGCCGCTATCCGGAAGTGGCAGGTTAGAAGGGACCCATGGCAACAATGCAGACAGAGTAAGTAAAAAAAAAAAAAATTTGGCCCAAATGTTGTTGTTCATGCAGAAAGCTGCTGATTGATGTAAACATGATATTACGGGTGGAACTCCGCTTTAAGGTACAAAGGACTTCTTAACCAGATACTTTGTAGATGCTTTGGCAGCACGAATCAAAGAGTTACCAAAGACACCAACACAGGATGGAACTGTGGGAGCCTAAAGTAGAGCAGTGCCACGTCCTAAATATTAGTTGAATGAATAAAGAAAGTAGAAAAAATTGACTTTCCAGGCAGCAATTATAGAAAAATAAACAATAATATTTTATTAACAATTAATACATAACAATAAAAAACGCTTAAAATACTGCAAACTAATTGCAATAGCAGCGAAACCTCTCCAATGTGGACTATAAATGTCAGAAATCATGCCATATGGGACATGTGTGACTTAAATAGATAATAACATTTACTGTAAGCTCATAGGCTCTACATGTTTTGCGAAAGCTCGCTTCTTCAGGAGCTTAAAAAGCGTTCTAAGGAGAGAAAGAGGCAGTCAATGATTGTAACTAGGGTTGCACCGATACTAGTATCGGTATTGGTGCCGATCAGTGTTAATTTAGTCGACTAAAATGACTAAAACACTAAATGAATACTATTTTACTCGACTAAAATATGACTAAAACTAAAACAATTGAGATGACTAAAATACGACTAAAACTAAAATGGCATTTTAGTCAAAAGACTAAAATGGGACTAAAATTAAAATGGCATTTTAGTAAAAAGACTAAGACTAAAACTAAATTGAAATTTGACTACAAAAATAACACTGGTCTGTAGTGCATGTTCATACCTCAATACCTTAAATAATAGCAACAGATGAGATTTTTCACTCCAGCAGTAAATACTGAGTTTGGAAATTGTAGAGAAATGTTAACTAATGCATTACAATGTAATTACACCCATTCAATATCAGACGACTAAATTGAGTTTTAGTCGACTAAAATGTACTGGAGATTTTAGTCGACTAAAAGGTAGGACATTTTAGTCGACTAAAATGTACTGGAGATTTAGTCGACTAAATATAACTAAAACTAAAACAATTGCAGAAGACTAAAAATGGGACTAAAACTAAAATGCCATTTTAGTCCTAAGACTAAGACTAAAACTAAATTGAAATTTGCTGCCAAAATTAACACTGGTGCCGATACTGAGTACTTGCGCAAGTATCGGTACTCGTGCAAATGCACTGATGCCTGAAACGATACTTTCAGGCTCTTTGAGCTGTCAGTGGGGATGAACAAATGTTCCTCTGTTTAACCTCTTATTAACCCTTTATTATTTTCCTGCTTTTTTTTTTTATGTTCACGTCTATTTTATAAACGATAATTAATTCAAACTTTTTTTGTTTGCTTTGTTAGTGAATATTTTCACACATACTGTATATATTAACATATATTTACACATTTCACAATAAAAAAGCGCAAAATTAAAAAACAAAATCAATTTATTTAAATTGTAAATTACTTTTCAATGCTTTGTAGCAACAGTTGCAGTAGGTATCGGTAATTGGTATCGGCAAGTACTAAAAAAAAGTATCGGTACTCGTACTCATTGTAAAAAAAATGGTATCGGTGCATCCCTAATTGTAACAATTGTGTAATCATCTAAATATAACATAAATATGAAAAAGAAAAAGAGTGTGAAAAACTGCAGGACATCAAAGGGCGGCCAAGCAACAGGCATGCAGGGTGCGCAGCAAGCAACATGTGGGGATGTGCCAGATAGAAAGTAATAAATCAGTAGCCATATATAGCAAGGGGGGAAAATAGAATCCCCAAATGTGTCAACATCAAAGAGCATAAGTATAAGGCAACCAAACACCACATGTACCTACTAGTGTGCAAATAGAAAAGCACAATCATGCAATCTAGGTATACCTGTGTGTAAATCAGTAGCAACTGGAATCTTTAAATATTAACTCATAATAGGCTGGGCAATAAAGACGGAATCTATAAACATATATATAAATATATAGGAGGGTAGTATTAAAAGTAACCCCATATAAAACCAGAAAGGGTAATAGCTGAGAGGTATAACATTAGTCTCACCTGATATTTATAGTTAGTAAATTTAGAAGATGTCAGGGGCAAAACAATAGGCTTTGGACCAGCATTGAACCCAGAAAGCTAAACATCGTGGGAAGATGACATATACTAGCACTGGAACAGCATAAAGAAACAAACACAGGGCTTCAAATCCACATCATCCGCAAAAGCAAAAGCAAAAGCGCAACCAAGAAGAAAAAATGTTTATATGGTGACAATTCTGCCCTTTTTTTCATATATTGATTGGTTGTTATGTATTAATTGTTGATAAAATATTATTGTTTATTCTTCTATAATTGGTGCCTGGAAAGTCCATTTTTTCAACATTCTTTATTCATTCTACTTTGGCAGCACAGTGTCTGCATTGAATTTGCATATTCTCCATATTCTGCTTGCGTAGATCTCCTCTCTGACTTCTTCCACACTACAAAGGCATGATGGTATGTATATTGCCCCAAACATGATATTATACTAGGTGCACCAAATACATCTGACTCACTATCCAGCCCAAAAGTATATAAAGTGCCCAGGGAGTCCCCAGGGAGAAAAGCGGTAAACTATTCAAATTAATCTATCCTATCACAGAACCACAAGAATAAAAAAAAATAATAATCTGGTAATATAACATATACATTTAAAGTAATGTGTTGCATATTAAGGAACCTAAAACATGGTAACATTTGATACAACCAGGCTTTGATAGTTATGAGATATGTCCTCTGTTGAACTGCATGCAGTTTTTTTTCCAGTGCACACAGCCAGATAGTGGTGTGAACCGGGCGTAAAGGGAACAAGGTGTTTTACCTTGTCGTGTGGTGGGACTGTAAGTAGAATATCCGCCCAACTCGATACCACCACATCTGGTATAAATGGGCCCTGACTTAATATTTGCTGCTCTCAGGCTGCATTGATACATTGATACAGGAGCATTTTCATTGCTACGATCACATGCGCGATGATATTCTGTGCCACAAACTATTAATGGCACACTAATGTACTGTATTTACATAAGCAAAAGAGAAATACTTGCCCCTCAGTGTGTATTTTTATTGCTTTTGTTATCTTTAGGTGTACTGTAAAAAATTATTCACAGATATTTTTTTAGTCCATGAAATGGGCACTCTCAAAGTAATCCACGTCAATGCACGTACAAAAATGTGCAAATGTGCCGAAAGGACTTTACCCTAACTATAAAGTATGGGAAAGTGCTAAATGGGAACATTTTTATCAGCTGCCTTCTCATTATGTTTTTTAATTAAACCAAATTCTTTAATGGGGGTATAGAAACAGGACAGCATAAGCACTAGAATCATAAGCATTCAGCGATACTTCATATCCTTCTTTATAGGGATTTTAATAGATTACCTAAGAGACTTTAAAGATTTGCCAACAGCAACACATGCTGCATTATATTTGTGACATATAATATATTATGAACCAAGCTTATTTTCCTAATTGAGATCCTGGATTTAAAAACGTGTCCATTTTCATTATTTATATTTTAATAGGGCATTTTTCTGCCCATTCATTTTATGCCATAAACAGCCAAAATAATTAGCTCTCCAGTGTAATCTATACAAATAACCACTTTTTGCAATGCATTATGCTAATGTACTTTGCCAGTAAACATGAAAATGCATCAAACTTCAGAACAGTCTTTGGATTTTTTTCTTTTGTTACGCTAAATTATAAAGTATAATTATTATCTAGACTTTAAGTAGCTTAAACGACAGTCTTTCACTGAGTTAGGAATAATGTGATTTCTTTGCTAAGGGTTACCATTAGTTTTCATTTCCTGGGCACAGTCCGTATGGAGGTACATTTGTCCTTCACTCCTCCCCTGGGGCTCAAATCTCTTTCAAAGTTACCAGGTAAAGATTTAAACTTTTTTTTCTTTACTTATTTTGAACCTTCTTTGAGCAGAATTGTTGTTAGACCTCAGGCCACCTCCTAAGTGCTATGGGTGTCGGGTAAGTAATCACTCTTATAGTGCATGTTAAAGGAGGATGATGTGGCCAGATGCAATAAATTTAACAGCTCTTTCTCAGCACTACTATTAGATCATCCTGTCTGGCTCAAACTAAGGTATTGCTACTTCCGTAAACTTGGTGCAAATGGTGAGATCACATTGCTAGAGTTATGCCCTGTACACACGATAGGATTTGTGATAGGACCTCGTTGTCGGAAATTCAGACCGTGTGTAGGCTCCATCACACATTTTCCATAGGAATTTCCGACACACAAAGTTTGAGAGCAGGCTATAAAATTTTCCGACAAAATCTGATCGGTTAAATTCCGATCGTGTGTACACAAATCCGACGCACAAAGTGCCACGCATGCTCAGGATAAATTAAGAGACGAAAACTATTGGCTACTGCCCCGTTTATAGTCCTGACGTACGTGTTTTACGTCAACGCGTTCAATACGATCGGATTTTCCGACAACTTTGTGCGACGTTGTGTATGCAAGACAAGTTTGAGCCAACATCCATCGGAAAAAATCCATGGATTTTGTTGTCGGAATGTCCGATCGTGTGTACAGGGCATTAGGCTACCAGATTTTCAAGATGAAATTAGGGGACAGCCTACTTAACCACTCCCACAAAATGGCACTGCCCTTTGTAGCCACACCCTCAAAATCACACCCCAACTTTTAACATGCCCTGAAAAAATTGTTTACAGATTTTTGGAACAAGAGGCAGACATTTGAAGTTAAGAAGTATGCATGCCGTGGCAAATTGTGGGCATGGCTAAATTAAAGTAATAGTGGGGTCATCTTAAAGGGGTATGGTTAAATAAGACCTGAACATACTTTTGTTATGGGTCAAGATTACACAATGCACACAGTTAAGTGTTCAGGAGTACAGGGCAAGAGCAATTAAAGGAGAAGTCCAGTCTGAGCTCGTTTGGCTGAGCTTCTCCTATGGGTCACAGGAGTGCAATGCATTTTGCACTCCTGCGACTCGTTTTCAGCAGAGAGCAGACTGAAGTCCGCTCTCTGCTGATGTCACAGGAATCAGTCCAGGTACCGCGTCATCACGACAATAAAGTCTGGATCCGCCAGGTGCCTGGACTGATAACCATCTCAGCCTCTCAGCAAGCCGATGAGAGCCTGAGACGACCGCTTCCTGCCCCTCCACAGCTCAGCGCTCCAGTGAGCGTGGGGGGGGTAGAGCGGAGAGCTGCTGATTGACAGTCAGCAGCTCTCAGCTCAGGGAGCTGTGAGCATCGAGCCATTGGCGGTGTTCGATCGCTCGGTTTTCAGTGCAGAGGCGGCGGGGGCCAGATGCAGCATCGGACCATGAATCTAGAAAAAAAATGCACAGAGAGCAGAGTTCAGGAGTCAGTAATGCATGGAGAGCAGAAGTCAGGAGTCAGTAATACATGGAGAGCAGAGGTCAGGAGTCAGTAATGCATGGAGAGAAGAGGTCAGAGTCAGCAATGCATGGAGTACGGAGGTCAAGAGTCAGTAATGCATGAAGAGCAGAGGTCAGGAGTCAGTAAGACATGGAGAACAGAGGTCAGGAGTCAGTAATGCATGGAGAGCAGAGGTCAGGAGTCAGTAATGTATGGAGAGCAGAGGTCAGGAGTCAGTAATGCATGGAGAGAAGAGGTCAGAGTCAGCAATGCATGGAGTGCGGAGGTCAAGAGTCAGTAATGCATGGAGAGCAGAGGTCAGGAGTCAGTAACACATGGAGAACAGAGGTCAGGAGTCAGTAATGCATGGAGAGCAGAGGTCAAGAGTCAGTAATGCATGGAGAGCAGAGGTCAGGAGTCAGTAATGCATGGAGAGCAGAGGTCAGGAGTCAGTAAAGCATGAAGAGAAGAGGTCAGGAGTCAGTAACACAGTTTGCAGAGGTAAGGAGTAAGACGGGCTCAAAATGTTTGTTTTTGATATTTATATAGCGTGCACTTTCAGGTTCCTACACATGACACCTTTGGCTGTCACCTTTGAGACAATGGCAGTTTACACATTATTGTCAACTAATGTTCCTGTTTTTACTGCCATTGGTTTGCTGCAGAGACAAGCTCCTGGAACTGTCTGTAGCATCCAATCAATTTATAGCACTTCTTTTTTCTTAGTTTGTGTTAGAAAAGTGATGATCAGCCTACAGTTATTCAGTAACTGTCTTCTGATTATTAAGTAACCATTTGCTGGTCTTCACTTTTCCACATAAACTAAAAAGAAAAACTGTAAATTGATTGGTTGCTACAGACAGCTCTAGCTCCAGGATCTTGCCTCTGCAGCAAAAATGTTTCCTTCATTTTTGTGATACCAGTAAGAATGCAAGTAGTAACCTGTTTATAATATATTCAGTTTATTTACTCGGATTCACTCATGGACTAAGATATCCTCCTGACGACCTGATCATGCTTCTCGTCTACAGCGGTGTAGACTGACCTGCCATGTGCAAGTGCCTAGGCCACCCCAAAATGTTGCTACTGGGCTCTGTGACCAAAAGTTGTAAAAGGAAAGCTGTCTTTCTGCTGAATTATTGTCACTAATGTGCACCTGGCTACAGAGTGGAGCGCTTCCATTTTGCAGTGACCGAGGCACCTGCACAGTGTACATTTACACTGCACTGCCAGGGACAGATTCCTCAAAACAGGGACTGTCCCTAGGGGGTAAATAGTAACTATATGTTGGAAGAGATGGTATTAAGATCCTGTGTGGGTTATTACAGTAGTAGTACAGTTTAAGCAATGCACTGCCTAAAGTACAGAAAATTGTTCTGCTTCCCCACAGCTTGCAATCACTTTCACAAGTAGATTCTCTACTTGTCGCAAACTGTTTTCAGTTCAGGTTGGAATCTGATTGGTAACCTGTCATGTTTTTAAATTGTTTTCTTTGTGGTCTTGAAGGACTGTGGATCCTACCTGAACTTCTTTGCGAGTCAAGATTAAGCCCCACCCCTCCCAGTACTTAGCCCTATCCCCTACAATTCAAATGTCAAATGCCGAAACCCTTATGGCTAATGACTATGCATGCAAAACCAGCTAACCTACAAATAACCAGGGCAATTCTATGTAATAAATGATCTACTTGTTCTTTAATATTCCTAGAAGATTTAGCAACTAAAAGCTGAAATAGTAAGCACCCAATTAAAATATGTAGTTTAGCATATGAACAGCATTCTACAAAATTGAGACTATTGAGAATTAAAAGTGGAAAAGTAAAAAGTCTCTTATTACTTCCAGCATTCCAGATTCAACCATTAAAGTAAACCAATACATTTGCTTACATTACAAGAGGATACAAGTTTCAAAATCTAATACCAACCTGTAGTGAATTAAGCTTTACCAGCTTAGCACAAGAGAATTTCATATTATCTCTGTGTACAGAGTTTTGCCACTGGCAGTTTCCGCAACCAATTGACAGGAAAACAGGAAAAATCAGCTTCATACTGAATAATTAGAGCCAAGTCTCAGACAGCATCCTTGTCTATGAATGTAAATAATCAATGCTTGAAAACCAGACGTCCAACTCTTGTAGCTTTTAATGGTTTTACTAACAAAGCAACAAGTACAGTGTCTTTATAGAACATTTATAGTATTTTATGAGCTAACATGGAACTTCCTAATAAAGAGATACTGTTTTTTCTATGCAATATACAACATTAACTCTTTGCGTCTCCCTATGTGTTTAAACACATCTAGCCCTGTGTTATAGCAAGATCACTCCAATTCCCGGTTCCCATTGTAAAAAAAAAAAAAAAAAAAAAAAATCATGACCTTCTTTTTAATGCTCTGAATCAATAACCCAAAACAAGAATGCATATATAGACCTTTCCAAAGCCTATACCTGTTCTGGTCTGTAACTCCTAAAGTATAAAAAAGTAGCTGGTCTACCTAGCCAACCATCTAAAATTTTTAGAGGGAGGTCAGAAATGCCCACAGACCCCCCTCCCTGCCTCATAAGTCATTAATGGCAGGTTTGCTTTAAAGTAGTTGTAAGCTCCAACTAAATGACATTAAGATTGTAAAAGCACTGTGTATGATAAACAGCTGCCATGTATAAAACAAAATGCTCCAGTGATATCTAAGCGTGGATTTCGTGATAGTGACAGCAATGGATAACTTGTAATGTTTGTTGAAATTGCCCATTGGAATCCCATGTGACAGGATGAAAAACAGAAGCCCAACAGGAAGTCCCAGAACAAGGTATTTGATGGCAGGATCAACATATATTATTTTTAGTGGAAGCTGCAGATTTAAAAGTATTAATTACATAAAAACATTAAAGCCAACCTAAGCTTTCCCAGGATCCCACCAAGAGGGTGAATGGCATAATTCTTCCATACATATTTTTTCCCACTTTGCAAAAATATAAAAAACACACTGACATTTAGTACATTTTTTTTCTGATGTCTTTGTTCACATATATCGACTTTAAAGCTATCAGTTATACAAGGCTGTGATGAAGGTGCAAGAAGTTTGTAACAAGGTATTTGATGGCAGGATCAACATATATTATTTTTAGTGGAAGCTGCAGATTTAAAAGTATTAATTACATAAAAACATTAAAGCCGACCTAAGCTTTCCCAGGATCCCACCAAGAGGGTGAATGGCATAATTCTTCCATACATATTTTTTCCCACTTTGCAAAAATATAAAAAACACACTGACATTTAGTACATTTTTTTTCTGATGTCTTTGTTCACATATATCGACTTTAAAGCTATCAGTTATACAAGGCTGTGATGAAGGTGCAAGAAGTTTGTAATCTCTGCCTACAACCCTTATAGCTCAAAACTCAATGCAATGATAGAAGTCATGTGACCATTGTAAAATCAAACTACAAAAAGGTACTTAAGCACCTTAACTATTTTTTTTTTTTTTAGCTAGCCCACATTACAGAAGTTTAAAAATAGCATAATATATTTATTTGTTGAGGATAAAAGCAAGGCTATAGCAAAAATATGTTGATCTGGCAATCTTTGTCAAAATGTTCAGGGTCTTTTTGTACATCAACTATAATGCATTTACTGTTTAAATCAGGGGTGTCCAAACTTTTTTCAAACAGGGCCAGATTTGGTGAAGTGAACATGCGTGAGGGCCGACCATTTTGCCTGACATTCTTTGAACCATTAAAATTCGTTCTAAGTGTGTTCATCCGAGCACTAATACACTGCCCAACAAGAATTCTCTTGCCTTTGTGGCTGTGTGTGGTGAAGAGATGAGCTCAGGCGTGTTATTTCGATATATATATTTATATCTTTTGTGGCCCCTAATGAATCCCCGAGCGGCTCTCAGGACTAAGGATGAGCTTGGGCATGTTATTTGGATATATCGTATTTATCGGCGTCTAACATGCACCTTCATTTTATGAAGGAAGTTTCAGGAAAAAATTTTTGAAATAAAGAACTTTGAAGCAAAATAGGGGTCACAGTCCATCAATGCAGCCTAATCAGTGCCTCTCCATTGCCCATTAATGCAGTCTGCACATTGCCCATCTGCAGCCTCACAATTGTCAATTAATGCAGCCTGCGCAGTGCCCATCAGCAGCCTCTCCATTGCAAATTAATGCAGTCTGCACAGTGCCCATCAGCAGCCTCTTCATTGCAAATGAACGCAGCCTGCACAGTGCCCATCAGCAGCCTCACCATTGCAAATTAATGCAGCCTGCACGGTGCCCATCAGCAGCCTCTCCATTGCAAATTAATGCATTCTGCACAGTGCCCATCAGCAGCCTCACCATTGCAAATTAATGCAGCCTGCACAGTGCCCGTCAGCTGCCAATCCATTGCAAATTAATGCAGCCTGCACAGTGCCCGTCAGCAGCCTCACCATTGCAAATTAATGCAGCCTGCACAGTGCCCATCAGTAGCCTCTCCATTGCAAATTAATGCAGCCTGCACAGTGCCCATCAAAAACCTCACCTTTCCCCATTAATGCAGCCCCACCATTGTAAATTAATGCCGTCTGCAAATCCTTACTCATCTGCAGCCTTGTCAGTGCCGGATTACACAGCGCCTGTGTACCCGGCGATCAGTCTCACACAGTCCCGCCTGTGATAGACAGAAAAGTGGTCCAATCCTGGGCCAGGAGGCGGGACTGTGTGTGACTGATCACTGGGTACACAGGAGATCGCCACTCTGTGTAATCCGGCGGCGTCCGCCCCCTCCCTCCACTCAGAGACAGCAGGAATTAAAGTATATATCTTTTGTGGCCCCCTTGGTGCTCGGGGATTCATTGGGGGCCACAAAAGATAAATATAGCCAAAATACAAGTGGGGCCGTTTGAAAACAGAACGTGGGCCGAAATTGGCCCGCGGGCTGGACTTTGGACATGCCTGGTTTAAATGTACAGAGAGAAAATACAAGTTTTACTATATGTAAAGCGCTGCGTAAATTGACGGCGCTATATAAGTACCTGAAATAAATAAAATAAAAATAAATACAGATGGTGAGTTCACAATATACTGTAAATTTTGGAGCTTAGGATTTCTGTTTTATAGCGCTTGCTATACATGTAGAGAGCTGTGCACCAGGGCTTTTGATAATTAGGGACATAATTTAGCAGTATACAAAAAGGAGAAAATGAAGGCTAAACTACATTTTATTGCACTACTTTGATAAGCCAAGAAGAAATAAGTGAATGCATCTGTAGCTAGTAAACATATATGTGGCTGCACGTTCGGCTTTGGAAATGTGTGTTAATTTAAAAATCCATAGTTTTATTTTTTCCTCTATAATCTCTTTATCTTCATCCGGAACTTGCTGCCAACATTTCCAAGAAGTGACATTGTTTTTTGAACTGCCAAATGCTTGACACAACAAAAGCATTTGTGACACTTATGCATATGAATTGAAATTGCCAGTGTATGTGTCTTTTTGCACAGGGGAGTAAAAGCTGGGGATAACAAAAGTTGTGGTCTTGGACTTTTGTACCTACATGAGAGGTTTGTTATGTTGCATGCTGTGGAAGTCCTTCCAATGATAAGTGTGATCTAAACTTACCACCTCTCAGTGGAAATCAGGATAGTCCACCAATTTTACATTTTCATCTCATTATTTTCTATAACCAAGAGTACTGTAGTGTGCAGTTTTTACAAGGTTGGAATTCACTATTTTGGGTATGTGGTATAGTAGCAATAGATGTGTGAAAGATCACTGGGGCAGGGGGAATTAGGTAAGGTTATGGCCAAAGTGGTTTACAGTTCTCTGTATGAACCAAAAAAAAAGGCAACCCAAGACTTATATTTACTGATAAACTATACATTTATGAAATATACAATTGTAAAGATATTTCTTATTATGAGTGATAGACATGGTTAGGAAAAGGGAAACAAATCTACAGTTAGTGCCTCGCTTATGATAGTCACTTAAGATGGTCTTCACCTCTTCCACCCAAATGTGGTGCATTTTTTTTCTTTTTTTTCCTGAATGATGTGAGCTTTCCCACTATAGGATTTTTAACAATCAATTTTCTTTTTGAAACACAATCTCCTTGTTAAAGACAATGTAGATTAGGTGGCTCCTCTGTGTCTTTTGCAATTCTTAATGATTGTCAATCAAAGGGATATGAGGTCAAAGCTGCTGGTTTGTCTAGAGTCCTATTGTGCAATCCTTCTCTGTTTTGACAGATGAAAATTATATAGGACAAATGCACGTTTTAATAAGGGCATTGGTAGTTTACTAATTTTTTGCAACTTTTTTAGGACTTTTTATAAGGAACAAGGCGCGCACAATTAATTAACTGATAAGGGAAAATGTTTTTAATTTTTAGTTTAAAACAGTAGACCTGAAATAGCTTAGAAGGAAACCAAACAGGTTATAAGTAGCACTAATTTGTTCCAGACAGCATCGAGATCATACGTCAGGCAACAGCACCTGTGATGAAGAGGTAAAAAATAAATTATTATTTACATTTTTATCTAAAAATGTAGAGGACTTAAAGTGGTTGTAAAAGCTCGATGTGCACGAGAGCCTCGAGTCACTGGGGACTCTCCCTCCTCATTGGCTGAGACAGCAGCGTAAGCCATGGCTGTCTATAACAGCCAGTGAGCCAATAAGGAGGGAGAGGGGACAGGGCCAAGCTATGTCTCTGTGTGTGAATACAGTCAATATTCCCATCACACATATTTCTGGATTGGGCCCTCAAAAGTATTGGGTGCTTCAGCGGCCACCAGCTGGATACTGGAGGATACACGACACAAAAATGTTGTAAATATTCATCAGCACATCAGCACACTTCCATAAAAAACATTTGGACTTGATTGAAGATCCGTGGTGTGCTGGCAAATATTTACATTGTGTCTGTGTGTGTGAATGGACATACAGAGTGGCTCAGGAGTGACCCTGCTTGGGTGTACCCATAGCAAGCTGCTTGCTCTGGGGGCACTAGGCAAGAGGGAGAGACCAGGAGTCCCAGCAGGGGATCCAAGAAGAGGAAGATCGGGGTCCTCTGTGCAAAACCACTGCACAGAGCAGGTAAGTATAACATGTTTGTTATTTTTAAAAATAAAAAAATTGCCCTTAATATAACCAGTTAAAGAGACTGACCAAGAGGGCAAAAACATAAATATTGTATTGTTTTGTTTGGATGTGATAGCCAGCAGCATCGGCATATTGGACCGCGATGGGAGGCTGATGTTAAAATTCTTGGACACAGCAGCGCCACAGCAGATTAAGCAGCATGGTTCACAGCCCAAACAGGCAGAAAAAGAATAAAGAAGTCCAAATAAGAATATTGTTTTCTTTCTGTTCCAATATGCAGCAATGCATTAATAAGAAAATGGACAGGGCAGTGTAGGTGACAAAATTGGAATTCTTTGATGTGACTCTTTCTTTCCCCAGAGATACAACACTACCACAACAGAACTGGTGTATTCTATCAGTCAGGGAGGCTAAAGATGGAGAATAAGTTTAATACAAAATTCTTTCTCTTCTGAAAATATTACTTCTGAGATGCAATGGCACACAGGTATCATCATTTACAAAATAGAAAAGCACCAAAACAGCAGCAGATGACAAAAAGAGAATTTTTAAATGTAGATGTAATCCCAGTAAAAAAAATTTACACAGCAAAATTTTTAACATGTTACAGTCATATCAAAAGTAATTTTCAAACCTTTGCAGCTTTCAGTAAACTATTACCTAGTGATTCTATCATGAAAGTTCTCTTTTTCTCTTTTAGGCACTTCCTGCTATGGGGTAACATAAATCCCTCTCTGCTTCCCAGTTGTTCTCCTACTGTCGGGAATCTGCAGCAGCGATAACCAGATCTGCGTGGCTACACTTAGAAACTTAGACCAAACCGAATAATATTATTATTATACAGGATTTATAAAGCACCAACAATTTGCACAGTGCTTTACAATGTAGAGGGTGGACATTACAATTACAATACAGTTCAGAAGGAACAGGAGGGCCCTGCTCCTGAAGCTTACAATCTAAAGGGGGTGTGGGTGGTGTAAAAGGTAATAACTGCCAGGGATGATCTGATGGAGGTGGCTTGGGTACAATTCTTAGGTGAAGGTGAGGTAGGCTTCCCTGAATAAGTGAGTTTTTAGGGATCGCTTAAAGACGAACAGGGTAGGAGCTGATGAAACATACTGGGGCAGGGAGTTCCAGAGGATGGGAGAGGCTCTGGAGAAGTCCTGGAGGTGAGCATGGGAGGAGGTAACAAGGGAGCTAGAGAGCAGGAGGTCTTGATAGGAGCGGAAAGGACGATTGCAGATGAGGTTGGTGATGTTGTGGATGGCCTTGTATGTTGTGGATAGTATTTTGAATCTTATGCAGTGGGGTAGGGGAAGCCAGTGATAATATTGGCAGAGAGGGGCAGCAGTCACAGATGGTTAGTAAGGTGTATTAGTTTAGCAGCAGCATTCATAATAGACTGAAGGGGGATAGCCTGTGTAAAGTTAGGCCAGTGAGGAGAGAGTTGCAGTAGTCAAGGAGGGAAATAACCAAGGAGTGAATAGGTTGTTTTGCAGCAAGATGTAGCCAGTGATTAGATGTGGGGCTGAAGTAAAGGTCAGAGTCAAGGATTACAGCCAGCACCCTGGCTTGTGTGGAGGGACCAATGATTGTGCCGTTGATCTTGATAGCAAAGTCATGGGGAGGGGATCAGCGAGGAGAAAACATTACAAGCTCAGTTTTAGAGAGATTGAGTTTGAAGAAGTGGTGTGACATCCATACATATGTCGTTCAGTAAGTTTATGATACGTGAGGAGATTGAGGGGATAACTTGAGGAGTGGAGAACTAGATCTGGGTGTTGTCAGCATACAGGTGGTTTTGGAAGCCATGGGAGGTTATCAACTGGCCCAGGGAAGAGGTATAGAAAGAGAAGTATATAATAAAGTGTATTTAATAATAGTAGAACAAAAGACATCCAAACACTGGCAAACAGAAAGCAAGAAAATGTGAAGATTAACAACAGCCATATAACCAGAATGCCCAACTAAGTAACAGGAAGCCTAACTATAATAGAATATATTGACATGGATGGAGATATGAATGGGTTAGTTTGCTTTAAATAATTAAAATGATTTAAATAGTGTTTTTGGTTTGTGGTGCTCAGATGCAGTGTAGTTCCGCTTTAAGAGCTGGCCATAGACAGATCGAAATTCAGCAGGTTCAATTGGGACCAGCTGAATTTCGATTCTTGTGATGCTGCTCCTGTTTGACAAAAGTCAATCATTTCTGTTGAACAGACAAGCTAGAAAGCTTTTATTGATCAGCAGCTGCAATCACTGATCAGTGTATTCTGACAGTAGATAGATTTGCTGTCAGAATACAATGTCCTGGTGGGGGCAGGGATGGTGCAAGGATTTTTGACATACTAGGGGAAACCTCATTTTGCCATCCCCTTCCTTGGCCCCACCCCTGACTCCACCCCCTTTGCCCTGCCCATGTATACCCCATGTATACCCCACCTTTTTAATGAAGCGCCCATCAATGCAGCCTTACCAACACTCATCAATGCAGCCTACCAGTGCCCATCAATGGAGCCTACCAGTGCCCCTCAATGAATGTTTGCTTGCTTCCAATCATTCGGGTGTCAGGACACAGTCCTCCGCCGCTGCTATGCCTCTGACACTGCATAATGCATAATGTGCATACTAGCACATTATGGCTTTACTTTGCAGGGTTTTACAAAAAAAAAACGAATTGGTGCAATTCACTACCGCTTAAAGTTTGAAAATTCTTACATTGATGTTCTATATTTTCAGTCAACAAAAACAGTAGAAAGTACAGAACTTTTTATATATAACTTTTTTTTTGCAATTTTGTTAGTCACATACAGTATATTGCTTGTTTCCCTCAAAATATAACTTTCTTAACAATATAAAGCACCTACCTACCACCAAATACACTTCTAGTAACTATGGGTGTGGAATCTCTGTATTGCAACATCCCTCGCAAGGATGGGATTACTGCAAGTCACGGAATTTTATCATTCTCACTAAGCCACAAATACAGTACTGAGGATTTTAAATAGCTCATTGAAGTCATTCTCACATACAACTATTTCACTTCTGATAACGACATTTATCTTCAATGTATGGCTACTGCTATAGGGAGTAAGATGGCATCATAATATTCTAACTTATTTATGGTAGACCTCCACATCCTACCACTATACTGATATGATATTTACATCAATGGACAGAATAGGAAACAAATCTAAAACATGTTACTCATTTCTTAATACATTTTACCACTATATCCATTAGGAATAACAAAATGCACTGTTTAATATACAGAAAATCCATTAACCAATGCAATCATCTCCACAGTCCCAGCTTTCACCCACACTACACAAGACGAGTCATCAAACACAGCCAGGCCACTAGATAACACCACGTATGTACCAGAAGACAGAAATAAACAGCCTAGCAAAATATTTCCAAAAAAAAGGTTACAGCAACAAAACCATCAGTACAAGCAATAAAGCTGCCTTGAAAATCCAAAGAGAAAATCTCTTAAATACAAAGAGTAAAAACAAACAACCAACTACCCTGTTTCCCCGAAAATAAGACCTAGCGTGATTGTCGGTGATGGCTGCAATATAAGCCCTACCCCCCAAATAAGCCCTACCCTGTTTCCCCGAAAATAAGCCCTACCCTGAAAATAAGACCTACAAGGACTTTAACTAGGGCTTATTTGGGGGGTAGGGCTTATATTGCAGCCATCTCCGACAATCACGCTAGGTCTTATTTTCGGGGAAACAGGGTACCTCCAATAATCACAGACAAAACATGAAGTGAGAGGAAATCCCTCCATAATAACCCTTTCTTACAGGAGAAGGGTTAAATGGGGCTTTAACCACTTCAATACCGGGCACTTTTACCCCCTTCCTGCCCAGGGCAATTTTCAGCTTTTAGCGCTGTCGCACTTTGAATGACAATTGCGCGGTCATACAACACTGTATCCAAACTACGTTTTTATCATTTTGTTCAAACAACTAGAGTTCTATTTTGGTGGTATTTAATTACCACTGTGTTTTTTATTTTTTGCTAAATAAACAAAAAAAAAACCCACATTTTTCTTTGTTTCTGTTATAAAATTTTGCAAATAAATAATTGTTCTTCATAAATTTAGGCCGAATTGTATTCTGCTACATTTCTTTGGTGAAAATAACCCAAATCATTGTGTAGTATTTAGTCTGTAGGAAAGTTATAGAGTCCACAGACTATGGTATATATCTGAAACTCTGACGATCAATCTCGTCTGTATGATGTTCCGACAGACCAAAAACGACGCAAGCTCTGAAGCAAGTATGAGACGGAAGCTATTGGCTACTGGGTATTGAACTTCCTTTTTCTAGTCCCGTCGTAAGTGTTGTACGTCACCTCATTCTGGACGGTCGGACTTTGGTTTGACCGTGTGTAGGCAAGACCGCTTGAATGGAATTCCGTCGGAGTTCTGTCGAAGAAACCTTTGGAGTTTATTCCGACGGCAAAACCGGTCGTGTGTACGTGGCATTAGTACAGGAACAAAGTACTGCAGACAGTATTGAACAAGTGGTTGTGGCAAGTGCACTAATACAGCTACAATTACCTTAAGCATAATACCTGTCTGAATGAAACATTGAAGCATGCTACCATCACTATTGCAAAAAAAAAAAACTTTGCTGTAACTGCTAAAAAATTGTAAGCTGGAGTTGGGCTTTAATTTGTTTGTTGCTTACTTAAAGTGTATTTTCACTTTTTTCAGTTAAATTTGAGAAAACGATAATATATGTTTGTTATGGGGTTGGATTACTAAAGGCAAATAGACTGTGCACACTACAAGTGCAGTTGCAGTCATTTTCCCCAGAGCTTCGTAAATGTCTGCTGATTTCCATCATCCAGCCATGTGCAAGTAAAAATGTTTTTTTTTTTATACTTTTCCTTGTACCTGACTTGGGTTATTCTTTACTAAGTGAAGCTTTACTACATTGACATCAAGTAAGAAAAAATAGTGCAACTGCACTTGCAAAGTGCACAGTCTATTGCCTATAGTAAATCAACCCTTATGTGTTCTTATTCATACAACAATCCTAAAAATGTTTTTTTTTTCATATATTTCTTACCTTTTAGATGTTGCTGATGAGAACATGTCAAGGCCAAGAACTGTCCCAAAATTTGGACTGACTGAGTCCAGTTCTCGTCAACTTACAATGGACAAGCTCAGTTCCTAAACCTTTACCTTTTGTTAAGACAGAATGGTCTGACCAGAAACACCAACCCTTTACAGGACATGAAGGCAAGTCAGTTAGAGTATATAGTATAACCAAAGGCTTTCATAAAAAGTACCCAGCAGTAATCAATGTAAACACATCAGTAAATACTTCAGTAAAGAGAAGTCTAATAGAAAATCTGAAATTTGCAGTTTAGTTTAGCTGCTTTATGAAATAATCTCATGTGTATCCGCCCTATGTGTGCTCATCCAGAAGCAATCACCCTCCCTCCTGAACGGATGTCTTTAGAGCATTCTTACATTTCATACTACTGCTGCATTGTCACATTATATTTTATTGCGCTATTAAAGCTTACATGTGCAATTTTGAAACCCCTTAATTACATAAAGTGTCTATCTCCAGTAATTATATCAAAACAATTTTCCAATTCATGCTGAGCACAGCAGATCTGCATATTTTTGCCCAGACAAGCAGTCTAACACATAGCATGTCAAAGGGTCCCAACTGAAAACTATGTTAATTTAACAAATGGAACTGCGTTGAGGCTCTGACAAGTGTGAAAATTATAAAAACGACTCATGTGTGAATATTGGGCTGGGAGATGTTCAGGCGTGTATGGCTAAAAATAAAAAATTTCAAATTCCAAGTGTGCACATTTACTGTGTAATCTGCTTTGTTGCTTCCCTTTCTTCCAATGTATTATTTCTTTATTCAGAAGTGTAATGTGCGCTAATTAAAAGACGTTAAATTGACAGTAATTAAAATAAAATTCCATCAAGCGCAAATTGATGATGATGAAAACAGCTGGAAATTCATTTTTACTAACGTGACTCGAAAGTCAGTAAATACTTGAACACAGCACAGTGATTTAGAAAGGCTTTAAAATATGTCTATCGTCTAATAGGGCTTTTCATGTAATATAAGTGGCCTCCTGATGACTTGGACCACTTTAAAATGGAGACTTGCACATCACCATTACAATGTGATACTGAATAAGCTGGGGGGACCCATTTATAGAGAAACTAGTTGCGCAGGCAGTTCTGTGAAGCTTTAGCAACAGGGTGCTGATTGGATAAGTGTCGGCCAATCAGACCCCGCTGCTTGCTCAGTGAGCAGGTACAATTTTAAAGCTTCTCTGTGACAGCCAGAGATTGAGGAAAGAGTGTAATAATAAGAATGATAATTGAATCACCTTTGGGGTTATGTTATCTTCTCAAATGGAGAAGTAGGCCTTAAGCTGTCCATACACTATTAGCAATTTGTTAGAAAATTTTTGTTTTTTTAATGGTAAGTGGGGTCAAATCGATGTTTACTTTTGACCACAGTGACAAGAAATATTGAAGGAACAGGATGGAAAACATTTTTTGAATGAACAAATTTCCAACAAAGAATGTAGTTTTCATTCGTGAAAGTGCATTAATTCCAAAATTAAATGTTAAACTCATCTGAATTTCCTTGTAAATCTTAATACAAACTTTCGTTCAGCAATCTACTAGTGTATGGCCAGGTTTAGGAACCAACCTCTGGTATGGGGTGGACACTGGAGACTCCTCAAGCAGCCTTAGCCTCCTTTAGAAGGGATATATAAATTGAGCCAATTTATCAATACCAAGTCTCCAGAGAGAGTGGGAGAAGACGCACCTCAGAGGGTACTTGTGATAAATTTGAATCGTGTATGAAAAATGTGTGAAATTCTAATCTCAGTAGTACCATGTGATAATTCTGTTAAATCACAGTGTCAGACACGCTCATGGATAACATCAAAGCTTCTATCCTTAAGTTTGATGGCTACAATAAAAATTCTCTGCAACTAGGCTGAAAGATTGAGAATTTCCACTAGACTTCCAAGTTCCTAAATCCTACAAAATAAATCAAATGTGATAGTCTTTAGAGGGGGAGGCAAGATGTCTACCAAGACAACCACAACATTGTAAATGATCTAGAACAGCTCTACAGCAAAGTACCTACAATGTACCGTAATAACTGAGAACATTGTTTTACACCTGTGAGCTGGAAGACCAGGAAGGCAAATAATTCTGTATAACAATCTACCATTTGTGGAATACCATTTTTCCTTAAAGGTGACAGATATCACTGGTGCCACATCATCTCAAGCACTGTGGAAAACTACTTTAAAATATTTATGGCATTTAAAGAAGAGTTGTGTTGCGTCTAACGAAGGGTGAAAATGCCCGTGGACACTTGAACATACCTGACAAAGAGCAAGTGATTCCAAAAAAGGAGGGGTGTGGAGGCGCCAACTGTGGTAGGTTGTTTATGCAAAAATGAAAGTTAGTGTAACAATTACACTTACTGGTTCGCAGGGTGGAGGTGTTTCTTTGAGATGGGAAGTGTCCTGGGATGTGCTGTTATCTTGTTTCCGGCTCGGATTTCATTCTTTCAGGCGTCTGGGTGTGGAGTCTGTAAACAGGCTGAACCGCTGTATCCAGTGCATGGAAAGCTCCATGCTGACCACTCTGGAGCACGGAAGCGGAAATGACATCACTGATGCACGGCAAACGTCCAGGCTGGTGTTGGGGATGATACAGGGATAGAACAGGCTACGCGCTCGGGGCTCACAGCTCCTTCTACAGGCCTTTTTGCTCCCTGGAGGAGAGCAGCTTGAATATATAGTGAAGGCAATTAGGCAATTAAGCAATTAGGTTAAAGTGTATGGGCTGGAGGTCTGTGGCTGTGGAACAGCCAGCGGACCCACAATCTTCCAAAAGGCACAAAAAAGTTGAAAGTAAAGTATGAAGAATTAAAAATATGATGAATTGGGGGTAAGTTTAATAAATATAAGGATAATAATAGTAAGTGGAATTAGAGTTAAAACATTTATTTAAAAGATGAAAAAAAATGAAAAAAATGTGGAAAATTAAAAATGAAATAAAAATAAACTACAAAATAAAATGAAAAATAAAAACAATGAAAAATAGAAATAAAAATAAAAATAAGTATAACAATAAAAGTAAATATAAAATTTAAATAAAAATAAGAAATAAAAATAAAACATAAAAATTAAAATAGAAATAGAAAATGGGGGAAAAAAATTTAAAAATTTAAAAAATGAGATTAAAAAGCACTGGGATACACATTATGAGGATGAGCTCAGGGGGGACATGAGGGAAGGGGGGGGGAAGAGGGGGGTGAAGCTGTTATAGAGAACGGTGGAGTTGCTATCTGGGTCCATGAGGGGACAGCGGTCCCTCGGGTGACTGGATGATATGACAGCAAAGGACCATGGGGGTATTTTTATGTTGTAAAAAACTTCTACATGGTTTGTATAGTGATGGGCAAGGTGTATATATATATATATATATATATATATATATATATATATATACTAAGAAAGTGAAGAACGAATGTATGATTGGAAAGGGGAAGGGGGGAAGTAAACTACAACAAAGAATGTGTTTCTAATTCTTCATTGAGTCCCCCTGGCGAGAGAGTACCCAATGAATATATCCAGTAGGCCTCCTGCTGACACAGGCATTTAAAACGTTCCGCAGCAGGAAGACCTCTGGGCATGGCCTCGATGACCCAGACTCTGAGGCCCATGGTAGATTTTTGGTGTTCCTTCAAAAAATGAAGAGGGACACTGTGTTTGTCCCAGCCCTTTTTTATGAAACGCCCGTGTTCGCCAAAACGTTGGCGTAGGGGGCGTATGGTCCTGCCCACATAAAAGAGACCACATGGGCCGGTCAGGCAGTACACCACATATTCACTCGAGCAATTATAAAAGTCTTTTATGGTGTATGTTTTGTCTTTAACAGTGAAGTTTTTTTGTCCATGGTCAACAAATTTGCACGTTAGGCATAATTTTTTCCGGCATTGGTACATTCCCACTAATGGAATTAGGGGGATGTGTGAGGCTGGAGTGGGTGGGACTACGGATTTTACTGGGTGCTATCTTACTTTTAATATTTTTTGCTCTACGATATGAAACCTTGGGTAGTTGGGTGAGGGAAGAACACAGAAAGGGGTCTCCAAGCAAGATGCACCAATGTTTGGCTAAGATGTTATCCATCTTCTTGTGACAATCATGAAACTGGGTAGTGAAACGTGTTGGTTGTGGATTATCTGAAGTTTTGGGTTTGGGTGGAGGTTTCTTTGCCTGTTGGAGGAAGGCCTTTTGTACCAGATGTGGTGGGTATCCTTTGTCCTGAAATTTGTTGGAAAAGAGTTTACCCTGTATGTGGTAATCTTCGTCCTTGGTGCAATTCCGCCGAATTCTATGGAATTGGCTCTTCGGTATTTTGTTGATCCATGTTGGATGGTGGCAGCTCTGGTAGTGAATATAGGAATTCCCAGCGGTGGGTTTGACAAAGTTTGTAGCATGTATTTCAGATTCACTATGAAAAAGTTCTAAGTCCAGAAGATTAGTTTTTCAGGGTCTATGACATAGGTGAAGGATAACCCTAGGGAGTTGCAGTTGCAATGCTTGACAAAGGACTCTATACTCTCTGATGTGCCCTCCCAGATCAGAATGATATCATCGATGTAGCGCCCATAATATATGATATGGGCGGCAAAAGGGTTGTTATGTGAGACATATTGTAGTTCCCAGTAGCCCACATTCAGGTTGGCGTAGCTTGGGGCAAAATTGGCACCCATGGCAGTGCCTTGAGTTTGTAGATAGAAGGTGTGGTCAAACTCAAAGTAGTTGTGTTCTAGACAGAATTGTGTAGCCTCCAGGATGTACTATGCCTGTCTGGGATTGATGAGGGGGTCCTTGGAGAGAAAATATTCTACTGCTCTGAGGCCTACTGCGTGGGGGATGGAAGTGTATAGAGATGTAACGTCCAAGGATACCCACTGGTAGGTGGGTTCCCAGGTGTAGAAGGAAAGCATTTACAATAGGTGGGTACTATCTCTAATATAAGATGGGAGGTGTTGCGCAAGGGGTTGAAGGAAATGGTCTATGTACATAGAAAACCCACTGGTGATGCTCTCCATAGCAGCTACTATGGGACGGCCTGGTGGGTTGGACTGGTCTTTATGGATTTTTGGTAATTGGTAAAAATAGGGAGTTTTATGAAAATCTTTGATGAGAAATGACAGTTCAGCTTTGGAAATAATACCATCTTCTAGGGCTCTGTGGGCTAATTTTGTGGCTTTCTGGGTGAATTCTGGTAAGGGATCATGAGTGAGTTTGGAATAAGTGTTGGTGTCGGATAATAGTCTGAGTGATTCCGCCATGTAGTCTGAACTGTTCTGTATTACAATGCCGCCTCCCTTGTCTGCTGCCTTTATGATGATATTGTGGTTGTTGGTTAACTCATCCAGGGCCTTCTGTTCTGCTTTAGAGAGGTTAGCTCTTTTCTTGGGAGCCGATTTACACATTTGGACAAGGTCGGTATACATGACTTGATAGAATGCCTGTAGATAGGGGCCTTTTTTATGTACTGGGTTGAAGATGGACTTGGGTTTGAATTTTGTATGTTGAATCGGAGGGGATGTTTGGTAGTGTTGAGTGTACAATTCCATATCTGCAAAGGGATATTCTGTATGGAGTTCATCTGGGTCCAAGATGATGGAGGAATCTGTGTCGGTATCTATTGGGAGGACATCATGGTTAATGGTTTCAATGGGTTCTTGCGAGGGTGGGGGTTTCAGAGAGGATTGGATATTGTAGAACCTTTTCACTGTCAAGTCTCGTATAAATTTATTAAGGTCTTTTTATGTTTCATTTTTATTTCTTATTTGTATTTTAATTTTATATTTACTTTTATTTTTATACTTATTTTTATTTCTATTTTTCATTGTTTTTATTTTTCATTTTATTTTTTAGTTTATTTTTATTTCATTTTTAATTTTCCACATTTTTTTCATTTTTTTTTCATCTTTTAAATAAATGTTTTAACTCTAATTCCACTTACTATTATTATCCTTATATTTATTAAACTTATCCCCAATTCATCATATTTTTAATTCTTCATACTTTACTTTCAACTTTTTTGTGCCTTTTGGAAGATTGTGGGTCCACTGGCTGTTGTGGTTCCACAGCCACAGACCTCCAGCCCATACACTTTAACCTAATTGCCTAATTGCCTCCACTATATATTCAAGCTGCTCTCCTCCAGGGAGCAAAAAAGCCAGTAGAAGGAGCTGTGAGCCCCGAGCGCGTAGCCTGTACTATCCCTGTATCATCCCCAACACCAGCCTGGACGTTTGCCGTGCATCAGTGACGTCATTTCCGCTTCCGTGCTCCAGAGTGGTCAGCGTGGAGCTTTCCATGCACTGGATGCAGTGGTTCAGCCTGTTTACAGACTCCACACCCAGACGCCTGAAGGAATGCAATCCGAGCTGGAAACAAGATAACAGCACATCCCAGGACACTTCCCATCTCAAAGAAACACCTCCACCCTGCGAACCAGTAAGTGTAATTGTTACACTAACTTTCATTTTTGCATAAACAACCTACCACAGTTGGCGCCTCCACACCCCTCCTTTTTTCAACATTGATTATCAACAGAGGTAATGGACACCCTCTGAGGATGGCCTCCTCATTCTAGAATTTACCTGCCTTATGTTAATGTGCTATTATAGCTACCATTGTACTATTTACCTTAGACATCACATGTTGCGGAGCACCGGAGACCCCCCTTTTTTGTTTCTCAAGTGATTCCAAAATATGCTGGAAGCGAGACATTTGAGAAAGTATAGCAGAAGTTGAGTTGCAAAGCTCTTACATGTCCTTAAGCCAAGTCATGGTGCTGATTGGCGATAACATGCTTAGAGTTCACTTACATTTTCCTTATGGGTGCTCAACCTGTGGCCCTCCAGCTGTTTAAGAACTACGAGTCCCATCATGCCTCTGCCTTTCTGAGTCATGCTGAGGCTTGCAATGCCTCATGGGACTTGTAGTTCTGCAACAGCTGGAAGGCCACAGGTTAAGCCCCCATGTCCTAGGGAGTTGCTGCCTTGCTGGTGTGATTGTCACTCAACCACAGCTTCCTTGCTAACAATTGAGAAAATGCAGCATTTCAGCTGGCAAGGAACTTTCATAAAATAAAGTGTCAGTCGCACTTCATTGATTCTGCCACTAGTAAATCAATAGATTAACATGTCCTTTAATTTGAATGGTTAGGTTAAGTGCTATGTTTTAAGTTAATGGCTAAGGATTAATTTGAAGATTTAGAGTCCTGGACTTCAGGTTATTGGTTAACTTAAGTCCTGAGGGTTAATTTTAAATGCTAGATTAAGTATGTTAAGGTTTCATTTTAGAGTTTAGGTTCAGTGTTGAGTTCTGTTGAAAAGCTCAAGGCCATTATTCTGCACTGTAGATTTTTGCTTGTTTTGGTGTTGAAAGTCTCAATCCAAGGGCTCCCAGCACAAAAAAACAAGGCTAAGCTGGTGTATACAAGTGTTGTTTTCCTGCATTTGACATGCATTTACAATGCCCATCAAATGCAGGTCAGCAGATTACTATTGACTTCAATGCAGTAGTGCAGATGACAAGTTCAGATACTGCATTTGACCTACAATACATGTGTTTCTTTGGATGCAGCAGGCCCTATTAAGGTACATTTGGATTGCAGGTTAAATGCAGCCATTTCTTGTCAAATGCTGTATTTTGTATTCAAATGCATGATTTTCAGCAGTGCTGTTGACACGAAGGCCGTCTGCACAAGCCCTATTTCAGATTTTGGCAAATGTTACAGATTCAAGCAACTCAACAGCTTCCTATAACTCTCAGGGGCTCTTGATGTGAGATCTACATGCTTCTGTAACATAGTTATTCTGTTCTTGTGAGTTTTTAATTTATCTTATAATATAAGACTACAAGGAACTTTGGCAAAGAGATCTCTTCTCTGGAGCCCCCAAGTGATATGAAAAGCGAAGGGCTGAGTAACATAGTTATTCTGTTAACTATGTTATTCATAGTTAACAGAATAGTAATATAGTTAACTAGTAAATAGTAAATAGTAACATAGTTATTCATAGTTATAACATAGTTATTCTGTTCTTGTGGGTTTTTAATTTACCTTATAATATAAGACTACAAGGTACTTTGGCAAAGAGATCTCTTCTCTGGAGCCCCCAAGTAATATGAAAAGCGAAGGGCTGACATAGTCCGCCAGACTCCACCTATAAATGCAATATCACTCTCGCCTGGACTAAGTATTTACAGAAAACTAAGCTTAAATCAAAAGCAACCATTAGCTGGCTGGAGAAACACTATATAGAATCTTCTTAACGGAAAATAATTGCCTTAAGATGGAAAGTAACTGTTCTACCGAAGTGTTTATCTTGAGCAATTATACAGAAACAACTCAAACATCTCTTCCTTAGCTTTGGCTTTATGAATAAATGAAATGGATAATTAACCACAAGTATCCCACTGACCAACTGTGCAGCACTTTTGACAAACATTTGCCTGAAACTAATGCACCACAGAACATATTTAATATTTCAAGAGGCAAATAACACCCACTAATTCTAATACTGACATTGTTTAGTGTTACATAAATGCAAATAGCACATTAGCCAATCCCCAGAGAGTAACAGAAAATGTGCGATTTATATTGTCAAAGGCATTTAGCAGTCATTAGGGGAGCAAAGCCAAGAAAAAGAGCTGAAAAATATATGAACAGAAATGCATATTCATTCCTGGAAAATTGCTTTTCATAAAAGGCCAAGGAAGTTTAGAAGGAAAGATTACTTTTGCTATCACTATAGTGATGAAAGGTTGGCCTGCTGCAGGTTGTTGGTCTTCACTGTGCTATAGAATAATCCACTGTCCACCAGTCTAAAGGTTAATCCACATTAGAAAAAAATCATTGTATGGTATTATTCAGAAAAGCTATGCTGCAATGAATGCAAAGTGTAATATCACTTAGCAATCAACAGATTTCAGTTTACCAAAGGCAGATCAATGAGAGATTCATTCTTACTGGTTGCTCTGGGTTAGTATACTTTGCTTTTGCCACATTAATAAAATCTCAATAACCAGAATAGAAGTCATCATTTAAACATACCATCAAATAAAATGGACCACCACTTAGGACGGCCGTAAGATTTACAGGTCAGGTGGACAAGCAGGAAAAATGTGGCTGCCCTCAGGCAGAAGCATTAGCTGGAAATCCATGAACAACAATGTTCATGTTTTCAGGAAAACATTAATGGTCATGTCTATGGCAGGGGAAGGGATAAGTAGCATAGTTAGACATTGAAGGTGCCACTTATATCACTTGGACAACAGTTTTGTAACCTGCCTAACCAATGACCTTATTGGTAACAGACAGTCAGGAGCTCTCTATGGACATGAATTTGATGGTTCATGCATCTAAAAACGGCCACAATAGAAGATCTCCATCTCATATCTATGGGTGCCTTTGCACACACTGCATTCCTCTCATGATTGACATATAGTGCATTAAATGAGCAGTTGGAGTTCCAAACATAATCAATCAAACCAACTATGCAAGTACTGAAAACTCATTGGCAAGCCAGACGGAAGCCTGAATATCCGAATTCAGCACATCTGTTAAATTGTGACCCGTTCCTGTTAAAAAAAAATTAAAAAATTGTGACCAGTAAAATCTAATGTTTTGGCACTACTTCATCAGAGAACAACCAAGTAGACAATGTGAGTAATGTGGATCTGGTCTTTAATGCCTTACTATTGATTCTTGAATATTTTCAAACATGAAGGTGCATAGGATTCTAAATTTTTTAATTTTCCATCTGGCTTGCCAACCAGTTTATGGCTTTTTCTTTTTGAATATGGTTTTCAGCCATTACCATTCCAAGGTAAATTATAGAGAAATTCTTACTAAGTTCTGAGAAATTAATTTGTTGTTGTTAGTAATAGCAGTAAGGCTGAAGTGAAACTTGTCAAGCATAAAAGGCGGATAGGTGGAAAAAAAACTGCCTGTCCCCGAATTGCCAGCACTCATAAAGCATTACCAGTCGACCAAACCCACTTTAGCATTTGCAGTTTTAAATCTGATAGTATAATCCCATAGGATTTTTTTATGGAACTATGGCAGTATCATACTTAGTGACATGTGCATTTCAACACCCACCACTTTTTTTAATTGCAAGTTTCAATATTTCTATATACTTTTAAAATAACAAATGATTAATAAGTATATTGATGATTACATAGATCTAAACACAAGTGCATACAATGCCATCAATTCCACCACTTCTCTTGCAACTAAGCTGCTCAAAGGTGGTTAATCTGGGCTGATTAAATTCTCCAAGCCTTAAGTGATGGAAAGGGACAAATATGACAAATAGAGGTGCTTGGCACCAACTGTTCAGAGAGTAATAGAAGCAATGTGCCAGTGTGAGCCCTTTGTGTAACTGCATCCTCCGTCATGGTCATTCAATATCTGTGCAGATGTCCTTTGGTATGGCAGCTTGTAATAGGTCAAAATAGCATGCACACCTTTAGATTTTAAGAAGTCAGGTTCTGGACACATTATTATCATTATCAAAAATATTTGCAGCGTTGACCCAAGGGTCAAGACACAACTCAAAAGGAGCCCATGCTTACTTATTAATATTCACCAGTCCCCTTGCCTGATGCTACCTGTTAATGAAAAATGCATTACCTCTCTGGCATATAAAAGAAGGCAGTAAGGTTAGTGAGCTATTTGCTTTTCTCCCTGGACTTACATTAATTTGTCTCTAGTGTAACTGTAAAACTTGGTATTTATGCAACCAGTCAATCAAAGAGGAAGTACCATTAGCTCAGAAAGAGAAATCTGCATACCATGATTTATGCAATACCTGCTCAACTACTTGCTTCATTATATCATGCAGTGGCAATTGGGCATTTTTTAAATGGCTAGGATTGAGATTAAGATATTGGTGTTGATTTACTAAAAGCAAATAGGCTGTTCACTTAGCAAGCAGACTTTTCCCCCTAGCCTAATGAATGTGTTGAAACTTCACTTTGCAAAGAATAAGCAATCTCATGCAAGGAAAATAAAAAACAACATTTTTGCTTAAACATGATTGTTAACAGAAGTTAAGCACTGCACACACATGCGGAATGTCGGGATGCATCAGCCAGTTCAATAGAAACCGCCCGACTTTCAGCCCGTGTGTACTGCAGCCGGTCTGACAGCTGCTCGTCTGGCTTCTGTCGAAGGGGCATGATCGAAAAAGGTCTGCCAACTTGCTCCCGATTAGAGCATTTACTGAAGTGTTCTGGCGAGGGGTCGCCCCACTGTCAGAACACAATAGAACAGCAGGGGAGATCACTGTACTAACATGGCATGGTTAGTACAGTGGCTCCAACCCGAGCTGTCAAAAACTAGCAGGGTGTGCTAGGCTTTAGTGTGGAGAGCAGATAGAGCTAGAACGAAGGGTTGGAAAAAGCTAAAATGAGGTGCAGGAAAGAGCAGCGAGAGCTAGAGAGGTGTGCAAATGAGAGAAAAGAGTTAGATTGGAGATAGGGTTGAGGCACAGAGTATTGAAGTGTGGTGCAGGAGGGGGCACAGAGAACAAGAGTGGGGTGCAGGAGGAGGCTCAGAGAGCTGAAGTGGGGTGAAGGAGGTGGCAAATGGATTTGCATTTTGCAACTGAGTTGGAAAGTAGCACAATAGTTTTTAACCAATTATGGCATTGTATTTTTTAATTGACTGTGATAGCACAAAATTGCTGGGGCTAGTAGTCCAGTAACATGCTAGGGAGTTGCTATTGTTCAGTATCTCGCAATCAATACTTACATTTGTAACTAATATGTGACAGACACAAAACATATAATCATTCTGACATGTCTGAGGGTAACAGGGAGTAGGGTATTTGAACCAGAAACAACCCAGAGCCCACGGTACACTTGATCTACTTTTGTTTGCAGCAGCTCTTCTTCTCCTAATTGGCTTCCCCACTACCATTAACAGGGCCTCTCCTTACACAGTCAAACTGTAGCAAGGCAACTGGGACTTAACCTAAGTGCAGCAAAGGTGAGTACAATCTTAAAGTCAAATTCCTGCAAAAATTATTATTTTTTTTTTTTATATCGCTCTCTTTGGGGAGAGTTGAGGGGAAATCTTCCCAGCCTGGACAGAAAAAATATTTGCCAGGCGGAGGTCTTCCTAAACATATGAAGTAAGCAGCTAGTTAAAATTTTCGGAAGCACGCTTTTGACAGGGATTTTACTACTTGATACAAAGCTATACCACCATGATAAGCCTATATGAACTGGAGATCCTGCCACCAGGAGATAATTAAAACAGATATTAGATTAAGTCTGGACCATCCTATACACAACCCTATGTTGAGTACACAGAGGAAAATAGGAGAACCCCTAATGCATTCTAGAATCTTTTATTTTTATTTTTTTTTATCTGTAGATTGTAAGCTCCTTGAGGGTAGGGATCGATGTGAATGTACAATGTATATGTAAAGCGCTGCGTAAATTGACGGCGCTATATAAGTACCTGAAATAAATAAAAATAAATAAATCTGGGGCTTAGGAGTTGCCACATACAGGTAAATGGCAGAGTCGTAAGATTTACAAAAAAAAAAAAAGTTTTCTTTATTCTGAAACGCAGTTTGGTTAGGTTAAGTAACCAGTTGAATGTAATTAGGATTTAGCAGTGATCTTCTTTTACTGTATATTAAAATCCTGCCCCCCTCTCCTTTCTTCTTCTTTTTTTTTTCCTTTTCCTCTATCTAACCAGTTCCTATGGATCACTTGAGAGCACCCTACCGTCTGATCACATTGAGGGCATGAGCCTACGATTCTGGGTGCTAAAACACAATGCGAAATGTTACGCCAATTTGCCCATCACTCTGGCCTTATTAAATTGCTAAATTGTTAAATGTACTACTTTGTACACTGTATTGCATGCCGTGGAGTGATCCTGATGTTTCATGTCTTTTGCACTCTGTATATCTAAGGAAGCCTAATAAAACATTCCCTGTTTAAATAAATTTTAAAAAATCCTCAAACCCACCGCCATATTTATCCCTAAATAACCCACCCCAGCCCCTTACTCTGTAGCAGAGCAGTGTCTGTGCAATGTTTACACAAGATGTAGCTCCGCTATTCAAATAAGTCCTAAACAAGTTTATAAGGGTCAGCACACAGGCACAATACTAAGAGAATTTCTACCTAATGGTGAAGAAAGCAAAAAAGGAGACAGCTCTACTACAGAGGTAAGGAAGAGGTTCGGGTGGCCGTAGTTAGTGCAGGTTAGTTCAGGAGGAGTGGGTTGGAGGATTGTATGTTAAAAGTACACTTGTCCTTTAAGTAAAGTTATTTCCTTTATAGCGAAGACATGCTCACTGGAGGCAATCCTTTAGATTGAATAGACAACTGAACAGAGCGCGTATATAGAAAGTGTGTGAACTCATTACTAGTAATTTATTCTGTTGAATAGCTCAGGTATATTAGTGTCAAAGGCATAAAACATCAGGGACACACACAAGGTATTGACATGGTTAATAATTCATGTATTTACAGTACATTTCAATTCATTTATAGGAGGGGGATCATGATGACCCAAGTTTTACTGTGGGACTTCACCCTCAGGTTAATAACACATACCATGCTCAATGCAATCCATCCTCTCCTCCTGCTAATGATGAACATTAATGCAAGCCAAAGCTGCATTAATTAGAAAGTGCATCATCAGCAGCTTCATAACAGTTTTTTTTTTTTATCAGTGGTATACGAAGTAACTTCTTTACCGCTGTCATTAAACAATCGTTATGAATGTTTGCTATTCTTCCTGCTACGCTTGGCAGCTTGAACTTTATTCCTTAATTATGAACAGGGATTCCACAGCAGCAACAATATTACTTTCTAAATTGACTTTATCTTTAAATGCAATCAATACAGGTAATGCTGGATAAAAGTAATAGAACCCTACAATGAAACACTAAAAATATAATAGCATACAAGTATTATCATTGATTATAATAAAAATAGAAATCTAGCCTTTCTGAACAATCGCATACTCACATAACTTCAAATAATAATAGTTAATTCACACCCGTTAAAAATATTACCTAATGGCATGTGACACCTTATTTTTTGGATTCTTGGATTGCATTTAGGAATTGGATTTCTTTTTATAAAAAAAAAAGCTGTTGAAAAAAGGGGGTTTAATTCAAACCTGCATTCTGGAAGCCCAGTGATCTACACATCAAAAGCAAACATAGACAAAGAAGCATGCAGGCTAGAACAGCAAGATCATAATGCTCACCAGACTTTTGCTTCCAGTGAGAGGTCCTCTAAAAACTCCTTTGATGTTTCGGAAGTGGCCTTTGCTCAGGTGTGCGGAGCTGATGACTATGTAGTAGCACTCCATTAGATTGGGTTTCTCATGCAAAAGAGCATGCAGGGATTGCTGCCAGGCAGACGGATCCTAATGCCCATATACTGAGGGAAGGTGGGATCCTATGTAGTGTCTGCTGGCAGAAAAAAAAAAGAGAAAAACAAAAGTCTCTAGCAGCGTGCCGAGAAGATGCCTCACATCAGTGGCTGCATGAAGATTTCTCTCTTTCTGATGGGCTGGGAGCTCCTGAATTGCTTATTATACAGGAGGGCTCTGTCGCTTCATTGCACATAGCCAATGAAAGGGAGGCGCCTTAGCTAAAAATGAGAGCCGTCAGGAAAGAGCTTATGTCACACGTTGCTTTGATTTTCCCTCACCACTTTAGATTAAGAGGCTCTGTAGCTCCATGTTCATTTCACTACAGCTGGCGTGTTCATGCATCTGTGCATTAAGCATGTTTTTTTTTTTTTTTCTTTGTCCATCCTATTATTACTACTAAGAGGCTTTATCAATCCATCACATGCGTCTTCTAGTAAAGCTTTTTAATGTATGTGTTGCTCGCTAGGACAATGCTGGATGCTGCTGTGGGGAGTCTGCACAAGGCAAAGATGCTAGCAGAGCATTTTCTCGCAGTCTGTTAGCTGCGTGTTGGATTTACAGCACCAGTTAAGGAGAGATTGAAGCTAATTTACAAAGGGATTTTCTTTAAGGCTGGCCAAGTGATCTTGTGTTCATCTCAAACAGCCATTCTGCTTAAAGGGGCACTACTATCCAACCATTGCAAATATACTCATTTCCTAATGATAGCTAAAAGATTAGCATTACCGTATCTGCATACCCATGTAATTAATCTCTTCTTAATGGTCTCTTTATGGATTTTAAACCTGATAGAACACAGAGCTTTGCATAATTCCCTCTCTGAATTCCACCCCTGCCACATGTTACAAAATGATTGCAGCAAAAACAATAACAAGAATATATTACTTTTACGGTGGCCATACACGGAATGATTTTATATTTGATCGAATTTTCGCTCAATTTACTATCCGGGAGAAAAATATGATGCACCATTCACTTAACAACTCTTATTAATTTATCTGCTTTCCCAAAAACTGGATTTTCATTCATTCAGATCAATCAGACATTCAGACCTATCAGAATTATTTCAATTAAATCAGTCGATGATGTAGTATGGGACTATTTACAAAAACATAGCTGTTCAAATGTCACAGCATTGGCACAGCCATTGCAAGTAATCCCAGTAATGTGTCTAATTTGAGTATTTCCCTTGATCATCTGTTCCATCTAGTGGCCATAATGCAGTATTTTCCTGATTGAGGTACTTACACACACTGTACATAACCTGCCACTGAGTCTGCCCGTGCCACCCCGCTGCAGTATATCTGCAGGAGTGGGGTGGAAAGTGGTTAGCTACACCCACAAAACCACTACCCTCATTTCAATCTAAATTTAAGTTGTTTAAACAATATATACATGTTAACTAGACCCATAAAGGTAATCTTTCTTGCTTTACAGTTAAAAAAGTCAACAGAGTGTGACAAAATGTGAGTATGGCAGTGAATGTGAAAGACCTGGGGCCCCCAGGCATAAAATAAAGAAACTAGATCGGGGCGCATGCGCGGTGGGCAAGATGGCGGACGCTTAATGGAGTAGCTCCGGTCCCCGTTCCCTCATCGAGTGATCCTGCACCGCTTCCACAGCTTATCCAGCCACAGGATCCACCCCAATCGCCTCCGAAACCCTCCGGGCATCACATGGGGAAAATTGGATCCCAAAAACACATCTACCAAGGCTTCAATCCACCTCCAACGTCCCAGCCTTCACAGCACATGGATCGCTTCCTGTATAGGCCGAAATCCCCGGCCTCGATTAATCCGACGGACCCGATGACCACCGCAGAGCATTCTGCAAATATACCAGGTACCTCACACTCCAGCCCACCAGAACAGACAGATCCAGTAAGCTCAGTCACGGTAGCAGTACTAGACCTAAAATTACAGGCCCTGTTACAAGACCTGACCCGCAATATTACAGGGGCAGTGGGGAAGCTTGCACAGGAACTCAGGGGGGAAATTGATCAACTTGGGACATGCACTGACACCCTGGAAAGCAAATTTGATGATATAGTACAATACAGTGGGGACAGAAAGTATTAAGACCCCCTTAAATTTTTCACTCTTTGTTATATTGCAGCCATTTGCTAAAATCATTTAAGTTAATTTTTTTTCCTCAATGATGTACACACAGCACCCCATATTGACAGAAAAACACAGAATTGTTGACATTTTTGCAGATTTATTAAAAAAGAAAAACTAAAATATTACATGGTCCTAAGTATTCAGACCCTTCGCTGTGACACTCATATATTTAACTCTGTGCTGTGCTGTCCATTTCTTCTGATCATCCTTGAGATGGTTCTACACCTTCATTTGAGTCCAGCTGTGTTTGATTATACTGATTGGACTTGATTAGGAAAGCCACACACCTGTCTATATAAGACCTTACAGTGCATGTCAGAGCAAATGAGAATCATGAGGTCAAAGGAACTGCTTGAAGAGCTCAGAGACAGAATTGTGGCAAGGCACAGATCTGGCCAAGGTTACAAAAAAATTTCTGTTGCACTTAAGGTTCCTGTGAGCACAGTGGCCTCCATAATCCTTAAATGGAAGACATTTGGGACGACCAGAACCCTTCCTAGAGCTGGCCGTCCGGCCAAACTGAGTTATCAGGGGAGAAGAGCCTTGGTGAGAGAGGTAAAGAAGAACCCAAAGATCACTGTGGCTGAGCTCCAGAGATGCAGTCGGGAGATGGGACAAAGTTGTAAAAAGTCAACCATCACTGCAGCCCTCCACCAGTCGGGGCTTTATGGCAAAGTGGCCGGACGGAAGCCTCTCCTCAGTGCAAGACACATGAAAGCCCGCATGGGGTTTGCTAAAAGACACCTGAAGGACTCCAAGATGGTGAGAAATAAGATTCTTTGGTCTGATGAGACCAAGATAGAACTTTTTGGCCTTAATTCTAAGCGGTATGAGTGGTGAAAACTAGGCACTGCTCATCACCTGTCCAATACATTCCCAACAGTGAAGCATGGTGGTGGCAGCATCATGCTGTGGGGGTGTTTTTCAGCTGCAGGGACAGGACGACTGGCTACAATCGAGGGAAAGATTAATGCGGCCAAGTGCAGGGATATCCTGGAAGAAAACCTCCTCCAGAGTGCTCAGGACCTCAGACTGGGCCGAAGGTTTACCTTCCAACAAGACAATGACCCTAAGCACACAGCTAAAATAAGGAAAGAGTGGCTTCACAACAACTCTGTGACTGTTCTTGAATGGCCCAGCCAGAGCCCTGACTTAAACCCAATTAAGCATTTCTGGAGAGACCTAACAATGGCTGTCTACCAATGTTTACCATCCAACCTGACAGAACTGGAGAGGATCTACAAGGAGGAATGGCAGAAGATCCCCAAATCCAGGTGTGAAAAACTTGCATCTTTCCCAAAAAGACTCATGGCTGTATTAGATCAAAAAGGTGCTTCTACTAAATACTGAGCAAAGGATCTGAATACTTAGGACCATGTGATATTTCAATTTTCCTTTTTTAATTAATCTGCAAAAATGTCAACAATTCTGTGTTTTTCTGTCAATATGGGGTGCTGTGTGTACATTAATGAGGAAAAAATGAACTTAAATGACTTTAGCAAATGGCTGAAATATAACAAAGAGTGAAAAATTTAAGGGGGTCTGAATACTTTCTGTCGCCACTGTATGTACATGTCCTAGAAGAAGATAATTCAGCCCTCAAACATACAGTTTCCCAGATCCAGTTACAACAAGAAGATCTGGAAAATAGAGAATGTCACCAAAATCTGAGGATCCGCGGTGTCCCTGAAACAGCCACTGACAAGGAGCTGAATGCCTATCTTCTAGGCCTATTTGTCACGATAGCCCCGCACATTCTGGACATTGACTGGCGTATGAACAGAGCCCATAGATCTTTGGCTCCAAAACCACCCCCTGGATCCAACCCGTGAGACATAATAGTTCGCTTCTACTATTACGATAGCAAAGAAGCTCTCACTTTGGCCACACGCAATAAAAATCGCAATCCAAATATGAAATCCAAATATTGAAATCCAAATATTCAGCGATTTAACCCCCATCACTTTGGCCAAGAGACTAAACCTCTGTCCGATAACCATGCACCTGCAGCAGCACCAAATCCCCTATAGATGGTGGTTCCCCTTCCGACTCTCGGCCTCCAGGGATGGAACACAATATTCTATACCAGACCTGCATGAATGCGAGGCCTTCATTCGCAACCTAGGGCTGCCGCCTATCCCCGAAGAAGATCTTCCACCACCACCTCCAAATCTGATTCCGAAACCTCTCCAACCCCCAACGATGATCTGGACCCTGGTTCGGCGGAGACACCAAAATAACTTCTCCACACCTCAACGGTCCACCCCAGCTAGACCCCCTACCTGAGACACCCTGTCCTATTGAAGTGATCTTTTCTCTTTTCAAGACACCAGCCGGATTTCCAGAATTTTGATGGATGTCTCCTGGAGTCTGCAGGGAGGGCTCTCCCTATCCTGGTTCTTGATGGCCAAGTTTCCAAGATGTCAGCCCATCATTCAGCCTACAAGATTCTGGTTTGTTTTGTCCCTTTTTTCTCTCACCGCAAATATGTTAACCGTTTCAGGTTATGACTTACTTTGAGGGAGCGAGAACCGTTCCGCCCGTCCTGTTCACCGTCGTGCCCTTCCACAGGTCCATGGCCTACCGCCATGGTCCCCTGAAGGTTTTTTCACCTTCAGGCTTTCAAACGGTATTTTTTTTTTTAATTTTTCAAATTTTTCAATCTTTTCAACGTTTTTGGACTTTTCTTTTTTTTCTTTTTTCTATTATCAGGTCCTTTTTTGACCTGTTTTTGCTTTTGTTTTTGTCTTGGTTTCATTACCACGCTAAAAATGTACATTCACTGTCTTCTTATTGTCTGAGAAATACTCATATATGCCACCTTGCAAATCATTTACACTACGGTTGGTTATACTCTTATGTCATGTTAAGATACTGCTTGCTGTTCAACCCATGACTACCACATGGCCTTAAAAATTTTTGTAATGTAAAGGTCTTGAACTCCATTCACAAGCGCTGGCTGGCTCTGAAGGAATTCAAGACCTCAGGGGCAGATGTGGTCATGGTTCAGGAGACGCATTTCCGTCTGGGGGGTTCTTTCAAATTTGCCTCCAAATTGTTCCTTATTGCTTTTATGGTGTACGATCCTTCAGGGAAGGCAGGAGTAGCCATTTTGATTAAACTCTTCTCTCCATTAAAAATTTACTGCCTCATTGCTGGACCCCCGTGGTCAGTATGTCCTCCTGAACTGTGTCCACGAAAAAAAACCCCTCACATTAGTCAATGTTTATGCCCATAACTCGGGGCAGATCGGATTCCTCACAAAGGTTTTTGAGAGGTTACAGACCTCCTCACAACCCTTTACAATTTTTTATGTAGTGCGTTGATTGGTTGCTTCACCAGCGCACATACTCCACCCCCCCATTTTTTACCTTTCTATTTATATCACATTCTTACTGTGTCTCTTCAGCTACGAATAAGCATCCGATGATGTGAAACGCGTTAGCATATCTCTTACCCTGTACCTCCCTGTAATTTGACTGCATTGTGGATTTTTATTTCCATAAAGATGTCTTCATCCCAGAGTGCAGCTATCCAGGATTTTTCTCATTCCACTGCAACTCATGCAAAGCCAGCACCTGGAACAAGTTCTCATTGGGGCGGTGTCATCCTGGACTAAGGAGTGTTAGTGAGCTGCTTTTCCTCTAACCCTTTACAATAGTCAGTGGCGATTTTAACATGTGCATGTCACCCAGCAAAGATAAACACGCACTCTTCCAAAACACCCCACCACTCCAAACCCACAAACTGTCCATCTCATTTCGGAAACTAACATGCTCGTACAACCTATTTGATGCATGGAGGGTGAAGCACGCCACACATAGGCAATATACCTTTTATTCCCCTCCACACAAAATGTACTCTCGCTTAGATCATTTTCTGCTTACCGCTCCTTTATTACCCCATTTAGTTGCTTCCGAGATAGGCCCCATCCCATGGTCTGACCATGCCCCGATAACACTAGATCTAGCTCTACACTCTGCACTACCAAGGACATGCCACTGAAGACTTAACGAGTCCCTCCTGCGAAACATTGATACTAAAAACCAACTCCAATCGAAACTTATAGAATATTTTCAGCTAAATGAGGGCTCTGTCTCGAGTTCCTCTACCCTGTGGGAGGCCCACAAGGCCTTCTTCAGGGGTGAATGCATTTCTGCTGGATCACGTAAGAAGCGGGAATCAACCCAACAAAGATTGGAACTTCTGATCCAACTACGTTCAGCGGAGGGGCATTTACTTCATTCTCCCACAATAGCTCGTCTGCATACAGTGGAATCTATCCAAAAACCAAATTAAGGCTTTGGATATGAGTAAAATTTCTAGATCCATGTTATGGTCAAGACAGAAATTTTATGAATATGCAGACAAGCCACATAGAATGTTAATTAATAAGTTAAAACCACGCCCATCCCTATCTATCCCTGACCATATAGTAAAACCCGACGGCACTCCTACCTACTGCCCCCAGTCCATGTCAAAAGTATTTGGAGACTTCTATAACAAACTTTACAATTGCCTATGCTCAGACCCACTGACCCAGTTTACACAAGAGAAATTCGACTCCTTTGTATCATCATTACAACTTCCACAAATGTCTCCAGAGCAATGATCCTCACTCAATACACCCATCACCGCTGAGGAATTAGCAGATGTGATTAAATTACTCCCCTCACACAAAGCCCCAGGCCCTGATGGACTCCCCTATTCCTATTACAAAACCTTCCTTCCAACCCTAGCTCCACATATGTTAAATTTACTCTCACCCCACTTCTCAGGTACAATTATCATCTCATAAATGTATGACGGTAATTCCGCGCTTAGGAGGATAGAGACAAGAAAGGACTGCTGCCCCCCTAAAAATGAAAATCACCTAGGTGAAATCCAAAATGTAAAATACTTTGAACAGGGGAATTGGCGCTGTCCGGCTATATGTGCATAAATGGTGATTCGTACAAGTGCAAAAAAACGAACATACGTGTAAAAAATTATATAATAAAGCTATTATTAATATTGTGCGTGTAACCAATGTGTTGCGAGGGCTGAGGTATATCAAAGTGCAAACAATACATCTGGCAGATGTAATGTAATAAGGTGCAACGTGCTCCTAAAATATATGCATATGTGCCAATATCTCAATATATACCAAATATCTATATGTGTATAGGGGAATGTGCCCACAGGTTGAGAAAGGGCAAAAAAACAGGGAATCCAATGTACAAACAATTATGGCAATCAAAACAGTTTTAGCAATACAAACAAACAGTTTTAGCAATAAAAAATAAAAATAAAAATAAAAAATCCCCAGCATATGTGCATAAAAAGTCCAAATTTTTTTGAAAAGTGAAAAAAATGTGTATAAAGAGAACAAAAAACCTATGAAAAGTAAGTGTTCAAAATCAAAGTCCTAAAGTGTGTCCTTCTGGTGAAGAAAACGTGGTCTCAGCATTAACTGATGTTGTCCCCGTCCTTCACTGCACCCCCACTCGTGCTTACACTCACCGGACTGCCTAACCCCTGCAGGGGTAAAAGGCATCTGTAGAAAATCCTGCGATGGCGAATCCAGGAAGCGATCCTCCGTCCGGGGGTATTTTATCCTTCTCTGATGTTGTAGTTTCCCCAAAGATAAGCATCCATATGAAGTGAGGAAAGAAAAAACTCCTCTTCTACCACTTCCAGCAGTTTCCTCTCTGGAAACTGAGGAAACTGCTGGAAGTGGTAGCAGAGGAGTTTTTTCTTTCCTCACGTCATATGGATGCTTATCATTGGGGAAACTACAACATCAGAGAAGGATAAAATACCCCCGGACGGAGGATCGCTTCCTGGATTCGCCATCGCAGGATTTTCTACAGATGCCTTTTACCCCTGCAGGGGTTAGGCAGTCCAGTGAGTGTAAGCACGAGTGGGGGTGCAGTGAAGGACGGGGACAACATCAGTTAATGCTGAGACCACGTTTTCTTCACCAGAAGGACACACTTTAGGACTTTGATTTTGGCCACTTACTTTTCATAGGTTTTTTGTTCTCTTTATACACATTTTTTTCACTTTTCAAAAAAATTTGGACTTTTTATGCACATATGCTGGAGATTTTTTATTTTTATTTTTTATTGCTAAAACTGTTTGTTTGTATTGCTAAAACTGTTTTGATTGCCATAATTGTTTGTATATTGGATTCCCTGTTTTTTTTGCCCTTTCTCAACCTGTGGGCACATTCCCCTATACACATATAGATATTTGGTATATATTGAGATATTGGCACATATGCATATATTTTAGGAGCACGTTGCACCTTATTACATTACATCTGCCTGGTGTATTGTTTGCACTTTGATATACCTCAGCCCTCGCAACATATTGGTTACACGCACAATATTAATAATAGCTTTATTATATAATTTTTTACACGTATGTTCGTTTTTTTGCACTTGTACGAATCACCATTTGTGCACATATAGCCAGACAGCGCCAATTCCCCTGTTCAAAGTAATTATCATCTCATGAATCTCCTACATTCCCCCTCAGTAACAGTATCAGGGGGATGCCTACTGTCACCCTTATTGTTTGTCCTCAGCCTAGAACCCCTGGCTGCTGCCATACGCAACTGCCCTAATGTTACTGGAGTATATCTGCGACAGAGAGAATACAAACTCTCTTTTCGCAGGTGACGTTCTCCTGACGCTCATACACCCGCACACATCTTTGCCTTCACTCCACAATATTCTAGCGGCCTTTAGTGCTATCGCGGGTTACAAAATCAATGCTGCCAAGACGGAAGCCCTCCCCATTAATATCACCCCCCCCAACTAGATATACTTCAACAAAACTATAATTACCATTGGTGCGCTTCTTCGCTGAAGTATTTAGGAGTCCAGCTTACAGCATCATACTCCACATTATATCAGACTAATTTCCCCCCCTATTCAAAGAGATCAATTGTCTCTTGACACAATGGACTGCTCTTCCCCTCTCCCTTTTGGGACGTGTAAACATTCTCAAAATGTCAATACTCCCTAAACTGTTGTATCTATTTGAGACGCTCCCAGTGGCAATACCTATGTCACACAACTGAAAGCTCTTAAAAGCAGAAGTCTCCGTTTTATATGGAATAACGCCTCCCATTGGGTGGCGGGATCAGTGGTCATGGCATGTAAAAATAGGGGAGGTTTAGGAGCTCCTGACTTTATTAAATATTATTACGCTACACACCTAAGAGTTCTCACTTCCTGGACTAATAGGAAAGATCCAAACAGATGGGCCGAGATCGAAATGAGCGTTACTTCTCCGGTCCATCCATGTTACATGTTCTGGCCATCCAGTGACAAACATATGCCCCAGCTGAGAGGTTTATGCCTGGCTCCAATGCTTTTTACCCTAGCAATTTGGAAAAGATGCTCTGATCGATACTCATTATCTTCTCCATGCTCACCTCTTATAAATATTCTCTTTAATCTGGACATTCCTGATGGCTTGTCCCATGATCGTATGCTACATTGGACTCGGGCCGGGATTTTCCAGCTGAGGCATCTTGTTAATCCAGCCACGAGACACCTATTATCCTTCGCTGACCTAAAAAAACAACACCAGTTTCCCAAAACACTTTTCTATTCCTATTTGCAATTCAGACTTTTTTTATCACCAAATCTCCCACCCTCTCCCTGGACAAACCATCAGACTTCGAAATATTATGTGCCAAAGGCCCCTACGAGCCCCAACTAATTTCCACCATATATAAAATTCTACATGAAACTAACCCCTTGAAAGTGGATAGTTAACACTACATGAGGAGATGGTCTCAGATACTCCAACACGACATTTCTCTATTAGATTGGGAAAGTATATGGGAATCCACTTCCAAGATTTCCCGTTGTGTCACGCGCAAAGAATCCGCGCATAAAATTCTACTATTCTGGTACAGAACACCTGAACGCCTACATGCATATAACCTGACAATCTCAAAAATCTGTTGGAGGTGTAACAAAGCAGTGGACTCACATTTTCATATTTTCTGGGAATGTCCTTTAGTCACCCAATTCTGGGCTCAGATCCAAACAGTTCTAGAGAAATTGTTTGGGGGTCCCCATCCCCCTAAACCCTATGCACTACATACTGGGTCTACCTTTCTCAGGTATCCACAAAAACAAAAGACGACTGATGTCCTTTGTACTATTAGCTGCCAAAAGAACTATCCCCAAGCTCTGGCTCTCTACTTCCCTTCCCACTCCTACACAAGCCCTCTCTATCTTAACAGACATACGTAGAATGGAACACCTAACTGCCGTAATTGACGATTCAATACAGAAGTTTTCACAAATATGGCAGACATGGGACGATTCTGAATATGGCTCTAAAACTCACAGTTTCACCTGAGAAATAGTTGGCTTGTTCAGCACTCCTCAATCTATCATTAGGCCTTTGCTAACTTTTCTAATTGATGTCTATGGTCCCTTGCTCTTGGGGCCTTTGTACTCCCTATAGATATTGATTGTATATACCTCTGAAACCAAACCGTACATGTGAAAATAAAAACTTTTACCTAGATAACCTTCTCACTATCTTTGTAAACTCATTAGCCCTTTCTACATCATTCTAATTCTGTATATATTTCAATGACAGTGTATATCTGCATCACCTGTAAAGACTGTGATGACTACATGTTACTTTGTATTATTTGTAAAACTTGTGAAATAAACAATTAAAAAAAAAAAAAAGAAACAAGATCTGCCACATAGCATGCCATGGTGAACAGTAGGCATAGCCAGATTGCACCTAACAGTGGTAGTGGCTTAAAGCAGAGGATTAAAAAAAAAAAGCACAGATCCACAGCCCTTGTATCCACAAAATACTCCTCATTAGTGTGCTACAAATGACAGTCTTACATACACAAACAGTATAAACCTCAGAACAAAGGATCATTAAAAAAAAATTATAATAAACTACAACTGCTGAAACAATAATCAATTTGTTCAGGACTATGTAACATACACGATATTGCCAAAAGTATTGGGACACTTGCCTTTACACACACATGAACAACTTGGCATCCCAGTCTTAGTCCATAGGGTTCAATATTGGCCCACCCTTTTGCAGCTATAACAGCTTCAACTCTTCTGGTAAGGCTGTCCACAAAGTTTAGGAGTGTGTCTATGGGAATGTTTGACCATTCTTCCAGACGCACATTTGTGAGGTCAGGCACTGATGTTAGACAAGAAGGCCTGGCTTGCAGTCTCTGTTCAAATTCATCTCAAAAATGTTCTATCGGGTCTAGGTCAGGACTCTGTGTGGGCCAGTCAAGTTCCTCCACCCCAAACTCGCTTACTAGTGTCTTTATGGACCTTGCTTTTTGCGCTGGTGCGCATTAATGTTGGAACAGGAAGGGGCCATCCCCAAACTGTTCCCACAAAGTTGGGATAATGAAATTGTCCAAAATGTCTTGGTAAGCTGACGCATTAAGAGTTCCCTTCACTGGAACTAAGGGGCCAAGCCCAACCCCTGAAAAACAACGCTACACCATAATCCCCCCTCCACTAAATGATTTGGACCAGTGCACAAAGCAAGGTCCATAAAGACATGGATGAGTGAGTTAAGGGTGGAGGAACCTGACTGGCCTGCACAGAGTCCTGACCTCAACCCGATAGAACATATTTGGGATAAATTAGAGCGGAGACTGTGAGCCAGGCCTTCTCGTCCAACATCAGTGCCTGACCTCACAAATTTGCTTGTGAAAGAATGGTCAAACATTCCCATAGGCACACTCCTAAACCGTGTGGACAGTCTTCCCAGAAGAGTTGAAGCTGTTATAGCTGCAAAGGGTGGGCCAACTCAATATTGAATCCTACGAACTAAGACTGGTATGCCATTAAAGTTCATGTGCATGTAAAGGCAGGCATCCCAATACTTTTGACAATATAGTGTAGCTGTCCAAATGTCACAGTATTGGCACAGCCATTGCAAGTAATCCCTGTAATGTGTCTAATATGGGTTTTTTACTATGATTATCTGCTCCATATAGTGGCAATAATGCAGTATTTTCCTGATTGAGGTATTTACACATACATAACCGGGAAGAGGCTCAGTCCCATAAATATAAGCAAATGAGCCTACCCGTGCCGCCCCACTGCAGTATATCTGCAGGAGCGGGGCAGCAATTGGTTAACCACACCCACAAAACCACTACCCTCAAAATGTAAATCGTTTAAACTATATATTAATGTTACCAATACCTATAAAGGTAATCTTCCTTGCTTTTTCAGTTAAAAAAGTCAATAGAGTGTAACAAAATGTGAGCATTGAAATGATTATGAAATACCTGGGGCCCTCATGGATAAAATAAAGAAACGAGATTTGCCACATAGCATGCCATGGCAAACAGGAGGCATAGTCAAATTGCACTTAACAGTGGTAAAAGTGGAGGATTTAAAACACACAGATCAACAGCCTTTGTACCATAAAATACTCCTTATTACTGTGCTACAAATGACAGTCTCACAGACACATATAAACCTCAGAACAAAGGATCATTTAAAAAATAATTATAATAAACTATATTAAAACCAGCAACTGTTGAAACAATTAACGTGTTGTTCAGGACTATGTAACATAACAACATAGTGTATAGTGTGCAGGGGGCAGGAGTAAGTAACAGACAGCACAATATATAGTATGTAGCAATCAAGATAAGATACAGCGAGGAAGGAAGAGAGAGGGAGGGATAGGAGGGAGACTCCCCCACCTCACCACCTTGTCCAATCCGAGAACGCTTTTGCATTCTTTGGGAAAAATGAAAGGTATTTTCTGAATGGCACTGTGCCAGACTGAGCGACCACCTGTGGTTACTATGTTGCAGAGCAGTCACTCAGCACATGACCTGGAAAAGAGCAAAGATCACTATAGTATCCCAGGTTACTACATTGATTCTCTGCTTCCACAGGGATCACCCAGGTATAGAATATGTACACTTACTGTACATTGGTCCAAGCTGTGCCACTGTAACGATGCAAAAAAAAAAAAAAAATCAGCATTAAATCAGGAGGGGAGTGGCATACCTTGCATATCTGGCACCTGGGGCAGATCATTTATTAACATCCCTCCACCCATAAAAAAGTAATAAAGCTACCTGCACCATGCCAAATTGTGGGTGAGGCCACGCTGTAGGCTCCTGCACACTCATTTAAAAAAATAAATAAAAGGGTTCCATTACATATGCTTTTCTACACACAGTCTTCCTTAAAATAGAACTTAGTACTTATATATTTAGAGTACAGTGGCCAGGAGTATGTCATATAAAGCCCAGCATACAGGGTGCAGTAGTCAGGAGTAGGAAATGTAGAACATTGTTTGTAGTACTTGACTCAAGAGTTTGCAACACAGAGCCTGCAGGGCTCAGGGTGCACTATGCAGATGATGCTAGGCTCAGGAGTGTCTAACACACTAAGTATATAGTTCAGGAGTGGATAACAAACACCTTAGAGTGCAGGTCTCAGGAGTGGGTAATGCAGAATGCTAGACTCAGGAGTGGGAAATGCAGAGAGTGCAGGTACAGGAGTGCATAACACAGAGAATGCAGGGCACAAGAATACATAATACAGAGAATGCAGGGCACAAGAGTACATAATACAGAGAATGCAGGGCTAGGGAGTGCGTAACACAGAGAATGCAGGGCTCAAAAGTTTGTAATAAAGAGAATGCAGGACACAGGAGAGTGTAATGCAGAGAATAATGGGCACAGGTGTAGGTGTTTGTAACAAAAAGAATTCAGGGTAAGGAGTGCGTAACACACCGAGTACAGGGACCTGGACTAGGTAAAACAGAAAATGTAAAGCCCAGGAGTGTATGACACAGTGAATGCTGGGTACAGGCAGTGACGGCCTATCCATTAAGGGCGAATGGGCGCCGCCACCTCTATCGAGCCACCCCCCTATATGAGTAATAGATAGGATCATGCATAGCATAAATCTATCCATGGCTACCACAGCCACCCCCTATTCATGCGTCCGCCCCCTTTCAGGATACCGGGCGCGTGAATTATAGAAGCAGGGGTGTTTTTTTGAAGCACCTAATTAGAGCCATAGGCTCTAATAGGCTTCAAAATAGGGTGGAATCGGAGCGCAGAACCGCCTTTCTGCCAAACAGGAAGCGCGGGTCTGTTACCGGTCACCTGATTGGCTGAAAGGACAGGCTATTTGACGCCTAGCAGGAGGAAAAAAGAGATGCACAGCGGAAGCATGGAGGACACAGGAGCCGCTGCCTGACCCACTGCCCGTTCTACAGCTCGCCACTGTCACCCGCTGCCTGACTCACCTCCAAGATGGGGTAAGTGGTGGTCAGACAATGAGCGGGCGGAGGGGGTGCTGGTTAAATGCCGCTGGAAGATCACAGTGGCTGCAATTGATGGGCACAGTGGCTGCATTTGATGGCACAGTTGTATTTGATGGGCACAGTGGCTGCAATTGATGGGCATAGTGGCTGCATTTGATCGGCACAGTGACTACATTTGATGGGCACAGTGGCAGCATATGATGGCACAGTGGCTGCATTTGATGGGCACAGTGGCTGCAATTGATAGGCACAGTGGCTGCAATTGATGGGCACAGTGGCTGCATTTGATCGGCACAGTGGCTGCAGTTGATGGGCACAGTGGCTGCATTTGATGGCGCAGTGGCTGCATTTGATGGCACAGTGGCTGCATTTGATGGCGCAGTGGCTGCATTTGATGGGCACAGTGGCTGCATTTGATGGGCACAGTGGCTGCAGTTGATGGCACAGTGGCTGCAGTTGATGGGCACAGTGGCTGCATTTGATGGCACAGTGGCTGCATTTGATGGCGCAGTGGCTTCATTTGATGGGCACAGCGAGGCTGCAATTGATGTTTTTTGTTTCAGTATTTTTCAGTTTGTTTGCGCCCCCCCCAGCACCAGCCACCACTGCTTGGACTGTCTATTTTCCAAAAAGGTGTCATTTGGGGTATATTTGTACTGTCCTTTAATTTTTGGGCCTTAAGAAATGACGTGAGGCTGTCAGTACATCAGGATTGATTAATTTTCAGATACGGTATATACTATAGTTTGTGGACTCTATAACTACCCTACAGATAATATACAATACAATACAATAATATACACTGATTTGGGTTATTTGTACCAAGAAATGTAGTAGTATACATTTAGGCTTAAATTTGTGAAGAAAGATTATGATTGTACATTTTATAACAGAGACGAAGAAAATCGTTTTTTTTTTTTTTTAAATGCTGTCTATTTTTATTAATTTAGCAAAAAGTAAAAAATTGGCCTGGACAGAAAGGGGGTGAAAGTGCCCGGTATTAAAGTGGTTAACCAAAAACATTTTTTATTTAGTATTAGTGTCTTCATGTTTTAGATAAAATAAAGCAAAATTCTCCCTATTGTTTCTGGGCCCTACTACAGGTACAACCAACAAATAATATACACAACTCTGTAATTGTCAGGAGCAGGTAAACTTTTAGTTGTTCTTTGGTAGCAGGTTATAGTAATAGCAAGAAATATACAGCTACATTTTAAAAAATATAGATTTTTTTTACTTTTTGTGCCAGTTATCCCTTGTTAAAAGTAATCAGGCGATATCCATTACCATTTATGACCAAATTAATTATTGCTCTTCCTTTTTTCTTAAAAAAAATACCTCAGTGAGCAGTATGTCAGTTTTTGTATCCTTTTGAGCACTGATTCATGTTTTATCCCCTCAGCTGAGAGGATTGCTGGAGCTACCAATGAAGAGTTCGGGGGGGGGAGGGTGTTGGTGAGCCCTGGGAGAGTCAAGTTGGGTTTATGGAGTCTTATTTGATTAAAGACAAAATAAAACATTTTAACCATTTTAGCTCCGGAATGTTTTACCCCCTTCCTGACCAGGCCATTTTTTGCGATACGGCACTGCTTTGCTTTAACTGACAGTTGTGCGACACTGTTCCCAAATACAATTGATGTCTCTTTTTCCCCACAAATAGAGATTTCTTTTGGTGGTATTTGATCTGCTCTGCGGTTTTTATTTTTTGCTTTATAAACGAAAAAGTGTGACAATTTAGGAAAAAAAAACTATATTTTTTACTTTCTGCTATAAAACATACCCAATAAAAAAATGTAAAAAATCTAATTTCTTCATCATTTTAGGAGAATATGTATTCTGATACATATTTTTGGTAAAAAAAATCCCAATAAGTGTATATTGATTGGTTTTGCGCAAAAGTTATAGTGTCTACAAACTATGGGATATTTTTACGGAATTTTTTTTTTTTTGATACTAGTAATGGCGGCGATCAGCAAATTTTAGCGGGACTGCTGCATACAAAAGACACCTAACTGACACTTTTGACACTTTTTGGGGACCAGTGACATTATTACAGTGATCAGTGCTAAAAAAAAATGCACTGTTACTGTACTAATGTCACTGGCAGGGAAAGGGTTAACATCTGGGGCGATTAAAGGGTTAAGTGTGTCCCTAGGGGGTGCTTTCTAACTGTGGGGGACATGCTTTGACTAAAGGAAAACTGAGATCTGTGTTTCTGCTTAGCAGAAACACAAGATCTCCATTTTCCCCTCTGGCAGTACTGCAATCTGGAATAAGAAGAATCAACCAGCGCAAACAACAAAATCAAAAAACTGAAGACAGCAGCTGAAATACTGAGGGTCAAATTATCAAATCCCTAAACGTCTATATAAAAGGCAGCACAGCACAAAAATAAAAAGACATACTAAAAAATAAAATAAAATGGAACTATAGTGGATTAAAAAAAAACAGTCCATGTTTTCATGATGAGACAAAAGAAGATCAGCATATAATCGGGAGAAATCCAGTGACTTAGGTGATGTTCACAGAAAAAATGGTGACTGATGTGACAACCTCCACCACCGACAGTACAGGCCACTCACCTCAACAGATGGATCCCTGAGTGAATCAGTCAGGTCTAAACAGCAGTTCCCTCTTGGGATAATGTCAGCAGAATCACACACACTAGTAACAGATGTAATGCCGATATCTTGCTAGCTCATAGAGTCTTCACCATCAACACCAGGCACGATGGATACATATAATAGGGGTAAAGGAGATCTAGTGCTCTCTGTATGCTAAACATGTGTTTATTAAAGGAATTAAAATGTGCACTTACAAATAATGCACTGTACCCCAGTGCGAGGGATGGATGGCTAAAAATAAGTGTCCACGGAGATCAACATGCAAGACGCGGGTGACGTCATGATTAGGGTCACGTGGTTTCCGTAGGTGTTACGTCCCAAGGTGGCGGAACTTCATCAGTGGCAACGGTATGACGCAAGCCACCCACTTGATATACCCCAACAGCTGACCATTCCAGCCAATGGATGTAAATGTGTGCCGATCACCATGGCAACCAATAAGCAACAAAGAGCGGCAACAGCTGATGGAGAAAAATGCTAAGAATGCCATAATAGCAGTCAATTGAGAGGTAAGCCAATACAGCGCGTTTAAATTAAACACGACCTATATTATATCTCAGGATTTACTTCCACATAAAAGCAAGACATAAGTGTATAAAAGGGAAAAAAATATATTTTAGTATAAAAGTCATCCAGCGTGAATGCTTATGTTAGGTACCTGGTAGTTGAGCCCGACTGGTAGAAGGAGACCTCTCTTAAACTCTGGTTCAGGAGCCACTGGCAGTGGGAACAGTGGTCTCTTGAGCACAGTGGGTAGGAGGGCCTGATGCAGGTTCCTGCGGTAGCAAACACTGGAACTGGAAACATGTCCCTCCGGGATGGCTGAGCTGCGGATGCAGGTAGGCTGAAGCAAATCAGTAGGCAGACAGGTGGATGATATGGCAGCAGCAGAACCTGGAGCTTGGCAGAGCAGGCTGGAAGCAGCGTCACAGGACACAGGCAAAGCAGAGTCAGACAGTCCGTTTGGCAGGACATCAGGCAAGTATATGGCAGGAGGGATAATCAAAGAATAGTCAGGCAGGCAGGAGTTCGGCAACAGATCACAAGATATGAGCGAGGTCAGGCAGGTCGGATTGGAGACAGGAGAATGGTCAGACGGAGCCGGGTCACTAGCAATACAACAACAGGCAGGATACAGGAACTTCAGGTGCAGAGCTGCAGACGAACAGCACCTGATGGAAGCATCTGTCAGTCTTTTAAAGGGCCCTTGGCGCCAAACAGTGCTAGCGTGAATGGGGAAGGCCCCTCGTGCACCTGCGCGCACGCATGTTCGCCCAACGGCCACTGATATGTCCCTGACATTGCCCCCTCCCAACGGGCAGCCTCCGGATGCCCAGATAACTCTTCTTTTCAGGATGAGCAGAGAAATAGACATGGATCAAACGTTTAGCATGAATATTACTGTCAGGTTCCCATGAGTTATTTTCCGGACCATACCCCTTCCATTTAATCAAAAACTGTACTTGCCCAGATCTCTTTCTGCAATCAAGGATGGCCTCCACTTCGTATTCCTCATTTCCGTCCACCAAGACAGGTTCAAGGGACCCTGGTGCCCCTATCAGGAAAGGGATCATCTACAGCAGGCTTCAAAAGCGACACATGAAACACAGGGTGGATTTTAAGTGAGTCAGGTAAACACAGTTCATAGGATACCTGGTTGATTTTCCTTTTCAGAGGGAAGGGCCCAATAAATTTAGGAGCAAGCTTTTTGGAAGGACAAGTCAACCTAATATTATTGGTAGACAGCCATACCTTATCACCAAGCTGAAGGTTTAGATCTCCTCTTCTTCTTTGATCGAAGATCCTCTTGTTGTCTGCTTGTGCCTTGGATACCGCTTCTTGTAACATCCGGTTATTATGACTGAGGAACTGTACTGTGTTCTGGACCGCTGGAACTGAGGATTCTGGAAGAAAATCTGGTAAAAAAGATACATGAAAACCATAATTGGCAAAGAAAGGAGATTGACAAGTGGCAGAGTGGCTAGCATTATTATAAGCGAATTCCGCTAGGGGCAGCAGGGACACCCAATCATCTTGCTCCAGCGTCTGGTTTGTCCTTTCAGTTTGCCCGTTCGTTTGGGGATGGTATGCTGAGGACAGGGCTAGTTCAATTTTCAAGATCTCACATTGGGCTTTCCAGAAGCGTGAAGTAAACTGCACCCCCCTATCGGACACTATATTTGCGGGGACGCCGTGTAGCCTAACAATCTCCTTAATGAACACACGAGCCGTTTCAACAGCAGAAGGTGTTCCCTTTAGGGGCACGAAGTGGGCCATTTTAGACAGCCGGTCGACGACCACAAAGATCGCCGAACATCCTTCAGAGGATAGTAGTTCAACTATAAAGTCCATTGCTATCATCCTCCAGGGTCTATCTGGTATAGGCAACGGCCTCAACAGTCCCCAAGCTCTGTTCATGGAAGTTTTATTCTGAATGCAAACAGAACAAGAGTTAACGTACTTTCTGCAAAATTCCTTCAGGTTAGGCCACTAGAATGTGCGTTGCACAAGCTCAAGGGTCTTGCGAACCCCAAAATGTCCTGCAAGTGGGTGGTCATGCAATAATGTCAGCACCTTGACTCGGGCGCTCTCCGGTACGAATATTTGAGTTCCTCACCACAATAATCCATCACGGGGTGTCAAAGAGGATCCCTGGAGACTTGAAGGTTCTGGTGATGCTTCTCTGATCATGGACAGGAGATTTGCCGGCAGAATGGTGTCAGGTACTGAAAGGTCTTTAGGGTTGTCAAAAATGCGCGACAGCGCGTCTGGTTTTACGTTTTTAGTTCCAGGCTGGTAAGTGATGTGGAAACAGAAACATGTAAAGAATAGAGCCGATCGGGCCTGTCGGGGTTTCAGTCTCTTAACAGATCTTAAGTATTCGAGATTCTTGTGGTCAGTATATATCAGCACCGGATGGACTGCGCCCTCTAACAAGTACCTCCATTCTTCTAAAGCTGTCTTGATAGCAAGTAGTTCCCGGTCTCCCACATCGTAATTCCGCTCAGCCGGCGAGAGTTTTCTAGAAAAGAATCCTACGGGGTGCATCAGGTCCTTGTTGTCCTGTCGTTCGGAAATGACAGCACCCACGGCCACTTCGGAAGCATCAACCTCCAAGATAAAGGTAAGGATGGGTCAGGATGGCTAAGGATCGGAGCTGAAGTGAAACGTCTCTTTAATTCTTCAAAGGCCCCCTGAGCCTCCGGGCTCCAGTGGAAACGAGAGTTCTGCTTGGTTAGCTGCGTGATGGGGGAGATAATGTCAGAAAACCCCCTAATGAACTTCCTATAAAAATTTGCAAATCCAATGAAGAGTTGCACGCCCTTCTTGTCCAGAGGAGCTGGCCAATCTAGCACAGCAGACACCTTCTGAGGGTCCATTTTGATGCCGGCTGGGGAGATCACTAACCCTAGAAACTGAATCTCTTCCTGTTCAAATTCGCAATTCTCCGCTTTAGCATACAGTCCGTGCAAACGAAGATGGTCCAGGACCCTACGGACATGTTCCCTATGTTGATTAAGTGAACTGGAGAAGATTAAGATGTCATCCAAGTAGACGATTACGAAGATGTCCAGGAAATCTCTGAACACGTCGTTGACCAGATGCTGGAAAGTGGCAGGAGCATTGCATAGGCCGAAGGGCATGACCAGATACTCATAGTGTCCGAAACGGGTCCGGAAAGCCGTCTTCCATTCATCTCTGGCCCGAATGCGGACCAGATTGTAGGCCCCTCTTAGATCCAGCTTGGTGAAGATGATGGCAGACCAGAACTTCTGGAACAGTTCAGGTATCAGAGGCAACGGGTAGCGTTTTTTGATCGTAGCCTTGTTTAACTCCCAATAGTCCACACATGGATGAAGAGTCTGATCTTTTTTGGAGACAAAAAATATTCCGGCACCAGCTGGGGAAGTAGAAGGTTGAATAAAGCCCTTTTCGAGGTTTTCATTTATGTATATCTTAAGCGCCTCTTGTTCTTTTTCAGACAGCGGGAAGATGCGCCCGAAAGGAATCTCAGCCCCAGGAAGCAGCTCAATTGGGCAATCATAGGGACGATGGGGGGACGATGGGGTGGCAGGGAATCCGCTCCCTTCTTGCTGAATACATCCGCAAATTCCCGATAGGCCTCTGGTATGGTTTGAAGCAGGTCTTGGTCAATGTCCATACAAAGTAAAGTAGTAGCAGGCTTAGAGGGTTCAGGTAAGCAATGTTTTTGGCAGTAGGGTGACCGAAACTTGATTTCACCCATAGACCAGTTAACGTGAGGGTTATGGGCCTGGAGCCAGGGCATGCCCAAAATGATCGGAAATAATGGAGATGAGATAACGTCCAGAGTTAGGATCTCTTTATGTTGAGATAAACAGGTGGCAGACAGAGGAAGGGTTTCTTGAGAGACTTGTCCCGATTTTATGTAGGACCCATCGGCCAGAAAAACTGAGAGTTTGTGTGTCTTGTCTTTTAGGGGAAGATTTTGTTGAGTAGCGAAAGCAGAGTCAATAAAGCAGCTACATGCCCCGGAATCAATAATGGCGTTGACCTGGATTGTTCTTCCCTGGAGCTGTAATGAGAGAGGGAGAGCAAGTTGAATTGCATTGGCGGTTAAGGCGGATAAACTGGCCGGAGTAGAAGGAAAACACTTACGAGTCTTGACCGGACAGTTGTTCACGTAGTGGCCCGACCCACCACAGTAGAGGCAGAGGTTTAGCTGGCGTCTGTGCGCCCGTTCTTCTGGGGCAAAGTAGAGCGCATAAGTCCCAGTTGCATTGGCTCGGGAGCATCAGGTGTTTGGGTGGCCGGTCTTGGGCAGGCAGAAGGTAGATATCGGGAGGCAGGAACCGGAACTCTTGCAGTCATCCACATAGGGCGCGTTTGTTGGGAAGAGCGTTCTGACCGGCGCTCATGAAGGCGTCGGTCAATCTGGATGGTTAAAGCAATGAGTTCTTCAAGGGTATCGGGCATCCCTACCTGAGCAAGCTCATCCTTTAGACTCTCAGATAACCCCATGCGGAACTGATGACGTAAAGCTGCGTTGTTCCATTGGGTGTCCGCGCTCCAGCGTCGGAAGTCCGTAACATAGTCCTCGGCCGGCCTGCGGCCCTGCTGGAGCACGAACAAAGCTGCCTCAGCGGTGGCAGTCCGCTGAGGGTCCTCGTACAACTGAGCCATGGCTTCGAAAAAAGCGGGCAAAGACTGGATCTGTACAGAGTTGGTTTCAAGCAGGCGGTGGGCCCAGGTCTGGGGTTCCCCTTGAAGAAGGGATATGACAAATCCCACTTTGGTAGCCTCCAAGGAAAAAGTCCGTGGCTGCAGGGCGAAGTAACGTTGACAGGCGCTGCGGAAAGCCAGAAACTTGGTTCGGTCACCAGAAAACCTCTCAGGGATGGGGACCCTTGGTTCAGGTGGGAGCATGACCACAGAGGGTGGTGCAGCAGCCTGTGCTGGAGCAGCTGCTGAGGCAGAGGCCACACCTCCAGGACCACTAAGGTTCAGAACTTGACCCTCCAGTCTGTTGTAGCTGTCTTGTAAAGTCTTTACTGCCCGGGTAAGTGCCGCTAAGTGCGTACAGATCTCCTTGATGGGGGAGGTCTCTCCTGCGGGCTCAGTCATGGCTGTTCATACTGTTAGGTACCTGGTAGTTGAGCCCGACTGGTAGAAGGAGACCTCTCTTAAACGCTGGTTCAGGAGCCACTGGCAGTGGGAACAGTGGTCTCTTGAGCACAGTGGGTAGGAGGGCCTGATGCAGGTTCCTGCGGTAGCAAACACTGGAACTGGAAAGATGTCCCTCCGGGATGGCTGAGCTGCGGATGCAGGTAGGCTGAAGCGGATCAGTAGACAGGTGGATGATATGGCAGCAGCAGAACCTGGACCTTGGCAGAGCAGGCTGGAAGCAGCTTTACAGGACACAGGCAAAGCAGAGTCAGACAGTCCGTTTGGCAGGAGATCAGGCAAGTATATGGCAGGAGGGATAATCAAAGAATAGTCAGGCAGGCAGGAGTTCGGCAACAGATCACAAGATATGAGCGAGGTCAGGCAGGCCGGGTCGGATTGGAGACAGGAGAATGGTCAGACGGAGCCGGGTCACTAGCAATACAACAACAGGCAGGATACAGGAACTTCAGGTGCAGAGCTGCAGACGAACAGCACCTGATGGAAGCATCTGTCAGTCTTTTAAAGGGCCCTTGGCGCCAAACAGCGCTAGCGTGAACGGGCGCGGGAGCGCACGGGAGCGCTCCGGCGCCCCCTAGTGGGGATTTCAGCAAAACTGCCCTGGGAAGGCCCCTCGTGCACCTGCGCGCATGCATGTTCGCCCGATGGCCACTGATATGTCCCTGACAGCTTAATCTCATGGATACACCCATCATATAGAACAACTTTAATGAGAAAATTACCAACAGTAAAATATCGAGTAACAATCATAAAAAGGGGGTATTAAAGACAACATAAGAAACCATATCTACCAATCAGAAATAAAACAATTAAGCATTCACGCAGGATGACTTTTATACTAAAATATATTTTTTTCCCTTTTATACACTTATGTCTTGCTTTTATGTGGAAGTAAAGCCTGAGATATAATATAGGTCGTGTTTAATTTAAACGCGCTGTATTGGCTTACCTCCCAATTGACTGCTATTATGGCATTCTTAGCATTTTTCTCCATCAGCTGTTGCCGCTCTCTGTTGCTTATTGGTTGTCATGGTGATCGGCCCACATTCACATCTATTGGCTGGAATGGCTGCGTCATGCCGTCGCCGCTGATGAAGTCCCGTCCCCTTGGGACGTAACGCGTACGGAAACCACGTGACCCTTATCGTGACGTCACCCGTGTCTTGCATGTTGATCTCCGTGGACACTTATTTTTAGCCATCCATCCCTCGCACTGGGGTACAGTGCGTTATTTGTAAGTGCACGTTTTATTTCCTTTAATAAACACGTTTAGCATACAGAGAGCACTAGATCTCCTTTGCTTCTATTATATGTAATCCATCATGACTGGTGTTGATGGTGAACACTCTATGAGCTAGCAAGATATCGGCATTACAACTGTTACTACTGTGTGTGATCCTGCTGACATTATCCCAAAAGAGCACTGCTGTTTAGACCTGACTGATTTACTCAGGGGTCCATCTGTTGAGGTGAGCGGCCTGTACTGTCGGTGGTGGAGGTTGTCACATCAGTCACCATTTTTTCTGTGAACATCACCTAAGTCACTGGATTTCTACCAATTATATGCTGATCTTCTTTTGTCTCATCATGAAGAACATGGGCTATTTTTTATACTCTACTATTGTTCCATTTTATTTTATTTTTTAGTATGTCTTTTTATTTTTGCGCTGTACTGCCTTTTACATAGTACTGCGATCTGCCTTGTTTACAAACAGTATCTCACAAAAGTGAGTACACCCCTCACATTTTTGTAAATATTTTAATCTTTTCATGTGACAACACTGAAGAAATGACACTTTGCTACAATGTAAAGTAGTGAGTGTACAGCTTTTATAACAGTGTAAATTTACTGTCCCCTCAAAATAACTCCACACACAGCCATTAATGTCTAAACCGCTGGCAACAAAAGTGAGTACACCCCTAAGTGAAAATGTCCCAATTGGGCCCAAAGTGTCAATATTTTGTGTGGTCACCATTATTTTCCAGCACTGCCTTAACCCTCTTGGGCATGGAGTTCACCAGAGCTTCACAGGTTGCTACTGGAGTCCTCTTCCACTCCTCCATGATGACATCACGGAGCTGGCGGATGTTAGAGACCTTGGCTCCTCCACCTTCCATTTGAGGATGCCCCACAGATGCTCAATAGGGTTTAGGTCTGGAGACATGCTTGGCCAGTCTATCACCTTTACCCTCAACTTCTTTAGCAAGGCAGTGGTCATCTTGGAGGAGTGTTTGGGGTCGTTATCATGTTGGAATACTGCCCTGCGGTCCAGTCTCCAAAGAGAGGGGATCATGCTCTGCTTCAGTATGTCACAGTACATGTTGGCATTCATGGTTCACTCAATAAACTGTAGCTCCCAGTGTCGGCAGCACTCATACATCCCCAGACCATGACACTCCCACCACCATGCTTGACTGTAGGCAAGACACACTTGTCTTTGTACTCCTCACCTGGTTGCTGCCACAAACCCTTGACACCATCTGAACCAAATAAGTTTATCTTGGTCTCATCAGACCATAGGACATGGTTCCAGTAATCCATGTCCTTAGTCTGCTTGTCTTCAGCAAACTGCGGGCTTCCTTGTGCATCATCTTTAGAAGAGGCTTCCTTCTGGGATGACAGTCATGCAGACCAATTTCATGCAGCGTGCGGCGTATGGTCTGAGCACTGACAGGCTGACCCCCCACCCCTTCAACCTCTGCAGCAATATAGGCAGGACTCATACGTCTATTTACCAAAGATAACCTCTGGATATGATGCTGAGCATGTGCACTCAACTTCTTTGGTCGACCATAGCAAGGCCTATTCTGAGTGGAACCTGTCCTGCTAAACCACTGTATGGTCTTGGCCACCATGCTGCAGCTCAGTTTCAGGGTCTTGGCAATCTTCTATTAGCCTAGGCCATCTTTAAGTAGAGGAACAATTATTTTTTTCAGATCCTCAGAGAGTTCTTTGTCATGAGGTGCCATGTAGAACTTCCAGTGACTAGTATGAGAGAGTGAGAGCGATAACACCAAATTTAACCACTTCAATACAGGGCACTTAGACACCTTCCTGCCCAGACCAATTTTCAGCTTTCAGTGCTGTCGCAGTTTGAATGACAATTGCGCGGTCATACAACACTGTACCCAAACTAAATTTTTATCATTTTGTTTCCACAAATAGAGCTTTCTTTTGGTGGTATTTTATCACCTCTGCGGTTTTTATTTTTTGCGAAACAAATAAAAAAAGACCGAAAATTTTGAAAAAATAAAAGTTTTGCTTTTGTTTCTGTTTAAAATTTTTGTAAATAAGTAAGTTTTCTCTTTCACTGACAGGCACTGATAAGGCAGCACTGACAGGCACTGATAAGGTGGCAGCGATGGGGTGGCACCAATGAGCGGGCACTAACGGGCACTGATATGCGGCAATGATGGGCATTGATAGGCGGCACTGATGGGCACTCGGCATTGGTGGTCACTGATAGGCGACACTGATGGGCACTGAAAGGCTGCAAAGATGGGTTCTTATGGGTGGCACTGATGGGCACTGGGTAGGATCCGAGGGGGGGCTGTGCTGATAAACAATCAGCACAGACCCCCCCTGTCAGGAGAGCAGCCGATCGGCTCTTCTCTACTCGTGTCTGTCAGACACGAGTGAGGAAAAGCCGATCACTGGCTTTTCCTATTTACATCGTGATCAGCCGTGAGTGGACACGGCTGATCACGTGGTAAAGAGTCTCTGTCAGAGACTCTTTACCTAGATCGGTGTTGCGGGGTGTCAGACTGACACCTCGCAACAACGATCGCCGTGATGCACGCCCCCGGGGGTGCACAGCGGCTCAATATCCTGTGGACATCATATGACGTCCAGTCAGGGTATTGAAACCACTTTGCCACCGTTATTCTGCTATATGGCGGGCGGCAAGTGGTTAACACGCTCCCCATTCTCACCGGAGACCTTGTAACACTAACGAGTCACATGACTCCCGGGAGGGAAATGGCTAATTGGGCCCAATTTGGACATTTTCACTTAGGGGTGTACTCACTTTTGTTGCCAGCGGTTTAGACATTAATGGCTGTGTGTGGAGTTATTTTGAGGGGACAGCAAATTTACACTGTTATACAAGCTGTACACTCACTACTTTACATTGTAGCAAAGTGTCATTTCTTTAGTGTTGTCACATGAAAAGATATAATAAAATATTTACAAAAATGTGAGGGGTGTACTCACTTTTGTGAGATACTGTATGAAGACCACTGCTCTGCCTCTCCACAGAACAATCGGTGGGTTCTGGTGGACACGGCGTCTGCCAGACCCGCTGATTGGCTCCCGCTGTGTCCAATCACAGCCGGAGCATGGCTCAGGTGGCGCGCGCGTGCGCCCCAGAGCCGAAGAAAAGAATCACGTACAGGTACGTTATTTTGCATTTAAGGATGGTCCTAAGTGGTTAATGAGGGTCAATCCATGAGCTGAGCTTGTGCCCAAAAGCTGTTTGGTGGAGGTGTCTGCTATTACACAATGTACAAAAATGTGAGGTTTAATTGACATGCTTAGTATGGCCACATTCCTTATGTTTGTAGAAGATAGAAATATCCCCCACTGATCAAGGGACTTTATAGGCTCAATGAGTGTCCAAATGTATGAAATATAAATAGTTCAATATTTATTGGTATCAAAAAATTATTAAAACAAGTGCAATTAAAAATGTACATACATAGCATATAAATTATATATTATACCACAAAACAGATACAGAATATCTGGATTATCGTGAACTCAAGCTGTTGCATAAACCAAACCGCCAATGCATTTCAAAGTTCTTAAAACTCCTTCTTCAGGTAAAGTTTAGCACATTTTTTACATGTAGTTTATAAAACAAAACATATATTACAGCTATTTCACCATCCATGTATACATAACACATACCTCCCAACATTTTGAGATAGGAATGAGGGACACCTACAAACAAACATATGTAGGCATAGGACACGCCCCCTGCCACACCCCCTTAAAGACGAATTAACCAAAAAAAGGTCAATTAAATCCACAAGTGCTTTTTTTTTTACCACTACTATTTCTTTATATTGGCTTTTAAAATGTACAAATGCAGCAATTTAGAAATTGGATGAAAGGTTTAGCACTGGGAAACATTTTTTGAAAGATAAAAAGTGCATTTTATATACAACTATATGGATATATATTGTCCCCAAAATGAGGGACAAATGAGGAGGTAAGAGGGACAGAGGGACACTGCTCCAAATCAGGGACAGTCCCTCGAAATCAGGGACAGTTGGGAGCTATGATAACATTATCCAAGGCGTGGAGTGGAGAAAGCTGAACTACTTACAATGTATCGATGAAAGTGATATGCAGCCAGTGGTGGAATAAATACAGGTGAAGAATAGTAGGAACCAGTCAAGCAGAGACAAGGGGATGGATGGAGCAGAGAGGAAAAGATGGCCTCCTTGTACAGCAGGGTGATTCAAAAAGACATACACTGGGATCACCTGGCATTGGCAAAAAGAAAAAAGAGGCACATGCCTACTAAATAGATATTATAGTTAGTGTAAGGAGAAAAGTGACACAGCAAAAAATGTTGCAATTATTATTAATGTTATACAGGATTTATATAGTGCCAACAGTTTGCGCAGCGCTTTACAACATGAGGGCAGACAGTACACTTAAAATACAAATCAATACTATATGTAAAGCGCTGCGTAAATTGACGGCGCTATATAAGTACCTGAAATAAATAAAATAAATAAATACACGAGGGATTGGAGGGCCCTGCTCGTTAGAGCTTACAATCTAGAATGGGGTTACCTATTGAAAATAGAGGACCCAGAGGTTTGCTAATAGTATCTCAGTGACCCTTGTGGAACTAATGTCCTTCTGCCCCTATGTCATCGATCCCATGATCAGTGGGGGATATTTCTAGCTATTACACAATGCGATCATTGAATTGAACTGTCTATGTGGACTTGATTACAGTTGGTGGATTGTATCAGTTTTATTCATGGATATATATATGAAGGACTGTTATGCGGTAAAGACAGATTATAATTACACACGTTAATAGTTAGCACAATTCTGATTTATGTTAATTTGGTATTTTATGTTATTGTTTTTTGGTAAATAAATTTGCGCATCCAATTTTTTTTACACGTGATTTTTCACTGTCATGCTTGCAGATTTAGTTTAGTTCACATGTTTCACTTAATGCAAGTTATTTAAAAATATGAATTATAATAGAGAGTGAAAGAGAAATATTCCAACCAAAATAAATCAAAACAAAAGAAACAGCCCCTTAAAGTCAAGCAAGGCTGATCATATAAGAATGTTGGAGGCCTGATTCCTGGTAAAACTGATTTGTGAGCTGCACTCCTCCCCTTGGTAAATCATAGTGTATTTGACATCTGTTATCTATCTTTTCTGATTTTTAATCTCTTTGCTGCTTGGCAGTCTATAATCCCCAAACCTCCCAATCTGATCTGGATACAGCATTAACAGGATAAACCCATCAGGAGACATACTGAATCTAAAAGTAACATGAGTGGGGATGATAGGAAACAAACTCTGCCTGTCTGCCAGAGAAATAACTACTTTACAAAGATTTTTCTTACAGATGAATTGCTTTACTCATAGCTCTGGTTATAAAAACAACATTCTTTCAAGATGTTCTTTAATGAAATATAAAAATTTAAGTGCAGCTCTACCCCTGCATGAGCTGCTGAATTTTGGGTCTCCCTATTCCTGCACAGCCAGACAACATACACCTTTCATTCAGAAAGGAAACAGTCCAGGAACTTGGTTTTATTGAGGAAAACAACTTGGATAGGGTATAAGATTTATGAGATGCCCAAATCTACTTGAAGAACAATGATGAGGACAACTTCCTTCTCTATGTGATCCAGAAAAATCAACTTACACATGACTGTATTCTCTTCGAAACGAGTACAGTCTCTATGACCTTGGCAAAGAAATCCCCCTTTTCAGGAGCTCTGTTTCCCAGAATAGAATTGCAGCAAAATCTCACTTGCAGGAGCCCTATACCTCCTTTCTTGAAAATATCAGCCTACCTGGCTGCTTAGCAAAATTTCCCAAAACAAAGGGATTGGGTCACAGCATGCCAGCACAGTCCCAGAAAAGCTTGCTTAATCGGGCAGCTTTAACTCCTTCTGCCCTGTGGTGTAGAAAGACTCACACTGTCCCCAGAAATCCTGTTGTCCTAGAAGAAAGGACTGTTCAGGCCTCCTACACTACAGGTCCTTCTCCACAAGCCATGGTGACCCCAACCAAGACCATGGGATAGTGGAGATCCCTCAGTACTCCTTCTCTCCCAGACTGGAGGCAGAGCCCCCCTCAACATGGGGTCCCCCCCAGGCCACACGACACAGCTTCCTCACTCCATCTTCCACCTGACTCCCCTTTCTGGTCTGGCTCCACCATATTTAAGGGCTGACCCAGCCACCCTGCCAGTGCCTTCTGCCTGGGGATTTGGCAAATTCTCCCAAGTATGCAGATCAGAACCCCTTGGCCTCCACCCACTAGCTTCCAGAAGCTTCTCTAAGCTTCTAAAACCAGGGGGAGGTACCGGAGGCCTGCCCTGTAGAGCCCTCCAGCCTGACCTAGAGTAACCCAACCCAATTACAGACTCACACAACTACCATGAATCAAAAAAATAAATGTACCCACCCTAGTTGCACACTAGAGGGTGCTATATATGGTAGAGGTACTGCCCTTCCTCGAGTTCAAATTTGAGGAAGGTCAGGGATGCTTGAAACTATTTTTCCCTTTTTCTGTGGTTTACTGTGTCATGTGAGGAAACCTTCGGACTAAAGCAGGGGTGCTAAACCTTTTGAAAAACAAGAGCCATTTAATCTCCCTGGCGGGCTGATTATGTCATTATTTTTGAATGTCAAAACGGTACATTGTTTTGCATGGAAATTTGTTGTTTTATACTGTAGGCCTGTAATTCTCTCTTACTTCATTTATAATTTTCCTAAGCGCCGGATAAGTGATCGTTTGTCTGAGAACTTTTGTGTAATTCTTAGGAATAACTCACTTAAATCTGTCCAAACAAGAGTCTAGTATGATAAAGTATGATATGATAAAGTTATGATAAAGTTTGAAACAAATCATAAATTATAATATAATAACTAATTATTAATAGTTATACAAAATAATAATATAATAATAATACATTTTATTCAATAATGTAATCAAACCAAAAACAATGAAATTTGTCTAAACAAGGGTGCAATATTACTAGTCATTGTAGTACTAGACAGTGCATATTGGTTTAGTAAAAAAAGAATCCTGGGTATGAAAAATTTTGAAACATGGGACTGCACAAAGTCCAACGTCACAATCAGGATAATGGAACCTGGTTTCCTTTCTGATTTTCTTTCCACTGTCATCTCGCTTCGAGCAACAAACCACGCACATCCTAGTAGGTGCTGACTTTTTCTCGGTTGGTGGGATGTTGGCCATGAAGTGGCGACCATTCAGGCGTTCCGGGTTGACAACGCCAACAGCACAACATCCAGCTCTATACATAGCCATTGATGGTGTTTGTTGGTTCACAAAGATAATTTCGGCAACTTTGCAAATGAGATCAAAATGAATCACATGCTTGTCCCTCTTTTTTTTTAGCAGAATGTAGGCATTCCACAAGCATTGCTCAAGAAGATGACTGAAGATTTTCTTGTAATACTTCTTTTGCTGTTTCCTCATTGCTGGGTAGATTGTCATTGCTTGGTCAGCTCTGTAGACACCTCCCATGGTGTTATTGTAGTCTATCACTACTTACTTGTGGCTTCATGATTTTTTTCCCACCTTTTGTGCGTACCATAACAGTGGAGGTATTATGAACTGTACTGATTAGGCACACATCTTTCTTGTCACGCGATCATTTTGCCTTTCTGCCAGGCAACCATTTCTCCGGTTTTCAGCTTCTTATTGACAAACATTGGCAGCATGTCTCCCCAGTTAGCCCTAATGGTTCCATAGGCATCTGTTTTGCAGAAGAAACTCATAAAGCTCAGGAGACGTAAAAAAGTTGTTGGTTGTTACCCAATATCCCTGATTTAGCAATGGCTCAATGAGTGAAAGAACAGAAGATGTTGCCATTCCATAGTTGCTGTATTTTGGATTGAATTGTGTTCCTTTTCCAGTGTATATGACTTAATTCCAAATGTAGCCAGTTGATGAGTCGCATAGCATGTAGGATTTTACACCAAATCTCTTTGATGAAATGTATTGTACCCAGCTGAGCCTTCCCTTGTAGGCCATTAGACTTTCATCTATGCTGATATCTCTTTCTGGCACATAGCTCCATTGGAAATTCTTTAGAATCATTTGAGAAACTTTCCAAATTTTCTTTAGTTTTGGTGCAGTATGAGTAGTTTCATTAAATTCTTTGTTGTTTCCGAAGTGTAAATATTTCATGATCAGGGAAAATCTGTACTCTGACGTGACCGGGCCAAAGAATGGAGTGGCAAGTAATTTTTTAGTTGTCCAATACCACTTCTGCAGGGGTTCCCCCACCAGTCCCTGAAGTATTATTAGGCCCAGAAATTTCCAAATGTCATCTTTAGTCACTGGTTCCCACTTTCTGCTTCTTGGAAACTTCTGATGCGTAGTAGCTAATTGTTGCTTTTTGTACAGGTTTGTCTCAGTAACAATTTTTTCAATAACCTCATTGGTCAGAAATAATTGTAAGTATGCCAAGGGGTTGTCGTGTTCAACATCTACTTTCATACCACAACCACAAGCATACTTTCGTACCACAGTCAATAGAGCACCAAGTTCGCACATCACTTAGGTCAGTCGCAGAATCAATGCTGTCGTCACTTTCAGTGTCTAATGACGAATTTCCTCATGAATCACTATCGCACAATTCTGCAAGTGATTCTAATTCACTATCGCTGTTTTCTAGCTGTTTTCTAGCTGGTCTAAAACCGCTTTTGACCTAAAGGGACACTTTTTGGATGCCATGGATGTTCTCAAGTTTCCAGGCAGAAAGAATGGTAAGAGTGCAGGCAGGGCTCTGGACAAAGCACTAGGGACAAAACTGAGGTGAAATGGTTTGATACAGTAATGTAATCTACAGATTACAATATATTGTGTGTATGTTATGTTTTGAACTTTTTTGAATTTCCCGCCGGCTCCGCCCCCCTGCATTTCGGCACTTGCAGGGAAGGGAACCCAGAAGATGGATGCATCGACCAGAGGACAAGGCCGGAGGACACAGGGGGAGGACATTTGGGGATCGTAGGGACAAGGTAAGCAACAGTACAGGGTTACTGTGATGTAATACCGAGTGTGGCTCGGGGTTACCGCTTTTGGTACTGAAAATTAAGCCCAAACCACACTCGGAATTACCGCCAAGGAGGTTAAGTGATTTGGTAGCCAGTTGGGGGCCACAATGAAATTAAATGGTTATAAATAGCATAATGAAGATTTTAAACAACAACCAGGATAATATTTGTTTTGTGTGACCAAGCTCCATTGGATGTTTGCACACTGTTTAATCACAAAAAGAAAAAGTGGATGACGCTAGTGCCAACACTGACTTTGTTTAATTTTTACAAGGGACTCTATGTCAGGATTTATGCCAGTCGTACCTAAGCGGAGACACTGTTCACAAGTGTGGTAAAAACACATCTCTACCATCTCCCAAACCACAAACAAGCCCTTACTGTCCTGAACACCTGCGCTGCAGATCAGTGTGAAAGCAGCTTACATGGTTGTTAACTATTTAACAGGTGCTAATATCCCTATTGCAAAAGCTATTTTGCCTAGTGTATGTTTTATTTTATACACTGACCTTCCTTTTCTTCTTGCAGCTACTGCTGGCATTGTTCTCCAGTCTGCTGGAAAAGAATTAGAGGTGGAGTGCACTTGGTATCACTCAATCTGGGACAGGTGCTGGAGCTACAGAGGAAGCATCAGCTTATGTGGCTCCTGATCCCTCTGTGGCATCCTGCACCTTCCGGTGTCAGCTCACTGCACTCCGATGCTCTGCCATGGTGGGTCAGCAAGCCCAGATTGCGATCAAAAGATTGCTGACCCCTGGGTTGAGGTCATGGGCCACATCAGAGGGCCCTGCAAGCCACATGTAGCCCGCGGGCCACAAGTTGAGCACCCCTGGATTAAAGTCTTCTATTATTGCACTTCGCTCCCACTCCTTATTTGATTTTTTTATTGTTGGGCCCTGCAACTGTGGAATAAGAGGTAAATGACATGCAAGGTTCTCAAGGATGCAGATTGAGATGCTGCAGAATGGCTATTTTGAGCAGAGAAAATTAGATTTTTGGTTTTCTCTAGGTTTTGTAGTTTCAAAATTGTGTTCTGTAGTAGAGAGGCTTCAAAGTGCTTTGGGAGGGAGGAAGACTCTAACCTTGTGTTCAGGTTTTACCCCAGACCAGCAGGCTGTGTGTGTGTGCAGGTGTGCACAGCAATTATGACTGTCTAGATCAGGGCATGAGCCCAGGGAGCTGAGAGAGCTGCAAAAGCTACAAGACCTGAGAGAAAGGTGCAGATGTTGCTGTGCTGTGAGTTGGTCTGGGAAACCAGTCAAAAGGCCTACATTTGAGGCCTGAACAGTGGTGCTGGAAGAATGAGCCAGGACACTAAAGTCATTTATTTTGAAGGTGGAAACACCTGAGAGGGTAACCTTTTGTTTTGTGGTATTTTTTACATTCTTTCTTAAATAAAAGTGGGCCAAATAGCCCTAAACAGTATTTCCTGGCTGGAGTGAACTCATTAATTCCCTACACCTTCTCCATCCTCCACCAAGTTTAAAGGTGGGCAGGTGGGCAGGCAGAACCGGTAGTGGCTATGGTAAACCATGCACAAGAGAGGGGGATCCAGAAACAGTCCAAGCAGGTTTGTCCTATCCTTCTATTCAGCAAAGTAGCATGCAAACATAGTTCAATGCAGCTCAATGAGGGCTTTCTACAAAAAGTCCATAGCATAAAACAAAACACTGGCTCATCCGAGCCTCTAACTACACTCACATTAATTATTGACTAATGGGGTCACCCTAACGGGCTCCCCAACACAAATAGGTAGCATCTATATTATCTTTAGTACTTCAAGCCAAGCCTGCTAAAGACTTCATTATCATGCAACCCTAGACACTGTGGAATAAGTGTTATTTTATTGCTGTTGTTGGGTGGCATATGACTATTATTCTGACCCTGAAATAGAATATTATGGGGGTTTTGAGAGCTGGGGAATATAATAAGGATGCTATAGAGCAATATAATTTTATTATGCTACCAGGAAGTATAATAATATAATATTAGGTAGAGGATTCAAATATATTAAAATATTCTACTTTGTTATTGTCCTGGCCTCGCCCCCCGTACTCCCGGAGTCTATGGGTAGCTATCCAGGCAGATAACCTTTTTCTGCGCACACAATAATAGACTGCTGTTTCTTGTCTGTGTCTTTATTGGCACGTTGCAGACTTTAATACAAGTGTGAATGACACACGTTATATGCGGTAAAACTGAAAATAACAAGAATAATATAACATTACCTTAGATTGTAAGCTCCTTGAGGGTAGGGACTGATGTGAATGTACAATGTATATGTAAAGCGCTGCGTAAATTGACGGCGCTATATAAGTACCTGAAATAAATAAATAAATAAATAAATAAATTACCATACAATAGTAAACATCATATAAAATAATAACTGAAATGACTATCTGCTTTCCCTAATAGCCTGTGGAGGAGGAAGGGGAAGATTGCTTACCTCTGATGCCATGGATGGGAAGAGATTACATCTAGGCAGCTGGGATAATCTTGACAATGCTGTTCCCTAAGGGGTATTCATTTCCTGAATAAAGAGGATGTGATGATTTTTATGTCACATCCTTTAAAGGTTAAAGGTATTGTTACATATGATATTAATGTTTGGCCAGTAGGTGGCGCATGCGTACAGCTAACCTGGAACAAACATAATTTACAGCTCAACAGTGCAGCAACACAACATACAAATCAAATGACAAAATTAATTCTCCTTCCTGAACCTCTAAAGAGACAGAAAGGTCTCCTGGAGACATAACACTCCCCATCTGGCGTTAACCAATGCCACTAACAGCGTTATTAGACACAAGTAAAATCAAGTCCGATATGGGTCTGAGAAATGACTTTACTTCACCCTGTTTGGAAGTCTTAACTTCAACCTTCCTGACATGTCCATCTTTGCTTGGGAATGTCTGTGTGATAAGTCCCAAAGGCCAGTCATTCCTGTGTGCTTGGCAGTCTTTAACAAGCACCACATCTCCTGACTTCAGGTCTGGTTTGTTAACTTGCCACTTATTTCTGAGTTGTAGGGTTTGGATGTAATATCTCCTCCATCTGTTCCAGAAAGTGTTGGCTAGGCATTGCACCTGTCTCCATTGACGTCTGAAAAGGTCTTTATCAGTAAACTCTCCATTTGGAGCACTGACTGTGTTGGTTTTTTGAGTGAGTAGAGTTGCAGGTGTCAGCAACATAGGTTCCTCTGGATCGTTAGTAACTGGGATCAGAGGTCTAGCATTTATGATGGCTGAGACCTCGGCCATGAAAGTGGACAGACATTCATGCATGAGTCTGGCATTCCCCATTTGAAGGAAAATAGAATCCAAGATCTTGCAGGCTACGCCTATCATTCTTTCCCACGCACCACCCATATGAGAAGAATGGGGAGGGTTAAATGTCCAGGTACATCCCTGTTGGTTGAGATACCTTTCCACACTGTTGTTGTCTAGATTGGAAAGGATCTGAAGTTTCTTGGCCGCTCCAACAAAGTTGGTGCCCCTATCAGAGCGGATGTGCTTAACAGGGCCTCTAATGGCAATGAATCGCCTGAGAGCGTTGATAAAGCTGGAAGTGGCCATTGATTCAATCAACTCTATGTGAACAGCTCGAACAGTCATACGAGTAAAAATAACTGCCCAGCGTTTGCTGCTGGCGTGGCCTCCCCTGGTTTGGCGAGTAGTAACGGACCAAGGACCGAATACTTCAAGGCCCACACTTGACTTGTAAAGGGAGGATCTGAGTTAAGTCTGTCAGGTGGAAGGTCAGCCATCTTTTGGATTTGTAAGAGTCCACAGAGTTTGCGGCAGGTAACGCAATTAAAGATACACTTGCTCACACATCTTTTTGCTCCTATTATCCACAGTCCAGCAACCCTCAAAGCTCCTTCAGTGAATAGCCGGCCTTGATGTTTAACTTGACTGTGATAGTGTTGTACAAGCAGGGCAGTGACATGGTGCTAAGCTGGGAGAATGAGAGGATGCTTCTCGTCGTACTCCAAGGTACCTTCTTTAAGGCGACCTCCTATTCTCAACAGGTTACTGCTGTCGAGGAATGGATCGAGTTTCCTTAGGACGCTGTCTTTAGGGATTGGCCTTTTGTTGTTAATACAGTCAATCTCTCTAGCAAAGGTCTCTTGTTGCACAGTGTAAATGATCAGATGTTTTGATTGCTCTAGGTCAGTCACTGAGTATGTATTTTTACAGTGGTGCCAGCCTTTGCAGTTAGTCCTTTTTCCAAAGGAACGGCTATGTGAGATAAGGAAGTAATGGCTCTAATGAGTGATTTCCATGTGGAAAACCTAGAGAACCGATGAGATTTGAGTTGGTTTTGTGAAGCCACAGTGACTAATGCAGACACTTGTGGATGAACTTCTGCATCCTTGACTGCATCTATCAAGTTAAAGGTCTCCAATTCAGAAATGTTGTCTTCTGAATTGTACAGGAATGCAGGGTCTGTAAACCATGTTGTGTCCCAAAGACAGTTGGCTGGGACAGCTCTAGTTGCTAGGTCTGCGGGATTGTGTTTAGTTGGAACGAAGTGCCACTGTTTTGGGTGTGTGGATCTCCTAATCCTCAACACTCTATTACTGACGTAGACGTAAAAGCGTCTGGTTTCGTTGTAGATGTACCCCAGGACAACTTTACTGTCAGTGTAGAACTCAGTGTCTTTGATTTCTAGGTTCACCTCTCTAGTAATCGTGTCGGCTAACTCCACAGCTAACACTGCGGCACAAAGTTACAGTCTAGGTATTGTGTGTTCTGGGAGTGGGGCAAGTTTTGCTTTTCCCATGACAAAACCTATATGGCACTGTCCTTTCATGTCCTTGATCCCGAGGTAAGCTACAGCAGAGATTGCTTTGACAGAAGCATCGCAGAAAACACAAAGTCTTTGGTCTTGGACTTCTGTAGACGGTACAGGAGCATATGGTCGAGGGACCTTTAAGTTAGACAAGGCTGTCAGGGAATTTTTCCACTCTGTCCACTGATCTCTTTTGTCTGGGTTTCTCTGGAAATTGTGTTTGAGGGAGACAAAGCGTTTAAAGACTTGTTCCTTGTTGTTAGGTAGACACTGTCTATGAGGTCTAAATGGGAGAGGTGCGACCCAATTGTTTGACTCTTCCTTGGCTGTCTCCTTTTCCATTTTTTGCAAGAAAAGTCTATCTTCAAAGGACATTGCTACCTGCTGGTCTTCCTTTGTTCTATGAAAGACTGTACATCCTAGGTGGTCTGGGTCACTGTCACAAGCGTGGTCATCTGTGTCTGGGTCTACAGAGGAACAAGGTATGTGAGTACTACCTGGAAGCTCTTTTGTGATGAAGCTGTTGTGACATGGTTGCAAGGAGGAAGGGCGTCCTTTGTCAAGTACGTTAGTGAACATGCTACTGACCGTGGTGGGTCTGTGCACAGTCTTTAGGCAAACGTCCCCTACGATGACCCACCCCAGGTCAAGTCTTTGGGCACAGGAAGCATTGCGGGGACCATTAATCTGTTCCCTCACTTTTTGAACCTGCAGAATGTCTCTTCCCAGGAGCAGCATCAACTGGGCCTGCTCGTCATATTCTGGTAGGAGATGGGCCATGCGTTTTAGATGAGGCTGGTGAATTGCTGCATCTGGTGTAGGGATTTCTGAACGGTTGTCTGGAATCTGGTTGCACTCGAGTATGGTGGGTAAAGGTAGGCGAGTCTGACCGTCTATAGACTCTACACAAAAAGCAGTGGCTCTTCTCCCCGCCGTCTCAACAGTACCCGCACAAGTCTTTAGAGAGTAAGGGGAGCTTGGACCCCTAACACCGAAGGTGTCAAAGAATGTGGATTTAGCCATAGAGTGATTGCTTTGGTCATCTAAGAGCGCATACATCTTGACAGCTTTGTTTCTGTGACCCATTGGATAAGCTCTAATAAAACAGATCTTTGAACAAGACCTACCACCTGCAGGATCTTTGCATACCTCAGTACACTGAGAGGTAACCACTGAAATGTTTGATCCAGTGTTCTCTTGCTCCCCGCCATGCTCGTTGGTATCACCAGCTCTCTGGGTGGTCCAAGGAGCAGGGCCTGGATGTAGTGCTGAGTTGTGGTCTGTGTTGTCACACTCTGTGCATGATACACTAACCTTGCAGTCCTTGGCAAAGTGTGATGTGGATGAACAGCACCTGAAGCATATGCGGTTCTCTCTTAGGAAGGCTTTGTGATCTTCTAGAGACTTCTCCCTGAAGGTCCTGCATTTTGGTAGAGGGTGCGGCTTCCTGTGTAGAGAGCACTGCTTGCTAGGGTCTCTGACTTTGTCCTCTGGGTGAACACTGTTGGAAGACCTATAGGAAAAATCTGTAGGAGAAACATGAGACTTGTTCACTGTCACTGGCATCCTATGCTGTTTGAAGCTAGGGGGCGTGGCTGATGGCAGTATAAAGTCAAAGCTGGGATCATTCAAGAATTTAGCTTGCTTTGAAACAAAGTCTACAAAAACGTTGAATGGTGGAAATGGTACCTGGAACCTTTCCTTATGTTTAGAACCATATGTGACCCATCTTTGTTGTAGGTCGTAAGGAAGCTTCAGAATTAAAGGTCTAATCCCTCTGGCTGCATCCAGAGAGGCGAGACCCAGCAGGTCTCCCTCCTCTTTAGCAAGAAGTAGTTCCTCTAGCAAGTCGGCTAATTCTCGTAGTTTGTGATAACCCTTGCTAGGTATTCTGGGAAAGTCCTCAATCCTTTTAAAAGTGCATGTTGTATAGTCTCTGTCGAGCCATAGCACTTAATGTTCCTGATTCTATTGGCATGTTCAGCAGAGTCTTTCCCAAGCCATTGGACTAGGAGGTCTATTCCATCGGAGTGAGACAGGTCTAGACCTTTTATGGTATTTTGAAAGGTCGATCGCCAGGCTTTGTAATTTTCTGGCCGATCGTTAAACTTTACAAGTCCTTTTGTGATTAAATCTTGTCTGACGAAGAACTTGGCAAAGTCTGTTATAACTTGGTTGGTGTTAGAGCATGTTGGCGATACACTACTGCAGTGGGAGTGTGGTCTGCGACCATACCTGTCAGAAGTTTCTGCTTTAGGTCCTCTTGTCTCGTACCTTGGTGTAGTAAAAGGATTATTTTGATGCTGGTTTGGAGGTTGAGGGTCGTGGTATGCAGAGACGTAGGCTTGATCTGTAAGGTGTTGGTGAGAGTTCTGCTGCTTGCAGCTCTGAGGAGTTTGGTTGCTCTCATGCTCTGTTACCTGCACTGTTTGGTCTGTTTCTCCTAGGACACCGTCTATTCCCTGTAGAGGAGAGGTATCGTAGGTTGATTTGAAGTGTTGGTGCAAGTACTCTGAAGTGCGTTGCGAGGGATTCGGCTCTCCTTGTTCGGAGCCAAGCACATTGCTGTGTTCACCACTGAGGCTCATGGCTGCTTCCAGGGCTTCTGCTTCAGCTATGGCAGTTGCAGCTTCCCTTTCTGTAGTGAGTTTCTCTAATGCGACATCCAGACGTGTTTGTTCAAGCTTTATGGAGGCTTCCAGTGAGGCCTTATCTTGCGCTTGCTTGGCTTCTAGCGAGGCCTTTTCGGCTTCTTGCGAGGCCCTATCTTGCGCTTGCTTGGCTTCTAGCGAGGCCCTATCTTGCGCTTGCTTGGCTTCTAGCGAGGCCCTATCTTGCGCTTGCTTGGCTTCTAGCAAGGCCTTTTCTTGCGCTCGCTTGGCTTCTAGCGAGGCCCTTTCAAACTTCAACTGCATTTCTTGTTCGGCAAAGGTAGCTCGCTGCTTTGCCGCTTCGGCTTTCCCACGGGCGATGGTGGCTGCAACACTGGCTGTCACCGACTTGCTGGAACCGTAAACTTGTGATCTGGTTTTGAGTGAGGATGTGCTACTGCATGACATGGCTGCTTGACTGAGTAGCGGCCTGTGGGAGCAGTAAGCATGTAGGGCTGCAGTCTCTGTGTGCTGCTTGGCTGTATGAAAGTGGCTGTATAGTCGATTGCAGACTGTAGCTCTTCCATGTGGCCAAACCTCTTCCTCTTCTGCACTGTAGTGTTCCTGGGCGGAGTTTTACTGTCCTGGCCTCGCCCCCTGTACTCCCGGAGTCTATGGGTAGCTATCCAGGCAGATAACCTTTTTCTGCGCACACAATAATAGACTGCTGTTTCTTGACTGTGTCTTTATTGGCACGTTGCAGATTTTAATACAAGTGTGAATGACACACGTTATATGTGGTAAAACTGAAAATAACAAGAATAATATAACATTACCATACAATAGTAAACATCATATAAAATAATAACTGAAATGACTATCTGCTTTCCCTAATAGCCTGTGGAGGAGGAAGGGGGAGATTGCTTACCTCCGATGCCATGGATGGGAAGAGATTACATCTAGGCAGCTGGGATAATCTTGACCATGCTGTTCCCTAAGGGGTATTAACTTCCTGACTAAAGAGGATGTGATGATTTTTATGTCACATCCTTTAAAGGTTAAAGGTATTATTACATATGATATTAATGTTTGGCCAGTAGGTGGCGCATGCGTACAGCCAACCTGGAACAAACATAATTTACAGCTCAACAATGCAGCAAAACAACATACAAATCAAATGACAAAATTAATTCTCCTTCCTGAACCTCTAAAGAGACAGAAACGTCTCCTGGAGACATAACAGTTATAGCATTGTGCTACTGATGGATGTCATTGTGATGATAAGAGATATTATAATGGTAGTGATGGCGAGGGATTTAATTATATTAGTGGGGGATATATTACTTTCTCCTTGTCTCTCCTTACTATTGCCTTTCTCATTTTCTACTTATTTCTATTTTCTCCTCTCTAACCATACTGTTAAGTGGAACAATATATTTAATTTAAATTTGTATTTCTGTTCCTCTGTCTGTTGTTCTACTTGTATCTCTTCTACCCTCTCTTCCTCATCTTCTTTCCCCATCTCTTCTTCTGGGCCTTCTACCCCCACCCACGTCTCTTTCTCTGTATGTCCCCGTCGATCTTCCTCTCCCTCCTTCATTCCAACAACACTAAGAACTGATATAATAAATCTACTGACAACAATTGCAGGGAATCTGGTTGAAATGAATAACTGAGGATGACAAAATAATTTTGAAGACAAGAAACAATAGCTTTGACATGTGAGACGATTAACTCCTCTGGATGTTCATTCCATTAGCAACAGTGGGTATTCTCCACCGCTCTTTAGCAGAATGGAAAACCAGTGTGGTGTAAAGCAATAGCTACAGAATCAGCATTCAGGCACAGAATACATCATTTAGCAAAGACTCAGAGAAAACATATCTTTTTCCTTTGAGTGTCATATTTCTATTTCACTGTCTTGTCTGACCTTATTTTACCTGGTACCAGTAATTTAGCCTATTACACTAAACACATTAGATGTATGTGTATTGTGATAAAATCAGCTTTACCATGAAGTGCAATACGTTAAAAGACTGCAAGAAGAATAGCAAATCAATAAGCTTTTTGCCAAGTCATTGGTTTCACAGTTACTATTATTTTCATTGCCCGCCAAGTAAATTCCTTACTGGCAGTTACAGACTTAACCTCTTGGGAGATAGAAGCTGCTACTAAGCTAATGCAGAAACACTTCTTCACAAAGCAGTTATTATAGTAGATATAACTGCCTCTGCAGCTCTAGCTGTTACGGAACTACAAAATGTTCTGCCATCTGCTGGCTATTGTGATAAATCGAACAGGGTCAGTGACAAAAAATGTCTTACAGAAGTTGTAAAAAGTCCAAAACCTCCAGAAAAAGTCCAAAACTTCCAGAAAAAAATAAATGCCCAAGTTAGCCCCGGATGTACTCATGTAGAGTGGACAAGCTGTTTCAGCCACTTCACCACCAGCCTCAGCATGCCTTGTGTGGTTATGATGTCCACTCCTGTTATACTGTGATACTAAAGCTAACTAGTCTAATGTAGCGTACAGTTACCATTTGTCCCTGTTTTCAGAGGCCTGACCCCGGAAAACAAGTGTCCCCACGTAAGGTTACCATTTGTCCCTGTTTTGAAAGGTCTGTTTATGGCAAACAAATTTCCCCCAGAGCAGTGAATGAGGGTCAGTCAAATGAAGGCAGCTGCTCCTTTATCACATTTTTTTCCTGCTGTTCCACCAGGGACATCACCAGGAACCTTAGAGTAGAACACTGCCCCCCCCCCCCCATTCTACAGCTTTGGGTGACTAACCGTTATGAGGTGTGGAAGCAGCTGTGGGTGGTTAGATGGATGAAGGGAGCAACTCTTGCAGGGGTGTCTGCACACTGTGAGGGCCTGCTTGTCTTGGCCTGCTAATGAACTTTATACACTGAGCATCAGGGCCCGTGGAGGTGAGGAACCAGAGCCACATCATGTGACACACTCTTTTTGATTCCTGAACCCTGCGTTATATATACTACTGACTCCTGAACCCAGCATAATTTACTATTGCTCCTGAATGTTACGTTACTTATTCCTGACCCCTGAACTCTGCTTTACCTTCTTCTGACCTCTGGTCTCTGTATTACTTACTACTGACCTCTAAATTCTGCATTACCTCCTACTGACCTCTGAAATCTGCTTTACTTACTATTGACCTCTGAACTCTGCATTACTTATTACTGACCACTGAACCCTGCATTTCTTTCTACTGAACTCTGCATTAATCACTACTGACCCTTGCACTTTTCATTACGTACTACTGGCCTCTGATCTCTGTGTTACTTACTGTTGAACTTTAAACTATTTCCCATATGCCACATACAGGGATATGGGAAATAATTATAGACACTGACACACGTGCACCTACACAAAATGAACTGGATGGACTATTGTCTTTATTCAACATTACCTACTATGTAACTATGTAACTATGTAAGTTATTTATTTCCGGCCCCTGAGCTCTGTGTTATTTACTATTGACCTCTGAACTCTGCATTACTCATTGCTGACTCCTGAACTTTGCATTACCTACTACTGACCCCTGAACTCTGCGTTACCTAATCCTGACTGCTGACTCTGTACTCTGCATTACTCATTGCTGACTCCTGAACTCTGCATTGATAACTACTGATGTCTGAACTCTGTGTATTTTACTACTGATGTCTGAACTCTGTGTATTTTTACTACTGATGTCTGAACTCTGTGTATTTTTACTACTGATGTCTGAACTCTCTGTATTTTTACTACTGATGTCTGAACTCTGCGTTACTACCGATCCCTAAACTCTGCATTTATCAGTACCGATCCTTAAACTCTGCTTTACTACTGACACTTGCACTCTGCATCACTAAATACTGACCCCTAAATTCTGCGTCCCTGAACTTTGAGTTATCTGCTACTTACCGCTGAACCCTGCATTACTTACTCCTGGCCTCTGAACTCTGCATTGCTTACTACTGACCTATGAACTCTGTATTACGTACTACTGTCCTCTGAACTCTGCGATACTCACTCCTGACTTCTGAACTTGGCATTAGCTGCTACTGAACTTTAGTTATTACTTTCTCCTGTACTCTAGGCTTCTACTGACCCCTAAACTCTCTGATTCTTAGTACTGATCCCTGAATTCTGTGTTACTACTGACACCTGATCTTTGCATTAATTACTACTTACCCCTGAACTACTGAACTGACCTCTGAACTCTGTGATACTTACTGCTGATTGCTAAAGCTTGCTTCATTTACCACTGAACTCTGCATTACATAATACCAACTCCTGAACCCAGCATAATTTACTATTGACCCCTGAATGTTACATTACTTATTCCTGACCCCTGAACTCTGCATTACTTGTTACTGGCCCTTGAACTCTGCATTACTTTCTACTAACTTATGAACTCTGCATTATTTACTACTGACCTCTGAACTCTGAATTACGTACCACTGGCCTCTAAACTCTGTGTTACTTATTACTGACCCCTGAACTCTATGCTTCTTTTTCTTGACCTCTGAGCTCTGCATTACATACTACTGATCTCTGAACACTACGTTATTCACTTCTGTCTCCTGAACTCTGCATTACTTACTACTGACCCCTAAATTCTGCATTACTTAATACTGACTCACCCTAAACTCTGTGTTACTTCCTACTGACCCCTGAACTCTGCATCACTAACTACTGACGCCTTAACTTTATATTACTTACTGCTGGTCTCTGAACTCTGCGATACTTACTACTGACTTCTGAACTCTGCATTAATTGATACCGAACCCTGCATTGCTTACCACTTTACTAGGAATCGACCGATTATCGGTGCGGCTGATTATCGGCAGCCAATATTTAGGTTTTTTTTGGAAGTATCGGTATCGATCACAAACGTGCCCGATATTACCGATATTGCTTCAAGGGGTTTTACTGGGGTGATGCATGCAGCTGCATGCATTACACTGGTACCGTTCTTTAGAGCGGATGGTTAGCTTTATTGTAATAACAACTGATGCAGCTCCTCAGCCGCTCGGCTGGTATTGCAAGCAGCCAGAGGGGACCCTCCCTCCCACTCGCCCAGGCTCTCCTATCCCACCAGGAGGCCCGAGTGACCAGCCACAATGTCCGCTGGCTGGCCGAAGATCTGAAAGCCGAGCTTGACATTTTGAATACTTTCAAGTGCAGAGGAGGGGTTTGGCGTCTTACAGACCCCCGATCCCTCCATAAAGAGTAGCTATCACTGCCTATTACTGTCACAAGGGATGTTTACATTCCTTGTGACAGCAATAACAGTGATAAAAAAAAAAAAAAAATGTAAAAGGACAGTGTAAAAGTAAAAATTTTAAATGTATAGAATATTGGCAGAGAATATCGGCTATTGGCCTGAGAGGTGGCCGAAATAGCGGTATCATATCGGCCCCGTAAAAATGATATTGGTCGATCCTTACTACTTACCCCTGTACTCTACATTACTACTGACCCCTAATAGTAATGTAGTTACTACAGCCACCTGAACTCTGCATCATTAAATACTGACCCCTGAGTTACTTACTAAATACTGCCCTCTGAACTCTGTGGGTTTTTTCACTACTACGTTACTTACTCTACGTTACTTACTCTACTTACTTACTTACTTACTTTACGTCACTTACCACTGACCTCTGAATTACTTGCTACTGACCTCTGAACTCTGTGTTATTCTTTGCTGACTCCTGAACTTTGTGTTACTCACTACTGGCCGCTTATTTACTATTGACTACTGAACTCTGGGTTAAAATGATTGTATAGCCTAATTTGTTATCAAAATAAGAAAAATGTATACTTACCTGCTCTGTGCCCTTACCACCTCTTCAGGAGTCCTCTGCCAGTGCTCTCCACTCCTCTTTTCCTTTGGGTACCCCCATAGCAAGCCATGTGCTATGGGGGCACCCATGCGGGCGGCTCCCAAGCTGGGCTGTGTATATCCATAGACACACACAGCACAGCTCAGCCATGCCCTTGCTCTATCCTCACAGGATTTGACAAACATGGGTCTGGACAGGTAAGTGTTTTGGGAGGGGGTTAGGGGGGACAATTAGTAGGGAGTACTGACTTTAGATCTACTTTAATTATTACTTATCCCAGAATTGTGCATTACTTACTACTGACCTCTGCATTGCATACTACTGTCTCCTTAATTCTGCATTACTTAAAGCGGAGCTCCACCCAAAAGGGGAAGCTGCGCTTATCTGTCTCCCCCCCCCCCCTCTGGGTACCCCATTATGAAGCATCTGTCTCCTTCCTAGCTATTGTCAGATCAGCAGCGGCAGGAGGGGAGGGAGGCAGGTTGGATCTCATAACTAGACTTAAACTGGCCATGGATGGACCAAAATTTAGCTAGTTCAGTAGACCAGACAAATTTTGATCCAAGCGTGGTCATTTGTGGACAGAAGTTGATTGTTGACAGGCATGTTGGAAAATATTTCTGAATTAGCGGCTGCAGCCAATGAGATGCAGCCACTGATCAGTGTATTCTGACAGTGCAGAGTCCTTGCTGTCAGAAAACAATGTCTGAGCTTGGAGAATTCCTGTATCCATCTCGATTGTGTGCCTTCTCTTCCTCCTCCACCAAGTATTAAGGGGAACAGGTACAACTGGTAGTGGCAGTGGTAAACCATACAAGAGATGGGGCACCCAGGAACAGTCCAAACAGGTTTGTCCTGGGTTTTATTTAGCTAGGCAGAAAACACAGGATGGCTGTATACAGGAACTTATAGCATAAAGCAAGCAAAACATCTGCTTGTCCAAGTAACTAACTAAATCCAAGTCATTTCCTGTCTAGCTGGGTGCTTCCTAATAAGTTCCACAAAGCAAAAAAGCAGAACACATACCTTTTAGTGTTCTGTCAATAGTCAGCCTTTTCACCCAGTAGCAGGCTCCCACAGCAAAGAGAGCAAGGGATAGAGCCCTTAGCATAGGGTTACCACCTTTTCTTCAAGCCAAACCCGAATACTTTAGTGGCCTGGGACACCTTTGGGTGCCCCAAGGAGAGTTAGTAATGCGGTGCACATAGCGTGCCACAGCAAGATGTGGGTAAAGCCAAATTGCTCTTGCTGACATCATCATCCTGCCCCCCAGTGATGCCGAACCTGCCCCCAGACAGCCGCCCGCAGCTCCCGGACGGCAAAAAAATTGTGTGTGACTATCTTGGTAACTTGGGGAGCCACAGCCTGGTCTGAATAATGTGTCCAGGTTTCAGTCCGCCTGAAACCCAGACACAGCATTCAAAACCTGGACTGTCCAGGTGAACCCCAGACAGGTGACAACCCTACCTTAGCAACAGTCAGCTGACGTATACAGTATAGAAAGGCCTGTGCAGAGACTAATAATGAGGTCTGGCTACTACATCAGATATAGACCTAGGAACAAAAGCTTATTTCCATCCAAAAGCTCTACAAAGTCTTTGAGCTCCAAGACTTAGAACAGAAAATATTAAAATTCAGAGAAACAACAGGCATTTTTCTCCATATCAGTCATTAGTCCTGGAACCCCTTACCATTTGTGCGTGAGACATACACATTAGCCACAATCCTGGCATCCTGGCACAATCCTGGCAGCCAGTGCCTCACAACATAAACAAGGTATTTAAAAAAAAATAACACAGATTGAGAACATTATTTCTACCAAGCTCATTTACACAAACATTTAAATTAAAAATATAAAAAGCCGATTATTTTTACAAAATCACTGCTTTTAACCATAGCATGCATATTAGTGTCAATAGGGTATTACAAAATGGATATTATATGCGGCTCCAAGAGCAGCCAGCCACATTTGGCATGGGTTTCATCTAACCTGTATTACAAAAAATGATAGTTGCTATGGGTACATGTGCACTTTCACTTCCATCCTCATACCCTGATGATTGTAATATTTTATCATTTTATTCAAAAAATGTACATGGTTTCATTTTTAAGCTCTGGGTCTCTTCCAAAAACATATACATATAGTTTATGAGGGTGGACAGACCAGCAAGATAACCATGTAAAATCCATGCATGCAACCAGGTGTGTTCCCAGCAGTTACGAGAGGTAAACAAAAAAGAAAGAAGAGTTGCAGCAGAGGGCGCATTATATAACAGCATATAAATCTAGAAACATTTCAATGAAATGTTGAAATCTTAACTTTAGCTTTTTAAAGATAAGGGGTGGCTGAAACATTGCTCCATTTTTATGCTGTTTGATCTCTTGGCACCGGTGGTTGGTTGTCACAGTGTTTACATGATCAAAAGACCATTCCACTAGCTCCTGAATATAAACAGTGACCGGGAGCTGCCAGTGACAGCTCAGTCACTGTGCTGGGAATAGCGTGCCAGCTGGATGCAAATTGAGTGACAGTTTTGCCAAATTAATGTGTTATGCCAGCGGGAACAGGTCAATAAATATTACTCTCTGTGCTTCAAACCCATTTCTCTTTAAAGAGATTGCAAACCCCAATAAAAAAAAAAAAACAAACAAAAAAAACCTGTAAGAAAAAGGCATAATGAGCTAGTATGCATTGCATACTAGCTCATTATGAAATACTTACCCTAAAACGAAGCCCACCAGTGGCGCCCACACACATTGCTGAGACAGTTAACATCTTCCCTGGTGTTTCTTCTGGGTTTGCGGTCTCCGGCGCTGTGAGTGACCGGAGACGCAATGATGTCACTCCCACGCATGCGCGTGGGATCCACCAGTTAGGGCACAGGGCTCTGAGGAAACGGCTGATCCTTTGGAGCACATGCGCTGATTACATAATCGGTGGTGTATACAGTAAATATCTCCTAAACAGTGCAAGTTTAGGAGATATATACAGTACCTATAGGTACAAACAAACAAAAAGATTACTTCCTCTTTAATATACATATATACTGTATATATATATATATATATATATACATATATATATATATATATATATATATATATATATATATATATATATATATATATATTCAGGATTAAAAAAGAAACAATCATTTACAAAAAGAACCTAAACAATAGAGAAAAGACAAAAAAAAGGCACATCATCCTATCATCCTTTGTTGTCCAAGATGTTTGTTCTCACTGAATCCTCTGTAATATTACTTTCTTTTGAAGCAATAATGGAATACATATTTATTTTTACAGAGTGCCTCATTTTATGAAGTTGCTCTTCACGGAAGGCCAGTAAAGGCTTTCATCATGGTACTTATTCTCACTGAATGCAACTTTGACCCCAGACATAATGATGTGAAGTTGAGATTAAAAGATGTTGAAACTGACCTTTGTGATTATAATTTATTATGTCAGAGGATGGATGTTTTAAAGATTGATTTTTAATATAACACAGTCAGCATTTGTAAACTGAGCAGTATAAAGTCAGTACAGCGTAGGTGTATGTATTTAGAGTTAATCTGTACTATAGTAGACAAATTAAAGGTGAACTCCAGGAACTTTTTTTTTTTTTTAAACATACATTGGTCCAGCTTTGTTACATAGAATTCTTTATATCTGAGATCTGGAGAGCTGCTGTAGTAGCCTGTACTAGCCACTGTCAGTGCTGGTCTCTCCTGGGTACCGCTTGAGTAACTTGTCATCTGTATAAACACAGAGAGTGACTTGTTTGCCACTTCCACCCTTCAGAAAACATCTTGTATTTTTTTTTTTCAAATAATATAAGGTGTTCTCTAATTGGATGAGGCAGGGATTGTGACATCATCCACCCCTTCTCTCTGCTTTGTCCAATGGACCAATGTAAGCTTAAAGCAGTATTAAACCCTCAAATTTGCACTTGTAGATTCAGCCTGCAACAGACTTGTTATATTAGGGTGTCACCTCTATCTGTGGAGGAGCACCTGAGTCACCCTTGGATAGCAGCACTGTCTGAAGAGGGTAGTGTTAGATGGACTAGTAGATTTAGATGGACTTTACATAAAGTATCTCGCAAAAATGAGTACACCCCTCACATATTTGTAAATATTTTATTATATCTTTTCATGTGACAACACTGAAGAAATGACACTTTGCTACAATGTAAAGTAGTAAGTGTACAGCTTGTATAACTGTGTAAATTTGCTGTTCCCTCGAAATAACTCAACACACAGCCATTAATGTCCAAACCGCTGACAACAAAAGTGAGTACAGTGAGGTGTGTTAAATTTGGTGTTATCACTCCCACTCTCTCATACTGGTCATTGGAATTTCAACATGGCACCTCATGGCAAAGAACTCTCTGAGGATCTGAAAAAAATAATTGTTGCTCTACATAAAGATGGCCTAGGCTATAAGAAGATTACCAAGACCCTGAAACTGAGCTGCAGCACGGTGACCAAGACCATACAGTGGTTTAACAGGACAGGTTCCACTCAGAACAGGCATCGCCATGGTGAACCAAAAGAGTTGAGTGCATGTGCTCAGCGTCATAGCCAAAGGTTTTCTTTGGGAAATAGACCTATGAGTGCTGCCAGCATTGCTGCAGAGGTTGAAGGGGTGGGGGGGTCAGTCTGTCAGTGCTCAGACCACACGTCGCACACTGCATCAAATTGGTCTGCATGGCTGTCGTCCCAGAAGGAAGCAACTTCTAAAGATGATGCAAAAGAAAGCCGGCAAACAGTTTGCTGAAGACAAGCTGACTAAGGACATGGATTACTGGAACCATGTCCTGTGGTCTGATGAAACCAAGATAAACTTATTTAGTTCAGATTGTGTCAAGCGTGTGTGGTGGCAACCAGGTGAGGAGTATAAAGACAAGTGTGTTTTGCCTACAGTCAAGCATGGTGGTGGGAGTGTCATGGTCTGGGGCTGCATGAGTGCTGCCAGAACTGGGGAGCTTCAGTTCATTGAGGGAACCATGAATACCAACGTGTACTGTGACATACTGAAGCAGAGCATGATCCCCTCCCTTTATAGACTGGGCTGCAGGGCAGTATTCCAACATGTTAACGAGCCCAAACACACCTCCAAGACGACCACTGCCTTGCTAAAGAAGCTGAGGGTAAAGGTGATGGACTAGCCAAGCATGTCTCCTAAACCCTATTGAGCATCTGTTGAGCATCCTCAAATGGAAGGTGGAGGAGCGCAAGGTCTCTAACATCCACCAGCTTCGTGATGTCATCATGGAGGAGTGGAAGAGAACTCCAGTGGCAACCTGTGAAGCTCTGGTGAACTCCATGCCCAAGAGGGTTAAGGCAGTGCTAGAAAATAATGGTGGCCACACAAAATATTGACACTGGGGCGGGGGGGCGTTAGCGATAAAGTCTTGCTAATTTTAGTGGTGCTTTCCCATTGTTATAGCGGTTAAAAGCATCCGCAAAGCGCCGCTAATTTCAATGGGCAGGGCCGGTTGAGGAGCGGTGTATACACCCCTCCCACACCGCTCCCACACCGCCTGAAAGATACTGCTTGCAGGACTTTTGCAAGTGCACCGCCCCAGTGTAAAAGCAATCGGGCTCTCACACTGGGCTGCAGGGGAGGCGTTTTTCAGGCGCTTTACAGGCCAAATGTGCCTGAAAAACGTCCCAGTGTGAAAGGGGTCTTAGGGGTGTACTCACTTTTGTTGCCAGCGGTTTAGACATTAATGGCTGTGTATTAAGTTATTTTGAGGGAACAGCAAATTTACACTGTTATACAAGCTGTACACTCACTACTTTACATTGTAGCAAAGAGTAATTCCTTCAGTGTTGTCACATGAAAAGGTATAATAAAATATTTACAAAAATGTGAGGGGTGTACTCACTTTTGTGAGATTCTGTATGTGACAAAAAAAAATTAGGTTGAACTCTAGCTCATATTTTTTAAGCATTTACAGAAACAGATTTATTTTCCTTTTGGGGTAAAGGTTTTACATAAAAGCTGACTTTTGTAAGCACCCCTGTCAGTGTTACTTGATTTGTCTAAAACCTCTAACTTCTGCTTTTGCTACACAGATTGGTCTAGTAAGGCTTCATTCACATGGGCGTATAAGCAGGTTGGAGTGTGTTAGTTAGCTGCTGCCCAGCAGGAAGAGAAAGGGTTAAATTATTTCCCAGTATTTTCACTTGTCGGGCTGCTGCTGGGCTCTGCCCTCCCTTCCCTGTGCATATAAAGCAGGAGGGTGCTGTGCGCAGAGATTTTCAGCCAGTCAGGAGCAAGGACAGGCTGGGTGCTGTGCGCAGAGATTTTCAGCCACTTAGGAGCAAGGACAGGCTGACAGCTGCTCTGTAACCTGATCCTCCAGCGCACCACCAGCCCTGAGGGGCTCTGCTCACCCTTGCTTCAGCTATCTTCTCTGCCATCTGTCCTCACTGGAGATCTCCTGCCTGAGGAGCTTGCCAACATGCATGGGGCTGCTGAGACCTGTAGTCCCACAACACACCGTCTGCTGCATGGGAGGGGATGACACAAACAGCCAACAAGGTGTGGGAGAGTGCCTCTGTTCCTGATTCCAGTAAAGCTGCTACAAATCTATGTCCTGGAGTTTTCCATGTATTGGGAGATTGCTGGGACTTGCAATCCTTAGAAGATGTCAGCAATGGACAGTTGGGGATTAGGGATGTTAGGAAAAGACTGCACTTATTGTTAAACTGCTATCTTGTATTTTTCATCATGCTACACTATTCAAGTAAAATTTAGAAATTTGTCTATGCCTGGTCTGACGTTACTTAAAGGGGTGCATGGTAGTAATGGCATATGGAAGAACAGGGCCTGTAATGCACACACACAGGGTAAAGTGGTGACATACCTTTGCTTGGAGCAACACGTACAAGAGAAGGATATATGACAGCCAGACAGCGGGAAAATGGTACCAGCAGAGGTGAAGGGTCTCATGTGTAGTGTGGGGAGCGGTTCGGTTCAGGGCCTACCTCCCGAGCGGTTGGTGCATCAACAACCAGGACTGGACAAAAGTAGTGACGAGAGCCTTGTGGAGTCTTCAAACAATGTATTAAAAAATATATATATAATTTTAATATCAAAGATTAAAACATCACAAAAAATTGAATAATTTGAATAAAAAAGAGGATGCCGACCATTCAAAAGGTAGTGACAACAGCGATATACATATCATGATACAGTGATAACACAAAACAACCCCCACATAGACTGTTCCAGCTGGGGGCTGCACCAACAGAAGCCCGACGCGTTTCGAGGTTATAAAGGTTGGAACCTCTTCTTCAGGGGCTGATGATAAGGTGAATGGTTATCTAAACATTTCGCAAAAAAGAAAGCAAAATATCTTAAGAAACAGACATGGTATCATATTCACATATAATCAAAAAGCATAAGAGTCAGAGATGCCTCCGTATGTCTAGGAAGTGTTCTCACCATGTTACTCTTAAACCAGTATTAGAATGGCATCCAACTTCAAGAGAAACTTGGCAGAATGACGTGCCGACAGGGATCGGACCCATGAGCCAATGCTGTCACCGAGGAATCCGCACACGTGAGCACCCCAGAGCAGAACACAAAGGGCGTCCTACCAACCGCAGAGTGACACTACTGATAACAGCTGTGATGGATTATGTCTATCACCTAGAAAATGAAAGGGGATAATCTAATAAAGCCCAGCCCATGAAAATAAACCCAAAAGAGAGACTACAATGGGCGTGCATCTGCTGTACATTAATGTGGTAAGGATATCGGTATGTTTTATACATACCTGTTAACTCATAAGGAATGAAGCACTCCTGGTGGGAAAGAAGGAAATAATGCTGGACACTATCTGGGTGGGGATGGATGTTACCCATGCGAAAAAGATCATCACACACCAGAGGGAGAGGAAGGTTTGTTTAGCCCGTCTGCATATAGTGGCTGAAAAGAGAGAGGGAAAGTACTATGTGATTAATTAAAATCACAAACAGCCAGCACATAGAGCCCACACTGCAGCAAGTGGTGTCTTGTATAGGCAGTCCACATTGCCGTGCAGTGTATGAATGGGTTCACAGGTGCTGGCATTTCAAATGCTAGCAAAGTGTCATGTGTGGAGGTAACATATAAAAAGTAAGACTAAACTTATTTACCTTTTGGAGGTGGCAAGCTAGGCAACCAGTCCGATGCCTGTATAGGCATGAGACTGGCCATTTGAGCGTGCAACTTAAATAGTGCCCCTCCTAAGTGGGAATATTGATAACAGCTGATTGTCATACTAACAAGCATCACTGGCAGTGGGAGGGATCGCCCTCCGAGTCCTCGGCGCACAGGCCCGCTCCCTTAATCCCACACATGTATCAGCGTGCAGAGGGAACAGTGTCAGACTCTGACAACTGCTGACACGTGCTGGGAGGGAACCGGCGTCCGCATCAGGGACCCGCAGCGCATGGTACGTCATGGAGACGGGATAAACATCATCCCAGCCATGTACGATCCTAGGAACGGGAGGCCAAAAGCGCCAAAAGGGAATGGCACATTGGCCCCCGTGCGCAGAGTGGTCTACTCAAGCGCGCACCGGCCAATCCCCCAGTGCAGCACTAATCCAGGGACCAGATCCACAGCGGCACAGAGACACCCATACCAAGGACTCAAAGGAGGGGGAATGTATCAAAAGGAACGAAAGAAGGCTAAGAAGGCTAACAAAAGAATAAGGAAGGCAGCGAGATCAGCAGAAAACAGACAATAATATTAATACCAATGGCCATACAAAAAGGAAAAATATTTGTACAATAATAAAGGATATATATCAATGGGCTGGATCAGTGCAGCCATTCATGACAAGTGACAAGGAATGCGATCAAAACATATACATATGATTTATAGAGATAACAATGGATATCTCTATATGCATCCATACTGATAAAATTACATTGATATACAATATAATGATCACAGAATACCTGCAAAGGGTTCAGGAAGAATAGTTTAACACCTATGACCTACAAGGAAAAACATTCGAAAAAGAAAAGTTTAAACCACAACTTGAAAGAATTTCATAAAAAATGAGGTGTGTTCACCTCGGGGGATCCCACTCGGGGCCCCAGAGGTGAAACCCTCCAGAAAAGGTCGAAATGAAATAGCATCGTTCAAGCCACGTGGTTTGGTAGCCTGCAAGTGATAGATCCACTTTTGTTCTTTCTGTAACAAAATTTTGTTCCACTCCCCCCCATGCAGCCCTGGATGGACGCAGTCCAAAATCAGGAAGGACACTTTGGGAAAGTTTCCCGCATGAAACGCAGAGACATGTCTTCCCAGCGGTAAGACGGGGTTGCAGGATTTAATTGAAGCTATGTGGCGGTATGCCCGCCGCCAGAACTCCTGGTTGGTTTTGCCAACATAATAGCATGCACAGTCACATATTAACAAGTATACCAAACCTATTGTTTTGTAGTTTGCAAAATGCTTGGGAACATATTTGTGGCCATTTGGTAGTTTGATGTTGGACTTGATATTCATAAATTGACAGTACGGGCATCCACCACACCGAAAGGTACCAGGGCATTTGCAGGGATCACGTTTGCCCACACCACCCCCAGAATATTCGCTAGATACTAAATTGTCCCTAATAGATTTAGCCCGCTTGAAGGTGAAGGAAGGGCCCTTGTAGCGGAGACCCTAGAGACCTAGCCGTATGGTACAGAAGAGTTAATAGTGTGTGCACATGGGGTCGGCACTGGCAGTGTTAATTTTGATGCCAAATTTCAATTTAGTTTTATTGGTAATTAGACTTGAGGGGGTATCCGTGGGAAATGGTCAACCTAGGTGGTAGTTTTATGACTGCAGCTGTTTACAGGGGTCATTATCTGTCACTCTGAAAGACAGAAGCAGATCAAAGGCCTAATAGAAACGGCCAATGAAATTGCTCAGTTCTTGTCACCCATGTGGGGAGGAAAGGTGTATAAGAGGGGAGCCTTTTTGCCTAAGTTGTGTGACAGAAGAAACTGGGTTGTCTGAAGGTGTATGAATGCTGCACAAATAGCCTGTCACCTATTTTATATTTACTGGATTTTGTCATCAGTTGCAAGTATCTTATCATCAGGGATCTACCAGCGCCAGACCTGGGCGTTTGCATGCGCCTATGCGCTTGCGCGCCCCTGTTCCAACTCTGCAGCAAACTTCTACTGTTAGCATGCATCAGCGCCGTTTTGGCGCTAAGGAGCGCATAAGAGTTCCCCTGTTCCATGGGTGCGTTGCTGCTTTGTCTCAGCTCTGTGATTTCTGTTAACCTGCACCTGATTGATTGTTACCTGATTGACCCGGCTTGTCTGACCATCCGTCCCGCTCCAAACCCGACCCGGCCTGCCTGACTATTCTGCTGCCTCTACCGAATACCGTTGCCGACCTCTGCCTGCCTACTTACGCTGCCTCTGCCTGCCGTTATTGCCTGTCTCATCTACCTGCTGACCCGGACTGTTTGACCTTGCTTTTGCCTGCTGTTTGCTCTTGCTGTTGCACCTCCAGCTCCAGTGATCTCTGCATCTCCAGTGTTCCAGCCTGCTGCTTCCTGTTTACCTGCAATCCAGCCATCCCAGGAGGGATCTTCACCTCACTCCAGCATCAGAGACTCTACTTCAACAGGCACTCCTACCCCACTGTGCTCAGGAGACCACTGTCCCCACTCCAGTGGCTCCTGAACCAGCGTTGTATGAGAGGTCTTCTCCTACAAGTCAGGCTCTACTACCAGGTACGTAACAGTACAAAGCAGCCATGATTGAGCCTGCAGGAGACACATCTCCGATGAAGGAAATATGCACACACCTTGCGGCCCTCACTCAAGCAGTGCAATCCCTTCAGGATAATTATAACAGACTGGAAGGACAAGTTCAGAATCTCGCTGGGTCTAACCCCATGGCCTCCTCTTCAGCCGCAGCTCCTGCACAGACTGCTCCAGCCCCTTCAGTTGTGATGCTTCCACCTGAACCAAGGGTTTCTATTCCTGAGAGATTTTCCGGAGACCGGGCTAAGTTTCGGGCCTTTCGCAATGCCTGCCAGCTCTTTTTTGCCTTACAACCCCGAACCTTCTCGCTGGAAGTCACCAAGGTGGGGTTTGTGATTTCCCTCCTACAAGGGGAACCTCAGACCTGGGCTCACCATTTACTTGAGGGGGACTCAGCCCTGACCCAATCTTTATCATCCTTTTTTGAAGCCATGGCGCAACTATATGAGGACCCTCAACAGACTGCCACAGCTGAATCAGCTCTGTCCGCGCTCCAGCAAGGCCGCAGACCTGCTGAGGACTATGTCACTGGCTTCAGGTGTTGGAGCGCGGACACACAGTGGAACGATGCGGCCCTGCGCCATCAGTTCCGCATGGGTCTTTCTGAAGGACTAAAAGATGAACTTGCTCGAGTGGGTATACCAAGTACTCTTGAGGCTTTGATCTCCTTGACCGTTCAGATTGACCTCCGAGAACGTCGATCTGAAAGCTCTGCTCAACTATCCCGCCGGGCCTGGATGACAGCATGGGCTCCGGTTGCTGCAGCACGCTACTTACCTTCACCCAGTGTGAATCCAGTTAATGTCACGCCTGACACTTCTGAACTCATGCAATTAGGACTGATGCGACCTGCCCTGTCTTCTGAAGAACGTGCTCGACGTTGACAACTTAATCTGTGCCTCTATTGCGGTGGAACAGGGCACTATGTCCATAATTGTCCAGTCAAAATAAGTAAGTACCCATATTCTGTGTATACAAGTCTCTCTGCTCTGTCTGTGAATTCTACCCACCTTGCCATTCCTCTCTCATTACAGCTTCAAGAAATGATAATCCCACTCAACGCTATCATTGACTCCGGAGCATGCAGCTGCTTTATCGATTTAACTTTTGCCAGCCAACATAACATCCCTTTACAGACTAAAGCCCATGGACTCTCTGTATTCCTAGCTGACGGTTCCCGCATCAGATCCGGACAAGTAACTCAAGAGACTCTGCCCTTGCCTGCTACCACTTCCTCCCAACATAAGGAACTGCTGGTCCTTGATGCCATCACCTCTCCTATGTTTCCCGTTATCCTGGGTATTCCCTGGCTGCAGGCCCACAATCCACACATCCACTGGGCATCTGGAGAAGTAAAATTCCTGTCATCCTACTGTCAAGAGCACTGTTTGATGAAAGATCCGGATCCCTCAGCCACTCTGCTTTGTCTTGACACCGACCAGAAAATTTGCCAGGCCATACCTAAGCAATATCACGAATACATCGATGTTTTCAGTAAGAAAGGGGCAGATTCTCTTCCACCTCATCGCCCCTACGATTGCCCCATCGAGTTGCTGCCAGGATCCGAAATTCCATTCAGACGCATCTTTCCTTTATCAGAAAAAGAACAAGAAGTACTAAAGACGTATATAGTTGAAAACCTGGCCAAGGGGTTCATTCGCCTCTCCACCTCCCCAGCTGGTGCCGGAATATTTTTTGTCACCAAGAAGGACAAGTCTCTCTGCCCATGTATAGATTACCGAGAATTGAACAAAATCACGGTCACGAATCGGTATCCCCTACCCTTGATACCTGAACTACTTCAGAAATTAAGGACTGCCGTCATTTTTACTAAACTTGACCTAAGAGGGGCCTATAATCTGATCCGTATCCGGGCCGGGCACGAGTGGAAAACAGCTTTTCGGACCCGATTCGGGCATTATGAATACCTAGTCATGCCCTTCGGACACTGCAACGCCCCTGCGACCTTCCAACACCTGATTAACGATGTTCTCAGGGACTTTCTAGATGTGTTTGTGATCGCATATCTGGACGATATCTTGATCTTCTCGGAATCTCTTGATCTGCATCGAGAACACGTCTGCAGGGTGTTGGATCGTCTCCGCTTACACAGACTTTATGCAAAAGCAGAAAAATGCGAGTTCGAGCAACAGAGCATTCAATTCCTGGGGTTAATAATTTCTCCAACTGGCATCAAAATGGATCCGCAGAAGGTTTCCGCTGTTCTAGACTGGCTGGTACCCCTGGACAAGAAGGGAATTCAGCGGTTTATCGGGTTTGCAAACTTTTATAGAAAGTTCATCAGGGGGTTTTCAGCCATAATTGCACCCATCACGCAGTTAACCAAACAGAATGCCCGTTTTTCCTGGAATCAACTAGCCCAAGATGCCTTCGAGAATCTCAAGAGACTGTTTACCTCAGCACCAATCCTCAGTCATCCTGAACCATCTTTACCATTCATTTTAGAAGTTGATGCTTCTGAGATAGCGGTGGGTGCAATGCTCTCACAACGTAAAGGCAGCAAAGACGTAATGCATCCTGTGGGGTTCTTCTCCCGGAAACTCTCCCCTGCGGAGAGGAACTACGATGTTGGTGACCGGGAGCTTCTCGCTATTAAGACTGCACTGGAGGAGTGGAGATACCTGTTGGAAGGGGCTATGCATCCAGTACTAATTTACACTGACCACAAAAACCTGGAGTATTTGCGATCTGCTAAACGACTAAAGCCTCGACAAGCCCACTGGGCACTGTTTTTCTCTCGTTTTTCCTTCCATATTACTTATCGGTCAGGCTCAAAAAACATTAAACCAGATGCGTTGTCACGAATGCATGACAACCCAAAGGACTTATCTACTCCTGACACCATCTTACCCGCAAGCAATTTCCTACTCCTACAAACAGATCTACTCTCCCAGATTAAGGAAGCATCCTCTGAGTCAGCCAGGCCTACAGGGACTACTCTGACAAACAGAGATGGACTGTTCTGGAAAGGAAGTCAAATTTTTGTCCCTGAGGGGGTTCGGGTCAAGGTCTTGATGCTTCTTCATGACCATCCACTGGCAGGGCACTTTGGGGTTCGCAAGACCCTGGAATTAATGCAACGTACATTCTGGTGGCCCAATCTGAAAGACTTTTGCGAAAAATATGTCAGCTCCTGCCCTATCTGTACCCAGAATAAGACATCCAGGAATCGAGCTTGGGGCTTGTTAAAACCTTTACCTGTACCCGATAGACCCTGGAAAATGATTTCCATGGATTTTATTGTGGAGCTTCCATGTTCTGAGGGGTGTTCAGCCATCTTTGTGGTGGTGGACCGTTTAACCAAGATGGCCCATTTTTTTCCTTTAAGGGGAACCCCATCCGCCATTGAAACTGCTTGTATATTTATCAAGGAAATCATCAGACTACATGGAGTTCCTGTAAACATAGTTTCTGATAGAGGGGTACAATTTACCTCACTTTTTGGAGAGCCCTGTGTGAAACCCTAAAAATTGAACTGGCCTTGTCCTCGGCTTATCATCCTCAAACTAATGGGCAAACAGAGAGGACCAATCAGACCTTTGAACAATATATCAGATGCTTTACATCCTTCACACAGGACGATTGGGTATCCCTGCTGCCGTTAGCAGAGTTTGGTTACAACAATGCCAAACATTCTGCCACCGGACAATCCCCTTTTTTCGCCAATTATGGCTTCCATTTAACCTTTCTACTTCCTATTTTCTTCCAGAGTCTTCAGTTCCGGCAGTACAGAGTACAGTGGAGTTCCTCAGTCACAACAACCAGATGTTGCAGGAAGCAGTGTCCAAGGCCCAGGCAGACGGCAAGAGGGTCTTCGAATGAAAAAGAAGAGGGGAGTTGAAGTTACAGCTTGGTGATCAGGTATGGCTTTCTACCAATAATATCAAATTAGCATGTCCTTCTAAGAAGCTGGCACCTAGATTTATGGGACCTTTTCCGGTTAAGAGGAAAATTAATGAAGTTTCTTACGAACTGACCTTGCCTGATTCTCTTAAGATTCACCCGGTATTCCATGTATCCCTGCTTAAACCTGCTGTACCTGACCCCTTCCCAGGTAGAGGAACTAGACCTCCTGAACCTATTCTAATTGATGGCAGCGAGGAATTTGAGGTTGAGGCTATCCTTGACTGTAGAAGAAGACAAGGACAAAACCAATTCCTAATTAAATGGAAAGGCTACGGCCCAGAAAGTAACTCATGGGAACCAGACAGTAATGTTCATGCTATGCGTTTAGTTCGCGCCTATTTTTCTACCCATCCTGAGAAAAGAAGGCTTATGGGCATCCCGGGGCTGCCCTTTGGGGAGGGGCAATGTCAGGGATCTACCAGCGCCAGACCTGGGCGTTTGCATGCGCCTAAGCGCTGGCGCGCCCCTGTTCAAACTCTGCAGCAAACTTCTACTGTTAGCATGCATCAGCGCGGCGCTTGGGCGCGCGTGCGCACGCACGGGCATGCGCGCATTTGCGTTAGCGCCTTTTTGGCACCAAGGAGCGCATAAGAGTTCCCCTGTCCCATGGGTGCGTTGCTGCTTTGTCTCAGCTCTGTGATTTCTGTTAACCTGCACCTGATTGATTGTTACCTGATTGACCCGGCTTGTCTGACCATCCGTCCCGCTCCAAACCCGACCCGGCCTGCTTGACTATTCTGCTGCCTCTACCGAATACCGTTGCCGACCTCTGCCTGCCTACTTACACTGCCTCTGCCTGCTGTTATTGCCTGTCTCATCTACCTGCTGACCGGGACTGTTTGACCTTGCTTTTGCCTGCTGTTTGCTCTTGCTATTGCACCTCCAGCTCCAGCTCCAGTGATCTCTGCATCTCCAGTGTTCCAGCCTGCTGCTTCCTGTTTACCTGCAGTCCAGCCATCCCAGGAGGGATCTTCACCTCACTCCAGCATCAGAGACTCTACTTCAACAGGCACTCCTACCCCACTGTGCTCAGGCGACCACTGTCCCCACTCCAGTGGCTCCTGAACCGGCGTTGTATGAGAGGTCTTCTCCTACAAGTCTGGCTCTACTACCAGGTACGTAACACTTATGGACTTTGTTCTCTCTGAAGTTTCAATAAAGGCATCTATCTGGAAGAATCGGGTTGCTGCTGGAAATGATTTTCATCATACTAATAACAACTAATTAATTATCTACCCAGTACTACATCACTGCACTCAGACCACCATCCAGAGCACTGTGTGCATTACAGGCCTCCTCAAACCACCGTCCAGACCACTGTATGCAAACATTACAGGCCTCCTCAGACCGCCTTCCAGAGCACTTTGTGCATTACAGGCCTCCCCAGACCATCCAGAGCATTCGCTGTGCATTACAGGCCTCCTCAGACCACCATCCAGAGCACTGTGTGCATTAAAGGCCTCTTCAGACCACCTTCCAGAGCACTGTGTGCATTATAGGCCTCCTCAGACCACTGTGTAAAGCACTGAGAGCACTGTGCATTACAGGCCTCCTTAGACCACCATCCAGAGCACTCGCTGTGCATTACAGGCCTCCTCAGACCACCATCCAGAGCACTGTGTGCATAACAGGCCTCTTCAGACCATCCAGAGTACTCACTGTGCATTTCAGACCTCCTCATTCAATCCAGAGCACTGTGTGCATTACAGGATTCTTAAGACTGTCCAGAGCACTGTGCATTACAGGCCTCCTCAGACCATCCAGAGCACTGTGCATTGCAGGCCTCCTCAGACCACCTTCCAGAGCACTGTGTGCATTACAGGCCTCCTCAGACCACCATCTAAAGCACTGTGAGCAAGCATTACAGGCCTCCTTAGACCACCGTCTAGAGCACTGTGTACATTACAGGTCTCCTCAGACCATCCAGAGCACTCACTGTGCATTACAGACCTCCTCATTCCATCCAGAGTAGGGATGAGCTTCGTGTTCGAGTCGAACCCATGTTCGACTCGAACATCGGCTGTTCGATCGTTCGCCGAATTGCGAACGTTATGGGCCGTTCGCGCTAAATTCGTGTGGCGCGTCACGGCCCATAATTCACTGCGGCATCGCAGTGCATTGCTGGCTGATGATTGGCCAAGCATGCACTATGACCCGCATGCTTGGCCAATCACAGCGCTGTCAGTAGAGAGAGCTGTAATTGGCCAAAGCCAGGGTGGCTTTGGCCAATTACGGCTCAGGGCATTTAGTACACACCCCACACTATATAAGGCCGCCTGCACGGCGGCCCTGTGTAGTGTGTGTTCCGGTGTGCTGAGAGATAGAGAGAGAGAGAGACAGTGTCATTTGATTTGAGTTAGATAGATTAGGCAGAACAGTCAGTCAGTTAGCTGCACTTACAGTGTATTGTGTATATATATGCATCCCAGGTGTTGCATATATATATATACACTGTATTCAGTTTAGCTAGATCCGTTCCTGTTATCTTCTATCTAGACTATTTACATTTAATGCAGTGCGTCCTGCTCACAGTGTTCAGCTAGATCCGTTCCTGTTATCTTCTAGACTATTTACATTTAGTGCAGTGCGTCCTGCTCACAGTGTTCAGCTAGATCCGTTCCTGCTATTTACATTTAGTGCAGTGCGTCCTGCTCACAGTGTTCAGCTAGATCCGTTCCTGTTAAATTCCTACTGACCGGCAGGCTTGTCTGGTTACAGTATATAAAGCTACCTGAAGAAAATTACAGGTGTTCTATTTGATCCTATTAGTACCACGGTCAGGCAGCTAGACTATTTACATTTAGTACAGTGCGTCCTGCTCACAGTGTTCAGCTAGATCCGTTCCTGTTATCTTCCTACTGACAGGCAGGCTTGTCTGGTTACAGTATATAAAGCTACCTGAAGAAAATTACAGGTGTTCTATTTGATCCTATTAGTACCACGGTCAGGCAGCTAGACTATTTACATTTAGTACAGTGCGTCCTGCTCACAGTGTACAGCTAGATCCGTTCCTGTTATCTTCCTACTGACAGGCAGGCTTGTCTGGTTACAGTATATAAAGCTACCTGAAGAAAATTACAGGTGTTCTATTTGATCCTATTAGTACCACGGTCAGGCAGCTAGACTATTTACATTTAGTACAGTGCGTCCTGCTCACAGTGTACAGCTAGATCCGTTCCTGTTATCTTCCTACTGACAGGCAGGCTTGTCTGGTTACAGTATATAAAGCTACCTGAAGAAAATTACAGGTGTTCTATTTGATCCTATTAGTACCACGGTCAGGCAGCTAGACTATTTACATTTAGTACAGTGCGTCCTGCTCACAGTGTTCAGCTAGATCCGTTCCTGTTATCTTCCTACTGACAGGCAGGCTTGTCTGGTTACAGTATATAAAGCTACTTGAAGAAAATTACAGGTGTTCTATCCCAGCTTAGTGCAGCTACAGGCCATTAGTATGTCTGGAAGGCCAAGAAGGAGAGGCAGACAGTCACAAGCCAATAAGAGAGGGCAAGCAGGCTCTGTGTCTAGTGCTGGTCGTGGAGACGGTGCATCCTCATCAGCACGTGGCCATGGGACACGCTTGGCCTTTTTTTCGGCAGCTGGCCATGTTGAGCCGCAACATGCGGAAGACTTGGTCGAGTGGATGACCAAGCCGTCCTCATCCTCCTCATCCTCTCTCACCCATGCCCAGGGTGCTTTGTCTGGCAAAGCAGCGGCCTCTTCCTTCAGCTCAATGTCATCAGTGACTCCTTCCCTAGCTCCACCATGTCCTCATGAGGATTCCCTCGAACTGTTTGACCACAGTGTTGGGTACATGCTCCAGGAGGATGCCCAGCGTTTGGAAGGCTCTGATGACGATACTGAGCTCGATGAAGGCAGTAACATGAGCGCGGACAGAGGGGGTGCCCAAGAAGGACAGCAATCTGGCAGTCATGCTCCCCCTGCTGCAGCATACTGCCAGGTTTGCTCCAGTGATGAGGAGGGAGGGGATGATGAGGTCACTGACTCAACGTGGGTGCCTGATAGGAGAGAGGAGGAGGAGGAGGAGGAGGAGGAGGAGGAGGAGGAGGAGGCGGCAGCACATCACCAACGAGGCAGGATGCCCTCCAGGGGCCAGCCTAAGGGCAACACATTGACTGCATCACACCCCAAAGCTCCACATGTGCAGGGCGCTGCAGTCTCTGCGCGTTATTCAAAAAGTTCTTTGGTGTGGGCCTTTTTTGAGACGAGTGCATCAGATCGCACCGCTGCTATTTGCAACATATGTCTCAAGCGTATCTCGCGTGGCCAAAATATCTCCCGCTTGGGTACCACATGCTTGACCAGACATATGTTGACCTGCCATGCAGTTCGTTGGCAAGCGTATCTAAAAGACCCACACCAAAGAACAAAGAGGATCTCTCCTTGCTCCTCATCAGCTGAGATTTCCAACCCCACTAGACCTTCAGTCCTCTCTGAGACCTGCAGTGAGAGGAATGAAGGTGTAGAATTAGGTGTGTCACAGCCAAGTACTTGTGGGCAATCTGCTTTTGGTACACCGACGTCAGATTGTACCAGGCAAATTTCCCTGCCCCAGCTGCTGCACCGCCGAAAGAAGTTTGCTCCCAGCCATCCACATGCCCAGCGGTTGAATGCTAGCTTGGCAAAATTGCTAGCACTTCAACTGCTGCCTTTTCAGTTGGTAGACTCTGCCCCCTTCCGTGAGTTTGTGGAATGTGCGGTTCCTCAGTGGCAGGTACCCAAACGCCACTTTTTCTCACGGAAGGCGATTCCGGCTCTCTACCGGCATGTGGAAGGCAATGTCCATGCCTCGCTGGACAGGGCGGTCAGCGGTAAGGTGCATATTACCGCTGACTCATGGTCCAGCAGGCATGGACAGGGACGTTACCTAAGTTTCACGGCGCATTGGGTGACTCTGCTGGCAGCTGGGAAGGATGCAGGACAAGGTGCAGTAGTGTTGGAGGTTGTTCTGCCACCACGCCTCCAAAATGCTGATTGTGACACACCTCTCTCCTCCACCCCCTCCTCTTCTTCTTCCTCCATGGCCTCTTCCTCGGAACCAGCGGTGCTCCGTAGGCGTTCAAGGGGCTACGCAAGTACGCAGGCCAAAAGATGCCATGCGGTGCTTGAGCTGGTGTGCTTGGGGGACAGGAGCCACACTGGGGCAGAGGTTCTGTCAGCTCTGCAGGGGCAGGTTCAGAGGTGGTTGACGCCACGCCAACTTAAGGCAGGAATGGTGGTTTGCGACAATGGCACCAACCTCCTCTCTGCCCTCCGACAGGGACAAATGACCCATGTGCCCTGTTTGGCTCACGTCCTTAACTTGGTGGTGCAGCGGTTCTTGGGCAGGTACCCGGGCTTACAGGATGTCCTGAGGCAGGCCAGGAAAGTCTGTGTGCATTTCCGCCGGTCATATAATGCCAGTGCTCGGCTGACGGACCTCCAAAAGGAGTTTAACCTGCCCAAGAACCGCCTAATCTGTGACATGCCCACCAGGTGGAACTCAACGTTGGCCATGCTGCAGCGGCTGCACACGCAGCAGAGGGCCATCAATGAGTACCTGTGCGACTATGGCACCAGGACAGGGTCAGGGGAGCTTGGTTTTTTTTCCCCACGCCAGTGGGCCATGATCAGGGATGCATGCACTGTCCTGTCACCATTCGAGGAGGCCACGAGGATGGTGAGCAGTGACAGTGCATGCATCAGTGACACTGTCCCCCTTGTCCACCTGTTGGAGCACACGCTGCGTGGAATAATGGACAGGGCACTTGAGGCAGAACAGAGGCAGGAAGAGGAGGACTTCCTTAGCTCTCAAGGCCCCCTTTATCCAGACAGTGTTCCTGCGTGCCCGCCGATCACACAGGAAGAGGACGAGGAGGAAGAGGAGGAGGAGGAAGATTGTGTCAGTATGGAGGTGGAGCCTGGCACTCAGCATCAGCAGCAGTCTTTAAGGGATCAGTCCCAAGAAACACATGGACTTGTACGTGGCTGGGAGGAGGTGGCTGCGGACCATGTCGTTCTTAGTGACCCAGAGGACTCCGGACCGAATGCCTCAGCAAACCTACGCTGCATGGCCTCCCTGATCCTGCAAAGCCTGCGTAAGGATCCTCGTATTCGTGGTATCAAGGAGAAGGACCAATACTGGCTGGCAACCCTCCTTGATCCACGTTACAAGGGTAAGGTTGCGGACCTTATCTTGCCATCGCAGAGGGAGCAGAGGATGAAACATCTTCGGGAGGCCTTGCAGAAAGGTCTGTGCAACGCGTTCCCAGAGACTGGGAGGTTACAAACTCCTGTTTCTGGACAACGTGTTGCTGAGGCTTCGGTCAGTCAAAGAAGGAGCGGTGGAGAAGGTGGCCGTCTGACCGATGCGTTCAGACAATTTTTTGGTCCGCAGCCCCAAGGTATGATCGGTTCCAGCAACCATCGCCAGCGTCTGTTTTACATGGTGCAGGAATACCTAGGGGCAAGATCAGACTTGGACACCTTTCCCACCGAAAATCCTCTGGGTTACTGGGTCTTGAGGATGGATCACTGGCCAGAGCTTGCACAGTATGCAATTGAGCTACTGGCCTGTCCTGCATCCAGCGTTCTTTCGGAACGCACATTCAGTGCTGCTGGAGGCGTGGTAACCGATCACAGGGTGCGTCTGTCCACCGACTCGGTCGATCGGCTGACCTTCATAAAAATGAATGAGTCTTGGATCACCACCAGCTACCAAGCACCTGATGCTGATGTAACCGAATAATTTTTTTTGAAATCTCAGATCCCTTCAAAGACTGCCTATGCTGATGCTGAGTGACTATCCCTGAGTAATTATCCTCTTCCTCCTCAATCATCACGCTGATAGCTTGTAAGAACATTTTTGGTTCTGGGCGCCACCACCAGTGCCTAAGGCACAATTTTTCAGCCCCTGTTTAACAGGGGCGTGTAATTACAATTTTTGATGTAATACTTTGCAGCAGGGCTCGTTCCTGCATTCCAACTAGAGTGTCTGTGAGGGGTTGCAGTGTTGTGGCACCAGCACCAGTGCCTAGGGCCCAATTTTTCTGCCCCTGTCTAACAGGGGCGTGTAATTACAATTTTTGATGCAATACTTTGCAGCAGGGCTCGTTCCTGCGTTCCAACTAGAGTGTCTGTGAGGGGTTGCAGTGTTGTGGCACCAGCACCAGTGCCTAAGGCCCAATTTTTCTGCCCCTGTCTAACAGGGGCGTGTAATTACAATTTTTGATGCAATACTTTGCAGCAGGGCTCGTTCCTGCGTTCCAACTAGAGTGTCTGTGAGGGGTTGCAGTGTTGTGGCACCAGCACCAGTGCCTAAGGCCCAATTTTTCTGCCCCTGTCTAACAGGGGCGTGTAATTACAATTTTTGAAGCAATAATTTGCAGCAGGGCTCGTTCCTGCGTTCCAACTAGAGTGTCTGTGAGGGGTTGCAGTGTTGTGGCACCAGCACCAGTGCCTAAGGCCTAATTTTTCAGCTCCTGTTCAACAGGGGCATGTAATTACAATTCTTGATCTAATATTTCACAGCAGGGCCCTGTGAGGGCTTACAGTGTTGTGGCCACAGCAACACCTAAGGCCCAAATTTCTGCTGAGTATATAGGGCAGGACCCTACTTTCAAACATCTAACTTACAAACGACTCCTACTTGCAAACGGAAGGAGACAACAGGAAGTGAGATGAAATCTACCCCTAGGAAGGGAAATTCTCTCCTGTAAGAGTTAATATGGGAAAACAATTTCTCCTTTCCACTGATGCTTTCCAATCCTTGTTCCACAAAAAAACCCAAATTTTCAAAAAACATTTTTCATTGGGACAAAAAAGTGAGGTGAAATCTTCTGAAGAGGAGGAAAGACAGCAAAACAAATGTCACAGGGGTGATAACCCTTCCCTATGTTTTCCAAAAAGCTTAGAAAAGATTTTTTGGCTGGAGCTAAACACGTTAAAAATGTTCAAAATTACAAACAGATTCTACTTAACAACAAACCTACAGTCCCTGTCTTGTTTGCACCGCCTGTATACTGCTGTTCAGAGTATATAGGGCCTGGTGGCCCCACACCTTTCCTTATTTTAATTTGGGTGCGGGGTTCCCCTTAATATCCATACAAGACCCAAAGGGCCTGGTAATGGACTGGGGGGTACCCATGCCGTTTGTCTCACTGATTTTCATCCATATTGCCATGACCCGACATGACATTAAACCCGCAAGCAGTTTTAAATGAGATTTTTTCCTTTAAAAATGACATTTGGTGCAGGGACTGTTCTAAACATGGGAAACACGCGTCACTTTACAGGCATACTATAGACACCCCCCAGGTACGATATTTAAAGGAATATTTCACTTTTTTTTTTTTACTTTAAGCATCATTAAAATCACTGCTCCCGAAAAAACGGCCGTTTTTAAAAGTTTTTTTTGCATTGATACATGTCCCCTGGGGTAGGACCCGGGTCCCCAAACCCTTTTTAGGACAATACCATGCAAATTAGCCTTTAAAATGAGCACTTTTGATTTCGAACGTTCGAGTCCCATAGACGTCAATGGGGTTCTAACGTTCGTGCGAACTTTCGGTCCGTTCGCGGGTTCTGGTGCGAACCGAACCGGGGGGTGTTCGGCTCATCCCTAATCCAGAGCACTGTCTGCATTACAGGCCTCCTCAGACCGTCCAGAGCACTGTGCATTACACTCCTCCTCAGACCACCTTCCAGAAAACTTTGTGCATTACAGGCCTCCTCAGACCACCTCCAAGAGCATTGTGTGCATTACAGGCCTGCTCAGACCACCGTCCAGAGCACTGTGCGCAATACAGGCCTCCTCAGACCATCCAGTGCACTCACTGCATTACAGGCCTCCTCAGACCACAGTCCAGAGCACTGTGTGCATTACAGGCCTCCTCAGACCACCATCTAAAGCACTGTGAGCAAGCATTACAGGCCTCCTCAGACCACCGTTCAGAGCACTGTGTGTGTTACAGGCCTCCTCAGACCATCCAGAGCATTAACTGTGCATTACAGGCCTCCTCAGACCGTCTTGCGCACTCACTGTGCATTACAGGCCTCCTCATTCCGTCCAGAGCACTGTGTGCATTACAGGCCTCTTAAGACCGTCCAGAGCACTGTGCATTATAGGCCTCCTCAGACCATCTTAAGCACTCACTGTACATTACAGGCCTCCTCATTCTGTCCAGAGCACTGTGTGAAAGAGTCTGTCTGCCAAATCGCAAACAACATTGGATGAGACAGGTTGTTCCCTAGTCAAAAGCTCATATCATTACACAACCTACTGCTGCCTTTTGTGGAACATACTAAAACCCTCCAGAGTGACACCATGTTCATGTCCCTGCCTTCTTTCTATTCAGCCACCTTGAGGACTTTTAACAGACCTCTAGCTACCAAGACCTTGCCACAATTGCACAGAAAATGAAAGGGAATGTGAACCATCGGTTTGCTTCATTCTTAGATCCAACGGAAATGTTCTCGCCATTTGCAGCAGCTGCTTGTTTTCAGGGCCGTCTTTACTATTGATTGGGCCCTGAGCAAAAAAAATTCTTGGGCCCCCCCATGCAAATTGTCTCTCCACCCCAACATTCGAAAAAACAAAACACACGTAAACTTATGTATTGGATTGTATTGTAACTGTACTGTCTGCCCTCATGTCTGCCCTCATGTATTCTTCTGTATTCCCTGTCAACCTCTGCCCCCCCCCCATACGCAGCTCACCTCTGTACCTCCCTCCACCCACAGCTCACCTCTGTATTCCACGTTCACGTCTGTACCCCTCTATCCACAGCTTACTTCTGTATTCCCTGTCTACCTCTGCCCCCCCATACACAGCTTACCTCTGTACCACCCTCCACCCACAGCTCACCTCTGTATTCCACGTTCACGTCTGTACCCCTCCATCCACAGCTCACTTCTGTATTCCCTGTCTACCTCTGCCCCCCTCCTCCCCCCATACACAGCTCACCTCTGTACCCCTCTATCCACAGCTCACTTCTGTATTCCCTGTCTACCTCTGTCCCCCCCCCCATACACAGCTCACCTCTGTACCCCTCTATCCACAGCTCACTTCTGTATCCCCTGTCTACCGCTGCCCTCCCCCATCCACAGCTCAGTTCTGTATCCCCCATCCACCTCTGTACCCCCCCCCATGTCCACCTCTATATCTTTCCGTCCACCTCTGTACCCCCCCATGTCCACCTTTGTACCCCCATCCACCTCTGTAGTACCCCCCATCCATGCTCACCTCTGCATCCCCCCATCCACAGCTCACTTCTGTATCCCCCATCCACCTCTGTATCACCCCCATCCACGTTCATCTCTATATCCTTCCGTCCACCTCTGTACCTCCCCGTCCCCCTCTGTACATCCCCATGTCCACCTGTGTACCCCCATCCACCTCTGGGTTCATTTCTGTAACCCCCCTGCACCTCTGTATCCCCCCATGTCCACCTCTGTACCCCCCCATGTCCACCTTTGTACCCCCCGTCCACCTGTGTTCACCTCTGTACCCCCTCATGTCCACCTCGGTACCCCCCTCCACCTCCAGCTGTCCCACTCTCCTGTATAATTAATGTGGCCGCCTCTTGGGAGAGCAGGGGGGGGGATCGGCTGCACCCGCTACTCCGCAAAAACTGCGGGCAGCGCAGGACTTAAGTGGCCGCTTGCTTTGGGCCCCACAGCAATGACAGGGCCCAGGGCAGCTGCCCCTTTTGCCCTGCATTAAAGACGGCCCTGCTTGTTTTGTAAACCCTACTGTCTGTGATGTGGCTGATGATAATATTCAGCAACTGATTAAAAATGCAGAGGTGTATGCCATAAGAAAATTCACATTGCCCCACACACAAGATGAGGATCTGTCTAAAGATGATGTGGAAGAGGATAATTTTGAAAAATCACAGGATGTGGAAGAAGCATTATTTAAATCAAAGCAGCCAGTCTTTTGGTTTCTTTCAAAATGCTGCAGAAGACCAAGTGGATCTCCCCAAACAGCATAGCACCACACTAAACCAGAAATCTCAGCAAATAGGAAGAGAAGGCACCTGTGCAGCACCCCTATATGGAGGGCGCTTAGGCACGTGCCTACTCTGCCTATTTATAAATCTGACCCTGTGCATATAGGTTTGGGGAGTGCTGTCAATAGCAGTAAATACTCTTCACTGCTATTAACAGCATTCATAGCAACAATATGCATCTAATTGACTGTAACTGGACTATTTTTCTTTTTCATTAGTGTAATATTTACCTCTATTGTCAAATTTGTCAATCTTAAGAGAGAGACAGGAGTTGATAAAAAGTGGTGGTTGTAATAGTTCCACATACTAATGGCATTTGTAGCCTGGGCATTTATTTCTATGGATTTAATTGACAATTAGAACTGTTGTTGAATTATTGATTTTTCCTATCGCAATAAGCACAACCCACAAGTATTAGGTATGCTTCTTATGTTATAAATAACTGAGGAATAAAACACTTCTATTTGGTTCGATTCACTTTAGGGGGAGCACTTAGTTCCTACATGACCCTTGCTCTAGTTCATCAGCCTCTAGAGAGGCCACCTGTGACACTGAATATCCTCTCTGCAAAGCCTTGAGAAGCTGGCATAGCCAACAGTTCTAATGCAAAATGTTTAACTGGTGATAAAATCTGTCAATCTTTGCCAGCCAAAAATCTGATCTGGTGTCCTCAGTGATGGCAACTTGTTGCAAAAGGCCTTCCTTATATTTTTTGATCTGGTGCTCATTGACAGGACACCCAGTGCCGGGACAAGGTCGCCCAGAGTCTAGGGCGCACATGCTAAACTGTGCCCCCCCCCTCAAGATGTATGAGCATTAGGTGTCAGCAAAAATCCCCCCCCACAAAAACACTGAAAAATAATCTGCAAGCTTACTACATAAGCATATAATCCCCTTCCTCTCAGTACAAATCCACCCCCTTGCTAAAATCCCCCCTCTCAGCACAAATCTTTGCCCCTCTTCCCCCAAATGCCCCCCCCCCTCCTAGCACAAATCCTCTACCCCTGAAAATGTCCCCTCCTAGTACACATCTTCTCCCCACCACTTCAAATCCCCCCCAACACAAATTCTCCCCAAATTCCCCTCCTAGCATGCCTAGTGTAGCGCTGGTAGATTTTCAATCTACTGCTTATAGGTAAATTTAGTGGGTTATCTGTTCATACATAGTCAGATTTGCCTCTGTTCCAGCTTGGCTGAGTTGCATGTAGTTTCACACTGTGCCTGTGGGTGTCATTGTCACCTTGGGTTGGTGTTGGAAAGGCAACGTGTTGAAGCGTATGAGTGCTCCTCTGTCCCGGAGATAACTCGGTGGAGGAGGTCCTCCGAGTTGCATTCTGGGAGAGGGTATTTATGGGACAGACGCTATGTTTTAGGGTTTGTTTCGTTCCACCTGCTGGCCCTCCTGGCCGACAGGTATGTGCTAGGAGTACTACCTCGTGGTCCTCCGACCGGTCGCTGCGGCATGTGGGTGGGCCCAGAAGCCTGTCTGGGGCCTACCACAGCAGCAAGGGAATGGTCCTGGGCTGTCTGTCCTACGGGAAGAAGCTGGACAACTGAGAAGATCCCAGGGGAGGACCCTTCATGGAAGGATCATGCAGAGTGCTGGTCTGGAGAGGGGCCTGGTGACTCAGTTGGAGGACGTATCCTAAAGTAACCCTACCGCATAGTACTGCCGGGTCGGCTTAAAGGTTCTAGTGCTGTGTTGGCTATTCATCATAAACCATTACATCCTGTGGCAGAGGATTGTACGGGTTACTATGCCAATCAAGTCTGTGGCAGAGACTTTTGTTCGTGCTGCGTACTGGCTGCTAGGTTAGTGAGAGAAACCTATCCAGGTGGGCAAAGATTCAGCTCTAAAGAGAGTACATTCATCTTCAAGATTCCAATTCCTAATACTACACTAAGAAAAGGTATTTGAACTTCCCTGCAACTCTTCTTCTACCTCTTTCCTGCTACTTCCTTCAATTACGTTTATTAAAGCATTGGAAAAGATACTCAAGTGTCCGGTGCCTACATTGTCTGGAATTAAACTCAACAGGACCCTAGACCCGGTTCCGGTGAAATTGAGGCAACGAAGGTGACGGTAACAGCCCGCTTGAAACCAGCAACTCCACCGAGAGTAAGTGCTACACTAGCATGAATTTTCTTTCCCTCCACCCCCCTCCAAACACAAATACCCTTAAATCGACACTCTTAGCACTCCCCCCCACCAAATTTCCTCACCTAGAACAATACTTACCCCCTTTGCCCCCCCCACCTCACATTATACCATAGCACCCAGGGCAGCTGCCCCTCCTGCCTACCCCTTGTCCTGGCCCGGAGGACACCACACACCTCAGCGTAAGGCTGCCCTATACAATACCTTCCCTGCATGTTGTATAGGGCAGCCTTTACGTTGTGGTCCTGCCCTTAGGGGAGCCGGCAGGACTTGAATCTTACACCTGTTCAGTGTGTCCACGATGTGATGCCAGAAATGTAAATCCAGAAGTGGCAGTGACTATAGGTGCTGACTCTTTATATGCTGTCAATACACTGAATGGTATTCTCTGCTATTGACAGCAACACTTCCTATAGCAACAATATTCATCTCGCTATAAGTTAATGGTGTGTTCTTAGTGTGATATTTACCTCTATTGTCAACGCTAAGATAAAGATGTTGATAAAAAGTTGTGATTGGTATAATCCACACATTAATGGCATTATAGACTGTGCACATTTTTCTTTGAAAGTATCTGAGAATTAGAACGGTATAAATAATAAACTGTGAACAGTAAACTGATTCTTAGTGTAGAAATAAGCATTACCCTTGAGTATTGGTTTTTATATGCTGTGCCAGTGACAGTGCCTGTGCTTGTAGCTGCTGACTTTTTTTGTTGTGTTCAGTTACTTAAACTGTCAAAGTTCATGTATATGTGCTTGGAGGCATCACAGGCAAAGAGTTTTATTATTTTTTTGTTTTTGTTTTTTTTGTTTATTTTAACGTTACACTTTTGTCATAAAAGTAATAATCTTGTAACCAAACTTGGTTTTACAATTTAACAAAAGAAACGTAGCTTTAACAATTAACATGACAGCTCTGCACATTCCTTCCTTTCTCTGCCTATGTGGAGGGGGGGGGAGTGTGCCTTTCCTCCAATCAGCTGTCACACAGTGTATGCCAAGAATCCACTCCTACTGCTGAATGAGCAAGTAAAAATTCTAACAGGATGTGCACTTTCTAAAGAATAGAGAGAGAGGAAGACAGCAGCTATACATGTAAAACTTATGTGGGGCAATTTGTTCCCTCTCTGTGTATCATATGTGGCTGTTCACTTCACTGGGTATAGGAGAGGGTTTACATCCACTTTAAGGGGTGGGAATTCCCAGTGATATCAGTGGTTCCTAGAGATGCGGCAGGTGCAAGCACCAATGGCTTCCTAAGGAGCCAGTGACAGTGGGAAACTGTCATATATAGACGCGGTAAATATACCAGTTTTATATAGAATGCTCTGTGCCTGCTGAACAGAAGGCCAAACCGCCGTCTCATCCCTACTCTGACACTACTGGTAGGTGTTGGACCTTTGAAAAGCCTGGTATACATAATGGCTGGGCTTGGGAGGCTCTGTAACCAAGCCCCGGTGAGCGGGGCGAAACGCATCAGTGCATGCCTGAAGCAACGCTGGCTGAGACCATACACTGCGTAAGCACTGGGTCAGTCTTAAGGAAGTCTCATCTACACATCTCATGTACACCAACACTTCTGAATCAGTGAACTCAAAGGCCTGCGCCCACATTCTGAACACTGACAGGAAACACTCAAGCCTCATGCTTTGAGCGGCACTACAAGCCTTTTCCTGATCACAGTGGGCCTGGGAGGCTGTTGCAGTTATGATGAGTAGGTCCCAACTTTCTTTAGGTGCCAGCACTTTATACCTGATGGACTTTTTCTCTACTATATTAAAGAATGTTTTAAATGTGATACCTATTACTAGTTCACAAAACTGATGTCTAGAACTCACATGACGATGTAGAAACAGAAGTTCAAATAGAATGGCTTATTATTTGAATGATTATTTTACTATTATTAACATACATTTACATTTAGTAATGTGTGTTTATATATTTATATCATTCAGACAAAGTTGACTAGAAAATCATGTCATTTTTAAATAGCATCACTATGCTTGGAGTCAAAAGGCAAAATTCCAATTTCATGCTCAACAAGACGTTTGCATTATAGCCAGATATAAACATGGATACTATTTTCGCTTCGGATGTTCTGCAAATTAGCCCGCTTGACTGGATATGCTTATAAAATCTAAGCAGTACTATATCCATTCATTTCATTATCAGTGCTTCTCCCACAACACCTAAGCTCTACGTATGACTTCAGTTCTTTCACCTAGTCTGTTGCCTTGGCAACTTTCCCCAAAATACTTTGTAAACTGTGGAAGAATAGCAAGATGTCTTTACCTAGCAATTTTGTACATGAACCATGCCTTGTCAATGGATTGCAGTTGTAAGAGGAATCGGCCCAACATTTCTTTGAATATTGTGTGTTTAAGAAAAGATATTTTACCTCCATAGCTACTCATGAGCTTGGCAGATTCTATCAGAAAAGCATAATAACTGTTAATTTAGCTCTACATGGCAATTGTTTTAGAGTTTTAGAAAGATTCTGTTAGTTTCCTATGATTGGTGACTTCAGTGAATAGAAGTCACCAGAGTCTCCTCCGCCAATCAGAGACTGTCATGGTGATGAAGAGATTGCAGGAGACAGGGATAAAGCATCACATGGCCAATCAGCTGCATCCAGTATTTTCCCAGGAAAGTGGTGTGTTGTGTGAGATTCAAATAGCTTTAAACTTGGTAAGAGATGATGAGATCGAAAAGTAGAGACTGAACTCTATTTTATGTGAAAGCATAGCAGAGAGACTGGCATATAAGAAAAAAATGTTTGCCTACAAAAAACAAAAGTACTAGTAAACTCAAATTGAATGATCCTTCGTGTGGCAATTATTGTTTTTGTTTACCAGCCTATGTAACCTATTCTTTACAAGGCCATTTTTCAGTTTTCAGCACTGGGAGACTTTGGCTGACAATTACTCTGTCATGCAACACTGTACCCAAATGAGCTTTTAGGTGGTATTTGATAACTGCTGAGTTTTTTTATTTTCACATTTTAAATAAAAGTAAAAAAACAAATTCCCTCATTTTCTGTAAAAGTGTTAATAAACCCACAAGAGTAAAATTAGTCTGTATATGCCTTATAGCATGCTTGTTGTACTCACTGTGGACCCTAAGAGGTTAGTCCTCTGCATTTTGTAAAAAGGTTGTTTGATCCTGACTTCTCTAATCCTCTCCTTCTTCCACGGTCCCCAATCCATCTGCTGATAGAACAGAGCCTTGGGGGCACTCTGCACATGCTCAGTTTGGTGTGTATTGCTAGAGAGGTTTTTTTTTCTTTTGGGAGGGTGCATGTGATCAGCAAAGGGCCAATCAGCACTGTCCAGACAGAAAGTCAGGGGTCATGCAGGCTCATAGGACAGTCAGAGGAGAATGAAAACTCCTCCTATAAGCTTTAACCAGACACCGATAGAAGTCACAAGACTGTTATATACTGCTGACAATAAAAGGTATTTAGCAGTCAAGAAGAAGGGGAGGAAGATCCTCAAGTCAAAGGATACAAACACAGTCCCACTCAGTGTGTGGGGACCCTTACCGGAACCGGTGGACCCCCTAAAGCGCAAGGTCGTTTGCACGAGCAGATTTAGCTCTCTGCAGGGTCTAAAAGATGAACCTCCGTCCTCCTAGAGCACTCTGGACATAGAATAAATTCCTCCACGGTATCCTGATTAGGAATAGAGAGTCCGGTCTGTGGAATGCACTGTAAATCACCAGCCCGGCTCCTCTCCGCGAGACATCACCCCTCACAGCAAGTCCCCGTTGGTGACGCTGGACGTGGAAGTGGTGTGAGGGGTGATGGCTCGAATATCTTGCATCTGCTGGTACCCTGATCTGTACACTGATCTGGAACTAATGAATGAGTCATAAGGTGACTGTAAACCCTCACATGTACCCAGTAAAGTGGCTACTATTAGGTGATACACAGAGATAAAACAAATCTCCTGTAACTGTGTATCTGCTGCCATTTCTTCTATAGATTATTTTGAAAACACACAGAAGAAAGAATTTCTCTTTAGTTCTATATGACAAAGAAAACTCAAGAATGGCACATATTGGAATACAACTATACTACAGTATAATAAAAGTTAATGTGTTGGGGGGATATAAAAATGCTAAAAGTCCATAAGTCCATATTAGAGTAATTTGTGGCAGCTCCTCAGGAAGAGTGAAGTAGGCTCTTCTTCTATATAGGAGGAACAGCAAAGGGCGCCAACTAAGTGAAGCTTATAAGAGAAGACTTTATTAAAAATAACAAGTGGCAATTCACAGAATATATGACAATAAAATCATGTAAACCACCCAGTGCAGTATGATGTTCAGCCTGCAGTGTGCCTTAGGATGCCAGCCCCCACCCCACCACCCCCCTATCCCAGGTTGTGGCCTTCCTATTGTAGTGATGTGGTAATTTCTTTGCCCATTTGCCAAGTGTATACTGTTATGCAGTGTTTGTTTTGCCTTTTCCCAATATGGCTGCTATGCTCTCTGTCTCTCTCTCGCTCACCAAGGATGGGGTCATCAAGAGCAGCAGAGGTATGGCAAGGGTTCTTGGGTAAGTGGGAGGAGGAGAGAGCACATGTGGCAGAGAGAACAGTGGATTCCTGCAGAGAGAATAGACTGTAAGTGCTGCAGCTTCCCCTCAATGAGACATACAGTATCTCACAAAAGTGAGTACACCCCTCACATTTTTGTAAATATTTTATTATATCTTTTCATTTGACAACACTGAAGAAATGACACTTTGCTACAATATAAAATAGTGAGTGTACAGCTTGTATAACAGTGTAAATCTGTTTTCACCTCAAAATAACTCAACACACAGCCATTAATGTCTATACCGCTGGCAACAAAAGTGAGTACACCCCTAAGTGAAAATGTCCAAATTGGGCCTAATTAGCAATTTTCCCTCCCCGGTGTCATGTGACTCGTTAGTGTTATAAGGTTTCAGGTGTGAATGAGGAGGAGGTGTGTTAAATTTGGTGTTATCACTCCCACTCTCTCATACTGGTCATTGGAATTTCAACATGGCACCTCATGGCAAAGAACTCTCTGAGGATCTGAAAAAAATAATTGTTGCTCTACATAAAGATGGCCTAGGCTATAAGAAGATTGCCAAGACCCTGAAACTGAGCTGCAGCACGGTGGCCAAGACCATACAGCAGTTTAACAGGACAGGTTCCACTCAGAACAGGCTTTGCCATGGTCGACCAAAGAAGTTGAGTGCAGGTGCTCAGCGTCATATCCAGAGGTTGTCTTTGGTAAATAGATGTATGAGTGCTGTCAGCATTGCTGCTGAGGTTGAAGGGGTGATGGTTCAGCCTGTCAGTGCTCAGACCATATGCCGCACACTGCATCAAATTGGTCTGCATGGCTGTTGTCCCAGAAGGAAGCCTCTTCTAAAGATGATGCACAAGAAAACCTGCAAACAGTTTGCTGAAGACAAGTTGACTAAGGAAATGGATTACTGGAAACATGTTCTGTGGTCTGATGACTCATGAGACCAAGATAAACTTATTTGGGTCAGATGGTGTCAAGCGTGTGTGGTGGCAACCAGGCGAGGAGTATAAAGACAAGTGTGTCTTGCCTACAGTCAAGCATGGTGGTGGGAGTGTCATGGTCTGGGACTACATGAGTGCTGCCGGCACTGTGGAGCTACAGTTCATTGAGGGAAAAAATGCCAACATGTACTGTGACATACTGAAGCCAAGCATGATCCCCTCCCTTCGGAGACTGGGCCGCAGGGCAGTGTTCCCACATGATAACGACCCCAAACACACCTCCAAGACGACCACTGCTTTGCTAAAGATGCTGAGGGTAAAGGTGATGGACTGGCCAAGCATGTCTCCAGACCTAAACCCTACTGAGCATCTGTGGGGCATCCTCAAACAGAAGGTGGAGGAGCGCAAGGTCTCTAACATTCACCAGCTCCGTGGTGTCGTCATGGAGGAGTGTGACTCAGCTGAATTGATGATAGGCAACTCCTATCCTCATATTGATTAGTGGTTCCAAATTAATAATATCTACTGCAGTAGGGAACAGACACAAAAGATACGCTCAGCATCTTTCCAAATTACTGTTCTGCTTTATTATGACGCAATTGAAGGTTTTTATGCACATGATTACGTAGGTATCACATTAATATTACAATTGTAGGTTTATGGTAACAAGGGGCGTTACATAGGCAGGCTAATTCTAATCAGGACTCGAAAGAATGTAAACATTTACTGAAAACATTATTAGTGCCGTGTGCACAGTGAGGGCAGAGTGCAATACATACAAAATACAATACAATTATATACAGAACTTACAACTTTCCATTACAGTCTCCCCTCTTTTGATCAATATTTTGATCACTAACCATACCTGCTATCACCTTTAACCTGGAACCTCCACATGCTTAGGTGGAGGTAGTCCTGGCCAAAGAGGCAAAAAAAAAACTCCATTGTGGAGAAAATAATAGCTGAGCAACTTTTTCATTACCAAATGACTTTTCATTGTGAAAAACAAATGATTGATAAGACATATTTACAGAGTACTGGCTGTACACTCCTGTGGCCAGAATGGCCTTCTAGCTTAATTGTTGGCATGCTGACTTATCAGCACATGTAAACACAGACAATTCTACATAAAATGGAAGACGTACAAAAGACAAGATATGACTTCAACATGGCTAAACTACTTTTCAAATATATATATATCCCTTACAATTAAAGTAATTTAATCAAAAAGTACCCTAGACTGTGATCACAAGAGGGAAACAAATCAAACACAGAGATTTCTTTAATTAAGTCATTTTTGCAGTATCTGGTGTGGATCCAGGTGACTTTTCCTTCAAGTTTTGCAAAAACTGTACATGAAATAGATGCTGTATTGAGTCTCCAAACATTTCCTTATATATAAATGTCTCTTAACAATCCAAAAGTCACCTGGCTTTAGTTTTAGATCCTTCCAAACTTTTAGGATCTGGAATTAGGGAGAAAACACATAAATGAGTTTGTAAAAAACCTTAAAAGATCATCAACATTCTCTGTGAGATCCGAATGGAGGACTTCAGCTGCTGAGACAAAATATAAGCAAGTGAGTAAAACACTCCCAAACAAAATCTCATAGGGAGAGAGTCCAATATCCCCCTTAGAGGCTTCATAAAATATAAGAAAACATTCAGGCAAAAGTTTTCTAGTTTCTTACTCTACTTTGTCCGCTACATTGTAGACAGTAAGGGGTGTAAAAATAAAACCTCAAAACTTCTAGTAAGGACTCTCCTATAAAAAATGATTTCTTTTGTTACTCTCTGTACTTTCTGCACTCTATATTTACAAACTACTTCTGATAACACTTTTTACTGTGGCCTTTGCAGTAGCATTTGCCACTGGACATCCAAAAAACATGTCCATACAGACAAAATGCATACTTGTAAGATCCTGACTTGGGCATCTGGATATATCTTTTTTGTAATCTCTGGAAGGGATGTTGAGCTTTTGGTAACACCTTTGGTAACAGGTAAAACAAGAAGTGGTATGTTATAAAAACAACTGTGGAGAACCCTGGCTCTATCCCACGCTCATTTACTAAGGCAGCCATAACTGCTTGTGACTGATGACACGGTCCATGTGTCAAGCTGAAGGGAAAAGAGTGGCTGGCAGACATAAATGATCACCTTTCCCAAAGTCCTGTTTCATAAGAAGTTGCCCCCTGTGGACCACTTGTTCTTCTCGTTCTGGGGTCCTTAAAGTTGAATTATTAATCCCAGCTATACTGGGCCAGAACTAGGGTGGAATCTGTGAGTTGCACAGACCCATCAAGTGTCCGGGGCTGTAAATGCAGCATCCTTAGAGTCACCTGGTCTGCTTCCATGTGTGAAAGTTAATATGGCTACCTCAGCAAGAAGCTGGAAGGCTGAAAACAGCCAATCAAATTAACTTGGCATGCTTTATTGGTTTACCTGCCGAAGTAAAAACAAACTTCTGGCCCTTCAAATGGAACCAAAAGCTCTCTATATCTCGACTATCTATATAAATATACACTCTTTTTATAGCTCACAGGCTTTGCTAAAACATGGAGCTCTGCTTCTTGAGCTGGGGAAAAAGGATCCAATGACTTTGAATACAGAGTATCCTTCTGGGTGATAAACTGCATACTCAAATCTACAAAAAATGTAATATCTGGGTCTTCAGGGAGTGTGTCCTGCACTGGGCTCACAGCAGCTGATTCCTATGTCATCAATTTAACACATGCGTCTTTTCCTTTCTTTTGAATAAATGTACGCATTTTTCATTGTTAGATTTGTACATAAACAAACTCATATTTTAAACCTTTCATTAGACAAACATTTAGTTAGCTGTAAATTTGCTGCACAGAATGTCGGACCATTGACCAAAACAATATCTAACTTTGTCTAATAGCACCTTTGCATAAAAGCTACAGCTCTGATATATTGGGGTGAACCCTTCATTACTGGGTCCAGCTTGCATAAATATATTACAATGTCTTGTTTTCTATCACACTATTTGTGTAAGAACTCCAGTTTCATGTTTCAAAAGACAACTTTTTCCTGGCAATATTATAATAAATGATAACAATACCCTGTGGTCATGCAGAGATGTCCATAAATCCAAAACTATTCTTCTGCTTATACCACTGTACTTTACAAGAAAAAGGGGCACATCATTTCACAATCCACACATTCTGCTTTGGATTTCAAAAATAAAAATAAATAAAAACTAAAGGACCAATCTGTATGATGGACCAGAAAGCATCAAAAACTATAAAACAACTGGCTGCAGGTGGCATCTATCCTAACAGGGTGTGTGGATTTGATGTGATGGGTCTGTTATATTTAAATTTTATTTATTATTACTCTTACATCATGGACCGCACATCAAGTTATTATCAAGAACCTTGAAATTTCATTTTTGTAGAAGAACTTCTTATGTATCCCATCCATCTTGGCTTTGTTAAATATTATGGCAGCTTTATTCAAAATAACAACCTCATCTTAATCTTTTTTTCTCTCAATAAGGGCTTATTGTATAAATGTAAAATTACAAAATTGTTATCTTAATCTAAACTAATCCCATTTTTACAAATTTCCCCAATAACCTGGATTTCATTTCCAACCAAAGGTTGTCTAAACCAGTTTCATTATATCTATATAATTGTTAAACTCATATTAGAAATTAATACTCATTATTACTTAATTTTACTTAATTTCCCTTTTTTTTTTCCTTGTCAAAAGAAGTTTATTGAGTATACAATGTTATAAAGATACATAAATATACATAAAGTAAGTTTACAAGGATCTATAAAGTAAGCTCATTGTTTTACAGTAGGGTTTATATAGGTAAATATCATGAAATTTCAAATATTAAACATTGGGTTCACGTAAACCTAAATTAAAGATATATATCATTTCCTTAGTTACTTTTGTAGGTATTTAAATGATTTATACCTACTATACATATTGTTTACAAGTAGAGTGTATATAGGTCAAATAAGTTCTGATAATGAGCTTTAATCGTAAGGTGGAGAAAAGGAAAGAGAAAGAAGAAAAAGGGTTGAAAGGTAGAGGTATGGTCCACAAGGTTGTCCCGCTCGTCAGTTTATTATTCTTTTTAGTTCTCTTTGAAGCCTTAGAATGGGTGTCTCTGTAAGTCATTTAATCTGTTACCATGGCAACAGGACAGAGTCATTGAAATTTGACAGGAACTGTTGTTTTATCCAAGGATGCCAAAGTTTTTCAAATTTTGGAATTTGATTTTGATCGATGGATACCATCTTAGCATGGGACATTGTATTATTCATTCTGTGAATTGTTTCTGCTAGTACCAATGTAGGAGATTTCCATGCCTTGGCCACTGTTTGTTTTGCAGCCGTTATTAGTTGGATCATAAGTTTGAATTGAGAGAGTGTTAACCATTCCGGTTTTAGATTAAGTAAAGTTAAATATGGATCTGGTTGTATTATTTTTTTAAATATTTTAGATGCAATCATGAAGACTTCCTTCCAGAAGGTTTGGATTACTGGGCACGTCCACCATATGTGTAAATATGTGCCTATTTCTGGGCATCCTCGAAAACAAAGAGTTGAGGTATTAGGTGAATATTTTGCCACTCTAGCGGGTACAAGGTACCAGCGAGTTAGGACTTTATAATTTGTCTCTAGTGCCAAGATGTTGGGTGAAGATGACTTAGATGTGAGCCATATATTAGACCAGTCCGTGTCTTCTAAAGTTCGTCCCAGGTCCTCCTCCCACCTCTGAACGTAAGAGGGTCTATTAAGATTTGCTACTCCATATAATTGATTATAAAGTGATGAAATTGTACCTTTAGCAAATGGATCTTTTGTACAGATTGATTCAAAAATGGATAATTGGGATAATGGTGTATCCCCCTTTAGGAATGGTGTATAGAAATTTTTGATTTGGAGATATCTAAATATCTCAGAGTTTGGTAGATCATATTTTTCTCTAAGCGATGGGAATGAAAGGAATGATTTAGATGCTATGAAGTCATTTAGTGTCTGAATGCCTGATGTTGTCCAAGCTTTAAAAGAATTTGGGTAGATCCATGCCGGATAAAAGGCCGGATTTCTGATAAAAGAAAGGAGAGGATTGTGTGGAGATTGTAACTGATATTTGGTTTTTAGTTTATCCCAGAGAGATAAGAAGTGTTTAGTTATGGGATTATGAATTTTAAAGCGGTCTTTAGGATCAAGCCATAATAAATTTGATATTAATAGAGGGTCATTTTCTGAAGCCTCTATAAATACCCATAATGGGATTTCCTGTTTTGCATGGTATTTGGACAGACTGGCCAAATGTGCTGCTCTGTAGTAGTTAGTAAAATTAGGGTATCCCAGGCCTCCTTTATTTTTGGGAAGATGTAGTGTGTGTATAGGTATACGTGGTTTAGAAGAGCCCCATATAAACGAAGTTGCTCTTTTTTGTACTATTCTCAAAAAATAGGAAGGAATTGGAATAGGGAGGACTCTGAATAGATAAAGCAATTTGGGTAGAATAGTCATTTTGATTGCATTAATCTTCCCTATCCAGGATAAAGGAAGTTGCGACCATTGTTTTATTAGATTTGTGATCTGTCTTAATACAGGAGGATAATTGGTTGAGAATAAGTCAGAATTTGATGCTGTTAAATGAATTCCAAGATATGGGATTGATTTTTCTGCCCATGTGAATGGGAGTGCAGCCCTAGCCGGGATCAATTCCATGTTTGTGAGTGAAATATTAAGCACTAGGCATTTCTTAGGATTAATCATAAGGCCGGATAGGGCTGCAAATCCATCAAGAGCTGGTATTAAGTTAGGACCAGAGACCTGTGGTGATGATAGAAAAAGTAATATATCGTCTGCAAATATACATAATTTGTGTGTAATACCTCCTACTTCAATGCCAGTTATAGTTTGGTTTGTTCTGATGTATTGGGCCATGGGTTCGAGTATAAGGGCAAATAATAAGGGAGATAATGGGCAACCCTGTCGGGTACCTCTTTCGATATTAAAGGCTTCAGATTTGTATCCAGCATATTTTATATAGGCTTTGGGTTTATTATATAATGCTTTGATCCATGTTAAAAAGTGGGGTCCAAAACCCCATTTTTGTAATGAATATTGCATATATTGCCAGGATACTGTGTCAAATGCCCTCTTAATATCGAGAGATAGAAAACATAAAGGGATTTTCCGTTTTTTAGCAATATGTGCCAATAACACTGCCCTGCGTATATTATCGCCTGCCTGTCTATTTGGCATGAAGCCTACTTGATCTCTATGTATTAATTTTCCTATAATGCTATTGAGGCGTTTTGCTATTATTTTTGCTAATAATTTAATATTGAGGTTTAACAGAGAGATAGGCCGATAATTCACACAGGAAGTATCATCAGAAAGGGGTTTTGGGATCATACAAACAATTGCCATTAGTGTTTCTTGCCGAAAAGAATGTCCATCTAGAAGTTTGTTAAAAGTTTCAGTGAGAATGGGAGAGAGTATTTCTGAGAATGTTTTATAGTATAAAGCCGAGTAGCCGTCTGGGCCTGGTCTTTTGTTAAGTTTTAGGTCTTTTATGGCGTTAGCAACTTCATCTATAGTTATAGGCTCATCCAAACTGCTTTTTTGATTCTGAGACAACTCAGGTAAGGTTATTTTTGAGAAGAAGGATTCAGCTTCTGTAGGATTAAATTCATTGTTTGTCTTGTATAAAGTTGCGAGATGTGAGTGAAATTTATGGACTATTTTAACTGGATTACAAGTGTAAACATTTTTTGATAATTTCAAACGTATTGGTTTGAAAGATTTGTTAGTTGAATTTAATGCCCGAGCCAAATATGTACCTGGTTTGTTTGTATTCATGTAGAAATTGTGTTTGGAGCGTTTGAGGGATTTATCAACTGACTCAGTGAGAAATAGATCGTATTCCAATCTAGATTTTTCCAGATGAGATTTTGTACTCTGAGATGGATTATCTTGAAATGATATGTAGGCTGCATTAAAATTGAGTTCTAGTTTTTTTGCTAGATTTTTGCGTTCACGTTTAAATAGTGCCATTTGTCTTTGTATTGTACCACGCAAGACAGGCTTATGAGCTTCCCACAGTGTTATTGGGGAGATGTCTGTTGTATTATTAATTGATATGTATTCCTTTAAAGCTTGTTCAATGGCCATCTGATGTAGTGGGTGTTTGAGCATTATGTCCGGCAAGTACCACGTTGGGTCATGCGCTTTTGGTATGGCTGAGGCTATAGTAGTGTATACTGCATTATGGTCAGACCACGGAATCGGAATTATATCTGATGCAATAATTTCTGGTATCATTCCTATTGTTAGAAAAATATGATCTATTCTGGTGAAGGTTTGATGAGGGTGCGAGAAATAAGTGAATTTCTTTTTCATTGGGTTACTTTCTCTCCATGAATCTACTAGATTGTATTTGGAAAGAAGTTGAGAAAAAGGTAATCTAGAGGTTATTTTGGATGGTGTAAAAGGTGATTTATCTAGAAATGGGAGGAGGACCTGGTTCGAATCCCCACACATTATCACTATTCCTATTTTGTGTGTATTAATCACTTGTAATATATGTGAGAGGAATGGTGTAGATTGTTTGTTAGGAGCGTAGTAGGAAATCACCGTGATTGCTGTATCCATTATATAACCCATGAGTATCAGGTATCTACCTTCTGGGTCTTTAATTTCTGATGATAAGGTGAATGGTGTGGATCGGTGAAATGCAATTAGAGTTCCCCTTTGCTTGGTACAGGCAGAAGCCATGTAAATTTGTTGATAAAAAGGAGAAATATATTTTGGAGTAGAATCTTTGGTGAAGTGTGTTTCTTGGAGGCATACTATGTGAGCCTTCTTGTTATGGAAAGTACGGAAGGCTTTGGTCCTTTTTTGAGGGACATTTATTCCCTGAACATTCAGGGAAAGTATATTCAGTGGTGCCATGGCAATAGATCAAATAGTTTTGACTTACTTTTTGTTATGCAGAGCTGACTGCGCAGATCAACCTGTGTGGACTGAAGAGATGAATAGATAGAAAAGAAACCAGTGAATTCTGGAGTAAAGAGTAAACAAAAAACATATGAGATTAGATGATACATTGTATAAATTATTTTTTGCAAGTAATCACAATTTACCCGTGAAAGAGAATAAATATCTCTCTCAGGGGAATAAGTGCCTTCGTCACACTCCCACATAATATGGTTGGGAGAATGAGGAGGGCTAATGGGGGTACACGGATCTTCCGCTTACAGGAGAGAAGTGCTATGTCAAAAGACATCAAAATGATGTTTCATTAATTGGAGTGCAGAATATAGTTTTTGTTGAAATTATTTATTCCAGGGTGGTTGTATATGGTTAGTCTTGCCCTAGGCTAAATAATTCAGTTAGAAAGGTACTGTTAATAACTTTGGTATTGATGAAGATAGTTTGAATTATTTTGTGATTTTAACCCTTTTAGAGTAAACAATTACATATTTTATTCATATGTAACTGTTTAGATATGTTAACTCATAAAATTGAGGTTGTATTGCTTCAGATTAGAATAAACAAAAACATAATTCTAGGAACTAGTTAGGTAATAATATATTTGTTTTAAGAAAAGAAAGAAAAAGCTTCCATTACTTCTGGATTATTGAACATATTTGTCCTAAAAAGTTATAAATCTATTGTTATTACCTGATAATATATAACTGAACAAGAATTTCCTTATTTCACTTATATATTCTAAGGCTATATGAATCAGAAGTAATAAGAAATATAACTGGAATGTAACATGATCCCACACAGTGTGTGACTATCAGAATGCAGTTACATTCAGTTATAAATATAGGTTTTTTTATAGAGAACCATCTCTTAGTATAATAAATGAAGAGATATCAGGAATTAGGATGTCAGTCCATTGAATCTTCTTGGTCCATGGATGATGTGGCATAACGGCCTCTTTTGTGAGAATGATGATTCCCATTTTGTTCTGAAATTTTCTGGGTGCTGCCTGAAGGTGAAGATGACGCCATTCTTCTGCATGTGGGAGTGTTGCTGCTTGTGGGTTCTGTCAGATTTAATTTTAAAAGGGTTTGTTGTAGTTCATCTGCTGATCTGCTTCTGTAAATTGTACCTTGGTAGTTAAATCTGACTGAAAAGGGGAAGCCCCATTGATACATAATGTTGTGGCGTTGCAGTTCCATTAGTTGGGGTTTCATGGATCATCTTTTAGTAATAGTAAGTTGGGATAGGTCAGCAAAAATTTGATAATTGTGTCCTTGAAAATTAAGTTCTTTTTTTTCTCTTGCAGCAATTAGTATTTGTTCTTTCGTTCTGTAATAATGAAATTTTGTGATTATATCACGTGGGGGTCCATCTTTCTTTTTGGCTGTGAGGGCTCTGTGTACTCTGTCCAGTTCTAAACGTTCAATAGGGATATCTGGCTTTAGTTCTTGTAATAGAGCAGTAATAGTAGATTGCAGGTCTGTCACAGTTTCAGGTATTCCCCTTATGCGCAAGTTTGAACGTCTGGCTCTATTTTCGTAATCTTCGAGCTTAGTTTGAAGTATTAAATTCTCTTTTTTTAATTGTTCCAATTCTGTTATATTTTCTTGGGTTGTAATTTCAATTTCATCCATTTTTATTTCTAAGGCTGCAGTGCGGTTTCCCAGCTCTCTTATTTCTTTGGTTAGGCTTTTTGTTATTTGGTCTGAGGTTTGTTTTAAAGCCTTATGAAGCATCTTTTCAAATTGTAATAATATTACTGGGGATACTGAGGAGGCTTGTGGAGAAGTTTGTGAGAGGATTTGTTCTGTATCTGACTCAAATGGAGAGTCTTGCTGTGACATTTTCTGTCTGTGAGAGCGCCCTGATGCTGTATATTGTGAGGTGACTGGAGCTGCTTCAGCTGCAGTGAGTGCCTGTGAGCTCTTTGTGAGGTGATTTTTATTTCTGCCACGGTTTCCTCCCAGTACCATATTTCCTGCCCAAACTTTCACAGTTTGTTCCCTGGGGCAAAAATGTTCAAATGGATACCTTTTGAGCCTGCAGGCTCCGCTTTGTCCTTCTCTTCTCTCCTCAGCGGTGTGGAGCTCTAACAATGCATGTCTGCTCGAAATTTCCCTTTTTTAAATGCACTGTTTCCACTATCAAAGGATATTCAATTTGTGTAATACACGGTTAAATGTAACCTTCATTTTACCATGTTTGGAAAACAGATTCAAAATAATTGTGATCACATTGTTTACCATTAGATTCGTTAACCCGGCACATTTTGTTATAAATGTTTTGTCTAAAAAACAGAAATTGGCATGGTGTCCTTCCAGCTTATCACTGATCTCTCATCCCAGCCACATTTCTTTCAGGAGAGCACAAAGGAGGGGGTCACATCTGCGTACATGACACACACAAGCAATAGAACTAAAGGTCCCAGCATTCGCACACACATACAATATCTCTCTAAAATCGCTTACATTTTTCCCATTTGTACACAACACATGCATATCATTCTCTCACTTTCTTTTAACTCTTTAATATTTCCCTGCCTAAATTCTGCTTTCCTTATTTTGTTTAAATAACTTTTATATCTAGCTTCTATGATTCTATGATCAGATGGGGAGCCACAGTGCTCATCCCATCTTCCCTCTCTGACAACATATAAAGTATTCTGTTTTACCTCTCATTTCTCTGTTTCTGACTTTTACTAGTTGTAGTGCCTGATCCCAAATTCATCCCACAACTTAACATGAAAATGTCCCTTTCTGTCTAGTTCTAATGTCACCCTTGATCCATTCTGCTCACATTGATAGCTGTTTCTCTAGCTGTTTACTCTGCATGATTCTTAGTCCCTGTGGACTTTGGTAACCCAGTTACCCATTGTGGATCCCTGTCCACTCTAACCATTAATCTAGGGGCTCAGTATAGGCGGAACCACACCTTCGGTTCATATATAGCGCTTCTCTTGCGCTGGGCATTTTTGAGGGTCTCTTACCCTTCATTCCCTTACTTAATTCAATGCCCATAATGACTGGCCAGTCTTCTCTCTTCTCTACTTGTGCCTATACCCTCTTGCCTCTAAACTACTTTATCTAGCAGAAGTACTACATATACCTGTGAACAGTACTATTCTTCCCTTTCTTATTTATAACACTCCGATGGACAATAGACAGGGACAACATAACATATAACCACCAATCAATACAGTTCGATTAAGGGGAGTAAAATAGGTACCCTTTGTCCCGAAAATGCCTTACCGATCAAGGAAGTCTGATAACTCAAATGTAAGCAAAAGGCTTACCTCAGCCGGCTGATTATCAGAAATTCCCGGATCGTCTCAAGCTCCTCGTTTCGGATATTCAGGGTCACCTGGAATCCCCTCCTAAGGCAAAGCTCGCCATGCATGACTCGGTTGAATTGATGATAGGCAACTCCTATCCTCATATTGATTAGTGGTTCCAAATTAATAATATCTACTGCAGTAGGGAACAGACACAAAAGATACGCTCAGCATCTTTCCAAATTACTGTTCTGCTTTATTATGACGCAATTGAAGGTTTTTATGCACATGATTACGTAGGTATCACATTAATATTACAATTGTAGGTTTATGGTAACAAGGGGCGTTACATAGGCAGGCTAATTCTAATCAGGACTCGAAAGAATGTAAACATTTACTGAAAACATTATTAGTGCCGTGTGCACAGTGAGGGCAGAATTCACACTTTGGGCCCAATTTGGACATTTTCACTTAGGGGTGTACTCACTTTTGTTGCCAGCGGTTTAGACATTAATGGCTGTGTGTTGAATTATTTTGAGGGGACAGGAAATTCACACTGTTATACAAGCTGTACACTCACTACTTTACATTTTAGCAAAGTGTAATTTCTTTAGTGTTGTCACATGAACAGATATAATAAAATATTTACAAAAATGTGAGGGGTGTACTCACTTTTGTGAGATACTGTATATAGAGACTGCTAATAATTTCACGTTCCTGTTTGGAAAATACCTTATGTTGGATGGTTCAATGTATGTTATTTCTTCAATATATGGACTTTCAAATACAATGCTGTGTGGATTACTGTCTATATGGATTATACATTTCTCAATTGGGATTTCACTTGCTATTCATAAGCCCCAATTTAGTGGAGTCACTAGCGCTTGTTAGAGATCCTGTCCTGATCACACAGATTATAAAGACACTGCTCCTAAATACTATACAGGTGGCATCATCATACATCAGTTGCCAGGAGTGAAAAAAATAGCGCTACACTATGTATGACGTCACTTCCGGTCCTCTGTAGATTATGCGCTCTGTGGTAGCTCTGGGAATTCCGGTTTTGTTTCTGGCATCCTATACAGCTCATGACAGTGGCATCTGCACACTGGCTTCCGAAGACACACTGCAGGCTGAACATCATACTGATAGTTAATGCCAGTGGCTGTCAGAATGCTAGAACAATGGCGGCAACTGATTGAAAGCTGTTCAGATAAAAAATTTCCACCCTGGCTCCTTCAATTTTTTCAAACGAAGGATGTCTGGAGGAGAGGGGCCGACAGGACATATGGGGTGGGAGAATCATATTTAAGGAACCAGACAAAATTATATGGCCAGCTTAAGAGGGGAATTCTTCTCACCTATAATTTTTTTTTTCTCATTTTCTGACTTTCTGGCAATTGTGGATTTCAGGAATAGAAGTGAAAATAAATTTCCATAATGGGACACAGCAAAAGTAAACGGACAAAATTTGACCTTTCCTATTCCATGAAAAAGTATAAAAAAAGTTGAATAAAAGTATGAAAAAGTATGAAATAATATAGTATGAAATAATATTAGACAAAAGACTATGTAGACAAAAGATAAAACGGTCAGGTAAAATCTAGCGTAATGCAGTAAGAAACTGTAAAAAGGAAAAAACATAAAAGTGAAACTGTTGATTCTACAAAGAACTTTGAATGTCTCATCTGTTTCTGCAAGTTCAGTAGGGCTTAGATATCAGCAGTACATGCCAACTTGATGAATCAGATCACTTTCATGCACACAAAAGTCAATCCTTAGTAGCAGCTTTAACATGAAAAAACTAAGCCAAGGGGTTCAGTCAGCTAGTCAGTGAACAGTCTTTGCCCTCTGGTTACTGGGTCTAATAACCTTGGGCAGCAATATGACATCTTGTAATACAAAGTACTCATAGCAACCAGTCAGCAATCACCTCTCCCTGTCTGTCTGGGCTTTGTGCTTTACAGACACCGTGACCTACATGAACAAAACATAGTACAAAGACTACAAATGACTTAAAGTGGACCTTCCACCAAACTGTAAGCTCTGTCCTTTTAAAAAAACTGGCTTAATCAGTTAAAAATATACTGAAAGTGGATATGTAGACATGGACAGTGGCTGGGCTGGATGCTTCTATGATTCTATCCTATAATCCACATAATCAGTGATGCCCCATGGAACACTCAGCTCTGTTTGTGCTGCTAAAGTCAAAATACCAATTTCCTGGCTGTTATGATGATCCATTAGCTATAGTACTTTAACCAGTTCGGCTCTAGAGCAAATTTTTTGCACACGTTTAAAAATCTTTTTTTTGGGGTAGAAAAAATTACCTAAATACCAAAAACATTATATATTCTCTGAAAGCAGAGACCTCGTAGAAAAAAAAAGGGTGATCGTTGCAAATTTTTATGCCAAATGATATTTGCAGAACTGTTTATCAAATGCAAATTTTCAGAAATTAATGTAATAAAATTACATTTAGTGCAAGCACACACAATATACTACCCAGTTGTTGGTGAAATATAAAAGATAAGGTTGTGCCAAGAAAACAGACACCAAACATAGCAAGTCTCAAAATTGCCTACATCCGTGATATCACAAAAAACTATGATACCCAAAAATCTCCATAGGTGATGCTTTAAAAGCTTTCACAGCTCATCAGTTTAGAGTTAAACAGGGACTTATATGCTAGAAATATGGTTCTCAGTCTGCCGTTCATGGCGATGTGTCACATGTGTGGTACGTTGACGGTCTACATACAGTATCTCACAAAAGTGAGTACACCACTCAGATTTTTGTGAATATTTTATTATATTATTATTATTATTATACAGGATTTATATAGCGCCGACAGTTTGCGCAGCGCTTTACAACATTAGGGCAGACAGTACAATTACAATACAATTCAATACGGGGGGGGGGGGATCAGAGAGCCCTGCTCGTTAGAGCTTACAATCTAGGAGGGAGGGTCAAGTTATACAAAAGGATAATAGCTGTGGGGGATGAGCTCATGGAGAAAATAGTGCAGTTGTTACGTGGAGGCAGGATAGGCTTCTCTGAAGAGGAAAGTTTTTCAGGGATTGCCTAAAAGTGGATAAATTTGGAGACAGTCTGACAGATTGGGGTAGGGAATTCCAGAGGTTGGGCGAGGCTCGGGAGAAGTCCTAGAGGTGGATATGGGAGGAGGTGATGAGGGAGCTAGAGAGCACGAGGTCTTGGGAGGAACGATTAGGTTGGTATTTTGAGACTAGGCTAGTGAGTTAGCTGGGGGCAGAGTTGTGAATGGCTTTGTAACTTATTGTAAGTATTTTGAATTTAATTTGTGGGGCGAGTGGCAGCCAATGGAGGGATTGGCAGAGAGGGGTAGCAGACACTGAGTGGTTTGTAAGGTGGATGAGTCTGGCAGCAGGATTCATGATGGACTGAAGGGTGGATAGACTATTTAAAGGTAAGCCGATGAGGAGGGAGTTGCAGTAGTCGAGGCGAGAGATAACCAGGGAGTGAATCAGGAGATTTGTGGTTTCATTGGTTAGAAAGGGACATAGTTTAGATATGTTGCGGAGGTTGAGGCAGCAAGCTTTGGAAAGTGATTGGATGTGGGGCCGCAAGAGAGTTCAGAGTCCAGGATAACACCTAGCAAGCCGACATGTGGGGATGGGTGAATAGTTGTGCCATTGCTCTTGACAGAGAAGTCAGGGGAAGTAGCACTTGGGGGAGGAAATATTATAAGCTTGGTTTTGGAAGTTGAGTTTGAGGAAGTGGTGTGACATCCATACAGATATGTCTGTTAGTAAGTTAGTGATGCGTGAGGATTATATCTTTTCATGGGAGGACACTGAAGAAATTACACTTTGCTACAATGTAAAATAGTGAGTGTACAGCTTGTATAACAGTGTAAATTTGCTGTCCCCTCAAAATAACTCAACACACAGCCATTAATGTCTAAACCGCTGGCAACAAAAGTGAGTACACCCCTAAGTGAAAATATCCAAATTGGGCTACATTAGCCATTTTCCCTCCCCGGTATTTGGTGTTATTCTCACCCTTTCATTCTGGTCACTGGAAGTTCAACATGGCACCTCATGGCAAAGAACTCTGTGAGGATCTGAAAAAAAGAATTGTTGCTCTACATAAAGATGGCCTAGGCTATAAGAAGATTGCCAAGACCCTGAAACTGAGCTGCAGCATGGTGGCCAAGATCATACAGCAGTTTAACAGGACAGGTTTCACTCATAACAGACCTCGCCATGGTCGACCAAAGAAGTTGTGTGCACGTGCTTAGCGTTATATCCAGAGGTTGTCTTTGGAAAATAGACGTGCTGCAGCCTGGGGGGTCAGCCTGTCAGTGCTCAGACCATACGCCGCACACTGCATCAAATTGGTCTGCATGGCTGTCATTCCAGAAGGAAGCCTCTTCTAAAGATGATGCACAAGAAATCCCGCAAACAGTTTGCTGAAGACAAGCAGACTAAGGACATGGATTACTGGAACCATGTCCTGTGGTCTGATGAGACCAAGATAAACTTATTTGGTTCAGATGGTGTCAAGCGTTTGTGGCAGCAACCAGGTGAGGAGTACAAAGACAAGTGTGTCTTTCCTACAGTCAAACATGGTGGTGGGAGTGTCATGGTCTGGGGCTGCATGAGTGCTGCTGGCACTGGGGTGCTACAGTTCATTGAGGGAACCATGAATTCCAACATGTACTGTGACATACTGAAGCCAAGCATGATCCCCTCCCTTTGGAGACTGGGCCGCAGGGCAGTATTCCAATATGTTAATGACCCCAAACACACCTCCAAGACGACCACTGTCTTGCTAAAGAAGCTGAGGGTAAAGGTGATGGACTGGCCGAGCATGTCTCCAGAGCTAAACCCTATTGAGCATCTGTGGGGCATCCTCAAATGGAAGGTGGAGGAGCGCAAGGCCTCTAACATCCACTAGCTCCATGATGTCATCATGGAGGAGTGGAAGAAGACTCCAGTGGCAACCTGTGAAGCTCTGTTGAACTCCAGGCCCAAAAGGGTTAAGGCAGTGCTGGAAAATAATGGTGGCCACACAAAATGTTGAAACATTGGGCCCAATTTGGACATTTTTACTTAGAGGAGTACTCATTTTTGTTGCCAGCGGTTTAGACATTAATGGCTGTGTGTTGAGTTATTTTGAGGGGACAGGAAATTTACACTGTTATAAAAGCTGTACACTCACTACTTTACATTGTAGCAAAGTGTAATTTCTTCAGTGTTGTCACATGAAAAGATATAATAAAATATTTACAAAAATGTGGCGAGTGTACTCACTTTTGTGAGATACTGTATGTGTGTGTACACTGGATGTGTGTTTACATTTGCACATAAGTGCGGGGCAATGTGGGTTATGGCAATTTTATTGTAATTGTATTTCTTTTTTTACTTTTTTCTTTCCTTCTTTTTAGTTGATTGTTATTACAAGGGGTTAATAAACCTTTATGTGATAGCACTGGGCAGGTGACAGGTACTTTTTTTGGAGACATTAGAGGTCCAATAGACCCTAATGTCTCCCCAGCCCTTCACAGAATCTAACCAGGCACAGATCTGCTTGGCTGGATGGGTCCCCTGGCTGTACCGGCCAGGAAATGGTGGCTCTAAAACCAGAAGTGATAAAATCATCTTCACTTTCAGTTTCATTGCTTACATGTGTAGCGCTACCCCGTGTGGGCCCAGATCTTGCAAGTCCTCTGACACCCTGGGTTCAGACATTCTTGTGGTGACCAAAGACAATTAGAGACACACACTCAATTAAGTGAAACAGTTGAAACTTATTTACTGAGGTATTAAAAGCATTATGCCCCGTACACACGATAGGATTTTCCGACGGAAAATGTTCGATGGGAGCTTGTTGTCGGAAATTTCGACCATGTGTAGGCTCCATCGGACATTTTCCATTGGAATTTCTGTCACACAAAATTTGAGAGCTGGTTCTCAAATTTTCCGACAACAAAATTCGTTGTCGGAAATTCCGATCGTGTGTACACAATTCCGACGCACAAAGTTCCACGCATGCTCGGAATCAAGCAGAAGAGCAGCACTGGCTTCATTTTTCTTGGCTCGTCGTACGTGTTGTACATCACCACGTTCTTGGCGTTCGGAGTATCCGAACAGCTTTGTGTGACCATGTGTATGCAAGACAAGTTTGAGCCAACATCCGTCGGAAAAAAAACATGGTATTTGTTGTCGGAAAATCCCATCGTGTGTACAGGGCATTAGGGTTCAGTAACATAACTTGTCACATCCTGAAAGTTTATTATGACAAATAACACTAATGGCAGAAACAGTAAAGAAGAAACAGTAACAGATTGCAGGATATAATGACCACTTACTACGGTTGCCCCGGACAGTCTGGTTTTTGAATGATGTGTTCGGGTTTCCATCTTCCTCAGACCCGAACACATTATTCACACTGGACTGCACCAGGCAGAGGCGGCTCTCTAGTTAGGCAAATTAGGCGGCCGCCTAAGGCCCCGCACTCACAGGGGCCTCGCGGCCGCCTAATTTGCTTGTGCCCAATCACTGATGTTGACGCCGGTGGCTCCGCCTACCCCCCGCTGGGGCTCTGTGGCTCAGGGGCTGTGTGACAAATCCGGTACTGCCCGAGGAATAGCGGCCCCAGCACGGAGCGGTTGCATCCCGGTCCGGTGGCAGCAGGTGTGGGGAGCGGGACAGTTGAGGCCTCTAGGTGGCGGCAGCGGCCGGATGACAGCACCCGGCTCCAGGTGTCATTGCTACAAGGCGTATGTGCGGGCGGCGGCATGTCCATGTGGGAGCAGCAGCTGTTCTGCTCCTTCAGCCTGTGCTTACCCGACCTCTCCGCACCTGCCTCCAGCTGAGCTGCCCCGTGACTGAAGATGAAGGAGCTCAGTCTCCAATCTCCTGATGCCGCCTGGCCGACCAGAGAGAAGGTGAGTGCCGCTGCAGCGCTCCTGTGCCTGGATAGGAGGAGCGGTGGGTGGCGGCATATAGTGGAATTGATCTTTTTATATTCCTCCTGCAGCTGCTGAATCGTCTGCAGGAAGGAGAGGAGGAGGAGTGAGCATTCAGCGGCTGCAGGAGGAATATAAAAAGTTCAATTCCACTATATGCAGCCGCCCACCGCTCCTCCTATCTAACTTCTTCTGCGCCCCCTGTGTTCTCCACCCCTCCTTGTGCTCCCTGGCTTCCCCCCATGCTCTGTGGCCCCTCATTGTGCTCCCTGGATCCTCCCCCAGTGCTCTCCACCCCCCTGCTCTCCAGCTCCCCCTGCTTTCCACTCGCATTCTTTCTGACTCCCCTCCTCTCAAGCTCCCCCGCGCTCTCCAGCCCCCACCCCTCCTATGCTCTCCACCTTCCCCAGTGCTTTCTGCCCCCACACCCCCAGTGCTCTCCAGATCCTCCCTGTTCTTTGCCCCCCCTCTCCTGCTCCTGCCCAGTGCTCTCACAGACTGGGACATGGAACACAGGAGGGTCTGCAGACAGGGACAGGGATAGGGATCTCTCACACCTGCCTTCCCTCACCCCCCTCTTTCTCACCTTCTCCTATCTCTCTCTCCCCCTCCCTCTTTATGTCACCCTCCTTTCTCTCACCCCGTCTCTCTCCCTCGTACCACCCCTCTCTTTCTCACCTCCCTCCTCTGTGTCACCCCCAGTCTCTCTCACCCCCACTCACCCCCTCCCACCACTCTCTCTCTCTCTCTTTCTCCCCCTCTCTCTCTCCCTCTCTCTCCCCCTCTCCCTCTCTTATCTGACCCACCCTTGCACTATCCCTTGCCCCTCTTAAAGCACTCCCCAGCATTTATCTGACCTTCGCTTGCTAGCTCTAGCTTTCTCCCCTCCCAAAGCACCCCCAGCACATATCTGACCTGCCCTTGCAAGCTCTAGCTCTTTCCCCACCCAAAGCATCCCCCAGCACACATCCAACCCCCCTGCAAGCACTAGCCCTCTCCCCTCCCAGAGCACCCCCACCACATATCTAAGCCCGCCCTGCTAGCTCTAGCTCTCTCCTCTCCCACAGTGCCCCCCCTGCTAGCCCTAGCTCTCTCCCCTCCCAAAGCACCACATAGCATATATCTAACCCCCCTCCAGCACTAGCCCTCTCCCCTTCTGAAGCACCACCAAGCACATATCTGACTCCCCCCAACACTAGCCCTCTCCCCTCCTATAAAGTCCCCCCAGCATATATCTTACTCCCCCCACCCCCCTGCTAGCACTAGCCCTCTCCCCAGCAAATATCTGACCCCTGCATTTTGTGCATTAATGATTTCTGATCCCCACATTCCATGCAGAACACTCACAGTTCGGCCACACGCATCGTTCACATTACTGCTCTCTTTTGGGCACCCAAAAGTGTCCCAGGTCTTTTACAATCTTATAGCGTATACTATAAATAAATGCCACCGCTAAAGTGTTCGGGTTTGGCTTGAAGAAAAGGTAGCAACTTTACCACTTACATAAGATCAAAACTCTGTTTAAATTGAGATCTATGGGTACAGGCAGAAGAAGGGCAAGGGAATGACCCTTTTTATGGCAGACCACTCCCTTCTGTACCTCTACACCACAGGTCCAGAAAAAGGTATAACACTGTATTCAATTTCACTGCAACAAACCTTTAACCACTTCAGCCCTTCATTACCAGGCCATTTTTTGTGATACGGCACTGTGTTACCTTAACTGACAATTGCGCGGTCGTGCGATGATGTAACCAAATAAAATGTATGTCCTTTTTTTTACCACAAATAGAGCTTTCTTGATGGTGTTATTTGATCACCTCTGCAGTTTTTATTTTTTTCGCTAAAAACCCAAAAAGACCGACAATTTAGAAAAAAAAATTTTTTTTTTACTTTCTGCTATAAAACATACCCAAAAACATTTAAAAAATCTAATTTATTCATCAATTTTGTTTGGTAAAAAAAATAAAACAATAAGCATATATTGGTTGGTTTGTGCAAAAGTTATAGCGTCTACAAAATAGGGGCTAGATTTATGGCATTTTTATAATATTTTATTTTTTTTACTAGTAATGGCAGTAATGAGTGATTTTTAGCGGGCCTGCGACATTGCGGCAGACAGATCAGACACCTAACTGACATTTTTTACACTTTTTTGGGAACCAGTGACATTATTACAGTAATCAGATCTAAAAATATGCACTGACATTGTACTAATGACACTGGCAGGGAAGGGGTTAACATCAGGGGCGATCAAAGGTTTAACTGTGTTCCCTCAGTATGTTTACTAACTGTATGGGGGATGGGCTTCCTGGGAAAACTCACAGATCTGTCTTCCTGCATGGCAGAAAAACAGGATCTTTGTGCAATCCCCTAACAGAATGGAGATCTGCCTTGTTTAAACAGGCAGATCCCCATTCTGTCTCTGTGGGAAGCGATCGCGGGTGGCAGCTAATTGGCTCCCCCGCTGGCCTACATCGATTCGAGTAGTCTAGCCAACCTGCCGCAGTATAACTGTGGCGGCTGGCCGGCAAGCAGTTGAAGTCTTAAACCCACTCAATTAATAAATGAAGTCCTGAAGAAAGAAAATAAGGCCTTTATGGCATCAAAAGCATTAATCCCTTGTGGGGGGGTATGTTATAGTCCCTTATAAGGAAGAAAATGCCTTGCTTCTTCAGCTAGCTCTTTGGTGTATACTGGAGATATCCTGGACATCAAAGTGAAGTAAATTAAGCTGGTGTGTCCAGTAAAGTGTGCTTGTGGTGTACTGTAGCAGAATGAACACTGGCGCTGTGTGGCAGGGAGTATATGTGTAGCACAGGGCTCTACAGGTTTAGGCAAACAGAAAGACAACGTTGTCTGCATCCAGTGTCCCTTGTTATAAGAGGGTGGGCAAGTGCCCACTCACCAGTCCTAACGATTAGACATGTGCGACAAAATTTTTTTTCAGAATACTTTTCAAATTTGAATAACTTTCAAATTCAATTTAGAAAAGTTTTCCAATTCGAATAGTTTTCTAGTTTCCAAAGAGAATAAAATAGAATAGAAAATAAAGGAATAGAATAGAAAAAAATAGAATAGAAAAGAATATAACAGACAATAAAAGAATAGAATATAATAGAGTAAAACAGAACAAAATAGAATAGAAAATAAAAGAACAGAATAGACTAGAATATAATAGAAATACATGGACTAGAAAAGAATAACATAGAAAGTATATAACTATCTTCTGAAATTTTGAAATTCAAATAGAATAAATTTGAATTTGAATACTTAAGAAAAGAATAGAATAGACTAGAAAAGAATAGAATAGAAAAAAATAGAATAAACTATAATATAATAGAAAGAATATAACCATTTCCTAAAATTCAAATAGAATCAATTCAAATTTGAAAAGAATAGATTGGAATAGAATGGAAAAAACAGAATAGTATAGAAAAATGGAATAGAATAGAATATAATAGAAAGAATATAACCATCTTCCGAAATTCGAATTTCAAATAGAATAAATTTGAATTTGAATAGAAAAGAATAGAATAGAAAAGAATAGACAATTAAATAATAGAATAGAATAGAAAAGAAAAGAATAGAATAAACAAATAGAAAAAGAATATAATTTAAAAACCAGTAGAATAGAATAGAAAGAAAATAACTATCTCCCAAAATTCAAATAGAATCAATTCGAATTTGAATAGAATAGAAAAAAATATATTAGAATAGGAAGATAGTTATATTGATTCTATTCTATTCTATTGCTTTTTACTATACTATTGTGTTATTTTCTGTTCTGTTCTACTCTTTTCTATTCTATTCAAATTCAGATTGATTCTATTTGAATTTTGGAAAATGGTTATATTACTTCTATTCTATTCTATTGTTTTTTTTAATGCTATTCTTTTCTATTCGAATTTCAGAAGATGGTTATAATCTTTCTATTTAATTTTATTGTTTTTTTTATTCTATTCCGTTCTATTCTATTCAATTCTATTCTGTTCTTTTATTTCCTATCCTATTTTGTTCTGTTTTACTCTATTATATTCTATTCTTTTATTTTCTGTTATATTCTTTTCAATACTATAATAATATTATATATATTATAATTTATAATATTTTTTCAATTCTATTTCTTTATTTTCTATTCTATTTTATTCTCTTTTGGAAATTGGCAAACTATTCGAATTCGAAAACGTTTCGAATTCAAAAAATTTTAGAATTTGAAAAATATTCTAATTCAAAATATTTTCTAATCAATTCGAATTCGAAAATTCTAATTGATTAGAATACGAATAAACAAATTCCGAAAACGAATTAAACAGATTAAACAAATTTAGCTAAACAAATTTATGTAAATAACGAAATGAAACAAAACCAATGTTTTCGTTCTGTACATGTCTACTTAATGATCTTCCGTGATGGGAAGAGATGTGAACACTCCACAAATGGCCTCTGCAGTGCCTGGCTCAAGGGGTGGTGCTCAATCTTGTATAGCGCTGCATTGCTGCCCAGCAGGATCTGGCAGGGATGTGATGAGAGCGGCTTTCAGGCTGCGCTGGATGAACAGAGGTGGCTGGTGGGGAATGCTCCTGTACACAGGAGTGAAGACTCTCTCTCCCCACTTGTAGCACAGACCACGACTCGGCCACAGCGCAGTCTAATACTGAGTTACTTGCTTGCAGATCCAGGCTGGGTTCCCAAGAGAGGGATCCCAGTCTAGCTCAGGCTTTTATTACCTCTCCCAGCATTCTCCTCTTCCTCTTCAGCTGGCTGGTAATTGTAGTCCATCATAGTCCGACTTGAATGCAAACCCTTGTTCCCTGGACTATAGGTCCCAAGATGCTTTGTTTCACTCTCTGATATTATTCACCCTGCTGGCAGGAAGTAATGACACAGGGTCTAAGCTGGGCACTGGAGAGGAACCATTTCACTATAGTAAATATTGCAAAATGTCTCCTTTTGCAGTACTTACTGCAATATTAGCCAGCTCCTGGCTACACGTGTGAACGCAAGCCATGGATATACCTTGCTTTCACATGTCTCTCCTTTCAGAAGCCAGCGGCTGTGGTCCTGGGCTCCCGGTAACAGGATGTGCAGAACGAAAAAATTTGTTTTGTTTAGTTTAGTTTCATTATTTGCACAAATTTGTTTAGTTAAATTTGTTTTAGGAATTCTTCCGTTTATTCGTATTTGAATTGATTTGAATTTCCCGAATTCGAAAAGTTTTCAAATTCTAATTCGAAAAGTTTCCAAATTCTAATTTGAAAAGTTTTCAAATTCGATTAGTTTTCGATTGTTTTCCAATTTTCAAAGGGAATAAAATAGAAAAGAAGATAAAGAATTAGAATAGAAAAAAATAGAAAATAATATAACAGAAAATAAAATAATAGAATATTATAGAGTAAAACAGAATGAAATAGAATAGAAAATAAAAGAACAGAATAGAAAATAATAGAATAGAATAAAAAAAAATAGCATAAAATAGAAAGAATATAACCATCTTCTGAAATGTTAATAGAAAAGAATAGAATACAAAAGAACAGAATTACAAAAAAAAAATAGAATTGAATAGAAAGAATATAACCATTTCCCAAAATTCAAATAGAATCAATTTGAATTTGAATAGAATAAAAAAAAATACATTAGAATAGAATAGAAAATAACAGAATAGTATAGAATAAAATAGAAAGAATATACATCTTCCTATTCTAAACTATTCTTTTCTATTCTATGAAAATTTGAATTGATTCTATTTGAATTTTGAGAAATGGTTATATTCTTTATTTTCTTTTCTATTCTATTCAATTGTTTTTTGAATTCTATTATTTTTCTATGTGTTTATACTATTCTATTATTTTCTAGTCTATTCTATTCTATTATTTTCTATTCAAAATTTGAATTTCGGAAGATGGTTCTATTTGTTCTATTCTATTCTGTTGTTTTTCTCTACTATTCTGTTGTTTTCTATTCTATTATAATCTATTCTTTTTTATTCTATTCAAATTGATTCTATTTGAATTTTGGGAAATTGTTATATTCTTTCTATTCCATTCTATTTGAAATTCGAATTTCAAAAGATGGTTATATTCTTTCTATTTTATTATATTCTTTTTTATTCTATTCTATTATTTTCTATTCTATTACATTTTTTTCTATTCTATTCCTTTATTGTCTATTCTATTTTATTCTCTTTGGAAAACAAATTGAAAATTATTCAAATTTGAAAACATTTCAAGTTCAAAAGCTTTTTGAATTTGAAAACTATTTAAATTCAAAAACTATTCGAAATTGGTACGAAAACTATTCGAATCGATCCAAATTTGAATTTCGTCAGAATTTTTTTTTTCGTTATTTCAAATTAGTTTAAATTTGGTACCGTTGTCATTAAAAAATTCAATGCAGAACGAAACAAACTGCACATGTCTAACCTCAGTATTTCTCTGTTTACAGTTTATTTAAAGGTGTAGTCCTCCATTTAATTTAACCAGCATGTGGCTGAGAGCTGAAGCCAGCTGCGTCCGCCCCATTTCTAACCTGCCGCTCCAGTGAACCCTGGAAAGCAGGTGACTGACAGTCACTGCTCTCTGCTTGGGGCAGACCAAGAATTGAACGATCAGTGGTCTTGTGACCACTCAGTTCTTGATCTAAGGCTTGGTCCACCCCTATGCATTTTTTAGCACGTTTTCAGTTTTGCAGAAACACACTACAGGTTGTGTTTTTGGTTCCATAGACTTCAATGGATCAAAAATGTGTATTGAAAAACGCAAAATGCACCTAGAATATGCATCAACTGCAACCTGCATTGGTGTGAGCCAGGCCTTAGGGCCAGTGCACACTAGTGCAATGCCAGACATCCCATGTCATTCGCACCACAATGCTGTGCAGATCACATGCGATGTCTGTGAGATGGGAATTCATGTATGGCTGAATTTGCATTGCACCCATGCGAACCGATTCTGCAAATCGCGCTGTGTTTTGTAAACTGATTGCGGGGTGTCGTTAACTTAAAGCGAAGTTCCATCCAAAAGTGTAACTCTTGCTTATAAGCTTCCTCCCCTCTCCGGTGCCACATTTGGCACCTTTCAGGAGGGAGGGGGGAATGGGGGACCTGTTTTTGACAGGTCCCCTTCCCCACTTCAGGAGATGGGCCGCCCAGAAGTTCGGCCCCACTACGCCGGGCCAATTAGAAAGTAGCAGTAGGGAACTACCGTTTCCATTTCCAGGAATGTTGGTGGCAGCACCTGGGAGTCGATCCGAAGATAGGCTGGGGTGCCGACATCGCGGGCTCCCTGGACAGGTAAGTGCTATAATATTAAAAGTTAGCAGCTGCAGTATTTGTAGCTACTTTTAATTTTTTTTTACCAAGGCTGGACCTCCTCTTTAACATACACTCCGCAATCAGTTTGCATGTACAGGTTGAGATTTAGATGTGGTGCAGATTTGTTGCAAATTTGCTGTGAATTCGCACCACATCTAGTGTGAGTCGGCCCTTAGAGCCGACGTGGGACAGCTGCAGCATTACACAGATCCTACAGCTTAGGGGTGAATATGGATTTTTTTTTATATACCCCAAACTTCTCCTCTTAATATATTAATATTATGTTACTTTAACAGCTACATTGTCCGGTTAGTAAGGAAAATGCATTGCCCCTTTTTTATTTAACCACTTCAATACAGGGCACGTATACACCTTCCTGCCCAGACCAATTTTCAGCTTTCAGCGGTGTCGCAGTTTGAATGAGAATTACGCGGTCATACAACACTGTACCCAAACATAATTTTTATCATTTTGTTCCCACAAATAGAGCTTTCTTTTGGTGGTATTTGATCACCTCTGGGATTTTTATTTTCTGCTAAACAAATAAAAAAAATGACCGAAATTTTTGAAAAAAAAAATATTTTTTTTTCTTTCTGTTACAAAACTTTGTAAATAAGTAAGTTTTCTCCTTCACTGATGGGCACTGATGGGGCTGCACTGATGGGCACTGATAAGGCGGCACTGATGGGCACTGATGATGGGCACTAATATGTGGCACTGATGGGGCACTGATAGGCGGCACTGATGGGCACTGATAGGTGGCATTGATATGCAGCACTGATGGGTACACATAGGTGGCACTGATGGGCACTGAAAGGCAGCACAGATGGGCACTGATAGGCGGCACAGATGGGCACTGATAGGCAGCACAGATGGGCACTGATAGGTGGCACAGATGGGCACTGATAGGTGGCACAGATGGCCATGGATGGGCACTAATAGGTGGCACTGATGTACACTAATAGATGGTAATGATGGATGCCAATCAGTGCCAAACAATGATGCCTGCCAATCAGTGATGCCCATTGTGGGCAGTGATTGGCATCCCTGGTGCTCTAGGGTGGTATACCTGGTGGTGACATCCCTGGTGGTCCAAGTTGCATCCCTGGTGGTCCAGTGTGGTCATCCTCGGGGGGGCTGCGGTGATAATCAATCAGCACAGACACCCCTGTCAGAGGAGCAGCCGATCGGCTCTCCTCTACTCGCGTCTGACAGACGCGAGTGAGGAAAAGCCGGTCAACGGCTCTTCCTGTTTACACTGTGATCAGCCGTGATTGGACAGGGCTGATCATGTGGTAAAGAGTCTCCATCAGAGACTCTCAACCTAGATCAGTGTTGCGGTGTGTCAGACTGACACACCGCAACAATGATCACCGCAGTGCGCGCCCCCAGGGGCGCACAACGGCTTGAAATCCTGGTGACGTCATATGATGTCCAGTCAGGGTATTGAAACCACTTTGCTGCCATCATTTTGCTATATGGCGTGTGGCAAGTGGTTAAAACACAACTCCAGGAACCCTAAAAATGATCCTGAGGCACAGCTCTACTACAATGCTTAACTGCGTGTTTAGTCTAGGGGAGAGTTTTTACACTTTAACCTACCAAACCCCTGGCCGATGGTGCTTCCCCATGCTCTGACAGTGGACTGTCCCTTGGTGCCATCAAACAGGGCTATGGAACCTGCATTGGTTTTGATTATGTCAGTTCCTTAGAGCAGTGTTTCTCATCTACAGTCCTCAAGGCGCCCCAATTAGGCATTTTTTCAGGATATCCCTCAGATGAAACGGCTGTGGTAACTACTAAGGCAAACTGATCAAATCACCTGTGCAAAATAATGGAAGGCCTGATAACATGACCTGTTGGGGCACCTTAAGGGGTGGAGTTGCGAAACACCGCCTTAGACTGTTGAAGCCTTAAGTTCCTTTCGCCTGGCAGACTCCGCTTTGCTCAGTGGGGGACCGCTCCGTTAAAGGGTTTGTAAACCCTAGTTTAAAAAAACAAACATGTCATACTTACCTCCACTGTGCAGTTAGTTTTGCACAGAGTGGCCCCGAACATCCTCTATTGGGGTCCTCCAGCGGCGCTAGTAGCTCCTCCCTGCAACAGGTGTCTACGTTGGAGAAGCGCTCTCCCTTGTGGACACCAGTGTGGGCATGCTCCTGAGCCCTGCTTCTGCATGTATTCACACAGAAAGCGGGACTCGGCCCCAGCCCCTGGCGCCCACGTCATTGGATTTGATTGACAGCAGCGGGAGCCAATGACTGTGCTGCTATCAATCTATCCAATCAAGAGCCGAAAACCCCGGGCAGAGAGGTAGAGCGCATCTCCACCAGGGGGACGAACAGGCTCAGGTGAGTAAATGGGGGGGCTGTGGCGCTGGACAGTGGCAGAAGTTTTTTCACCTTGATGCATAGGATTCATTAAGGTGAGAAAACAAGAGGGTTTACAACCCCTTTAATCTCCGCTGAGCAGGTGGATGACAGGTCCGTCTCCGCTCACTGTGCAGAGACGGACCTGTCAGAGTCCCGCTCTCCTCTATGGGGAGATCGGATGAAAATTGACTGCCTGTCCATTTTCATCTGATCTAGGGTTGCCATCTTTTCTTCAAGCAAAACCCAAACACTTTAGCGGCACAGGGCAAATTTTTTTTTTTTTGCAGTAAATAGTATAGGATTATTATCTCAGTTACTTGGGGAGCCACAGCCCAGTCTGAATAATGTGTCCGGGTTTCTGCCTAAAACCCAGACACATGATTCAAAACCCAGACTGTCCAGGTGAATTCTGGACAGGTGGCAATCCTAATCTGATCCCATCCAATCCGCCAGACAGATGGAAAATAGGGTCACCATCCATCTGGATTTCACTGACAGGATCGGATTGGATAGCAGCGTGTGTCAGCGGACATGTCACCGCTGACATCCACCACTCCATAGAAGTGAATGGTGGCTCCAATCAGGTCAGCCTGAAAAGCTGACAGGTGGACCTGATCAGAAGGCCGTATAAGTGAGGCCTATGGGAGAAGATGCTGTGCGGACTGGTCTAACAGCATGGAGGAGCAGAGGATCAGATAAATAAATCTTCAATTCTACACTGTCCCCTGGACCTAAAGGAGGAATTAACCCTGGCAGTGCAGGCATAACCCCACTGTAAGGGATCAGGTCTAAAGCCTCATACACACGATCGGATTTTCCGCAGACAAAACCTTTGACTTTTGTCCGAAGGGCGTTGGCCCCAAACTTGTCTTGCATACAAATGGCACACAATTGTTGGCCAATAGACACTAACATAGTGACGTACTTCGTGGTTTTTCAGCTCTTTAGCGCCACCCTTTGGGCTCCTTCTGCTAATTTTGTGTTAGTAGAAGTCTGGTCAGTGTTGATTTGCGTTTTTCATTTCGCACTTTTCATTTCTCGCTTTTCAGTTTGTTTCTGAACGCCCGTTCGTCAACCAGCCGTGTTGCAGAATCGGAGGAGATAACGTGTTATTTATTATTGGCCTTGGAGTTATTGCTTTGACCCAAGTCCAGTCCAGGGACAGGAGGAGGAGAATTTCTTGGACCAATAATTGGTTGCTTTATTAATCGTGACCAATTATGTCATATGTCTTTGCTGCAGGAGCTCCAGGAGATTTTCGGAATTATCTCCGGATGACGGACCCCTGCTTTCACCAACTCTTGGCATTGTTGACCCCCTATATTACGAAGCAGGACACATGCATGAGGCTTTTATTTCATTTTTTGGTTGAATAATAATGATTTGATTTGGTATATTTTCTATATTTTTGGATTCATAGAATGCACTTTTTGGTTAAGTTCTATTGGCAGATAGCGTGTCTAATTTTATTTGTTTTCTTTTTTTAATGCACAATAAAAAAAATGTGGAGAATAATACTTGGCTATGTATTTTACTTCAAATCACAGTTTGTGAGTAGGCAGTTGCATTTAAAAAAATACAATGTAAAATTGACAAGGGACACCAACATAGTTGTATCTTTGATCTTAAAAACTACGGGATAATGATGTTGTGGTAACTTGCCCAAAAAAAAATAACAAGCACAATAATATTATTCTTGATATCACTAGAAAAAAAAAGCCTTTGAAAATTTGTTTGCAATAACTCCATCAGTTTCACCAGCAAAGAAGCTTCATTATTATCCCATTAAAGAGGAAGAAAATGTACGCTGCATTTCGAGATTTCATAACTTGCCACGTCACGAATGTTAATTCTCCATTACAAATGCTAGTTTACAAGACCGGCCGCTTCTGGCTCGTCCTTGCTTCCGAGCATGCGTGTTTGTACTTTGGACTTTTGTCCGACGGACTTGTGTACAAATTGTGTAAAATTTTAAAGCCTGCCATCCAACATTTGTCTGCGGAAAATCCATCAACAATTGTCTGATGAAGCATACAAATGGTCGGATTTTCTGCCAACAGCCTGTCATCACACCATTCCCGTTGGAAAATCCGATCGTGTGTACGTGGCTTAAGTTTCCTGGAGTTGGGCTTTAAGCACTGTGAAATTCAATGCAGGCATTGCAATAATTCATGATTGAGATGCATGCAATACTTATACTTACTTATAATGATTTATCACTGCACATAATGGGATGCTGTTTAGAAGGTAAAAATGATGAGTCAGACTTCACAGTGAGAGATTCGGAACCTGCAATTCAAATTGCTTTTATGACATTAGATGGATATTTTGGACAGAGGCCACCTGAAAGGAAACATGCAGAGCAAAGACCAGGCGTTGTTTAATAGGCACTAACAGACAATAAAATATGCCAGTTACAGCAATATATGAAGTGGATAATCAGCTAGATTTAAACTCTGCTAAGCCGCATTTGCATCTAAAATGGCCACATAGGAAAAAACAATGCAACCTAAAAGAAAATTCAGTAAAATAAAAAACAAATGCTTTTTATGGGGCGCCTACCTCTCTAACAGACACATAAGGAAAAATAAAAAGATGTGAACTGCTAGTTGGGACAAAAAAAAAGTATGGTGCAGTGGGAGTGTTCACAGCTCTGCTGTGCTTTAAAAGTGCTCTCTGACAATATGATATAGGAGGAATAGGGTATATATATATATTTCTGGATTTGAGACAACAAATGAAATGTGGCCCCACTTTACTGCAAATAAAAGGAAGATAAAGGTGGTATTAGTTTTTACAGGGGTGTTGGTAGGATTGTAAAAGACCTGGGGAATCTTTGCACTATACAAGGAGAGTATCAATTCATTGTGGTGAGATATTAGGTGTAGCCAAATTGCAACAACAGTTGGTGAGGCTTTAATGGCCATAGTTTGATAAAACATGAACCCAGTTGCTGTATGAATGGTACACATATCCCACAGTTTTTTGTACTCATATTTTTTTTTAAATGAAACTTATAAAAAAATTAAACACTTCCATTATGTATGTTTTTGTGCTTTGGAACCAGAAACTGTTGAGGAAATGAACAAAGTATGCAATGTACAATGTACTGTATATAGTACAGAAATCTGTAATGCACAGAGTGCAGGGGTCAGGAGTATGTAATGCACAGGGTTCAGGGGTCAATAGTATCTAAGGCTTATGCCCCGTACACACGGTCGGACTTTGTTTGGACATTCCGACAACGAAATCCTAGGATTTTTTCCGACGGATGTTGGCTCAAACTTGTCTTGCATACACACGGTCACACAAAGTTGTTGGAAAAACCGATCGTTCTAAACGCGGTGACGTAAAACACGTACGTCGGGACTATAAACGGGGCAGTGGCCAATAGCTTTCATCTCTTTATCTATTCTGAGCATGCATGGCACTTTGTCCGTCGGATTTGTGTACACACGATCGGAATTTCCGACAACGGATTTTGTTGTCGGAAAATTTTATATCCTGCTCTCAAACTTTGTGTGTCGGAAAATCCAATGGAAAATGTGTGATGGAGCCTACACATGGTCAGAATTTCCGACAACAAGGTCCTATCACACATTTTCCATCGGAAAATCCGACCGTGTGTACAGGGCATTAGAGTACTGAGTATAGGAGTATACACAGTGTGCAGGGGCTAGAAATACAAACTTCAGGGTGCAAGGATCAAAGATAAGGCAACGTAACTTGCAAATACATATTATCAAGGACTCGGTCCTGGGAAAGCAGAAACTGACCACGAAACACGTTGAATAAATGGCTTTAATATATCTGCTTTGAAATTGTATTGCTACAAGAAAAATACAATTACATTTTACGGATTTATTAAAAGAATGGATTTTAACCGCAACAAATAATGCTGCGCTAGTGATAATAAAAAAAACACTTAGTGTATCAATTCTTCTGTGCAAATATGAGTGCCAACATAATAACATGTGAAAATACAATAATATGATACATTCATGTGTATTTATTTTTGTAAAAATATAAATCCCGTGCTTGAGTGCAGTCAAATATTTAATTAATGAAAATGTCAGAAAAAAGTTGTAACTTGTTGTCTTCACAAACTCTCAAAAATCCATGCTTTGTATCTATTCACCTCAGTGCTTCTGCATAAGAAACGCATTCACCTTACAGAGTGTGACCTCACACTTAAGTTTGGTCAAATAAAGCTTTTTAGTCACCTCAGACTAACAGATCACGCTTTTCTCCTCGATGCTCCATTGTTGTGCCTCCATTATGACTCGATATATATGACAGAAAAAGAGCTCCAAATAGTGCTTATATCGTTTTTAACCACTTAAGGATCGGAAGATTTGCCCCCTTCCTGACAAGGCCATTTTTTGCGATTAGGCACTGCGTCGCTTTAACTGACAATTGCCTGGTCGTGCGGCGCTGTACCCAAACAAAATTGATGTCCTTTTTTTCCCACAAATAGAGTTTTCTTTTGGTGTTATTTGATCACCTCTGCAGTTTTTATTTTTTGTGTTATAAACAAAAATAGACAGAGAATTTTGGAAAAAAAAATCAATAATCCAGTTATCCAGAAGGATAAGCCCCTGGTTTCAGTTACCCTTTATTGGGCTCAGTCATCCGTCGAGGTACTGTTGAAATACTGTTATTATGGTATTAATACCGATATTCTGTAAATTATATTGATAAGGAAAGTTCCAAGAAAATCTGTTGAGTTCTCGTGTAAAAACTCAAAAATTGATTGAATAATAAAATAGCAAAATATTACAAGAACAATATCAAAATGTAGAATGTAAAAATAACATCAATAAAAGATTATATTCTTAAAATGAAGATTGAATCAGATGTGTATCTTTGTGTGTGTGTGAAGCTGTGGCAGCTTCCTACAATGTCTTGTGGTGTGTTTGCAGTAAAATCAGTCTGAATCAGTCTGCCCAACAAACCTTTTGTTCAAAAGCTTTTACTCCACAAATCAAACCCACGAAAATAGCCCCCACCTTCCTAAAAAAGGTTGGTTTGTCTTATAGTTCCACAGACTTAGTGGCAAATGGTTTTCTAACTTTTCAGTCTAATGCCAGATGTTGAAATACAACACCATCCCTTTTCACAACATTTCATGGGGATGGGCAGGAAGAGCTATGTGTAAAGTTTTTAACTTATACAATATAACTTACTTTAGCATCTAATTCAAATACTACATATACCAATATATATACCAATATATATATATATATATATATATATATATATATATATATATATATATATATATATATATATATATATATATATATATATATATATATATATATATATATATATATATATATATAAATATATATATATATAGTCATTTAAAACCCAATGTTCTTATAAATATCCTAATCAAGAAATATTGTAGTATAAGAAACCAGCTCAACCTTAACTACTGCCACATGTTGGCTCTCCATAGGGATGCTTATGGAATTATGACAAAATGTATATTTTCACATAAGTATAAAAGTCTATATATTTTTTTCCATAATTAAAAGATATATATATATCCTTATTATTTTCTTTTTCTTTTTCCAAATAAATCAATCCCCCTAATATTCATAAATTCATAAATGTAACATTGTTGTACAATACTTTCAAATATAGATGTCACTTCAGAAATATGTTTCATACTTTCCCTCCAAATTGTGTTTAGCATACATCTATAATCCACACAACCTTTCAAATAATCTTGTCAAAATTTGAACTTAAAATATGTTTCTTAACTTCAATTCATTCATATATGTGAGATGATTTTAAAAATAAATACATATTACTTAATGTAAAGTTAGTCCTAATTTGTCTATATGTACTTTAAGAAAAAATGTACTGTTATCTTAACACCAGATGTTCCTCCTAACTAAAATGACTCTATTGTGAGGATGTTTAACCCTTTCAACTCTAAAAATACACTATATGTAATTGTAAAAGTTGATGTGTAAAAAATATCTTATCTTGATATGATAAACATATCACGTCACATAAAAATGTATATATATAAAACTACAATATGTCTGATGGATAAATTATTTCATCAGTAATCAAAAATCAAAAGTCAATTGTTTTTTTACACGTGTCTCTCTTGTTAGAGGTCTTCATGTTTTTTTCTTTTTCTTCTTCCTGCACTCTGTAAAGTTGGAAAAACTTTATTGAACATAAAAAGACAACAATAATTATAACGAATGAATCTCTTGTGTCAAATCTTCTCCCAGAACTGATATTCTTAAAGCTTCAAGGGTTTGTTTTTCATCTGGAAGGTCTAGAAATATTAAATTTCTCTTCTTTCCGTGACTTATAAGTCAGATCCTGAAACAGAATGCAGTATCATTATTTTGAATTTACTTATGCAAAATATACCTTCATTTACTTATTCATTTTACATACCACAATCCTAATATTTTATCATGACACGAAAGACATTTTTTGTAATAACATCTCTAATTACCTTACTTTGCTCTATTTTTCTTAAACTGGCCTATACTCCTTATGCTATTATTTTGTGTATTTTAAATATAACAGATTGCTGTCAGGGCTGGGCTCAGCCCTTCCTTCTCTGAGCTGGCTGCTCAGCTGTCAGCTAATTGCCAGCTCCCATCTCTCTCCACAGTTACCCAGCTGTTGTTGATTCTGCTCGTCATTCCTGCCTACTTAAAGCTGTCCAGCTCACTTGATCTCTGCCTTCGCCTTTGTCAACATCACAGAGACTTTCTCCTGCGTTCCTGTTGAAGACTTGCTCGGCTGACATTCCTTCTGGCTCCTGATCCTGCCCGCCTCGAGTATTACCTCTATAAGTGGTATGTCTGGTTCCGCTCTGCTTCCCCAGCGATTTGGGGGCAATCCAGTTCAATGCAGAGGGTTTCTCAACCATGTTGAGATTTACTTTGAGATGCTGCCCCAGGCGTTTCCCACGGACAGAAGCAAATTAGGTTTCATGATATCTTTGCTTTCTGAGAGAGCCTTGGCCTGGGCAAACCCTCTATGGGAGATGCAAAAACCTGTTGTCTTGAATTACCCTGACTTTGTGGCCTCCTTTAAAAGGGTATTTGACGTTCCCACATGCTCCGCTTCTGCTGCCAAGTACCTCATGTCCATCAAACAGAGTATGAGAACTGTTGCTGATTACGTTATTGAATTCCGTACTCTGGCACCAGAGATTGCTTGGAACAATGAGGCCCTCGTGGCTGCTTTTTCTCATGGTCTCTCGGATTCCATCAAGGATGAGATAGCAGCCCGAGATATACCCACTGAGCTGGAGAGGTTGATCACGTTTGCCATTCTCATTGACTCCAGACTCAGAGAAAGACTCTCTATTAAGGAGCACTTGCGGAAGCCTCCTGTACGTTTGCCTCTGAGCTTTGCAGTCCCACCCGTGCCTCCCTCACCTCCAATGCCTCCTAGTACCGAGTAGGTCAGTGAAGATGAACTCATGCACTTGGGCTTCATGTGTCTCTCTGCAGATGAGAGAGCCTTTAGGAGGAGGGAAAGATTGTGCCTTTATTGTGACCAGGCAGGTCACTTTTTGAAGTCTTGTCCTACCCATCCTGGGAACGCCAGAACCTTGAAGTCCTGTCATGGACAGACCTTAGGTGGCGTTGTTTCGTCCCCAGTTATCCAGAAGGATAAGCCCCTGGTTTCGGTCACCCTTTCTTGGGCTGAGTCGTCCATCGAGATACAGGCTCTAATCGACTCTGGGGCTGCAGGCCTGTTCATTGATGCTGTATAGCAGCACTCAATTCCGGTGCAGCTGCGTGACACTCCACTTGCCATTGAGGCTCTTGACAGGAGACCTCTACAGCCTGCCTATGTGACTCATAAGATGGTTCCGTTGTCCATGGCCGTAGGGGCCCTTCACCATGAGATAATCCAATTCCAAGTTATTTCCTCACCTAGGTTTCCACTGGTTATTGGTTATCCTTGGTTACAGAGGCACAACCCTTCTTTTGATTGGCTCCGTGCTGAGGTTCTCTCCTGGTTACCACAATGCAGTGAGACATGCTTCCAGAAGGTAGCCAAGGTCCTGTGCACCTCTTCACTCCCCTCCCTGCCGGACGAGTACATCGATTTTAGCGATGTCTTTGACAAAGGTCAAGCCGGTAGTTTACCTCCACACTGGCGTTATGATTGCACAATTGACCTTCAACCTGGTGCCATACCCCCTCGTGGCCGGGTTTACCCTTTGTCGGTCTTGGAGGATAAGGCCATGGAGGAGTATGTTGCAGACACACTTTCTCTAGGTTTCATCCGCAAATCCTCATCTCCTGCTGGTGCTGGTTATTTCTTTGTAAAGAAGAAGAGCAGTGAACTGAGACCTTGTATTGATTATGGGGGTTTCAATAATTTCACAATTAAGAATGCCTACCTGATTCCATTAATTACTTATTTGACCGCCTCAAGGGAGCAGTGGTTTTCACAAAGCTTGATTTCAGAGGGGCATGCAATCTCGTTCAGATTAAGGAGGGTGACGAGTGGAAAACTGTGTTTAATACCAGAACAGGCCATTATGAGTACCTCGTAATGCCTTTTGGCCTTTGTAACACCCTAGCAGTTTTCCAGGAATTTATTAATGATGTCCTCCGAGATTTGTTGCAGTTATGTGTGGTGGTTTACCTTGATTATATCCTCATATTTTCCAAGTCCCTGGAGAGCCACCACACAGAAGTCTGTCGTGTGCTTCAGAAACAATCTCTATTCTAAACTGTCCAGTCCTACAGTGGCTCCGACCTGTGGGTTTAAGTCCTCTGCAGTGTTTCCTGGGCTTTGCCAACTATTATCGGAAGTTTATTCGTAACTTCTCCTCTCTGGCCAAGCCCCTGACTGATATGACCAGAAAGGGCGGTAACCCACAGAGTTGGTCTCCGGAGTCCATTAAGGCCTTTGAGAGTCTCAAGGCTGCCTTTGTTTCTACTCCTGTGTTGACACATCCTGATCCTACATTGTCTTTTATCCTAGAAGTTGATGCTTCTGAGACTGGAGTTAGCACCCTTCTGTCTCAACGTCCTAACTCTGAGAGCGCTATCTGTGTGGCTACTTTTCCAAGAAATTGTCACCTGCAGAGTGCAATTACGAGATTGGTGACAGAGAGTTGTTGGCGACCATTTTAGCCCTGAAAGAATGGAGACATCTCCTTGAAGGTACTACTGTGCTGGTTCTCATTCTTACTGACCATAAGAATCTCACATTCTTGTCTGAGGCTAAGCGCCTCTCTCTCAGAAGGGCGTGATGGGCTCTTTTCTTGTTGAGTTTTAATTACATTGTCTCATTCTTACCCGGTACTAAGAATGTAAGGGCAGATGCCTTGTCACGACAATTTTCCTCCACTTCCAAGTCGGTTCCTGTTCCTGTGATTCCTCCTGATCGTATTCTGGCTACGGTTCGCACCAGTCTCATTTCTCCTTTGGGTGACAAAATTCTTGCTGCTCAGGTCCATGCTCCTCCTGAGAAACCTTGTGACTGCTGCTTTGTCCCAGAGAGTCTCCGTACTGCTGTGCTCCAGACTTACCATTCTCCCAAGGCAGCTGACCACCCTGGGAAGAATCATCCTCGGACGTACATGCCCCTGTCCTCCTCTGTGATTTCCATAGACGTTTTCCCTCAAGCCCGGTGGTCCTCCGAGGGGGAGGGGTCATTGAGGAGGGGGTACTGTCAGGGCTGGGCTCAGCCCTTCCTTCTCAAAGCTGGCAGCTTAGCTGTCGGCTAATTGCCAGCTCCTTTCTCTCCACAGTGACTCCCCTGTTGATGATATCCTGCTGATCAGTCCTGCCTACTTAAGCCGTCCAGGCCAGATGATCTCTGCCTTCGCCTTGGTCACATCTCTAGAGACGCTTTCCTGTGTTCCTGTTAAAGACTTGCTTGGCTGACATTCCTTCTGGCTCCAAATCCTGCTGCTGTTCTACTACGCTCATCTCTGGTTCCCTGACGTTTTGGCTTGTCTGACTATCTGTTCCAGTTCCTGAACTCTGGCTATGTTTTGACTATGTTTATTCTGTTTACCTTTTTATTATTATTATTATTATTATTATTATTATTAAGCAAGTGTGATTTAACTGTACTTCTGTCTCAGTCTGATTAATGGTTTCTGACATTATCACAGTGATCAGTCACTGTGAAGCCCACCCCTGTTTTCTCTATCTCTAAATGGAGGGGAGAGATACATTGTATCTATCTCTCTCTCTCCTACCAGAGAGAGAAATAAACAAATCTATCTGTAAAAAAAAATAAAAATAATAATAATATAAAAAAAAGAAAAAACAAAGAAAAACACCTGGATCAAGGTTTGATCTTGGTCAGTGTTAGGGTTAGTGTTTGGGTCAGGTAAGGGTCAATGCCAGGGTCAAAGGTTATAGTCAGTATACTTTGGTAGGTTTTTTAAAAAAAAGCATTTTTAAGTTAGTATTAGTGTCAGTTACTTAACTACTGAAGAAGCCAATGGGAGGGCGCAACACGTCTAAGTGGGAGAAGCCGAGCCAGTGATGTCACGCCGCCGCCATCTCAGTTTGGAGGGGTAAGTAGGTTGAGGAGTGCATTGTGTTTTTATTCCTGTAAGTGTCCTGTATTGGCTGCGGTTTTAACCACTTCACAACTGGGCATTTAAACCCCCTCGTGACCAGACCAATTTTCAGCTTTCAGTGCTCTCACACTTTGAATGACAATTATTCAGTCATGTAATACTGTACCCAAATTATTTTTTTGTCCTTTTTTTCATACAAATAGAGCTTTCTTTTGGTGGTATTTTATCACCTCTGGGGTTTTTTTTTGCGCTATAAATGAAAAAAGACAGAAAATTTTGAAAAAAAAAACGCATTTTTCTTAGTTTCTGTGATAAAATTTTGCAAATTATTATTTTTTCTTCATAAATTTTGGCCACAATTTATACTGCAACATATCTTTGGTAAAAATAACCCAAATTAGTGGATATTATTTGGTCTTTGTGAAAGTTAGGGAGTCTACAAGCTGTGGTGAAAATCATAAAAAATTGATCACACCTGATGTACTGAAGGCCTATCTCATTCTTGTGACCCTAACAAGCCAGGAAAGTACAACCCTCCCCCCCAAAAGACCCCTTTTTTGAAAGTAGACATTCCTAGGTATTTAGTAAGATGCATGGTGAGGTTTTTGATGTTGTCTTTTTTTCCCACAATTCTTTGCAAAATTAAGATTTTTTTCCCCACAAAATTGTCATTGTAATAGGTTATTTCTCTCACATGGCATGTGTATACCACAAATGACACCCCAAAATACATTCTGCTACTCCTCCTGAGTATTACGATACCACATGTGTGGGACATTTTCACAGCCTAGCCACTTAGAGAGGCCCAACATGCAGGGAGCACCATCAGGTGTTCTAGGAGCATAAATGACACATCTAACTTGTTGACTACCTATTACACTTTTGAATCGTGAAAGTAAACAGAAGGACATCCAGGGATGCCCTCCCGGCAATTGAAGTCCAGGCTGTAGCCGTCTTTCGGCTATAGCGCGGACGCCTAGTGGTTAAATACATTTTTGAGATAGAGAGCTCTGTTTGTTTTCCTTTCTGTTTCATGTGAGATTTGATAATACATAAGAGCACCTGGAATCAGAAGGTCAATCCATTTTGTATCCTGTATCTGAGGAGAGGTGTGTTGAGTTTGTCCTGTGACTAAAGATGATGGAAGATACAGATGAGCCTATTTTTTATGTATTTAAGGTGAGCAGGTCTTTCACCCGTCTGGTGGAGGTGCACAAGTCACTGGAAGAAGTCAAGATAGATGGCAACAGATTGCACTACTGTATTTATACAGTACCTCACAAAAGTGAGTACACCCCTCACATTTTTGTAAATATTTTATTATATCTTTTCATGTAACAACAGTGAAAGAAATGACACTTTGCTACAATGTAAAGTAGTGAGTGTAAAGCTTGTATAACAGTGTAAATTTGCTGTCCCCTCAAAATAACTCAACACACAGCCATTAATGTCTAACCCACTGGCAACAAAAGTGAGTACACCCCTAAGTGAAAATGTCCAAATTGGGCCCAATTTTTCAATATTTTGTGTGGCCAGCAGTATTTTCCAGCACTGCCTTAACCCTTTTGGGCCTCCAGTTCAACAGAGCTTCATAGGTTGCCACTGGAGTCCTCTTCCACTCCTCCATGATGACATTATGGAGCTGGTGGATGTTAGAGGCCTTGCACTCCTCCACCTTCCATTTGAGGATGCCCCACAGATGCTCAATAAAGTTTAGGTCTGGAGACATGCTTGGCCAGTCCATCACCTTTACCCTCAGCTTCTTTAGCAAGGCAGTGATCGTCTTGGAGGTGTGTTTGGACTCGTCATCATGTTGGAATACTGCCCTGTCCCAGTCTCCGAAGGGAGGGGATCAGGCTGTACTTCAGTATGCTACAGTACATGTAGGCATTCATGGTTCCCTCAATGAACTGTAGCTCCCCAGTACCGGCAGCACCTATGCAGCCCCAGAACATGACACTTCCACCACCATGCTTGACTGTAGGCAAGACACACTTGTCTTTGTACTCCTCACCTGGTTGCCACACACACGCTTGACACCATCTGATCCAAATAAGTTTATCTTGGTCTCATCAGACCACAGGTCATGGTTCCAGTAATCATAGTTACATAGTTACATAGTTACATAGTAGGTGAGGTTGAAAAAAGACACAAGTCCATCAAGTTCAACCTATGTGTGATTATGTGTCAGTATTACATTGTATATCCCTGTATGTTGCGGTCATTCAGGTGCTTATCTAATAGTTTCTTGAAGCTATCGATGCTCCCCGCTGAGACCACTGCCTGTGGAAGGGAATTCCACATCCTTGCCGCTCTTACAGTAATCCATGTCCTTTGTCTGCTTGTCCTCAGCAAACTGTTTGTGGGCTTTCTTGTGCATCATCTTTAGAAGAGGCTTCTTTCTGGGATGACAGTCATGCAGACCAATTTGATGCAGTGTGTGGCATATTGTCTGAGCACTGACAGGCTGCCCCCCCCCCCAACCAACCCTTCAACCTCTGCAGCAATTCTGGCAGCACTCATATGTCTATTTCCCAAAGACAACCTCTGGATATGATGCTAAGCACGTGCACTCAACTTCTTTGGTCAACCATGCAAAGGCCTGTTCTGAGTGGAACCTGTCCTGTTAAACTGCTGTATGGTCTTGGCCACATGCTGCAAGTTTCAGGGTATTGGCAATCTTCTTATAGCCTAAGCCATCTTTATGTAGAGCAACAATTTTTTTTTCAGATCCTCAGTTCTTTGCCATGAGGTGCCATGTTGAATTTCCAGTGGCCAGTATGAGAAAGTGAAAGAGATAACACCAAATTTAACACACTTGCTCCCCATTCACACCTGAGACCTTGTAATTGGGCCCAATTTGGACATTTTCACTTAGAGGTGTACTCACTTTTGTTGACAGCGTTTTAGACATTAATGGCTGCGTGTTGAGTTATTTTGAGGGAGCAGCAAAATTACACTGTTATACAAGCTGTACACTCACTACTTTACATTGTAGCAAAGTGAAATTTATTCAGTGTTGTCACATGAAAAGATATAATAAAATATTTACAAAAAATGTGAGGGGTGTACTTACTTTTGTGAGATACTATCTATCTATCTATCTATCTATCTATCTATCTATCTATCTATCTATCTATCTATCTATCTATCTATCTATCTATCTATCTATATATAATATATATATATATATATATATATATATATATATATATATATATATATATATATACACACACACAGCATTGGATGCTGTATATACATATATTTTTTATTTAATTTTTGAACATTCATTTATGGTGCATGAGCTAAATTATTATCACATTAGAGTATTTATATGGTTTGACTGGTATCCTAATTGTTGTTGCACTGCACTAACTATTGTTATCTAACCAGTGCCAGTTACTGTTAGTGTCAGTGTGTTTTAGGTAGGATAAAAAAAAAGCAAAATATGCACTATTGTTTCTGGGCCGTACTACGGGTACATACAACAAATCAAATACACATATGTGGTATCTTTGCGATGGTCGGGATCAGGAACATTTATTTTGGGTTGTTCTTTGGTGGTAGGTTATGGTAGTAGCAAGAAATATACAGCTAAATTTAAAAATAATATATTTTTTTACTATTTTGGCCCAGTTTTCCTTTGATAATAAAAAAAAAAAAAAAAAAAAATCAGGAGATATCCATTACCATCTACCACCAAATGAAAGCCCAATTTGTCCTAAAAAAAAAACAAGGTATAATCCACCTGGATGCACAAAGTATTTGTGATGATATGTTTTATTAGCACATGTCAAAGTTGCAAAATTGTGCTTAGGCATTAACATTTGTTTTACCATTAGGCGGTTAGGGGTTAATCTCTAAAGACACTGTCAGGAAGGATAATAATTTGCCCAATGATGTGGGTGCTCAGAGATGGTTACACTTTAAAGGACAGAAGAGTCTGGGAGCTGCTCTTCAGGTAAATATTAACAAAGCAATGGTCAGTGACAAAATGTACCCAGTGTTTTCCAAGAGCTTAAATTGTTCAGGCACAATGTGGAAGCCCACGAGGGACATTTGTAAGGGGTTCTTTGATGGGTTCTCCGTGTTCCCATGAAACTATCATAAAAGCTACAGTATTTTTCAAGACAGTGTAAGAGAGATTCTTCCTCCCAATGACCTCCAACGCAAAGGGCATTTTCCCCATGTAAATAACATTATTTTAACTAACTACTAATCTTCCTCCTAATATTGTGAGCAGAGTCCTTGCACAAGCAGTTAGTGGACTGAGCTATACCAAGATACCAGGTACAATGTCCACTTTTTGAGCAACACTGATTCTAGCACTATGAGGAATAGCAGTAGCACACAGTCTCAGGAATCTCTCTCTCTCCAGTCTGCACTTACTAATGTCCTTGAATAGGTGGATGCCTCCTTCCAATATCTTACAGACACCTTTTCCCTCTGTCAGCTCCAGCAACTTTTAGTAGACAATGGCCCTCCAGCTAGTCTAGCTGACACCTTGATGAACAGCAGGCATATGACAAGCCTGCCCTGGAGGGAAGCAGCCCTCCAGGCTAAGATCTAATCCTCTTGAAAAAGAACCCATCTGCTCTAGGTATCAGAGTATTTATGCTCCATCTCAGCCAACATCTGGACATCTCTCCCCAGTGATTGTTCAGGGCTGCATAAATATTCAGCTGCTGATTTGACTCTCCCAGCCCACTATTTTTCAGAACCTTCCCAGACAAACAGGGGGAAACAGTTAAACCTGCTGATAGTGAAAAACAGAACAAACCAAAACAGTCACATGCAGCTAAAATGATTACAGTGAGCCAGTAACTACATTTACCTAACCTAGCATCTATCTAGGAGGGTGTTACGCCAGTATCACTGAAAGTAAAAGTGAAAGAAAATCACAAAATGTGGGTTGTCATCAGAACAGGAATATAGAGAAAATTGTCCAGTGGGGACACTAGCTCTGGTGACATGCAGGGATTTCCTCTTTTTGGAGGATTTTCCTCTAACCTCCTGTTGTAGGTAGGAGACAGGAAGTGAAGGGATATTTATTCAATGGGACACAGATGGAAAAAAAAAAAAAATCGGACAGGGGTTATAACCTACCCTTGCTCTCTTCAAAATGAAAAAAAGTTTTGTTTTAACTATTTTTTTAAAAGCGATGTATGGGATTTTTTTTTTTTTTTAATCATACTTACCTAGGTGGATGCAGCATCGGTCTGATGCTGCATCTTTCCCCTGCTGGCTCTAACACTAAGAACCGAGCGATCAAACACCATTGATCACTCGGTTCTCAGGGCTCCCTGAGCAGAGAGCTGGTGACTGTCAGTCACTGCTCTCTGCTCTGCCCCCTCCTCGCTCACTGGAGTGCTGGGCTGTGAAGGGGGGCAGGAGCAGCCAGCTCAGGCTCTCAGTGGTTTGCTGAGAGGGTGAGCCGAATGCCGGCTGAGGCATGTGGGCAGATCCCGACCATATGGTTGCGATCCTTTATGAGCCTGGACCTGCTCTGTGACATCAGCCGACAGCGTGCTTCAGCCTGCTGTCTGCTCAAAATGAGTCACAGGAGTGCAGAATGATCTGCACTCCTGTGATCCACAGGAAAAGTACAGCAAAATGAGCTCTGGCTGTACTTCTCCTTCAAGTATCTGTGTGCCAATATTTCCTGAACATCAATATCATACTAGGCTAGGATTAGTATCTACAACCAAAACAAAAATGCTCACCCAGGCTAGATATATGCCTTTGTTTATCTTCATTAAATGGGGAGTGATGGGATTATTTGTTACCACAAAAAAGATAAAGTTTTATGCTACCATATCAGTTCGCAGGAAGTGATAGACACTGCATTTCTGGCACAATAATAGCCATTTTTTTTTACCAGATGAAAATGTTTTTACCTTGAAAAATAAAAAGAGAATGCAACCATTGCATCTAAGTTGCAATATATTAAATTTTTGTTCTTGAGTTTAGAAATCCTTTCACCTGAAAACCTCTAGCAAACATCAAGTAAAATATTTTCAGGACATACAGTATGTAGTTTTTATACTAAACTAAGCATCACGAGTGCAAAAGTTTTCTCTCCTTTAGAAATGGAAAACTGTATTTGCCTTATTATGCTATATATCACATATTCAGAGTCTTGATACAGTTTGAAAGGTGAACAGATGGCATTTTATTTTTAGCTCACATTAACACAGGCCATCGAATGCTCACTTGACTGATATACCATAATAATGCACTGAAACAAAAAGCAGATTTCTATGTCTTGCAATATTGTTTAGCATCTGAAAGATTTAAAATGTCCTCACACAACCCTACCATATTTCAGGCATTTTACATGTTCTATAAATTAGCATGACTTACTGTTCAATAATCTACAAATGCCAGAATACATATTTATCAATCATTTTGCCTGATATTTTACCAGTATTCACCTACAATTTCTTGATGAACATCCACTCCATGCATCAGGTCAAATTGGAGGAATTTGCCTAAGATTAATTCAGTACAAATTACATTACCTCACATGCCACAGAAACTATTCTTCAATAAGAAAATCACTTTTGCTGTAGTATTTATCCTATGTAACAAAAGGGTGAACATACCCTTCCCTGCACATTTATCCGACATTCCCCCAACATTTTTTTTTTTTTTTATTTGCTTGGTTTAGATAGATCACTGCATGAAAATTAGTCTATGAAGAGTGCTGAACCTACATTTTAATACAGGTTTAGCACTTAGATTTATTTTTTATTTTTTAAACATGTAGCCCAGGTGTTAGGCTATAGCAATATGGAGAAGGAGACTTTGCATTTTATTCTTCTCTACCTCTACTAAGATACTAATGTTGTGCCATTCTCCAGCAATATTTTGTGTGGCCACCATTATTTTCCAGCACTGCTTAAACCCTCTTGGGCATGAAGTTCACCAGAGCTTCCCAGGTTGCCACTGGAGTCCTCTTCCACTCCTCCATGAAGACATCACGGAGCTGGTGGATGTTAGAGACCTTGCGCTCCTCCACCTTCCATTTGAGGATGCCCCACAGATGCTCAATAGGGTTTAGGTCTGGAGACATGCTTGGCCAGTCATCACCTTTACCTTCAGCTTCTTTAGCAAGGCAGTGGTCATCTTGGAGGTGTGTTTGGGATCGTTATCATGTTGGAATACTGCCCTGCGGCCCAGTTTCTGAAGGGAGGGGATCATGCTCTGCTTCAGTATGTCACAGTACACGTTGGCATTCATGGTTCCCAAAATGAACTGAAGCTCCCCTGTCCCGGCAGCACTCATGCAGCCCCAGACCATGACACTCCCTTGGCCACCATGCTGCAGCTCAGTTTCGGGGTCTTGGCAATCTTCTTAAATCCTAGGCCATCTTTATGTAGAGCAACATTTTTTTTATTAAGATCCCCAGAGAGTTCTTTGCCATGAGGTGCCAATCTGAACTTCCAGTGACCAGTATGAGAGAGTGAGCGTGATAACACCAAATTTAACACACATGCTCCCCATTCACACCTGAGACCTTGTAACACTAACGAGTCACGTGACTTTTTCACTTTTGAGAGTACTCACTTTTGTTGCTAGAGGTTTAAACATTAATGGCTGAGTTATTTTGAGGGGACAGCAAATTTACACAGTTATACAAGCTGTACGCTCTTTACTTTACATTGTAGCAAAGTGTCATTTCTTCAGTGTTGTCACACGAAAAGATATAATAAAATACTTACAAAAATGTGAGGGGTGTACTCACTTTCGTGAGATACTGTACATGCAGGTTAACAGGGACTGTTGTTCTTAAATGGTCCCATTAATCATGAATAGCGCAAGCTACAGTTCTTCTCAGGGAAGACCCCAGTTCCATCTGGAGAAGAAGACTTTGAAACATGGATGGACCTGGCTTCACAAGTGCTAGAATAATGGAACATCACTGAGGCTTTAAAGAAACAGCATTAGTGAGAGTCTCAGGGGCCCTGCTACTGAATTAATTCGTAACTAAAGCTGGGAAAGCAGGACTGTGTAGCCTCAGACTATACTGGGGCATTGTATGCTGTGTTTGAATGAATAGAGAAACTCAGATTTATTGAGTTCAAACACACTCACCAGCTAAGAGGGGAGAAGCTTTCTGGCTTCATAACTCAGTTAGATAAAATCCTACATCAAATCGTTCAAAAAAGGTTATAGATCCACAAGAGACTGGCAAGGTCTAGATCAAGTCTTACTAGGAGCTTGCCCAAATTCATTTGAATGTTGGTTAGAGATGCATTGAGTGAATTTCTCAGGAAATATGTAATAAACAGATCCCTAAGCATTACATTTCAGAATCAGTATATAAGAAAACAATGTGTTTGTTAATCTGACGTCTACACTAAGATATTGTAATTTACAAAGCTTCTCCCACTTACTACTAATTTGGTATGTCAAACACAGTGCTCTATAATGAATGGCTAATTCCAACTTAAGTCCCCTTTCACATTTATACGACTTGTCCCACGATTTTGTACTGCAAAATCGTATGACAAGTCATTCTCCATGATTTTCAATGACTACCATTCATATCGGCACGACTTTAAGTTGTGCCGACTTCAAAGTAGTCCCTGCACTACTTTGGTCCAACTTCCATGCGAGTTGTACCCCATAGACCTTAATGTTAAACCCTCAAGTAGCATGCAAATCGTACCTGAATAATATAGACATGATTTCAGTACGACTTTGTAAGCACAAGCTGTAAGCACAAGCCTCACACCATGTATGCTTTCATTTGTTAATGCCAAAGTTGTGGCAAAGTCGTACAAAGTAGTACTGATCCCAAATCGTGGCAAAATCGTGCAAATTTGCGGTAAAATCGCGGTATAATCGTGCCCGCGAAATTGCGGTAAAATCCTGCGACTTTGAAGTCGCACAAGTGTGAAAGGGGCCTTAAGGTCCATGATGGCTTATTGCCCATGGTGTATTGTATCAGTAATACTTATGCACACCCTTGCATGCAATATGGCAATATGTCATATGCTTTCATTATGTACATTTTATTGTATTTTAGTGTGCATTGTTTCTTTGCATTGTGCTATTTTGTTTCTAAAGTTGGTTATACTGTTTGTATCCTGACTATATAATATAGTTGTGCTCAAAAGTTTGCATACCCTGGCAGAAATTTTGGCATTGATATTGAAAATATGACTGATCATGCCAAAAGAAAGTCTTTTAGTTAAGGGTAGTGATCATATGAAGCCTTTTTTATCACATGTTGTAGTTGTTTGGCTCCTTTTTAAATCATATTAACAGAAATCACCCAAATGGCCCTGATCAAAAGTTTACATGCCCTGAAATGTTTGGCCTTTGTACGGACACACAATGTGATACACACAGGTTAAAATGGCAAATAAAGGTTAATTTCCTACATCTGTGGCTTTTTAAATTGCAATTAGCGTCTTTGCATAAATAGTCAATGAGTTTGTTAGCCATAGGGAGCAGAAAAGAACTGTCAAAAGACCTGCGTAACAAGGTAATGGAACCTTATAAAGATGGAAAAGGATATAAAAAGATATCCACAGCCTTGAATATGCCAGTCAGTACTATTCAATCACTTATTAAGAAGTGGAAAATTTGAGGATCTCTTGATCCCAAGCTAAGGTCAGGTAGACCGAGAAAGATTGCAACCACAACTGTCAGAAAAATTTTTGGGATGCAAAGAAAACTCCACAGTTAACCTAAGGAGAAATACAGGCTGATCTGGAAAAACAGTGTAGCTGTTTCGAGGACCCCAAACGACAATACTTGAACAAAAATGAGCTGCATAGTCGAGTCGCCAGAAATAAGCCTTTACTGGCTAATGTCAAAAAAAGCCCAGTTACAATATGCCTTACATCACCTAGGCATGCCTCACAGCCTCTGGCACAGTGTAATCTGGAGTGACAAGACCAAAATATAGCTTTATGGTCACAACCATAAGCTCTATTTTTGCAGATGAAGAATACCATCCCCACTGTGAAGCATGGTGCTGGTTCACTGATGTTTTGAGGGGTGAGCTCTAACGGCACAGAGAAACTTGCGAAAAATTGATGACAAGATGATTACAACATGACATGTTAACAGAAAATACTGGCAGACAATTTGCATTCTTCTGCACAAAAGCTGCACATGGGACACTCTTGGACTTTCCACCTGAAAATGACCCTAAGCACAAGGCCAAGTTGACCCTCCAGTGGTTACAGCAGAAAAAGGTGAAGGTTCTGGAGTGGCAATCACAGTCTCCTGAACTTAATATCATCGAGCCACTCTGCGGAGATCTCAAATGTGCGGTTCGACCAAAGACTTTGCATGATCTGGAGGCATTTTGCCACAATGAATGGGTAGCTATACCACCTGCAAGAATTCGGAGCCTCGTTGACAAATATTGCAAAAGACTGCAAGCTAACATTGATGCTTAAAGGGGGCAATAAACAGTATTAATAACTAAAGGTATGCAGACTTTTGAACAGAGGTCATTTCATTTGTTTACTTGTTGCCATGTTTTTTTTTTTTTTTATGATTGTGCCGTTCTGTTATGACCTGCAGTATGAATCCCATAAGAAATAAAAGAAATGTGTTTTGCCTGCTCCCTCATTTTTTCTTTAAAAATGGTACATATGTTATCAATTCTCCATGGTTTTGCAAATTTTTGAACACAACTGTATATGTACCTTCTTGTTAACCAATTCAGCTCCAGAAGGTTTACTCCCCTTCATGACCAGGCAATTTTTTGTGATACAGCACTGCGTTACAATAACTCACAATTGCGCGGTTGTGTGACGATGTACCCAAATAAAAATTTTGTCCTTTTTTCCCCACAAATAGAGCTTTGTTTTGGTGGTATTTGCTCACCTCTGCAGGGTTTTGTTTTTTTTTGCACTATAAACAAAAAAATATATACATTTTTTACTTTCTGTTATGAAACACATCCAATAAAAAAAATTTAAAAAATCAAATTTCTTCATCAATTTAGGCCAATATGTATTCTGCTCCATATTTTTGGTTAAAAAAAAATTACCAATAAGCGTATATTGATTGGTTTGCGCAAAAGTTATACTGTCTACAAACTATGGGATATATATATTTTTTTAGTAGTAGTAATGGGGTGATCAGCAACTTAGAGCAGGACTGCGATATTGCGGCGGACAAATTGGACACCTAACTGACACATTTTGATTAGCAGTGACACTAATACAGTAATCAGTGCTAAAAAATGTGCACTGTCACTGTACTAATGACACTGGCAGGGAGGTGATTAACATCTGGGGCAATCAAAGGGTTAAATGTATGCCTAGTGAGTTCTTGCTAACTGTGGGGGAGGTGCTTTGACTGGGGGAAGGCAAAGATCTGTGTTCCTGCTTAGCAGAAACACAGAATCAGTACTTTTCCCTCTGACAAATTGGCAGTCTGCCTTGTTTACATAGGCAGATTGTCGATTGGCCTCTGTACTGTCTAATCGGTGGGCGCAGGCCGACATCGAGTCCATGGTACCCACCACTGCGCATGCCCCAGACCCAGACGTAGTAAATGTACATGGGGCAATCGCTAAGTGGTTAAAATGTCTGTAATATGAGGGCCTACTTCCAGTGAAGTATGTAAACCCAACTTGAACTTCTCTAGTTTAAGGGGGGTGAGGGGAGATCTTCTGGCACAGATGTTTTTTTCCCTTAATTCATAGAATGCATTAGGCTAAAAAAATGCATTAAAGTGGATGTAAATTCACCACTCACCCAGTATAACCTAATGGAACAGTATTAATGTATATATACATGCAAGCCTCCTGCATGCATCCCTACCTTGCAAATGTCACCCCATTCAGCACTAGGAGCCCCAAAAAACTCTGGAATCGGTGGGTCTCTTTGCCGGAACTCGTGGTGAGTCGCGATATCACGAGAATCCCCGCCCAGCTCTACACTCTCCTACTGTCCTATTCCTGAGTTTTGAGTAACATCCAGTGAAAACTCAGGAAAGGCACCACATGACTTCAGCATGCCCGATCATGCTGAGGTGTAGAGCAGCCAATCCTGGGAGAGCTGGAGAAGAAAGGAGGGGGATGTGAAGCTGGAATCGTAACACTCTCTCTCTACTCCCTGCTCCTTTATGAGATAAAGAAATGAGATGTCAGTCACAGCAGTTGGGGATGTGGCATCACAAACTTATCTGTGTGTTGTTTTTTATCTTACTACAAAAAGACAAGAGGATTGCTCAGAGCTGGATTAACTCTTCGTGGCAAGACTGGGCACAGATGACTTGACATTCTCTAATGTACCAGGTAGAAGTCTTCATTAAAAAAAAAATCAGGTTTACATCCACTTTAAGCTAAACCTTCAGCCTTTACAACCACTTTAAATATGCTATTAAAACTGTTTTGATATGTTTGTTTGATAAGTGCATAACATACTTATTGATTCTGACAGAATCTTGTGATCTTATAACTTTGTGTGCTCTCTGTTCTAGGGTGACAGCAGTGCTCCTCCTTACATACAGCACAGTATCTAAGTTCACAGTATCTACAGTAAGCACAGTGGGTTAGTATTATCATAAAAGTAAAAATAAATAGAAAAATGCATGATATGGAGAATAACTCTTATTTTCTGTGCTGTTATAGGCATGGACTACAGCTTCAATGTACCTGGTCCAATGCTGCTCCTTTCCTGTAGAGGGGGTTCCAAGCATATCCAAAAGAGTATGGTTTAACTGCTCGGCTGTGGGTCCCTTTTGAGGATAAGAGGTTGTCCTTGATTTCTGAATCCCAAGCAGATCTAACAGTCTTTTAATGAGCCTGCTTTCATAGTCTTTTCACTGATCAGAATGAATTTGTTGGGGTAGGCCGTAGTATATGAAGTTTTTGTGTACAAGGACCTTGGCTACAGTTGAGGCTTGTTGGTCTTTGGTCAGAAACACCTGGGCGTACCTGGTAATGTGGTTGGTTACACCGGATATTCCCTTTCCCACTCAGATCAGGCTCCATGCACAGAAAATCAATACACATCAAATTCCACTGGTCCTTGACATTGAAGATGCCCCATAGGTGCAGTTTGGGTTGGTAGTGTCTTTCGCTGAATGCATCTTAGGCAGCAGTGACAGGGGTCCTCAACTTCTGTTGTTAATACGGTCTTCCTATGTTTCTCAGGCAGGTACAGTTTCCACTGGTCATCAGGACTGTCCAAAGGTCCCCTTCGGTAGAGCAACCCATCCCTCAGCTGTAACTGACTCTATTCCCTGTGGACTAGGACTTCTTTGTCAACCTGGGCAGGCCTTCGCCTTACATTTGGGGGAGATCACAGTAACATTTGGGTATGTCAACTGTGGTGACTCCAACAACTTCAGCTCCTGACTGCCCCTTGGCACAGGGCTTTTATTCCTGAAATCGGCTATGTTCAACTTTCTGGTGAGGTTTATAAAGCATAGGACCTTCTGGAGATAGCATTGGCATCCCTGTTCCAGACTCAAGGGTGATATTTCAGGCTGAAACAGAACCCGGAGAGGCCAGCTAACCACTGATGCCTGGTGATATCTAACATAGCCGTGGTGAGTATAGTGGTAAGTGGTTATTGTCAGTCTTGACCACGAAGTTGGCACCCTAGAGATAGTCCTTTAGCTTGTCCATCACTGCCCACTTCAAGGCCAAAAAAAAATAGGATAATTTTTTTTAATAGTTGTCAGACTTCTGCTCACGTACACTACTGGCCACAGATGTTTATCATGCTCTTGATACAACACCCCACCCAGCCCATCTCTGATAGCATCGACATGCAGTTCATAAGGCTTAGTGAGGTCAGTGTAGACAAGAACCGGAGCAAACCCTTCAACAAATCTTTAGTATTGGGAACAGAATCCCAAGAATAACCTTCCATGACATTATTTGGTCTGGGCCATGAAGTGACAGCTTCCAGCTTCTTATGGTCAGAAAATCCCTCTGCAGAGACATTGTGCCCCAGATAGGTGATTGGAGTTTGGTAGAATTGGCACTTCTCCAATGATAGCTATAGCCCTTCTTCATGAAGTCTCTGCTCTACCTTCTATAGCTGATCTTCATCCTCCTCTAAAGTTTTCCTGAAGACAATGATGTCATCAAGGTATACTAATACCTTAATCAGGTTCATGTCTCATACAGTGGGTTCCATTACCGTTTAAATGTTTCAAGGGCTCCCAACAATCTCTTGGGCATTCTGTTGAACTTGAAGAACCCCACTGGACAGATAAAAGCAGTCTTCTCCCTGTCTTCTGTGTGCATGAAGATTTGGTAATACCCACTCTTCAGATCCAACACGCTGAACCACTTTACCCCTGATAGGTGCTGCAGAGCATCTTCAATCTAAGGGGTGGTGTACTAGTCAGTAATCACCCTTCTTCTGAGTGTTCGATAGCCAATGCACATGCTGAGGGAACCATTCTTCTTCCTTACTACCACTATGGGAGAGG